>NC_136729.1:19642500-21027500 GCF_936440315.1 Barbus barbus | reverse complement strand
GCTTCCAAGTTCAGGAAATAGTCCTCCGTAAAATGTGCTGCACACACTCGAATATTTGCGTTTGTACTGCTCTGGAACAGTGTTGTAGATACAACTTAACCACTGATTTCTAGTTGTGTCCTCTTTTGGAAGCCCAAACAAAGTTGTTTTGCTTTGACAATGAAAGTGTCTCCAGGACATGGCTCCTGCGGCAGCAACAATACTACAGCGAGAATAATAGTTCCGCCCTCTTTCATTGCGTAAACATTTGGGCGGTGTTATGACAATATCCCCACACAGTGACGTAGACATGTGGGGGCGTGTTTGAATGAGCCGTTTTAGGAGGGCGTGGCAGAGTCTTAACTTTTATAAAGAATATCTCTTTGGTTTTGAGACTTTAGTCTTTGCAACTTCAGGGATCTTATCTATGCACAAACAGCTTGTAACACTCACGAAGAGAAAGGAAAACTTGAAATCGCATCATATGACCCCTTTAAAATGTAGTCTGATTTCAATTTTTTATTTTATTTTTTTAATTCAGTGATTTTAACTTTTGATTTTGTGTTTTTAATGCTTTAGTACTTTAAAGAGCAAATTTAGATTGTAATGTTTTAATGTTGTAATAACCATAAAAGCTACAGCTGTCATAAAACCAGAGAGAAAGGCTGCAAAACTGCTGATGAACTGAATGCACAAGTAGCAACTATGTTAAAATGTTTTCATATATCTTAAAAAAGGTCGTTAACCTACATTTTGGGCACAATGGGGAAGTCGTGGCCTAATGGTTAGAGAGTCGGACTCGTAATCCAAAGGTTGCAGGTTCGAGTCTCGGGCCGGCAGGGATTGTAGGTGGGGGGAGTGAATGTACAGCGCTCTCTCCACTCTCAATACCACGACTGAGGTGCCCTTGAGCAAGGTACCGAACCCCCAACTGCTCCCCGGGCGCTGCAGCATAAATGGCTGCCCACTGCTCCGGGTGTGTGTTCACTGCTGTGTGTGTGCACGTTGGATGGGTTAAATGCAGAGCACGAATTCCAAGTATGGGTCACCATACTTGGCAGTATGTCAATTCACTTCACTTCACTTCAATATATTAAATACAGTTGGTTGTAGCCTATTTTTATTTATTTGATTATTTAAGGTGTATTTTCTGTATACTTTTATTTTTGGACTAATAATAAAGTCAACTAATTGTATGTGAGAGATTCAACGGTAATATCGATGCGTTCCTATTGGTCAGAGTTAGAGGAGCTCAGCTGAGCCTGGTTGTTTGCCTGCTCTGGAGCAGGCTAGCTGCAAAGAATGAATCTCCATAGTAGCATAATTTAGTTTAATTAGCCTGCTTTCATGCAAACTGAGTCAGGGCTAAATTCAACCAGGATAAGTGGAAAATCCCAGTTTAATCCCTTATCTTACTTTTGTGCAATGCCTCTCTGGTCTTCACATCGGTGAGCGTGATTTCACCAAGTACAACATGTTCCTGGATCAACATCCTTGTTGGTCCTGGAACAACATTCCAAACAACTAATCAGAATTCAGGGATAATATCTGTTTTAGGCTTATGAACAGGGTTAGGTGCTTCTACACACTTAATCAGCTATCATTTCACATTGATTTTAGGAATAAATTATGGGTAGGTTTAGGGGTAGGGATTGGGTTAAGTCTATATTTTTGGACAGTATTGTTGATCCAGGATCAGCAAAAGATGGTGAGCCAGGATCATGTCTTACTTGGCAAAATCACGGCGACCGGAGTGATATTACTGCAGTCATTTTGTTGTCACTTTCAGTATTCGTTTAGTATATGTCTGAAAATCCATGCATGCATGAAAGCTAGTAGAGCATGACAGACCTCATAAACCTTAATCTTTGATAAAAGTTTAAGTGTATTTAGCCATTCACTACGTTTAATTTGAATCATTTTTACTGATGGTAATTCAAAATCTGTCACTCTTAAAATTGAAATGCCATGTAAGTTGATCAGTGTAGATGAATTTGGAAACTTTAGCCACACTAAAATCCAAACACAAAATGTTTGGATTTTATTGCATAGCAAAAAACCAATGAAGCCTGACGAAGTTCTTTGACCGAAACGTTGCCGCCACTTTTAACTTTTCTAAATAAAGGGAGAACAACAGTAGGCAGATCCTTTTTGCATGATAACAAAATACCAAACCACGTGGCATCGCACATATCTACTCTGCAGTTATTATGAGGAACTATAGCACATGTTCTGCTACAATTGATAAGTGTCTAAACAATTTAATATTCATTTTAAAACCTTGATCTATTGTTTATCATTTGATGTAGAATCAAAGCATTAGTTTTTGCTTGTGTTTTCTTTCCAGTAAGTGCCACTTCGTTTGATATTTTGTTATCTAATGCAGTGACATTCATGTGTTTTTAAGTGTGACTTAACTGTCTAAATATAATGTGGTAAGCCTTGAGTGAGGATTTCTGGCTTACAATATTTAAATGCTGTCAGTACTTACAGTTGGTTTTCACGTGTATCAGAAGAAACATTTCACATGCTTCAAGAGCCGTAATAGTTCACAGCTTGAGCATTTCAGACATATTGACTTTCAAATCAGTATTTTAAGTGCATAAAATTGTCAGTTTTAGTTAAGCAGCATAAGTCAGAAACCATTGCATCTGTGGTTTTAGTGCCTCACTTAAGTTAATGGTCTATAATAGCCAATAAGCTCCAGAGTGTTCTCTTGTAACCAATGGCAACCATCTTTTTTTGCACTGGACCTGGAGCACTAGGAGGGGTATATTAATGGGTGGCTGGAGTCAGAGGGGAATTCTAATGATGCTTCTACTCATTGTTGAAGAAAAGTCATATAATCCTAACCCATGTTGGGATCTCAGGATCTCACACAGAAAATGCAGACCTGAAACTCATTTTTATGCTGAAGTGAATTTGACCTTTAACGTGAGAAAAATTGGTGTTAGAGCACATCTATCTACAATCTGTGACTATAGCAACAAGTCACTAACCTTGAATCCTTTCATAATACTTGATGTAGCAATTCATTGGTAATATGGGGAAAATGTTGTTTCGCAACACGGATTTGTGGGCTTTCATGTTAGTCAATTATACAGAACTCAGAAGATGAAAAGCAGTGATCTCTATCTCGCATCATCCATTGTGTAAGGAAAAATGTTCAGTTTGAGGAAACGTCTGAAACTACGTCAAGACAGAGCTATGTTAGTTCGTGGGAAATGCAGCAAGAGAGTCCAAGACAATATTGAAGAGAAAAACTTTCATAGATAAAGTGTAAATATTGTATTTATTGGGCTGAAACAATTTCAGGAATGAATACAAAAGTTATAAATTTGAATTTTCAAGCTTGTTTACTTTATAGTATGATGCAGAAACCACAGAAAATAGGGTTGAGGTTCTAGCCAAAATCACAAAATTCAAACTAAATGCTGACATTGTTTCTTTTTTCTTACACTGCAATTTTGACCGTATTACAATATATTTTGAATATACAGCAAAAACTGTTCTTAATTTTTGTTGCTTGTTGGAATCGATCCCATCAAGGGGAATCAGAATCTTTTTCAGTTCAACAAAGCTTATCTATGAGTGCCTTTCAAACGGATTAAATGTGCACACATTCAAATTTGTGAAAATAAACTGAAAAAAAACGAGTCAGTGTGATCGTCTGAGTTTGAGGATGCAGCCTTCCGTTTGAGAAGCACCCATTAATTCAGCTCATGCTTGATAATAGTGATTAGAAGTCTGATTCATTTCCAAGAAAAGGTTATTTCGGATAGATAGTTTTAATTAACCAGTTAAAAAAAAAAAAACTAATTCAGAGGTTAGGGTTAGGTGGAACTGGTTTGTTTTCCACAGTTTTGACCCCTACACGACTGAACAGGTCATGACGTGATCGACGGCCTTGATCTTATTTCCGTCTTAAATAAATTAAGATTATAATTTTTTAAAACATTTCTATTAGCCAATAATATATCTGAAAGAATACGTCGAGAGCACAGATCAGTGGCGAGAGCACATCTGATTGACAGATAAGCCACAAGCTCTTATATCAGTGTTGTTGTTTATGTTCTGGTTATTTTGTTTCAGTGCAGTTTGTTAATTTTGTGCAAAGTATACAGTTAAAGTAAACTTCATCATTCATGTTAACTGTTATGTGCACATTTATTTTAGACACTTCAGCCCGGTTTCACAGACGGGGCTTATCTTAAGTCAGGACTAGGCCTAAATTAAATTAAGGTATTTAAGCAGCTTTTATAAAAATGCCTTAGAAGAAAACGTTACAGGTGTGCATCTCGAGACAGAACAATAGCACTGACATATTTGAAGACGTCAGAGCAAGATATTTTCAGTTGAGACAGCTCAGCCATGCATTTTAGTCTGGGACTAGCCTCAAGCCTCATCTGTGAAACCGGAGGTTCATGTCTTGTTCTGTCCTGTGGGTTATGACTAATTTCATGGGCAATAAGGATCAAATTTAAAAATCAATCAGAGCTACAGAAATGTATCGCCATTGTAACAAATAAAGCTTTATATTATGAGAAGGCTACTTTCTGCGACCTTTATATTCTGCAGTTATGGTGAGATTAGGTTCCTTCAATCTAAAAAAACACGAATCGAAAACAACGGTGAGGAATCCCATCAATTCCAGAACCAGGAATCGGTCTCGATTCCAAAAATTTCAGAATCGAACAGCCCTATTTCTAGTCTTGTTGCAACAACTTAAATCAATAGAACAATTTTTGAAAAAAATTTCATCAATATAGATTTTGAACCCGGACCCATCCTGGCCAAGCGAGATCCTGAGGAGGAACAAAGGACCCGACCCGTACCGGCGTCCTCGAGGGAAACGAGCCGGCGTCAGGAACAGGCTGAGGGCTCGCGCACACCGCGCTCCCTTACCAAGTGTCCTGCTCGCCAATGTCCAGTCGCTGGATAACAAACTCGATGACCTCAGGGCAAGAGTCAGGTTCCAGAGGGACATTCGGGACTGCAACCTTCTCTGCTTCACCGAGACATGGCTGAACCCAGCGGTACCAGACCACGCCATCCAGCCGGCCGAGTTCTTCTCGGTTTACCGCATGGACAGAACGCTGGACTCGGGGAAGACTAGGGGAGGTGGAGTATGTCTGATGGTGAACAAACACTGGTGTGACGGCGCGAGCATTGTTCCCCTCTCACGCTCCTGCACACCGAATCTTGAACTTCTGACCATCAAATGTCGCCCTTTTTATCTCCCTCGGGAATTTAGCTCGGTCATCGTCAGTGCCGTTTATATTCCACCTCAAGCGGACACGGACACTGCGATATGGGATTTACATGAAACACTACACCTTCACCAGACACAGCACCGGGACGCCGCATTCATTGTTTTGGGAGATTTCAACAGTGCCAACCTCAAGCGTGCACTGCCGAACTTCCATCAGCACATCAGCTGCCCCACCAGGGGCGAAAGGACATTAGATCACTGTTACACCCCATACAAGAACAGCTACAAGGCACAGTCACAACCACCGTTTGGGAAATCGGACCACGCCGCCATCTTCCTCATGCCTGTTTACAAACAGAGGCTGAAACAGGAAGCCCCGGTGCAGAGGGAGGTCCAACGCTGGACGGACCAATCGGTGGCCGCTCTGCAGGACGCGCTAGATGACGCAGACTGGGACATGTTCCGGCGCAGCTCTGATGACGTCAGCTTGTTTACGGAAGCGGTTGTGGGATTTATAGAGAAACTAATGGATGATACGGTGCAGAAAACCATCATCAGGACGTTTCCCAACCAGAAGCCGTGGGTGGATAAAACCATCCGCGACGCCCTGAGATCCCGCTCCGCTGCCTACAACACAGGGCTCATCACCGGGAACATGGATGATTACAAGGCTGCATCTTACAGCGTGCGCAGATCGGTGAAGGAGGCGAAGCAGCGCTACGGGAGGAAACTAGAGTCGCAATTCCAACATGGCGACTCTAGGAGCCTGTGGCAGGGACTTAGAACCATCACGGACTATAAAACACCACCCTCCAGATCGGGGAATGCGGACGCCTCTCTGGCTGACGAGCTGAACACTTTTTATGCTCGCTTCGAGGCTGCAGCTAATCACGCTAACGGCGCTAGCAGTGCTAACTGCATGCACGCTGAGGAAGCCGGTGAGGACAACGTATTCACCATCACGGAGCATGACGTGAGGAGGGCATTCAAGAGAGTGAACATCAGGAAGGCAGCAGGACCAGATGGCATCACAGGTCGGGTTCTGAAGGCCTGCGCTGACCAGCTAGCACCGGTGTTCACCGAGATCTTCAACCTCTCCCTGGAACAGTCCATAGTCCCCTCATGCTTTAAGCAGTCCACCATTGTTCCTGTCCCCAAGAAACCGCAGCCCACCTGCCTAAACGACTATCGCCCTGTAGCCCTCACATCAGTGGTGATGAAGTGCTTTGAGAGACTGGTCAGAGACTTCATCATTGCATCACTACCAGACACACTGGATCCACTACAGTTTGCATACAGACATAACCGCTCCACGGAGGATGCCATCTCACACCTCCTCCACACCACAACAAGTCACCTGGACTGCAGAAAAGGGAATTATGTAAAAATGCTGTTTGTGGACTACAGTTCAGCGTTTAACACCATAATTCCCTCCACACTCACCTCCAAGTTGGAGGTCCTTGGTCTCAGCACATCCTTGTGCCAATGGATCTCCAGCTTCCTGAAGGACAGACAGCAAGCCGTACGGATGGGTAAACACACCTCATCCTCCATCACCCTAAGCACTGGAGCCCCTCAAGGTTGTGTTCTGAGCCCCCTGCTGTACTCACTGTACACTTATGACTGTGTGGCCACTTCCAACTCCACCACCATCATTAAGTTTGCTGATGACACTGTTGTGTTGGGCCTGATCTCAGACAACGACGAGACGGCCTACATACAGGAGATTAAGAACCTGGAGAGTTGGTGCCAGGTGAATAGTCTACACCTGAACATCAGCAAAACTAAGGAGCTGATAGTGGACTTCAGTACGAAGCAGGAGCGGTCGTACCAGCCGATCACGATCAGCGGGACTCCAGTGGAGAGAGTGGACAGCTTCAGATACCTGGGTGTTCACATCACGCAGGACTTGACTTGGTCCTGTCATACCAGCACCCTGGTGAAGAAGGCCAGGCAGCGTCTGTACCATCTGAGAAGCTTAAAGGACTTTAGACTTCCCTCTCGGGTGCTTAAGACTTTTTACACCTGCACCATCGAGAGCGTCCTGACGGGCAGCATCACTTCCTGGTTCGGGAACTGCACTATGCAGGACAGACGAGCCCTCCAGAGGGTGGTGCGTTCAGCGGAACGTACCATTCACACCGAGCTCCCTAACCTGCAGGACATCTACAGCAAGCGGTGCCTGACCAGGGCCAGGAAGATAGTGAAGGACCTCAGCCATCCCAACAATGGACTCTTTTCTCTGCTGCGTTCAGGGAGACGCTTCCGCTCCATGAAGGCGAACACAGAGAGAATGAGGAGGAGCTTCTTCCCGCAGGCCATTCGGAGTCTAAACCACTCTCCACTCTAATCACATCACCCCACACTTCCACTTTGCACATTTTTCAAGTACAATCTGCACTAATTTGTAGAAGGTACGGAAGGATAAATGAGTGGGACTTACATACCATTTGTCTTTGTCTTTAGTATCCTTTTACTCACTTATACACTTTACTGCACTGCACAGCACAGCACACGGACACTTTATCACTGACATACACTTTACTTTTTATAGAATCTATATAGAATCATATTCTATTTTTTATTCTCATATCTATTTGTTATTTTATTTTATTGCTAGTTTATTCTGTATATATGGTTACTGTACTTTTTCTATTTGTATTTTTGTAAACTTGAGGTTTTTCTAATTTTGTTGGACAATTTGTTGGACAGTCGTACAATACATTTCACTACATGTCGTACTACGTATGTATATGTATGTGACAAATAAAATTTGAATTTGAATTTGAATTTTGATTGTATAACTTTGCTATGTTATGTTAGACATGTCTAGAGTGCATGGCATTGTTTTGTCATAACTACATGCACTTTGATCTATTTAATTCGACATCACAAGTAGCTAAATACATTATAAACACCAGATGCAGTGTGTAGAAATAGATTTTTTATTAGCCTTCTTAGCAGATGGGGTTTTTTTTTTTACCAATCCAAATCATAAGAATCTGAACATAATGCAATGAGTGGAAGTGTAAATTCAAGTAAATATGCGTCTTGATACAAGAAGTTTATGAACAGCTTTAGTAACTCAATAAAGAGATCTGCTGTTTCAATTTACAGGCCCTCTCCCACAGAATTGGACAGAGATTAGAACTAAGAAAGCAAACCTAATCCCATTACCCAGAGTTACTTGAGTACTCCATTGTTATAGTTATCTGTAGCTCTAATTGAGGGTCAGGGCTGTCACTGTGCTACATTAAACAGCCAGATTAAACTAACAGCTGCAGTCATTTTTCAGTGATCTCTGTTGGTTACCTTGCCATTTTGTTGTCAGTTTCTTCCCCGTCTCCTTCTGCTTCTCATCATCAGAATTGACCATCCGCTAACGCCAATTTAACAAAGATGTTACTGGGTGGTATTTTTCTCGTTTTCCAAATCTTTAAATAAATCTTAAGAAGTTCATTCTATGAGGTAAACTGTGTCATGACCCAATTTGCTGCAAGGTAATTTAACACTAGAACCACCATGGGGTAAATATTAACTGTGGCTACTTTTACTTAAATTGTGTGATTTACAATCCCCTGTTGTTAAAAATTGTTTAGATAAAACCAGATAAAAAAATGGGGCATTTATACCTATAAGTGCCATGTGGGGTCAAATTTACCCACTATATAACGCCTGTATTTTCGCTGTCATTTTCTTGCCGCTTATGTTTTAACATTGTGCATTGCTAGGCAACGCCTTTCACTCACTAAATTAGCAGTTATCAGTTTCATAAATAAAGACAAAATGTGTAAAAGGCAGTGATTTATGGATGCTGAAGATGTATAAGAAGCACTAAATACCATGAGCGATGGAGAGTCTGATGGTGGGGAGATAAGTAAAGTGTCCTGGGTCGGCTTTAATTTCTTCCGCATCTCATCCAACGCCTCTGTTGCTAATTCCAAAACGTAATTTTTTAACCTAGTAACGGAGGCTTGAGCCGTTGATAGCAGACTAATGAAGTTAATACAGTTAATAACTTAGTTATGAGAGAGAGAGGGAGATAGAGAGGGAGATTAGCTTTGTGAGTCTGTGGGTCTCTCAAAAGTGTTTGGCAGCAATGTCTCTAGTTATAGTAAAACTTAAAGTTAATTTTCTTCCCAACAGCGCCGTTGTTGTTACCTCGCTTGTGAGAAGTCTTGTGCTTTTGTGCATCAATCCGAGTGTAAATGGTGAGAGATGTTCAGGCAGAAAGCGTTTGGTTAATGGTGAATATTGACCTATTGTGCATCCTGTTGCCGAGTCCCGCCTTGATGTAATGATTGACAGGCAGGGGGCGTGCTCGGCTCAGAATGCATTTTCAAATTCACAATGACTTAAACTATATTCATCGCGGGGTATTTAATGAAAATGCAATTGAAACGTCATATATGTAAGTGTCAATGCATTTAAGAAAAATAAAAGACATTTAAATCACCACTTTGCTGCACCTTTGGCTCAGAATGCATATTGAAATTCTCACTGCATTTTGCTACAATTATCACAATGAAAATGCAATCCCAAGTGTCCTACCCCTAAATCTAAATGCATTTAGTAAAAACAGCTTTTAAATGATAATTTTGCTACAGTTTTTGCTTGGACATGTTCAACATATCTAATCAATTTGGGTAATACATTTTCATTTTAATTTTGCAACTTATAAAGCTTTAATATGTTTTTAATTTGCATATTAAAACTAGTGTAGAAAATGGCAAATTTAAATTATATAATTAAATTTTTATATAATTGGGGCCTGCACAGAACTACGTCATTCTGCCAGGAGTCTCAGAACAGCCTGATTTGAGAAAGGGGATCTTAAAATAGGGATTTAAAAAAAAACACTGGGTGGATTTATTTATCATTATAGGATGGATGTGTACACACACTTCCAACACATATTTAAGTTCAAACAACTTGAAAAGTGAATTTTGCATCCGATGACCCCTTTAATTAATGACATTGTAGTATAATATTACACCACCCAAATATGTATTTACTTCATTCTATTTCTCGTTGTCAGTGCAGGCATGTTTCGCCTATATTGACCGTTATGAAAAGTGATTAGTGGCCTGCATAAAAAAAGCCTTAAACATAAAACAAAAATATAGTTGACGGCTAGACATAATCATTTCATGACTCTAGACACTTCTCTGTGAAGACAGTGGCATAATACAGTGAAATATGTTCTTTAGCCATATAAAAACACAGTTGTAATGTGCGTGGTTAAAATTTACCCTCTGACGGTTTTAGGTATACAGCTACCCCTGGCGGTTCTAGTGTTGGTCTTATTTTATTGACATTGATTCAAGTCATTTTAGCTTTTTTATTAATCATGTTACTGCATAATTGAATTATTTAAGAAAATTACAGATTAAAAAATGCATCCTAATGTCACAGTTTATTCCAGCATACATAAAAATATTTAATAAACATTTCAATCTTTATGGGTATATTTTTTCTGAAAAATATACTGTTCAAAGAAATCTCCAGTGCTTTCCTATGGGATATCTTGGAGGGGGAGCGGAGCTAAGAGTAGGGTCAATTATTATATTTTTCCATTGCTCAGAAATTCTTAAAACCATTTCATAGAAACTGTAGGTGTGTACATTTAACACTGTAAATAATTGAGAAAAGCTATATTCAAGTGCTGCTGGTAACTACAAGCTTTTCAACTGTTCAAGGTCACATTACAGATAGAAAGAAAGAATATCTGAGCATGTCTAGAAAACCACCTTGGTTAAAGCTGGAGGTTTTCCATGGATTAAGTGTCACAAAACAAGGGTTGGTGCATGACCGTGTCTATGACCCTGTGAATGTAAATGGTCACCATTGGCAACGGTCTCTGTTTTCCTAATGTATGTGCTTTTGCATCTGCAGAGGAAACACAGACGAGAGAGAACCGAAATGTGTTGGAAATGATTTGTGGAAATAATGCCTGTGGTTCTCCAGGTTAATTGGTGGTGAGAAGCTCATTGCTCACTCCTGAGCCCATAAGATCCTGTGTCACCAAGTGTCATTGACAAACCCCAAACTATTGGTCATTCCCAGAGGTTGGGAAGGGAACTGATAGGGCTGTTAACTCAGAAGAGAGCAGAGCTGGTGGTGCTGATGAAGTTCACCCACTGACACACAGTGCATCACATGCATCATGCTGCTTTGCTTGTCAATTGATTGTGTTAATCATTGAAAAAATGTGGAACAGTTGATAAGTGGCACACTAGGTTAAGTGTGAGCCCAAAACATTCTCACTCCCAACTAGTCACATATTGATGCTTTACCAGGACCCCTTGGTGCCGCTTTTTGACGCTCAAGGTTTTCGACGCACTGTGGTATCCTATTAGCGTCACTTTTTGACGTGCAGCGCTTTCCATTGTTTTCAGTTTGTCTTAATTTAATGGTTTGCATGCATTTGTAAAAAATATAAATAATTTTGTAAAAATGTATACTTTCATTGGAGCACCTAACCCCAGGTAGCAGGCAAATATAAGTACAGTTACAGGTATTTATAGCAAAAACTGGCCATAAACAAGCAGTATAAAAGCAATACAAACAAGTCATGTTGCATTCCGAGTCTTCTGAATCCAACTGACTTACTTAGAATTAAATCCTCCCGTGCCATTCGGCGTATTGGGCGACAAGTGATCTCCATCGTGCTCGATCGTCTGCGGCAGTTGCGGCTTCGTCCCAAGATAGGTTGATGGCTCTAAGGTCCTCGATGAAAGTCCTTCTCCACGTGATCTTGAGGCATCCTTGCCTCCTTCTTCCATGCTGCGGGTTCCAAAGCATGGCCACGGCTGTCAAAGGACGTGCCCGGCAAACTGCATGCGACACTCGACCACGATTTGCGATAGCAGACGAGTTGACATCTGGCGATGCACTTCTTCGTTAGTCACCCGATCTCGATATGTGATCTTCAGGATGCGCCTAAGGCATCGTTGTTGGAATGTATTGAGGCAGCGAATGGTTTTGGCCGTCATTTTCAAAGTTTCACAGGCGTAAGTAGGCCGTAAGGATGACGATAGTGTTGAACAAGCATACCTTGATCTCAAGGGCAATGGTATTTGTGCGGCAAAGTGGTTGAAGGCGTCGCATGACCGTTGCCGCGTTTCCAATACGGTAGACAACATCGTGGTCCACGTCACCATCCGCTGAGATGACGCTACCTAGGTAGGTAAATCGATCAACCTCTTTGGTTGTTGGCCAGTGGTTACGGGTACTCGTCCGCGAGCGTATCCAATGCGCATGATTTTGGTTTTAGAGCCGCTGATTCAGAGCCCAATCTTTGTTGACTCCCACTCCAAGGCCGTTGTTGTGTTCGCCAAGCCGAGTTGGGTGGAAGCCAGCAACGCGATGTCGTCGGCAAAGTCCAAGTCCGCCAACTGCTCCATCTGCCCCCACGGGAGACCGTTTCTTTGTTGGTCGATGGACTGGCGGAGGACAAAATCCAATGCCAATAGGAACAAAAATGGAGACAGGACGCAGCCTTGCCTGACCCTGGTCTTGATGGGAAAGAAGTCGGTAATGCCATTTTCGGTTTGAACACAGCAGCTCGAGGCGTGGTAGAGGTTGCGAAACAGGTCAGTAAACTGGCGTGGGATGCATATACTCGGGCGATCTTCCAGAGTGTTGTCCAGTTGGCTGCAAAGACGCTTGATTCCGACGAAGAAGGTACTGTTTGAATTTTGTCCTACAACACAACAAAATGTTTCTCATAAAGGGCCACAGAAAGACGTTAATAGCATTAAAAAGCTGTCTTAAAGTGATTAACGAATGTGGTGAAGATATCCCCAGATTTGTTTCACATTATTTGGATGAGTTGCCACCAGTGTCATTCGATAGCATCGATGTTTCAAGTTTGCTTGGAAGAATGGAGCAGCTGAGTGCTGAGCTTTGTTCTATGAAACACGCACTGCAACTACATGTTAACGTGGGTGAAGATCTACGAGCTATCACAGTGGATATTAATTGAAGAGTGTGTGATTTGGAGCAATCGATAGATTTATACGACACAAAGCGGTGGTTCAGAGGTGTCAGCAGCAACGGCCAGAGCTACTCGGATCGAGGGTACAGGACTCAAGGCCACATCGGTGGAAACTTTGGATGCGGGCATTGGCGAAGGAGCTGCGGTGGCGGGGTCCTTATCTTTGAATTCTCAGAGAGTATAAAGTCCAGTGACAATGGAGGGAGCTACAGGATTAACATCTTTGTCAGATTCTCCATAGTGGAGTTGCGTGGTGAAAGGGTCTTCCACAAGGTTTTGAGAATGCTACTAAATCAAGATCGCCTGCTGTCATTCCCAGGCAGAAAAAGAAGTCAGGTAATGTCATGTCTGTTGTTGGTACTCGAGCTGTGGGCAACATCAGAATGGTTAAGACCAAACTGCTGTGTGTTTTTGCCTCCAAGTTTACACCTGACTTAGATGCCTTGACTTTGTCTAAGTATCTGAAAGAAAAACTTGGACGCGATCTTGCTTGTCAGAAGATTGAAACTGTACAAAGCAGATACAGTTCATTTAACGTATCTGCTGAATGTAATGAAGTCAGTGAAATGTATGACCCGTAGCTCTGGCCCGAAGGGGCTTTTGTTAGACACTATTATCAGCCGCGTATGCTGGGAGTCATCAGGTCTAATTCTGCACCAGTTGCTGGGTGTAACGTATCTGTTTCTGTTTAGTTTCCTTTCTGCCCATATTTGGTTCTTCCTGTTTTAGTTCGTGTCCTAGTTTTGTTAATTAATGATCATCATTACCTGTGTTTGATTAATTACCTTGTTTCCTCGTTTGCTCCTTTGTTCTCTAGTCCTTATAAGTCCTCAGTTTCCCTTAAGTCTTCGTCTAGTCTTGAAGTTACGTGAATGCTGATTACTTGGAGTTTTCTTCTGTTTCTTTTAATAAAGTTGGAGTTTTGTTTTGTTTCCTGTGTCCGCCTGTCTGCCGGGGAAAGCATACCGTTACAGAAGACTAGACCAATACTGAAGACGTGATCGACGCCAGCTATGATCGAGTTAGTCGCCGTCGGTCATGGGGGATCACGCCGCCGTTCGCGGCTCGCCCCTACCCGTCGTGCGTGGGATATTGGGCTGCCTGTCGCGGCTCATCCAGGCCTGCAATTTTGGGGAGAACGGGTCGCCATTCGCCGCTTGCCCAAACCCACCGCCCAGGAGAAATTTGTTCCACCGGTGGCGAAGAGGATGCCGCCGTCCACGGCGAAGAATGTTCCGCCCGCGGTGATGAGGAAACCGCCGCAACCGGCGATGAACGTTGCGCCGTACGCGACGATGATTATTCCGCCGCCCACGAACAAGAGGGCTCATCCGACACTGAACGGGGGGCTATTAGATGAGGCTCTTCCCCCGGAGTTCTCGGCTCCCGTGCTCTCTCCAGTGTCTGCTTCTCGCAAGTGCCTTCCAGTGCCTGCTCCTCGTAAGCGCCCTCCAGTGCCTACTCCTTGTAAGCGCCCTCCAGTGCCTACTCCTCGCAAGTGCCCTCCAGTGCCTACGCCTCGCAAGTGCCCACCAGTGCCTGCCCCTCGCAAGGGTTCCTCTGGATCCCCGATGATGGTCCCGTCCAGCCCACCTGAGTTCCCGCTGGTCTCGCCCAGCTCTCCTTCATCTCCGCTGGCCCCGCCCAGCTCTCCTTCGTCTCCGCTGGTTCCGTCCAGCTCCGCGCTACAAGAGCGCCCCTCTGAATCCGCGCTTTTAGAGCGCCCCCGAGAATCCCGTTCTCTGACCTCGGCCAGGAGTGCCGATCCCGAATCCAGTTCCCAGTCTACGGCCAGGAGTGCCGATCCCGAATCCCGAGAATCCAGTTCTCAAGTCACGGCCAGGAGTGCCGATCCCGAATCCCGAGAATCCAGTTCTCAAGCCACGGCCAGGAGTGCCAATCCCATATTCCGAGAATCCAGTTCTCAAGCAACGGCCAGGAGTGCCGATCCCGAATCCCGAGAATCCAGTTCTCAAGCAACGGCCAGGAGTGCCGATCCCGAATCCTGAGAATCCAGTTCTCAAGTCACGGCCAGGAGTGCCGATCCCGATCCCCGAGAATCCTGTTCTCCAATCACGGCCAGGAGTGCCATTCCCGATCCGCAAGTGTCCGCGCTGCAAAAGCGCCCTCAAGTGTCCGCGCTGCAAGAGCGCCCTCCTGTGTCTCCGCTGGTCCCGTCCAGCTCTCCTTCGTCTCCGCTGGTTCTGTCCAGCTTCGCACCTCCTGTGCGCCCTCAAGTGTCCGCTCCTCCTGAGCGCCCTCATGTGCCCGCTCCTCCAGAGCGCCCCAAGAGCCCTCTCCTCCTGAGCGTTCCCATGAACCTGCTCCTCAAGTGTGGCCCCCAGAAGGGAACAGCCCAAAGAAAATTTTTTGGGGGGGCCATATAGCCTCAGTCTGTGTTACACTGGGAAAAGTGTGCACCCTCGGTTAGAATAAACAAGTGTTGGTGCCCCCCATGGACATTCGGGTTGTGTCATACAACTGTCGTGGTTTGCGCGTGGGCCAGAGTGATGAGGATAAAGCCTGCCATATGGTTGTGGACAGTCTTTTGGAGAACTGTGATATTTAATGCTTGCAAAAGACATTTTTTCATTTTCAAAGATTTGGATAAATTGAATTCTCTTAATGATCATTTTCATGGTGCTGGTGAATCCACAACAGATCTTGGTATGGATTTAATTAAAGGTAGGATATCTGGGGGTGTAGCCATACTGTGGAAAAAATAGTTAGACTCACTAATTCGTAATTAGACTGGATGTTAATTGGTGTATTGCAATACAGATGACTTATCAAGATAAGAATTGTATTATTATAAATGTGTATACAGCTTACGAATGCCATTATAATGAAGATGAGTATTTAAATAGACTAGCTTTTATCAGTTCTTTTATTGAAAGTTCTACTATTTCTAGTGTACAGTCGTGGTCAGAATTATTGGCACCCTTGGTAAATATGATCAAAGAAGGCTCTGAAAATAAACCTGCATTATTAATCCTTTTGAACTTTTATTTTAAAAAAATCACAAAAATCTAAAATCTAAGCTTTCATTGAACTAAAACAATTGAAAATGGGGGAAAATCTCATTATGAAATAAATGTTTTTCACAAATACACGTTGGACACAATTATTGGTACCCCTAGAAATTCTTATGAGTAAAATATCTCTGAAGTATATTCGCATTCATATTTACAATTTTGAGCACTCCAGGGGGATTATGAACATGAAATTATCCAGCCAAGGCTTCCTTTCTCACATAAATATAAACAGGGGGGAAAACAAAGTCCAAATTCCTTTAGTCATCCATCACAATGAGAAAAACCAAAGAATACATTTCTGATGTGCAGCTAAAGATAATTGAGCTTCACAAATTAGTGAAGTGGCTTTAAGGAAAGAGCTAGAGCAGTGAAAATTCCCATTTCTACCATCAATAATTAAGAATTTCCAATCAACAGAAAATGTTATGAATCTGCCTGGAAGAGGACGTGTCTATATCGTCCTAATGCACAGTGAGGAGGAGAATTTGAGTGGACAAAGACTCTCCAAGGACCACAGCTGGAGAATTGTAGAGAAAGGTTGAGTTTAGGGGTCAGAAAACCTTTAAAAAAATTGTCTTATTTGGGAGGTTTTAAAGAAACATTCTTCTCACTCATCCAAAAACAATCTGGTATATGTCAGACATGACTGGAACTTCAAATGGGACTGGCTTCTATGGTCAGATGAAACTAAAAATGAGCTTTTTAGCAGCAAACACTCAAGATGGGTTTGGTGCACACAGGGATAAAAAAAGTACCCCATGTGTACAATGAAATATACTGCTGTATTTTTAATGTTGTGGGCCTATATTTCTGCAGGAGCTTCTGGACATCTTGTTTAGATACATGGCATCATCGATTCTATCCAGGGCTTGAAAACGAAAAAAAATGTCAATCGGTTCACTCCGAGCAGAATCGATATTTTAACGTTTCCGTTCCTGCGTTCCTCTGTATTATTACCGTTTCGAAACCGGTTTGAGTAGAAAAAATAACGGTTAATAGCGTTATTTTTAAAATTGTCTTTGCCTATAATAATAATAATAATAATAAAGTACTGTGTTTTCTTTACACAAAAATAAAAAAAAAATAATAAAAAAAATACAGAAAGAGATGGTATCTTAACCCGCTGCGCTAATAGGCTATACAGCATCATCTTTTCTAGATTTTTACATTTCTAAATGTAGGCTACTAAACAAAATTAAAAAATCTATTAATGCTTTAAAGACATTAAAGAATTTTTTAAAGATGTTTGCTGCAAATTTAAAAAAAAAAAAAAAAAAACGCTACTTGTATAAAATGTTTTGAGGGGGAAAAAAACAAAGCCTAAGCCTGCATTTTATTAGCCTATTATTCAGAAATGATGTAGGCTAAAATGCCGGTAAATCAAAAATGTTTACAAACATTATAAACACTAGGGATGTGCACTATGACTAATTTGACTGTCGTTTAAACGGAAGTTTTGTATCCGACTAGTCGACTAGTCTAAAAGCTAGAAACCCCCAAAAAATGGCAAAAAAAGTGCGTGTGTCTATATAAAAGCCTACACTTGAAATACTTAAATCTTTGAATCACATTGTCAAATCCCTCAATTAAATCTGCCAAAAATAGGTCATGATTATGCTTGCCTCGCGTTATCATCATTTAATATTAGGCGGTCGTTAAACAGAAAAAAATAAAGAGCATACACTCAACAGAGCCCTGCACGGCCCTCAAATTTAGGCCCTAGCCCGGCCCTGGCCCGAGACACTCAGGCTAGGCCCGGCCCACGTCCGACAGCTTATCAGAATTTCCGACCCGAGCCCTTTTTTTCCCCCTTCTCCTAAAACAGTTTATACTACTCTTTTGGCTATTAAAATAGTTCCGTTATTATATTTTGTTTTGTTTTTTTATTAAGTTAATTTAGAAAAACGTTGGGAGCATTTTTGTTCATTAAATAGCCTATACGTTTTTTTTTTTTTAAAGTAACGACCAAGCGGCCAGCGGCATGAGCTGATCATAGCCTATGTTTGATAAATTTAGCCTTCTCATATCATCACGACTTGCCTAAAATAAAATCTATAGATATACTAAAACAGTTCAAGTATATAACAATGTTTAAACGTTAAACCTGCTATAATAATAATGTGCGCTAGCCTATATGTAAGTTTGTGCGGAGAGTAGAAGCTAAAGCGCGCTCTGCAGGACATGGAGGCACCAGCAAACACTTGGATTGCTTTCAGTGGAAACAAATTAAAATAGCCTACGCCGTAATTTTTTGTTTGTTTGTTTGTTTGATAAAGGTAAGAATAATACATCATTCCGACCTGTAAAGGGTCTACTTGTGTTTGTGCACACTCACAATACCAACAAAAGGTAGCTAGTTCTTTTATAAAACAAAGAAAACAAACATGCGCTTTCTGCCGTCTCGTCTTGAACAGGAGCGCTTCATAAAAATTAACCGAAGCTGAGCGAATACATGCCTCACAGACATGATAAATATATCTATTGAAAGCTTTAAATTATCACTTAACGAAATAAAAAATTGAAAGCAAAAACTCTTTTATTATAATCTTAATCATAATCAATAAAGATGCATTTCTCTCTAAAGTTGCGTCTAATGAGGAGACGGCGAGTCAGGATCAGCAACTTCATCCTTGCGACACAGACTCAGAAAACATTAGTTTATTAGTAAATAGTTCAAATATCTCCTTACTATTTCCCGCAGACACATTCATGGTTATGTTTGCTGGGGTTTTGCAGCAAGCTTTAGCCTATTGCGTGCATTTGAACGCAGAACTATTCCGCTGCGCTGAAGTCACCTGCTGCTGCTGCGGGACACTAAACACCATCGAGCTGCTCTCAGTCGTGTGGTCTCCTGTTGTTTCCACCAGCGCGGTGATTTATTCATCACTAATCGATAGATGTCTACAATATAAAAATAATTTTGCAGGGCTCTAACACTCAACATAAACCAGTGCATAGCTTATTTATTCAGATTGGCTGGAGCAATGCAGAAATGGAAAATCAATCAATAGACTGACATAATTCTTCATTTTCATATAAAGTTAGCCAACATATAAAAACAAAAGTAAAAAAAAATAGGAACGTTTATCAAGGAATAGCATTAAAATGGCTTAAAAAATTTACTTCATGTTGGCTATATTGTCTAAAAACAAAAGAATGCTAGTTTTACTTACTCCATGCACATTTGTTAACGTGGTCTGGCGAAAGACTGGACTAGACGATTCTGCACTTGAAAAAAATAACAAAAAAAAAACTCGCTCGGCAGGAACTGAAGTCACAGGCACGCAGAGAGCTTCGAAAAGAGCCTGGAAATCCCGCAGCACCACCGAAGTGGGTCTTCATTTAGAAGAATAGATCGCGTGCATGGGATCACGGACCGCAGCGACGTATGAAAGATTGACATTGCTGGCTTTGGCTAGCCTCCAAGCTAACGCATAGGTCTTTCGTGTGGTCATTCTAAGCTCACCACAACTGACGTGAAGACAAGGCATGAGAGGTCTGAGGTAAAAATGTAGTTTCTGCCCAGATATGCTTTTAAAAATATTTAAATATTTTGATATGTATTCTTTTTCAAAAGTTTTATTTTAACTTATTTAAAACGTTTTAAAATGTAACGTTAAAATGATGGTAATTTGAAGGATAAAATGTTTTTTTTTTTTTTTTTTTTTTTCTCTCTCGTGTAATCGACTATTGTTTTCAGTGTCGACTAGTAGGAGCTGTACCGTTTAGTCGACTAGTCGACTAGACCCGCACATCCCTAATAAACACAGTAATTAGTTTCTCTCCACAACAAATCCTCTAAACTTAAGGATAGCCTATAGGCTATAAAAACGTCATTCCAAAAACAAATTAAAGGTGAAACTGATGCCTACCTCTCTCACTCGGCACGAATCCAAATGTTTCCATATTCTCGACGTATAGCCTACTAAAATATTATTTAGGCTATTGGCTTTTACTTTCATCGAAGCACCGCTGGTGTGTAAGATCTGTTGAATCCATCTTACACTGACGTCGGATAAACGCTAACGCCGGTGTTCTGACGATTTGTACTACCCTGTCAGATTTTCCATTAAAACAGATGGTAGCAGAATTCATTGCCATTGCGACTAGGGTTCACAGCTGAGCACGAGCGGGCATTTCACTCGCTGGATGCGTCAGCATCACATTTGTATAGTCTGTACTACTTGAATTTGTGATTGGTTGACAGCAAATTTAAAATATTAAATGGAACGATAAAATAACGTTATTAACCGGTTAATGGCCATTTCAAATTTTCGATTCTGGTCGGAACTATAAAATTTGATTTAGTTTCTGTTTCCGGTTCTCTTCCAGTCAAAATTTCGTTCGTTTCCGGTTTTCGTTTTCATTCCTTGAACCGGTTCAGAGCCCTGATTCTATCAAACACCAACAGATAAAAAGTCAACAAGGGACTGACTCTTACTGATCTGACTGTTAGAAATCTTATAATGGGCCATGTTTGGATCTTCCAACCGGACAATAATTCCAAACACAAACCTCAAAAACAACACACAAATGGGTCACTGAGCACAAAACCAAGCTTCTGCTATGGCCATTCCAGTCCTCTGACCTGAACCCTGTAGAAAACGAGTGAGGTGAACTGAAGAGAAGAAGCACCGTCATGGAGCTGTGAATCTAAAGGATCTGGGGAGATTCTGGATGAAGGAATGGTCTCTGATCTCTTGTCAGGTGTTTTCTAACCTCATCAGGCATTATAGGAGAAGATTTAGAGCTGTTAAACTGGCAAATGGAGATTTCAAAAAGTATTGAATAAAAGGGTGCCGTTAATTATGGCCAATGTGAATTAGAGAAAAGCATTTATTTCATTATGATATTTCCTCCCATTTTAAATTCTTATTCTCCAATGAAAGGTTAGATTTTTGTTATTTTTTTAAATAATAGATCAAAAGGATTAACAATGTAGATTAATTTTCACAGCCTTCTCTGATCGTATTTACTAAGGGTGCCAATAATTCTGACCACGACTGTATATGTCATTGGGGACATGAATGTGGATATCTCAGATAGAAATTCATTGTCTGTAGATAGCTATACCTATGTTAGTGAGGCTTGGAACACAACATCATGGTTGGACCATTGTATTAGTACAGCAGATGCACGTTTTCAAATTATGGGTTATGGCAGGTAGACCCAGGCAAGGGCCTGAGCTTGAGCATAAGAAGTCTACAAATGCAAGATATGAGTATGCTATTCGTTTTATTTGTAAAAATTAGCAAACCTTAAGGGCTGATTATATGGCTATGAAGCTGCTAAATCATAATATTACTGATTTTTGGAAAGAAGTCAGAACTTTTAATAGTTGCAGTATCTCTTCCTTGTACCTTAGATGGAGTTTCTGGTGCAGAGAATATTGCGGAATTATGAAGACAACATTATTGTAGTCTTTTTAATTGCATACAAAATGAATTGTATTCACCTTATTTTGCAACGCGGAAGTAAATACGATGACGTACTTCCTTATAATGTGTTAGACTTCCGTTTCGCTACATTGTAGGTAAGGAGCGATGTGGGAGAACACTGTTAAACGCCGTGATGGTAAATATTTACCACACCCGCGGTGTATAACACAGTGGGAGGATGAAATGAAAAAGTGGCCTGCCATAACTTATGAGGTCTTTTTGTGTTGTCGCTCGGAGTAGACGAGTCTTCGATGCGGAATTATAAAAGCACGGAGGCATATCAGTAGCTACGTTACCTGCACAGCGGAAAAGTCGGTTGAGTGCTGGTACATGAAATAGACAGCGATTTCGTGTTTTTAAAAGCAGACGTGAATGCAAGCCAAAGTGGCGCAAATGTGCATTCAGAATGTTAGCTTCATTCACCATTAATTTCATGGACAAAATATGCAGTGAAATATGCAATGAAAGTGAATGGTGACTGTGGCTAACATTCTGAATAATGTCTCCTTTTTTGTTCCACTGAGGAAAGTATTCAAAGTATTGGAATGATGTGAGTAAATATCAGTAAATGATGAGTAAATGATGACATGTTTTATCTCTTTCATCTGTGAAAGCACTTGTTGATAGTTTTAAATTAGTAATGAAATTTTTTGGTCCTTATCCGTAAACTGATTACTCTGCTGTGCAGCATTAGGTCGGATTAATAGCATCCAAAATAAGTTATAAAATAACTTAAATATGTGTTTCCTTTTGTTCCATGAGTTTTGAAAAAGTGACGAATTGGTGTTTATTTACCTAGCACTGCTAAACTGTATCATTTTCAGTGTATGTTGGGGGGGAATCAAAATAAATTGCATCTTGACATTATGATTTGTGTTTGTGTGTGTGCATATACAGGGAGAAAAAAGTAATATAAGGTCTTGAAAATATTTTTTGCAGCTATTATGACACCCCCTAACTGCGCAAAGTACGCCAGTCTTTCTGTAGTCCATATTAAAAGTTAACTAGCCTGTAAAACCTACACAGTCGACGCAAAACTACGTAATCACAATACAACTAATATTAGCGGAAGTGCTTTACCGGAAATCTGACACATTATAGTTCGAAAATGGCGGCGTCCGCGTTTACATGAAAAATAAGGTGAATAATGTGGACGATATTCAAGTTAATGATCTAATAGTGATTGTCACATGAGGTGGATCAAGCTATAAACAAATTGCCTCAAAACGAATCTAGTGGCCTAGATACTATTTCTATTTCTATTTTACTGGCCTTTTGATTCATAGTGTGTTACCTAATTCAATGTTGTCCATTTTGTTGGTACCAGTTATTAAGAACAAAGCTGAAATCGTAGGTAACTAAGATAATTATAGACCTGGAGCTTTAGCTAGTATCTAGTAGTGTCTAAAGTGTTGGAAATAATCTTTGCTGGTTAGGTTAAAGTGTTTATTAATTCTACAGACAACCAGTTTGGATTTAAGGCTAAACGTGGTACTGATCTCTGCATCTATGCATTAAAGGAAATAGTAAATAAGTATAGAGATAAAAACTCATAAGTCTTTATGTGTTCCATTAATGCATCTAAAACTTCTGAATGGGTTAACCATGCAAAGTCTTTTTTTTAAAATGAGACAAAGAGGGTTGCCAGAATACATTGTAAGAATCTTGGCTTATTAGTATGCCCACCAGATGATGCAAGTAAAATGGGGCAATAAGGTCTCTGCCCCTTTTGGGGTCAGTAATGATGTGAGACAAGGAGGGTTCTTTTTCTAACTTCGCTCGGTATTTCACTATGAGAATTGCTTTGGGCGTGACCAACTGCGGAAGCTCCTATGACACCACGTCTTTGACAGACAGGTCGACCTGTGACCAAGCTCCGTCCCACCTATATAAGTTAGGTCGAACCCTGCCAAAATCATTTGCGCTTTCTTCCCGTGGGAGACTGCAAGCTCTCTCAGCATATTCTGACTTTGCTGATTTCGCTAAACTGTTCAACAGGCAGGCCGTCATTTTAATCCGTCTCCGAACGCAAGGTCAGTTGTACTGGATTGTGTTTTGTGACATCATTAGCATTAGAATAGTGTCAAGGCCTATTGCGTATTAAATTACTGCTATAGGTGATGTCAAGTTAACTAGGGCTTCATGCATCAAGGCTCTCAGAAGGTTTAATTACCTAAAACTGACCAGCTAACGTGTTGTGACGAGTCTGAGGTTTACTCACTTCTCAGCCATTATGTCGACGGCCATCACCCCCGTCAAAGGGAATGAGTCGGACAATATTCTTATTCCCTCGTTTCTTAACGGAAACAGGGTGGCTTCCACACACTTGGTAAAAACCCTCAGAGCCAAAGCTAGCCCGAAGGGAATAGTTTGAAACTCGTATGCTGTGCCTTGGTATGCAAATCTGAGGAATTTCTTGTGAGAGGGGTACATGTCTATGTGAAAATAAGCGTCTGACAGATCGATTGTCACAAACCAATCGTTTGGACGAATCGATCAACAAAGCGCTTTGTGTGTTAACATTATGAATGAATGTTTTCATAGGTGCTTGTTTAACACATGAAGGTCCAGAATTGGACAAAGGGTTGCGCTCCCTTACAAAATAACAAAAATAAAAGCCCTGACGCTTATTAGACAGAGACATGGTCAAAAAAGACAGACGGGGTCGAAACACCAGCAAACAGGTATGGCACGTGCAAAACACAAGAGCAGCCCAGTGAACAGACAGGGTCAATCGGCAGCGAACATAATCCAGGGGGCAAAACAAAGAGAGATAATCCAAATACACAGTAATAGTCCAGGCAGGGGCAAACAGAGTCCAAATGACTATAATGACTATAAACTTAAGGAATGAACAGGACTAGACTAAACTTTAACACAGGAAACACGGAATGGCTCTGTAAAGCAGCTATCACTAGGTGAGTGATAAACGCAGAACAATACTCGGCGATCCGAAAGAGGAAGTCCAGGGTTTATAAAGCGTGTCTAATCGGATGCAGCTGTGTGTGTGTGTGTGTGTGTGTGTGTGTGTGTAATCAGTGTAATGGATGATGGGAACTGTAGTCCGGAGTGACCTGTAACAGTCTCTGTAGTGTGAAAGTCAATGTAATGGAAGAGCGACCTCTGATGGCAAGCGGATGGAAGTCCATGGACAGGATTCATGACACCCACCTAATGCTGGTACAAAATGTCTTAGATATTAAAATATGTACAAGGTAGACAAAAATGTCAAATACTGTTAGCTAAATAATTATGTGGAAAATTACGTGGATATCTATTCCAAAAACAGCAAAGATAATTCAATTTTATTTCACAGCAAAGGACAAATTGTTTGGCAACTGGGTTCTCTCTCCATAATGAATGTCACAAAACAGAAGTATCTATTCATTCTGTCAACTTCCATATTATATGCAATTCTGGCTTTAAAGCCTATTATGCAAAATTGTGTTTATGTTTGGACATAAATGTGTTTTGGTGGTGTGTATGCACAACCACCCTATAATGATAAAAACCCACCCACCCACTTTTTTTTTTCTTTTTTTTTTTTTTTATCCACATATACGTATGTTTAGTTTGCATGAAAAGTGTTATAAATGGAGATTATTATCAAATAAAGGCTATTATGTGTTGCAAAGTGTGTGTTTTTAGTGATTGATAAACACCATTTAATCCTTTTTAATAATTTTGTTAAACTATAAAAATATATGTTCATGTAGTTCCCCAGCAATTTCTTATGATGCCCAAATAAAAAAATCTTAGTTGAGGTAACATATATTATATATTTTATATTTTATAAAAATTTTAATTTACATAACTTGCTGTAGTCAGAGTCAGAATCAGAATGAGCTTTATTGCCAGGTATGTTTGCACATATGAGGAATTTGTTTTAGTGAAAGAATGACAGCAACATGACAGGACACAGATGATAAAAAAAAAAAAATAAATAAATAAATAAATAATGTACAAATATGGCAAATAGCACAAACACAATATACAAAATAGACAATTCGGTATGTACAGGTATGTTAGGTGCAAATTTGAGATTTAATAACTATGCGTGTAAAATAAAAATAAAAAAGTATGTTAGTGTTGTGTGTTTCATGTTTATTGTTAAGAGTTCAAATGTTCATGAGATGGATTGCCTGAGGGAAGAAACTGTTCCTGTGTCTGGTCGTTCTGGTGCTCAGAGCTCTGTAGCGTCGACCAGACGGTAACAGTTCAAAGAGGGAGTGTGCTGGATGTGAGGGGTCCAGAGTGATTTTACCAGCCCTTTTGCTCACTCTGGATAAGTACAGTTCTTGGAGAGTGGGGAGGGTTGTACCAATGATTCGCTCAGTAGTACGGACTACCTTCTGTAGTCTTCCGAGGTCAGATTTGGTAGCTGAGCTGAACCAGACAGTTATTGAAGTGCAGAGGATGGATTCAATGATGGCAGAGAAGAACTGTTTCAGCAAGTCCTGTGGCAGGTTGAACTTCCTCAGCTGGCGAAGGAAGTACAACCTCTGCTGGGCCTTTTTCACAATAGAGTCAGTGTGAATGTCCCACTTCAGGTCCTGAGAAATAGTGGTGCCCAGGAACCTGAATGACTCCACTGCAGTCACAGTGCTGTTCGTGATGGTGAGTGGGGGGAGTGCAGGGGGGTTTCTCCTGAAGTCCACAATCATCTCCACAGTTTTGAGCGTGTTGAGCTCCAGGTTGTTAAGACTGCACCAGACAGCTAGCTCCTTAACCTCCTGTCTGTAAGCAGACTCGTCACCGTCCTGAATGAGACCAATCAGTGTGGTGTAATCTGCAAATTTTTAGGAACTTGACAGAGGGGTCTTTAGAGGTGCAAGAGGTGTAGAGGGAGGAGAGCAGTGGAGAGAGAACACAGCCCTGAGGAGCTCCAGTGCTCCACTGTTATACACTTTGAGGATATTTTAAGAACCAAGTTGACGGCGATGCGGAACGAGTTCGCTTCTCATATGTCAGTTGTTCAGTCGCTATGCTCTAAACTGGATCTTCTTACAGGGGAGATGAGAGAACAAAAGAAAGTTGTCGCAGATCACTATAGGCGAGTAGCCGCGCTCAAGCAACAGGTTGTGGACTTACAGGATCACAATAGGCACAGCAATCTGCGTCTGGTTGGATTGCCTGAAGGTTCCGAAAAGGACGACCCTATGGGCTTTTTGAAAAGATCGCTACCGATGTGGCTCCCGTCTCTGGTGGCGCAAGCACATCGCGTGTACACAAGGCTCTCCTCAGATCGCGCTAAACCACGGGTTTTCATCTTTAAATTGCTGTGGTACACGGACAGGGAGCTCATTCTGCAGGCCACTAGACTTCATGCCCCGGTGAAAACTTCCAACGGAGCAACAATGTCTTTCTTTCCAGATTTTTCTCTGGTCACCGCAAAACGAAGTAGTGCATTTGAGCCAATTAGGAAGGAGATGAGAGACATCCAGAATTGTCTCCTTTATCCTGCAACGCTGAAGGTCATTCTCAATAAAGGTGAATCTAAAATGCTACACTCCCCAGAAGAAGCAAGAGTTTTTCTCAGATCCCTTTCATCCACCAACTCTCAGTGAACTTCAGCTGGACATTTGCTGTCTAATCGGAGAAGAGATGCTCTAAATGGTTCGGTGACTGTGTCTTTCACTGTTCACTTCTTAATTCATAGTTCATTGTGCATACGGTATCGCTTACTGATTATGATATTTTATTTGTTTTAGTTGTATTCTTTATCGCTCTTCCCTTTTTTTTTTAAAATAGAAATACTACCTAGTCAATATGTGACTATGGGGCCAAATGTTGGTGCTACAGTAATGTGCAGGGCTTTGTTGACGCCACGGACCATATTAAGGGGTGCTGGTAGATCAAGGTTTGTTCTTGGTTTGATCTGCCATAGTTCATGGGAATGTGTTTGTTTTTTTGAATGGTAACGGGGAGGGTGGGGGGTGGTTTAATGGTAGACTCAACTGGTTTTATTTTCAAACTTGTAGTTTGTCTTATTATGCAGTAATTCTGTTTGACACCTATGACTTGTCACGAGTCCGGGCCCTGCGCTTCTCCTTGTCGCCACCAGAGGTCACCATCTCCCTTCCACCCGGACTCATCTCATGTAATCACGTACACCTGCCACATCACATACACCTGCCACATCACATACACCTGCCACACTCATTACACCCGCAGCTGTTCCCCATTACCACGGACTATATAGTCTCCCCTCTCCTACCACTCTGTCTGGTTGCATTATTTGTTATTTGTCATTTGATGTGTTGCAGTGTTTTGTTTCGAGTGTTTGCTCTGGGCTGGGATACACGCACCTCATTGCCGTTTTTGTGTCCCAGTCCTTTTATGTTTTGTTTTTTGTGCCGTGTTGGCCTTTTTGTTGCTCATTAAAAGAACCTTACCTGCAATTGGACCCTGACCTCGTCTTTTCGCGGCGCTTCTTCGCCGTACCGTGACAGATTCCTCTCGCTCCAACGGTTGGCTGCTGGAATAAACTAGATGCATGTGTTTCACAGTATATATGGGATGGGAAACATCCTCGTATTAAACTGACCACCTTACAACAATGTAGATTACATGGAGGTCTTTCTTTCCCTAAGTTTAGTCTGTATGCTCAAGCCTTTTCCCTCTGCCCTTTAGCAGTTTGGTTTGATCCTGACGCTTCTGTGTCTTGGAGAGCAATTGAGGAATCTATTGTTTATCTGTATAAATTGAAGCATCATGTTTTTGGGGGAATTCCACTTAGGCAGTGTAAATCTCGGTTTGGTCCCATTGTAACCCATCTCTTCTCCACATGGAGGGATGTTGAAAGACGTTCATAACTAGTTACAAAATGGCATAGGCATTCGCCTATTTTCCACAATAATAACTTTTGTCAGGCAGTACTCCGTTTCATTGTCCGCAATGGACTCATAATAAAGTAAACACTTTGGGAGATATATATGATGATAGTGGTTTAAAATCCTTCCAGAATCTTAAAACTCAATATAATCTGCCAGGCACCTCCTTTTTTATGTATTTGCGCATTAGATCGGCCCTACGGGCCTTCAGGGTGCCTTGGAACTCTCAACTACCTGTTCACCCTTTGTGCAAACTAATCCTTCCTTCTGAGGAACCTCCATCCTCTGCTTCAGTCATTTATCTCTTTCTTCTTGAGCATTCATACAAACCTTTATCTATTACAACTGTTTGGGCTAAGGATCTTAATGAGGATTTGCATGTTTTATTTTCCGATCAGGTATGGGGTATGTTTAAATTGTCTTCTAAAAACCCTAATCACCAAATGATTAATTGGAAATTGTTGCATAGGGTTTACTTGACTCCAATGAAACGTTTTTATATGAATCTGTCATCTTCTCCTAAGTGTAATCTCTGTTCCCAAGGAGTTTTAGGCACGTTTTTCCATTTTTGGGGGGAGTGCCCCTTTCTCTCACCTTTTTGGACTCAGATCTCACAGGACCTGTCATGTTTGTTGGGTGCTGAGATATGTTTGACTCCGCTCCATTTTTTCATGAATGACTTTTGGGAAGATCGTTGCTGTTAGCTGCTCTCACAGCAGCAAAAAAATTGCTGGTCAACCATTGGAGTCCTCCTCACACAACGGACAGACGAACCTGGACTGTCTATTTGTTGGACATTTTCTCAATGGAACTCTCTACTTCTCGTATACATGGATCTAACGTGACAACTGTTAATTCATGGCATTCAGCTTTTAATGTTGTATTTTCTAAAATCTTTGTAAAAATTATTTTATTGTTATTTGTTTATCTATTAATATATTTGTATTATTATTATTTCATTTTATTTTATTTAATATTATTAAATATTATTAATTATAAAATTAATTAATATTATTAAATAAATGTATTATTATTTTATTTTATAATTCTTTTTTAAGTCTACCAAGGGGTGGGATTGGTTGGGGTGGGTTCTAAATTTATACAGCTGCTTTTTGTTTTGCACTACTGTTCCACAGAATAAAATTCAATAAACAGTTGTTAACAAAAAAGAAAAAGAAAAGTAACAACGCAATGCTCACAGTCTATCAATACAAACCAAGCAGGGGCGTAGCCATCATTTCAAAAGTGGGGGGGACGGAATGTCTAGTGTTATACCTGTTTTTTTCAGTTAACCCTTGTCTAATTGACAGGTTTTATTTTTAATCATACCTTTTTGCTTAATATGCTTTATGATTATATTATTATATATGATTATAAAACAGAAGGAAAGAAAAAGAAAGAATGAAATACAACAGCTTGTCGCTGGGACAGTACCATTAAAAGGACATCTTTGTACCTTATTTACCCCAAAAAGTTCCATAGTTGTACATTACGGTACATATTTGTACTCTATATGTGCACCTTTTTGAGTATAAGTTACAAAGATGTCCTTATAAGGATACTATTGTTTACATATTTCAGATTGTATTTTGTGTGTGTTGTATGTACAGTACATGGCACACAGTAATGGATACTTGCACATTCACATACTTTATTCTGTTCTGTTCTATTATACATTAGTCTGATTAGTCTATGTTAAAATAAATATCTTATCATAGACAATGCTGTAAATAATCTTTACCTCTGAAGCCTCACTGAAACTTTCTTCCTCATTCACTCTCAACTGTGAATTCACTTCTGCCTCTGTCTATAGCAAATAAAGCAGTGTTTGAAACATGTACATACAGGGAATAGTAACATACAGAAGAAAATAACAAATTAAGTACACTGCTGGACAATAACCAATCATTTTGTAACGGTCAGTGGTTGTAGACACAAAGGCGCTCGACGAAAGTATAAACAAAGAGTAAGCTTTAATCAGCAGCATCAACACACATTTGACAATATGTTAACTCAAGATCAGACAAACATAAGGGCAGAACTGAGGACTTATAAAGGGAGAGGAACAAACGAGGAAACAAGATGATTAATCAAACACAGGTGATGGGGATCATTAATTAACAGAACTGGGACAGGAACGAAAACAAGAACTTCCAAATAAGGGCAAAAAGGAAACTAAACAGAAACAGATATGTTACAGTATCTCCCCCTCCCGGAAGGTGCGTCCCGCACCGTAACAGAAACATTGGGGAGGGGGGGAGGGCGTCCTGGAGGCTGGAGCAGGGCCAGGACAGGACAGGGAAGCCTCCAGGGCGGATCAGGAGACTCGGGAGACCATGGCGGATCTGGAGACTCGGGACGCCATGGCGGATCGGGGTCCTTGGACGGCCATGGCGGATCGGGGTCCTTGGACGGCCATGGCGGATCAGGGTCCTCGGGCGGCCATGGCGGATATGGGTCCTTGGACGGCCATGGCGGATCAGGGTCCTCGAGCGGCCATGGCGGATCGGGGTCCTTGGACGGCCATGGCGGGACTGGAGGTTTGGAAGGCCATGGCGGATCGGGGAGCTTTGTGGCCTTGGCCTTTGGCCTGGCCACACAGACTGAGGCTATATGGCCCCCCCCCAAAAAATATTTCTTTGGGAACGTTCCCCTCTGGCGGCCATACTGGAGGAGCAGGTTCATGGGAATGCTCAGGAGGAACAGGCACATGAGGGCGCTCTGGAGGAGCGGGCGCTTGAGGGCGCTCTGGAGGAGCGTGCGCTTGAGGGCGCCATGGAGGAGCGGGCGCTTGAGGGCGCTCTGGAGGAGCGGACGCTTGAGGGCGCTCTGGAGGAGCGGACGCTTGAGGGCGCTCTGGAGGAATGAACTCTTGGGGGCGCACGGGAGGCGCGGAGATGGAAAGAACCAGCGGAGACGAAGGAGAGCTGGACGGGACCAGCGTAGACGCAGGAGGGCGCTCTTGTAGCGCGGACACTTGAGGGCGCTCTTGTAGCGCGGACACTTGAGGGCGCTCTTGCAGCGCAGACTCTTGAGGGTGCTCTTGTAGCGTGGACACTTGAGGGCGCTCTTGCAGCGCGGACTCTTGAGGGCGCTCTTGTAGCGCGGGCTCTTGTAGCGCGGACACTTGAGGGCGCTCTTGCAGCACGGACTCTTGAGGGCGCTCTTGCAGCGCGGACTCTTGGGGGCGCACGGGAGGCGCGAAGCTGGATAGAACCAGCGGAGACGCAGGAGGGCGCTCTTGCAGCGCGGACACTTGGGGGCGCTCTTGCAGCGCGGATTCAAAGGGGCGCACGGACAGCACAGACACAGGGGATTCGGGATCGGCACTCCTGGCTGTAGTCTGGGAACTGGATTCGGGATCGGCACTCCTGGCCGTGGTCAGAGAACTGGATTCTCGGGATTTGACAATATGTTAACTCAAGATCAGACAAACATAAGGGCAGAACTGAGGACTTATAAAGGGAGAGGAACAAACGAGGAAACAAGATGATTAATCAAACACAGGTGATGGGGATCATTAATTAACAGAACTGGGACAGGAACGAAAACAAGAACTTCCAAATAGGGGCAAAAAGGAAACTAAACAGAAACAGATATGTTACACATTTGTATCCTAAATTATTTTCAACACTTTAGAATGGGGAACACATATTCACTATTAACTATTACTTTTACTTCAATAAACTCCTCATTTACTGCATATTAATAGCTTGTAAGGTAGTCGTTGTAGTTGTTAAGTTTAGGTATTAGGTAGGATTATGGGATGCAGAATATGGTCATGAATAATACAGAATTAATATGTGCTTAAGTACTAATAAACAACCAATATGCAAGCTAATAATTACCTACTGTAGTTAAAAATGATAGCTGAAAAGTTGTTCATCATAATAATGTTATTTTTTTATTTTTCAATATTTGACTAATTATGTGTTTTCTATGATTGGTCTATATATAATCCTACAAACGCTTGTGTATTAATAGATTTTATACAATGTAAAAATAGCCAGGTGTTAAAAGCCACTCTATCAGTTCTTCTCAGCTGTGAAGTTTGTATTTCTTGTATGTCGTCCTAACAAACCTGGCTGACTGTTTCTTGTTCATTCTTGACAACACATAAAAACTTAAAATTAGTGCAATAATGACAGAGCACCCCTAAATGAAGATCGGTCCTGTATCAGATCGTCAGTGCTTGATTGAAATACATCATGTAGAATTGAACATTACAGTTAAACATGTCACAATGCTGCAAACGCTGTAAAATCTCAGTTCAACATTATCTTTATTCTTATTTGAAGGGTTCTGATAACATACATACGTGTTAAAATAAAAGACGTTACAAAAGAGTTACGGAAAAATACACTGAAAATAAATAAGTGCATGTTTGTCCAGGCAGCTTTTTTTTTTTCTCCATATAATGAACATCAAAACTTGCTAATTATTCAACAAGAGCAATAGGCAGAGTCACTCAACATTGTGCAACATTATTCGGATACCACATGACAACTTGCGCTGCTTGACTTTTTCGTAAAAGAGGAGTGAAGAGTTTCTTGCCGCATTGAACTCATCTTGACCTCTAATGAATGATGGATACAGCGCGGGACCGCGGGCGCGAGCCTGGGCATGTCGTGACGTTACAAACTGAGTGACTGATTGCCATGGAAACGTAAATGTCATGTATATCTTGTCTCTTTGAATTTGAAATCATTCTGCATTTATATACATTGCTCCATTAAAACCTCAACATTTCGAGAACACAACTGTCCAATGAAAAAGTGCGGGGGACGAATTTACTTTTTATAAAAAGTAATCTACGCCCCTGAAACCAAGGAAAAACATCTGCATTCTTAGCACTGTCCACACAGATGTTGCCATCACAAGTGGCCATAAGGCTAAACCAGAGACTGTCACATACTACAATAGAACCAAGGTCGGTGTAGATGTGCTAGATCAAATGGCAAGGAAATACTCAGTGAAAGCACCCACACGTAGATGGCCAGTGGCTGTGTTTTATAATATCCTTGACCTGGCTGCAATAAATGCGTCCATCCTGTTCAAGGAATGCACAAATGAGAGAACATCACGGAGGAGCTTAATGCGACTCACAAATGAACTTCGCCCCGCCACATGAGAGCAAAAGCCACACAGATGATGGTGCGAGAACAAGGACCCAGGTAGGAGCAGCAGCAGATGGAGAGGAGAAGGCAGTGCCAAGTGCGGAGAAACTGCAAGAAAAACAAAACAAAGGACACTTGTCCTCGTTATGATTTTACAGCATGATAGTTTTGTTCATTACAAAACAAATATTGCTTTATAAATCAGTTCGTTTTCCAGCAGTTTAGCTAATTTTCATGTTTTTTATTAACTGCTTTGGCCATTTTGTTTTAGGCCTATGTGTTTCATACATGTCCATGAATGTATTTTACTATGCATTGAAATGCATATTGGTGATATTTTTTATTGGTTAATTATATCCTAACATTTGTTTTTATTTTACAAAGAAATTAACAGAATATTGGTCTACTTCGAATTTGTACATGTAAATAGCTACAATAGCAGGTTCTGTAGTTGTCGATGAACTAATAAAATTTTGACATTCATTAGAATTTTGTGTCCTGATGTTTATTATTACCTACATAACAGATCCATTTATTCATGGATTTTGATTGGTGGCTGCATATTTGTTTCAGATTCGTGTGATACAAACATTTCCGATACATCCAGAGTTGTAAGTCCAAAAGTCAAAATGTATTGAAAAAATATATAAATTTATAACACGTTTTTATCCACCGAAATATTCTGCTTCAATCCATATTTGTTGGCATTTTGAGTTTCAAAAACAACATTTTTACTGCAGGGTAAAAACTTTGCTCTCCCGGCATGCACCGTCAGGGGCGGTCTAGTAGCTCGTACACAATTATAGGCTTTATTACAAAAAAAATATATTTTTTTAGGATGATGACTTCATAAAATATGACGACAGACATTCAAAGCTTCAATCTAAAACCTCAATAGAAGCTCCAAACTTAAATATGAAAAGACAAAAATGACATTCGGTACAGTCTAATATGAACGGTCAGAATGACCTCTATGGTCATTCTAATAGTTATAGAATTCCGGCAGTTCTAGTGTTAACAAGATGTAAAATAAGTCTCTAATGTCCCCAGAGTGTGTGTGAAGTTTTAGCTCAAAATACCCCACAAATAATTGTTTATAGCTTGTTAAATTTGCCACTTTTAGGGTATGAAGAAGAGAAGAGGGTGGAGCTTCAAGAGCTCATGCTACAGCATACAATTAAACATTCCACTATTTATACAAGCCTGTTATCTTTACAGAAAACATAATCGGTTTAAAAGTCAGTCATCTGATTGTAATTTTCATAATAGCCTAAATGCACTTTTATGACACAGACGGGGAGCATGGCGCGATAAAAATAACGACATAGCTGGTCTCATGGTGCCTTTGCATGCTATCATAAACTTTATAAGTCCCACTTGTGATTATGAGGTTGACAAATTCAAACGGTCGACTTCACATTGCTTTCATCTGCAATATTTAACTACCACATTCCTATTTACGATCCTTCTGGTCGCACATAAAGGCAGTATCAGTGAAAACTGGAAGAGACAATAGTAGCTTTAGCAATATTAGCCTTACAGAGTGCCAAGAAGGTCTTTCAGAAAGGCAATTTGGAAAACAAAATATGATTCCTATATTCGTTGGTGCATTCAAAAGCAAACACTTGTAATTCCTCTTTGATGCTGACATTGTATATCTCCAGCAGCTACAGCAAGAAAACAGTAATGGCAGACTGCTGCTTCTCACTCAGGGCTGTGTTTATGCTAGGGCAAAGATCATCACAAATGGGCGGGACTTTTTCCCTACGATGATGTATATGACGTAGGGAGAATCTGGAATCGTGTGTTCTGAGAGACTGTTTATGATTTATTGGGATTATAAAAAAATTAGTGGGTGGATTTTTACCATTATAGGCTGTTTTTTTTCACACACTGCTGCCACACAACTGTGTTCAAATACCTTATAAAAGTGATTTTTTTATTATAGGTTCCCTTTAAATAAAGACAGAAGTGAGAAATTTGGATGGTAAAATGGTAGAGTGGAAATTAGGTGATTTTGGAAAGGCAAGCAATAGCAAGATAGCTTTGAAAGCAAGATCACACCTCCCTGCGTAATCACTTTGCAAAGCCATGCCTCCTCCTAAACACATGAATGCCCACAAGCAGACCAGAACCTAAACAGCGAGACAGACACGATGAGAGATGGCATTGGTGGAGGGTTGAATCCAACGAATTGTGCGTGTGAACGGGGTGCGCAGAGGTATGCTAATACAAATGTTGACAGGCAGGTAGGACAGTCTATTAAAATCCTCGGACCAAGGAATATGATTGTACGGAAATTTTATGGTCCTACACCTTCCATAAAAGGTACATTTAGACCACTAACTAATTGATTGCTATCGGGATGCGAAGAGACTTTCAATCAGCATAACAAAAATTTATTTTGAACCAAATCACCTACCCTGCTTTTAAGATGCAGTTTATTTATTTAGAACACTTCTTTTTGAAGAAGTAAACATGTTATTGATAAATCTTACCTCCATTGAATGCTTCGTAAAAAAAACTATTCCAAAGCTAATGAAAATGTGGACAGCTATTGGAGTATATGGTGATGAACATAGGAATGAAAATATACTCTCCACTTTCCTTGCAACAGTCACAACAGTAGACAAATCCAGTCTGCCTAAACAAATATTCCACAAAAATTATATACTATCATGTCGTTCCATTAAGCACACTGTCCTGCTCTTGTGGGGAGTTTAAAGATTTGGACACCCTAGACTAATAACTTCTCCAAAAACTGGAGTCAAGAGTCAAGTTGCCTGGAGTTCAATCATTGAGTTGAGATTGGGGGTGTTGGTCAGAGCTGCCTCGCTCTATAAAAGATTGAGTGTGCTTTTCACAAGAGGCATTGCCTGACCATCCCTCAAATAAAAGGAATTTAAGGGAATTATTCGCTCAACCTTCTGTGGACTATTTTGAAAAATGTCTGTTGTTGTTGTTTTTTTGTCCACCTAGTGAAAATATGAGTAAATTTTAAATTGGAAAAAATTACTAGCTGTATATATAAAAAGCCTATGCAATGCCACTATTTAGATGTAAAGGTGTGTGTGTTTACAGATAAAATAAAATCACAGGCTTGGAAAGTCATGAAAGTTAGTAAAACTGTTGTGAGTGAACTATCCCTTGAGTAATTGTTGTCTTACAAAAGGCTGGAAATATTTACAGATATATCACAAAAAGCCTTATCTGTAAATGGAGAAAGTTCATTGCTTTTGCTAGTCTCCCTATGTCTCCTACACTTTGACTTCAAGACCACAGCATAGAATACTCAGTGAGTTCTGGAGCTTAAATTACTAAAAAAATAATGGTGTTTATGGGACACCACAGATGGAGGTACAGTTTACCTAAAAATATAAAAAATTGCACATCTGAAGTTTGCAAAATCATGCCTGGTTGCTCGACAGTGATGAAAATAGGTTGAGTTGCTTAGAAAAAACACATATACACACATAACACTATGTGCCTCAAGGTCTGGACAGCTTGCTGTATCATCAGCGGAAAAAAATGAATTCCTAGGTTTATCAGGACATTTTTCAGGAGAATGTGCAGCCATCTGTTTACCGGTTAAAGCTCAACAGAAGTTTAAAGGGGATTTAACAGAACAATATCCTAAAGCAGCAGTAAATGCCAACAACAGAATATCTTCAACAGCAATACAACGAAAATACACCTAGAGTGGCCCAGTCCTGATTTCAAGTCTTATTGAAATGCTTTGGCATGACTTGAGAGAGTGATTTACACCAGATGCCCCAAGAATATTGCTGATCTTAAACTAGTTTGTTTTGAAAGATGGTGCAAAATTCTCTCTGACTGTTGTCCAGGTTTGATTACAGAAAACGTTTTGTGGGTGTCATTTTCCGAAGAAAGCATAACCAGCTATTGAATCCAAAGTTCCCATTCTTTTTCCATTTTCCACTGTACTGTTAACCGTAAAGACATGAAAACGTTCATTAACCCCTTAGCTGTCAAAGATCGGCGACAGCCTCAGATTATTGATGTTTCACTTTAACGGGGTCATATAATACTACATGCACTTTTACAAGTAGTTTGAACTGAAATGTGTGTTGGCAGTGTGTACACAACCACCCTATAATGCAAAAAATCCACCCAGTGTCTTTTTTTTTAATCTACTAAATATATATATATACACAAAAACTGTTCAAAAGAATTTCCAAGATGTTCACGGGTTTACTCTGACTACGCCAATATTCAGGCCCAAAAATACAACAACCTGCACACAGTTTCAACACTCAAAGAAAACATCTTTTAAAATGGCTGCCAGGAGCCCTTTTATAGAGTTAGGCTCCTCCCACTTTAGAACATACCATGTGGAGGTGCACAATAATTTAAAAACAAGGCAAAACTAGACCAATACATAAGACAAATTGTGCTAGCATGCAACAGATGTATCACACTATTGATTACTGAACTATTCATAACCATTGCAGACAAAATTCATGAGAAATTTCAGTTCCTTGACCTCACCCCTCAATGATGTTACTAAAAATGGAAGTGCCCTTCCTACTGGGCAATTGGAAGCTTTAAATATGGCTGCTTCCCCTGCATACAGGTTTGGCGGGTGAAAGGTGGTTCAAAATGTAATTACTGCAGTGTTTTACAAATATATAAGAGTTTGGTGTGCTTTCTTAACATGTTATATCATGTAACAAAACATTAAAAATTAAGACAAAACAAACAAACAATAAAAGTAAAGAAAATTAGATAAACAATTAAATTACAGCATACAAACAGGAAAGTAACCACACATCTACTACAATTGATGTTAATTATCCCGGCATCTAGAGTGTGTGTGTAAATAATGATGTAAACTGTTTGTGTGTGTACATGTGCTCCTGCAGTCCTTCCAAAATTAAAGTCATAAGTCACAGTCCATTTGTGATCTTAGATGCCTGTCTGTGTGACGTCACACGGACAAAGGCCACTCCCACAATAGTTTGATCTATAGTAGCATTTCAGCACAGACTACACTGGTGTCTTACCACAGACCCGCCCGGAGTGAGCTGACATCAGTTGTTTCACCGCCGGAGCAGATGTAGACAAGAATGACTCCTAAGCGATTTAGGTGTTTTGTTGTTGGATGTAATAATAAACATAGCAGTCATTTACTCCCGTCATCTGAACCGCTGAAGAATTTTGCGTTTGTTTCTGAAGGGAATGCGCCCTTGATCTACCTAAATGAGTCTATGTTCACGCGAATCATTCGTGATCCAGCTTCACCTACAGAAGAAGCGAGTACAAGGTTTTTTAAATGAATCTTTGTAAATCACCTTTCCTTATAATGTGCTAATTAGCAAGTTTCACGATGAATGCGGCGAAAGTAAACAGTCCCTCAGAGAGCGGCTGGGAAGAGAGGGGCGGGGTCAGCAGAGCTCATTAACATTTAAAGGAGAATGACACAATAGCTTGCTCTGAAAAAGCTGTTTTTGACACGGTAAAAAAAGGATTTTTTACACTACCAATGAGAAATTTGAACCAAATTATGTTACAGACTTTTCATTAAGACCCTTAAGAATAATATCAACTTGTGGAAAATGGCATTATATGACCCCTTTAACAGCACGTTAAAACAACACACTCTTACTTGATCTGGAAAAAATTGTTCATCATTAGAAAGATTAAAGACTCTAGCTTCGATATTTGACCACTGTTTTGATAAAACATTGTTGCAGTAACACAGAAATTTAGAATAAAAATTCACCACGCATTCATATTCAGTCATGTCTACAGCGGTTTATTTGTGTTCACATAGCTTCTCTGAAAAGCGTCAGTAAGGGCTTATAGTCCAACGATGCATATACATGAAGATATATAGATATATTTACTCATGTTTACTTCATATTTCTTCAGACAGAATCACAATTTCTATTGAATTTCCACTGATTTAGGCGATTTCAATAGCATTAGCACTTCCCAGCGCTGTATATGTGTGTTATACTCTTCCGTGGTCGTAGTATGAGTCAGAGAAAGCCTATTTGTTGGTGAAATGTCAATCTTATTACGCATCACATCCTGCCCTGTCTCATCCTGTGATGCGCTTCCTGTGCTCTTCCTCGTTCATTTCTGACCATAACAAAGCCAGATAAACAGTTTGCAGACAAAGAACAAAGATAATAAACACACGATAGTATATGGTTTGTATGCAGTGGTGTAGTGGTGCCTGGAGAAGTGGCTATAATCTTAATTTATACCCCCATTATTTTTTTTAACGGTCCGTCAAAGGGTGAACGACCTGTGTCATAAACAGTGACATGTAAAACTAGTTTTGCATATTTAGTTCACTTCAAAATGGGCCAGTAATATTTGCACACGGTCACTTAACTTCTGCTGCTTGAGTAAGGATCATTATGAAAATAATATTATCCATAGAAGATATGCAGATTTTGTAATAAATAATTCAAATAAATATTAGACAATATTATTTTGATTAGTTGCCTGTTCAGAATTGAGGGAGAATTATGATCTCTATTTGAAACAAACAAAAAAATCGTGATTCTCAATTATTTCAGAAGTGAGGGGGACAGAAATGTCAAATATAAGAACTTTTTTGTCTAATTGACAGGTTTTATTATGATTATTATTATTATTTATTAATTATTACCTCTTGCTTTTAATTGGCTGAGAAATCAAATACACTGGACTCATTTATAATATTCCTCCTGTATTTTTCTAATGATTTGTTTAGCCTATGTACTACACCCCCCCCCCCCCCCCCCCCCCCCATTTTTATCACCGAATAAGGCAAACTATATATTTTATAGTATCTATTGCCAAGTGTAATAAATGCTATCAATTAGCACTGCATTATTCCGAATCAGATGCTTTTAGCTGGAGATGACTTGAAAAACACACATAAACCATATTGTCGCAATCATGTGTTTTACTGTCTTCACGTTTCTATTTATTCAGCTTAGCTACAGTAGAGATAGCTTTGGCTTCAGCAATAGCTGGATTCTTGCACGTCGTGACTCGGAAGTTAGTACTTCTATGAGGCCGTTCGGACTTTCTGAGTGAGAGCGCCATCCGGCTTCGAGTAGCCTATACATGAAACGTACACTGCATGAGAGTGTTTACATCTCGTTCCTGAACGCATCACTGTCTTTACTGGATGTATTTAGGGAATATTTGCATTTATTCACATGCGATTCAATTAGCTACTCATATTCTGGACTGTCATGATTTGGCTAGTGCAGGACACTACTGAATGGTCTGCATCAGAGGGGATTTAGAAGTGGGTATAAAAGAAGTGTCCACTACGCCACTGTTTGTATGTGATTTTCTTGAGATTTGGGGTATTTTCATAACAATAAAGAATGTGTACATCTGAAATGCTAATTTGTGGAGCGATATAAAAGGCTATATAAATCACTATAGTGAGTTTTGAGTAAAAGTGTACTAATAATCTCATAAATTGTCTTGTGTAGTTTGATGCTAATGTTAGCTCTAATGCAGCTGCAGAACAGGTGCAGTTCTTCCTCATAATGCATTTTGTCATAATAATTCACATAAGGTTGTAAGAAAATATTTTGTTGTATTTTTTTTAGAAATACTTTTGATAATAGTTGGGTTAATGTATACTGGGATTGAAGCGATGTGGCTTGGTAAACCTTGTAATGCCAGAATAAAGGCTAATAATGGCTAATAACAAAAGTAGAATGATAAAGGAATAATGAGGATTATGTGTCATACCTGGTGGAGGTGTGAAAAGTTCGTTGCATGAGAACAATAGAATCATGAATGGGGCAGTTTGCTGGGCCAGACATGAGGCTACAGAACACAGGAGATCTTACATGGGGCCATAAATCAATTTTATTAGCCTTCTCTAAAAACACACATGACATTGTCTTAGAAAATGTTTTATAAAATTCACAGTTATATAAATAATGTCCTCAGATTTGAAATGAAGCATGAGTAGACATGTGGCTTTAACTTCATTGTGTTTCTAAAAACATATACCACAGCAGCATAATATTTTATACATTTAAAAATATTTTTTTTTATTTTTGTTTTCATGTTTGAGCTTATATATCTTTATTATATTATTATAACAGTCTGGGTAATTATAATTCTTGAACAGTAAACTTTGAAGTGTCAGCTTTGTGAACATATGTTGATTATGTATCTAGTCAGAAAGACTCATGAGCAGCAATCTTTTTATTTTGGGTATGCCATTTGTGTCTCCATGCTGAAAATGGGGGTGACAGCAAAGGGGTTAAATACTTATTTCATTAAGCCAGCTGTGCATGTCCATTTTTGTGAATATATTTTAAGATTACGTTAGTGTTCCAGCTAGGGTTCACATACTTTTTCCTGTAACTGTAAAACTAAGTTTTCACAATTCATAACTGAGACTAATATATGTGCAGACAAATACCATCATTAATTGATAAGGAGCTTGTCTAAGGTATTTTTAATTAATTCATAGGTATTCACTACACTGTGTATAACTTTGTAATGGAAATTGGGATCCTTTCCCTTCCATGTGATTGCATTTGTAGCTGTTTAGAGGCTTGTTTCAAGAATCCTGCAAATAAACCCTGGACAATTAAAATTAAAATAATATGGTTATCAACAATTAATTGAAAGCACAATAAAATGAACAGAAAATGAGTCATATGCTTATATTTTGACAGTCTTAGTAGCATGTGGATATAAAATCAGCATAAGAATGCTGATATACAGTAGTCCCTTCAACCTTACTTCTATTCCCACTATCATAAATCCTATTTCTGTATAGATTTTTGCAAAGTCTCCTGTGAATTATTATGTTGCTTTGGGCTGAGTGCCCTGCCTCTATGCTGCTGTGGAACTGAAAATGAATTGGCATACAGAAAATATACATAGGGATTGGTGGAACAATGCTCTGTTGCAAGATGAGATCTCAGTCTTATATCACCATATTGTGCAATGATGTGGCTGCCCCTCTTTTTCCCTTTTCACCATTCCCCTTAATCCCTTTGTGTGAGACTGTGCAATTTAAGTTTTCAAATGGCCAATTTTTCCCAGCACCGGTGTGCAAATGACATGGGTTTCTTTTGGGTTAGAGTAGGATCAAACCTGGGCATTTTGTTCAAATTAAGTTATTTCACGCTGACAGGAGAGCAGGTCAATATGTGTAGTCCATTATATCTTGTCCAGGAAAAACTGGGTGCAGATTCGTAAAATTATGGCAATTTCGTGATAGCAACAGCACTAGGCATCTCTTTGGCACAATCCTAAACTCTCTGTTGGCTAAAAAAAAAAGCTGTATACTGTATCAGTTGTGAAATTCACACCACTGGACATGTATTTTCTGTATTTTTAACTTTCTCAAAAGATATAAAAATGAGAAACTTCTGGTAATATCTTCAAATGTTAGTGTTAGATAAAAAAGAAATGATGAGAATAATCAATTATCTATGCTCTTTGTCTTTTTGTAAGTTATTTTGTTATGCTTGGATGGTGTCTGTTAGTATAAGATTCTGCACAGATATTGTCTGACCCCTGTAAAGTTGTACAGAATTGGCCTGAGTGAGGATTTATTAAAAGTTTGCAAACAGAAAGGCATGGATATTTCCCCACAGTAAGCACATTTTGGAAGCTATTTTTAGAGATTCTTGGCCCGTTATTATATTCTTCCATTCTATTGTCTCCTAAACTCTGCATCTCTTGTCTCATGTGGCGAATCTTCTGTGATTATGGTGGACATTATCACAGCAGCTAGTATAATCCGACACCACTGAAAAATCTGTCCCAGAGAAAAAAAATAAAAATAAATGAGTTGCCAGATTCCCAGACACTCTTAATGGTGGTCTATAGCTAGGAACAGTCTCTTCACTGACTGTTTTCTTTATTTTCTGCCAAAATTTGCAAAACTATTCAATGTAACTATTTTATTTTAATTACAAAAAGAATAGATTCTTTATATCTGGCCACGAGCACAGTAGAATAATAAACTGATGGCAGGTGGCTGTCAAACATTCTATTAAAGATTTTTTATTTTTTTTTCAAATGGATGGATGGATATTCTATTGACATAAGGGAAAAAAGCTAGGAGAGTTTGTTAATGGATGAATATTCCCCTAGGAACACTGAAGGAGTCAGAATTTAATTTTTCAAGACCAGACCCTTTAAAAAAAAAAGCTCCACAAGAATCCAGAAAGATGACAAGCTTTATGTCTTCCATAAATGAAACCTAAGAAATTCATGTGATTTTAAATAATTGTCTCCTGTGGTCACTGGAAAAGACTAATATTTGTTTTAAAAGTTAAATAACATGCAAAAGCATCCAAAAAGATGACTTTTCTGTTAAGTAGGCTTTGTCATGCCTGAGACAATATTGCCTGTTGTTTCCCACCCAAGTGATGGCTCTGGTCATTATTCTACCCTCACAAACAGTCTGACACAAGAGCTCCGAAATTAACAAGCACCTCTTGCCCTTGGCAGAATAAATGTTACAAAATACAACAATGTTGACAATTGTAACTTATTGAGTTACAATATCTAACAAATGTAGATAACTACTAAAAGTAGAACAGCATCATACATCGCCCAGTCTAAAATAAATCTAAACTATATTAGACTACTATGCACATTGTGAACAGAGCTTTGTATATGATTAATTGTCCTGGCTCAGTGAAACTGATAAAGCTGGATGAGGCACTGAGAAAGAACAGATATAGTATAAATACTGCAGAGCTACTGAGTGAGAGTGTGTACAGGTTAAAGCGAAAGAGTAACTGAGGGGGGAAAAAAGCTTTAGTATAAACACATCTGCTCCTCTGTTAAAGATAACAAAATCTCTGATGGGCAAACTACTCTGAATCTCTCAAAGCAGAACCCAATAGTCATATTCACTTGTATCTAATCTTGGCCCTGCTCTTTTTCCACTGTCACTTCAAGTGACTGGTTTGCTGCTAAAGCTACTTACAACCGTTTTTTTATTCAAATGCTTACTGTCTATTCTTGTCTATTCTTGATTGAATGTTTCATTGTCTAAAGCTGATTATGGGAACCAGCTTAAGACTAAAAGGATACATGTAAGTAATTTTATGACATTTTAGAAATCTTCTTAATACTTGAAGGATTTAAAATCTACATAATATTCTTCATGTTCTATTTTGATTACAATCCTGCTTATATAATGTTGAACTAAATGTTTCATATAAAAGATAGATAATTCCAAGAAGCACATGTTCACTGTGTCCAATTTATAAAGGTGGAAAACTTATTTTGGTTTTAAATGCCATTTTTCTGTTTAGTTGTTAATTACATTACATTGGTCTGTGTGACAAATTAATCTGAATGATGTAAAGCTATAGCACCTTTCATACAGTATATATAGACTTTACTGGTAAATCGTGTATGAATATGTCATTGACTATTGTGTCACATGCTGCAGCTTCCTCAGCTTCTCATGCTCAAGACCCTGACTTTTCCATTCATCAGAGTTGTGGCTCTGCAGTTACTTTTGTGCTGAATCTTGTGATTTTAAGAGATTATGTTGTAGGATAGGTCAGTAAATGTTCATCTATCCTATCTATCCTCAGTTTTCAGTGAGTTTGACGGGATGAGTTGACCAAGTTAGATTAAGACCTCTCCTTTGATTGTGTCATGCCTCTTTTCTCTTTTCATTCACCTGAGTAGTTGGTGCCAAATATACTTTTTGTAATTTGACTTTTCTGTCACACTTTATTTTAAGGTCCAAGTCTCAGTATTAACAAACTATTAAACCTGAAAAACTCCTAAAATGCTGCTTATTAATCGTTAGTAAGGTAGTTGTTAAAGGGATAGTTCACCCAAAAATGAAAATTCTGTCATTAATTACTCACCCTCATGTCGTTTCAAAACCGTGAGACCTCCGTTCATCTTCAGAATGCAAATTAAGATATTTTTGATGGAATCTGAGAGCTCTCAGAACCTCCATAGACAGCAAGGGTCCTAACACGATCTCACAACGAGGGTGAGTAATTAATTACAGAATTTTAATTTTTGGGTGAACTAACCCTTTAAGTTTAGATATTGGGCAGGACTAGGGATGTAGAATTTGGTCATGTGCTTTATAAGTAGTAATAAACAGCTAATATGTTAATAATAGGCATGCTAATAAGCAACTAGTTTATAGTGAGAATTGGTCCCTATACTAAAGTGTTACAGACTTTTCTTTACCCTGTTCTGCCATCCATTCAGCTTTGAATTTGTCGACTAGATGTAAAAAAGAAGGGATGTGACTGCAAGGATAATAAATCTGCTGTTATCTTATTGCAATAAAGGTCACAAGAGCCTGTGTGTTACAATCATATTTAGTAGACTGATATAGTTTTAATGCTGGAATAAAATGAACACATATTTCATTAATTAAATGAACACATTTCAGTCATGTTTAAAATTTGCTGGAAAAAAACTGTATTGTTGTCACGGTCGGTGGTTGTAGAAAGGCGCTCACAACGACGAATAACGAAAACGTATATTTATTGGCATCAACCACTAATAGCCATTTACAACATTAAGATCCGACAAACACAGAGGGAGAACTGAGGACATATAAAGGGAGTGGAACAAACGAGGGAACAAGGTAATTAATAGAACACAGGTGATGAATATAACTAATTAACAAAACTGGGTCATGAACTAAAACAGGAAGAACCAAATATGGGCAGAAAGGAAACTAAACAGAAACAGATATATTACAGTATCTCCCCCTCCCGGAAGGTGCGTCCCGCACCGTAACAGTAACATCGGGGAGGGGGGGCGGGCGTCCTGGAGGCTGGAGCAGGACCAGGATAGGACAGGGGAGCCTCCAGGACGGATCAGGAGCCCTGGGAGACCATGGCAGGACTGGAGATTCGGGAGGCCATGGCGGATCTGGAGCCTTGGGAGGCCATGGCAGGACTGGGGATTCGGGAGACCATGGCGGATCCGGAGCCTTGGGAGGCCACGGCAGGACTGGAGATTCGGGAGACCATGGCGGATCCGGAGCCTTGGGAGGCCATGGCAGGACTGGAGATTCGGGAGGCCATGGCGGATCTGGAGACTCAGGAGTCCATGGTGGATCAGAGTCCATTGTGGCCTTGGCCTTTGGCCTGGCCACACAGACTGGGACTATATTCAAGTTCAAGTCAAGTTCAGGTCAGCTTTATTGTCAATTCTTCCACATGTACAGTACATACATACAGAGAATTGAAATTGCATTACTCTCAGACCCTTGGTGCATACAGTTAACATTAAACACGTTCAGATACAGATAAATACAGTTTAAACATATGTACACATATGGAACAATGTATGTACATATGGCCCCCCCCCAAAATTTCTTTGGGAAACATTGGAGGAGAGGGCTCTTGAGGGCGCTCTGGAGGAGCGGGCACTAGAGGGCGCTCTGGAGGAGCGGGCACTAGAGGGCGCTCTGGAGGAGCGGGCACTTGGGGGCGCTCTGGAGGAGCGGGCACTTGGGGGCGCTCTGGAGGAGCGGGCACTGGGGGGCGCACGGGAGGCGCGGAGCTGGACGGAACCAGCGGAGACGAAGGAGAGCTGGACGGGACCAGCGTAAATGCAGGAGGGCGCTCTTGCAGCGCGGACTCCTGAGGGCGCTCTTGCAGCGCCGACACTTGAGGGCGCTCTTGCAGCGCAGACACTTGAGGGCGCACGGGAGGCGCAAAGCTGGATAGAACCAGCGGAGACGAAGGAGAGCTGGACGGGACCAGCGGAGACGCAGGAGGGCGCTCTTGCAGCGCGGACTCTTGAGGGCGCTCTTGCAGCGCGGACACTTGAGGGCGCTCTTGCAGCGCGGACACTTGAGGGCGCTCTTGCAGCGCGGATTCAAAGGGGCGCTCTTGTAGCGCGGACATTAGAGGGCGCACGGGAGGCGCGGGGCTGGACGGGACCAGCGGGAACTCAGGTGGGCTGGACGGGACCAGCGGGAACTCAGGTGGGCTGGACGGGACCAGCGGGAACTCAGGTGGGCTGGACGGGACCAGCGGGAACTCAGGTGGGCTGGAGGGGACCCTCTTGCGAGGTGCGGGGATAGGCGGACACAAACGAGGAGCAGGCACAGGATGGCACTGGCGAGGAGCAGGCACTGGATGGTACTGGTGAGGAGTAGTTTCTGGCTTGAGCATGGGAGCCGAGAATTCCGGGGGAAGAGCCTCATCCAATAGCCCCCTGTCCTTAACCTGAGGCGTAGGCGGCGGAACCCTCTTCACCGCAGCTGGCGCAACGTTCATCGCCCTTTTCGGCGGCTTCCTCCTCGCCGCGGGCGGAACATTCATCGCCGTGTACGGCGGGATCCTCTTCGCCGCGGACGGCGCAACGTTCATCGGCCCTTGCGGCGGAATCCTCCTCGCCGCGGGCGGAACATTCATCGCCGAGTACGGCGGGATCCTCTTCGCCACGGATGGCGAAACTGTAGGGTTGGGCAGGCGGGAAGAGCCGTTGGCGAGGTATGTGGAGGACCCCGGCGAGGAATGAGCTGGGGAGACGCTGTGCGTTCCTGCTGGAGCAGAATGACGAGTTTGGGGAATCTCCTCGACTTCTTCGTCGAGTCCATTGAGGAAGAAGATTAAGTTAATGAGCTCGATCAGGGAAAAATCACCTCTTGGAAGATCGCAACGTATTACCTCGTCATCCAACCCCAGCAGGAAACGCGCACCCAGAGCTGCGTCGTGCCAGCTCACCTGGTTGGCGAGCTCGAGGAAAACCTCCACATATCGCGCCAACCTCAGGCCGCCCTGCCGTAACCTGCACAGCGCGACTTCAGCCGGAGTCATAATTTCGGGGGTCACCGGCGTTCGTCTGGTTTTCTGTCTGGGTCGGATCTTCTGTCACGGTCGGTGGTTGTAGAAAGGCGCTCACAACGACGAATAACGAAAACGTATATTTATTGGCATCAACCACTAATAGCCATTTACAACATTAAGATCCGACAAACACAGAGGGAGAACTGAGGACATATAAAGGGAGTGGAACAAACGAGGGAACAAGGTAATTAATAGAACACAGGTGATGAATATAACTAATTAACAAAACTGGGTCATGAACTAAAACAGGAAGAACCAAATATGGGCAGAAAGGAAACTAAACAGAAACAGATATATTACAATTGTCCATTGTCAAATAATTTGTTATATCATTTGTAAATGGCCAGGCCACAGAAAACCATTTTATTTTGTCTTTCACTTTCAATTGAAAAATGTGTTTAATGTACAATAAATATCTAACGAGTTTCATAGATCGTGATAAAATAATTTACCAATGTGTTTTGTTTGTGCAAAGTAATAATTAATCCTTCAGATTTGCCCTTTAAATAGTCCCAGCGCTAAAAGCATGGTTTTAACTTTACAGTTCAAATGACACATGTTTGTATTTCATTAATACAAGTGCTTTAACAGAAATATCAGCTTCATGTGTTGGCTTTTAAACCCTCTAGAATGCTTTGCCCTTTGCTGCCATTGTAAGTGCATTACTGTAAATGTGATTTTTGTTTGTTTTTAACAAACTGTGAGATCTATCAAAATGATTTCCTATGATAATTTACAGCCTGTCACAAATGCTGTTGATAGAGGTTAGCTTGTATTGAACCGAGATTCTGAGTTGTTCATTTTAGAAATGCCTAGATGGTATATGGAGTATTCATATACTTCTCATCATATCCTATCAATCATAAAACAAGTAAATAGATGCTTACCTCAGTCCTCTTCTATTTCTGTTCTCTCTCTTATTGAACAATCTGTATTAAGTGCTCCAAGGGGAGAATTTAGATCTCAAGTCAAGTCTCATGCTTGATCCCTGCATAGATAGCATTCCAAATATGTGTAACTTTATCTCTTTTAAAGGATTATGAAAATATGAGCTCATAAATTTTCTGGTTTATTGTGTAAGGGCCTGGACACATTATATAGTTAAATCATTCTGCAGGAATTTTGCAAGCCTTTTCAAGTTCAAATTTGAACCTTTTCCCTTTGCGCTTAATAATTTGGTTTGGCAAAAATCTAACAAAACACATTACTGTGTGAGGACTGTCCCTACTGTAAAGCATGATAAAGGCTGCTTTACGTTATAGAGACATAACATGGCTTCGCTTTCACCTGGAATTTGCTAGAATTCAATTCAAGACACTGTTCCTGGTTCAGTCTGCTGTCTGTGGCTCTTCTTGACTGCATATTGTTGGGCAGCAACATAATTAAATGAACATTGTATTTTAGTGCTGGGCAGTATGACCACGGTATTTTTCAAAATTATACCAGTTTCACGGTATATGATGCTATTTTATTTTTTCATGCATGACCGGATGTTAACCCCATTTTCTATTGATTGAGAGAGGAAATACAGTAGATTTACTTAGAATTTTTTTTTTATTTTAACTGAATTTATGACTGGTGGTGGTGCCAGGATATTGTTTGTCATTTAAAGAAAAACTAAAAATAATACTAATAAAATAGCAATACTACTACAAATTCTATAAGAATATAAAACGCACTAAGGATTAATAAAGTGCTGGGTTCATAAATAGTGATTACATTGTCTGTGTTAGCTCAACTGATTTGCTGAAATCAAATCAGGGAGGATAATAGGTGAGCGCCAGCCAATGAGATTGAACTCTGAAGCGCTCAGTCAGAGTGTTCCGTGAGTGAAAATATATCTGTGCTAAACTTTTACTTAGCCTTCTGCTCACACACTGGCGAGTAAAATCTAAGAATTGTTTAGCCATTGGCTAATATTAGACATAATTTAGTCTTTCTTTTCTTTCTTTCTTTTCTTTATTTATGAAACACATTTTAAAACAACCAAAAGGTTGACCAAAGTGCTGTACAGGAAATTGAAGACACAACAGCAATCAAAATATAAACAATATACAAAAACCACAGCACAATAAAAAATGTTTTTTTTTAACCCATCATAAATTTTTCAAATAAATAAGATTTAAGCATAAATTTAAAAGTTTGTAAAGAAGGTGCTGTTCGGATAGCTACAGGGAGATTGTTCCAGAGAGCTGGCCCGGCAACCGCAAAAGCTTCGTCACCACGATGTTTCAGTCTGGAACGGATAGCATTTTTTGATTCTCCGACCTCAGTGATCTCACTGGTTTGTGTGAAAGCAACAACTCAGTGAGATAAACTGGTGCAAGACTATTTAGTGATTTAAAAAACAAAATTAGTATTTTAAATTCGACTCTCAATTTTATCGGCAACCACTGCAATGAGATCAAAATAGGAGAAATATGCTCATATTTACGAGTTCCAGTCAGGAGCCTGGCTGCTGAATTTTGGACCAGTTGCAACCGCTCCGTAGATGAACAAATTATCCCATAGTAAAGAGAATTGCAATAGTCCAAACGAGTAATAACAAATGCATGAATTACTTTTTCAAAATTCTTTGTTGATAAGAACGATTTAAATTTAGCCAGACGGCGAAGATGGAAGAAACACGACTTAACTACACTATTTATCTGTTTGTCAAACTTTAGGCCCGAATCAAACCAAAAACCGAAGTTTTTTGCACAAGGAGTAACCCACCGATACAAATAACCAAGATTATAATTACTAGCATTAAAAGCATCACTGAGTCCAAACTGAATTACTTCGGTTTTGCCTTCATTTAACATCAGAGAATTTTCTGTAAGCCATATTTTTAGTTCCTGGATACATGCATACAGATCTCCTAGTGCATTTACTCCATTTGGTTTAAACGAAAGATACAACTGTATATCAGCAGCATATACGTGATAAGAGATGCCATATTTCTTGAAAATCAACCCCAAAGGTAATATATATAACATAAAAAGTGTCGGCGGCAAAATGGAGCTCTTAGGAACTCCACAAGACAGAGGGGCAATAGAAGTGTTTTGTCCAATACATACAGAAATCTTTCGGTTCGTTAAAAAGGACCGGAACCATTCTAACGTAGAGTCTCGCAGGCCAATACAATTTTTTAGACGAGAGATAAGTATGTTGTGATTAACCAAGTCAAAAGCTGAGCTGAGATCTAATAAAATCAAAGCTACAGCATTTCCAGCGTCTCTGGCTAATAAAATGTAATTTAAAACTTTTATGAGGGCAGATTCTGTACTATGCAACTTCCTGAAACCAGATTGAAAAAGTTTCATAGATGTGATTGGAACTCAAGAAGGTTTGCAACTGAATTAACACCACTTTGTCCAAAATTTTTGACATATAAGAACGATTCGAAATGGGTCAAAAATTAGATAAAACAGATAGTCGCCCAGAGTGAAGATTTAGGCACATATCTGAGTGATTTACTCGCATTTTGAAAAGTGGCCAGCGGTTCACTGAACGAGCCGTATAACATCCACTCTGCAATGGATATTAAAATCCAAAATATAGTGAAAGCACTATTTAATAGCACAGTAACAAGATCGGCAGTTTAAGACATTAACTTGTAAGCACAAAACACAAGATACTTCTCTTTTCAATATAACCCAAGATTTAGTCACATATGCGAGTGATTTACTCTCATTTTAGAGGGTTGTTCACAGTCATGCTTAACACACAGCTGTGCCCTCACCACAGTGCAACAGTGAAAAGGAACTCCTCTCAGTGTTGTGCCGCGTTCCGAACGTTGTATAAAAAACGTAAAGCTCTGTGGGGGGTCGTGCCATGTTTTGAAAAGTGTTGAGCCGTGAGCATTAAGGAGAACGATCATATTACATTAGCTAATTTTATCCATGATCCCCTGGCTGACCAAAAAAATTTACAAATTTGGGTAACCCTTTAGAATACTGTTCATGTCACACTTTACCAGGAGCACGGAGCAAGGAACGAGGACTTTAGCAAATCTAGAGTCTTTAACAGTCCAACGGGGAACATAGAGCACAGGTAAGACATTCAAGAACCGACAAAACCTAACTGAAAGGACTGGGGCTTTTAAACACAGGGTAATGAGGGAGGAAGACGAGACACACCTGGAATCAAATTAACACTCAACATGAGGGAGAAACTGGGTCACAGGGAACACATGGGGAGCAAAACACACACAAAACAGTCCACAATCCTGACATTCCATCATTAATGAATAACTACATAAGAACACATGAGAATGCAATATTAGCACTCTAGTAACTAACAAGAAACTGTGATTAATGAATTAGTAAGTAATAGTGCTTAGTCGAATGTGGTAGTTCACTATTAGCTAATCAATAACTATTATTTTTTCATACCTCCCTAAGAACTATACTAAGAACTACTGTATACAGGTTCATAATTAATATGAATAATACATAATGCATAATTAATTCTAAAGTAAAGGTCAAGTATTACCAAATTCTTCAGAAGGAATTACTAATTATTTGGATCAGTATTCTAAAGTGAAGATCGTGATAACTCCCTAGTAATTACTGAAGTCATTGTAAACTTTTAAGGTTATTGTAAGGTTTTGGTTAGTAATTCATTTTGCTACATTTGGTAATCATTACTAGTGGGTTATCGTGATCTTCTCTTTAGAATACTGATCCAAATAAATAGTTTCTTCAGAAGGATGTAGTAACACTTGAGTCATTACTATCCAAAACCTTACATGTATCTCAAAAGCTTAAAATGACGTCAGTCAATATTAGGGAGTTATGATGCTTTTCACTTTAGAATACTTATCCAAGTAATTAGTAGTTCCTTTAGAAGAATTTGATTATTATTGAGTCATTACTAGTGGGTTACCATGTTCTTCGTTTTAGAATTAATTATACATTATGCATCATTCACATTAATTATGAACCTATATGCAGTAGTTCTAAGTAGTTCTCCAGGATATATATAAAAAAGTAGTTATTGATTAGCTAATAGTGAACTACCAGTTTCAACTGAGAGCTATTACTTACTAAATCAATAATCATAGTTTCTTGTTAGGTGATAGTAGTTACTACAATGTTCATAGTGCATTAGTGACTTGTTCCTGTGTAGTTATTCATTAACAAAGGATCAGTATTCTAAAGTGTTACCCAAATTTGCAATTTGTCCTCCACAAAAACGACCGAGTCCTACTGTTTCAGCTACAGCAGCTGATAGTAATGACCCAGGCATACTGGACCCAGGTGAGGAAGCTCCCACCAATTCGGGTCGCAGTGTTAGCAGTAATGGAAACACGAAATGCAGGAAATACCAAGATAGTTACCTGAACTACAGTTTTATTTCATTTTCTCGTGGCTGTAAGGGAAACAGGTCAATTTAGCTCAAAGGGAAGCATTTATGATTTTATAGGGAATTTGAACAGAATGACTGTTTTGCGGCTGATCACTGAGTCAGCCAGGGATTCACTGAACGAGCCGTATTACATCAACTCTGCACTGGATATTAAAATCCAAAATATAGTGAAAACACTATTTAATAGCACAGTAACAAGATCGGCATTTTAAGATATTAACATGTAAGCATAAAACACAAGATACTTCTGTAAGGTCCACACATTTGGCCCAAAGAAGGTATCCAGTGGTGGCTGAAGATTTCCTGCATGTTTGGTCTTTTCAATGTGCAAAGTTCTTTAATTTAAGTTATACTCTAATCTGACTCCATTTTATTATGACCTCGAATTTAGGTTGAAATGCAAATTGGTTGTTTGTCTATTTCTAATTAGTATTCTTCTGATATTTGATTATTCTTGTTAACTCTTGACTTTATATTTACTCATTCATTCGGGTGCTCATGTCGCTAACAAGGATATAACATAATCTACTAGAGTCAATAATTACAGAGTAAAACAGAATAAGATCAAATGTAACAATTTATTATCAGTCAGGTAAATACTGTATGTATTATGCCAATTACATAGCTAATTCGGAGAGATCAAATCATATCAATACAAAACATCGAATTCTCAAAGATAAATCTAAGAGTAAAAGATGCATACCTGACTTTATAGAAATACATAGTGTGAAGTATCGAGACACACCACACTACGGGCTTCTGGCTACAATTCAACAATTCAGTTCAAATGATACCAAACATGACTGTAAATTTCACTTGCATTCATGTAAATGCATTGCATTCTTTCATTATATTCTACTATTGACCATTCTGAGTGAGTTGAGTGAAGGGAAGGATGGGTGAGGGGAAGGAAGGGGATGAAAAGGAACTGATGCATAGGCTATGTGAGAGAGGCGTTTTCCCACATTTTCTGTTGTCCATCTCAGAAGTTACATTTACACATTTACATTTATTCATTTAGCTGACGCTTTTATCCAAAGCGACTTACAATTGCTATATATGTCAGAGGTCGCACGCCTCTGGAGCAACTAGGGGTTAAGTGTCTTGCTCAGGGACACATTGGTGTCTCACAGTGGATTCGAACCCGGGTCTCTCACACCAAAGGCATGTGTCTTATCCACTGCGCCATCACCACCCCCTCAAAGTGTCTGAGGTTCTGTAATTCTTACACTTCTCTTTTCAATATAAATAAGACTTTATTGGATAAGCCTAAAACATGTAAACTAATCTAACACAAGATTTATTCGCATATGCGAGTGATTTATTGATTTATCGGAGCGACTGTATTGGGGTCTGTACTGATGGAGCTGCCGCAGGCAGGCAGTCTGGAGTAGTTCAGCGTATCAAAGAGGTTTCTCCCCTTGCCATTTCAACGCACTGCTTTCTGCACAGAGAGGCGTTTGCTACAAAAGTAATGAAACACAGTCTTCATGGAGTTTTAGATGTGGCCATAAAAATCGTGAACTTTGTGAAAGCCAGAGCCACCAACTCCTGGTTATTTACTGCTCTCTGCTAAGAAGTAGGCACTGATTAGTGATTACCATGCCCTGCTGATGCACACTGACGTGAGGTGGCTGTCCAGAGGGTGGGTGCTGATGCGTGAGTCTGTTCAGCCTGAGGGAGGAGACTTGAGGCGTGACTTTTATTTTTTTGATAGTTTGATAGTTATTTCCCAGCTCTAACTGAGGAGCAAGCAGCTGATTTTCTGTAGATCAGAAACCCCTTCACTGAGAACATTGAAGCAAAGCTTCCAGACTTCTGGAAGAGCTTATAGAAATATTCTCTGATTCCAGCCTGAAAGCTGCAATGAAGGTGCTGATTCTCTTTAGCACCACCTACATTTGTTAAGCTGGGTTTTCAACCATGACAGACCTTAAAACCAAATACAGGGCCAGACTGACCCTTGAGGATGATATGTGTCTTTCCCTGTCAAAGATCTCTCCACGCATTGACCAAATTATTACTCACTGCCAGCAGCATTCCTCACACTGATTGATAAAGCCTCACAAATAACATGCATCCCAGACAGCAGTCATTTTGTAATAGCCTATATTCATTCTTTTTTCCTACACAACAGTGTGAATACTGATATGTTTATTGCATTTCAAATAGGGCCAATTTATAGGCTACTCCTAGGCTTACGTTTTTAAATTACAAATGGCCTACACTGTTAAACTTTTTGTTGTAAATTTACAGTAAAATACTGGCAGCTGGGTTGCCAGCCACTTGCTGTATATATACTGTATATTTACAGTATTAGACTGTTATTTACAGAAAATGACTGTCATTTTGCACTAAGCTTTGCACATATGTATGTTAAAATGTAAATTAAAATACAGAAATATATTGCCATTTTCTATATTATAAATTGAATTTGAAATTATTTCAAATTGAAGTTTACGACTTATGTGCTTCCATAGCGTAAATGATGACTTAATGTTCATTATAGGGTGTACTAAACCTTTACAGTTTACTTACCAAGAATTTTAAGTTGTGTTCTCTGGCAAGTGTAGAGACTGCTGGACATCAGATGGAGTGGTGAATACCTGAAACAATTTTTAAAAAGACAACACAACCATCACTAACAGAACCAAGACATAAAACATGCTGAAAATAAATGTGATTTGTTGAGTAATCTCTACTTACATCTGCTTGAAGGGTAAGACCATCTAATTTCTGCAAGTGTGGGAGCAGCTGTGGACCTGTAGGACATTTGAAATAAGCAGGAACATGACTATGAATTTTCATGTGCTGCCAAAATTATAATACATTAAAAAGCACAATCATAGAATTGACATTTTTTAACATGGACTACAAATGTAATACTTGTGAAGCACTTGCATTAGCGCTGGATCACAGGCAGGTCATGTGAATGTGTTATGTGTGTCTTATTTGCTATTTAAGTTGTTTTTTATTGTTGGATTAAAGGAAGGTGTGAATCAACATCTTAAGCAACTTAAATGATTTTAGCAAATGGCTGCAATATAACAAAGAGTGAAAAATTTAAGGGGGTCTGAATACTTTCCGTACCCACTGTAACTTGGTTATGGGCTGTAACAGAATTACATGGTCATTGTTGCCGTATTATATGAAGTATCAAAGTTACTTGGTAAAGAGATGAGAATTGTTTACTCAGGATTTAAGTTTGCAAAAGTTTAACGTTCCCAAAATCAAACCATTCATGGAAACAATGTAGAAATGTGAAAAAAAAAAAGAATAGCTTACCGTATCGATACTCAGTCGAACAATAATCCATCTTCTCATGCTCCAAAGTCCATTTATCATCGTCTCGGGCACAGGCTAGATCATAGGTCACTAACAGGTGGACCGCGGCCCTGGTCCGGACCCAAAAGCCATCCCATATGGACCCGTCTACAGCCAAAACAGAAGGTTAAGATTTAAACCTGACGGGGCGCTTCTATTTCAACCGGCGCAGCTTTTGTAGTCTTTACGGTAGTGGTTTTGTTTAGCAACGGCAGACTCCGGTCCGAATTCGTAAAGGCTTTTGACATAATGAAATAAATAAATACCAAATGCTAATTTAATAAATAAAATTTATATTAAGCACATCAAGGTCAGCTCTAGAGCCATTTGAGTGCAGTCGTGCGTGCAGTGATGAGAGCAAAGAGCGGTGTGCTGCATGCGCGCGGCAGATGAGACTTTCATTGAGTGAAAAACAATCGTATTTTCAAAAATTAGGAAAGTTGACGGGTCCTTAAAGTCTTAAATGGTACAAGAAAGTCTTAATTATGATTTCAGGAGGTCTTAAATGTGGGGACTGAAAGACAAGAATTGCGATTAAACTTAAAAAGGCTATTCATTGAATAAATATGAGCGCTGCACGTTTCAGATTCAGCTGCTGCGCAGTTTTGTGGAGTTTGGGCTTGGGCTTGTATACTGCCGTTCCAAAAGCGCAACCCGCTGGAAGAGAATGATTTTCCATTTTCTATCAGCCTGTACGTCTGCTGTTGTTAAAGACCAATGTGAAAACAACCCATGATTTTAAGCAGCAAACAGGCAGAGTTGTAAATGTGAACTGGTGGATCAACAAGAAGATAATGTGTTGTAAAATGTAAACAATTAAGGCAGTAAAATATATTTATATATGTTATTTAATTAATATAATACTTAATTATTTTTCTGAAAACCTGCATCTGAACTGTAAATCATGCTTTTTACAGTCATTTTATTTTATTTATTTATTTTATTTTTATGCAGGTCTTAAAGGTCTTTAATACTCTTGAAATTAAGCTTAAATATCTTGCATATACCCTGGCCTGGCAAAAACCATCAATTGTTTTTTAGAATTGTCCGGACCTCAGCTGGTGGGGAGGGTTCATTACTGGACTTCAAGCCATTTTAGTTGAAGACCCCTGGGCTAGATGATTCAGATGACAAATTATCTTTGCGTCTGCTCATGTAGCATCGTCCATTGTTTGCTGCGTCACAGGCAGCTAACGCTTGAAACACGAAACGAAGCTCACAAAGCTTAAAAACTACTCACAGATTCACAAACCACTGGCTTATTTTATTAATATGAATAATTATTCTGTTCAATTAAATCTGGCTGACGAATCTAGTTTGCCTGTAGTACACTGCTCACATCACATCACATTTGAATTGAGCGCAAAGGAAATCTATCCCACAATGCAATGCATTTACAGTATGATACTGTATTACAAATTTAGAGGGCTAAAAACAGAACACTGCTGTATATTTACAGACATTCTGTAAAATATACAGCATGTTACGGTTTATAAAAATACAGTATAATACTGTTAGAAAATGCCTGTAAATTTACAGTAAAGTTTTACAGTGTACTGATGATTTTGTTATTGTATTTTCAATATTATATATAGGCTATTATTTGTACATAAACATATCTGGTTATAGCAATAAGCATACCGTTTGTTTGAACGTTCTTGTCATCCTTGCTGCAAGCTTACAAGAACGATAATTTCACTAAATTTGAAGGGGGGCTTTAAAATATTTTCTTGGGAAAAAGGGGGTCTCAGACAAAAAAAAAAGGTTGGGAACCACTGGTTTAAGTGACACTGCGGTATTTTAAAATCCTTATCATAACAAAAATAAATCGGTATACCACCCAGCATTGATTGTGGACTTGTAAAATAGAATCTAATGTAAACTTGCACACAGTTAAAATTGCTATCAGAGGTGGACATACAATAAAATAGCTAGTTACGCTTTCATGTTGCATTGTGTTTACAATTCTTAGTTTCATACACTGCTGATCAGTTTAATACTGTCAATGTTCTGCACGCTGTTCAGATCATTAAAGGGTTACTCCATCCCAAAATGAAAATTTTGTCTTTAATCACTTACCCCCATGTCATTCCAAACCTGTAAAAGCTTTGTTCGTCTTCGGAACACAATTTAAGATATTTTGGATAAAAACCGGGAGGTTTGTGACTGTCCCATTGACTGCCAAGTAAATAACAATGTCGAGGCCCAGAAAAGTATGAAAAGCATCGTCAGAATAGTCCATCTGCCATCAGTGGTTCAATCTGAATTTTATGAAGCGACTAGAATACTTTTTGTACGCAAAGAAAATAAAATTTTTATTCAACAATTCATCTCCTCTTGTTCAGCATAGCACCATTATGGAGAATATCCGCTGGACGCAGGCAGTGTACGCTGTTCTGTGTTTTTTACTTGGCAGTCAATGGGACAGTCACAAACCTCCCGGTTTTCATTCAAAATATCTAAAATTGTGTTCCGAAGACGAACGAAGCTTTTACGGATTTGGAACGACATGGGGGTAAGTGATTGACAAAATTTTCATTTTGGGGTGGAGCATCCCTTTAATATCACAGTTATACCAAGAGATAAACTGCTTTAGATAAAATAGTTGTGACTGTGACAAAAGATTAAGAATGAGAAAGTGAAAGATGCGTTAGTATGTGTGTAATGTAAAGCAGAAACAAGGGACACTTGCTCCCCAACAGACTGAATATGAGAATACAAGAGTCTGAGCTAGCAACCACATCAAAGGGAGACCCATTACAAGGGTGTTGCACACCACAGCAAGGATTCCATTTCCTTTGAGATCAATGGATTGATGCTGCTGCCAAAACTAACTCTTCTCATTTTGTTTCACATAAGGAGTCAGCATGTTGTAAAGAAGGCTTACTTGTAATTGAAGTATAGAGATGTGCGGTGCCTTGAGAGGATAAACAGAGTATCAAAACTAACTTCAAGGGTTACTTTTAAAATCTTTTGTCAGCAGAGACCTTAAGCTTTTATTAATGACCACTATGCATGGACTCATGCGACACAAGTTTACCAGTGGGTATAAGTTCAAAGGGAGGCAGCATTTCTTATTGTGTTCTCCTTGAGTTTTCTGTTAATTGCTACCCACGTTGCTGTGTTTGGCTGATGATACCCACCTATCTGTCTGCAAAAAATGTCACCCTGGTGGAAATGGATGGACAGATAATACAGCGAACAACTCGTCACCCAGATGCATCACTTTCAGACACATCTAAATCAAAACTAACTTGAAATGAACCTGAAAGGGTCTGTTATTCGTGAGCACTCAGCTCTGTTAAATTAAAGGTGCACCTCCGAAGCTGTGACCTTCATGATAACTGCGGTGTTCACAGAGAATGTAATGACTAATGGTCTGAAATGAAGGTGACTATCCCCCGGTTTCACAGACAAGGCTTAAGCCTAGTCCAAGACTAAAATGTAATTCTGAGCTGTTTCAACTGAAAGAAACTTGCACTGACTGATCTTAAAACAAATCAGTGCCTTTGGTTTGTCTCAAGATGCACACCAGTCATGTTTTTTTCCTAAGCACATTTATAAAAATTACTTAAATGACCTAATTGAACTATGGCCTAATCCTGGCTTAGTCTAAGCTCTGTCTGTGAAACCGGGCCTATAAATAATAAATAATAGGTAAATAGCAGACGGTAGAAAGAAATACAAGTCAGAAAAGTGTGATTTGTATTGTTGCTGTAATTGTTTTTTAAGCAAGGTTTAAAGATGCATAAACGTCACAAGACGTCTGTTAAAAAAATTCATTTTGAGACACCTGCAGTTTGTTCTGTTCTGCTCCGCGTAACTTTTTAAATGCAAAAATGCACTTTGTGTGAATGTCCCTTTACTTAGCCCTGTATAGCTCTCTTTTTCTTTCTCAATCTGTTGAGCTGAAAAGAGCTGAAAGGATATAAAGGTATCAAGGTCATAGCACTGACATAAGTACTTCAAAATGTGATTTTAGGTATATTTCATTACAGATGTTAATGCACAGTCACTCTACCTTAATTCTTTAAGTGTTTTAGTTCTAGCATTAAATCTCAATTTGCCAGTTAGACATGGGTAATGAGTAGGACAGACAGTATTAAAACTTGAATAAAAGTTTGAATATACAGTAAATCTCTGAATTCATCCTAATGATTTCATAAATTCAATAATTTAGTGAATCCAATATTCCAGTCTCAGAATCAAATCAAAACGTTTTAATGGTTAGTCTTTCCTTCAAGAAGGAATGTCTGTGACTCTGAGGTTGGTTTGTTTTTATTGTGTGTTTTATTTTTATTTTATTTATTTATTTTTTGCAAAGGCGGCCATAAAAGAAAAGCAGTATTCAGTGTGTGAGGCCAAGGATTCATTCTGCCATCATGAATTCACTTGAGTAAGAGAAAATGTACCTTCATTATAAACTCTTAAAAAATTACATCCTTAAAATCTCCTTAAAATTTGCTTAATTAGCTAAACATAATGGAGGAAACATCCTTACTGCCAAACTCTAGTGCTAATGACTCTTAATCTGTTTTAAGGCAGTTTTCATTCATACCGAACATCAAACTATGGTCTAATGTGCTGGTTTATTAACTAGGTCAGGGGTGTCCAGGGCTGGACTGGGACAAAAAATCGGCCCTGGCATTTTGGCCCAGATCGGCCCACTACATACGATCAAAGTACTACCCATCTTTGCACGCCCTTGAATATGTATACCAGCTCCTATTCCATAAAAGCACTAAAGCCATATAATAATAGGTAGGAAAGAGTGAGAGTTGACACATTAAAAACTTCTAAAAAGTGTAATTTATTAATATAATAAAACTATAATCCACACTGATGAATCCTAAAACTATAGGCCTAGTTATGACATCCTGTGTATGTGCCTGTGTGTTTGAGGGAGAAAGGGAAGAGACATGATAAATTGTTGATCAGATGATCACTGTTTCCCATAGTGTCAAATCTGTAAACTCCTTGGATGAAGCTTTAAAAGCATAAGAAGGCATCCTGTGTGTGTGTGTGGGTGTGTGTGTGTGTGTGTGTGTGTGTGTGTGTGTGTGTGTGTGTGTGTGTGTGTGTGTGTGCGCAGTGGTGTATAAAGTACCCGAAAGCCATACTCAAGTAAAAGTACAGGTGTCTTACCAAAAAATTACTTTGGTAGAGGTTGAAGCCTTCGTTTTGAGTAAAAGTCTTATATGATATTTATTGTACTTAAGTACGAAAACTGTTTTTAAAAATCTTAAACGTACTTAAGTATTGAAAGTAAAAGTACAAGTAAATGCAAAATGGAAAATAAGCAAATAAATATAAAAAAATATTCATACAGCTTTAGTAGCAAGACTGTGTTCAGTTTGAACTCTTTCTTCCATTTTGTATTTTTGGGTAAGAATAGGAAGCACTTCATTCGGTACTTCATTCATCCGGAAAACATTTCTGGAATCTGCATCTGAAATAGCATTAAGATGTATTTATTAACACAGTTTAATGTATCTCACAGGGGACATGGATGCATTTAAACTGCAGTTACAGATGCATAAATAGGCCTAATGTTGTGTTTTTAACATAAAACATCGAATACTGATATTTGAAATAATTTAAAACATGAAAAAAATAGCCAAAATGTGAAATTAAAACCGCTAGTAGGTGACAGCAAAGACTTTGGTGACAGAAAGTGACCATTAATGAGTGAGTCATTAAGATTCAACCGATTCATTCAAAAAGCAGATTAATTCAATAAGTACACCGTCCATTGCTCAGAGACGCAAAACAGTGCTGTGATCTTTGTTTGGAACTATTTTCTTTGGCAAAATTTAGGAAAACAAGCAATAAGTCTAAAATGGAAGTCACTTATTGCTTACTGGACTTGTATGAAATGATTATTAAATGTGTTCATGCTGATATCTGCTGAAAAACAGTACTCTTTGTGTGATATAGATATAGTCCAGGTGATATGTGCAAAATTTAGAAGTTACCTATATTATATAAATATAAAAAGCATACAGAAGCATTTTTGCCGTCTATAATTTAGAATGCCTGGAATTGTTTAATACATTAATAAATCAAGTGCTTGCACTCTGTGTGTGATTTGATGATATAGCCTACTTGATAATGTCAGATCACACATCATTACAACACATAGGCTACCCTATTATTGCAGAAGATATACTGTATCACACACCCCAGACTTTGAGTGGAAAATGAATCATCCGCGATTGTGCGCGCACTTGTTTGCACGGTTTGCAGATGAGCAAAGCTGTTCTAACTTACAAACGTAAATGTAAATGTAAATGGGAAATGTATCGGAGTAAAAGTAAAAGTTGGCTGAAATATAAAAAGTCAAGTAGGCTACAGATCCTCCCAAAAAATACTTAAGTACTGTAACAAAGTATTATTACTTCGTTACAATACACCATTGTGTGTGTGTGTGTGTGTGTGTGAGAGTGAGAGAGAGAGAGAGAGAGTGAGAGCGAGAGAGAGAGCCCAAAAGGGGAGTTGTTTAAAGATGTGATTGGGTCAGCCCAATGTCAATTAAGAAAATAACCAATGGGCTGCTGATTAAATGTCTCATGGGCCGGTCTGTCTGGGGGAAAAAAATCCCAAACCGACTTTTTTTGTCAAATACATTAAACAGCCGCAAAGACCACAGCGCCGTCAACTATTTAGGCAGAAACACTATAGGCTGCTAAGAGTTTTATGGGCCGATCAGACAAATATATGAGAAGATTTATAGGCCCAAAAAGTACATCGGCCCAGCGGGAAAATGCCCGGTCTGCCAGATGGCCAGTCCGCCCCTGGGGGTGTCCAAACTACGGCCAGCGGGCCATCTGCGGCCCGCTATCACTCCTGCGGTGGCCCGCGAGGGATTAAAAATAAATCAATAAGAATCTGCAGAGGTGGGCAAACTACGGGCGTTTTCATTCAGTCCGTGAGGCAGTTGTTCCAATATGCAATATCAGTAAAATCCAATAGATGTCGCTGTAGCCTGTAGTGCAGTATATAACCCCTGATTTACACCGTCCCGCCACTCCGACGCGGCCACCGGAGTAGAGGCTGACATTTTTTCGGGAATCCCGCGGGTCACGGGAATCCCGCGGGAATCCCACGGGATGGGAAACAAAATCACTATTAATAACATGATTGGGACGGGACTGGAAAAAATGTAAGCGGGAGTGGGCAGGACCGGGAATCGTAATAACACTATGATAACTATAACTATACAGAAATATACCTTTTAAATAAATAAACTAATTTTGAACTCAATACTAGTTGTCCTGTCTCTTTATGCTCTCCTCTTGTTTGCTTTGGTGTAGCGGTTAAGTGAATGGCGTGCTCCACACACCCGTAACAGTTGGTGGCGATAGTGCCAACCACCAATAATGGTAGAGAAGAAGTAGGCTTCTTCACGCACTTTTTAGCCGTGAAAATCATAACCAAAATGGAGGCAGCCGTGAAAGCTACACTGCAACGACTACTGTCTGAAAATAATGCGTCAGTTGTGCTCACGGATATTTCTGGGCGGTCTGAAATAACTAAAAATTATTCTAAAAAAAAATTTTACGCGTTGAGAAAGATGGCGTGAAAACGCCATACGCCAGCTGCAAGACTTGTAGACAACTGATTAAGTACTTTTCAGACTCAGGCACGAGTGGCCTTCAGCGTCACACATGCAAAGCAGCCCCCTCGAGGCAACCGACAATTTCTTCCTTCTTCCTTCCTTATATAATGTGTGTGTGTGTGTGTGTGTATGGATGGATGGATGGATGGATGGATGATTTGCATAAAATTCAACATGAAACACACTGTGCATTGTTAAGATGACTTTCAGTTCAATAAAATAAATTACATTTTGGATTTTTATTCAACTAAGCTGGGCATGCTGTGATCTGTACTGTATTTTTTTTTACTGTAACTGACAGATTCCAGCCAAAAAAAAAACAACAACACGGGAGTGGGAGGGAATGGGAGTCATTCTTCTGGGATTGGGACGGGACGGGATTTCCCCCCAGTTTTTTTATGGGATTCGGATGGGACGGGATTTTTTTTGTGGGAGTGGGACGGGAGAGGTTTGAAAATTCACTCCTGTGTCCCGTGTCACCCTCTACACCGGAGCTGATCGCGCCCGCTCCAGTCGATCCGCAGCGCGTTTCAGAAGCGGCTCTCCGTGCGGCTTCACTAAAGATAGGCGCCGCGTCTATTTGTTTAATGGAAACATTTTTTCAAGCCGCACAGCGAATACAAAATAAAAAGTCAAAATAGCTATAGAAACTGGCACAATAGTAAATAAGTTACATGTTTTAAAAATGGGAAAGTGTTCATTTGTTTTGAAAAATGCCTTGTATTGGAACTGTTTTAAAAATGCTTAAAAGACTTTGCTGTATCAGAACAAATGTTATCCTCCTGCTCACGGGTGCTGTAATTTGGGGAAAACATGGAAATAATTTGTCATTTTATCTTGCAAAGATATGATTTCTTCTTCTGTTTCCCACACACATTTTTATTAAAATGGATATAGTAGGCTACAGTTTTTTTCTGGATTACAAATCGCGTTTTTTTTTTTATCTGAAACGTGCTGTAATTTCCAATTTCCCGACTTCTATAAAGCAATCAAGGTCAAGCGCAAAGCTAACACATTAGGATTGGTGATGAATGAGAAAAGGCAAGTGATCATGATCAAGCCTTGACATAGGTTATGATTAAATATATTCCTCACAGCCAAAACTAAGCTGACTAGGGGAACATAAATCTTCTCTTAAACGGGTCATATGACGTTGCTAAAAATAATTTTGTGTGTATTTGGTGTAATGCAATGTGTTTATGTGGTTTAAGTTAATAAATTATTATTATTCAAAAATTATAAGGTTCAAAATATTTACAAAAGATATATACAAGTTAAAATTCACAATCGGAATGCAAAATAATAGTCAATCAGGCATGGGTCAAGTTAACAAGGAATATCACAGAATGGAAACAAAAATACTATCTCAGAATTACAATCACACTCAATCTTAAGCACCCACACACTATCTCTCTGGTAAGACACTCGACGACGGTAGCGCACAAATGCAAACTACAGAGTCACACACAATGGCACAATCATGGCTGAGATTGAGTGTTTGGGTCAGTCATTATATCTGGGTCTAGTGAGGAGGAGAACCAATTGCAGCCTCCAGCAAATTATCTCAAGGAAATGCCCATCTGAAACACAAACATACACATACACAGAGAGAACACAAGCGGGCAGATTGGAAACAACGAACAAATGACTTAGGCTCATAACAAACAGTGTTGTAAATGCAACTTAACCACTGATTTCTAGTTATGTCCTCTTTTGGAAGCCCAAACAAAGTACTTCAAAGTACAGGAGATGGTGCCGGTAGCAGCAACAATACTGAATCGCAATAAAAATCGCACCTTCTTTCATTGTGTAAACATTTGGGCGGTGTTATGCAGATCTTCCCACACTGTGACGTAGACATGTGGGGGCGTGTTTGAATGAGCCGTTTTAGGAGGGCGTGGACAAGTCATAACTTTTATAAAGAATATATCTTTAGGTTTGAGACTTTAGTCTTTGCAACTTTAGGGATCTTATCTAAGCACAAACAGCTTGTAACACTCACAAAGAGAAAGGAAAACTTGAAATCGCATCATATGACCCCTTTAATGATTTCCCATTCTCATCTACTTGTCAGTTTCCACTTATTTATGAGTTGTTAGCAGTCTATTGTTCACCAATTAATTGTTCACCATTTCCAATTAAATTTATTATTGACAAAAGCTTAATTCTCCAGTCTAGAAAAACAGTGGACAAGCAGTGGATTACAAACCTGATGCAGCTTATGCGGAGAGACTTATCATCTTATTTTCTCTGTGTAGCATTTATTTGAAGGTTGACACTAAAATGCGATGAAAGTGAAGAAGACAGGGAAAGGGGAGAACTATTTATGAGAAAGCAAAACAAGATTAGTGAGAGGGAGAAGGAAGACCAAGGGTGAGTGTAAGGAGAAGGGAATAGAAAGATAATTGCAGACAGTGGAGGTCACAACAGGAGTCTGACCCCTGACAAACCCTTTCAGCTCATAGTAACAGACTGCAAACTGGTACCGTCACAAACTGTGCTGTATAAACAACTTGTTTTCCTTCACCCAGGGTTCAGACAGTTGGTTCTGTGGATGGTGGGAGAGGGGAAATAACAGTAATTATGTTTGAATCAGTCTGGGAGCTATTATTAGCCCCATTATTTATGCAGTCCATTCACACCATCCAAAATTTACACATTCACTCATAATGTCAGGGTTTTTTTCTACCCGTGTTTGTGAAACAGTAGACAGAGCTAAGGTCAGTCATCAAATGCAAGGAAGAAAATTCCTCTCAGTGTGTGTATACATTTTGCTCATTGTTTGATGTGTGGACAAAGATATGTATGGAAAAATGAAAACTTTGTTATATTTTTGAAGATGTTTCATTGCGATGACCTTAGTGTCCCCAGCCTCTATTTTGCCTTAATTCTGCATAGTTGGCATATGCATGTCTGTCAGTGAGAAAGTTTTGATTTCTGGAAAACAGTGGTGGCAGAATTAAATGTGCATCAGTTTACCTATAATGCTAATGTACTGACTGTTTTGTTTTGTAATGTTTTAGTTATCCATTTCTCTCTATGATCACCTTTTTATTCGCCATACTGTATATGATGGCATTTCCTTTTTGATCCACTGGGCTGTAAAAAAAAAAAAAACACTGAATGATTATCAACTCTATAGTTTCTTATACATACTGCCAGGCACGTGCACAGGTAGGGCTCAACCTGTGCAGGGCACATGGCCTTTTTCCCTTGCACTCCAAAGTGCCCTTTTTTTTTTTTTTGGTGGCGGTGTTTTTTTTTTCTTCTTCTTCAATAGATCAATGCTATTGGTCAACGTTTACGTTTGTCTGCCTGTTTTACAAATATTTAGCCAGTGAGAGGTATTTAAAAGAGTTTGTGACTAAATCTTGTTGGAACTGCTCAAACTGTCAGTAAAGTCTCATAACTCCACCCCCTCTATCTGGACTGAATGAGCTGAAGTTCCACAACAGCTGAACGCTCTTGGTTACATACGTAACCTCGATTCCCCGAAATGAGGGAACGAGACATTGCTATCGGAAATATATTTTCCTCGAATACTTCTGAAGCCTTATTGAATCACACTAGTGAAATTGGCCAATGGCGTTCAAGCGCGTGAAATATGAGCAGGAATCCCACTCTATATAAGGCAGTGCTTGTACGTCATCCATTCAGAATCTTTGACTGAAGCAACTTGGCATTCTAAGATCCTGAGCTCGGTGACATGGCGATAAGAGCAATGTCTCGTTACCTCATTTCAGGGAACCGAGGTTACACAAGTAACCGAGAGCGTTCCCCTTCAATTCGGTCACTCTACGTTGCTATGGGAACGTATAAAATCCCGCCGTGTCACAGCGATGGAGCCTGGCTCAACTAAGTATGTCAAGTTTCACATCCGGAGCCAAAATGAGAGCAGTTAACTTAGTAAACACAGCTCAGGTCTACAGGACCTAGTCGAAACCATGTAAAAGTCGGGTGGTGCGGCAACTAGATGATGTCGCGTCACACCAGGGGCGAAGTTAACTCCAGTGAAACAGACAATGTGAAAAGGCGGCGGCTTCTGTGCTTTCACATATAGATTAGTTGAAATTGTTTAATTTCAATGAAATCATGTGTTATGGTGCACAGCCGTAGCGGTGCTCAATAAGCAGAGTATGATGGTGATCAAGTCCTAAAAGACATGGTGAACTATATCATAACATTGTGATAAACTGTCAGGGACAGCATTGAATTGGTGGTGCGTCAATACAGGATGTATACGACCTAGTCGAAACCACTGATACACATCTCAGATCATAGCTGAGGCTGAGTAGGCGCATGCGCTGCTCGCACTGACAGCACATGCGAGGCAAGTGACGACATATCTAGGTTATAAAACCTCACGAAAGTGCTGGGTGACGACCAGCCTGGTGCCATACTAATGTCCTGAATAGACGTGCCATTTGCCCAGGCCCAGGAGGACGCGAGTTCGCTGCTTGAGTGGGCCCGAACCCCTATCGGACATTCCGCGCCCTTAGAACTGTAAGCCAAAGCAATTGCGTCGACGATCCAGTGTGACGGCCTTTGCTTGGGCACAGGCAGTCCTTTTGTGCGTCCACCAAAACATACAAATAGCTGCTCCGAGAGTCTGAACTGTCCAGAGCGCTCGATATAAGTGTACACCGCACGTACAGGGCACAGCAGGAGTGTATTAAGCGGCTCTGTCATGGTCAGTGTTTTGGGGCGGAAAGAAAATAGTGTTATGACCTGCACTTTAAATGTAGTCGAAAGCACTTTAGGCACATAATCTTTTCTAGACTTCAAGGTGAGTCTGCAATCACCTGGCCCGAATTCAATACACGAGTCGTCAATTGAAAGCGCCTGCAGGTCTCCAACTCCAACAGGAGCGCTGTCTTGAGAGAGAGAGCGCTCGCAATCTTGCTGATTGTATGGGCTCGTACGGGGGTCCCGTGAGAGCGTCAAGCACAAGCGCCAAGTCCCAAATGGGTAGAGTAGAAGGGCGAGGTGGGTTCAGCATTTTTGCTCCTTTTAAAAAACGTATGATCAGGTCCTTTCTGCCAATCAGGCGATTTTCAGCATGTGCATGAAAGGCTGTTATAGTGGCCACATACACTTTCAATGTGGATGGCATACGACCACTATCAAATCGCTATTGGAGGAAGGCAAGAATTATTGATATTGGGCAGTTAATTGGGTCTTTGCCCCACGATATGCACCAACTTGAAAAAATGTTCCATTCATGTGCGTAAAGACGCCTCGTGGAAGGAGCCCTAGCCTCAGAGATAGTGTTCAACACGTGCTGAGGAAGAGCATCTTTTACTGGCAAGCTCCGTCGAGCGGCCAGACATGAAGGCTCCATGACTCTGGATTTGGGATAGTCCACGGGGGGGCTACCAGCATCTCCACCAGTTCTGGGAACCACAGCTGACTGGGCCATTTCAGTGCCACTAACAGAACAGATTCCTTTTCCTCTCTGATTTTGCAAAGCACGCGAGGCAGAAGTTTCACTGGAGGAAAGGCATACTTGCGTACTTTCGGCCAGCTGTGGGCTAGTGCATCCACTCCCAGGGGAGAGTGTGTCAGTGAATAAAACAGCGGGCAGTGAGTGTTCTCCGCTGATGCGAAGAGATCCACCTCTGCCCTGCCGAATACACTCCAAATCATTATGACTGTCAGAGGGTGTAATCTCCACTCCCCGTGGATTACCCCGCCCCTCGACAGTAAGTCCGCGCCGTAGCTCAGGCGTCTGGGGACATGTACTGACCGGATGGAGAGGAGGCGTCGATCTGCCCACAGAAGGAGGTTTCTCACCAGCTGCAGCAGTCGTCGCGAGTTCACACCGCCTTGGTGATTTATAAACGCTACCACTGTCATGCTGTCCATCCTGATGAGAATGTAACGTTGAAGAATGTCTGGGAGAAAACACTCGAGCGCTAGGTGTATAGCACAGACAGTTTATGTGCCATGACTTCTCCATTTCTGACCATGACCCGAAGGCTGGTCTGCCATCGCATACGGCTCCCCAGCCCGTGCTTGATGCATCTGTCGTAACATTCTTTCTTCTGATCACTTGGCCAATACGAACACCCCGGCTATACAGAGTCATATTGCGCCAAGGGGTCAGCGTATGCAAACAGTCGCACGTCACTTTGATGCGCAAGGTGCCCGTGCGCCATGCGTTCTGTGGCACCCGGCTCTTTAGCCAGAGCTGAAGCGGTCGCATATGTAGGAGCCCTAGATTGCACACTGTCGAGGCAGCAGCCATCTTGCCGAGCGTCCTCTGAAAGCATTTTAGCGGGGAAGAACGACCTCATTTGAAGACTGCGAGAGAGCTGATCAGTTTTTGTCAGCGCTCTTCCGACAGACGCGCTCGCATATTGATTGAGTTCCGTTCCACTCTTAAAAAGGAGATGTTTTACTGTTTTGGGTGATCCGGGGGGGTCCGAAAACCAGTCTGGTGTGACCACCATTTGCCTCACGCAGTGCAACACATCTCCTTCGCATAGAGTTGATCAGGATGTTGATTGTGGCCTGTGGAATGTTGGTCCACTCCTCTTCAATGGCTGTGCGAAGTTGCTGGATATTGGCAGGAACTGGAATACGCTGTCGTATACGTCGATCCAGAGCATCCCAAACATGCTCAATGGGTGACATGTCCGGTGAGTATGCTGGCCATGCAAGAACTGGGATGTTTTCAGCTTCCAGGAATTGTGTACAGATCCTTGCAACATGGGGCCGTGCATTATCATGCTGCAACATGAGGTGATGGTTGTGGATGAATGGCACAACAATGGGCCTCAGGATCTCGTAATGGTATCTCTGTGCATTCAAAATGCCATCAATAAAATGCACCTGTGTTCGTTGTCAGCTCATTGTCATCACATACACCTGCCCATACCATAACCCCACCGCCACCATGGGCCACTCGATCCACAACGTTGACCTCAGCAAATCGCTCACCCACACGACGCCATATACACTGTCTGCCATCTGCCCTGTACAGTGAAAACCGGGATTCATCCGTGAAGAGAAAACCTCTCCAAAGTGCCAGACGCCATCGAATGTGAGCACTTGCCCTCTCAGGTCGGCTACGACAACAAACTACAGTCAGGTCGAGACCCCGACGAGGACGATGAGCATGCAGATGAGCTTCCCTGAGACGGTTTCTGACAGTTTGTGCAGAAATTAATTGGTTATGCAACCGATTGTTCAATTGTTCAATTGTTCAATTCACGGGCAACAGCTCTGGTGGACAATCCTGCAGTCAGCATGCCAATTGCATGCTCCCTCAAAACTTGCGAGATCTGTGGCATTGTGCTGTGTGATAAAACTGCACATTTTAGAGTGGCCTTTTATTGTGGCACACCTAAGGCACACCTGTGCAATAATCATGCTGTCTAATCAGCATCTTTATATGCCACACCTGTGAGGTGGATGGATTATCTCGGCAAAGGAGAAGTGGTCATTAACACAGATTTAGACAGATTTGTGAACAATATTTGAGAGAAATAGGCCTTTTGTGAACATAGAAAAAGTCTTAGATCTTAGAGTTCATCTCATGAAAAATGGGGGCAAAAACAAAAGTGTTGCGTTTATAATTTTGTTCAGTGTATATGGTTGCATATGTTTCATGTTTACGCTGTTAATATGCTCATATTTGGTAGCTAGCTAATATCTTAATCTAGTAATTCTATACTCTCCGCTCGTCTTCACATGTATAAACGTAGTAAAACATGGTTTTAAGTAATGTTTTAGTAACTAAAAAAACATTACAGAATCAGATCACGGTGAAATCTTTATATTTTATCATGCAGAATGTAATATTCTGTAGGCCTATATATTCTCCATGTAAATAGGATTAGGAGGGGAGAGCTCTGGTACAATTCAAACTTTTCACTGCAACTGTACTTTTCACACTTTTTTTTTTTTTTTCATTACTGGCTAATTTTAGACCTTCATGAGACCAACATCCCTGATCCTCTACAGTTTCATGTTTTTGCCAGGTATGCGGATACATGTTGGATATGCCATAGTGATGGTATGGCTCCAGATTCTTATCCAAATCATAAAAGCTGTGAAAATTAACCCTAAAAGACATGTCTGTAAAATCACCAACAACTTCCAGAAAGCTGGGGTGATGCTCTGACAATCTACTGTCCTCAGGAGACTTTGACAGAATTACAGATGCTACACGGCAAGATGCAAACCTCTGACCAGCACCAAAAATAGAAAGACAAGATTAGAGTTTGCAAGGTGAGCCAGATGAGTTTTGGAACTGTGTTTATGGACCGATGAGACAAAGATGAACCTTTATCTAAGTGATGGGAAAGCAAAAATGTGGGGAAAAAAAGGGAACTGCAATGATCCCAAGCATACAGCTTCATCTGTAAAGCATGGTGGAGGTGGTGCCGTGGCATGGGCATGCATGGCGTCCTCTGGAACAGGCCCTCTCAACTTTACTCATGACTTAATGTATGATGACAGTAGCAAAATTTATTTGGAAGGATACAAACCATCTTGCCTACCAATATTCAAGAAAATGCCACCAGATTAATTCGGAAGTGCTTCATATTGCATCAGGACAATGACCCAAAATACCCTACCAGTATTACCCAGTCAAGGAATTTATAAGGGCAAAGAAATGGAAAGTCTTAGATTGCCCAAGTCAATCTCCAGATTTAAATTCAAATGAACATGAATTTCACCAGCTGGAGAGAAGAGTAAAGGCAGAAACTCCCCAAAACAAACAACAATTTGAATTGGCTGCATTAAAGGCTGGGAAAAGCATTTCAAAGGATGAGACCAAGAGTCTGGTGATGTCTATGGGTCACAGACTCACTGCTGTGATTGTGTGCAAGGGATCTGCAACTAAATAATAGCTTTTAATCTTTTATATCTGCCTTATGTTCATCTGTCCCAATACTTATGCTCACATCAATGAGTGGGATGAACTGTAAAAGTGCTGTTCTTTTTATTTGGTAAAACATATGTTGAAACGGTTAATAATAAAACGTGACATTCTATAGTTTTGTCTCATATTCATCTTTTAATCATATTTGCAAATGTCTCGACTCCACAGCCAACAGAGCAATTTTGTCTTTACTGTTCCAATACTTATGGAGGGCATTGTATGTTCAAACAACTTGAAAAGTGAATTTTGCATCTGATGACCCCTTTAAATCATTCTATCAAGCTTTCAAGCTCTAAAGGATATTAAGGGCCGAAGCACATCCCTGGAGAACGGCGCCAATCTACCAGAAAATTTCTTGCACTCTGCTAGACTATTATCCTGTGACTAATCATAGTGGTCTCTCTCTCTCTCTCGCGCTCTCGCTCTCTCTCTCTCTCTCTCTCTCTCTCTCTCTATTACTCGCCCACACCATGTTTCAAGTATCTAGGTCTTTTTTTATAGCATTTTACTGTGTATTTCTTTCATTTTGATGTTCTATCACTAAGTGTTTGAAATACTTCAAATACTAGGCTTAGAGTTAACCTTAATCTGCCAAAGATATTGTATATATATGTATATTTGTATGTGACTATCCTAACTAGCTTTACTCATTCTGTTATTATATTACAAGCTGTACTTAACCTTAAGCAAATCACAATGTGTGGGCTGTGACGTCTGCTAGACAGATGCTGTCTACATGGACACATCACAAGTCTGGCTTGGCTTTTCTCCACTGGTAATGAGTTCATATATTGGGGGAAGGTAATGTCTGCTTTCCCAGTGTGCTGAAAACCAGCTGCTGCACAAAATTGTGGAAGTGAATGAATGTAATCTTCTGGAAATTGTCATCTTTTTTCCAACCTCTCTGAAAACAACGAGCACAGCAGTCATCATCATTCTTATTGCCTGGCACAATTTATATTATAGATTTTAAACAGAGCGACTACATAACATCCATTAGGAGGTATATCTCATACCTCTACGCATTACTGCTAATTTTAGTGTTGTAATTAATTAATTTCTCCTCTCACCATTCATCTTCTGGTGTTGGGCTTCATCTACCCACTCAAAGGATGTGTCGCTTCATCTGTGACGAGATGAGCTACGCAATATAAAGCCCTCAGAAAGGTTCACTTGGTGTCATTTGCTTTGAATCAAAAAACATGTTTGGCTCCATGTTGAGAAATCAGGAAGAAAATGTCATTCTCTTCCCACTTTGGTCTCCACTTTTTCAACACCATTATAGACAAAAGTTCAGAGCAAACGAGACCAAAACCCTCTGTCACCTGAACAGTCTGTCACCTGAACAGTCTGTGGCCTTCTATAATGACCTGTCCAGCCTTTTATTCTCATTCCACTTACAGTGACCCTCATCCCAGTTACTGTAATGGCACATACTTATTTACCGTTCTGAATCATACGCTCTGTTGAATCTCAATACATTTTGTCATCTATTAATAGAGACCAGTGCTTTTTACAGAATAACAACAAGTGCTAACACCTTTAAACACTGTTAATTATTTAAGGAAAGTTGATTGTTTATGTATAAATGAGAAAAATAAGTAAAAAAATCAGGTCATCTGAGGTATGATTAACCAACCTGTTTTTCTCTCTCTTCCTGTGTTTTCTAGACAGCTCAGACGGTGTTGCTGGTCGTCGCTGCATTCCTCATCTGCTGGATGCCGCACCACATTATCGCTATGTGGGTAGAATTCGGCCAGTTCCCATTGAATGATGCTTCTTTTGCGTTTCGCATCATCTCTCACTGCCTGGCCTATGGAAACTCCTGTGTCAACCCCATTCTTTATGCCTTCCTCTCTGAAAACTTCAGAAAAGCCTGCAAGCAGGTCTTCACGTGCCGTTTTTTTTACTCTCCACCGCCCGTGGAAAAAGTGGTGCGCATTCGCATGGAAAACTTCTCCATGACACATTCCACTACTAACATCTGACTCAAAATGTTTAGAGGTATCATTAAAAACATTTCTGTTGTTGTCTCTGCTTCAGGCCGTGCTGTCATGGATTACATTTCAAGGTTTGACTGACAAGGACAGTAAAAATTAAGTTACCTTGAGAAGTAAAACCATTGTATAATATCTCAATCCATGTTTATAAAGGCATTTGCCAATAACTATTTAAGTGTAAATGGTGTTTGTCAATTAAATGTTTTTACATTTTTGTGTTCACTGTTAAATGTATTGTTGTTATTGAAATTCAAACTTATGTAGAGATAAATTTAAATATATATTACAACAATTATACTTGATATGTTTGAGAATCACTAAAAGAGCATGACTGTTTGTGAAGGAACTGTGCTGGCTGAACACCTTTTTGCATAGTTTATGTTGTCTCAGTTTAAACTTGCCATAAACTTTAATACCTACTTGCTGTAATTATATACTCAGTGACATTGGTTTACATGTATTATGTCCAGTCTTATGGTTATACATCTATTATGAAAAGAAAATATTATTGAAGGTTACCCCCTTTAAGAATTCAAATAATAAAAATATCTAATTCAATGAACAATAAAATATGTTTAAGTTTTCTGGTCCTTTAAGAGCAAGTTAGAGTGGTTATTTCTTTAAAGAGGATGTCGCTATCTTTATCCCAGTGCTTATGGTTAACTGTTTGACATAGCAGAGATTGTCCTAAACAAAAGGCCAATGGAAACTCTGTGTGTGTCCATCTCTCACCAGTCTATTACTCACACCTCTGTGTGAGAGACCAGGACAGGAGCTCTTATAAACACTGATTCTTTTTTTTTTTTAATCAGGAATGAGTTAAGAGTCTCAAAACTTAGGAACTTCCCTTTTAAGTGACAAGAAACGTGATGGATGGCTTATTTTCCAAGTCAGATTCATGTCAGGTGAATATGCTTGCATAAGATGCTACCATCACAATGCTATTCGCTCATGCCTTTATCCTTGTGAAATGCATCAACAGACAATGCAGTTCTTACAATAATGTGGTATAATACTACTACAAATGATAACAACACAGTGCTGTAAGTAAACCCTAAAAATGACACAATTTTTTCAGTTTGCATAACTTTGGAATGGCTGATTCAAAGTGCACACTGGTAACTTGTTCTTCTTTTTTAAGTATATGATGTGTATATTTGAACTTTTCGGAGAATATGCTATATTTCACATAGTGTCAGCACTATAGGTCTGGCAGTGCACCATGAAAAGAGATTTATCTTACAGTTTTAGACTGGGAGATCTTGCAGGTGAAAAGCCTGGGAAAATATCCAGAAACTGGTTGCTAAATCATGCTCAGACAAATCATTAATAACAAAGTTAATCTGTTCAGACAATGTCAATTTAAACAAACATCCCTTTTCCACAATGCATTTCGTTCAAATCACAATTAGATTAGAAGCTGCTAAATCAATCAATGATTGCACCACATATCACACACACCGACCATTGATTTTATTAGTAATTCCATAACTTTTTGTCCAGTCGTTAAAATTCAGTCAGATTATTTTCAAACCATGCCAAATTGATTATCATTTATGGCAGAAACAAACAAAAAAAATAAATAATAATAATAATAATTTTACTTGTCCCTGAAACATAATTTGGATCACTAACAACTGCAAATACTCAACCTTATTCTCTACACATTTTACACCAAATATCTAAGTAGTGAAAAAAGCAGATGGTGAGCCACATGTATCCCAAATATCTATTTTTTAAACACTTCAACCAACAAAATGATCTCTGTCCGCATTTCTGGTGAACCAAATATACCTTTAAACAAATGTAAAGTGCACACTCTAACCCCAAAAGTATTTGTTGCATTTCAAAGCCAAAAATGCGCTGTACACAACAGTCAATAACATTGAAGGGCACAGTCCAAATACATTTCAAGGTAGGTGTGATGGTTTGTTTGTCCTTCATGCATTAGATAAAGCCTAGAACTCACAAAATGGACTTGAAGAAAATATGCAAGTGTACTTAATGAGGGAGTAATTCTGTTTGACCAGGTTGCGTTTTCTTTGAAATGAGCCCATCAGGGCAGCTCACAGCTCCCTGTTTATGTCTTCTCTGATCAATGTTATGAAAGACCCTCTTCTCAATAACACTGCTGCAAAGTTCAAATTTATCTCATGGCAACCCTGCAGTTGTGCGGTAATAATAAACAATTGGTAGTGAAGCATACAGCCTCACTTTAAGACCTCTCTATCACATTCACTCCCATTAAGCAAAAGATAGCTATGAAATAACATCACATCAACCAGTAAAACAGGAAACTGCAATTTTGCCATTTAAATGTGTTTTGGTCTCAGCAACACTTCCACCTTAAAAATTTAAATTGGGCTGTTTGCTGTAAGATTAATTGTTCAGTGTCAAATACCTCACATAATGGCATGGCCTATATAAGCCCACACAAAATGGTGGGAGGTTCATGGCAAACATTTTCAAATTACAAAACAACATTCAGTCATCTGCCTTTGTGTTTAAGCTGTCTAAAACAGAAATGTAAACAGAAGCTTCAGGCCAAAATGTTCTTAAATGTTTAGTGAAGCAATATTTAATTCCAAACCTGTATGACTTTCTTTCTTCTGTGGACCACAAACGTCTTGTGCAAACAATGAAAGTCAGCAAGGTCCGAAACTGAATCTGACTGGTTTTCATTATATAGGCAAAAAATAATTATAATAATAATAATTAAGAATAGCTTGTGTTCAGCAGAAGCAAGAAAATCATACAGGTTTGGAACAAAATTAGGACGAGCAAAGCTGCGTCAGAAATCACAAACTATATGAAATAAGTATTATGTCCAAATTCATGCTATTCAAAAAACGGGTGAGAGGTGAACGCTTACCTGTGTGAATGGCAGTAAAGCACTGCATTTGACACTGAAGGTCACATGACAATAACAGCATGACAAATGTAAGTTCAGATTACATTCATACTATATAGAACTTTTTTTATAAAGTAATTAGGCCTACTTATTCAAAAGTAGTACCATCTCACAGAGTAAGCAATTTCGGACGCAACCTAACTGATGACAGAATTCACATTTTTGGGTGAACTAGCCCTTTAAGAAATCTAATACAAATGTGAAAAGAAGCCTTAGGTCAAAATGTTCTAAAATGTTAAGCCCTTTAAAGTTTCAATACAACAAATATACAAAGAACTCTCTCATTCCAAATCTATATGATGTTATTGTACAGAACACCTAAGATGATTTCTTGAAGAGGTTTTTGTCCATACACTGAAAGTCAAGCAGGTCCAAAATAATAGAGAGAGAGAGAAAGAAAGAGATTTTTTTTTTCAGAATATCTGTGTGTCTTACAGAAGTCAGAGTTTTGGGTGAACTATCCCATTAAGATGTCTGGTAAAAAATTGAACATAAGCTTTAGAACAAACTGTTCTTAACATGTTTATTTTAAAGTTTTAATACAACAAAAAAAAACAAACGTTTCATTGTTTTAAAAGGCTAATGTGTCGATCTTCATTTATTCATTTTCCTACATCTCTTTAAAATCTGTTTCATGGCTGGGTTTCTGAATTTCTGATTCCATCCCTGGTAAAGATGTTCTCCTCCTGGCTGCTGTCTCTATACTCTGCACAAGTTCCACATCCCAAAGGTGCGTAATTAAACTCAGCACCTCCCCTCCCTCGGATCCACCTGCTCTCCCCACACGCCCTGCCCGGTGGATGTAATCTGTGTGGGTCTCAGGGAAGTCATAATTGACAATAAGTCCAACTCTCTGTGTGTCCAAACCTCTTGAAGCTATGTCAGTGCAAATTAGAACATCAACATTCCCTTTTTGAAAGTTCCTAAAAGTTCCTTCTCTCATAGTCGCAGGCATCTCTCCCTGGAGCCTCATATGACGAACACCCATTTCCTCCAGTGAGTAGCCCAGCCAGTTGACGGTGGAAGCCGAGTTACAGAACACCAAAACACCTTTGTGCTCCATTTCAGCCTTCTTCAGGGCCTGGTGAAGCTCTAGAATCTTGTCTGCACCTTTGACCCTGAGAAACGTCTGCTTTACATGTGGCATGAGGTGATGCAGCATGCGGCTTTTAACGGTCACCATGCTGGCCAGGTCAGTCACCTTACTGAGCACCTCCCCTACGCCACCCGGAAATGTGGCTCCCACCACGACCAGCTGAGCTTTACGGACAAGCCCAACCGTCTCCGAGAGCCTGGATGCCACCTCGGTATGCGAAAGAATATTCTCAAGCATGCCTGCAAAGCTTTCGTCAAACATAGTGTCGGCTTCATCGATGACTAGGAAATTTAGTTCGTTCAAGTTAATGAACCGCTTCCAGAGGGCCTTCAGCAGGGCGCCAGGAGTGGCCACTAAAACATCCGGCTGACCGTGAGTGAACGCCGCTTTGATGTTACCCACACCTCTCCCACCTCCTGCGACTTTGACCATGAGTCCAAACGGTTTGCTGATCGATCGAGCTACAGATGTCACTTGTTCTGCTAGTTCCCGTGATGGGACGATCACCACAGCGTGAATGTTTCTCTCAGAGTCTGTGAAGGGCTCCTCCTGCCTGTCCGCTTGAAGCCTGTGGATGATGGGAAGGAGGTATGCCAGTGTTTTCCCGCTTCCTGTCTCTGCAGCACAGAGAATATTGCGTCCTTTTAGTATTTTGTGAATGGTTTGCATCTGGACTGTGGTGGGGTGAATTATATTCTGGCTGTGTAAAGTCTCGACCAGTTCTGGACAAATATTGAAGCAATTAAATGTCTTTTGGGGGACGGAAGCACTGCCATCACCCTCGTCCTTCTGCTTGAGGACAGACGGTGGAGCACTTTGAATGCTGTTTATGGAGAAGTAATCCCCTAACGCTTTGTTACTCTTCCATCCCTTGGATGTCAGAACCGGTTGTTCAAATTTCCCAAGTGTATAGCCGACAGACTGGTTTAGCTGCGGGTTCTTGCACTTGATCAACAGTCTTCCAGGCTTGACTGTTGGCAGCTTGTCAAACTTCTTGCTTTGCATCTGTTTGATGTTCTCTATACGTTCTTGCATGCGTCTCGGGATGCGGATCACCACAGGCTGTAAGGCAGCGGTTGTCACTCTGCGTACACCCGCGATCTGTCCCCAGCCGAGCTGCGAAAGACAGAGTTTGGAAAAGAGAAGGGCACAGCGTCCTATCTTCACTGACTGCATTGTACATACGAGGTACTTCCACAGCACACGCGAAGGTGAATATTGGATGTCCCGTTTAATCCGCAGACTTACTTAAGAATAATCTTGTATGTGACAAACGCGATAAACCACTGAACACACACGCACCCATGCTTTTAGTTCGTCCGGTCGCAGAATGATGACGTTTAAAAACCCAAGACGCCAAAATTAAAGCCCCATGGCTCAAAGGTGAGGAATAGCGTGCTACTCTTATAAAATCATTTATTATTATTACAGTTTTTCTCGATTTCTAACACACAATTTATGAAACAATTCACCATTTTCTCACAACTATAAACACAATCTCAAAATTACACACCAACTTGTGCAAACTTTAAATTTCCAGGTCAAAATCAAATAGTTTAGTCAAAAACATGTTCTCTTTCGTCAGACTCAAACTTTGGCCTCAGCTGATACACAAACCTGTCAAATACTCAGACTACTTTCCTGTCTAGAGAACAGTGAGATCAATTCAAAAGACTGTTACAAAAACCTCCTTTTGGGAAATAGGAATCCTTTTGCTAGTCAATGTCTGTTACAGTATACGGCATAAATAAAGGGGTGCAGATACAGTAAAATTCAGCAATAAACTTTAAGAAAAGTTTACTTTCATTACACGGCTGTAAAGATATCTTACAGTAGAAGAAAAGCACTAGAAGAGAAAAGTTCAAAGACCAAACAACTGAATATACAGTAAACACACACTGGAATATACCGTCAGTTACTGTAAATAAATAAATTCATTCATTTCAGCATCCTCAGCCAAACTGCATTACAGTATTGGTAGTATGCTTATTTGTTACTGCAGTTTCTTAGTCTTCTGAAAAAAAAGACTTCTCTGCCTCCTCTGGACAGTCGTCTCTCAATTCAGCAAAAATAGAGTACATGTAAGGACTACTTAGCTACAAATCAGTTCAACAGTAATGAGTTTGAGGGTGTACATCATGTGCTGCAGTTTTTACTGTACATAGAATAATGAACGTTCTCTCATCTGAAGTACTGCTGCTATGTACTGTAATTATATCATATGTGTAAGTAGTATTGAAACCTTGTAGATGAGCCTGTAGACCAACTTCCCTCATGGTCAGTCCATGCAGAAGAACATGGTCAACTATACTGTTTTGTATTTCATCAGGAACAAATTACCTTTGACCTCATCCCCTTCATTTTTCTTTTCTCCTCCTATTCCTCTTTGTCTCCCACTACCAGGATTCATTTTCCATAACCACTTGTGCTACTGTGCATATCATATCATCCTGAGATTCTGACCTGTGTGTCATTAGTTTTGCTACTTAATGTTCACACAGGGATACATGTGTGCTGTTTGAGTTCATTTTTTGATGCTTGAGTTAATTATATTGTGTGTTTGTGTTTTCTGAATGAGAACATGGTTAAACCTGTGCAAAATGATGGAACACTGAGCAAATTGGAACGTGTGTGCAAACAGATGAAATGTGTTAAAAGTTTTGAGAAACGTGTGTTTGTTTTGAGAACTATATGAATGGTTTGGAAAATTGGGCCAAATTAATCAGTGTGTTAGCAATCGAGAAAAACTGTAATATAAAATGTAATATTATTGATATCAGAAAATCAATTGATTCAATTTTATAGACTAATAGCTGGCAAATAAATAAATGATACATATTGCTGCAGATACAATACCTGGGGAGCTATACGTATAACTACACTCTTAAAACGGATGTGTTTTAGACCTTACTCTACATTAAAGTGGTTTTATGATGGCTTGAATGAGCTGCTGAGAAAGATTCAAATAGAGTTGCAAAAGTGCATAACTAACGTTCTTTATTCTCAGACATTGATTGATTATGTGGAAAATTCAGATTTGTTTAATAATCTGATCAACTTTTATACAGGGGTCTGAATAGCAGTTATGACATGAGACATTAACACAAACACAGACACAACTGACAGTTAAAGGTAGAAATGTTTACCTACACAAAATGCACTCTTTCAGAAAAAAAGATACAAGATTTGTTACTGGTGTGGTACCCCACATGAAAAAAAAAATACTATAGTAATTTATGGTATTACAGTGTTTATATTTGTTTTTTAATTAGTTGTGGTAATTCTATAGTTGCTGTGGTAATATAACAATTATAGTAATATAAGCAAATTACTTTACCCAATACTGTACTAAGTTTTCTACAAATATAGGGTATATTATACTACAATACACAACAGTTTACTGTAGTAAAAACTAAAGTATACTACAGTATTTATTACGGTTTATCAGTTCACAACAGTTATTACTACAGTATGCTGTAGCATTCATTAACAAAGTGTTGTAAATAATATACAGTATAATACACTTTACTATAGTATGGTTCAAAAACATTCAAAATAGTATTTACTATAAATTACTACAGTATTTTTTCAAGTGAGAAATTTTGAAAATATTTACTTTTGTACCTAAAATTGCACCTAAATGGTATGCATAAGTACCGTTTGAATGAGTACTGCTCCAGTGACAGTACCTTTTTTCTGAGGGTGCATATTAATTTCAAGGAATATATAACCAACACTTTACATGAAAATTAATTGTGTGCCCCTGGCAACTTCATTAATCTCCGTTCCAGCCTGAAACCACAGAGGTGACTGACCTGCATTCAGATAATCACAGACATTCAGCTGTGTCTGCAAAGGGAGATAAACAACTCCTGGTGTGAGTATTAGAAAGTGCAGGGCCGCTGCTTGCCAAATGGGTGCCCTAAGCAGGATTGCATTGTTGTGCCCCCTCCTTCAAATATTATGAAAGTAAAAACAAACAAAAAAACACCTAGGGTCAAAATAGAACTTTTAGATTTTATTAAAGTAAATAAATACATTTTAATTAAATTGTATTATTTACAAATTACCATTGTAGCTCTAGATAGTTACCTTTGGCTATTAATTTTTTAATAAGATTTTTTTAATAAATATTTGAAAAGATTAAGTGGATATTTGAATTAAATGTTTGGTCAATAGCCCATTAAACAAGGATCTGATCATCCTGTAAGTATAACAGTAGCAATTACCAGGTCTTTGGCTCCCTTTGCAGGCATTTGTACATGTTATGTTGAAAAAAAACAAACAAAAAAAAAAAAACAATAGACACCATCACAAAATTTGTAATGGTCTTATGATGGGACTTGTATTGGCTTAATGGATACTGTAATGGTAATTGGTCTCCTTCTATTGGTGGCTTGTTAAAACCAATAAATCCTAATGGAATATGTCCCCAAACACACAACAGAAAACCATTAAAATGGTTTTAATGGTTAAAAATTGATGGTTTGTAATGGTATTTGTGATTTATTTGTGATTCATTTGTGATTGTATTTGAATTTTCTGTGATGTTCTATTTTTTTTTTTTCAGCAGGGTTGCCTCGTTTTTATATAATGCAGTTTAAGTCATTTTTGTTACGGGCGAACCAGAAGTGAGACGTGCGGATCGATTTGCAAGGCTTTATTCAAAGGCGAGGTCACAAAACAAGCAAGGTCCATGCAATGGCAAACAGGAACATCACAGGCAAGACAAAGAGTAATCCTAGGGCAAGCGTGGGTCGACGATGGGCAAACAATATCCAACAGGGCAAGGCAGAGAGATAATCCAGGTACACGGGCAAGAATCAAAACACTAGAAAACACACAAGGCAAGACAATGATAACTGAGGGGGCTCCGTAGAGTCGCTATCGCTAGGAGAGTGATATACGCTGTACAATACTGGGCTGAGAGGAAGTCCATGGTTTATGTAGGGTGTGTGATCAGTGCAATCAGCTGTGTGTGTGTCGTCAGTGCAGTGGATGATGGGAATTGTAGTCTGAGGTGGCGTGCAACAGTCAGTGTAGTGCAGTTAACAGAAGTTCATAGACTAGATTCATGACAATTTTAAAGGCTGGTGTTGGCTTAGGTTTGTTTTTATAACCACAAAAATATTATCTTAATACTTATTTGTATATTATTATTTGAAGTAACAAATAATGGTTAATTTGCGGTTACCATGGCTACAGGAACCATAATTATTTTTTTATTATTCGTGTTTAAAATCATGGCTAATTTTCGTAAGGGAACATTGAAACTGAGAGAATATTAGATGCCTTGGTGGTGAAATTATTACCGACATTAAAACACGTTATTAAAATCACCACCCAAAAAAGTTTCACAGGATTATGAATGTAAGTGAAGCACGGAATGGCGCAACACGTTTTTTTTTTTCTTTGAGCAACTGGTATGGTGCCCCCATATGGTGCTGGTATGGTGTCAAAAATATTATCATAAGAGCAGTGTCACTTTTTTCTTTGCTTTATTTCTGCTCAAACAAAACAGCTTCTTTTAACCACGAGTCCTGCAATAAATTGGTGTTTCACTTGAGTGTTTTCACTTATATCAATTGACAGGCAGAAGCAAAAACAGCACAGAAATGTTATTGCAATGCAGTTATTTCAAAACATGCTCTGCCTCAGTCTCTTTAAAAATGCATCATACCAATGAGAAAAGACACGTTATACCCTAACTTTTTTCTCTTTTTTTTTTTTTTTTTTTTTTTTTTTTACAAGTAATCCAAATTTCCTGTCTAATGTGTTTTTTCTGGTCCAGACATCAGTTTCTTTTTTGTATTCCTGAGCTATCCGTCTCAGTAATGGCAGAGTTGTTTATGAGGCCCGAAAAATCATATTGAATATTTATTGAATTGCAGGGCAGTCTTCCTGTAGATGTCAGGCTGTTATTGGTGTTGTTTGCTACATAGCTGCATGTGGGTATCCTGAGTGAAAATTTTATGTTAAAACTAAACATTTCTCAGTCCAGCCTTTTCTGTTACAGCGAATTTGAATTTTTCATGTTGTAGGCCTACTTCAATGCAGGTAAAAGTACCCAAGTTGCACTACAATACCATACCATAATGCCTGCCTTCAGACAATGGATGATTTGTGAAATGCCTCGGAAGGAAAATATGTTATGTAGGTACTATTTTCCCCCATTTTTTCATAGAATATTTGACACAGGTGCTGTTTGAAATGCAAAATCTTTAATTGTGAAACTAACTTTATCCCAGGTCTACATGATTTTAGATTATCTTTTTTTTATACTGTAAAAACAGGATTCTCAGTATGCTTCATGAAGCTATAAATGTTGTGCTGCTTTTCTTTCAAGTGGCTTGTTTTTCAATCAGCCACTGATTAAAATCAGATGTGTCCCTGGAGTCCTTAAGTCCTGACTATGGTTTGTCTTGAGAACTTCCACTTCTCTCTCCTCTGTCTCATTCTGCTTTCCATCTGATATCCCTGGTGGGTTTTTATCAACACTCAAGCAAATTACACTGTCACAGCCTCAGAGAGGGGTGAAGGAACCCATACCGCCACCAGCATTAATTATTTTCTCGGCATAAAATGAAAATCCATTCTTGTATCCAAACAAACAGAGACACAATATTTGGGTTTCTAAATAATTATATAAAATGGTTGTTGATTACGGGGCAGTTGCAGAAAGAATGGCATTGGATATCAGATCAAATTACACTGAACAAAATGTGTTTCGGAGAACACTGCAAACATTATATGTTTAAGCATGAGAGAAACACAGTTATGATGTGTGATTTGAATGACAAAATGATGTTGTTTGCAGGAGTATTGTTTTATTAAGCCTTTCCGTAGGCCAACATCTTCCCTCTGTGCCGAGTCACTCTCTAATATTACTAATGTACTGAAGCCCCTTAGTCTGATTTGTTTAAAGATGTTTTTCTGCTTTTTGCAATAAATCTGTTTTATTGTTGAACAGCAAAAACTGTTTAGATGAACTGATGCCTCTGAAAAGGTTTGTTTGTGTTGAGGCTGAGAGCAATTACAGCTGAAACACCGCATCCCCATGAGACACTGAGCTTTAATGACTGCCTCGCAGTAATGATGTCTGCTACATCAACACCATGGCTGTTGTGTTACATGGGATAAATTGTGTGCTCAATAAGAACCACAGCTTATGTGGCCCCTCACACTAACAATCCTCCAGCACCTCTCATAACAGCTCTTACCATTCTCTCTCTCAAAAAAGGTTTTATGTTGAGCATTAAATAGCTCTGATTGGTTGTGGCTCTTCTTGTAAGCTCTTCGACCCCTTTCTAGCCTTCATTTTATGCTGTAGCCAAATACACGCCACTTGTGATGTCAGATATAATGCAGCTTGTTCAACCCAGAGCTTAGATACAACAGCATCCTTGATATCAAAGGGATTTGTATTGTTGTCTGGAGAGTACTGGTTACTGCTGTATTGCCCTTCTTGTATCAGAGCGTTTAGTAAAAGGATCTAGTGATTTGTCGTAATTTCGAAGAATCAATAGAGGACTAAAACAGGGAATTAGGAAGTGGAAAAATAGCTGGTCCGATTTTGATTGGAACTTTCTCTGTTGGAAAAACGCACAAATGTAGACTTGTACAGTATATTGTTACGAAATGCTAATTCAGGAAGGCAGGAAGACGAGGGATTCAGAGTAATCAGGTTTTTTAATGGTGCAAACGTATTCAACAACAGGATAAACAGCAGAAACATAACTTTATAAGACACGACGAAGAAGATTACAGAACTCAAGGCTTATAAAGAACACAAACTAATGAGGAAACAGTATAGATTATACAAGACAGGTGAATGGAATAAACAATGATTAACTAATGACAGGAAACTGACCAAATAAGGACAAACAGGAACTAAACCGAAACCAAACCATGACATATAGTGAAGTGACATACTGCCAAGTATGGTGACCCATACTCGGAATTCGTGCTCTGCATTTAACCCATCCAACGTGCACACACACAGCAGTGAACACACACACACAGCAGTGAACACACACACACAGCAGTGAACACACACCCGGAGCAGTGGGCAGCCATTTATGCTGCGGCGCCCGGGGAGCAGTTGGGGGTTCAGTGCCTTGCTCAAGGGCACCTCAGTCGTGGTATTGAGGGTGGAGAGAGCGCTGGACATTCACTCCCCCCACCTACAATCCCTGCTGGCCCGAGACTCAAACCCACAACCTTTGGATTACGAGTCCGACTCTCTAACCATTAGGCCACGACATATTCTTTTTTCCCATCAGTATAGTTTATTGATTTCTCTAACTATCTATGAATTTCCAAGTTGGTCCAAGTTTCTTTATGCTGGTTGGTGGTGGTTTTGTCAACCAGCTTTTTGAGAAAGAATAGTTGTGGTTAAAGCAGTTGGTTTTTGGGGGGCAGTGCTCTAATCGGTGGCAGAAGTATGAAGCATGGGCTTTGTGCTGCTGTTTGTAGACCTCACAACTAAATAGCTTGTGCCAGACAGTAAAATGCAAACATAAAAAGATACAAATAACATTTAACAAATCACACTTTTAAGGACTGTATTTTGGGAATAATTGTAATTAATAATTCCAATTATCAGTATTTACTGCCATTTTTGCAAAAGTTGTGTTTAAATGTTAAAAGTGACTTTTTAATGACTTTTCTGCTGCATGTATTTGTTTCACTGAAAAGAACAAACTCATCAGAGTCAACGTTTGAGAATTAGGCCTATGGGTTGGTTCTCTAAATTAGTCATTCATTCGAGAATCAGACTACACTGGTTGTGCTGCATGTTTTTGATTTAATAAAAAAGAATTGAATCATAAGAGTAATTTGTTTTGTAATCGACCTACACTGGTCACGACACACTGTAGATTCAGTAGCGTCTTGTGCTTTCATAAATATTTCAGAGGCCCTGCTGTTTCTACCTGGTATTAAGAAGCTTTTTCTGTGATCCAATCACAACTGGTCAGCACAAAACAGGTTTTCAACTTGGAAACGGAGTCTAAAACATTTTGGGATCAGATCATTGAATCCAGGGGCGCCGTGGGGGGGGTTGGGTTAGGATAATTCTAAGGGCCTGACGATGGAGGGGGAAACGCAAATTCTACCGAGGGGGGAAACCCCCAACAAACTACAGGAGCTGCAAACTGGATTTTCACAAAATGCTTCAGAAGATCAGTCTGACTAAAGACTGTCCAAGATCTGGATACCTTTTTGAGTGACAAAACAAAAGCTGACTGGTCCATCTTTTTCAAAGCTTTACTGTTGCTGCTGTCACACCCTACAAAAAAGACCAGCTTTGACCAGCATGAATTTACAAGTTGGTCCAAGTTTCTTTATGCTGGTTGGTGGTGGTTGTGTCAACAAGCTTTTTGAGAAAGAATAGTTGTGGTTAAAGCAGTTGGATTTTGGGGGGCAGTGCTCTAATCTGTGGCAGAAGTGTGAAGCATGGGCTTTGTGCTGCTGTTTGTAGACCTCACAACTAAATAGCTTGTGCCAGACAGTGTGATGGATTCTTCTGCAGTGGCATCAACTCTTCATTTACAGATCACTGCTCTTTATTCTGACACACTTAGAGTAGTTGTAGTTGGGGGGGTCAGAGGGGAATCAGTGCAACAGAACGTCACAGAATTCCGAGATATGACAATACAATTTCATCAGGGCATTATGCTGGAGGGTTATCGCCGTATCGGTTATGAAAAGTAATACTGCTTACAAGAAGTGATTTCACCAGAAAGTGAACAACTGCAAGATGACTGTTAATTTTCAAAGTTCTTACGATATTTCTGTGGTCGTAAGCAAACTTGATTATGGCTTTTGTAATTGTCAGAAAGTATAAGTAAAAAGAGGGAAAGCAAAAGGGGCGATGGTTCTGGGACATGATGTAAATTGGACTCAGATGTGCATCCCTGTAAGTCATTCACTTTTCTATGCCACATTTCAAGATCTGTCTTTTGGTTTTTATTCAAATCTGACTGACCTGCCTCTGACTAAATTGATATTTTTTTACTCACTGAAACGTTAATTCCCTTTATTGTTTGTGATCGCACTGCATGCTTGCCAGATTTTTGTGATTGCTTTGTAAAATTTATTGTGGGTGGACTCATGACATTCTGTTTCCAGGGCAACGTACAGGCAGTTATATGTGACAGAACCAAGGTAACAGAACAGAAGAAATCCATCATTATTGTACAAAAGGTGATACAGAAGTACAGAAAGTGATGCTACAGCCATATCCTCCTGCAGCCCAAGACTGGTTGCCCATTGAAGCTAAGCAGGGCCCAGCTTTATATCAAGTTGATGTAAAGCTGCTTTGACACAATTTGCATTGTTAAAAGCGCTATACAAATAATATTGACTTGACTATTTTTCATTCATAGTTTCTTGCAAATAGTCTGTAATAAATCCTTTATCTAGAATGCATAACTTTTATTATTGTTTCCAGTGCTGTGTCCACTTGTGTGCTTTCTCCACATCATGAACTCAACATATGCCTGGCCCAGTTGTTATATGCTTCATAAAGAGCACCCTGAACTTTTTATCAGTGCATTTGTATATCAGTAAAAGAGGTTTTACTAATTTCTCTTTTCCATAAAAATAGTATTTTGTACTGTTCATTGTCATGCCAAGTTTCAAGACTCAATAGAGAGAGACTTATATTAGGAATTATAATAGGAGTGATGCATTTTTCATTAGCACAATGACACTTTCATACATTTCAATTATTTATTTAAGTAATTCCGTAAAAGATGCATGGGTTATTATTATGATCAAGGTGGAATGGTTTCTGTTTGTACAGGAATAGTTTGTCATTCAAATTAATTAAACTTTTTCTTTGCAAGCAACTTTTGCATAAATATTCTATTCACAGTCTTCGGATTAAGCCCTAAAAGGATTACATGTTTCGAACAACGTCTCCAAATCTGTTCAACGTGTATATTGAAATGCTATATCAGAGCCATAATCTGAGTTAGCCTCAGTCTGTCAGTGATGCGGCAGACTTTGTACTTTTGTACACACTTTTTGATTGTAGGAACGATTTCACAGTGACACGTGATCTCACGGACACTCGCGAGATCAAATGTGATTAGAGCAGAAAAACAAATAAAGGACAATCAATGTTGTCAGTTGGCTCTCCTGGCGCACGCTCTGTTTCACAGTGAAAAACAAAGTATAAAAAAGAATATGGGTGATGTTCTCTGCTTTCGTGGCATGTTTGTGGCTGCCAAGTTTCAGCTATATCAGGGGTGGCGAAATCCAGTCCTGGAGAGCTGCAGCCCTGCAGAGTTCAGCTCCAACCCTAATTAAAACTCACCTGGCTGTAGCTTTCTAGTAACTGTTCAGACCATTGGTGCGTTCCAAACAGGATATATCGCCCTTCGAAAGGCACTTCGGAGTGTAAACAATCATGGCCGCCATATTGAAGTGTCGTTCCAAACCGAAGTGCTCAAAATTAGCCACTTCAAAGGGCCCCTCGGAATGAAAGATTTCGAAGGGTACAACTGATGGACACTTCGGGCCCCCATGATCCTTTGCGCTGATTCTTTGCATGATGACGGCGCCACCGTATAATGACGCAGAAGGGCACTTCAATAAACAGTTGTTTGGTCCCCTACACCCTTCAACCCTTCGAAGCTCTCACTCCGGAGGGTAACCCCTTTGAAGGGATTAGGGCATAGGGATGAGCCCTTCCGAATGGAACGCAGGGCTTGATTAGCTTGATCAGTTGTGTTTGATTAGGGGTGGAGCAAAACTCTACAGGGCTGCAGCTCTCCAGGACCGACGTTCTCCACCCCTGAGCTATAGGATCCGAACTTCCCATCACTACTGTAAAAGCACGCAACATCCATAAGTGACGCTTGCTCGCTCTCATTGGCTATCACGGGTATCACGTCAGAGGCATCCCGATCAATAGTGGTAAATATCAAACATGTTTGATATTTACGATTTGAGTTCGGGGACGCTCTGTCTCGATCTGGTAAAATAAATAATTATCTGATAAATAATCTTAATGACATCACATAATAGAGGATTTTTTGGACCAAAAAAATCACCTGCGACAAGCCGCGAATTGGGCCAAACATGAAAGAACTTTCCATGGAACCTTCCAACATCTATGGAACCTTTCCATTTCTTAAAAGGTTCTTTGAGGTGGAAAAATGTTCTTCAAACTATTAAAATGTTCTTCACTCTAAAAAATGTCTCTTTTAAAAAAAGATTCTTTCTAGAACCCAACATGGTTCTTCTAAGACATTGCTGTGAAAACCCTTCTTTGCAAGCTGTATTAATGATTTTTGCACATACACTGTAATGTTGTAGCTACTGCAATTGACTGTACTTCATTGGTTTTGTGTGTGTTTGTTTTAAGTTGTATGTGCCCTGACAAATATTTCTTATAATAATTCTGGTCAATTTAATAGAATAACTAAAGAGAAAAGATTTTAAAGCACATAATGACTGCACTGTATTTTCCCTTGAGTCGATATTTACATTTTCATTGAGTCTCTCTCTCTGCACTTTGCTGCTCCGGCTCTTAATTCCCTCCTGATTCTTTGTCTTTATGAAGTAAACTAGGAGAGGGCTTTTAGGCATACATTAGTTACTGTGACATTATCTCTGTTCTTCCTCCCTCTCTCCCTAATATCCTTAGTAAAGGGTTGTAGTCTCATAATAAATCTGTTTACTTGTCTTGGCTCTTAAATGGTTCAATACAACCTGTGTTGGGCATAGGGTTGGAGCTATTTTTCTATCCCTGAATGATTTTTACAGGAAAGAGTCTGAACAAATTAAATTGTACATCATGTACAGAATTATTAGTGAGTGAGTGCCTCATGGAGATGAACCACAGGGCTCTGATGGGGAATTCACACTTTATTGGAGTAACTGGAGTAATCTTCAAGCTGCACTGAAAGCTCTGAAAAATAAAATGTTTTAAAACAGACTCTCTATCTTTTCTTTCTAGGAAATTTATTTTCCTAGCTGATGTCATCTGCCCTGTGTATTGTTCACTTATGCCAAAAAGCAAAACAAAAAAAAGCCTTCTGGTGAGAGCTATTCTCCTGCTGTTATTATATCTGATTAGGAGAACTGGCTATCATATACCACTGCTATAGTCAAGACAGGGGTCAGATGAAGTAAACTCAGTAAGTAAGTGTCTCTGCAAGCCTATGACACAATGAGCCTGCAGAACATTTAAGTGTTCCTGTGTGCCCCCTCTCTCTCTCTCTCTCTCTCTCTCTCTCTCTCTCTCTCTGTGTGTGTGTGTTGGGGAGGATTAGTATTGATCCTCTGACATCACTCCCAAATGTTGCATCGATCAGCCATCTGATTGATGTTCTGTCCATGCAGTGCAGCACACACACTAATGACTGAGTCACATGTTGCTCACCAACACACATTTACACACAGATCATGCAAACATGCAGTGCATTATTATACCCCTTTAGATTATATTGGATCTGACAGAATCCAAGCTGGATGTTTCTCAATGTGAATAGTTACAAATATTTATTTTTTCTTATTGTGTGTGGCAAATCTCACATATGTCCCTTTTTTTGGTACATTTCCTACAGACTGAATAGGATCAATAAATCAACACATCCCCTGTTACTAATGTCAAAATCATTCATTTATAATTCATTTATATAATTTTTTTTTATTTGAATTTGAAATCAGTAATTCAGTAATATCAGAAAGCTGCAAACTTTCCAAGAGCAATTGCCAGGGACAAAACAGCAACATCTGCTTCATAAATCTAATAAAAAATACTGAATGCTTACCTATATAATTATCCTAATAAAATTGTATTTTATTCTATTTGCTTTGACCAAAATAGTCTTTATTTGATGTTTAATTGTTCCAGCATTACATTAAAACTGGTGTCCTATTCAGTCTATCTGGACACAGAAATTAATGTCAGAGCTGCAACAGCTGTTCATTTTAATCACCGTGGGGCACATTTAAGTGGGCCATTGTGCTCAGTGTGACAGAGACAGCAAATTAAACCTATAAGGCAATTAAAGTACTTTTCTACCATAGTGATAGTTAAATAGTCTTATCTAACAGTCATCTGTGTATTGTGAGGAATAAAGCATTCTGTTGTATTGGACTATATGACAGGGACTGGTGAAAAAATTAATAATTCTTGGCACATTAACCCCCCCTGTTGGCAAATATTGTGTACATATGAAAAGTCTGCACTAGTACTGGGGGAAAGGAATAAATCCCCCAAAGATGATTTTTTTTTTCTTACCCTCAGTCCATCTAAGATGTGGATGAGTGTGTTTCTTCATTGGAACAAATTTGAAGAAATTTAGAATTACATCATAATAATCCACATGTAATCAATGAATGTTTTGTGAAGCGAAAAGTAATAAACAAGTTTATCATTAAGACATTAGACATTAAGACACCTGTTCACTGCAGAGGAGCTATTGGCGAGCAAGTGATGTAAAACATTTACCTGAGGGACACTACATTTTCATTTCTGTGTGAACTATTCTTTTAATTCATTAAGGCTTATCTTAATCTAAATATTTTTCACACAAAATTATTACTCGAATTGTCTTCTCAACTAAGACAATGTCATTAGATGTTTTATTTATTTATTTTTGGACATGTAGTGTGGTATAATGGTATAAATTTATGGTATTCTTTATAGTACCGTTGTATATAATATACAGTAATGGCTTTATTCACCAAGCCTGGTTTGTGTTGTGCTAGTACTTTGGAAGTGTATTAGTAGTCAGGCATACCGTTTTCGGGTCTGTTCATGAAGTTCGGGGTCAAAGCTAAAGACAATTAGCAGCTCAATCTCATAGCTCCCCGTAGAATTCTTAATTAGTTGTACTTTCCCCCACATATTTCAACCTAAGACACACTGCAAAGACAACCTTGTTCTGTAGCATGTTCAGGGATGATTCTGTTCATGTTGGAACATAGCCAGTGGTTCAGGACAGCGAGTGTCCGAAGAATGTGCAATTATATTTACAGAAGATTCTCTCTTATCACGGTAACTTACAGAGAAATGCACATTTAGGACATATCGTTTAGAATACCAGTGGTGCTAAAGCTAGGTCTTAAGAGTAACACCAATAATATAAGAATCCTTCAGCATTTGTGAATAGAATGTCGATATTGTTGTGCTAGATTATATGGGAAAAAACTCGAGAACCCACTACTGTTAATATTATTCTACAGGAGAACAACACATGCTCACTGTGTTCTATAGAAAACCATTGTTTAATATTCTGAATACCTGACTTATTAATCATTTAAACTTTCCAGGACAGAGAACATCGCATTCATGTTTGATGTTATGGCTACATTTCTTTATACAGAGAATGGTCCAGCAGAGGGCAGCAAGCATCAGTTGAAGATACTGTTTCTGAACGTTGTAAGGAGTTTTGTTGTGTAGAGTGTTTCATTAATGTAGCTACTTCTTTGAAGTCTCCTTTCAACAGGAGACATTACAAATTATTATTATTATTTTCTTAAGACAGTCATTTTGCTCTGTAAATCAAACACAATGAAATATGCCCATCTGGGATTAAAAAACAACAACTAAATATGTTAATAAATATAAACTCTTTAATATTTCAATACACTTATGCTGATTGCAAATGAACCTTATTAAAAGACAAAAAAAATACTGTTAGTTCAGCATTGTGCAATATTATTTCCAAACAGTACAATCTTTTTTTCAAAGAAATACTGTAAATTGCACTACAGCAGGTTTTGATTTTTAAATCACTTAAATCACCATAATTATTTATGAATGATATTCTCCATAGGAGAATAAAACAATGTGCACAGAAATTAAACAAATCAATATTTGTCAAATAAACATTTTTTCAGTTGGCTATTCAAAACGAATGCTCACGATTGTTTTCCAGTGATTACTCTGAAACAATGCATATTTGCAAATGACAAGCACAAAAAACATTACCAAAACACCAATCCTTGAAAAGAAAACTAGTTTTGAACCGGATTTGTGTGAGAGTAGAAAGTTATTTCTTTCTTCTTAACTGTCTTTACGAGAACACAGTATCAAAAACCACATCGTCCCCCTCCTACACAATCCACGGATACCGTGTTCTCTATCTTCCTCCCACAAAGGTCATCAGAGACGAAGAGAAACACAGGTATTCTGAATAGTAAACAATCAGTTTTTGCAGGATCATTTCAACAGTGTGAGAATGTGTTCAGGCAATTGCCCTTTACGATAATTTACAATGTTTGTGTCTGCTTTCAACTCTGAAATTTTAACAATGAAATGAATCAGTCAGATTATTCACGATAGATGAATATAATATGCAGCATTATTCATTCCCATTAGCAATTATAAAACAATTATATTTGAGTCCATTTATTGCACTTTCTTTCTGTTATTCTTATGCAAATTTTCTGAATCGTGCAGTTTATAAAGATGTGTGAGAATATGTTTGTTTGTGCAGTATGATAGACAGTTTTGCAACTTTGATTTAGTTTGGCTTTAAGTTCATAATCATAAGAAAAAAGCAAAACTGAGCATCACAACTTCAGTAAATGTTGCCACTGCCACGAGACCAGATGACTGCTGTCAAACTCTATCAGCCTTTTGAGAATTCAGTGAAAGTTCATTGTTTAATGACATCTAAGTAAATAAAGACCACAGGAAATGTGAACATGGCGTTTTTACGCCCACATGCGTCAAAGAACACTTTTATGTTTAGTTTTTTGTTGTTGTCTTTTTCCTTTTCTCATTTATTGTCTGATATTATGTTTTTCTGTTATAGATGAAACACAGCATCCTGTTGTGCCAACTACAATGCAAAATTAAGTTATATGAGGAAAACAATTTATGATTTAACATCATATACTTCCAACAGAGAGACTGAGGATGTGTTAAAAGATTACAGTTAGTTTTAAATTTGAAGTGTTGTGTTAATTTTTTTCTCTCTCATCTATGAGACAGTGGTCCACATGAATGGAGCACTTCAATTACTCAAACAAAGTCATCATAGGATAGGTCAATAAGGTAAACAAACACTGCATAATGCTATGAAATAGGTTTAAGTATGTTCGCTGATGACTTGCCATAACATAACACTTTTTTTTTGTTATACATCATGCTGGGACTGTTAAGCATCGATTAAGGTAGCTACAGTGTGGACTGAAATTTGCATCGTGTATCATTTTCTGAGTAAGTCTGCACACATGAATTCATGTTTGAGTGAGTGTGAAGACAGATTAAAGTTAGTTAATTTTTGTGTATGGACATTAAGGCATAGTTGTTTGGTTAAATTATTCCACCATCGCTCTAATTGAAAGATTTGGGAAAATAATAGGCTACTGTTTTTCTACAGGGTTGTCACTGGAAAACCGTGTATATAAAGTGTACATGAGTACTGAAATAAAATTCTTTAACAAAACATAAACTTAAAGAATATATACATTTGGTTATAAATTTAACAACACATTTTTATGTGGAAATAAAGAGGTTTTTAATTATTTTGAGAAATTTAAAACAAAGAACTTCATGATGTAAAAAAAAATGAAGAAATATTTAATTTCTGCAATATTTAGATAATCAACCAAATTTGTGACACTGCTATGTTAACACTTGAATAAACGGTAAGATGTTCTGGCTTTCATAGAAGCACAAGATGCTTTTTTGGTACACTCTCACATGATCAGCAGGTTTTTATGAAACTGTGCAGGTCATGCAGCTTGAGCACAGCTTTCATTAAAGCAAAAGAGAACATACCAAAAGAAAAAAAGAAAAATCAAGAAATCCAGATTTGCAATACTTTTGTAATGCCATTATTGTATTCAATTAAAATGCAGAACTGAATAATGTTTACTACTATATAAACTAGACTATGGAGCAAAAGTATGGTTTATAGTTTAACACAAAGTGGAGTCTAAAGGTCTGAGACAACACTGAAAATCTGGGATTCAAAATTTTATTTAAACCTGGAAATAACAAAGATATACGATTTATATCTTTGCTTCTAAATAATGTAAACAAGGAAACTGCATGACAAATTAAAAAATGTATTTAAAGTACAATATCATTTATATTATAATTATTCAGTTGTATGTAGTTATATTAAATTATGTAAATATCACAATTTATATTAATGTAATGTAGGCTAGTATATTGCATTCAAAATAAAATCCACTGAAACACGTGGAACGGCTGATTAAACTACAGTTAACTACAGTTCACAAAAACTACAAGACCCATAAGCCCGCTGAAGGCTAGGTTGTGTGTATGTGTGTGTGTGTGTGTGTGTGTGTGTGAGAGAGAGAGAGAGAGAGAGAGAGAGAGAGAGAGGGCGTGTGCGCGCGCGCTTGTGTTGTCTGCAGCCTCGTCTGACGTCACCGCTGGAACTGCCCTGTCACGCGCTGTTAGTAAAAGTTGGGATAGGAGCTCGAGACTGAGAGCAGCAGCGAAATTACGGACGAACTCGATCAACGCTCGCTCTGACGCACAACGCTCACCCCCTCCATCCCTCCACGCCGCGGGCAAAAAGTTCAAGCCGCTGCGAGATCGCTGAAGCTCGAGCAGTTTGGATTATTCTGAGGGAGAAGCAATAATATTTCTGCCCGGGCTTAGAGAAGTACAGAGGAAAAGTTCAAAAGTTTCGCCTTTATTAGTAGTCAATGTAGTGAGTTTATTAAAGAGTCGGCGTACTTAGACGGGTGAGCCCGAGCTGTCAAACCCGATGACTACTGCAAACTGCCCCGGGAATGAAGAGCTGGACTTCAGATTGATCTTCGGGGAAGACGGGCAGCAGCCGCCGCTAGGCCCCGCAGGTCAGTGCCTCTACCTCGGGATACTCTCACACACTGCCTCGGTGTAGTAGATTAACTCATGAATCATGCATCGAAAAAGCGAGGAGGTCGATAGTAAATGCAAAAACCGGTATCAAAAGCAGCAGCGCCGCGCCGTTAAAACGACAACACGCACCGGCTTTTCGCTTTACGCCAGCAGCTGCAGTTTTGTTTAGTTTCTTGTGCGATTGTAAATTTAGCCAATGAAAATGAGAAGCGGTAAGTTTAGGCGCTGAGTGAACTAATATATAACCAAAGAGGACCTGGACACTTTGCTGAAGATTAAGCCGGTCACAGCGGCTCAAAACATTTTTTAGCAGCCTAGACAGTGTTTTTGGACAACATAGACGCGTTTAAGTGGTTTGAGACAGAGCCACCATGAATCTGACAGCTGCTGCACAGTGAAATGCTATAAAAGTTTGTTATCACTCGCCCCTGCCTTCAACTAGAGCACATGGAAAAAGTTTCAACCCTTAAGTTTCCACTAATACTGAACTTACACTGTTTCATTTCTCCATTTTACTCTTAGTTACATCAATACATCAACAGTAGCTAGTTTTGTCACGGAGATAGCAGGTGATACAGGTTTTTTTATTTTTTTTAATTCATGAATATATATGAGTCATTATCAACCGTTCAGAGAGGGTGTCTCTGTTTTTCCCTTTCTAAACGGTGCTTACACATTTTGGAGCGCATATCTTTTAGTTTGGATAAGATCCAAAATCCAGAATATAAACATGCTTGGTGTGTAGTTCATCAAACATCTCCTAAAGTCATAAAAATGCAATATATTTTAAGTATTCTTTCTTATGTCATTAACATAATTTACATAACTTTCAACTAGCTATTAAAGTATTTAATTTAGCATTATCGCATGCCGGTCACATTACAAGATCAGACCTAAGGGCTACTGTAGAGTAAAACTGATATTTTTACTTAAAATGCTCTCAAGTCAAGTCAAGTCAAGTCTGCTTTATTGTCAATTCTTCCACATGTACATACAGAGAATTGAAATTGCGTTACTCTCAGACCCTTGGTGAATACAGTTAACATTAAACACGTTCAAATACAGATAATACAGTTTAAACATATGTACATACAACTATACAGCTATACAAATGAGGACATTGTAGAAAAATAAAGAAAGAGATAAAGTGGCATATTAAGGCGCATGGCAGAAACCATGCTCTTGTTATCAAACAGAGTTGTTAAAATCTCAGTAAGTGTTTCCACTTCATGTGTAAATAAATGTAAATGATACTAGTATTTATAATGATGACTATTATTTTATAATCGCTTTTTTTGTTGTTGAAGCCCTCAGTATTTTGTTAAAAATGTGTCATGTCAGATGCATAATCAGCAGTGCAGATTGTCTCCAGTTTGCAACCACCATGCATGGCCTATGTGTGTGTGTTTGTGTAATTGCCTAATGAAAAAACATGTGAGAGAAGTAGCAACCCTATCAGCCCCTGTCAGTGTGCTCGAGTGTGTCGTGAAGGAAAGAGATTTGGGTATAGTGAAAGCAGAATGCCTGTGTGTGGGTGGACCCCAGTGTGTTTTTGTTTAAGTTTTGCATGTTTTTTTTGTTTGTTTGTTTTTTTTAAGTATTGCATGATCAGTAAATTGCATATGGAGATTGCATCTAGGCAAACGAGGACTGAGCATTTTATCATATTTGAAAAGAATGACCACAATGTTTTGTATATTATTTAAAATACTGTACCACTGTGTTTTAAGCAGTAACCTAGTGTAATTAAGAAGGCTTTGCTACAGGAATCAGTGAATGTACAAAGATATTTTACCTCAGACATGACCGTCTGATGGTCTGTGTGGACATTCGCAGAGGGAAAAGGGAAAACCTTTAATTTGAGACAGAAGTTTGGAGAATGTATTTGGACTAAATGTTGGAAAATAAAGAACCTCAGTGTGCAAGTGATTTTCAGTCTATTGCAGTGTATTATTTGGACCGTATATCAGATTTGTACACACAGGTGTTATGAGATAATTATGAATTGGTAGTGTATGTATGTTTTGTTTTTGTTTTTTCCAGCCACTGTTTGTAGTCCAATTGCATCCTTATGAAGTGTAGAGTATTGTGAATTTCAAGAAGTCATCAGGATTTTAATGCAGCTAAAGGGCAGGGCTGTTGTTACGATACACACTTATTAGTGTTTTCTGTGCCTCTGGCTGTTGTTAGAAAAAGGTAACTGATCTGTTTTGTTCTTGTATTTGTTAATAAAGCTGAGACAGTTTAAATTAGATCAGGATTTTCTGTTAAAATATCATCAGATCCTATTTAATTTTGATGACTCAGTCTTTTAGTTTTGGCTGGTCTGGTTTGTTTTTATTAACTAATTTTAATTACCAAAAACATAACTTTCTGAAACTAAATGAGAACTTTCTCAGAACTCCAGGCGTGACATTACAGCCACTGAAATGCTGATCAATGTAGGCATTCGCACCTTTACTGATTGAGAATTGGGCAAGCTGTAATTCAGATGTTTATGCAGATTTGTTTTAAAAATATAAATATTAAAGGTTTATGACCTAATATGCCCATTTTGTAGAGTAATTACGGTAATTCTCCCAAAATGCAGTTAGAGACAGAGGGGGAAAAGAAACTACAAACGGATGTAAAAATGAATAAAACAACAAAGATGAGAATACCGTTCTGAGTATACTTGATTTTAACGGGAGTGCTGACAAACAGGAGGTGCGTTTTAGTGCACGTACGCATACTCTCACTCACTCATCACAGTGCTAGTCTGTAAGAAACCTGATTTGTTGTTGCTTATATTGCCGTTATTGCAATTATTACACCATCAACACATTTGTCAGGCTCAACCATTCAACCTTGTTACTCAAGTTACTGTAAGAAAACTGATCATACTACATATTCAGTAACCATAATCTAACCTTTAGTCCCAAACTAGCTTAATTTAGACTGTACTGTATGTGCAAACCTGTTACCCTTTTTCTTCTTCCCCGTTAATTTTCTAATTGAACAAATTGTGTATTTAATTGTCTATTTAATTTTGATATTTATGTAAATCTTATTGCTAAAACATAATCTCACAAATCAGACAGTTTAGACAAATATAGTTCCCAAATTCAGAAATTTGAAAATTCCAGAATTTGTGAACAAAGAGTTTGAGGTCTTATTTTATACTCTATGGAAAGTGGCAAAAACTATTAATCAGTAGGCCTATAGACTTATATATATATATATATATATAAGCTGTAGTTCTGTTAGTTCTCAATGGTTTTAGTCCAAAGTGAAATCACACAGGAGGACTGTCAGCTCGTTTGGTTAATCTGTGGATATTTACATAGTGGCTATCGTCACCTTGAATCAACTTTCTATTGAACTTTTTTTTCTGTAAAGAAATATAACAAAAGTAGAAACCATACAAGTTGTATTTAATATTTAATGAATATTTATTTAATTTAAATAAGTGTATTTTTTTAATTATTTGTTTATTAATAATTAAATCCTTTGTTTTTTTTTATCACTTTTCCCCAGTTAAAAAAGAAAAAGTAAGACTAGATCAATATTCATTGTAACAAAACAAAAGAAAAGAAAAAAGATGTTGACTAAATGCCAACTTTTTCCTGTCATAGCAAATATATGTCATATTACTGAATCCAAACCACATCTATTGATGTGAGAATTGATTTATCTATTGATTATTGGTGAATTTATGGTTGAAGATTATCATAAAGTATTAGAACACAAACACCAATTTTTATGAAAAATTAACTGTTGGTAATTGTGCTATGCTTTCTCAAATTATTAATCTCAAATATAAAATCACAATACACAAAACTAGTACTTCATACCCCTTGTTTGTAAGACTGAGGTTGAGTGTGCAGTAAAAGTGGCATTGTAGAGGTTGCAGTAGTAGGGGCAAAAGGTGCTCTTTCAGGGCTGGGTAAAGTCAGATAGTGCGGAGCTGTCTGGCGTCGTGCCCAGGCACGGCATGTGGTCTTCAGATGGTAGTGGAATTCAAGGGGTGGGGCACAAGACCCTCCTGCCTAGAAAGAAACAGGAAAGAGGCTTCAGTGTTTCTCTTTCTCTTCACTTTCTCTGTCTCTTCATCTTTTCCATCAGCAGTTGGCTTAAAATGCCATCTGGAAGTGTGGTGTTGTTGCTTTCATGGTCAACTTTTGCGTCCATCTTACAGTCTTCAGGCTCTGAAAAACCAGGTCAACAGTGCACGAGCACCAGTCTGGAGGTAGTTTATGAGTGGGTAGCTAAATGTCTGTGAAAAAAAGCAGGGCGTGCAGTGTTTAGCGTCTGTGCTAGCATGCATCTGCTCATCTGGCTGGCTGGCTGTCTCGGTCGTGGGAAAGACTGAAATTACATCGCTCTCAGGGTGGGTTATTTTAAGCCACTGCAAAAGTGGCAGAGGGCAGACTGCAGGTTCGCTAGTCCCGTCAGAGGAGAACTCCCCCCTAGGCCAGCGAGTGCCACCGGACAAATCGCTGCACCTTTGAGCCCCGCACCACCTCACGCTGTGTGTGCCGAGCAGCAGAGAAGTGTTCAAATGCTATGTGCTACGTCCCCAGGTGAGGCCACAGACTCAGGTGTAGCCTTGACGCTTGTAATGGGGGGTAGCTTAGCCCAGGCAGATTTATTTAGACCACAACAGCATAACTGCAAGCCGCTAGTGTAGTAGGATGTTACCAGGAAAGCTCTCGTGACATTAAAACAGCTTTTTTGAGTGGAAAAAATTAATTGTTGTTGCTGCTACAAACATTACAAAAAAGTCCATACCACAACTATATCAATAATGACACAAAGGAACAAAATTTTACAAACAAAAAAAAAACATTGACAGCCAATCGGAATTGGGGGAAGTCGTGACCTAATGGTTAGAGAGTTGGACTCGTAATCCAACGGTTGCGAGTTCGAGTCTCAGGACCGGCAGGAATTGTTGGTGAGGGGAGTGAGTGTACAGCGCTCTCTCCACCCTCAATACCACGACTGAGGTGCCCTTGAGCAAGGCACCGAACCTCCATCTGTTCCCTGGGTGCCGCAGCATTGGCTGCCCATTGCTCCGGGTGTGTGTTCACCGTGTGTGTGTGTGTTCACTGCTGTGTGTGTGCACTTGGATGGGTTAAATGCAGAGCACAAATTCTGAGTATGGGTCACCATACTTGGTCGTGTGTCACGTCACTCTCTCATTAATTCACCCTACTTTAACAAGCATTTAAAGCGGCATATAACATAACTTCTGCGCCCATTTAGAGAATGTTATTGTCCATTGGTGTGGGGCGCTAATACAGTTATCGTTATAGTTGTGCTTCTTGGTGTGAACTGGTCCAGTAAGAAACCACCTAATAACTAGCCTGGCAACCACATAGCAATGCCCTGGCAACCCATAACACTCTTACTTTGAGGTATTGAATGTTCTGCAGAAAGGTTTGTTAAACTTTCAAAAGCATGAAGGGCTTTATTTGTGTTAATGAAGTGAATTTTCTTTTTATTCATATGCGATTCTGCCCGGGGTTTGAATCATTTTTGCTTCTGCAGAACCATGTTAACCTGCAACATAAAGGTGTGAATGATCTGCTTGCAGGCGATCCATCGCAGAGGAACCATGAGGAGATGATATGGATATTGTAGCAAATGTACATGGAAGTGTTTTTCAAGGAAGTTGGTGTGTGTGACAATATTTGTCAACAGGTGAACAGGTGAACTTCAACAGCCATGTAAGCTCGACTCTGCTGGGTTAAATGTGTAGTTAAGTTAATCCAAAAAAAGAATACAAAACAAGATATTTTGCAGAATGTTGATAACCATTCTACCAAAGTCTCTTTAAGACAAGTCATATCACTCGGCGGCCATCTTTGAAACGCCTCTCGGGCATCCAAATGCAGCTCCTATCTCTTTGTATGGGGAACCATCAAATTCTCCAAAATGGTTCAGTAAGCTTACGATTAAATTTAATATTTGAAATCACCAATGAAATCGGACAACAACTGTGTCATAAATGTTGTTTCTTTTGCTCAAATAGCGTTATAAAAAGCTTATTTCTCAGGCTAGATCAGCCAGTGCGCATGCGCAGTCCTGAGAGCACGTCTCAGAGCGCTGAATGTTTCTATAGCAACCGGGACTTCTAACGGCAGCTGCAGTGACGCGCTGACTTTACCGATTAGCGATTTGGTTCTTTCATTGAGAAGGCGGGGCTTCCTGTGGCCATATTAAGCCTTGCATTTTTCCCCATTCAAAACAATACGAGTGACATGTCTTAGGTATTCTATAGTCTTTGATTCTACTTATGTTAGTGGCAGTTGGTAAGAAGATGTCTTAAGGCCTTACCAGTGACCAATGAGCATCTCATCTTCAATTCATTATTTTGTCCGAAATCCAACAAATATGATCAAAAATCCTTCCTTTTTTCCTCTGTAAAAGCAAAGGCATGTATTACTAAGACTACAGCAGGCTACTGATCGTTGTCTGTGGTGGTTACATTCATGTGGCGCTGCTGTTCTTATTTTGGCGAGCTTCATGTTGATTTGCTGCCAGACGTGGTGTTGTAATACATGAGAGTGAATCAGCTTTACATGCATTCAGGGCACTTGACACTAATGGTCAGGGCCATCAACATTACAAACTCGTGTCCCACAAGTTGTTTCTGGAGCTTTGTTTGGTGCCATTTAACTGTTAGCTTAGCTCCAGCAAGTGGACCATGTGTACCAGTGAATCACCTGACTCACTGGGCTGCAGAGGTGTGTTTTCTTGTTACAGGGTCTGCACACTGTGTGAGAGAGGGTCTGTAATTTGGTGGGTGTGAGGGGCTTGTTTCCTGGGGTGAGGCATGAGCAGATATGTGTGGCATTTGTGTAGTTTAAATTTAGTGTAACTGAAACCAGCAACATTCATAGGATGCCAATGCAAGGGAAGGTTTCTGAAGAGGTTGGCATTAGTAAGAGATAGAGAGATGGGAGTGTGTTGGATCAGTCACAGGTGCTAGCTGATTTTACATTTCACATGAGATGCGTCATAGAGGCACCTTTGGTAGAGTCCTTTAGTCTTTTTTTTTAAGGTGACGCACGTGTTTTAATTTACAATAATAATAATGATATTAATTTTAACAATGTTTTACTGTTAAAGTACACAACTGTCTGTGGGGGTCAGTATTTATTTAATTTAAGAAGTTAATACTTTTATTCAACTTGGATGCATTCACTTGATTAAAAGTGACAAGACATTTAAATTGTTACAAAAGATTTCTGTTTTAAATAAATTCTCTTTTTGTGAAGTTTCTAATCATCAAGAATCCTGAAAAAAAATAATTTTTTACACATAAATAGTAAGTAAGCTGTTTTCAACATTGATAAAAATAAAAACCCTGGAGTAATGGCTGCTGAAAATCCAGCTGTGGTGTCACAGGAATAAATAACATTTTAAAATATATTAAAATAATAATAAAACGGTTGTTTTAAATTGCATTCATATTTTACAAAATGTTCTTGCAGTATTTGAAGAGACCTCTTTCAAAATGACTGAAATGATTAAGAACCCAAACCAAGTTTTTTTAGATAATTTTACAATAAAATAATTTTAATTTACTCAAGTCTAACATCTTTTTTCTTTTCGAAATACATATATATTTTGTGTCAAATTATTACATAAAGAAAATTCAAAAAATTGCATGTATGTAATAAAATATAAAAACAAAATATTGTAGTATAATTTAGAAATAGCTTCAGTCTAAGCATAAAGCTTTATCAAAAAGTGAGTGAAAATTTCAATATGTGGTTATAAGGCTGGATAAGGAAGTCTGGTTGCTATTTAAAGTTGCTGGATTTCATATACTAATTATTGAATTAACTACTCTTAACAAAATGACATTAATTTGTTCGACAGAGGAGCGGTGTTGATTTTAGACCTTGTGTTTGGCATAGGGCAATACTGTGTAAAGTGTACTGTCAGAATAAATGCATAAAACACTATTTCCCTAGTCAAACATGTGCCTAATAAATGTATTATGCTGGTGTTTGGTTATTTTCACAAGCAATCTCTGTAAAAATAATTATGATTTTTTTTTTTCTTCATTTTCACATTTGATTGGAATTTAGTAACAATTTGCACAAACTTGTCAAAAGTAGGCAATTTTTAATTTTGCAGTTGGTTACACCACCATTTTCATAGCAAATTGCATCAACATCATTTTCAGTCCGAGGCAGGATATGATTAGGAGGCGTTCACATAGGACACGTTCTTAGATGTTATAATAGTGTTTTTTGTTCTCTAAAATAAGTATTTTCAGTGAGTGCTTGAGTACTGTTTATTTATCTGTTGAATATTCAGATAACATTTATATTCAATGATCTGTAATGACAAACTGGGATTCTGAGTTCAGATTGTTTGATCTTCCAGTCTTTCCTTTCCTCAGACTTGTTTGTTGCATTGTACCTGAGGTCCCTAGTACTCCTCCGAGTCACCGCTTCACTTCCTTCCCCTTCTTTTGGTCCCCAAGGCACTGTTACACAATTTACCCTCGGGCCATTGTGTAATTAAAAGTGTGTCTGACAGCTGGATAGTTGTGTGTGTGCGTGTGTGTGTCTTGGTTGTGGCGTATCGCAGATGATGCTCTGAGACTTTTGGCGGCTAAGATGATGTGTATTTTGATTCACCACAGCAATTGTGCTGTTGTGTGTCATGTAAATTTCTTCCTTTGCTTAAAAGATGTCTCTTTTTTTCTTTTTCTTTTTGGCTGCAGTGAAACCAAAGGGTTCCTCAGACAGTGAACAAAACAACCTAGCATAATGATCTACTGTAAATATTCATGTTTGTGGTCATATAATGATGCCAAGTTTGTCCTATATATTGTCTGTAAGTAAAATCAAAGTCTTTGATTTCTTTTTGCTCTGTTGGCTGCTTTGATCTCAGGTGAATTCAACTTCCTTTCATATACAGTTTGAACAGGCAGAAAGCACAGTTTATGATTCATAGGGAGAGGGATGAGGCCTTTCTTTATGTTTTTGAGAATCGTAAGTTGCTCCGTAATGTGAATTGCAATTGACCAGGCATAAGATCTGAAACTAACTCCATTGCTTCAGATATTTCAGCAGTGATTGACAAGGTTGGGACTAAATGAACCTGAGGCATTCCCACTGCTGGCTGAGCTTTGTTTATCCTGTAATGTTATCACAGCATGAGATGGTTTAATTAGGGAGCTTTATTTAGAAAGCAAACATACGTTCATGTTGGCTTAGGCTGCCATCACCTAGCACAGCGGACATCCGCAGCTTGTTGATGATGTAACTGGCTGCAGAACTGGGGCCACAGCAGTGACTCGCCTGCATGGGAAAAATTTGCTAAAAGCTGCAAATTAAGACTGAGACATAGTGGATTTTGCTAAAACCGAGAAACTGATGTTTCTTTAGTACAATGTCTAAAAAAAAGATATGACTTCATTCTATTCAGCTTCTGTCATAAGATTATGGAATTCTGATTTGAAGCACTAACATTATTAAAGATGGACAGACTTCAGATTTATAAATTGCTAAAGATTTTTAAAATTTAGATTAAGAAATTGCTTAATATTATAAGCAATGACATTTATTATTCTTGGTTGGCTGAAAATGTATTTGTTCATCTTCTTCTCAGATGATGATCTTCTTGAAACCATAACATAGATACCATCTCAAGACAAATTGTTAAAGCTTTTGCTCTTATGCTATCTGTGCAGTGTGCAATGAAATTACTTTCCCTGTATTTCATCTGTATAGAGGTATTCTGCCTGGGTCGTCTATGGTTTCACTTTTTTATTTTTAGTTATATTATAAGAAAACAAAACTCTTTCATAAACTATTTGATTATAGACCATTTGAATAGAAAGATGTCCCTATATTTTCATAGAGGCAATTTATTAATTTATTTATTAACTATAAAATATTATGTCTAAATGTAAACACAAATAAAACAGAATCATATTTTTCAGTTTCCCCTATTGCATTTAAATCTTACCCGATATCAAATTTTTTGCAACATGTAGAGTGATTCATCAGTCATGGGTCTGCTACAATGCAGTGTGTAGTTGCTTCTTGGAAGGATGACTTGTCATCTTTTTTCACTTCCTAAAGCAACGGTTTAGTGTGTGCAAAAACTATTTGCTACTCTAGAAACCAGTTTTGTAAAATATGGGACCTATTTATAGAGCATGCTCATTCTACAAATATCCAGTGTAGGGCTTCAGCTAAAAGTTAAATTAATCTTATTGATTATTTTGATTGACCAGATAAAAGAAATGTAAATTTTGCAAATTCATTATCACAAACAAACCAACTCACAAAAATGGTCTAGAGTGACATGGTGTGTTGACACAAAAACAGTAATGTAATATTTTGTCCTGCTACGCTGCTGCTTGTAGGAAAAAACTAGCTTGTTGCTGGAAAAGATGAACTATTTTGAAAGCAGCTAAGCTATGCTACTGGAAAAATAGTTAATAAAAATTTGCAAATAAAAACTGTCATTGTGTGTGACCGCAGAATCCCAGCTGACCTCTTTCAACTGAGTCTGATTGACTGAGAGCATCCAACATCGACTAATGAGACCCACATATGCCCACACACTCGTATGCAAGCTTAGACAAAGGCAAAAACACTCGTGCTGTGCGCCTCTTTTGTGTTCTTAATCGGCTACAGTTGTGCACTACAGAGATGTTGGTGCTACAGGTGTGGGCTGCTCTGTGCGGCTTGCGTCAGAGACTCAGTGTTTAGAAGTGATGGCACTCTGCCAACAGTTCTTAGAAACAGGCAGGGAGGGAGCTTGTTCAGTCGAGAAAACACTTATTTAAAGTCTTCATCATTCAAGTCAAGTCAAGTCACCTTACTTATATAGCGCTTTTTACAATGCAAATTGTGTCAAAGCACTGCACAATATCAAAAAAAGGAAAATAAAGTGTCAATAAGTTTGAATAGTGTCTTTGCAATAAGGTCGGCGATATCGCTGGAAATGAAGCGTCCCCAACTAAGCAAGCCAGAGGCGACAGCGGCAAGGAACCAAAACTCCATCGGTGACAGAATAGAGAAAAAAACCTTGGGAGAAACCAGGCTCAGTCGGGGGGCCAATTCTCCTCTGGCCAAACAAACCAGCAGTTCAGTTCCAAACTGCAGCAAGTCAGGTTGAATGGGCTCAGCTGGTTCCAGTGGTCTTTTCCGATGGCTGTCTAAGTGGCGGGGTCCTCAATGGGGATCTGTCTCTGGCGTTCATCCAGGTGTTTGGCCTCTGCCTACGATCAGGGACACATACGTCATCTCCCGGCGCTGATCCTCCATCTCAGATGTTCGGTCATCTCAGATCATGTAATGGTTAGATCCAGACTGAAGTTCTGTAATTCCTGGCTACCACGGGATGTTAATCCCGTGGCAGAAACGTAGAGACAAGCAGAGACATGATTAGCGTAGCTGCTGTTCCATCTAAGCAAAAATAAATTGTTCAACCCAAGCTAAAGAATAATAATAATGTACATTTGATCAGATATAACTGCAGTACAAGATTATAAAATGCATTATGTGTATGCTTGGCTAAAGAGATGTGTCTTTAATCTAGATTTAAACAGAGAGAGTGTGTCTGAACCCCGAATGTTATCAGGAAGGCTATTCCAGAGTTTGGGAGCCAAATGTGAAAAAGCTCTACCTCCTTTAGTGGACTTTGCTATCGTAGGAACTACCAAAAGTCCAGAGTTTTGCGACCTTAGAGAGCGGGTTGGATTATAGCGTGGTAGAAGACAAGTTAGATACGCAGGTGCTAAACCATTTAGGGCCTTATAGGCAAGTAATAATATTTTGTAAATGATACGGAACTTAATAGGTAGCCAGTGCAGAGACTGTAGAATTGGAGTAATATGATCATATTTTCTTGATCTGGTAAGAACTCTAGCCGCTGCATTTTGGACTATCTGTAGCTTGTTTATTGAAGATGCAGGACAACCAGCTAACAGTGCATTACAATAGTCCAGTCTAGAGGTCATGAATGCATGAACTAGCTTTTCTGCATCAGAAACAGGTAGCATGCTTCGAAGCTTGGCAATGTTTCTAAGATGGAAGAATGCTGTTTTTGTAACATGGGAAATATGATTTTCAAAGGACAAGTTGCTGTCTAAAATAACACCCAGATTTTTGACTTTAGAGGACGTAACAGTACATCCGTCTAGTTGCAAATTATAATCCACGAGATTCTGTGTACGTTTTTTTGGTCCAATAAGTAATATCTCTGTCTTATCTGAATTTAGTAGGAGGAAATTATTGGTCATCCAATCTTTTACACTTTTTACACAATCTATTAGCTTAGATAGTTGAGAAGTTTCATCTGGTCTTGTTGAGATATATAATTGAGTATCATCAGCATAGCAATGAAAACTTATCCCGTGTTTTCTAATAATATTTCCAAGGGGCAACATGTAAATTGAAAATAGCAGAGGACCTAGGACAGATCCTTGTGGTACTCCATACTTTACTGGTGATAATTGAGATGACTCCCCATTTAAATGAACAAAGTGGTAGCGATTGGACAGGTAGGATCTAAACCATCTTAAAGCCTGTCCTTGAATACCAATATATTTTTGTAATCGATCTATGAGTATATTATGGTCTATAGTGTCAAACGCAGCACTAAGATCAAGTAATACTAGCAATGAGGTGCAGCCTTGATCTGAAGCAAGTAGTAAGTCATTCGTAATTTTAACAAGTGCAGTTTCTGTACTATGATTGGGCCTGAAACCTGATTGAAATTCTTCATAGAGATCATTTTTTTGCAAAAAGGAGCATAATTGAGTAGACACAACTTTTTCTAAAATTTTTGACATAAACGGAAGATTTGAAATGGGTCTGTAATTTGCCAGTTCATTAGAATCTAGTTGTGGTTTCTTAATAAGAGGCTTAATAACCGCCAGCTTGAATGGTTTTGGGACGTGACCTAAAGATAACGATGAGTTAATAATATTGAGAAGCGGTTCTTCTGCTACAGGTAACAACTCTTTCAGTAGTTTAGTGGGTACAGGATCTAATAAACACGTTGTTGGTTTAGATGCGCTGATAAGTTTATTTAGCTCTTCCTGTCCTATAGTTGTAAAGCACTGCAGTTTTTCTTTAGGTGCGATGAATGAAGCTGAAATACTAGACGCAGTAGAATCTACATTTGTTATTGTATTTCTGATGTTATCTATTTTATCAGTAAAGAAATTCATAAAGTCATTACTATTAAACTGTGAGGGAATGTTTAGATCGGGTGGCGTCTGTTTATTTGTTAATCTAGCCACTGTGCTAAATAAGAACCTTGGATTGTTTTGGTTATTATCTATGAGTTTGCGGATATGCTCTACCCTGGCAGCTTTTAGAGCCTGTCTATAGCTGGACATACTGTTTTTCCACGCAATTCTAAAAACTTCTAAGTTAGTTTTTCTCCATTTGCGCTCAAGAATACGAGTTTCCTTCTTGAGAGAATGGGTATAACTGTTGTACCATGGCGCAGTACGTTTTTCTCTAACCTTTTTCAATTTGAGGGGGGCAACAGCTTCTAATGTATTAGAGAAGATAGTGCCCATGTTGCTAGTCATTTCGTCTAGTTCATGCGTATTTATGGGTACACAGAGCAGTTGAGATAAATCAGGCAGGTTATTTGTGAATCTGTCTTTGGTGGCTGGAACAATAGTTCTGCCCAGACGATAACGCGGAGCCATATAACTAATATCAGTAATAGGCAGCATGCACGATACAAGGAAATGATCAGTAACATCGTCACTTTGAGGTACTATATCTATATCAGTAAGATCAAGTCCATGCGATATAATTAAATCTAGCGTATGATTAAAACGATGAGTGGGCCCGGTGACGTTTTGCTTGACTCCAAAAGAGTTTATTAGGTCAGTAAACGCAAGTCCTAACGCATCATTTGTTTTATCAACGTGAATGTTAAAATCTCCGACAATTAGCAGTTTATCAACATTAACTAGTAGATCTGAGAGGAAATCTGCAAATTCTTTTAGGAAATCTGTATATGGCCCTGGCGGTCTATACACAGTAGCCAGAGCAAGAGATAGGAGAGATTTCTATTGCATATCTAACAGTGTAACATTAAGCAGAAGTATTTCGAATGATTTAAACCTCCTGTATCCTGTTTTCTGAGTAACATTGAGAATATCACTATATATTGTTGCAACACCGCCGCCACGACCAGTCTGACGGGGCTCATGTTTATAACAGTAGCTTGGTGGAGTAGACTCATTTAGACCAAAATATTCATTTGGTTTAAGCCAGGTTTCAGTCAGGCAGAGTACATCAAAATGATTATCTGTGATCATTTCATTTACAATAACTGCTTTGGGTGCGAGTGATCTAATGTTTAAGAGCCCAAGTTTTAAAAATTGTTTTTGTTCATTTATTTTGCGTTTTTCTGGTTTAATCACGGTCAGATTTTTTCTAGATCCTGCATTGAATTTATATTTTGATCTCGCTATTCGGGGAACAGACACAGTCTGTATAGATTGGACAACGCAATTACTTCTATTTTTTAAGTGGGTAGAACAAAAGTCGTCATAGCAGTTATTTGAGAATTGGCTTACTAGTCAGATGGAGCGTAGCGTCCTGGAGATGTTGTCCGACAGGAGTTCCGCTCCGACTCTGCTGGGGTGCAGGCCATCAGCACGGAAAAGCCTAGGACGCTCCCAGAAAAGATTCCAATTATCAACAAAGAGCAGTTTCTGTTCTTTACACCATGACGATAACCATTCGTTTAAAGCAAAAAGTCTACTGAACCTTTCGTTTCCTTGTCGATACGTGGGAAGCGGTCCTGACACGATGATCGTCGCCGCGGGCGATGTGCTGCGTACCGTCTCGATCAGGCTCTTGTAGTCCCTCTTCAGTGTCTCCGTCTGCCGCAGCTTGATGTCGTTGGCCCCCGCGTGCAGCACGACAGCACCGATGTTCTCGTTGCCCTTCAGGATCGCAGGTATCTGCGCAGAAACATCGAGAACACGTGCACCGGGGAAACAGTGAGTGTGCACTTTACCTTCAGCTGACGTAGCACGGACGTGCCGTACGATGGAGCTTCCCACGACCACAGCATCGCGTTCCGTCTCGCGGAGGGGGGCGAAGCGGTTCCGGGTGGAGATGAAGGACATCTGGGAAGATCGCGTTCTGGGTGCACAGGGTCTGTGCAAAGAAACACACGGAGTAGAGGTGGTGGGGATGTTAGAAGCGTGTACTTTACCTTCAGCTAGCGTAGCACGGACGTGCCGGACAATGGAGTCTCCAACTATCACAACGTCGCGTTCTGTCTCGCGGAGGGGGGCGAATTTGTTCCTTGTGGAGATCTCGAAGACAGGGGGGGGAGAAGGCGTCACCCGAGGCCTGGCTCGCGTCCTCCGCTGCTGCAGCACCCAGGGTCCGTGGTGTCCCGGCGCCGGAGTGAAGGACATCTGGGAAGATCGAGTCCTGGGTGCACAGGGTCTGTGCAGAGAAACACACGGAGTAGAGGTGGTGGGAGTGTTAGCAGCGTGCTGTATACTTACCCCGGACTTGTGAGCGACAGCCCGGGATGTTTCCAGCGCAGCTCTTCGTTCCTTCAGCTGGGCCTTTTTCTCCAGCAGTTCGCGGATCTGTTTCTCCACGGCCTCCAGCTCCAGCTGCACCGAATGCAGCTCGAACGTGTCCTCACCTGCACTCAGAGGTAGACACACATCCGCCATTTAAGCAAGTAACAGTGAAACGATAGTAATGTGTGTGAATAGAGGATTTGCAATGTAAGCGAGATTAGCGGCTGCCACGCTGTCGATACTAACGGGCTATAAGCTAATAGCAGACTCGAGAATCAGAATAAAACTAGTGATAAACAGGCGCTCTGATCGGATTTGTTATAGAACGCTATAGTGGATATATTCACACGTTATAGAAAAGCCGTTTGAATAAGGCAGTCGAAGCCCCACTGTCGTCGTTAAAGCAGGTTCAGTGGCAAACGGTTCAATATAGCGCACTAACTAACAACCCGACCAAACGCGCCAACCCGTTTGACTAAGGCTGTCAAAGCCCCACTGTCGTCGTTAAAGCAGGTTCAGTGGCAAACGGGATCACGGAGGAAAAAAAACTAAACGAAAAGGGCAAGGCCCTGTGTGTGTGTGTGTGTGTGTGTGTGATCTCAGTCTGGGTGTGTGCCGGAAGCGGAAGCGTTCTCTGGTGGCAAGCGTCCTCTGGTGGCTGGGAGCGAATCAGCGTCTGCGTCTGGGAGCTGGGAGCCAGCTCCCAGACAATTTACTGTAAATCATTCAATTTCTGATTTACAGTAAATTGTTTGTTTATTTTATGCCAGTTGTACGACAGTTAGATGGTTGATCTGTTAGAAAAACGCTTCGTACATGCAAGTGTGTTCTAGACAGGGAACTCCGGATTAGGTTACACCCATCACTACAGATGATACGCGCACACAAGCACTCAGGTCAGGATGTTGTGTAAGCAATTCCGGAATTTACCCACTTTGAGCCATGTACGTAGACATCTTATAGCCCGGAGTTCACGCAGGTTGTCAGAACAATGGAAAATATCCGAATTAAGAAATTTCACGTCAGAGTCAGAGGTCACAATGCACCTTTGACATCTTCGTGATGGCCTAAAGCTCAATTCTTGAGTTGTTAAAGGATTTTCACAAAGCATCTGCAAAACAAATGACTCGGGAGAGAAGCTGGGGAAAGCAAAACAACATGTGCAAGTAGGAAAATGATGTGACGCAAGACTTGAAAATGGAGCCAAAATGGAAAATTGAAGAAAGCAGGATGCTCTAAAATTAAGCTTGCGTGTTTAAATGGTCTGTTTTTCTACAATAGATTCTCACTAAACTGATGTGTACCTGAAGTGAGTATGTATGTGTGCTAGTTCTTATAGGTAAGTGCATTCCTCAGCCAATAAACATCATTGCTACTTCGGAGTCATAGCACGCATAATTACAGATGGATGTTGATTTACCGCATGGACCCCTTAAAGATCATTACAGCATCTGCCTCCATCTTTCATTAGTAGCGGACGAATTCAGACAGTTGCATCGTGACAGGTGCGTTAGAATAAGTACCGTTCTGCCTTCACAGCAGGCGTAGATGTTTAGAGAGGTCCATGCTTCATCTGTGCTTAATTGAATTTATGTGGATGTCATTACTAATGGAGGAAAGAGCTTGAGTTTTTCACAAATTGTACTTCCTGTCGTCAGTTTCCATCCTGTATGCATTCAAGGAATCAAAGCAATTAAACTGTTTGTGCTGACACGACTTCCCTTGCAGTCCTGATCTGATATTCCATGCACACAAATACAAAAGACACACCAGGTAGGGACAGCTGGTCTCACCTCTGGGTGACTTTACTGGTGAAAGCCCTTGTATTAGTAGTGTCATGGACAGTGCAAGGCATTGAGTGCTTCTCAGCACACTACAGAGATTTCCCACTATTATTAGCTTAGGAACAGCAAAGCCTCTTAGGGCTCTTTATTTAACCAGATAGCCAGTCTGATGTGGAACTGAAAAGTGTCTGATATAAGCAGGCAGACACTGGGACTCCTCTCCTCATACTGTATAAGATCAGTTGTAGTTTTCTCATCATAGATTATTACTGACCCAGGCTCTGTGAGACCGCACTGAGGGGGCTTGGAGCTGGATGATATTTTTTCAAGTGGTAAATTAGAGTTGTTGTCCTAACTAAACTGCATGACATATTTGTCACAATACTACACTTTAGCAGCTTCCCTCATTTCCTTCCAGCGGATGGTTCTGGGTTGATCTGGGTCAGGTTTTCTCACACTGACGTTCCCAGCAGACATAAGGTAGCAGAAACTAACTGTGTGTATGTGTTTGTGTACAAGGTAACAGACATCTTCAAGTATGCAACTTGATTGTACAGCACGCAACACTATCATTCAAAAGTTTGGGGTCAGTATGATTTTTAATTTTTTTTTAATGAATACTTTTATTCAGCAAGGATGACTTAAATTGCTGAAAAGGAACAGTGAAGACATTTATAATATTACAAAAGATTTTAATTTCCAAATAAATTGTTTTTTTGAGCTTTTCATTCATCAGAGAATTTCAGAAGAGCAACAGCTGCTAAAAATTCAGCTTTGCCATCACGGAAATAAATTACAAATGCAATAAATTAGGAAACAGTATTTTAAACGGTAATAATTTACAGTATTATTGTTTTGTTTTTTGTTTTGTTACTGTATTTGTGATAAATGATGACTTGGTGAGCATTCAAAAACTAATGAAATCATATCAGAACTCGAACAGTAGTGTTGCTTTTTTGGATATTAAAATTTTATATTTTTTCCTTTCAATACTAATAAAAAATAAGGACAGTGAGACTGAGGACAAGAAGTTATATAGAGCTGTATTCAAGTTTGCACTGTTACAGGCACCATGGTGTCGGAGCATTTGAACTTGCTGTGCTGCAGCTCCAACACCTTTCCATTTTATGAAGGATGATGCAGATGTCACGTTAGTGTATGTATCTTTATCATGTGAGCTGAACGCCAGATGACTGCCACAATACTTTCATCATGCCATGGTATTCATTAGCTAATGCTGGGAGGTCTTTTGGGGAACAATATGTTCATTTTCTGTTATTCTGCTCTCTATTTCTCTCACAATTTAATTTTTAAAAATATATTTCTCTTTCCACATCTTTATTCTCTGCCTTAAAGCTGCAGTGTGCAATTTCTGTGTCACTATTAGCCATTTCACACTTTAGGTGTTTTTGCTTCCAGGATCAGCCATCGCAGGGTAAACTTGCTTCCAGTGGTAGGAATAGACTAACAAGAGCAATGTCTGATATAGGGTTGTTATCGTTTTAATTTAAGCAATTCTGATACCGATTCTGCTAATAGATTTCGATTAAGGAAAAAACTTTTGGTAATACTGTGGTGTGAATATAGAAAGGACAGCATCGCTACAAATTCTGGATAAAACAGGAACTGTGGTGAAAACCAAATTGGTGCATTTAGTGACTGAATTTCTTACAACCAAATAAAAATTAATTTCTATATAGGCCTATAAAGATTATAATGAAGCCTTTGAAAAGTGTCTCAAACATCACTTTAGATGTCCAACCTAAACATTAAACCAGACTCAAAGTATCAGCCTACTTTTCCTCTGCTCCCAATGCTTACAGCACCCTCCATCTCTCTCTTTCAGTCTTTTTTCTCCTTTATTTTATCCCCCAATTGTTGTATTTATTCATGGCGCTATGCTAATGAACTGGCAGCCAGCGTTTGGTGGATTAATCAAAGCCTCTTCTCCCTCATGGACGAAGTTCATGAAAAGGTGGGTAAAAAAAACATAGGAGTTCAAAAAAGATCTCCCATTTATTCTATGGAGTGTTATTCTGAACATTTTCAAGTTAGCATACTGCAGCATCTTTGTAGTATATCACAGCATTGTGTGTCAGATTGATAGAGTAAACTCCCAGTGGTCTGTTTCCCTTGGGCTCAGAGATTACAGTTGGATTGACATGTTGAGTGTTGTGTGACATGGAGGTTTGTCCCCCTTCCTGTCTGTCAGACTCTGTCGTCATAAATAGGCATGTCTTATGACAGGGAGTGTGTGGAGAATCTATAAATAAGTCAATCAGATGGAGGGGGATAGAGAGGGGTAAAAATAGAGAGACAAAAAAAAATGGGGTAGAGAAACATAAATGAGAGAGAATTTGAACGAAAACTGGTTGAGTCAAGAGATCAAGAATAAGCAAGAGAAAGGCCATGACTCCATTTACATTCATTTATTTAGCTGATGCTTTTATCCAAAGCAGCATACCAGTTGGGAATAAAGATGGTATTTAACAAGACTTGATTGCGACGCGTTGTGAAATCGCAACATTGTTTTTCTGTATGCAGCTTGTAGAAACGCATCTCACTGGCTGCTCACTGCTGTCTGGCTCTGTCAGGCTCCCTCTGCCCAGTCACTGGAACCTCATCAATAACCTTTAATAGACCACAGGCACAATATGCTCTGTGGGTGTGTATCTGTACAGTATTAGTGCATAATAGCCATCTGTGTGTGTGCGAGCTGGCGTTATTAATAGGGTCGGTCTCTATGTGGTGACAGGTTAAAGCTTGCGCCTATGTGCGAATTTGTTTCCTGTGTGTTTTTTTGTGCACGTCCTGAGATAGATGACATGTGCACGGGTTATTCCTCTCTGGATTTGAGCCCATCTGTCGCCCATCCGAAATTCTCCCCATTGACTAACCCACCGGCTCTCGGTCTCATTATATCTGCTTTTAAATGGATCTGACTCTATGGATCTTGCTCTCTCGCTCTGTCTCTCTCTCTCTGTCCCTGTGCACTGATACCGAGATATCAGTACTGTTTGTGCTATAATGCTCTTATTGTTAACCTGTTGCTAATGTTTTAGCGTCTGCAGATTCCCCAGTGGCTTGTTTGCAGCTAGCCCGAGACTTTCCTTTTCAAGGCTATCAGAACAGCAGTCCAATAAAGGAGAGAGAGAGAGGAGAGAAAATAGCCTGCTCTCTTTCATCCCTCTTATCAGCAGACAGAGACCTTGAAGTGCCTCAATAGGCAGTAATTATTTATGTGTTAGTTATACGAGCAATTACACTATGAACTTTGGTAAATGTTATACAGTTTCTATAAGTGACTTATTTTATGCACCTATCCTGTCTGTGTATTTTTGCTAACCGTAGTTCTGTTTTTTTGGGGTTTTTTTATACATGAGCTATATAATTAGTGTTGTCAAAATTAGCGTGTTAACGCAGGCACTAAATTTTTTCAGTTTAACGCGTTAAAAATATTTAACGCAATTAACGTAGGGGCGGGGCTAGATTTGGCCACCTCACCGGGAAAGTCACGACACATGTATCATTAGGGCTGGGTATCGTTCAAAAATATTCGATACCGATACCTTGCGTTCGATACCGGTTCCTGAACGATACTTTTTTCGATACCAATTTTATGAAAACCGTTTTAACAAGATTACATTATCTCAAAAAACTTTGCTTTTATTTTTTCAGCTTGTTGACATTTATACAGACTCAAGGACTCATCTCCTGAGCCACTGCACAAAGGAACAAAATATAGCCAACACAATAAATCAGTACAAATAATTTTAATAAAGCTCAAATAGTTTTCAGTTTACACTAGTGCGTGCTCGTTTTAAAACGCATAGCTCAGACAGAATCATCATTTCTATTCATTTATTCTAGGTTGTTAAAGACTTTATCCACTTTCATAAGTGGGTGTTTTATTTTCTTTCACCATATGTTTTATTGTTAAATTCTATGTTGTAGTATGTCTAATTATTTGAATGCATAAAAACTACTTAGTTTATTTAAATTTATTCTTAAAATAGCCTAATGAAATGTTTTCTTTTTCCTCAGAAATTCTGTGTTCTGTATCTGGTTTTCAAATGAAGGCATAAAACATTTTAATTTTTCTTTTAAATTATTGAAAATAAAACTTTATTTTGGCAAACAAAATGTTACTATTAAAATTAAAACATGGAAGAAATGTTGTGTGATAATTACTTAAAAAACAAGAGTTTTAATAATTTTAATAGTAGCCTAGTAGTAGCAGTATGTACTGTCTGCTGAACAATATTAATTTATTTCTGCCGCAGTGTCTTCCAAGTTAAACCAAACTTTTATTTTGACGGGTTTCCGGGAATACCTTTATAGTTCTGTGTGTATATATATGACGCAAGTTTTACTCAAATCAAACGGTAAAATGCTCATGAAGTGACTCTCAGAGCAGTGCTAGAGCTGTTGTTCATGTGTTTATGTCCTCATTTAGTGAGACGGCAGACGCTGAAATGTCACGCGAGCTTCAGTCTGTGTCAAGTAAGCGAAACTGCACGATATAGAGAGCAGACTGCTCCGTACGCTTTCGAATTGCTCTCGCGGATGTCAAACACTGATCAATCAGCACCGTGTCGCTTCTAGTCAAACACACCTAGTGCTGCAGGCTTACTGGCTCACTGACGTTAATGAGATTAACCCCTTAGGTATCAAAATTTGGTACCGAACGACAAGACGTTTTTCGATACTCGGTGGTATCGAGGCAATTCGGTCGGTGCCTAAAAAGTATCGAACTCGATACCCAGCCTTATGTATCATGATACATGATACAGAGGCCACAGTGATATGCATCACGATATGGTCTGCATTGAATTTCACCTTAGAATAATTTAATAAAACAGTTGTTTATTAAACACTGCATACTATAGGGCCGTTGCTAACTATTGGCAGAGCAGGCAGTTGAAGTCTGCATTATGAAGGGCCTCCATAACTGTATGGCAATTTAGGTAATGGCAAATGTTTCATGTTTATATTGGGCACTCCCCACCAGGTAAAATATTCTGATTGCTTGCATCTTGTTTTTTATTATTCATTATTGTGCCATCCCAAAGAGGCACAAAATCACTTTTACAGACTTTTTCATTAACTGTTCCCACCTGGTGGAATGACCTTTCCAACTCAATCCGAGCAGCTGAATCCTTAGCCATCTTCAAGAAACGGCTAAAAACACATCTCTTCCATCTTTATTTGACCCTCTTACTCTAGCACTCTTTATTCTAATTCTGTTTTATCTATCTGTCGTCTTTTATTTAAAAAAAACACACACACTTGACCCTCTATCAATTGCATATTTATTCTCTAACTGCTAGCTTTTCTTGAAAAACTTAACACTAGCTTTCTTTTTTCTATATTCTACCTACTTGTTTTCTAAAAAAAAAAAAAAAAACCTTGCTACGTGTACTGCGTTAGGCTAACCGAGACTTGTCATAGCACTTGCATGTTGTTGCTCTTTTGTTGGCTTTGATTGCTTCTATTGTCTTCATTTGTAAGTCGGTTTGGATGAAAGCGTCTGCTAAATGTAAATGCGAATGTTTTTAAGCCCATAAATAATAATGTACTCGTTCTAATAAATTTATATTGTAATGTACTCATTAATATATAAAAAAAATAATCTTAACATTCCTGGTAGGTAATCACTGCACAAATTAACGCACTCTCTACATTAAAAAAAATGTCTTCACTCTCTCAAGGACACACGTTCACTCAGATCACGTTGCGTCCGCACACAGACATTCAGCAACACTTTTTAGCGCTGCCCCGCAATTTTATCAACTAAATAGCTTAATCGCTCAAGAGCTACATTATCTTTCTCAACAACGAGCTGGTAACATCATTGTCTATAAAGGAATTAAAGCCGCAGCTTCACTGTTAATAGAGAAACACATCAAAACGATGGTAATTCATACATGCACAGCGTCTCTCTCTCTCTCTCTCTCTCTCTCTCTCTCTCTCTCTCTCTCTCTCATAAATGAACACTTGATGAATTACACTTTTCTGAGAATAGAATATTGAAGTGGAGATCGCTAAACTGCAAGTTAGCCGGTGTTTTCAGAAAGCAAGCGCATTTATCCACAGTGGAGAGAGCGCGCGTACACATGGTTGCCAGGTTGACAAAAACAAGTATCACATTTAGCAGATATTTCCGTATTGCAGTGGGAAGCTCTGTTTCGTGGATTATGCCTCTTTATATCAGGTAACCCAGTTGTGTTCCTCTGTGTACAGATTAAACCTTGTACAGTGGGGCAAATAAGTATTTTATACACTGCCGATTTTTCAAGTTTTCCCACTTACAAAGAATGGAGAGATCTGTAATTTCATCATAGGTACATCTCAACTGTGAGAGACAGAATATAAAAAAAAATATCAAAACCTCTGTTTCTGTTACACAAAACCTTAAGTGTCAATTTCTCGAAATTGAGATTTATACATCATCTGAAAGCTGAATAAATTGATTTATGGTTTGTTAGGATCAGACAATATTTGGCCGAGATACAACTATTTGAAAATCTGGGATCTGAGGGTGCAAAAAAATCTAAATATGGAGAAAATCGCCTTTAAAGTTGTCCAAATGAAGTTCTTAGCAAAGCATATTACTAATCAAAAATGAAGTTTTGATATAATTACAGTAAGAAATTTACAAAATATCTTCATGGAACATGATCTTTCCTTAATATCCTAATGATTTTTGGTATAAAAGAAAAATTGATAATTTTGACACACACAATGTATTTTTGGCTATTGCTACAAATATACCCCAGCGACCTAAGACTGGTTTTGTGGTCCAGGGTCACATATAAAGTTTCCTTGAGGGAGAGTGGTTTAACACAAAGCGCTAAGAAACTGTTAGCACACGTTATCTTTGTCAGTGCGTTCTTATTGTTATCAGACTGAGGAACAAACTCGAGCATGTGGATATTATTGTTTCACTCAGAATTAACATGTGAAACAATGTAAACACAATAAATATAGACCGACTCGAGTATATGCATGTTCTGTACTGTAATTGGCACGGTCTGCTTGATTTTTCAGTTTGCTCTGCTTGATTTTGAATGCTTTTGTTTTTTATATGTATTTTTATTTTATTTTTTTACACGTTTTCAACCGAAATACAACCTTGAGATATAACGTAACGCTGTGGTAGAACAGTGTTGTGTAACGGCTAATCATAAGCTTGTTCAGAAACTGTGACAAAAACTTCATAATTAAAAATAACAATAATTTCTCATTAAACCTCATTTAAATAAACTAATATTCGAATATTTGTTTTTTATGAGCCCAAATATTCGAATGCAATATTTTTGACCTTATTCAACAACTCTTCCCTTCCCTGTCAGTGACCACTAGTACCACAACGCATGAAGGCAAGTGAATGGTGGCGGACAGTGATGCAGAAGAGTTGTTGAATAAAGTCGTTATTTTTGTTTTCTTTGCGCACAAAAATTATTCTCATAGCTTCATAAAATTACAGTTGAACCACTGATGTCCCATGGACAATTTTAACTCCTTACAACATTTCTGGGCCTTGATTGTGGTAGTACACTTGCTGTCTATGCAGGGTTAGAAAGCTCTCGGATTTCATCAAAAAATCTTAATTTGTGCTCTTTAATTTGTCTTACTGGTTTGTAACGACATGAGGGTGAGTAATTAATGACAGAATTTTTCATTTTTGGGTGAACTATCCCTTTAAATTTAATGAATCACCAAGAATTTCAGCAAAAAATCTTGTACTGAAGAAATAAAAAAAATCGATTCTCCGATGCATCGCGATTCTCTCTTCAATCATTCTGAATTGATTCTGAGCTTGTTTTTTCCCCGCATATGGCACGTGTGCGCTAGAGCCGCGGCGGGCTTCATTGCACAGAATTTGCGCTGTGAGACACGTGCATGTGTGCTTCCACCCGCCGTGTTTTACTTTAGATATGCTTTCACTTATACCGTTTGGAATGCAGTACTATTAGATGCATGAAACTCAAGCACTGACAGACTTTCACGTGCACATTGTGTTTGTTTGACCTGAAGCTCGATTGCGGCTGCGGTTAAATGCACTTGCATTTTCGAATACTTTTATATGAAATTGATGTAAACACAGTCAGTTATGTTTTCAGAATGCAGCCTGTTAAAGCTGCCACTGTCTATGATCTCATCAGTAATAATCAAACGGCAATAATGCTGAGGAAAAAAAGAAAAACGCTTAACTATTGTCTGTAAACTTTCGGATACCTAAAGAACACTTATTTTAAATAATTAATTGCTTTAAAAAGTAGCCTGCTTGTATTATTAAAAAAAAGTAAATTTTTCACAAAATAAATTTGATATAAAATTTATATGAAAATGTAGCCATGTGCAGTAATATTGAAAACTGAGAATGTGACGCATCGTGATATTGAGTCGAAAGTGATAATCGTAATTGAATTGAATTGTGAAACCAAGATTCGCACCCCTATTTTTAAGATGGCAGTACTGACATACAGAGATTCCAACTATAGACAAGAAGCATAGAAACTGCAATTTTGGTTAAGATATAAAGTTGTAAAGATGTATTTGCACAGCAGAAGAATTAATTGGGGAAAAAATGTTGCTCAAGAATCGTTTTGCAGTCGAATCGTAACTCCCAGAATCGGGATCGGATCGTGAAGTGCCTGAAGATTCCCACCCCTATACACCTTGCAAATTTAAATTTTTGTGTGAAATATTCCTTCAACAGTTTTGTCTTTGTTTTTAGTACTGTGAATGTACTGTGTATCATGAAATAAGTACCGTGTATCATATCATATAATGACATTTACATTCAATCATTTAGTAGATGCTTTTATCCAAACTGACTTACAAATGAGGACTATAGATTCAATCAAACCAACAGAAGTGCAACAATATGTAAGTCCCAGATAGTCAAATGCAGTACACAACACCACAACGTGTTACAACCCCAGATTACCAAGATTTCTTCTTCTATTACCAGGACCACATCACTGCAGATTGATGGTGCTCACTCTGGTCACCAACAACTGTAATTCCAACAGTCATGTCCTTGATAGTCTCGCATAGCCAGACCTTCAGACTGATGGCTGAAGATCTTGGGCCGGATTCACGAAAATCTTCTTAAGAAATAAGTTAAGAAATTTCTTAAGATAAATTATACGAAGTTCGTAAGAATGTGCAATTCTTGAAAAATTCTTAATAAGTTCTCAAATATATTCTTAAGAACATCTTAATTTTTTTCTTAAGAAGAAAATGACAGTCTAAACTCTTTATTGTCTTTTTGCGCTTCCTGCAGATTACCCTAATAATCATAGTAAGCACGCACACTTTTTTTGTCGCGATTTTGACTGGCGCTCAGCTTTACATTTTTAATGCGGCATGTTTTTGAACAGCCTGTCTCAAGCCGCAGCGATCTGTTTCATTCAGTTTTGTAGTGCTGTGCTGTGTTTTTGATCTCATCCGAGTGAACGCTTCCGGTATGTGTATCCGCGTTACACAGTCATATGCGCTGCATACTGCCAAAGATTATGTCGTATTTATAAGCTAAAATAATAGCGTCCAGTTAAAGTTACCTATCTTACTCGTTTTTGTAGAGTTGCTACTGAGTTCTGAAGTTAGCAAAAAGTAGTGTCACACACAGGCTAATCATGACCGATCATTGTTTACATTATCAGTCATCGCTGTCGCTTCAGAAAACTCGCGCATCGCTATTAATAGTCATACTATGTATTAGGCTATATGTAGCTAACGTTGTTGTAATGCTTAAATATAACAATTATTTTGAAATAACCCAATAAATTCATTAAATAATTCTTACTGTTTTGGATTTAAGACAAGTCTGGGGCTGTCCTAAATTTAAGAAGTTATTTACGATGATTTTTAAGAAGATTCTTTTCAAGAATTTGAATTCTTCTTCATTTTTGTCTTAAGAACAATCTTAAGAAAAAAGATAAGAATATTCTTAAGAAGAATGTTTGGGAATACAAAATATTCTTAACTTTTTTTCTTAAGTTAAAAAATAAGAAGAAAATGGCAGTTAAGAAGAAATTTCTTCTTAAGAATGTTTCGTGAATCCGGCCCCTGGAATCCATGGCAGGTTTAATTGGCCAAGGCCTGCCCATGAGGCCGTTTGACTGGCATGTCAAATAACCAATCACAGTTTGTTTCGTTCAGCGTCATGTTTCGGGGCGTGGAAATGTTGCCACAATAACAGAAAGTGTAAAACTCTTGGACGTATTTTAAAGATTCTATGCCACAAACTTTAAATATTTCACATACTTTTGAAAATCCAGCGTTTAGTTGATCCTGATAAGTGCTCGTCGTCACTTGTAAACACGACAGCTTTCTTCTTTCGTGAGGGGGTTTGGCGTCACGGCATCTTTGTTTCCAGGCGGAACGTTAAAGAACGCGACACACACGTCTCCCTGAAATGTATACTCTAACCAATCCGATGGCGACTTCAAAACTCCTGAAGTGTTTCCACTTTTGTGTGCCATATGCATTAGACTTTCAGCCAGCGGTCCATAGGTGTGACGTCTTGAGGCTGAGGCTATGTCCTTGATGAATTCCTCTTCAGAACCTGTGTGCTTTAATAAAAACAAAGGCAAGCATTAAAATGTGCCTTACAGTCTTCAAGCTTACAGACTCCAACATGTGCACAAAGTAAATACTTTTACTTTTAACTTTGTCCAAGCTCTACAATGTGAAAGTAATTTCCATTTTGTCTGCATAGTTCTTTGATGGATACAACTGCAAAAGGACTTGCTGAGATCCATCCACAAGATTGTTGATTCATGCACTGATCAGAATATCAGAAACATGAAAGCACAGAAACATGTTAACAACACTGTAAAATAAATAAAATCTTGTCAGAGAAAGTCAAATGTCACGAAGTTTACGTATCAATTAAAAAGCCCTACTTTACAATCCATACAAGGCTTTAAATTACTTAACACATGAAATTAGAACAACAAAAGCTAATTTAACATGTTTGTGTCCATCCTTATTGCAGAGCTGTTTATATAAGATATAAGCTATTATTACTGTTATTCAAAAGCCTACAGTTTTGAACGTACACTACCAGTCAAACGTTTTTGAACAGTAAGATTTTTAATGTTTTCTTAAGAATTCTCTTAAGCTCACCAAGCCTGCATTAATTTAATCCAAAATACAGCAAAAGCAGAAATATTGTGAAATATTTTTACTATTTAAATAACTGCTTTCTATTTGAATATATTTTCAAATGTAATTTATTCCTGTCATTTCAAAGCTGAATTTTTAGCATCATTACTCCAGTCTTCAGTGTCACCTTATCCTTCAGAAATCATTATAGTATTCTGATTTTGCTAAAAAAAAAATAATAATAATAAAATATATATATATATTTATTATTATTATTATTATGATTATTATTATTATGTTGAAAACAGCAGAGTAGAATTTTCTTCAGGTTTCTTTGATTAATAGCAATTTCAGAAGAACAGCATTTATCTGAAATATGAATCTTTTGTAACATATTTTAAATGTTTTTTCATCACTTTTGATCAATTTACAGCATCCTTGCCAAATAAAAGTAGCCCTATCTATTTTCTTTCCCTATCCAGTCGTGGTCAGAATTATTGGCACCCTTGGTAAATATGATCAAAGAAGGCTCTGAAAATAAACCTGCATTATTAATCCTTTTGATCTTTTATAAAAAAAAAATTCACAAAAATCAAACCTTTCATTGAACTAAAACAATTAAAAATGGGTGAAAATCTCATTATGAAATAAATGTTTTTCTCAAAAGACACGTTGGACAATTATTGGCACACCTAGAAATTCTTATTAGTAAAATATCTCTGAAGTATATTCCCATTCATATTTACAATTTTGAACACTCCAGGGTGATTATGAACATGAAATTAGCCAGCCACATTTAATATAAACAGGGGGGAAAACAAAGCCCAAATAAAATATCCATCACAATGAGAAAAACCAAAGAATATATTTCGGATATGTTTGGAAAAAGATAATTGAGCTTCACAAATTGGTGAAGCGGCTTTAAGAAAAGAGCTAGAGCAGTGAAAATTCCCTTTTCCACCATCAGGGCAATAATTAAGAATTTCCAAATCAACATAAAATGTTATGAAACTGCCTGGAAGAGGACATGTGTTTGAGTTTGAGTGGACAAAGACTCTTCAAGGACCACAGCTGGAGAATTGTAGAAAAAGGTTTAGTTTCGGGGTCAGAAAACCTTTTTAAAAAATTGTCAAACAGCCCCTACATCACCACATGTTGTTTGGAAGGGTTTCAAGAAAAATTCTCCTAGCTCATCCAAAAACAGTCTCCTGAATATTCAGTTGTCAGACACGACTGGAACTTCAAATAGGACTGGCTTCTATGGTCAGATGAAACTAAAAAATTAGCTTTTTAGTAGCAAACACACAAGATGGGTTTGGTGCACACAGTGATAAATAAAAAAAGTACCCCATGTGTACAATGAAATATACTGCTGCATGTTTAATGTTGAGAGCTATATTTCTGCTGGAGGTCCTTGACATCTTGTTTAGATACATAGCATCATGGATTCTATCAAATACCAACAGATAAAAAATCAATAAGTGACTGACTCTGTTAGAAATCTTATAATGGGCCATGTTTGGATCTTCCAGCCGGACGATAATCCAAACACAAACCTCAAAAACAACACAAAAATGGGTCACTGGGCACAAAACCAAGCTTCTGCTATGGCCATTCCAGTCCTCTGACCTGAACCCTGTAGAAAATGAGTGCGTTGAACTGAAGAGAAGAAGCAGCGTCATGGAGCTGTGAATCTGAAGGATCTGGAGAGATTCTGGATGAAGGAATTATCTCTGATCTCTTGTCAGGTGTTCTCTAACCTCATCAGGCATTATACGAGAAAATGTAGAGCTGTTAAACTGGTAAAAGGAGGTTTCAAAAAGTAGTGAATAAAAGGGTGCAGTTAATTGTGGCCAATGTGAATTAGAGAAATGAAATGTTAGATTTTTGTGATTTAAAAAAAAAAAGATCAAAAGGATTAACAATGCAGATTAATATTAACAGCCGCCTCTGATCATATTTGCCTAGGGTGCCAATAAATCTGATCACGACTGTGTGTATACGGACTAAAAGCTTTTGAATGGTATAGTGTATAATGTTACAAAAGCTTTTTATTACAGATAAATGCTGATCTTTGGATCTTTCTATTCATCACAAATTCCTGAAAAAAATTGTACTCAACTGTTTTAAATATTGATAATAATAATAATAATAATGTTTCTTGAATAGCAAATCAGATTATTAGAATGATTTCTGAAGAATCGTGTGACTGGAGTAATGATGCTAAAAATTCAGCTTTGATCACAGGAATAAATTACATTTTGAAATATATTCAAATAGAAAGCAGTTATTTTAAATGGTAAACATTTCACAATATTACTGCTTTTGCTGTATTTGGATCAAATAAATGCTTGGTGAGCAGAAGAGAATTCTTTAAAAAACACAATCTTACTGTTAAAAAACTTTTGACTGGTAGTGCATGTCTAATGCAATATACTTACAACTGTATATTCACGCAGCATTACAGAGTGTTCCGGTGAAGCACTTCAATAACTAACTTTACTTCAGAAATCTGAAAGAAGAGTTTAACTTCGCCTGAACCGAGCTTGTCAGCAATATCAAATGCACGCGCTCCAAACTAATTCTGAGGGAGCTGCTCATGCGGTTTTTTTTATAACTTGAAGAAAGGAGACAGTTCGAGTAGTTATCTTGTTTTTTTGTTTTTCTCTAATTTTTCATCTACGTATAATGCATCTGATGGACGTCTTTTAGGGATTATAAAATGCTGTCAAGTTTAAAGAAGCAATTTTTTTTTAATTCCCTCTGTTCTAAATCCATACAGTTGTCCGTTGAGCTCCATCTCGCGCTCTGTTTGAATGGTCTCTAACGCAGCGCTGGGCTCAAATAATATATATCAAACTGTATTTTTACTGTTCTCCAGATAAGTTCAGCTCAGTACCGCATGGGAGAATATGTACTATAATATTTATGTGGAAAATACTATGGAACTGCGTGTATATCGAGGATTCATAGTAAAAAATAATATGGGACAAATTTGCGATTTGTCTATTCATTCCTAAGTGGAAAAAAATACAGGTGGACTAAAAGACACTGCATGTTCACTCTCTGACAGGAGGTGGCTCATACTGAAAAGCAGAAATTTAGCTGTCCACACGGGTATCAGTTTGCAGCTTTCCATTTCTGACACTCACTTGCAAGTCAGACAGTATTCACATGTTTTCCAACAGCCGTTCAAATTTTTGTATTCGCTACAGTACCAAATACAAGAGTTGTTAACAGTCATTAATACACATTCTTTTAACCAGATAGTCCACAGTCAACCTCTGTCTTTCTGGGTAAGCGCATTGTCGGTAGTATGTTTTTTATCATCGATCGGGTCATCGGATGTAAAATTCACTTTACAAGTTGTTTGAACATAAATGTTTGTTGGAAGTGTGTGTATACATCCATCCTATAATGATAAAAATCCTCCCAGTGGTTTTTTTTTTTTTAAATCCCTATTTTAAAATCCTCTTTCTCAAATCAAGCTGTTCTGAGATTCCTGTCAGAATGGCGTAGTTATGTACAGACCGCTCCCACGATAGTTGATTGACAAGGCCGTCTTACCTTAGACCTGCCCTGAGTGAGCTGTGCTGTCCGCCATTGTGTCAACTCCAGTGCATGAGAAGACGATCTCTCCAATTAAGCGATTGAGGTGTTTTGTTGTTGGATGTAATAATGAACATAGCAGTAGGGATGCAGCGATTAACCGGTTCCGCGATTAACCGCGCTTTAAAACGTCACGGTTAATTAATCGTAAAGGTTCCACAAAACCGAGTGTTTCTGTTGCACAGAACTCAACTGTTGCAGCTTGTGCAAAATGAAAACAAAGTCACACTAGTGGTGCACCAGCTTCAAATGACGCGCTTATCAGAGACACTCAGGCTACTACACTAATTACATTAGTGACAGAGGGACTAAACAGCGAGCGAAGCTTTATTTCCACCAAAGAAATGCCTGTCGATAGTAGTGTGCAGGGCTCGACAGTGCGAGCATTTCACTTGCATTTGCGACTAAAAATAGATGTGTGCGAACTGGAAAATGTATTTAGGAGCACAAGTGCGAATACAAAACAAAATACAAAACAGCCTAACTACAGTAGCCTATAACAAACGTATTAATTTATTCTGTTTATTTATGGACAAATTGCGATGCAGCCTCATATGATTACTTTAGAACTTTAAAAAGGCAACGTTTTAATTTAAATGAGCACAGATGAGAAGAAAAGCGGAGCGAGTTAAAGTGAAGACGCGCTGAATGACACACATTCACCACTAGAGGGCGCTGCCGCTGCCGTTACCCCGGTAACCCAGTAAACAAATCAGCTGCGCTACTTTCCTAAAACTGTGTAAATAATGTTTCACACTCAGTCATTTAGATATTTATATTCGCTTTAGTCTTCACAATAGCATCAAATAACTCTTACTTAAAGACTTAATGAGCTATTTATTTTCAAACATTTTTTCTAACCTAAACATGGCCCATCCACTGATCTATAATAGAGAACAGCGGGCCTATCTATACATCAACGACTGATTCGTTATTATTGTTCAGTAACACAAGTTCCATTAGTTAACATGAAAAAAACAATGACTGCATTTATTAATAATGCTATCTTAATTTAAACTTTTAATAATACATTATAAAATCAAAAGTTGTCTTAATATAATTCAATGGAGCTAACATTAACTAACATAGTTGTATTTTTTATTAATCAACATTAACAAAGAATATTAACTACTGCAACAATTAGCTATTGCACATTTTTAGTTACTGTTAACCTGCTTTAACTAATGTTAACAAATGGCACCTTACTTATTGTTCTTTCGTTCATTATTTTCAAAAGAGAAATACTGTCATGGATGTTTACAGAGCAGCGGTCACCTTTTTTAATTCTAATGGGAGAGATGGACTTTTGTTTGTTTATTATTATTTTGTGCTGTATTGTTGGTTACTGTGTTATTTCTGTTTCAAAAGCCAGCAATAAATAACACTTTAACATCTAAAGAGTGTTCATGTGATTTTATACATTATTAATGTTGGGAAATGAATAAATGCATAATAATCGTCATAATCGTAAAACCGTGATTATTCATCAGACAATAATCGTACCAGCAAAATCTATAATCGTTGCATCCCTACATAGCAGTCGTCATTAACTCCCGACATCTGAGCCGCTGAAGATGCAGAGGATTAACTTTAATTTTGAAGGGAATGCACCGATCCCTGATCTGCCTAAATGCGTCTGTTCGCGCGAATCATTCGTGATCCAGCTTCATCTACAGAAAGAGTATAAGGGGTTTTTATGAATCTTTGCAAATGGCCTTTCCTAATAACGTCCTAGTTGGCCAGTATCGCGGCTAAAGTAAACAGTACTGCTCGTCACCCCACGGAAGAGAGGGGCGGGGTCAGCAGAGTCATGAACATTTAAAGCAACATAGACCAAAATGGCTTGCTAAAAACAGAGCTGATTTTGACATGGAAAAAAGGGTGTTTTTTACACTACCATTGAGAAATTTTAACCAAAGTATGTTATAGACTTTTCATTAAGACCCTAAAGAATCATATCAAATTATATCAAATGGGCATCCAATGACCCCTTTAAGGCACAATATTTCTCTTCTGCATCATTCATGGACATCTATACTCCACACTCTACACTGTGCAAATGCTTATTCTGTCCCTTGTTGTTCTGTCTGTTTCATCCTCTCCATGTTTTGTCGTTTGTTTTTTTTTAGATCTAGAAACGGATGAAAACACATCATTTTACATTCTCAATGTGGGGCAACCTCCTTCAGTGGTGAACCAATCACACAGTCTCCAGCGCCATGGAGGCCCACACCCAGCCCAACTCATTGCCACCTCCCCTTCCCTGCAGGCCCACCACAAGGCCTATGAGCCCAGCTACGAGCCCCAGGACTCTAAATACATGCCCACAGGGGTGGGCAGAGGAGGGAATGGCCCACCTAAGGCCTTTGAATGTCCCAGCATTCAGATCACCTCCATCTCCCCGAGCTGCCAGCAGGAGATGGAGGCCAGCGAGGATGAGATGAGAGTGAAGGGTGGAGACTACCACGACAGACCTCTGTCTCGAGACCACTTGTACCTGCCCCTAGATCACTCGTATCGAGATTCATCCCTGAGCCCGAGTCCATGTAGCAGCCTTTCCTCTCGTAGCTGGTTCTCTGACGCATCGTCCTGCGAATCCATCTCGCATGTGTACGATGACGTGGAATCCGAGCTAAATGAAGCAGCATCGCGTTTCACCCTGGGCTCGCCGCTCACCTCACCCGGCTGCTCTCCCCAGGAGGAAGTGTGGCAACAGCAGCATCACCATCATCACCCAGCCTTCACTCACTCCCTTTCTCATTCACATGGCCATTCTCTCTCGCCCCGCCAGTCGCCTTGCCACTCGCCCCGTACCAGCATCACAGATGAGAACTGGCTGAGCCCTCGCTCACCATCACGGCCCTCTTCACGTCCGACGTCGCCCTGCGGAAAGAGACGCCACTCCAGCGCTGATATATGCTACCTGGGCTCTTTATCACCCCATCACTCCCCAACTGCTACGCCCGGCCCCTCGCCCAGGGGGAGCGTGACCGAAGACACCTGGATAGGAAGCCCATCTATGGGTGTATCCCCTTTCCAGTGTTGTCCCTCTGAGGCTGACATCCCCTCCAAGACGAGAAAGACCTCCCAAGACTGTACAGCAGCAATCCAGTCAGGAAAGGGCGACCTTGTCATGGATGACTCCGGAAATGTGTCTCCTTTGCTTGACTCACCTGCTGAGGATGGCATGCACGGATTAAAGAAGGATGGATCTGGAGAGCAGTTTCTTTCTGTCCCATCTCACTTCACGTGGAACAAACCCAAACCAGGACACACACCTATTTTCAGGTAAACTCCCTCCTCTGCTTTGAAGTGACATCAGAGTAACCATTATTAAGTTCATGTGTGTATAGCTCTACAATGCTTCTTTCTTGCAAGTGTTCATGTGTAGAGACAATAAATCTCCAACAGAAACCAGAGTGAATTGACTACTACATTGTCAGCGGTCTTCTAAAGCAGCATCTAAACTGACAGGGAACCTCGTGACTGATTTGGCAGAAACTTTTTTTCATGGTCTCTCATATGCAGCACACAAATAGCACTTCTTAAATCACAAGAGACTCAACTTTCAAATTATTTTAGTTTTATGGCTAATAAGCAATAAATGGGAGATGCTAAAATCCTATATTTTTGTCCAAATAAATAAACACTAAAAACTAAAATCAACAAGGGAATTTAAGCATCACAACATTATACTGTACATTCTGAAATATGGATAATCATTTTGAGGTTTGCTAATGATTGTTATTAAATTCAAATTATTTTAAAGTATTAACTAAGCAAGTGATTAGGAAGGAAAACTAAATGCAAAAATATGGAAAAGGAGCATTCACAATAAATTAAACAATATCGATTAATTACACCTTACATTTAAATTTTGGATAGATTTTCACATTGAATCTCTTGAATTAACGTGGAAACAATATAAAAAATGTATATGTGTGTGTATGTGTGTATGTGTGTATATATATATATATATATATATATATATATATATATATATATATATATATATATATATATATATATATATATATATATATATATATATATATATATATATTAGAAACAATATAAAGAAATATCTGAAGTAAAAATGCAGACAATGAATTATTTTTCACACAATAAACAGCAAATATTAATCTCAAAGTCGTTATTTAATCTATCACTAATTAAAATAGTACCAATATATTATTATATATATTATGCATCCTTGCGTTCAGGTAATTATTAAGCATGTTGCTAAGCTAACAATGCAATTCTATAAGCACAAAAAATACCTAGGACACACAAAATTGTTTACTATGGAAATAGAGCTACATATTTCTGAAATAAAAATGTCTATAGTCTGTTTATCAATTTTGGATTTAAGAAAAAGTTTTTTTTTTACTTAACCCATTGCAAAGTATTCTGAAGTTGTCTTATATGATAGCTCACCAAAAAATTTAAATTCTGTGAGTGTTATTTATTTACCATCCCATTATGACTTTCATTCAATTGTTGAACGAAGTTAAATATTTTGAAGAATATTGAAACCATTTTGATGACTGGCATTGTCTTTGATTGCATGGTCATAACAATATTTTTCCAAGACTACTTCAAGAATTCACAGAAGAATGTCAGTTGAAAATAAGGGTGAGAATGACATGGATGAGTAAATCATGATGACACAGTTTTCACTGTTGTGTGAACTATTCCTATAAATGTGAAGAATATATGTGAATCATTAAATAATGGCAAGCCTTTATTTCAGTGATCCCCTACAGTACTGGTAGTTAGCTCACTACTTTTAGAACAGATCCAGTGTACATTTAGAGTAGCATGATAAGGCAGTTGAGTGAACTGAAGAACAGAAAGAGTTCTGAAAGAAATGTGTCCGCTATCCATATCAGAGCATCGGATAATGGCTGTGTGTGTGCGCGCATGCTAGTCAAAACAAGATGGCCTATGTGTGTACCCTGGCCTCTGTCTCCATAAATCAGTAAAGAGAGCGTGTGGCTGTGGGTCGCAAAGGGTTTTCCTACCCACAATGATTCTGTTATCGACCGCACCAACACAACACAATTTTTAACTCAGTCAGGCCCCTTCATAAATAATACACAATGTATAGTGTAAACACTTGATTCCAAAGTTGCATAAGAAATAAGCACATAGTCACACAACTTGCTCTCCTCCTCACAAACATGTCAAGAAACTTCCAGCAAAAGCAACACATAGGAGCCATGTTGACTAACATCTTTACAGCCGTACCTTCATACAACAGAGACATGATACCTGATCCCTGTTATATGAGCCCACAGCTCTGCTGTCTGCCATAGGACCTGTTTGTGAGTGAGTGAGTGAGTGAGTGAGTGTGTGTGTGCTGACTGCTCCATCAGTCAACAGCAATAGAAAGATCTAGAAGCTTGTCTGGTTTAACAGATGGGTTTGCTATGGCAGAGTGGGTGAAGTTGGCACAGTGTGAAGCTGAAGTCTATAGCGGGTCTAGTTTAGGACAGCTGGCTAAACATAACACACTTTCAGATGAAGACACACATCACCTGCTTGCTCTTAGGACTGGTCAATGTATCAAATGTACATGATGTTTTTACTTTAGTTTTTGGCTGTTATGTTTCATAAAAAAATATTCATATGCCTTTCTTGTAAGGGTCAGGCTGTCACTGGTTGGCCCAGATTGACAGCTGGTCCATCCCGTCAGAGCTGCCAGAATATGTTAACATTTTGAAAATAAACTAACTGCATTTTGTCATATGCAAAGTAAACACAGCTCACATTCATATCATCATAGTTCTTTTATATAATGGGGTTAATTTATTTTTATCATTCTTAAATGCTGATTTGGGGCTCAAGAAACATTTCGAATTATGTTGAAAACAGCTGTGCTGTTTAATATTTTTTGGAAACTGATACTTTTTTCAGGATTCTTTGATGAATAGAAAGTTTGAAAGAATAGCATTTTTTGAAATATAAATATAGTTTTTGATCAGTTTAATGCAACCTTGCTGAATAAAATTATTAATTAAAAGAAAAAACACTTACTGTATCCGTAGTGTAGATGCAGTGTAGTGTGAAGACATTCTTGAATAATGGTGTTGATTTAAAACTTAAATTGGTGTTCATTTTTGTGTACACGAGTTGTGTATGTAGAAGGTAAGTGTTCATTTTCACTAAGTAAAGCCGTTTGATGTCCACAGGCCACTAGTTCACTATCGTTAGGCCACAACCGTCACACACATTCAGCCTTCTCGCATTTCTCCTGACGAACCATCTCACGTTACCATGACAGCATGAGGAGCCAGGGGTGATTGGGAAAGAGAGAAGATGTTGTAGAGAGCTAGACTAAGACAAAAAATAAATATTCACTGATTTGTTTCTCTAGTCATAAGTTTTTCACATCTTTAAATGCATAATTCATCCAGAAAATTAGAACTTGGTCATCATTTATTTACTCTCATGTTGATCCACCCTGTGTGACTTTTTTTTCTGTGGAACATTAATGAAGATATTTTAAGAAATGTCTTAATTAGTGCTGTCAAACGATTAATCGCATCCAAAATAAAAGCTTGTTTACATAATATATGTGCTGTGTATATTTATGTATATATAAATGCACACACATACAGTATATTTTGAAAATATTTACATGTATATAGTTCTATTCATATAATTTATATTATATATAAATATATTTAATATATAAACAACATATTTTTCTGAAATATATATACATGCATTTGTGTGTATTAATATATACTGTGACGAGTCGGCTGCCTCCCCCCTGTCCATCATCACCACCCCGTCCCGTATTCGCCGCCCTTCACCAGGCTCCCGACAGGAGTGGGTGTGTGAGAGAGGAGGGGCGCTGAACACGCAGGGCTGGCGGCGTGTGATGAGGCGCACCTGACGTGAATAGAGCCTCATCACCGCCGCCGTTTAAACGCCGAGCGCGCCTCTCCTCGGGAGACCGGTCTCTCCCCCTTGCATGCACGCTGGTGTCCTCGTGGGTCCAGGAAGGGAGCGTCGAGGAGGACTGCCGCACCCGTTAGGCGGCTGACGGGCCAGGATGCCGGGCCGCCGAATCCCCCAGAAGCGCCGGGATTCCGAAGATGGACGAAGCCGCGCCAGAGACGCCGCCGCCACTCGCTCCCGGCCCCGAGAGGGGAGCGCGTGCGGCCACCGGACTCCGCCCCTTCCCTGGACCATTCCCTTCCGAACACTACCCTCCTTCACTAGCCCCGCAGCACGACGAGGACACCAGATCCCTGTTTATTTTGGACACTTTTCCCCCTTTGGACACTTTATTTTAATATATTGTTTAATAAAAACCTCTCCGAGGCTTGACGCCACGCCCACTGTGACTGTCGTTGGCTCCTCCCGCCACAATACATAATAAATATACACAGCACACACATATATTATGTAAACAAACCTTTATTTTGGATGCGATTAATCATTTGTCATTGGTAACCAAATGTGGTTTGGTTACCACCATATTCAAAATATCTGCTTTGTTTTCAATAGACGGAAGTCATATACGTTTTGAATATTATGAAGGGTGGCAGAATTATCATTTTTGGGTGAACTACCCTGTAAAGAGTTCTCACTGAACTACTCTGCATCCAAAAGGTGACATATACTATATTACTGACTATGTTAGCCTTTAACCTGCCCTCACAGAAGCATGTTGTATCATGGTCTTTGTTCACAAGTCAAATTCTAATTTTTTTATTCCAAAGTCTAAATTTCTTGTTTTGAGACCATATTGTAACATCCAAAGTAGTGTAATTCATACACACTTTTTTTGCTTTTTTTTTGCAAGAAATGTGTTGGGCTTCTCCGCACACTGCAGCTGCACAAGTTTATTTTCAATTTTCATTAGGTTCTAGGGCTGCCCTCGACTAAAGATTTTTGTGGTTGACTAGTAGTCATTCAAATGAAGCATTAGTCGTCTCATCGCACGTTTATTAATAAACCATTTAAATCATAATAATGAGCCTTTAATTGCCTACATTGCCTAATAAGCTCTCAAGCGCACACATAGTTAAAGCTTGCCACAGCACACCGGCATAAGTGTGATTATGTATGTGTCAGGGAAAAACAGTAACTAGGCTGCATTAACATTTTAATAATTCATTGATAAACTAGTGCTTTTTGTTCTCGGTTTAAGAAATGAACTTGGCGACACTGACTCGTCATCTCCGCAGTAGTGGATGTGCCTGCATGCTTGATTTACATTCATTTTACACATTTACATTTATGCCTGTGTGTAGGGCGTCATCCCTGCCTCCCCTGGACTGGCCGTTGCCGAATCAGTACGGGCAGTACGAGCTAAAGATCGAGGTTCACCCCAAAACTCATCACAGAGCTCATTACGAGACCGAAGGCAGCCGAGGGGCCATCAAAGCCACATCTGGGGGACACCCTATCGTCAAGGTGAGTCTCCACAATAGGATGTTTACTGATGATGACAACTATCTTTCCCGGCCGAATACATTTGTTTTCCCACCACTCATTTGGCTGATTGTACTAGAGGTTAAGCTTGGTTTTGGATAATCGTACAAAGCCTTGTGGCCTTGATTTCTAAGTACTCATTACGCTGGCCACAAAAGTGGGAACAGCACATGATTCCATCCGTTGCCTCACAGGAAACAGAACTTGAGAAGCGAGACCACACAGAAAGCGTCTGCTGTGTGGCCTAGTAACCTCATTAATGGTCATAAAATTCCTTTTACTGTGTAACAGCTAGCGAGCGAGTGTTTTGGTGTCAGCTAGATCTAAGCAAACCGTGTAGCAGTCTGATTAGGGACTTTATTTCCTACCGACTGCTCTGTGCTACTTGTACTAGCGGCTCACCGGAGGGATCATGGGAGCATGCTTCAGTAGAGGTGATGGTATCATTTATGTAAAATGAAGCCCAATTAGTATCTTGCTGTATCATGATCGGATAGGTAAACTTACCAGGCGCTCTCCTGAGGCTAGCTCTCCTAGAGAGACTAAGAGAGAGAGCTTGTTGGTAAATATTTTATGGTCTTGGAGGCAGTGGCCTCTTTTGTGGCAGACGTAATGAAGCACACACACAACTCGGGAACCGAGATCATTGAACTTGTGAGGAAGAGAAGAAGGCCTTTCCCCTGAATCATAACCTCTGGCTTTGAATGGTCCATTAAGCAACCACAATTACAGGCCTGCATTTCTGTCACATCACACCTCAGTCTAGTGTCTTGTGGGCCATTAATTGGCAGTCATTCCTTGTGTATGAACTTCGTTAAGTTACCTGCATGATCGTCTTTCATTATCAGACATCTCATCTCTTTTATACTGCAGGACTGCCTCTACAATGCCCTTTGTTTCAATTCTTCTTGGTCACTTGGAGCCATTTTTATGTTTCTTTGCACTTTTTCTGAACTATGATATGATACAATTAATTTATCGACCTCAAGTACAAAATCAAATGACACATTATTTAGGTAGTATATCTCTCTGGAATGAGTTTGTGTGGATAGGTGGTTGATATGGCATAGCTTTATATGTGTCCAAGGTTTCATACTGAAGATAGAAACGGGTAATAAATTAGTAAATTATAAATCAAAGTAATCTGAAGTAGTACTTTGTCTTGTGTCATAATGATGTTATTGATGTGTTATTTGAGTATACTTGAAATTCAATCACTGCTCAAACATTTGTCAAGGGCTGAACGACTAAAGTCTTATGATGATCAAGGATATGTTCTTATTTAAAAGTTAATGTGAACAATTGCTTGGAAAGTCAAAGATATCAGGAAGACCAGATCATTTCTTAGAAGGACATCTGATGAAGTTTTGTCACGTCACTTTTTCCATAAGATGGTATAATTGTAGTGAAGGTCATAATGTGTGACGTGTTCATAGAAAAAAACCTTTTCCTTTTTTTTTTTTTTTTTTTTTTTTTTTTTTGTGCTATGAAATTGAGTGCTTCCATATGTGCTGGATGCTTACTGGTTACACTATAAACCATGTGAAATGCTTACTAGTTACACTATAAACCATGTGAAATAATCACTTCTTGATAATTAGAATTTTTATTTTTATTTTTTAATTTGAGGTAGTGGTTTTCAAAATAATCATCATATGGAAGTTATTTTGTCTGTAAAAAAATTAAACACCTTTTAAGTTGGAAATAATTCATTTTAATTATGTGAGACAGGTGTTTCAACATGAGAACAACATTTCCTAATTGATATACTTAATCAGAGGCTTGATTTCAGTAGACTAATGACTGGCAATTTGTATGTAGATCTTTCCTTCAGAAACTATGTTCCTTCTGCATTTTTAGAGAAGAAATGTGCATTCATAATTGAGCCTGGAAAACTGTAACAAACTGAGTTAAAATACAAACAATTCAGTTGTCCTGTTTTGTCTTGTTTGCTGAGATTTGTCTCCCAACCTCTCATGCTTAATCATCAACCACCCATATATACATGAGAATCAGTGTTGTGCGAGCGAGCGTGCCTTTCTTACTATTTCAGAGTATTAATGACTAACTCTTTAACATCGTAGCCCTGCTTCCCCTCATACAACGACTGAGGATGCATAATTACCTCACATTAATGAAGTCTGTTCAGTGGTAGACACTGGTCCACCCACAGGGGATACTGTGCTAGAAAACCTGGCTAAAACCAAGTTTTTTTTTTCGAAATTCATGTGTGTGTTTATGTGCCCACTAAATAGTGCTGTGTCATTGGTTAACTTCTTTAACCCATTTATGATTCATGGGTTTACTCAATTTATTTAACTATACCACACCATCAATCAGAATCGAATTATGTTTTGTTCCCAGTTATGATTACGCTTGTTTTAATGGTGGTTTAGCACAATGTATACTTTTATTTGTCAATATGCTCTGTGTAATGTAGTTTCTGAGCAGTTTAGGTAAGTCTTTTTAATTAAAGTAGTAAAAATCTAAATATCAAAATTGAATTAATTAGCATTAGTTAATGCATTAACAGCATTTATTACAGAATTTATAAAGATTAACTTTAATATCTACAAGTACTAATAATTTTTTTATTATACAACATATGTTAATAAAATACATTAATTAAAACTCGGAAACTGCATATGAATGAATAATAACCTTTGTTTTTTAAATATTGCATTACAAAATGATACCTAATGCATTAATTTGTTAACACATTAAACTTTATTGTAAAGTGTGACTTATATTTTCTAATTTTTCTTTGGTTTTTGTTCATTTTTCACTCTTTATTGTGGTTTTGAAACCCCCTGGTTCCATTTGGGAAAACTGCACATGGAAAATCACCCATACCTTCAGACCTTTCAGCGAGCAGCTGTTTACAATAATGTTTCCCATGATGCTTTCTGGGGCATGCGCTGCTGGAGTCTTAGGCTGCTACCGCAGAGTATCTGTTGTTGTGACGTCAGTAGGTGACACCGCAGACTCCATCTGTCCTGGGAGTGAGCCTCTCTGCGGTGACTGGATCTTAGAGACAGTGAACAGACTCACTGAGCCATATTGCTTTCAGCAGCGCTTGCGCTGCCAATTAGCCAGGAGGACAGACCCATACACCTGTATGCCAGCCAGGTGTAAACTAGCACAGACGCTCTGTGTTTTTATGTATACACCAGGAGTCCAGGACATTTGGCAGAGAAGGCATAGGAGGGGTAGTACCTAAAAAAACCTGTCAGTTAAATCAATACTAATATTAGAATATAAGAGATATAATAGTGTGTGAATCAGGCTTCATTGAAATGAACTTAAAATGATGATCTCTGAGTGAACTGTGAAACCATTAAATTAAAGGTGCACCTCCATGCTCTTGACCTTCATTACACTTGCTGTGTTTACCTAGCATGTGTTGACTAATGGACTGAAAAGAAGGAAAATGTTAATAATAGGCGAACAAACAGCCACTAGTAGCTAATAAGAGCTACACAAAATATGCTTGTTAATCTGTTATCAATGCTATTGCATATGCCTTTAACTGAAGAACCATATAAACATCAAATGGAATCAGAACATCAATTCATACCTGATTTAAAAAAAAAAAACTGGGTTATAAAGCGAGTATTATAACGTTAAAAGGTCATATGTGTGAGTGTTGTTATTGTTTATAAAATTATAAAAAAAATTAATTCATTGAAATAGTCAAATATTAAAGTTAGGTGAAAAATGAAAGCTGCAGTCTGTAAGTTTTGCATTTTTGCGACCATCTCTGTTTGAAATCTGCGGTTGCAGTTATTTACGGAATGATCATCTTTACATGGGTTGTGCATCAGCACTTTTTGTCCACTAATGTACTTTGTGTATAGACGGACAGATATTTTTCACATAGCTACAAGAAGAGTTAAACACGGACGCGCACACGGTTGCCGTGGTAGCAAGCAATACTTGCTGGCAAACACTTCTTACTGTTACAAAGTAAACAATTACTTGACAAAAATGCTACAACGCAGTCATGTATTCTGCTGTATTACAGCTTTAATGAGGATAAAACCTTATATTAAAAGCTAACATAAGCAGTAGCATTTACAAATAACAGTGTATCTAAAAGTATGATACATCTAGAAACAAAAAAAAAACAGGTTCTGCACGATCCTCTTCACTAATATTCTCTGGGTCTCATTCGGGCTCAAATTGATAAGCAATATTGACAACGCCATTGTTTACAATACAAATGGAGCACATTCTGAGGTGAGGCACACGACGTTTCTAAACTGCACTTGGAGGTTTAGCGAATCACAACACACTGGGCCAGCTGACCAATCTGAGCCTATTGCGTATTTCTGAGAGGGAGGGGCTTCTTAAAAACAGGAAATCATCAGCGCGTTTATATGAGAAGCGACAGAGTGGTGTAGAATAAAGGTAAATTATGTGAAAAATAATGCTTTAAAAAAAAAATACGAAGGATTAACACATTAGACTACATCCCACAAACACAATCAAACCTAGAAAAAAAAAATTCAACCACCCCTTTAACAACATTAGCATTGCGTGACTCTTGTATTTAGTAGGGATGTGTGCTACGACTAATTTGACTGTCATTTAAACGGAAGTTTTGTATCCGACTAGTCTAAAAGCTAGAAACCCCCAAAAAATGGCAAAAGAAAAAAACTGTGTCTATATAACAGCCTACACTTGAAATACTTAATCTTTGAATTAAACTGTCAAATCTCTCAATGAATTCTGCTAAAAATAGGTCACGATTATGCCGTATGCTTGCCTCGCGTTATCATCATTTAAATGTAGGCGGTCGTAAACAGAAAAAAAAAGAAGAGCATACAGTCAACATAAACCAGTGCATAGCTTATTTATTCAGATCGGCTGGAGCAATGCAGAAATGGAAGACCAATCAATAGACTGACAGAATTCTTCATTTTCAAATAACATTAGCCAACATATTAAAACACAAGTCAAAAACAATAGGAAAGTTTATCAAGGAATAGCATTAAAACAGCTATTAAAAATGGCTATATTGTCTAAAAACAAAACAATGCTCGTTTTACTTACTCCAATCATGCACATTTGTTCAGTGAATTTAACATGTTAATGTGGTCTGACGAAAGATGGGACTAGAGGCGATTCTGCACTTGAAAAAAAAAACGGGCTTGGCAGGAACTGAAGTCACAGGCACGCAGAGAGATAACTACAAGCAAGCAGACAGTTTCGAAACCAACCACCACTGAAGAAGTGGATCTTCGTTTAGAGGAATGGACGGCGCGGATGGGATCGCGGACCGCAGCGACAGGTTGTAGTGTATGTCATGATTGACATTTGCTGGCGTTGGCTAGCCTCCAAATTAACGCATACGTGCCTGTATTGATTATGATTACGCATCACTCCAGTAGAGATATTGTAAGCCAATTTGACATTACATAGAAGGAAACGGAAAAATTGTGTGTAAACTAATTAAAAATAATCCCACACCTTGCTGGTTTTTCGCAGAGTAATTTTTGAGCTCGCCGCAACTGACATGAAGAAAACGCATGCGAGGTCTGAGGTAAAAATGTAGCTTCCGCCCAGATACGCTTTTAAAAATATTTAAATGTTTTGATATGTATTCTTTTTCAAAAAAATTATTTTAACTTATTTAAAATGTTTTAAATGTAACTAAAATTATGGTAATTTGAATGTTTTTTTTTTTTATTAATTTTTTTCTCTCGTGTAGTCGACTATTGTTTTCAGTGTCAACTAGCAGGAGCTGTACCATTTAGTCGACTAGTCGACAAGACCCGCACTTCCCTAGTATGTAGTATGTATTAGCGTTACGTGTAGACTACTGCTGACTATGGATGAATCTCAAGTTGTCACTGATGATTGTCGTTTGGAACTTTCTGGATTACAATCCACCATAAAAATTATAAATTTAATTATTCCAGCTGCTGTGAGAAAAGGCTATTAATGATCTACCACCTGCAGCATCCTCACGTGCAATATAGCCTACTAGCCGGGACTCCTCCTTTATATCCTGTCCACCCCATCCTTTGTGCATTTGTCTTAGACTATTAGACATTGCGCATCTGTGTAGAGTGACGTATAGGCCAGTTTTGTGGATGGTGGACCTTACACAGGTCATGAGGTTACAGGAAGGTTGTGAAATTTGCATTACAGGCATGAACGGGCTAACGTTACAACCAGAAACACACATGCACGTCCTCCAGCACTTTACCACTCCAGTTATTGTGTGAGAAATCAGAGATGCGATTTGTGGTGAAATTGAGAAACGCGTGCTAGTGTGTCTATCAGTGGTGTGTAAGTCAAGCTGCCATAACAGAAGGCTGCGGATTGCAGCATACAGTAGCCAGACAAACACCAGCAAAACAAAGTGACAGTGTTTACTGCTAGTGTTTGGACTGGGTTAATTCACAGTTCAGAGATCTACGAGGAATGCTGTGTAATGCCCTACAAACCTCGCTCGCGTCTCGTGCTCTCTGGGTTCACTCTTAACCAAAATGCACACCTGTTGCTAGGAAACGTAGAAATTCTGAACCCATCTGGCATAGACTTTCCTAAATGTAAGCGTTTGTGTTAGAGATAACAATTGAACTGGTTAAACACAAAGACACACACAGAGGGCAGCAGAGTTTACATTAGCCGTTGGATCTGTTTGTGTGTTTTATTCTCAGAGAAAGTCACTTGTAACTTTCAGCCAGGGCTTTTATGTAGATAAAAAGGCTCACTGGAATCAACACACAGGTTGGAAACCAGCTTTATGAAAAATAAATTACCCTGTGTTTTTACAAGAAAAATGGTAAAGGAATATTCTGGATAAACTCTACTGACAGCATCTGTTGCAGGCTGTCAATTATCACAGAGAAGAAAAGTCTAATGGCAGCTGTACTGGAGAGGTTACAATCAGAAATGCAAAGCCTGTATATTTGTTAAGCACTTTTCTAAATGATCATTTTAACTTGGGACAATCATTCAGTACATGCCTATTGTAGAAAATTATCCATTTGTTGCCTGACAGGCTGAATAGGCTCTAACATTGCCCTTACAAGCATGTAGGGATGATCAGCCTGTCAGGCACTAAGCGGGGCACCTTCTTCCATTCTGGTTACGGGTTACCAATGTAATTCATAAAGTTTTGCTCTGGAAAAATGAGTTGTTTATGGATTTCTTTTGCAAAAAAACAGAACAAAAAAAAAAAAAACATGCAAAAGGGCCCTAAATCCCCATTTCTTTTTTTTTTTGTTAAACCATCTTAACATTTATGCATTTGGTTGTAGATGCTTTTTGTCCAAAGTGACTTACGTTGGCTTTAAGTTATACATTTCATCAGTTCATGTAGGGCTGGGATGTCTGACGGAATATCTTTACTGCAGAAGAAAATGTCTATCGTTAGAGATTTTGCAATATTGTGTATTCCGCGGTATACAAATATATATGCGTAACAGTACTTCTTAAAATTTACATACGCCTTTGAGCGATAAAGAAACATGCATTAATAAGAAAATAAAGAGTGGGATGCACTTGACAGAGTTATTAAGAGCAATAATCAGTGGAAAAGAACTCAATGCGGTGCTTGCGCTGACTGACATACACAAGCACACACTCAGAAAGCACCTCTCTCAGACAGCATGCGATCGCGAATTGATGTTTAATAAATTAAGTGCAATAAGCAGTGAAAAAGAACTCAATCTGCTCCTCACACTGACTGACACACAGCCGAAGCACACGCACTGAAATCCCCTCTATCAGACAGCATGTAATCGCGAAAATAGATCTCTTTCGTGTTATTGTGCTTGAATGGCCAAACACACACAGTTATGTCAAAATGCTTTTGGTGTGGAGTATTCATATAAATACAGTTAGTTATGTGTTAAATAAACGTAAAAAGTTGGATGAAAACCGGATGTGTATCAATCAGTATATTGGATCCGTGCAGTTGGCCTTAAATGGACAGCAGTCTAATTTACCTGCTGCTATCTGTCATTTATTAAAGAACACCTATTATGCCCCTTTTTACGAGATGTAATATTGAATGTGAAGATTCATCTCAAAATACCCCACAGGGTCGCTGTATACCTAAAACCACCAGCGGGTAAATTTTATCCGCGCATATTACAACTGTTTTTATATGGCTAAAGAACATATTATTTCACTGTATTATGCCACTGTCTTCACAAAGAAGTGTCTAGAATGAAATGATTGTTTAGTCATCAACTATATTTTTGTCCTGTTTTAAGTTCAAGGCTTTTTTTATGCAGGCCACTAATCATAGCGGTCAATATAAACAAGCCTGAACTGACGGCGAGAATTAGAAGGAAGTAAATACATATTTGGGTAATGTAATATTATACTACAATGTCATTAATTCATATATGAAGATATGATAATATAATCATATTAGATAATATTTTAACCTATGTTATTTAAATGACAAAAATAGCCAATAGACAATGATGAGCAATAATTCATCACACTGCATGATTTGATGACAAATTCAAGCGCAGCTTCACAATTAATAATTAATTTGTTTAGTTATATCATTTGAATAAGAGAACAACACCAATAAACTTCGGGTAATATAAAAAAAATGGTTTTGTTCATTACATCATAGATTGGATTTATTTATTTTTTCTTCAGGAAACGGGCAGACTAAAAAGCACCGCAGAAATGCACAATGAACGATAGAAATGGCAAAACAAAAATTTTATCTAAATTTTGAACAATTATGAGTAACATTAGGCTACATAAATATGATATTATGAGTAACATTAGGCAACAAATCTTGATCGCGTCAGGCACTGAGCTGACCCAGGACGCTTCCTCTCCTCACCATCAGACTCTCCATCGCTCATGGTATTCTTCTTACCATAGTGCTTCTTATACCCTTTCAGCATCCATAAATCGCCGCCTTTTACTCATTTTGTCTTTATTTATGAAACTGATAACGCTAATTCAGTGAGTGAATGCGTTGCCTAGCAATGTACAATGTTAAAACATAGGCGGCAAGAAAATGACAGCGAAAATACAGGCATAGGCTAGTGGGTAAATTTGACCCGTTTTTTTGATCTGGTTTTATCTAAACAATTTTTTAAATCACACAATTTTAGTAAAAGTCAATGACTGGGAGACTTGAATGTTTCATTGAAAATCTGTTATGTTCATTTGAAAAACAGCCAGGGGTAAAATTGACCCCGTGGCTGTTCTAGTGTTAATGTTAATCACTCACTGCACTTGACTGAATCACTTTTGGATCTTTTAATATGAACCAGTTAATGTTTGATTGATACAGTGAAGACTATGCAGTGTTTTAATCATACACTTTATTCAATTTATGTAATATTTTTAACTGCATGTTATATAAACCTAGCCTGCTGTAGCTGAAAAGCTTGTTAATTTCATTGTTTTTGTAATTTGCTTCTTTTTTATTTTTAATAAAAAGTAGCTATATCTCGTTACCCTGAAATAAAATTTCTCATACCGCGAAATAGGATTCTGGTCATAACGCCCACCCCTAAGTTCATGCATTTTACTTTGTTTTTACAAACTGAGAAGTGAGTTGAAATATTAAATATGGTACAGTAAACCAGTAGATTTTAATCTGGAATATTCCTACGATGAATACTTTCACAAAATCATTAGATTTATTGTTTTGAGCAACATGGCACAGTATCAGATAACATCATTGTTAAAAACAAGATGGCTGACTAGGGCTGGGTATCGAGTTCGATACTTTTTAGGCACCGACCAAACTGCCTCGATACCACCGAGTATCAAAAAACGTCTCGTCGTTCGGTACCAAATTTTGATACCTAAGGGGTTAATCTCATCACCGTCAGTGAGCCAATAATCCTGCAGCACTAGGTGTGTTTGACTAGAAACGGCGACGTGCTGATTGATCAGTGTTTGACCTCCGCGGGAGCGTTTCGAAAGCGCACGGAGCAGTCTGCTCTTTAAATCGCGCGGTTTGTTTATTATACACAGACTGAAGCTCGCGTGACGCTCGCGGTCATTTCAGCGTCTGCCGCCTAACTAAATGAGGACATGAACAACATCTCCAGACCTGCTCTGAGAGTCACTTCATGAGCATTTTACCGTTTGATTCGAGTAAAGCTTGCGTCATATCATATACACACAGAACTGTAAAGGTATTCCCGGAAACCCGTCAAAATAAAAGTTCTGTTTAACTTGGAAGACTGCGGCAGAAATATATTAATATTGTTCAGCGGACAGTACATACTGCTACTACTAGGCTACTATTAAAATAATTAAAACTTTATTTTTTTTTTAGTAATGATCACACAACAGTTATTCCATGTTTTAATTTTAATAGTAACCCCCCTTTGTTTGCCAAAATAAATAAAATTTGATTTTCAATAATTTAAAGATAAATTAAATTTATGTTTTATGTCTTCATTTGAAAACCAGATACAGAACACAGAATTTCTGAGGAAAAATAAAACATTTCATAAGGCTGTTTTAAGAATAAATTTAAATAAACAAAGTAGTTTTTATGCATTCAAATAATTAGACATACTACACCAGAATTTAATAACAATAAAACATATGGTGAAAGAAAATAAAACACCCACTTATGAAAGTGGATAAAGATTTTAAATTTCTTTAACAACCTAGAAATTATGATTCTGTCTGAGCTATGTGTTTTAAAATGAACACGCACTAATGTAAACGTAGCCTAACAGATGTGTAAACTGAAAACAATTTGAACTTTATTAAAATTATTTATTTATTTATTGTGTTGGATATATTTTGTTCCTTTGTGCAGTGGCTCAGGAGATGAGGCTTTGAGTCTGTATAAATATCAACAAGCTAAAAAAAAATAGTTTTTTGAGATAGTGTAATCTTATTAAAACTGATTTCATAAAACTGGTATCGAAAAAAGTATCGTTCAGGAACCGGTATCGAACTCAAGGTATCGGTATCGATATCGAAAATTTTTGAACGATAGGGGTGGTGATGGCGCAGTGGATAAGACACATGCCTTTGGTGTGAGAGACCCGGGTTCGAATCCACTGTGATACACCAATGTGTCCCTGAGCAAGACACTTAACCCCTAGTTGCTCCAGAGGCGTGCGACCTCTGACATATATAGCAATTGTAAGTCGCTTTGGATAAAAGCGTCAGCTAAATGAATAAATGTAAATGTAAATGTGATACCCAGCCCTATGGCTGACCTTGGTGACCCTCAGACCTCACGGTGGGTGATTTTCAGTGCTGATCAGAGATGTTTGTTTACCATTAAAGTTTTGCTTGCAATGTGCTTGTCTGGGGAGCAACCCTGTTGTCTGTATACCCTCATGAGTGTACGCCTGAGGCTATATGTGACCCTGGACCACAAAAACCAGTCTTATGTGTTAATTTTTAAAAGGGGAGATTTAGGGAGATTTATACATCATCAACAAACAACAAATAAGCTTTCCATTGATGTATGGTTTGTTAGGATCAGACAATATTTGGCCGAGATACAACTATTTGAAAATCTGGAATCTGAGGGTGCAAAAAAAATCTAAATATTGAGAAAATCACCTTAAAGTTGTCCAAATGAAGTTCTTAGCAATGCATATTACTAATCAAAAATGAAGTTTTGAGATATTTACGGTAAGAAATTTACTAAATATCTTAAATGAACATGATCTTTACTTAATATTCTAATGATTTTTGTCATAAAAGAAAAATCAATAATTTTCACCCATCCAATGTATTTTTGGCTATTGCTACAAATATACCCCAGTGACTTAAGACAGTTTTGTGGTCCAGGGTCACATATCTGATGTGGACTGAAGAGTGCAGAGTAGGATACAGCACAGTGAGAACGGAGGGGGTGAGAGAGGTACACATCACGGGAAATGTTGTACTCTATATACAGGTGTTTATATCTGGCTGTGTTTGGTGAGAGTCGTAGCAGTCCTTTCACACATACTTTCTCTCTCATACACACATACAGCATGTGTTTTGACCTTAGTTAAACAACTGGTTGCCCAGCCTTTTGGGTCTGAGTGCTCTCCATGTGTATACCTCTATTTATCCCCCTCTCTCTCTCTCTCTCTCTCTCTCTCTCTCTCTCTCTCTCTCTCACCCTCTCTCTCTCTCTCTCTCTCTCTCTCTCTCTCTCTCTCTCTCTCTCTCTCACCCTCTCTCTCTCTCTCTCACCAACACACACACACAGACATATGTTGTGTAAACATTGCATCGGTGAACAGACCTCTCGCTGTGTCCAGTAAGCACAGAGAGCATGTCAGCACGAGTCCACATTTCGGGGCCAGAGGCCACAGTGTGTGTGTGACTGTTTTTGTGTGACCTTGAGTCTCCTCCCCACCCCCTCAGGCTCAGGTTTACCCACACACACAATCAAACACCATGCATGCACACACACGCACCGGCTGGCCCTCACCATAGCAACCACAGAGCAACACAGGGAAACAACTTGCCAGCAGCAGGTTGGAAGGAGAGAGAGAGAGATGGAGAAAGAAGGAGTGGAGAAAGAGATGGAAGAGAATAGGGGAAGGAGACGTGAAACTTGAAGGGAAAATCAAGGTTTATAGGGTGTGTGCAGGGAGTCAAAGCATGATGAAACATGCATCTTCAAGTACAACAGTGCAAAACATGCCGCTTCGCACCAAAACATGCACCGCACGTGGTTTGTTGTACGTTAGGCTTTCTGCTGTTTTTAGATCATCTGATTCTGTGTTTCTTTTAGCCCGCACTGCAATCAGAAACAGTTGGAATGAGACATCTTTATTTAGACCTCAATATGAAAGGCAACCCAGGGAGGCTATTTTTGCTCCGCCAACTTTATTCCAGCTATGGGACATGTGACTGTTCTTAATGTCAGCAGTTTAATTTAACCAGTGTCAGGGAAGGGAGGTTACAGGAGTGCAGGGACAGTCGTCTGGTGAAATTTCACACAAATACACACTCTGGATTTCTTTAGGCCTGCAGATGTGATGAGAGGAGGTTTCCAGTAGCTGCTTGGTGTTTGGAGAGGTGCCACATCACCTCCGCTTAGGGGTGTGCAATATTGACAAAAAATAATTTTATTGGCATTTTTACCTTTTTATAAAGCCATTTTTTCAACAACAAAAAAAGTGTTTTCTTTAAAAGTCTAATTATTTTTTGAGTCAAATTCTTACATTTTATCAGTGAATTAGAATAATTACCGATCAAATGAAATCAGTATCAACAAAACAAAAATCTACAAAATTCATCTTTGCAGTGCAAAGAAAACACAGAAGCTTCATGTGAAGTGGCATTTAGATGTATACACACTGTAATGCAGGACATGAATGCAGTTAACCTGCAATTACAAATGCATAAATAATTTTTTTATATATTAAACATTAAAATGTATAAATTATAAAAATTTAAAATTATTTAAATAAATCATAAAATTGAAATTAATGAAATAATAACAGATACTTTGTGAAATTAAAAGCTCTGTCCCTTCTCTGATAAACGGCCCAATTATTTCCTGGTTTTATGAAGCCCTCCCCTCAGAAATACGTGATGGGCTCAGATTGGTTAGCTGGTCCAGTGTGTTGTGATTGGCTAAACCGCCTCTAGTGCGCTTCTAAACGTCCCGCCCCTCACCTCAGCGGCATATGCTCCGGTTGTATTGTAAATCGTCAATATTGCTTATCAATTTGAGCCCGATTAAGATGCAGGTTTAATTAGTGAAGAGGACCGCGCAGAACCTGTGCAAGCACGGATCTTAATGGTATGTTTTTTGTTTGTTGTTGTCTGACAATTAATGGTCATTAATTGAAACTCAAATGTAAATATTCTAATATTTTGAGATACTGATTTTTGACTTTCATGAGCTGTAAGCTCTAATCATCAAAATTAAAACAAAAAAACTTTTGAAATGTTTTACTTTACATGCAATGAATCTAAAATATATGAAAGTTTAACTTTTTGAAATAAGTTACAAGAAAAAATTTACTTTTTCACGATATTCAATTTTTTTTAGATGTACCTGTAAGTTAGTCAAATAAAAATTTTGGGCCATTTTTGAGGCCCCCTTCTTCAATCAGGCATGTATTTTTTACTGTACAAATAAATGCAGCCTTGCTGAGCGGAAGAGACTTCTTTTAAAACATTAGAATATATTACAGATCCCAATTTGAACACTATTGGTGAATGTTATAATAAATGTATTAATACAGCTTTTATAGGGTTTAATAATTATTTTTATCATCATTGTCTCACTTTTTTATTTTATTTTACAGAAAAACAGTAAAATTACAATACTAACATGTATTAATGTTGATGGAGATTTTATTTGGCAGAAACCCGCAAGAAGACCTCAGTGCTTCTTTTTGTTGACCGCAGCAGATTTATAAATGATTCTCATTACGGATTTGGGAAGATGTTTGGCACACATCACATTGTCACATACCTTTAGAAAAACGAATAAAAATGTTACTGAACAAATGACGAGTAAGTGTTTCAGCGCAGAATTTCCTCGAGCTTTGGACTTACTTGAACCCTTGCACCGCGAGCTTGTGCAGCGCTGTTTGAATACATGCTATTCGTGCGTGTATTAGAAAATAGGGGTGCCCCGATCAGGATTTTTGAAGCCAATTGCCGATCACAGAAAGCAGTATCTGCCGATCCGATCACCGATACCGATCTTTTTAAAGCCATATTTTTATTATGTAGAATTATTTATAGTGATACTCCAATCAGAATTTTTAGACATTTATTCAGTGCCTGAATTTCATTTTTGAAAATGGGGGGAATTCCCCTCTTAGGTGACTCTTGTGAGAGAGGATTTTTTAATTTGAGGGGTGGAGGGGGGCATTTTTTAGACATTTTTCAAAAATATGCATTTATCTCACCTAAATGTTTGATCATCCATTTTTCCAATTGTGCAGTTGTTGCAGAAAAGCTTACACACAGCACAAGCCTGATTTCACACAGAAGTCCACTACTGATCCATCTGTTTACCACAAACACAACATTTATCCATTATTTTGATTTCAAATCCAAACATTGTTACTGAAAATGCTTTTTCATTGTGATTCTTTTTTTCTTTTACAGAAATACAATCTTTATAGACATGTTTAAATGCAATAAATAGCCGATAAGAAACACATTATTCAATGCTTTTTACTTTTGCATTTAGGCTACTTCTAGATTTATATATTGTTACTCAAGCAAGTGGCAAAAAGTTTAAACTACTTATGTTATCACAAACATTCTAAATTAACTTATGACTGGCAGAAAACAGTCAGCTCTACTAAATTTTATTTTGCATTTAAATCTTTATTACAAGCAATCCTGCGGTTTATAAAGAACTTTGCTTTCTATACCTCCATGAGTGCCATCTGTTATTGCCTTGTTTATCTAAAAGTGCTATTTCCCTTTAAACCTAGCCAAAAAGCAACATGTGATGACTCTGAAACAATTAATTATATGCATTTATAGTGTAATTACTACATTTTCGTGTCAATCCATATTCATATTTACCGCAAACAATGCGCTGTCACTTTAATTCAGTGCATGCAGTACAGCAAAGATAGACTCGGTGCCGGACCGCAACCGTGCGCAGCCTTAACACTCTGATCCGTTAACATGAGGACCATACGCACTGCAAAGTAATGTGAACCTGGCATTATGTGTGTGCGCTGCGAGTGCATGAGCACACGGTCTCTAGGAGAGCGTGCGAGCGCTGAAGGGTTAAACACTGGGAATAAATTAACAAGAAAAGCCATTTATAAATTTTAGTAACGATGCGACACTGCCTCTATTGTGCAAGTGACAATTCCTGCTTATAATGCAGGCGCGATGTGATTTGAAGCCATTTGCGCATTTAGAGAGGGAAAGCGTGCGCAATGATTCACACAGGCTGTTTATGAAATGATGTTTCACAGAAAGTTTCTAATTACATTATATGTTATTTAATTAATAAATATGAATTGTACTTCTCCTTCATCATTATATTTATTTCACCCGCGCCAGACAGAGACTGAGACTGTGCTGCTGCATGTCGTGCCAAACCTCTCACGGCACGCGCATCATCAGCTAGAGATCGGTTTTTGAGATCGGCCTTTTTAGAGACCGCCGATCAAACATCCCAACGCGATTATCGGCCAATTATGATCGGTACCCGATCAATCGGAGCACCCCTGTTAGAAAACATAACATTCTGCAGTTTATTTACTAATTGTTTGAGGCCATTTCGCAATTTCAATCATCACCGTAACCAGCTCAACCACCTCTTCCTCTTCTCATCAGAGACATGAGATGCAATACTAAATGGTCTCTGACTGTCGGTGCTTCGTGCTTATAATGATTTTTGCGTCTTTCTTGGACAGTTTTAAATGCTTCCCCACTGCCGTCATATTTGCTGCATTAGTGCGCACCTCTATTTGATCGTGGCATTGTTCAGTACAATTTATTCATTTTTTTCGCTTATTCGCAATTATTATTAACAATTTCAGTTGCCGACCGTTCGGAGCATCCTTAGTTTTAACACATGCACAGTAGCATTAAAAGTTTGGTCTCTGAAATTATTGGACGGTATTAAAACTTATTTTCAGTAAGGATGCATTAAATAATGCCCTATGATTTCTGCGTTGTGGAAAACGTGGGCAGAATTGCGTAATCCAGTCATAAAAACGGAATTAAATGTATAACGCAGTATGTCACAGATTTGTCAAACTTTGGATGAATTAATCAAAAGTAGGTCATTACACTTCAATCAAATCGCAATATGGACCAATATCTGTAAATCTTAAATCGCATAAAGACTTTTTATTTAAGAATGTTTTTATGTTCTGTGCGTCTCTGTATGAATGAATGGCGCAGATGCGCGGTTTTGTTTACTACACACATACTGAAGTGCACTCGATGCTCGTGGTGATTTCAGCATCTGCCGCCTCACTAAATGAAGACATGCCTGTAAATACATGAACAACATCTCCAGAACTGTTCAAAGAGTCACTTCATGAGCATTTTACCGTTTCATTTGAGAGAAACTGTATCATATTCACTCAGAAACTTAGAAGGTATTTACGAGAACCCGTCAAAATAAAAGTTTGGTTTAACTTGAAGACATTGTGTCAGAAATATAATAGCCTACTATTGTTCATTAGGATGTACTACTACTAAAATTATTAAAACTTTTTATTTTTTAAGAAATATTCACAAAATATTTCTTCCATGTTTTAATTTTAATAGTAAAATTACTATTGAACTATTACCCCGTTGTTTGTCAAAAAAATAAAATAAAATAAATGGTGTTTATTTTTTCTGATAACCAGAAAAATTTAAATACACGACATATAATTTCTGAAGGGGAAAACTATTGCTATTGTAACAATCCATTTGAAAAAATACAATTGTTTTTATGCATTCAAATAATTAGACATGGTAAAACAGAATTTGGTAACAATAAAACATAATTTCATAGGGCCCTTTTTTGTTATACTTTTAACTAATGGATGTGAAATTGCAGAAGTTTCATGATTTGAACCTATTAGACATGCTTTCTGATTAATAAAATTAAATTTAATCTTTTAAAAAGGAGTCCAGAAAAATTAAAATGAAAAAAAAAAAACTGAATAAAAAATAAATAAAACAAAATTTAATTTCATAGGGCCCTAATAAAATTTATCAGAAGTGATTGTTAAAAATAAGTAATGGATGTTGAAAATTCATCATAGAAATAAATTAAGTTTTTAAATATTTTTTTATATTTTAAATTGTAATACTATTTCACAGTATTACTTTCTATACTGTATTTTTGATCAAATAAATGCAGCCAGGGTGTGCAGAACAGACTTTTGTAAATCGTTTAAAAAAAAAATCGTACTGACCCCAAACTTGTGTTTTGTATAAACGCATTTAAACACTACAGACAAATCGAAAAGGAGATCAGCTGTGTAAAGTCTTTCACTTTAATGGTTGGAATAGAGGCGGTTGGCGAAATGTTTTGAATGGCAATTACAGAATAAGAGAGAGAGATAAAGAAAGAATGCAGGGGTCGTGCTGAAGTCAGTGACAAGCTGAGCCATAGGCCTTCAGAAACTCCTCGAGGATGTGGCGCCTTGTGGCTGCTCTAAATGTCTTGAAACTGAAGCCGTGGCAGCGCTCTGAAACTTTGCTGAGGCTGCAGCATGTTCATGGAATTTCCAAAAGTCATAAATGATCATGGTCTGATGTATCATCTTGTAAAATGATTTTACATTATAGTGCATCATACTGACCGTTAGAGGTTTTGGATACTTCAGTTTACAACATTCCAGATTGAATTGAATGTATCTGGTGACCTTAAAGTGAACATGAAATTAGAATTGACACTGTTTACTTTTAATAATACATGTTCCTTTTTCTATTGTGCATGATTCATCAGTGCATTTTATTCTAAACAGAAATGTTGGTCTTCATAATCTTTCATCAAAATGTAATTACTGGCTCCATTATGCTATGGAACGTCCACTCTTCAGGATCCAGTCAGTTCCCAGTAGAGTACTGAATATTGTGTTTTACTCGGTCAGAAATATATCATAATTTGTAAGGAAAATGGATTGTGAATGTGGTTTTATGTTGATTTAAATCATAGTTGATTTAAGTCATAACATCATTAAAACAGTAGAAAATTCACCTTTTGACGTTGCCCAGAGTTTGCAAACAGTCTGATTAGACTGATTGGGGTGAATAAGCACTATTTAGATGTATCTTACATACTGTGCAAAACTGGAGAGCAGCCTTTCAAAAGCTATTTGAAAGTCTGGGGTCTGTAAGATTTTTTTTTTTCTTTAAGATTTTATTCAGCAAGGATGCATTAAACTGATAAAAATTGACAAAACTATAATAATATAAGCAGCATAACTATCTTGGTAATACTCTTAATCATAAAGACTGTTCAAAAGCATTAAAAAATGTTACCAACCCCATGCTTTTAATGGTAGTGCAAGTTGAGCTAGTTTTTGTGTGTACCTGGCACACAAAGTAACCCATTTCACACACACACACACACACACACACACACACAAACACAAACAAGCACACACACAATGAGAATTGATTGTCTAGTAGGGCTTCTAGCTGTTACCAGGGTTGGTGGATTCTAACCACTGAAATGCATATATCATGTACATTGTGTTGGCAGGGTCATGGTTGATTTCAGTTGAGCCCTTCACCTTTTTCAGGTCTTGAAGCATAAACATGACCTCTGCTTCTGAATCCCCCACCGTCTCAATGCGATGACCCAGAGCGAGCCCATAAAAATACAGTATATTCAGTCCTGACTATTCTTCCCGGAGGTCTGCAGAGGACTGTTCACCTCAGCATGCACAGAAACAAGAGCGCTTGATGGAAAAGCATTAAAGTAAAAAAAAAAGACATGAAAACTGACTTTCATGAAGACTGACCCATAATGCTCCATTTAACAATTTTTTTTTTTAATTCAATATGTACTTTTACTCATGCCATTTTTCTAAAGCCATCTAGTTTACTTCAGAAATACAGTAACCATAGTAACACATTACAATATGTTCAACTGATTAACATTAGTAAATGCATCATGAACTAACAGTGAATGAAATATTTTAAACAAAATGTTTAAATCTAGGTTAATTTGGAAAGGCTGTTCATAACATGTTAGTTTATATTAAATAATACAACTTAAATGTATAAAAATGTATTATATGCAGAAATAGTTTTTTTATTCTTATTTTATGTTAGTTATTAACCTGTGCATACAGAAACTTAAAGTAAAATGCTACCATTAAAATTTTGAAACTAAGCATACCCTTTTGGTTTAATAATTTTCAGCTACGCACATCTCCAAATATTATAAAACATGCTGTCCTGGGAACCACATGAACCAAATCCCACCACAATCCAAGTCTTCTGTTGTTCCCTGATTCTCTTTTCCCCACCGTCCATTTCTTTTTCCCCTTTCCACAAATATCTGGCTCTATTCTCAAGACCCGTCAATTTATGTGAAGCATGTTTTTCTCATTATTGTGTTGCTGTGGTTGGCTTGGTCCTTCCGTTACCTGTGAGTTGGTCATCTCTCTTTTTTTGCTCTCGTTTCCAGTTTCTCTCTCTTTTGCTGCATTGGATCGGTGTTTGCCAAGCAAAACATTTCAACAGTAGAGAGATTGTTAGGAGCCTGTGTGCTCAGCCCAAGTAACACCCTCCCACACGCATGTCAGCAGAATAGCTCCCCTCCATTTGTGAACTCCTCACCTGTCTGGGAAGCATATTGGCAGGTCAAACGTGTGTGTACTGCTGGATGGGGCATTGCATCGCCACACTGGCTCCCTGTGTCTGACTGAGGTTTACATCAGACGTCCTGGTGTGCAGCACCAGGAAGGAAAACGTTTTTCTGAAAGCTTTTTGTTCTGGAAAAGACTTCAGCGACCTCATAGAATGATGTGTTACATCTAATTATTCACATTTTAATGGTTTTTTCACTTCCCTGTTTCCATTTTCAGAAAATCAGAAGTCTTGTTTATACTATTTTAGCAGCAGAAGTAGAATGTCTTTCATGGTTTTGTTTTTCTTTTCTCACCTTTCTACCCACTCATTTATTTTTTCCTTCAGATCAGTTTGTGTTTTTCCCTTACTCGTGGCTCGAAAACGAGTCTTTATGTTTCTGTCTGAATTTTAATTACTTGCTAGAGTGTGTTTTGAATTTGTCTTGGAAAAAGTGGGCTAACGTCTGATATTAATGTACATGGATGAGGATTTGGGAAGTAATTGCACATATGCAGGGTTCTTTAAATGGAAGCGCATTGGGGGAAATAATTGTCATGCAAATTGCTGTTTGACGTGGTGGATGTCCAGTGCTTCCAGATCAATATAGCCTGTCAAAAATCTCTTGAGTTTCGCCATTGAGTGCTGCAGGGATGACAGTTTTTTTAGGCCAACCTGGAAGTTACCATCTCCCTGGTTCCTTAAAAAAAAAAAAAAAAAAAAAAAAAAAAAAAAAAAAAGCACATAGTATATTCCCATTGTCTTTTGGATTATTTCAGAAATTAAGCTCTGTGACCAACAATAGTTTATGAAAATTCATCATTCAGGGGTATTACTGATGAATGTTTGTGCTGTAAAATACAACGGGGAAATATCTTGAGCTTGTGTTAACCATAGACCTTAATTCAGACATTTTTCCAAAAATCCATAAAAAAAATAATAACTTTGGGACAATGGACCTAAAGTGCAAAAAAAAAAAAAAAAAATATATATATATATATATATATATACACATATACATATACATATACATACGCATACGCATACACTCACTGGCCACATTATTAGGTGCACCTGTTCAATTGCTTGGTAACACAAATTGCTAATCACATGGCAGCTCAATGCATTTAGGCATCTAGATGTGGTGAAGACGACTGACTTGCTGAAGTTCAAACCGAGCATCAGAATGGGGAAGAAAGGGGATTTAAGTGACTTTGAACGTGGAATGGTTGTTGGTGCCAGACGGGCTGGTCTGAGTATTTAAAAAACTGCTGATCTACTGGGATTTTCACGCACAACCATCTCTAGGGTTTACAGAAAATGGTCCGATAAAAGAGAAAATATTTAGTGAGCATCAGTTGTGTGGACGAAAATGCCTTGTTGAGGTCAGAGGAGAATGGGCAGACTGGTTAGAGATGATAGAAAGGCAACAGTAACTCAAATAACCACTCGTTACAACTAAGGTATGCAGAATAGCATCTCTGAACGCACAACACATCGAACCTTGAAGCAGATGGGCTACAGCAGCAGAAGACCACACCTGGTGCCGCTCCTGTCAGCTAAGAACAGGAAACGGAGGCTACAATTCACACAGGCTCACCAAAATTGGACAATAGAAGATTGGAAAAACGTTGCCTGGTCTGATGAGTCTTGATTTCTGCTGCAACATTCAGATGGTAGGGTCAGAATTTGGCGTAAAGAACATGAAAGCATGGATCCATCCTGCCTTGTCTCAACGGTTCAGGCTGGTGGTGGTGGTGTAATGGTGTGGGGGATATTTTCTTGGCACACTTTGGGCCCCTGAGTACCAATTGAGCATTGTTTAAACGCCACAGCTTACCTGAGTATTGTTGCTGACCATGTCCATCCCTTTATGACTACAGTGTACCCATCTTCTGATGACTACTTCCAGCAGGATAATGCACCATGTCACAAAGCTCAAATCATCTTAGACTGGTTTCTTGAACATGACAATGAGTTCACTTTGCTCAAATGGCCTCCACAGTCACCAGATCTCAATCCAATAGAGCACCTTTGAGATGTGGTGGAACGGGAGATTCACATCATGGATGAGCAGCCGACAAATCTGCAGCAACTGCGTGATGCTATCATGTCAATATGGACCAAAATCTCTGAGGAATGTTTCCAACACCTTGATGAATCTATGCCATGAAGAATTAAGGCAGTTCTGAAGGCAAAAGAGGGTCCAACCTGGTACTAGCAAAGTGTACCTGATAAAGTGGTGTGTGTGTGTGTGTATGTATATATATATATATATATATATATATATATATATATATATATATATATATATATATGTATGTATATATGTATGTATATATATATGTATGTATACAGGTCCTTCTCAAAAAATTAGCATATTGTGATAAAGTTCATTATTTTCTGTAATGTACTGATAAACATTAGACTTTCATATATTTTAGATTCATTAGAACACAACTGAAGTAGTTCAAGCCTTTTATTGTTTTAATATTGATGATTTTGGCATACAGCTCATGAAAACCCAAAATTCCTATCTCAAAAAATTTGCATATTTCATCCGACCAATAAAAGAATGGCCATTATGTTCAGTTATGCACTCAATACTTGGTCGGGAATCCTTTTGCAGAAATGACTGCTTCAATGCGGCGTGGCATGGAGGCAATCAGCCTGTGGCACTGCTGAGGTGTTATGGAGGCCCAGGATGCTTCGATAGCGGCCTTAAGCTCATCCAGAGTGTTGGGTCTTGCGTCTCTCAACTTTCTCTTCACAATATCCCACAGATTCTCTATGGGGTTCAGGTCAGGAGAGTTGGTAGGCCAATTGAGCACAGTAATACCATGGTCAGTAAACCATTTACCAGTGGTTTTGGCACTGTGAGCAGGTGCCAGGTCGTGCTGAAAAATGAAATCTTCATCTCCATAAAGCTTTTCAGCAGATGGAAGCATGAAGTGCTCCAAAATCTCCTGATAGCTAGCTGCATTGACCCTGCCCTTGATAAAACACAGTGGACCAACACCAGCAGCTGACATGGCACCCCAAACCATCTGTGGGTACTTGACACTGGACTTCAGGCATTTTGGCATTTCCCTCTCCCCAGTCTTCCTCCAGACTCTGGCACCTTGATTTCCGAATGACATGCAAAATTTGCTTTCATCCGAAAAAAGTACTTTGGACCACTGAGCAACAGTCCAGTGCTGCTTCTCTGTAGCCCAGGTCAGGCGCTTCTGCCGCTGTTTCTGGTTCAAAAGTGGCTTGACCTGGGGAATGTGGCACCTGTAGCCCATTTCCTGCACACGCCTGTACACGGTGGCTCTGGATGTTTCTACTCCAGACTCAGTCCACTGCTTCCGCAGGTCCCCCAAGGTCTGGAATCGGTCCTTCTCCACAATCTTCCTCTGGGTCCGGTCACCTCTTCTCGTTGTGCTGCGTTTTCTGCCACACTTTTTCCTTCCCACAGACTTCCCACTGAGGTGCCTTGATACAGCACTCTGGGAACAGCCTATTCGTTCAGAAATTTCTTTCTGTGTCTTACCCTCTTGCTTGAGGGTGTCAATGATGGCCTTCTGGACAGCAGTCAGGTCGGCAGTCTTACCCATGATTGCGGTTTTGAGTAATGAACCAGGCTGGGAGTTTTTAAAAGCCTCAGGAATCTTTTGCAGGTGTTTAGAGTTAATTAGTTGATTCAGATGATTAGGTTAATAGCTCGTTTAGAGAACCTTTTCATGATATGCTAATTTTTTGAGATTGTTGTGTTGTATTGAATCTAAAATATATGAAAGTCTAATGTTTATCAGTAAATAAATTACAGAAAATAATGAACTTTATCACAATATGCTAATTTTTTGAGAAGGACCTGTGTATATATATATATGTATGTATGTGTACATATATATGTATGTATGTATATATATATATATATGTGCATATGTATATATGTGTGTCCAGTCATCTTCCCATTAAAATTTATGTCATGCTTCATATCATTGTTTTTCATAGCAGTTAATGTGTCCATTGAAAAGGACCTTAATCAGGGACCATTTTAAAATCCTGCTGAACCACAATTAACTACTTTATTTTCATGGAAATAAAAAATTATATTGACTCACCTCTTCACTCTTTTTAACAGCTTGTTGGCTACAATGAGAAGCCAGTGAACCTGCAGATGTTCATCGGGACAGCGGATGACCGTTATTTGAGGCCGCACGCGTTCTACCAGGTTCACCGCATAACAGGAAAGACTGTTGCTACGGCAAGCCAGGAAATTATCATCGCCTGCACGAAGGTTCTCGAGATTCCTCTCCATCCTGAAAACAATATGTCTGCCAGGTACCTGCCAACAGCTCTTCACTTCAACATCAATCTAGATTATTTCTCTCTCACACACACACACATAAATACTTTTTTTTTCTTTTCTTTTACGGTGAGGACTTTCCATTTGACTTTTGTTTTTAATAATATTGAATATCCCCTAACCTACCCATCCTTAAACCTAACCCTCACAGAAACATTTTTGCATTTTAAAATATTATTTTAGTTCAGGATGATAAAGTTATTGTCCTTGTGGGGACTGTCAGCTGCTTAGCACAGTGTAGATGGTTTTAGGTAAAGGAATTTGATCTTCACAATGTAGTGAAATATGCAGAAACTCTAGAAGCCGTGTTTGCAATGAGCTACGGTTTCTTTCTAAGATAATGATATTTACTATGGCTGCTAAACCTAACCATAACTGAAAACTTTTGACATTATTGGATTTGGATTAAATATATGAGTCTTTTAAATCATGAGAAACTCTTTTCTATGTGAGAGAAGACATTTTCGAAAATGTGTCATTCACAAGTAGAATGAAATGTTTACACACACATCAGCACTCATTTATCACACACTACTGTTCAGAAGATGGGATTTTTGTAATATTTTAGAAGGAAGTTTTGTGCATTTTAACGTGCTGATTTGGTGCTCAAGAAACATTTCTTATTATTATCTGTGTTGAAAAATGTTATGCTGCTTAATACTTTTTGCAGAAACTGTGATACATACTTTTTGTAGTATTCTTTCATAAATACCCTAGTGAAAAATAAATATGCTAAAATCTATTTGAAATACATTTATTTACTATACATTTGCTACAAATACATTTACGTAGTTATGCGCTTAATAAAAATACCCTGCAGTTGTGCTTTTAGTATTCAGTTCAATTCAAGTTTATTTGTATAGCGCTTTTTACGATACAAATCTTTGCAAAGCAGCTTTACAGGAAATTAAGTTTCTACAATATATTTATATATTGTAGAAACGTAATATATTTAACATGTAAAAATTTGGTAATTCTGTAAAGTATACTAAAATGCACACTTTAATTGTGCGGAATTAGTGCTGAAGTCCAACTAAAGATATACTGAAGTATATTTGAGTGTGCTAAAGTGGAACTATTGTGAGCATACTTCAGGTGCACTTTAAATATCTTGCATTTAAAGACTGATATTATTGAAAGATCATACAGTCCTCATCAATAGTGACTTTAAAACATATTTTAGGCTTAATATTAAGAAATGAACTTTGTGCACAAATAGTACTCCAAATAAAGTTTAATTATAATTTTTATATTCGTAAGTCATGCGATATTTTTACTAGGGTAGAAAGAACAGCATTTATTTGAAATAAAATATTTATGACAACTGTAAATATCACAAATCGAATCATTCCTTGTTATTAATTTAATGCATTCTTGTCGAACAGAGGACATTAAAAAATCTTGCTGACCACAAACCTTTGAACAGTAGTGTAAATTGCAGTTATTTATAATAAAATGTACAATATTTATGGAATAAGAATGTGTTTCTGATTGAAAACAATAATATCTGCCATTTTTAATAAGCACAGCTTAATCTTTGAATTCTGTGCCAGCTTTTAATGTGCACTTCAATTAAAAATATTCCTTTTTTGTTATCAGTCATTTATTAACTCCATTTAAAAAAAAAAAAAAAAAAAAAAAGAGTATAAATGACTTGGAGTGATTAGAAATCATTTAACTGCTCTGCTTGATTGGTAGGATGATGGAACTGTTATGGATACTCCTTTCTCATGTGTTTCTCCTGCTGTGTTTGTCAGTATTGATTGTGCTGGAATCCTGAAGTTGAGGAACTCTGACATTGAGCTGAGGAAAGGAGAGACTGATATTGGACGGAAAAACACTCGGGTCCGTGTGGTGTTCCGGGTTCACATCCCACAACCCAATGGAAAAGTGATCTCACTGCAGGCTGCTTCAATTCCAGTGGAGTGCTGTAGGTTTTGTATACACACAGAAGAAAAATATATTTGGGGGGGGGGTAAAAAAAATAAAAGTGTGTGTGTATATATATGTGTGTGTGTGTATATATGTATATATGTGTGTGTGTATATATATGTGTGTGTATACATATACATACATACAGTGGTGTGAAAAAGTGTTGGCCCCCTTCCTGATTTTTTTTATTTTTTGCATGTTTGTCGCACTTTAATGTTTCAAATCATCAAACAAATTTAAATATTAATCAAAGATAACACAAGTAAACACAACATGCAGTTTTTGAATGAAGTTTTTATTATGAAGGGAAAACAAAATCCAATTTTATATATATATATATATATATATATACACTATGTATTTTTACTGTATACTGTACTTATATTATAGTGTATTTACATAAAATATATGTATATTATTGTCTAATGTAAATGTACTTTCTTATCTTTATATCTGTGGTGAAACAGCCCAGCGCTCGGCACAGGAGTTACCTCAGGTCGAGAAGGCCAGTATTAGCAGCTGCCCAGTGAGTGGAGGAGAGGAAATGGTCATCACTGGCTCCAACTTCTTCCCTGAGTCCAAGGTCATTTTTCTGGAGAAAGGTCCTGGTAAGAATCAATGTGGTTCAAGTGCTATTTTAGAGTTTCTTTTCTCCATCTATTGGCTGTCTGGAACACTTGTTCAATCATTTTTGTTTCATTTTTTTTTCATATCTATCATATCATAAGTTTCATATCTCTTGGGCCTATTCTTCCCACATATTTTTCTCACTTTATACATAATTTAAAGTCAAATCAATATTTCATATCCATTGATTAATTTAGCAAGTAGCTATGCACTAAGCTACTGTCAGTAGGTCATTATATCAAAATTAACCCCTTTTAGGGTGATATTAGATCCCTCCACTTAGTATCGTTACTTGCAATTGGCTAGTACTAATTGCTTTTAGTAGTTTGCTGCAAGCTCTGCAAGCACAGCTGAGTATGCACTACAAATATCTTCATCATTCACTGTGAGCAAATATTGCCTCCTCACCTATTTTATCCTCAAAGTTCACAGATATACCTGCACTAATCTCAGTGAAGGTAAACCAGCCTTATTCTTAAAACAGCAAGATCAGGTGGTTTTTAGTTAAAGTCTGTGTGGCTTTGGGAAACTGGAGCGACGGGTAAAATGTGAGGGAGTTTCGGTTTCTCACTTCTCATTTGAGGGCGGAATTTGATTGTTTCTCGTCTAACCAGAGTGATTTATCTTCGCTATATCAGCATCTTGACCACCCACGATTTCCCTTCTCCTCTGAGGACACTGCGTGTGTGAACGTATATGTGTGAGTGCAGTTCAGCATGAACACACACAAACACCTACACACACAAACACCACTGCACTCAAGCAAGCGCACACTCCATAAATGCATATCGTTAAATATACAAATGCACTTTGCACACACCTACATCCAAACTGCGATCACCCCATAAACACACGTGCAAGTGCACTGTGCACACAAATACACACCCTCATTCCTTATGCTTATAAACTTGTGTGTTCCACCCCTTATGTTTTCTCTCTCTGTCCACACACACACACACACGCAGACACTAGATTTATGGTTGGCCGTAGTGTTGTGTGTCACTGTTGTTCTAGAGCTCACCTGTAGACCTTAGCATCTGCTTTAAGGATGACTCAGAGGTCAGCAGGGTTGCTCTGGCTGCAGGCACACTGCTGGTCACTCGCTGGATCCAAGACACAAAGCAAATAATAGCTTCATGTGTGTGCAAGACAAACTTTGCATTTCCTTATCAAAAAAAAAAAGAAAATAATAAAATTAATTGGCTTCACTAAAACCTGTGTATTTAATGCTTTTTGAGCATAGTTTTGCATTATGATAGGTGCTTAATAAGGCACATTAGAATGCATTTTTTGTTTCATAAAGCATTTTTTGTACAACCAAAGCACATTTAAGGAGTGTGATGTGTTATATATTGTGTTATAATGCCATCTGTACATGAGTAATTTAATACAGAATTTACAAATTTGTTCTTTTTGTAAGGTCACAGTCAGCTACTAATTAAATTAGTTAATTAGTAGCTGACTGTGGCCTTACAAAAAGATAATATTTACTTTTTGACCCAAGGCACTGTTTGTAGTAAAACGTCCAAAAATCTAACTTAATTGAGTGCTTTGGGCCAGAAAGTAAATGCTGCATTATATCCATTTATATTACTTTTTTTTTTTTTTTTTCAAGAAAAAAATGCTTTAAAGGTGTAACCATGAAAATCAAATCACACAGTGCATTTTGGTGACTTTTGTTTCTGCTGTGTTAGGTAAGACAATGGATGTTTTTTTGTTGTTGTTTTTTTTTTTTTCTCTCATTGGTTACATGCAGATCAAATAAAAAAATCATACAAATATGCGTTCTCTTTAGTCAATTAAATATTTAACTAAATTCCATATGATTATATTTCCACATAGGGCAAGAAATCTAAAATGTGCTTTTAATCAGTGTAGTTTAGGCCTGTTTATTATTATTCTCTACCGTAACACATACAGCACATATTATAAGGTTTCGTACCAAATACCTTTAATATGTTAAACATACAGGCTTAAATGAAAGTTTTACCACAAATTACTCTCTGAAACTGCAGCTGTTTTTGAAAACAAGTGAAATACAATGTTAACAGCCCTAAGAAATGCATTTGGTGCCATTTGAACCTGAAACCTACCTATTTATTCAAAGCTTTTAGTTTTGAATGTCGCTAGTTACATCTACCTGGCAGATGACTGAAGCTCATTTGTTGCAGGTTGCTCTTTCTCTCCCATTCGACACACATGGCTTCCGTGTGTCTGTCAGTCTGAAGCCTCAGCTTTCAGTCACTCTGCTTTCAAGAGGCTTTATTAGACTGACTTTTTGGGGTTAGACTGTGTCATGATCCCCAACAGCGCTCTGTCTGTATGGATTTTTGTTGATCCTTTGATTCTCACTGTGAGCTGAAATAGACCTTTTACACAATGAACAGAGCCCTCAGAGACAGTGAGTCATCTCCAGCAGACAGTCTTCTTTTTTTATTTATTATTTCTCTCTCACTCACTCACTCTCTTACGCCTCATAACGTCAGGCATGGTAGAAAATCTGTCTTTCTTTGACTCTTTCCAGTATCACTTGTGTGCTTTTGTTTCTTTGATAAGCAACCCTTCTCAGTCTTTCTCGCTCTTTCTTTTTCTATCTTGCTCATTTTTTCCATCACTCGTCCATAAGTAATGAAACACAAGTTAGGACCAGCCTCAGATGAAGGCAATGAATGAACGGCATTCTGGGAAAACGAGTCTTGGCCTGCCTTGAGTGTGTGTCTGTGTATATGTATTTCTAGTTTGAGACAATGACACACTGACTAACTCGACTGGAGTTTACACATGAACACACAGGGCTGTTCTACCCCAACAAACTGACTCAGAGTAACACCCTTTGGAACTTACCTCTCCTCCAATTGGCTCCCTGTAAAGTGGCTCCCCTCAAGGCAACTTTTATGGTGATAACCCATGTTTTTGTGGCATTGCATAAAAATGGAAAGTCCTGAGATGCTAGAACAAGTTGGGTGTAAATTTGGCTCTAATGTCTGGCCTTGAGCAGCTCTGGGGGAAAGTTTCTATCTTTTCAGGCAGGAGCTTATCAGAGAGTGTTTATGTGATTTGTGAAAATCACAAAATATAGTTTATTGACATTAAATATGTTGTTAAAGGTGCACACGGTAATATGACACCGGTCTTGTACTTCATACTGACTTGGCCGCCTAACATAAACTGTGATGTCAAATACTGATGCCCTATTTGCAGTAAGCCATTAAATATATATTCAGCAAGTGAAAAAATGAGTAGCATTAAGCTGCTCATGTGTTCTTAACATTTCAGCCTCAATAAGGTGACCAGCTCAATGTTTTTAGGCTACAGATTCTATTAAAAATATAGTTTAATGATGTACATTAGCATGACTAAGTACCCATTAAGAACATTTAATTTATGTGCAAACCTCTTTAATGAGGAAGGTAATGACTGCACCTCTAAAAGAATTGAGAATAGAAAGATTTTTTTTTTTTTTTTTTTTTTTTTTGTATTATTCATGATAACATGCCACATGTAGATGCAGTATTATAATATTTTGGTACTGTATTTAAAAAAAAATGTGACATTGCTCCAATAGTAACCCATGCTAAGCTCATTCAGAGTTTCTTCAAATTAAAAAAGATCTCTGGCTAAAGTCTGGAATGCATCAAATTATATCAAAAGTTCGCTCCTAAATATAGAGAGGAGGCAAGTCTTTTTGTGGACTGGCACAGAGCCGTCCATCTGAGAGTGTTTAGTCTCTAGGGACCACTCTAGTGGTAGGGGACAAACCAGAACGTTTGAGAGGAAGAGGACTAATCATTTTTGTCTAATTTTGACAGATTGTATCTAATCTAATTGAGTGATTATTGTATCAACAGTAATTAGATGGGTCATGTCTAAATGAGTAGCCCATGTGGTGGTCCTGAGACTTTGTAACTCATTTTTGACTTGCTGAGTGGATAGATATATAGTTAAGTAGACAAAAGATTCAGGTTTTTAATCACCTGGATAAACATAGATCTGTATAGCAAAGGTTGTACTGCCCTCATATTCAGAAATTTAACAGGATTGTTTGCTGTGAAATCTTTGCTCATTTCTAATATGTAAACACAAGTGTAACTTTTATATTGTTTGTAATATTTTGCTCACTTAATAGACTGAAGCAACTTTGCATTCACTTGATTATTCAGGTATATTTGTTTTTATAATTGATGTTAATTTGAGCATAAAATTGTTTAAAATGGAGAGTATCAAATGTTAGACATGAATCTTTCGTGGAATGTTTATTTGTACATCTCTTAGTCATTGTTGTATTGTGTTACATTGTTTTTCCCCTTACAAACAGAAACTGCATAGTTTTGATCATAAAACTAAGCTTTTAAATTTCAAGACAAAAATATGCATTTTAATACTGATATAAAGATCTCATTGATTTACAAACTATCAGAACTTTTATTTAACTTTTTGATCATATAAATATCAGCAAATGCAGAAATTTTTTTTTTTTTTTTTTTTTTTTTTTTTTGCTGACTTTGGATAAAATTAAGCTTTTTTTCCAAGTACAGTATGAGCGCCATTTTCTGTTATTTCTAGTACGTCAAACGATTAATTGCATCCAAAATAAAAGTTTTTGTTTACATAATATGTATGTCTGTACTGTGCATATTTATGTATATATATATATAAATACACACACACAGTATATTTTGAAAATATTTACATGTCTATATTTATATTCTTATAATTTATATTTTATATAAATATATTTAATATATGAATTTAGCATATTTTTCTGAAATGTATACATGCATGTGTGTGTATTTATACATAATAAATATACACCGTACACACACATATATTATGTAAACAAAAACTTTTATTTTGGATGCGATTAATCGCGATTAATGAGTATTGATACAATCGTTTGACCGCACTATTTATTTCATATGCCATTAACCTAATGTATCAAATATGATACTTGGCAAGAAATATTTTTGTATATATTTATATATAATTTTTAATATATTTATATCTATATATTTAGTCTATTTTTGATGATCTCTTCCACTGTTAATTCATATGTCAGGCTTTACAGGGTTAACACCCTTTTCCTTCTAGAATCTACAGAAGATTAATTCATTTGTTTTGGTTACAATGAGAGAATATAAATGGCAGATATGAAATATTAAGTACAATTAAGTGTTTACTATGAAAAAAATCAGACCCAGGAAAGCTAAAAAAAAAGGGTTTTGTTTTTATAATGAATGATTCAGGAAATTGTAAATGAGGAGTTACATTTACCATCTGTTTCAGTTGATGCTAGTTTACGCTTGCCAGCAGGACATTTAATTCCACATAATGACACACAAAAGCTTTGTAGGATTTTGCCAGAAGTTTATTTTTCTTGAGTTTGTGTATCATAGTAGTAATTACAGAACAGCGGTGTTTCTGGGCCGAAGAATTAGGACAGTAAAAATAAGCATCTGTAATCAATAATCTGGTCTTTATTAGTGTGCTTGTCACTGGGCTTTAGAGTCTGGTTCCTGTTTGAACCTGCCCTCATGTGGGGCCCTCTCCGGTGTCCAGTGAATGTCAACATGTGCTGCTGTACTACTACTGCTGAAGTTGCAGGCATCCAAGGTCATTCTCATATTAGCAAAATGCCTTTTGACACAGAAGGGAGCTGAGACGCTACACCGTAACCTCATGTAAACAGCGGTCTCTGGAGTGTAATGCACCAGGTGATCATGAAACTGCTCACAGCGGTATCTTTACTTTGATCACAGTCCTCGAACACTGCCCCTCTACATTACTCCTTTGAAAGTTTTTTTGTAACATATATGCACATGTACCCACTCATAAACATTACACATTCAAAATTACTCATTTTAGACATTCTTGGGATTATACTGCTGTTTGACTCATGTTAGACTCATGTCAGGCACAAACTTCAAAGCTGGAAATGTGTTTAAGAACGTAAATCAGACCTGTGTCATGCTGTTTGTGCAGTTTATATAATTTATGATCCATGAAGTGACTATTTTCCCTTCTAGGATCAGTCTTAACCAGTTGGCTCTGGTCCCTTGGCTTTCATTTTCTGTCTGCAAGACGTCTGCTCAGTTGATTAGCTTCATGGCAAAGGAAAAACTTGAGATGACAGCATGTTTTCCGAAAGATCTTGCACCTCTCCACAGGCAGCACATGGAAGCATTGTGCTATGAATAAAGTTATTCCATGCATCTTGCCATGATTCAACAATAAATAATGTTCTTCCACACATCTCTCTAACACTCTTATGGCTTTATAAATGACATCATTACCTGTTAGGGGCCCAAGCGAATTCTGTGTTCCTGTCAGCAAGAGCAAACAGAGTGAGACTGATCTGATTTTCATTAAAATATCTCTCAAGTAGCCCGCTGTTAAGAAGTCACTCCGCTAATACAGCTCCAGAATTTCTAGCCCTCTTTCTTGGGAGAATTTAGCATGTCATTTGTTTTTCATAGTCAGGTCAGTGTTGTATGCAGTCCCTGCGTAGAGCTGACATTTTGATCTATTCGAGCAATTGAGCCTCTTTCAATGTGGAAAAAGGCTTGTCGTTTGCAAGCAAACTCAATTTATCACTGTATTATTCTCAAGGCAAGGCACAATTTATTAAGCTTCTCTCTGGATTTGGTGCTGGAGCACCTGTAGAAACATGCAGCTGTAGAGCTCCCCTCGGAACCTTATAAAACTTAATGCTGATTGGCTATTTGTAACCTTAATCTCTAAAGCTTCAGCGGAGGGCTGGAAGACACGATGATGATAGTGGTGGAGGTAGTAATGAGGAGATGGTCAGGTTACCTAATTTTGAGGGGTCAAATATTGGCACACAGAGTTTAGTTCAGGTCATTGTGTATGCCATCTTTCCCATATTATGTTCTCATGTATTCAGCTAACACTTTTTTCTTTTTTCAGATGGACGACCGCAGTGGGAGGTGGAGGCGAAGATCATCAGAGAGAAGAGTCAAGGAGTGAGTGAATACTTTCCTCTTTACATGTCTAAGAAAATTTTTGCCAACAAAAGCACAGACGATACACAAGACATAAATATGTCTACAGACCCTTTTCAGTCTTTCTTTTCCTTCTTGAACTAAAAGCTGAAATGCCTCTTTGAGTGTTTAACGCTTAACCGATTTGAGCACATTTTACTATGTTTATTTTTGTAGTATGTAGTATATTTTCACTTTGTATTTGTCAGTGGGACAACTTTGACAGGTTTGTCTCAGACACCAATGATGTGTTCTTTGTCTCTTGTCTCCATCTGTAGTCTAGCATCGTGGTGGAAGTGCCTCCTTATCACAGTAAGACGGTCACTTCAGCAGTGCAGGTGCAATTCTACGTGTGCAATGGCAAACGGAAAAGGAGCCAGTCACAGCGCTTTACCTATCTGCCAGGTACGTATTCAATACCACATTACAATCCATTGCATATCACGTCACTTATTTCCTAAATGATATTAGAGCTCAGTAGTTGTTGCTTTTCATTAAGCAGTTTCATACCTTTACCTCATAATGAATGAATGATGCATTTATATAGCGCTTTATTGTGTATTGCTGTACACCCAAAGCGCTTTACAATCATGTGGGGGGGTCTCTCCTCAACCACCACCAGTGTGCAGCATCCACTTGGATGATGCGACAGCAGCCACAGTACAACGGCGCCAGTACGCGCACCACACACCAGCTACAGGTGGAGAGGAGAGAGAGTCATTGAGCCAATCAAGTGTATGGGGATTATTAGGAGGCCATGATAGACAAGGGCCAGTAGATGGAATTTGGCCAGGACACCGGGGTTACACCCCTACTCTTTACGAGAAGTGCCATGGGGTTTTTAATGAACACAGAGAGTCAGGACCTCGGTTTAACGTCTCATCCGAAAGACGGTGCTTTTTGACAGTATAGTGTCCCCGTCACTATACCGGGGCGTTAGGACCCACACAGACCACAGGGTGAGCACCCCCTGCTGGCCTCACTAACACCTCTTCCAACAGCAACCTAGTTTTCACCGGAGGTCTCCCATCCAGGTACTGACCAGGCTCAACCCTGCTTAGCTTCAGTGGGCAACCGGTCTTGGGCTGCAGGGTGATATGGCTGTGGCCATAGTTTATATGCACTACTGTTCAAAATTTTGGGGTCTGTAAGATTTTTTTTTTATCCCTGTAATGGTAATAGCATTAATCCTGTCTTCAATGTCACATGATTCTTCGGAGATCATTCTAATATAATGATTTGGTGCTTAAGAAACATTTCTTACTATCATCAGTGTTGAAAACAGTTTTTGTAGAAACTTCTTTTCTTTTTTTACCCTTGTATTCAGGATTTTTTTTTTTCCAATTTCTATAAAAAAAAAATAATAATCTTACTCCAAGCCTATGAATGGTAGTTTATGTAAGTGCATAATGGCAAAAAAGTTGAAAAACAAAAGTAATTTACAGATCCTGAGAGCCTCAAATGTTAAAATTGTATTTTGCTCGATTAAAAATAAGCTTGGTGTAAAATGTTTTTGTAAGTAATTGCATTTTACAGTAAAAATAAGCATCTGTAATCAATAATCTGGTCTTTATTAGTAATTAAATATAAAATAAGCAATATGAAATATATTAAGTCGTTATACATATTCAAAATATATACATATACACATTATTGCAGATTGGAATTTGTGACAACTGTAACTTCGTGTCCACCTTACATCAAGTATTGTGTCTGAGTCTGGCCTCACAGCAATCATGTGACTCAATTTCATACAAAATAGTTTTCTTGCTAACTTGACATAACAGTAACAAGAATGGCATACATGTGGGTTTTCACAGCAGAGTCACCCGTTTGATCATGCCAGCGTTCCTCTGCACCGTGCACCAGTGTGGTTAGGGATGAGGTTGTTCCAGTTAAGCACCTGGTAACCGCTCATGTAAAATAATTTAAAGAAAGAATCAGCATGATTTACATGTGGCTGGAGGCATGAAAATCTAGGGTTTTCAAGAACTAGACCCCTTCAGTGTCTTTGTCTTTCTGTTTTTCTCACTGTCATTAAACGCTGTCATTCTTTTTCCATCTCCCATTGGCTTCATCTGTCTTAATAGTCATATTCTGCAGAATTACTTTGCATTTTAGAAGATTTTCCCCTATGATAAGTCTGTTGAATGATGAGGTGGATGATTCACATGGCTATTATAATTTCTCACACATGTTGAGTTGACATGCATTACATCAGGACGTTAATAGTTCTGCCTTTGAAATTGACATTGAACATCTGATGAAATAGACCAAAATGCAGGGTATTGTAAAAGTCGACATCTAATTATAGCTTATAGAGTTTCTAATAAAGTGTATTCGTGTGTGGTTCTCATAGCAATAAGCCGGTTAGGTATTAATTTCCCAAAGTGAGTCAAACCGAAAAACAGCGTTGGCGTAATTAAAGCACACGTGAGCAACTTTTTTGGTGTCTTTATCTCTGAGTTGCATGCTAACCTGTTGAAGAGATTGAGAACAAAAAGAGAGGGAGAGTAAGAGAGAGAGATAGGCCCAGCCTCCCGCCCACCCTCTTCGCTCCACAAAGCACCCACTCAAATTAGGGTTTCCTGTTTTCCACACTAACCCGTGGGGCCTTAGCCAATCAGACAACGGCACTGGCAGCCAATATTCTGAACAGGCAACGCGACTGTGGTTGCCATGTCATCGGCCCGCTGAGAAAGTGGCATGGCAGGGGGAAGGGCTGAGGTGCTGTGTTGTTAGACTAGAGCCAGACTCTTCATGTGAAATTAATTAGCTGTCTGATGTGATGAGCAGAGATCTTAATCCAAATTAAAATTAAATACAGTGTGAAAGCTGTTGGGCCTGTGAGGAAGTAGTTTGTAATGAACTTAACTGAATGTATGAGGCTTCTTTGTTGGTCACAAATCCACCAGCTTTGGTCCAAAATGCATTTGGAAATGAATGGTATTAGCTGTTTATTAACTGAAACCAAACTTTTTTCATATGCATTGTAAGTACACAGTGAGTAACACCAGACTCAAATGCATTCACACTCTCTCCCACACATTGTCGCCACTTACTCTTCATATCAGGAAACTGCAGTTTTACCACAGTAATGGCCTTGCAGCAGCGTATGAGCTGTGAACTGGATTTTGGTTCCCATTTGGAGCTATGCTGGAGGGCAGACAGCATTCTTCAGTTCCCAAATTCCACACTGGTTTACATGGCACTCAAGCAGGCAACATATGCTCTCTTAGAGTTCACGGCAAGTAAAAATATCCCCCACTCATCCGGGCCAGGGAAATGGCAGATCAGGAAATGGGTTACTGAATACTGTGTTGCTATTACTCATTGTCTGCTTGTTTGGAGAGGAGAGGAGAGGAGAGGAGAGGAGAGGAGAGGAGAGGAGAGGAGAGGAGTTTGGAAATACTGATTCAATGAAATATGTGCAATTTTTGTATTGGCCATAAATCTTGAATGGTTACATACAGTTAGTCATATAATGTTGCTGTCAGTTTTATTGGAAATGGGAAATTGGACAAGAGTTCATTAGTGCTGTGACTCTATTAAACTTTCAAATAAATTGTCAAATCCGTATGGTTAATCAGTTTGGCATGCTAATGTAATGCCATTATAAGATCTCAGCAACTCTCAATATGATAACAATAGAAGTATAAATAAAAATACATATTTTATTGATATTACTGAAATGTACCAAAGATGTTAAACAAGATAATTACTGTTCAGGCTAATTCAGTGACATTTTATTGCTAACAACGCATGAAATCTTAAGATTTTCATGTCAAGTTTTCTCTGCCTTCCTTTTTTCACCCATGTATTTCTCTCTCTTTCTCTCTCCACCCTTGCAGTACGGGTCAAGCAGGAACATAGGGATGATTTGGACTCCCCTGCCGTGCCACCCATGTCCATGCCTCTGGTCCATGCTGCCAGTTTGGTCTGTGCTCAGCCGCTGTCTTCCCCAGAGCACTCCCACCCACCAGACGGCCTTCTGTCCAGCTCCCCACGTGGCCTGGCTGCAGGCCTGCACCCTCTCCAGGCCCCCTGCGCCCCAATGGGCTCCCCAACTCTTCCCCACCTGCCCCACCTTCAGGCTCAAGGGCTGAATGCACCTCCCGAATGCCAGATGCCCTTCCACCCAGGCCCTGCTGCCACTGCAAGGCCGTCTTACCCTCCCATACAGCACAACATGCACTTCAACGGCCAGCACAGCCTTCCTATGACTACGGGCTCCCCACAGGCATACGACCAAATGCCCTTCCATGCCGACCCGGCTGGGTGTCACTCCCTGGGTTTGGGGATGGTGTATGGACCGGCTTCTTCAACACCCACCTCTGTAGTGCCTCCGGGGCCTGGCTCCAGCCCTAGCCATGCAGCCTGTACGGGTAACAACCAGGTCATGGCTCACTCTACCCCTCACCTTCACTCTCTAGGTTACCACTGCACCACTCCAGGGCAGGTACCGTCACCCACCCACACACTGGGACAGCCGGCCCCACAGCTCCAGCATCCCCTGGTTTACCATCCAGCTGGGCAGCGGTCCGCCTCCTGCCCCACAACCTCCAGTGCTCCTGCTCATATGGTGCCATCTCCCCACTCTGGGCCCTCGTCCCCCCAACTCCATTCTCTCCCTTACCACTCACCCACCTCCCCGTCTCCTACATCTAACAGCCCCCTGGGGCCCATGGCACTCTCTGGACAGCCTTCTCCCCAAGCTAGCAGCCCTGTCCTGGCTGGCTTGTCCCCTTCAGGTCCCTTGGTGCACCCGTTGACCCAACAGGGAGAGAGGCTGAACATCAAACAGGAGCCAGAGGATAGAGAGCCCACCTTCCGTACCATCGGCCTACAGGATATTACACTTGATGATGGTGAGTCTTTGCACTTTGTTAAACAATGTTTATTTAAATTTTTTTTTATTTTTATGAAACTTGTGACCACTGCAACTTGCAGTTCGGTGTATGGGAAAAAATTTTTAACTTGAAATTGTTCCTCAACAGGACAAAGCAATATTGATACAATTCACCTTTACATTATAGGTATTTAAAGCCTATGGAACTTGTTACTAAAACTTTGTTTTAATATACTAATCTTAGCATATAATATAGCATTGACTTTTGACTGGGGAACTCCAGGTTACATTTGCTTTAGCTATGATGACCAAACCTACATTGCATGAGCAGTGTTTCCCCTGCCATTATCTTAGGGGCGCGGCCCGCCCTCCCAACGGCACCCCCCGCCCCCCTTGAAGGTCAAGTTAATTTTATTTAATTTTATTTTCTCTATAGCGCCAGATCACAACAAAAGTCATTTAAAGTTACCTTTCCAATAGAACAGGTCTATACCTTGTTCTTTTATTAAACAAACTAAATAGCCTTACGTTATTTGTCTTATTTACACGACGGCATGTTATTTCTGTCTCTAAAGTTTGTTTGCTACTCATACAGAAGCGCGCGTGAGGCTTGCGGTGATATTAACGTCTGCCGCCTCACTAAATGAGGACATAAATACAGAACAACATCTCCAGAACTGCTCTGAGAGTCACTTCATGAGCATTTTACCGTTTGATTTGAGTAAAACTATGCTCATATCATATACACAGAAATGTAAAGGCATTCACGGCAACCCGTCAAAATAAAAGTTTGGGTTTCAATTGTAGACATTGCGGCAGAAATATATTCCTATTGTTCAGCAGAATGTATGCAATAGCCTACTAAAATGATTAAACTCTTATTTTTAAGGAATAATCATAAAACATGTCTTCAGTGTTTTAATTGTAATAGTAAATCCCCTTTATTTTCCCCAAAAATTAGACTTTTTAAATTTTTATTAATTAAAAGAAATTTTGTTTTTATGCGGGGAAAAAAAACCGAACACCCCCCCCCCCCCCCAAAAGCCATAAACCTAGGGGAAACACTGCATGAGTCCTTGTTTTTTCCCCTGGTTGTGTAGTACTCACTGTAATAATTACCTCTTTATTCACTTTATTCATATATGGTCATTTATGGTTATTAGAGTAATTTAATCGGTCTACTAGTCTGTGAATAATACATTAAGGGTTGAATATATATGTGTGAATTTGTGCAGTAGTAACTTATTTATAACAGGAAATAGTAGAACAAGAACATTAGAATGTATTAAACAAGTAAATGCTTCATTTACTAAAATGAATTTGCATGCACAAGTTGCCTGGGGCATTACAGTGTTTGGCAGTTCCCAGATCTTAAGAGTGTCATGACACAGGGTGAATTCATTACACCAGTAATCCTTCTTAGCAGAACTATGAGGCCTAATGTCAGTAGTGTGGGGGAGGGAAGCAGAGAGACTGTGTTTGGCATTACATTGCATTACTGAACCTTATTCATCTCACTGTTTTTGCATTATGTAGTATATGCATACTGTGCATAGTATGCATAATTAGCATAGAATACTCAAACGAACTACTGAATTTGATAGCTGACAGCAAGAATACACTACAGTATATATAGCATGCCTTCATAATACAGTGAGCTCAGTATGACCTTCTATTTTCAGTGTGTTGAATGAAGCAGATGTCACAAACTGCAATTTTAATATACACTACCATGTCAAGAAGCCACTTTTGCTCACCAAGGCTGCAATTATGTGATCGAAAATACAGCAAAACCAGTAATGTTGTGCATTATTATTATTATTATTATTATTTAAAATGACTGTATTTAAATAATTCAGTTTTGTATTATACAAAATTATTCACCCTTGCTGAATAAAATTATTAATTTCTTCAAAAATAAATTAATTAATCCTACTGACAACAAATTTTTCAATGATAGTGTATGTAGCCATTTTTATTTTTGTGACGTTGTCACCAGTCAAAGAATTACATGCATGTAATGAGTTCATGTGGCAGCATGAATCATACAGTAGCATACTAGTTAATTTTTGTTTTTAAAAATATACAGTATTCAGTGTGCACTGTGCAGCATACAGTAAGCAGTACACTAGTATTCCATTCCAAGCATAGCCAGAGCGGGAGAGCTTGTTTCTCAACTTCTGTTTATGTGGATATTTTTTGCTGATGGTGTGTTTATGTGAGAATTTCAGACAACAGACCACAATGGATTCCTTATTCACAACTCAGCTATTTATTATTGAAAATTCAAATGCTTTGTGGACTGTATCACTTTGAACCTGGTGCTCTATCGTAGTCGATCATTTTTTTTCGTGGATGGCTGATGAAAGAGTTCAGGCTAATGCTATAGTTCATCAGCACAGATTTCAGCAAAATCGTCATGTTTTTAAGATACGGATCCTGGACCAGAATGTGATCATGGGGAGTCACTTCTGCTTTCTGCCGTTCTTCAGTTACATATTCAAGTGTGCAGTCAGACAGAGTTAATGAACAGCTTGAGTCACTCAAATTAGACGTGTGCGCGTGTGTAGTGAAGTATGAGTCTAGAACAGGGTTCCTCAAATCTTACCCTGGAGGTCCAATCTGCTGCAGAGTTTAGCTCCAACCCTGATCAAACTCATCTACCTGTGATTTTCTAATGAACTTGAAGACTCTGATTAGCACGCTCAGGTGTGTTTGATTAGGGTTAGAGCTAAACTCTGCAGGAACGGTCCAGATTTGAGGATCCCTGGTCTAGAAGGATGCAGAATTTAACTGAGTAATTAAAACTGCCCTCACTATATGTAGTGTACACACACACACAATTCACACTCTTGGCCAGCTGCATACTAATTCACAGATGTGCACAAGCTAATTCACAGTTTCAAATCACACACTAAAACAAGACACATGGTTACACGCATACACGCTCAATATTTCAGAGTAGGTATGCTCAGCCACACTAAGTATTCACTGCCTACATGTTGCTCACATGTAGCATTAGATGTCCTCATAAATTCAGTGTGTGAGATGGGATGGAGTTGAGCCTTTTTAAAAGTGAAGTTTTGAACTGATTTCATCAGGGACTGTATCCTCCCTAAAGCACACACTATAAATAGGGTCTGTGTCATTCTGACTGTAGTTCTTGAGCACTGCGAGTTGTTAAGGAGGTCAGAAATGAACTGCAAATAGAACAGAACACAGCTCCAGTCGCCGACATAAACCACTAAATCACTACTAGTGAAATGTACAGCATGTTTGCTAAAGCATTGCGATAGGCCTATTTAATGAATAAACTGAAAAATTATGAACACAATTTGGAAAAATACACACATTTATACAAAATTATTTACTAGTTTGCATATAATATTGTGTATTAATATTATTATTATTATTGCATTTGAATATAAACTATGGCTATCACTACTGTTACTAAAGCATTACGACTTATTACTTTAAAGCATTGTTGAATTTATTGAAACCATATAAAAACAATTGAGAAAAATCCAAATAAAATAAAAAGAAAAAATCAAATGTCACAGTAATAATTCATAAATATATTTAAAAAACATTATTTATTCATTGATGCATGGATTGTGATTGTTTACAACAGGGGTGTCCAAGCTACAGCCCGCGGGCCATCTGCGGCCCGCTATCACTCCTGTGGCGGCCTGTGAGGGATTTTAAAAATTTATACGAATCTGCAGAGGTGAGCAAACTATGGGCGTTTTCATCCAGGCTGTGAGGCATTTGTTCCAAAATAGCTATTTATATCAGTAAAATCCAATAGATGGCGCTGTAGCCTGTAGTGCAGTATATAACCCCTGATTTACACCGTCCCGCCGCTCCAGTCGATCCGCGGCACGTTTCAGAAGCGGCTCTCCGCACGGCTTCACTAATGATAGGCGCCTAGTCTATTTTTGACGGATGCACGTTCAATCCACACAGCAAATACAAAATATAAAGTCAAAATAGCTATATACACTACAAAACTGGCACAATTATAAATAAGTTACATGTTTTAAAAATGGGAAAGTGTTTATTTGTTTTGAAAAATGCCTTGTATTGGAACTGTTTTAAAAATGCTTAAAATGCTCTGTAGACTTTTCAGTATCAAAACAAATGCCAGTGTTATGCTCCTGCTCACGGGCACTGTAATTTCCAAACATTTCTTTTTTTTCAAAAACTACAGCGTTTTTTTTATCTGAAACGTGAAGCGATTTCCAAGGCGACTTCTATAAAGCAATCAAGGTCAAGCGCAAAGCGAGCACATTAGGATTGGTGATGAATTTTCTATTCTGAACACTGATAAATTTACAGGATTTTTTGTGGTGTAGGGAATATAAATACATTTTTCTAATGTTTGTAAACGTTTTGTTTATTTTACATTATTTCTGAATGAAATGATAAAATGTGTCTTATATATAGACTTGCACACCAATACAACTCATCTGTGTGTCATAAAGTGCTCATAAAAATAGGTAGAGATGGTACAAGAATAGAACTGCCATGCATGTACAAGTATTACAGTACAGTACAGTAGTAAGTTAGTGTCAATTTAGAATTAAAAAGAAAAAGAAAATCAAAGCTTCATTTGTCATACATATATTATGCGGCCCCTCACTTAATGTGGAAAACTTGATGTGGCCCTCGAGTCAGAACGTTTGCCCACCCCTGCTTTACAATATTCCATAAAGTAATATAAATCTGTATCCTATTATTATTATTATGCTTATTGTTTATTGCATTTAAATATAAACTTGCTCATTTTTTCTCGCTCTGTTCATAAAAGAGCAATGAATCACTCGTCATGGTTAACTGTAAGAGCTCTGCAGCTGGCTGAGAGTTTCACTAGATTTAAATGTAAGTTGATGTATCAGTCAGACTCTGCAGTTCTTAATCACAGTTTCCTGGCACTTTTATGGCCCCAGATACTTCAGTTCCATTTGATGAATCACTTTTCAGCAGAATTCAGTGGTTGTCAGTGGCAGTGCACTCTGATCGTTTAGCGTAAAACCCAGTGTTTGTTTACAAATCGCACTGGCTTTCATTTCCAAAGCCGTTTTAATACTCCTGACTAGTAGTTTACCGTAGGCAGGAATCCCACTTGATATTCCGGTCCTATTGTTTATATTCCAGGTTTGTGTGGAGCTGGTGCTGCCACTGGGTAGATTAAAGTTTATTTATATAGAAAGCTAATATTTAAGGGCTGGAACTGTTTTGGGTTTTTCATGGACAAATAAGAATCGTCCGTACAGCAGTGTGTGTTTGTGTGTGTGAACAGATGGCACAGGTGATGTCAAAGACACTTTGCAGGTGGTGCTGGGGAGGGGCTACAGACAGACTGACAGATGGAAGACAAAAGAAAACAGGGAATTGACAAGCACACACACTCTCAAACAGAACGGTCAAAGAAGGACTGGAACGTAGGAGATGCAATCCAAATGTTAAAAGACTATTGTCATTTGAGTAATCTTCTTGTGCCATTGCATATCCTGTATCTCTCAACATGATATCCGTGATTAAGTGTAGACTGCTTATGTGCTGAGTGAGCCGTGTGTTGTGTGTGTTAGACGAGCATAAGGAGTTTGGGTGCCATATTTTCCTGATGAGTTTGGACTGGTTCCCTCGTGCTGAACAGAAGGAGCAGTGTGTGTCAGTACTTACAGGAGACTTGGTCTCTTTTCTCTTGTCTTATCTCTTCCTTCTACTCTTTTTCATGTCAATTGTGTTTAATTACTGTCCTCCCAGAGGTCTGTGTTTGAGATGTGTACGCAGGCGTGTGCTTGTGCTCCTTTGTTCTCGTGGATGTCTGTGTGCAGCTGCCACCCCGGCGTGAGTGCACTGATCTGGGTTAATAATAGGCAAAGCCTGCTGTCTTCGGGTCTTGTAGCCCTGTCGTACTGTACACACACACTCTTTGTGTCCTAGAGCTTATATCTTGTCACTCTGTTTCTGTCAAGGGATGAGAGTTGATTTTAACGTTTGGAATTCACCAAAGTAACGATCGCATTTGTCAATGATATGATGGTCTGATTTCTGTACTACTCCTTATATAATGTTCTGCCCTCATCCGTCTGTTTGTGTCCGTTTCCCTCTTTCCGTTTGTGGGTACGGAAACTTCAACGTGTAACACATTCCAGGTCTGTAGACTTTAGCCAGTGGTAAATGACTGTGTCAAATGAATAACACAAATTCTCTCATCTCTGAGGGAAAAAGAGAGCCTGGAAGGGAAAAAACAACTCTGGGCCCAAAGCTGCCTGCTCATTAAACACAATCAGAGAACTCTTCTGAAAGCAGTGGAAACCTAGTTTTGTGTCATCTTTCCGTACAATTACAGTGTCAGGAACGTAATTTTGAGGTCTTGGCACAGGCGGGCAGTGGCGTTGTGGTCGGTCCAGTTTGCATTGCTGTGGTGTTTGGCGGCAGAGATGTGGCGTGGTGCAAAGATCCTTGGGAATTAATGTGACACGGGTTCACTCTGACCAGGAAACTCCAGCTCAGACTTGTTTGTTCTCTGCCATGCCATCTTCACCCTATGTGTGTAATTTGGGTGCTGGGACAAATCTCTGTTCTATGTTTTATTTTTGGTTTCTGTATTACTCTTGATAACTCTAGTTACAGGGATAGTTTTTTCCATGTTATTTATTTATCAAAACTGTTTGGTTGCCAACATTGTTCAAAATATCTTTTTGTTCCACTGAAGAAAAAAGAGGTAAAGAGAGTAAATGATGACAGCATTTTCATTTTGGGATGAACTATCCCTTTAAGATTAAGTTCAGTATTATTGTTTGCTCTTATTGCTTGTGTCTCTCCTTATTTGTAAGTCGATTTGTATAGAAGTGTGTTCTGCATAATTTTGTTTTAAATGGCATAATTAGAATTTTGCATATATTTGTTTTGTGGGGAAAATTCTCTAAAGTACATCTCCTTTTATATCTCTAAATTATTGATTCAGAGTTCCATTTTGAATCTGGTTATAGAACAAAAAGATGTATTTGAGTGGAGGAGGGAGACCTGAATAATTCTGCTAAGAACTGCAACATGGCTGTGTATGCACTTTGTGGTTTGATCTTGTCATTTTTGCTGTAAAAATGTGCTTCTCCCTAACTTTCGCTTAGAACGTTTTATTTTATTCACCTGGGGTAATCTACCGTTTTCTTTTTCAAACTCACTTGATGAGCTCCTAAATATTTTTTTGTTTTGCATAATTGAAAAAACTTCACGGTCAGGCGTGCTTTAGAACAATCTAGTTTTTTACGGCACCTGCATTGCTGTTTTGCCCCATGGCTACGCTGTGCTGATTGTTAAAGCCAATGACTAAACATGTTAAAGAGGTTGCTGAGGCCTCCGGTCAAAGAAAATGGGGATGAATCACTAACTGACACTTTAAATGGGGAATCCACAATATGATTCACAGATCAAACTGACTGCTCCCTTGTACTTTCTCAGACACTTTTTGTCTCGTTCTTTTTTGCACTCTCTTTTTTTAGAGTTGTTTTAAAAAGTAAGATTTGCAGTGGAGTTTTCTGGATACCGCTGCCAAAGTCAAAAAGGCTGAGGGGAACACAAATGAAAAAGTAAACACAGAGATCGCCCTCTCATTGCCCATGTCCTAAACACGCACTAGATTTCACATTTCACGCTCTGTACTTTTGAAGTTACAGATCAGATCATTTAAACATCTGACATGTTTTTTTTTCCTAAATGGAACGGGGGTTTGCTATCAGTTGCTCTGGCTGATGAGGTCAGTCTTACCTAGTATAATACTTTCCATCATAACACAACACATTCGCTGCTTTCAAAATAGAAAAGAAAATGTATATATCGCCAGGATCTCACCTACAATGGAATCATGTTTCCTTGAAAATTGGCACTACATAATTTTTAACTTAATTTATAAATACAGATTTAAATGGTGGTTTATGTGATTTTTATTTTTAATATCCAAGTTAAATATATACCATAAAACTATCCCAGAATTTATCTTAAATTAAGCTGTCACTTAGTAAGGCTAGCTATTGTGGAACCAAATGTTGGTCGTAAATTTGTAAAAAAATATTTCCTGTTATTTAAAATAAAAAAATATCTGACCCAGTAGGCAGTGATGACCGCCTTTCTCAACTGATGCCTCCGTTAACGGTCAGCCAGTGCAGTGGCTTGTCCAGTGATTCACAGTCTTGGGGCAGCACCGTCAAACGATATCATTTACCCCAGCTCAAAGCTTTGCTGTCAGTGAGCTCTCAGCCTCAGACCCTGTATATTATATGTTAATAAGGGATGGCCCCTTCCACTCATCCAAAGAGGATCCCCTATTTAAAGACTCTATGCTGAGACTCGCAAGCATTATGCGAAAGAGATCGAGATGAATCATGCTTTCTTACATGTGGGGAAAGATGATGTTGAAACCTCTCAAGTCAGTTGCTACTATATTGCGATATATTGCACAGTAACTTCCCGTATTTAACGGAGTCAGATGCATCGCAAATATCGGCAGCTCCTCTTCAGACATTCACTCCCTTAATGTCTCGTTGAGATTTGTGCTTTGTAATTGGTACAGTTAGCAGTTGTAATAGGAATAGAACCGCTTATGAGTTTTATACAGCCTGAACCCAGAGTTTTGGCTGTCCTGAGGTGACTTGCTTTCAAACTGGTCCAAACGTTGAACAAAGAGAGTACGCATTAAAACTGCAGCATGCATGTGTGTGTTTGAAAGAATGTGAGAAACTACAGTGTGCTTTTGTGTCACGCAAAAATGGAAAAAGTGAGAAAAGAAAGCTTTTGATCCAGGAGGAGACAGGAAAATAAGGTTTTAAAATAAGAAAGTCCTCTTCAAAGCAGAGTAAATACCGTGGCAGATTACATATTAGTCTTTTTTTTTTAAATCTGCACCCTTAAAAATCTGCCAATACCACAGGCACACCACAGACGCTTATTAAATAACTGTCTGTATTTATTGACTGACTGTGCTGTGCTAAAAATACTGGCATACTTTATTTTTTTATTTGCTGTTTGCTTGATTTTGTCTTTAGCAGATGTTTAAGTGTGCATTTTTAATGCTCCATGCCAGTAACTGAAATAAACCATTTTGCTTTTAGCCTTTTTTTCCCCCTTAATTTATTCTTATTATATTTTATTTAACTGGTTTCAAACACATTTCTACAAAAGTTTTTTTTTTTTTTTTACTGGGGTTTTGAATGTTGTACTTCAAAACAAATAATTAAAGTGTGTGTGTGTATGTATATGTGTATATGTGTGTGTGTGTTATTAGTTTTCATTCATTTATTCAGTTTTACAACATCAAATATAGTTCATCCCATCTTAAACACCTTTGACAGTTGCATATTGTTGTATAAAGTGCTGCCATTGACATTTACTCCATTTATTTTGTAAGTTATATCAGTTTTCTACAATGTGTGTGTGAGGTTGTGCAGTGCAGGTTTGTGCAGTGAGTGTGTGTGTAAGATTGTTAGATTGTTTGTGTGGCATGAGAGGCAGACAGCGCACTGAGTGGGTTTTAAAGCAGAGAACTCACAATCAGCCCAGAGCAGGTCTGCATGTGTGAAGTGTGTTCATGCAAGAGGAAGAGCCGCCTACGCCAACAGGATGATCTGTGACAGCGGCTGGGCATTTGAAACATAACACATACACACTCACTCAAACATGCAACTTTTGCACACAAAACCATCACAAATAATAACATCAACCACATAAGAAATGTACCAAAACAACTCTAAACTTCAAACACACAAAATAACAATCGACACGTATACTGTGGCTAACACAAAATGTAAACAAAGCAAGAAAAAGCAAAAACCCTAATAAACCTAAATAATAGTTTAAAAGACACTGCGCACAAAGAATCAAAAGATATAATCTACATTAAACTTATGCATTTATGAAACACTTATCCTGGATGATTCTAACACAGCAGTACCATAGTTAGTTCTGGTGACATTTAGATTTTTTAAACACCAAAGAGCCATGTTTAAACTATCACAAACATCAGTAGTGTTGACTTATGACTTGAGCATTGCATAAATGCTTTAAATATTCACCCTACAGAGGGACTATTGTAGGAGATGCTCGTTATTTTGAATTACAGAGCAGATCAGCACAGTCCTTTATATGGTCTTCTGCCACTTTTTTTGTAACACTCTGCCATATTTCACATTTAAACACGTATTCTTTCATTTACCTTTAATGCTATTTTTAGTACCGAGTCCAGCTCTGTGCCTTTTGATGTCTTGTTAACAAATGATTGTATATGCTATTATATACGTCTACTGATGCTGATTTAAAAAAAAAAAAGCATAGCTGTAAGCACATATTTTTTCACTTTGACTGAGCTCCCTTTTTTTTTAGTTCTGTTGGAAAATGTGGTCCATCACAGTCAGTCATGTGTTGTCTGGATGAGGAATGCAGGGATTATTAACTCGCTTGCAGAGGCAGGTACCTGAGGCCCCCTTCAACAGTCAAACCTGTTTATCTGCTTATCCACTTTTCCCTCAGATTTGTCATCGCCTTTTATAGATGTGGTTTTTTTACTCCGATGACAAGCTTGGAAATCTGGTGATTGAATATCACCAGGTGAGTGTGTCAAAAAAAAAAAACACCATCTCTCCTAAGGAACACTATTTTTTTCCAGAAAGCGAGGATCCGTCTTTGCCCTAGTTCTCCCTCTCTGTTGCTTTTTTTAATAGGATGAACTTTTTAGCATGGTTGTCTTTGATTGATTTTGTCATGGCAGGCAATATCGTCGCACTTGCTGTAGTGTTGAGAACATCCACTATCCAATAGAGCATGTGGAGAAACAGTCATATTTTCACAGCTTTAATCAGAACTCTGCTGGGATAACCTGTTAAAAAAGTTTGGCTGCTTGCTTAACATCAGTCTCCCAGCCTGCTAAAGCAATTACCACACTTGCTCCATTGCCTTCTGGGATATAGAACATGTGTTTTAACAATGGATCAATTTTATACAGACCTTTCATAGTGCGCTAAAAGCCCAAGCCAGCAGGCTAAAGGAAATGTAGTCAAAGGCCATTAAACTCATAATGAACTGATGCAACTGCCTGCACCAAAGCCTCGTAGTTAAAGAAGCAGTGGATGGTTTTTATAGCCTGTATGTTGTGGTCATCTTGGTAAGACTGCTGCTGTCAGAATTTACATCCTCATGCTCACAGATACACAATCGTGCATGTGTTTTTCTTAAGTGGTCACATACCAAAGTTCTTTTTTAAAATTTTGCATTCCCTTCAATCTGTCTTTTATTTCCATCAGCCCCTGAAAAGGATGTCTGAACTCGACTTTACACAGCTCAACACTGCCCTTCAATGGTTAGAGACAGGAACTGATTTTTAAAATGTTCGATATGAAAGTTCACACTAATGTTTGGGGTCAGCAATCTTTATATATATATATCTTTTTTTATTATTATTCAGCAAGGTCACATTAAATTGATCAAAAGTGACAGTAAAGATGCTTGTACTATTAAAAAAGTTTTCAAATAAATGCTGTTCTTCTGAACTTTCTATTCATCAAAGCATCCTGGAAAAAATGTTCCACAAAACTGAAGACATGGCTGCTTGGAATTCAGCTTTGCCAGCACAGGAATAAATTAGTTTAAAATCTAGTAAAATATAATATTTTTCAGTATTTTTATATAAACTGTTTTTTTACAATATTATTTTTTTGCAATATTATTTTATGGTATTTTGGACTTGGACTTCTTTTAAAAACATTCAAAAATCTCACCAACCAAAACCTTCTGAACAGTATTCCAGTCCTTGAAAAAAATATCTCCTCCTAAATAATCTAAATGATGCCTCTTTTTGTGTTTCAGTGAATGAGATCATAGGCAGAGACATGTCTCAGGCCCCAGAGGCTCATGGGGGCTCGCCAGCTGCACACAGTCAGTCCTAGCCCACACCAAGCCATGTCAGACTCTCAGACAATCTCCACAGGACTCCAGAGCCGGGCAACGAGATTCCACCCGAAGCCAGCGTCTGCCCCGATAGTCCAAAAGCAACCCTTCCCAGCGTGGATCCAGAAGCAATTTGAGCAACCATTATTCCTCCTTCTAGATTCACAAACAATGCTTTGGCTGTAAACAATAACAGCTGGGAGAGTTGGGGGTACATACTGTACACATGCACACAAAATCAGGTGTACATATACACGAACACAGACGTAGTTGAGTGGGAGTTAACTTATTTGTAGCTCATAGATTCACCCCTCGGATTGGCTAGCTATGCAGTCGAGCACCCTCATCCCTGACCAGAATATGCAGTACACAGCAGCGATTCTACAGTGGGACAGCCGAGGGGTGCTCCAAGCGTGAGACATGCCCACGTCACGCCGCCTTACCAGTAAAAACGCCGCCCTTTTTCAGTACACATTCTCCCAGTGCTGCCCCCTAGTGGACGGGCTCTTGGGCGCTGCACTGAGTCTGTAGTAACAATATGCAACATTCCACGTCTAGTGACCTTTCTGAGCTGTAGATAATCTGTTTAATGATTGGCCCATTTCCTCTTCAGGTTGAACAAATGCCTTATGTAGTAACTTGTGAACAGGCTTTCTGCTGAGAATTTCTATTAGTTTTTTTCTTCTTTTCAATTTTTCTTTTCTTTTTGTTTTGAGGAAGAGAATCCAGTGTGTGTATTTTATACTTAGAAAGTAGCTAAGCTTCATCTTTTGTTCTGGAGTGCTGTGAGCTGTGTTGGTTCAATCTTACTTTGACTAGGCTTTAAAAGTCAAGTGAATTGTTAGCAGACTCTAAAGATAACATGCATGTTTTGTATAGTTGCATGGGAAGATGAACTCATGAGACCAAAAGGTCTGGAGATAAAGCTCATATATATAGATATAGATATATATGGGCTTCATGTGCATTGAACTCAAACATAATATGCTGACTATGCTGAAACTCGCTTTGTGCCTTTGATTAGAGAAACAATTATGCATAAACAATTGCATTAGACAATTAAAAAAAACAAAAAACATTGCGGGGTTGATGTCACGGAAACCATGTTAAATTGGTTGTTTTTTTTTTTTGCCCAAAAAAGGTTGTCAATCAACATGTAGACTATCTGTTACGATAGAGTGACTTGAAAGCCACTCTCGGTTTGTATCCCCACTGCATTCTGGGGCAAAAAGGTTCAAATCTAAACCAGCTTCCAAACCCCTCAGCCCATCTTAGACAATCATAGTGCTCATTTTTGCTCACAGTTAGCTCTCTGTGTTGACAAAATGGTGCAGTGGGCAGGTTTGCTGTCTGCTCTGTACATTGTTAGAGCAGATGTCGTACGACGAAAACAAATCTGAGTTTCTATTGGCTTCTTGCCTTCAATTTTAATCTGGAAAATTAATTGTTTTCTTACAATAATTTTTTTCCTCTATGAAAACTGGCACAATTCAATTGATACATTGTTTTTTCTATTGTTTTTCAGTCTTTGAGACATACAGCTGTAACCATGACTGTTAATTATGTTTGAAAAAGACAAAAATCTGCTATGCACTATAAACCTGCCTTCTGCCTTTTAAGGAAAAAAAAAAAAAAAAAGATTAGATGCTGTAGAGATGCTTCTTCGTAGGGTAGTATGCCAGACAAAAGTTGCGTGTCGAGATGTGTCTGTTCATGCATAGTGCAAGCGTCTTAACGGTTTTGTGTGTATCTGCTTACGTCTGTTTGTATGAATTGTAGATATTTTTGTATCTTTAAAAACCTCTTAGAATTTGATGTAAAAGCACACTGATACATTATTAGGCTATGCAAGGACAGACAATACGATGGTGTGACATTTTTAAACATACAAATAGCAGGTTTGTTTGTTACTCTTGCATCTATACAGCAAGTATATATATATTTTGTTGTATGTAAACCCTTACATATAGTGACAGGTGTTTTCAATGCCACTTCTGACTATTTAATTTAAACTATCAAATATACGGTAGGAAAGCCTTAACTTGTGTTAAAATGCAATTATAGAGAACGTGTGTCATAAGGTTTGGGTTTGATTTAGGTTTAGTGTTTTTTGAGAATCAAGACAAAAATACAAGCAAACAAACAAAAATAAGGATGGGGGAGTTCTGGGATGAAGCAGGGTCCCTAGATAAGCACCCATTTTCATTCTCTAGAAACCAAAGATCGAACAATGTTCTCATTTTACAGATGACAACACAAACACCAGAACTCTATTTTTGATACTTTGAAATGGATGTCATTCCAAAAGTTTGGGTAGCTTGGATGGTTTGTAAAATAAAAGTACAGGTTCAGTTGATGTTTACAGAGCCTTGTATTGTCGTTTCATGTACATTTTGTATTTAACATTTTGTAATTTTTAAGACTGCAGTGCTTTTTGAAATTATTCAAAGGGAACACCGTGTGGCATAGGCTCTTCTGAGGTAGTGTATTAATAAGAATAAATGCCCAAATGTCTCTCTTTGTGTCAATGTGTGTCATTGTGTATTATATGCATCAAGAATCAAATGTTTAGTGAATGGGCTAAAATGTACATCGCTGTACTTTATCCATAAATGGTTCATATTAGTACCTTGAAGGTTCACACTGTAATAATAGTACTTTAAAAGTACATGTTAGTACCTCAAGTGTATATATTAATATATTTTGAAAGGGGACTGTCCCAGTGACCGTTTTGTATCTCTTTTTTTTTTTCAAACAGAATCACAGCATGGTACTGATCACTGTTGGGGTAGATTTTTCTAGGATGACTATTATTCCAGGGATGATTAAATTATGAATTATTGATTTGTTTTAACATTATAAATGAACAATTGTAGTTTAGTGACTGCCAAATCAAGTATTACAGCTCGTTCTGGGTAAAAATGAATACTAAGTAAACAGTCAGCAATTAAATAAGAATAAGAAACTAATTACAAGCAACAGGACAAAACACTAAAGTAACTCAATAAGAAATGCTACTCACATTGAATAAAGTAATCAAATGTATAACTACATATTCCTCACTGTGTAAATTAAATATATATTTTTTCTTATAAAATTTAAGTTACAAACGTGATTTAGTCAAGAACAGTGAGAGACTTCCTCTCTTTTGTTGTCTGATTAACATGAATGACAGACAGCAGGAATATTAGACTGCTGTCACTTTAAGAGCTGCCCAGATCCAATATACTGTTAAACACATTAATTTAGGTCTTACGTGAAAGCAAACAGCTAAAAAAAGAAAACCCGTGAAACAGACTGTTACACGTTTTCTTTTTTTAGCTGTTTGCTTTCAATTAAGACTTAAAATAATGTGTTTTCGAGGCTACTTTCAATCACGTGGAGAAGGACTTTCATGGAGGACCTTAGAGAGCCGTCAACCTATCTTGGGACGAAGCCGCAACTGCCGCAGATGATCGAGCACGATGGAGATCGCTTGTCGCCCAATACGCCGAATGGCACGGGAGGATTTAATTCTAAGTAAGTCAGTTGGATTCAGAAGACTCGGAATGCAACATGACTTGTTTGTATTGCTTTTATACTGCTTGTTTATGGCCAGTTTTTGCTATAAATACCTGTAACTGTACTTATATTTGCCTGCTACCTGGGGTTAGGTGCTCCAATGAAAGTATACATTTTTACAAAATTATTTCTATTTTTTACAAATGCATGCAAACCATTAAATTAAGACAAACTGAAAACAATGGAAAGCGCTGCACGTCAAAAAGTGACGCTAATAGGATACCACAGTGCGTCGAAAACCTTGAGCGTCAAAAAGCGGCACCAAGGGGTCCTGGTAAAGCATCAATATGTGACGAGTTGGGAGTGAGAATGTTTTGGGCTCACACTTAACCTAGTGTGCCACTTATCAACTGTTCCACATTTTTTCAATGATTAACACAATCAATTGACAAGCAAAGCAGCATGATGCATGTGATGCACTGTGTGTCAGTGGGTGAACTTCATCAGCACCACCAGCTCTGCTCTCTTCTGAGTTAACAGCCCTATCAGTTCCCTTCCCAACCTCTGGGAATGACCAATAGTTTGGGGTTTGTCAATGACACTTGGTGACACAGGATCTTATGGGCTCAGGAGTGACCAATGAGCTTCTCGCCACCAATTAACCTGGAGAACCACAGGCAATATTTCCACAAATCATTTCCAACACATTTCGGTTCTCTCTCGTCTGTGTTTCCTCTGCAGATGCAAAAGCACATACATTAGGAAAACAGAGACCGTTGCCAATGGTGACCATTTACATTCACAGGGTCATAGACACGGTTATGCACCAACCCTTGTTTTGTGACACTTAATCCATGGAAAACCTCCAGCTTTAACCAAGGTGGTTTTCTAGACATGCTCAGATATTCTTTCTTTCTATCTGTAATGTGACCTTGAACAGTTGAAAAGCTTGTAGTTACCAGCAGCACTTGAATATAGCCTTTCTCAATTATTTACAGTGTTAAATGTACACACCTACAGTTTCTATGAAATGGTTTTAAGAATTTCTGAGCAATGGAAAAATATAATAATTGACCCTTCTCTTAGCTCCGCTCCCCCCTCCAAGATATCCCATAGGAAAGAACTGGAGATTTCTTTGAACAGTATATTTTTCAGAAAAAATATACCCATAAAGATTGAAATATTTATTAAATATTTTTATGTATGCTGGAATAAACTGTGACATTAGGATGCATTTTTTAATCTGTAATTTTCTTAAATAATTCAATTATGCAGTAACATGATTAATAAAAAAGCTAAAATGACTTGAATCAATGTCAATAAAATAAGACCAACACTAGAACCGCCAGGGGTAGCTGTATAACTAAAACCGTCAGAGGGTAAATTTTAACCACGCACATTACAACTGTGTTTTTATATGGCTAAAGAACATATTTCACTGTATTATGCCACTGTCTTCACAGAGAAGTGTCTAGAGTCATGAAATGATTATGAATGAATGATGCATTTATATAGCGCTTTTATTGTGTATTGCTGTACACCCAAAGCGCTTTACAATCATGTGGGGGGGTCTCTCCTCAACCAGCACCAGTGTGCAGCATCCACTTGGATGATGCGATGGCAGCCACAGTACAACGGCGCCAGTGCGCTCACCACACACCAGCTACAGGTGGAGAGGAGAGAGAGTCATTGAGCCAATCAAGTGTATGGGGATTATTAGGAGGCCATGATAGACAAGGGCCAGTAGAGGGAATTTGGCCAGGACACCGGGGTTACACCCCTACTCTTTACGAGAAGTGCCATGGGATTTTTAATGACCACAGAGAGTCAGGACCTCGGTTTAACATCTCATCCGAAAGACGGTGCTTTTTGACAGTATAGTGTCCCCGTCACTATACCGGGGCGTTAGGACCCACACACAGACCACAGGGTGAGCACCCCCTGCTGGCCTCACTAACACCTCTTCCAACAGCAACCTAGTTTTTCACCGGAGGTCTCCCATCCAGGTACTGACCAGGCTCAACCCTGCTTAGCTTCAGTGGGCAACCGGTCTTGGGCTGCAGGGTGATATGGCTGTGGCATACATATATTATACTACAATGTTATTAATTAAAGGGGTCATTGGATGCAAAATTCACTTTTCAAGCTGTTTGAACTTAAATATGTGTTGGAAGTGTGTGTACACATCCATCCTATAATGATAAAAAAAATCCACCCAGTGTTTTTTTTTTTAAATCCCTATTTTAAAATCCCCTTTCTCAAATCAGGCTGTTCTGAGACTCCTGGCAGAATGACGTAGTTCTGTACAGGCCCCAATTATATAAAAATGTAATTATATAATTTAAATTTCCCATTTTCTACACTAGTTTTAATATGCAAATTAAAAACATATTAAAGCTTTATAAGTTGCTAAATTAAAATGAAAATGTATTACCCAAATTGATTAGATAGGTTGATATGTAGCAAAATTATCATTTAAAAGCTGTTTTTACTAAATGCATTTAGATTTAGGGGTAGGACACTTGGGATTGCATTTTCATTGTGATAATTGTAGCAAAATGCAGTGAGAATTTCAATATGCATTCTGAGCCAAAGGTGCAGCAAAATGGTGATTTAAATGTCTTTTATTTTTCTTAAATGCATTGACACTTACATATATGACGTTTCAATTGCATTTTCATTAAATACCCCGCGATGAATATAGTTTAAGTCATTGTGAATTTAAAAATGCATTCTGAGCCGAGCACGCCCCCTGCCTGTCAATCATTACATCAAGGCGGGACTCGGCAACAGGATGCACAATAGGTCAATATTCACCATTAACCAAACGCTTTCTGCCTGAACATCTCTCACCATTTACACTCGGATTGATGCACAAAAGCACAAGACTTCTCACAAGCGAGGTAACAACAACGGCGCTGTTGGGAAGAAAATTAACTTTAAGTTTTACTATAACTAGAGACATTGCTGCCAAACACTTTTGAGAGACCCACAGACTCACAAAACTAATCTCCCTCTCTATCTCCCTCTCTCTCTCATAACTAAGTTATTAACTGTATTAACTTCATTAGTCTGCTATCAACGGCTCAAACCTCCGTTACTAGGTTAAAAAATTACGTTTTGGAATTAGCAACGGAGGGTTTATGAGATTCTTTTTTCGACTCTTTTTAATATACTAACAAACTGGCATCAGCATTTAATAAGTCCTCTTGTCCTGGTCTGACCCTCGAGGACAGAGAAATCAGATGCCTCCTGTATGCCAACGATCTTTTGCTCTTGTCACCTCATGAAGAAGGGCTACACGAGAGCATCTCAATTATAGAAAATTACAGTAGACTGGGCCTTACCAATAAACATGGAAAATTCCCAAATTATGATCTTCCAGAAATAGCCTCGCCTTACTGACAAAAAAATATAGTTTTACAATCGGGGGAACACTTCTTAATTATGTCACATGTTATAATTATTTGGGTTCCACTATCTCAGCTTCTGGTCAATTTGATCTGGCAATAAAACATCTGACCGATACGGCACGGCTTATTGCACTATAAGAAAATCTTTGTTCAAATTCAACCCACCTATTATATTGTGGCTGAAAATCTTTGACTGCATCATCAAACCCATTCTTCTATATGGTTGTGAAATCTGGGGCCCCTAATTTCAATTAAATTATACATTTTGGGATTAAAAACCCCACTGAAATTTTCCACCTCGAGTTCACAGAAACGCCCCTAGTCTCAGTTGACGAAGACTCCCCCTTCTAGCAGAAATGCAGAAGAGAACAGCAAAGTTCTGGTTCCATCTATCAGACACACTGACAGATGATTACCATCACTGCACTCTTACTTACAGGGCAGGACACCCAGAGAGTGAACCCATGTACTATTTAGTGGAAAACAACAACTCAATTCAACAATTCAGTTAAGACGGTCAAAAGTTAAAGAAAAATGGAAAAAATAACCCAGGAAGAGTACATCCATGATTGGCAGATCAAAGTAGCACAAATTTAAAAACATTAAGTACTTCTACAGATTATAGACTGGTTATCAATTGGCACCTTACTTTATCCAAACGGGATATATCGCCCTCCGAAGGGAAAACAATCATGGCCGCCATATTGAAGTGTCGTTCCAAACCAAAGTGCTCAAAACTAGCCACTTCAAAGGGCCCTTCGGAATGGAGGATTTCGAAGGGTACAACTGATGGACACTTCGGGCTCCCATGATCCTTTGCGCAGAATCTTTGCATGATGACGGCGCCTCCATGTGGGCACGGGATGATGACGCAGAAGGGCACTTCAAGAAACAGTTGTTTGGTCCCCTACACCCTTCAACCCTTCGAAGCTCTCCCTCCGGAGGGTAAACCCTTTGAAGGGATTAGGGCATAGGGATGAGCCCTTCCGAATGGAACGCAGGGTGAGTCTGTGTGTGGAGACGGGCCGGGTCCGACACAAGCAGAGCTGGAGAGCCAGAGAGCTCAGACTGTGTTCTCACTGCACAGATGGACTCATACCCCCGGTTTCACAAACAATGTTTCTCAATGTTACTCAGAAAACAGGATACAGGAGGTTTAACTCATTCGAAATACTTCTACTTAATGTTACACTGTTAGATATGCAAAAGAAATCTCTCTTATCTCCTGCTCTGGCTACTGTGTATAGACCGCCAGGGCCATATACAGATTTCCTAAAACAATTTGCAGATTTCCTCTCAGATCTATTGGTTAATGTTGATAAAGTGCTAATTGTCGGAGATTTTAACATTCACGTTGATAAAACAAATGATGCGTTAGGACTTGCGTTTACTGACCTAATAAACTCTTTTGGAGTCAAGCAAAACGTCACCGGGCCCACTCATCGTTTTAATCATACGCTAGATTTAATTATATCGCATGGAATTGATCTTACCGATATAGATATTGTACCTCAAAGTGATGATGTTACTGATCATTTCCTTGTATCGTGCATGCGCTGTGTATTACTGATATTAGTTATATGGCTCTGCGTTATCGTCCGGGCAGAACTAGCCACCAAAGACAGATTCACAAATAACCTGCCTGATTTATCTCAACTGCTCTGTGTACCCATAAATACGCATGAACTAGACGAAATGACTAGCAACATGAGCACTATCTTCTCTAATACATTAGAAGCTGTTGCCCCCCTCAAATTGAAAAAGGTTAGAGAAAAACGTACTGCGCCATGGTACAACAGTTATACCCATTCTCTCAAGAAAGAAACTCGTAATCTTGAGCGCAAATGGAGAAAAACTAACTTAGAAGTTTTTAGAATTGCGTGGAAAAACAGTATGTCCAGCTATAGATAGGCTCTAAAAGCTGCCAGGGCAGAGCATATCAGCAAACTCATAGATAATAACCAAAACAATCCAAGGTTCTTATTTAGCACAGTGGCTAGATTAACAAATAAACAGACGCCACCCGATCTAAATATTCCCTCACAGTTTAATAGTAATGATTTTATGAATTTCTTTACTGATAAAATAGATAACATCAGAAATACAATATCAAATGTAGATTCTACTGCGTCTAGTATTTCAGCTTCATTCATCGCACCCAAAGAAAAACTGCAGTGCTTTACAACTATTGGACAGGAAGAGCTAAATAAACTTATCAGTGCATCTAAACCAACAACGTGTTTATTAGATCCTGTACCCACTACTGAAAGAGTTGTTACCTGTAGCAGAAGAACCGCTTCTCAATATTCTTAACTCATCGTTATCTTTAGGTCACATCCCAAAACCATTCAAGCTGGCGGTTATTAAGCCTCTTATTAAGAAACCACAACTAGATTCTAATGAACTGGCAAATTACAGACCCATTTCAAATCTTCAGTTTATGTCAAAAATTTTAGAAAAAGTTGTGTCTGCTCAATTGTGTTCCTACTTGCAAAAAAATTATCTCTATGAAGAATTTCAATCAGGTTTCAGGCCCAATCATAGTACAGAAACTGCACTTGTTAAAATTACAAATCACTTACTTCTTGCTTCAGATCAAGGCTGCACCTCATTGCTAGTATTACTTGATCTTAGTGCTGCATTCGACACTATAGACCATGACACACTCATAGATCGATTACAAAACTATACTGGTATTCAAGGGCAGGCTTTAAGATGGTTTAGATCCTACCTGTCCGATCGCTACCACTTTGTTCATTTAAATGGGGAGTCATCTCAATTATCACCAGTAAAGCATTGAGTACCACAAGGATCTGTCCTAGGTCCTCTGCTATTTTCAACATACAATTATACATGTTGTCCCTTGATAATATTATTAGAAAATACGGGATTAGTTTTCATTGTTATGCTGATGATACTCAACTATATATCTCAACAAGACCAGATGAAACTTCTCAACTAAGCTAATAGATTGTGTAAAAAATGTAAAAGATTGGATGACCAATAATTTCCTCCTATTAAATTCAGATAAGATGGAGATATTACTTATTGGACCAAAAAAACATTACACAGAATCTCTTGGATTACAATTTGCAACTAGACGGATGTACTGTTACGTCCTCTAAAGTCAAAAATCTGGGTGTTATATTAGACAGCAACTTGTCCTTTGAAAATCATATTTCCCATGTTACAAAAACAGCATTCTTCCATCTTAGAAACATTGCCAAGCTTCGAAACATGCTACCTGTTTCTGATGCAGAAAAGCTAGTTCATGCATTCATGAGACTGGACTATTGTAATGCACTGCTAGGTGGTTGTCCTGCATCTTCAATAAACAAGCTACAGATAGTCCAAAATGCAACGGCTAGAGTTCTTACCAGGTCAAGAAAATATGATCATATTACCCCAATTTTACAGTCTCTGCACTGGCTACCTATTAAGTTCCGTATCATTTACAAAATATTATTACTTGCCTATAAGGCCCTAAATAGTTTAGCTCCTGCGTACCTAACTCGTCTTCTACCACGCTACAATCCAACCCGCTCCCTAAAGTAGCAAAACTCTGGACTTTTGGTAGTACCTAGGATAGCAAAGTCCACTAAAGGAGGTAGAGCTTTTTCACATTTGGCTCCCAAACTCTGGAATAGCCTTCCTGATAACGTTCGGGGTTCAGACACACTATCTCTGTTTAAATCTAGATTAAAGACACATCTCTTTAGCCAAGCATTCACATAATGCATCTTATAATCTTGTACTGCAGTTATATCTGATCAAATGTTCATTATTATTATTCTTTAGCTTGGGTTGAACAAATCATTTTTGCTTAGATGGAACAGCAGCTATGCTAATTATGTCTCTATTTGTTTCTCTGTTTCTGTAACTAGGAATTACAGAGGATTCAGTCTGGAACCAACCCTTAAATGATCTGAGATGACCGAACACCTGAGGAAAGATAATGCCAACCCCTCAGAGGACCTCAGAGGATGCCAAAGCTCAGACAACATACAGAATTATCAAATTTTGCCATAAGTTAAATATATTAAGGTTCTGCAATATATAAATATATTGTGGAAACTTAATTTCCTGTAGAGCTGCTTTGCAACGATTTGTATCGTAAAAAGCGCTATACAAATAAACTTGAAACTTGAGCAAGGCTTAAACCTAATCCCAGACTAAAATCTAAATCTGAGCTATTTCAACTGAAAGAAATTTGCTCTGACTGATCTTAAAATATATCAGTGCCTTTTAGTCAGTCTCAAAATGCATATCAGTAATGTTTTTTCTAAGGCACGTTTATAAAAATGACTTAAATGTCCTAATTAAACTACGGGCTAATCCTGGTTTAGTCTAAACCCTGTCTGAGATACCAGGCCATAGAGGATGAGCTGCACTTCTTCACGGAGTGCAGCAAATATAAAAACATTAGAGATGCCCATTTCACCCAAAAAAGCTCTAGTTTCACCTCAATTTAAGCATGTGAGCAACTTAGACAAACTGTTATATTTTGGGAGAAAAGGAAAAGTGTATACACCTGCCAAATGAGGGGGAAAAGGCTGATCCCTCCTTTCCATTTATGCTCTCTGTATTCATTCTTGCAATTTCTTGTTTGTTTTTTACTTACATGTATAATATGTGTTTCCCCTAGATTTTATTTATCTGTATGTTTGTATAATATATTTAGTGCTTTGGCAACATTACAGTCATGCTAATAAAGCTCATTTGAATTGAATTGAGAGCGAGGACGAGCGCTAGCGAGAAAATTCCCCATCATTTATTGGAGGTTGAATAAATTGATTTCTCTAAATCAGTGCTTCTCAGCCAAATAGGGAGCCTCTAGATGCATATTTAAAACCAAATAACATTAAAATAACCCAAACACACCTTTTTAAACATCCCAGAAAACCTGGATATATTGTGTAGTTTAGTCTAATTTTGTGTAATTTCTAACACTGTAAAACCTGCAAACTAAAATCCACAGGCATTTTTAATGAGCAGAAATTATGAAGTGTAAAAAAAAAAAAAAAAATAGTTCTTTATCCAGTAAATTATGAAAAACAGGAAAAGTCACACAAAATTGTGGACAACGGGTTACCTTGGAGTCAAGAAGGTCCACTGCTCTAAACTTCCAGAACACAAAACTGGCCCAAAAAAGCTCATGTCCACGTTGACATGATGTCAGAGCAATATCAATTTATTTGTTGCATCTAAGAATCACATTTTATACACACATATACAAACATTTCATACATTTTAGGGGGAAAAGGCCCCCTTTTTCACTACAGAGGTGTGACATTTTGTTCAGCCTTGTATTGCACTCCAGGTAATGTAGTCATGGGAAAGAAAAAAAAAAAAAATGAAGCTCATGATTCAAGCAGCCTGGTAGCAGTAGAAATGAACTGACGTAGGCCGCATTTCCAAAACATTATAAAGTCCGAAACAAGGTAAGCCATCGGCACAGTTCAGTCTGCACATTCTCACAGGGTCAGACTGGGGGCAACAGAATACACACCTCTATTGACGCAATTCATCTAAAGAACGAGCATTAATGAATGTAGATCACACAACTCCTCTTTTACTTTAAAAAAAAAAAAAAAAAATTCACTTTTCAAATGGATTAAACTAAAAATCAGTTCATGCAAGTCTATGGAGTACATACTTGGTCTGATCTCTTAAATAAGGAATGAGTCTGAAGGCTGTAAGTCCAAACAGTGTAGAGGTGGGAAAAAAACTATTATGGCCATTTTACTCCTATGTGCAACATAACAGTCTTAAAGCATATTTTGGCTTCTTACAATCACACTGTATTTCAAAACATTCCTTTATCCAGAACGGTAAATAAGTATTGCATAGCACTTTGGTTCCCTAGTGCAAGGCAAGGACTGCAGCCTAACTAGACTGCCCAGCTGTGTTTATAACAGCAGGAAGATCTCTGGTTCCATAACCTGATGGCTTGCAATAAGTTTACTTTAAGTCTTGAAAAAGAACAGAAGAGATCTTTACATAAAAAGCCACAGGAAGAGTTTAGCATGCATGCCACTGATCTCAATTTCTCTCTCTCTCTCACACAAACAGTGAGGCAGTGCTACGGAGATGGTTAAATGTGTGTATATCGACATATATACAGTGCTTCTGTGTTAGGTCCCGTCCTACTTTGTGTCAAGAACAATAGGACAACTGTCTGGATAGTCAAAAGACAGGTAATGAGGGCGAAAGGGGTAAGATAGGTGAAGTGCGGTCCTCCCTCGGGGGTGTAGCAGTCTGGGTGTGGTTACTCGCAGCAGACCAGGCGGATGGGGTGGCCGGAGAGGGGAATATTGGAGAATTCAGCTACAGCCCGTCTGGCTGTTTTCTCACTGGGGAAGGTCACCAGTGCCTCCCCACTACGCTGACCACTCCAGTTATACAGCATGAGCACAGAGTCCGCCTGGATCTACACCAAAAAGAAAAAGCAAGGTTTTTTTAATGAATGTGTGTGTATATGTATATATATATATAGAGAGAGAAACTAACATTTAATTAAAAACAATTAATTAAACAACATTTAAATACAATTTAAAAGTATAAATTAAACCAAACCACTAAAGTATTAGTAAAAAGAAAGAAAAAGCATTTGAAAAAGCAATGTTTTTTTTTTATATATTCCAGTGTAAAGTAAATACATTCACCACTGGCATGTAAAATGAAATACAATAAAATAAAAATTTACAATAAAAAAATAAATAAATTCCACTGGCACATAACATTCACCACTGGCATGTATGCACCCCTTCTCATGCATCACACTGAAATTAATTGCTATGGAGAGAAACAGGATTTGAGTTTGGATTAATCAAATCAGCTGAAAATGATTGAGAGTATATTATTAGGAGACCCTTATAAAGGCAGGAGACTTGCAGTAAGTTAAGAACAATGATGCTACCAGAACAAGACATTCAAAGCCCAAACCAATTAGTCAGACTGGAGAGAAAGAGCAGTATTACAACTGAAAGCTTCTAAAAACAGCAGCACTTGAATCAATAAAGCATACTGGGATTAATTATGCAACAAGCAGACAGTGATGATTTACACAGATGCAAAAACAGAAGAGAGAATTATGGGACTCCACTTCTGATTGGAGGTCACCCCAGAGCAGTGGAAGTGAGGGGAGCAGTTAGAGCAGGGGTCATCAGACTTGATCCTAGAAGGCCGATGTCCTGCAGAATTTAGCCCCAACTTGCCTCAACACACCTGCCTGGAAGTTAAGTATACCTAGTAAGACCTTGATTAGCTGCTTCAGGTGTGTTTGATTAGGGTTTGAGCTAAACTCTGCAGGACACCGGCCCTCCAGGACCGAACTTGGTGACCCCCGAGTTAAGAGTATTAGTCCATGCACATGCGATGGGTTCAGGTCACAGGGGCATCATGGGAGCTTACCTGGAGAGGCTGCCCCTACAGACAAAGCCACTCTTTAGGCTGAATGAGACTCCGGCCCGGATCACTCACTCCGACCAAGCTGCTGTAGTCTTCAGGAGCGTACTACAGCACAATGAGCCACAGTCAGTGCCACTGGCCTCACGTTACACTCATAACAATCAGCACTTCTCTAAACCACGTCCATACATGTACAGGTGACGCTACAGCAGTATACATTTCTACTAGGGCTGTAAAAAGAGGTGCTTTTTTTTTTTTTATAAAGTGGATGTAAAATTTTAATGTTGAAGAAATTAATACTTTCAGAGAGGATGCATTTAATTGGCCAAAAGTGACCATAAATACATTTATAGTGTTCTTTTGAACTTTCTATTTATTAAAGAATCCTGGAAAAATATTAACTAGCACAACGGTTTTTCACATTGATAAGTAATGTTTCTGAGCAGCAAATCAGCATATTAGAATGATTTCTGAAGGATTATGTGACACTGGAGACTGGAGTAATGATGCTGAACCTTCAGCTGTGCCATCAAAGCAATAAATTACATTTTAAAATAGAAAACGGTTATTATAAAATCTAACTATTGTACAATATTAGTTTTTTTATCAAATAAATGCAGCCTTGGTGAGAATAACTTGTACCAACTGTGTGTGCTATACACTACCAGTCAAAAGTCTGAATTCATTACGAGGTTGTTGTTTTTTTATGTTTTTGTAAGTAATCCTTTTAATGTTGAAATGGTTCTTGCTGCTTAATATTTTTGTCGAGGCCATGCTACTTTTTTTCCAGGAGTTTTTTGATGAATAGAAGGTTCAAAAGAACAGCATTTATTTAAATCTTTTCAGAACTTTAAAGCAATCAATCTTACGAACATTCAAAATTTGGCATATCATGGTTTCCACAATAATTAAGCACCAAAAACTTCAAAAACAAAAATAAAAATCATAATTTAATTAAAATATTGTCAGATCACATTCACACTATGTTTGAAAATTAAAAAAAATTAAATGTAAATGAAGGAAAGAGTATTGAGCAAACTAAAATATTAAGATAATTTCATCAAGTCTTGTAGTTCATTTAAAAGCCTCTTCAAACAGATCTGAAGCACAGTGCCTTATCATAACCAGTACAAACATTCATTTAAAACACACCACCCCAATACACTGCACAACAGAGATCAAAAGTATGCATTGTATGCACATAAGATGTTCAAGCATGAATGCACTATAGATATAGAAAGAAAGAGGGGGTCAAGACCACTGGCCAAAAAAGAAACCCTTCCCGCACACAGAGGCCTGTAGTGTGCATTTTGTATCAGAGGTTAAAAGCACACTTGGAGGGTGGACTGGGCTCAGATCCATTTCATCGGTTCAGCCAGAAATCAAGCCTGAACTCGGCATTTCACACACGCGCCACTGTGCTACACTATGTGAACAGTGTTAGACGTACAGCTCAGAGTGTCACACGCCTTAGAGGAGAGGGCAGGGACGCTGCATGCTGAACAGTTTTACCAAGCCCACCACACAACAGAGAATAAACTAGAATATCTAGGAAATCTCCATGACTGTGTATTTATATACTGTGAGAGAAAGCACACACAGACCCGTGCCCACAACAAAGCATCACTCATTTCCATCTAACTCAACCCTCTTTCCTCCTCCTCTGAGTGCTGGTGTCATACCATCCTCTGACGTCTCCGCCTAATCGGCTGTCAGCTAATGAGAGGACAAAACGTACACAGTGATTCAGCATAAAACACTACATAGAAACTTTAAGATGTGTGCTTTTTATCCAATAGAACCAGGGTCCTGATAAAGTCTCAGGTGAGAGGTGCACTGCTTAGGAAACCCTACTTTTTTCACTTGTTTTTGAACTTGAGAACCTGAATAAGTGAGTGAGTGAGCAGTGAAGTGAGGAGTCACCTGATATCCCTGAAAGAAGCTGAGGATGTCTTTGACCCCGGCGTTGTACGGAAGACCCTGCATTCGCACCAGTGCCCCGGGCTGAGGGGGGAGCATGGCAGGGGCCGACTGGGCAGCCACAGCTGCTGCTACTGAACCCGGCGGGGCCGCAAAATAACTCACCGTGGAGGGAGAGACTGGTGGACTAGTCAACAGAGAGAGACAAGATGAGTTTGAGAGGGGGAAAAAGTTTTCAATAATAGAAAATAGATGTATTAACAAATTATATTATAACTTACATTATACATTCTGAATGGAGGAGCTACATTTGAAGCAAGCTGATTGACCACGTTTCAATTAGATTTACGAAGTAAACAACCATTCAAAAGTTTGGGATTTGTAAATCTAAAAATGTTTTTGAAAGATCTATCATGGTCACCAAGGATTGAACTGGTGGCCGGAGCATTGAATTGATTTAAAAAAAAAAAAAAAGGAAAAACTATTATAATATTGTAAAATATATTACTACAATTTTAAATAAATGTTTGCCATTTTAATATTTTAAAAAGCATTTTATTCATGTGATGGCAAAGCTGAATTTTCAGCAGCCATTACACCAGTCTTCAGTGTCGCATGAAATCATTCTAATATTCTGATTTGGTGCTCAAACATTTATCAAACTATCAATATTTTTGTGGAAATTGTGATATTTTCCACAGGATTATTTGATGAACAAAGTTCAAAATAACAGTATTTATTTGAAATAGATTGAATTTTTAGTGCATATTACTTGCTGAAATTATTCTTATCGTGATTGTGATTATTATTACTACTACTGCTAATACACTTCTATACTGAACATTGGTGTTTATCATTTTTTAAATGGTAATGATAAATATGCTAACGTTTACTAAATTGCACAGCAAATTTTACCTCCACTATGTGACACAGACAACAAAACCATTCAACCAGGTGGAATGTAAAAATTAGGTAAATTTAGACCAAGGTAAATTCTCTCCACAGATTTGTCTTCTCATTGTACCTGGGGTAGTAGGTGGTGTAGCTCATGTTCATATAAAGCTGTGGAGAGTAGTAGGCTAAAGTATGTGCAGGGTTATGTGTTGGGGCCTGTGGAGTTCTTGGAGTGGCCAGCAGGGGGGGCTGATACAACGCTGCCTCAGTGGGAAGCATAGCTGGATTTGCAGGAAATGCAGCATATGTTGGTGGAGAGAGACCTGAGAAAGACATGGCAAAGTGCTTTATAAAAAAGAAACCATGTGGGCATGCCAAATCTCTCTCTCTCACACACACAGCTGACCTTGCAGGAGTGTGTGAATGTCATGTACACTTAGCTTAACTGGCACAGGGACAACTACCGTCTTCTCTGATGTAGTACGAGGCGAGCACATACGGCCCATTCTCAAGTCAAGGTCAAACAACCAGATCAAATCACAGAGTAAACAGGCTTTCCTTTAGTGCCGCTACAGGCTTGCTCTTTCTAAAATGCCAAAATGTTGCACTTTTAGGTCTGTGACAGAGGTGATCACACTGCTTTCTTGTAGATAAGCGGAAATCTAATCTCAAACGGACCAGCCGATAGGAGCAGAAGAGTGCAGACTGGAACTCTGCACACGGATCAGCATCTCTCGAACAGGAATAGATTACAGCTACTGGCTCATGCTTAATACGAACCCAAATTAACAGCGCAGTTCATCTTATGTGGTTTCCAACAAGCATTTGGCATTTAAAAAAGCTCCATAAAGTACAAGACAGTCTCTTACAGGGCAGTTTGCAAGGAGGCGGCGAGAGGCCGCTGCGGTTAAGCGTTCCCCCCATTAGCACAAAGCTCATTTCCTCAGTGGAGCACTGGAACACTTCCACGTAACGATCCTTCATCATCTTCTTGTGGCACTTCTGAGCCACCATAAACGCACGGTCAGCTGACTTCATCTGAATGAAGGCATCACCAGAGGGTCGACCCTACAAAGATAAACCGAATAAGACAAAAAAATTAAAATAAATAAAAGGTGGGCCAAAGGTTATTCTAGAAAGACCCTGATGTTTCTAGTTTCATGAAGTTCCTCTCTCACCTGTTGGTTAAGAACCATGTGCACTCCATGTGGTTTGATATCAATGGTGTGTTCTCCCATAAACTCCAGGATGTCCTCGATGGCGGCGGTGTACGGCAGACCTCTCAGCCTGATGCAGTCTCGCATGCTGCCGGTGGTGATGAAGGGTTGCGTAGCTAACACAGGCACAGATAACATCGGACCCGGAGGAGGAGGAAGTGTGGAGATCAAGGGAGTGGACATGTAGCGATTCAAAACCTAGTTTGAAGATACAAAAGATCAACAAGATGGCAATAAAAAAAAAAAAAAAAAAAGATGCTGGTCATACAAAAGTACACCAAGCTTTTTTTGCTCTGATTAACCCACAGAGACCCAAAATAGTAGAATTGCAACATTTGTGAAAAGCAATTAAATAAAACTTTATTTTCACCAAGCGACATACTATGTCTCATACGGGTTTCGTTGCTCATATCTATTTTTACCAAGCAAGTATTTGACATCTAAGTTTTTTCTAGTGTCTAATGTTGGGAAAAGCTTTAAATGCCATTTTTCTAAGCAAAAATGCAACACTGGGCATTGGAGTAAAAAACAACAACAACAATCTCTGTAATACTTTATTTTCAATTCTCACAATTAACTAGTTGCTTATTAGCATGCCTATTACTAGCACATTGGTTGTTTATTAGTACTTATTAATGCCTTATTCTGCATGACCATATTATTAGATCCCTTAATCCACCCCATACCTAAACATAACTACCTTACTAACTATTAATAAGCAGCAAATTAGGAGTTTGAGAAAAAAAAAATTGTTAATAGTGAATGTGTTCCCTAATCTAAAGTGTTCCCAAAATCTTACACAATGGACCCTGATTATCAAGGAATGGAACAAAAAAAATATATTTGTTTTTCAACTATTTTCTGAGCTTTTGTCATTGTCTCATTGATATAACAATGCATATAAAACAGTACATCAAGTGCTAATCAAATTAATACATTATAGTTAAAATATGCTTTGATATGAATATTTAGAGTTTTTAAGTTAACTGGTTATATAACATTTCATGACTGCATCCTCACTGGCTGTTTTGCAATTTTGCCATATTCCTAGATGCAAAACAACATGGCTTTTATAACTAACGGCTTCCTGAAGAAAAGCAAAAGGGTGAAAAAAAAAAAAAAAAAAAAAAAACAACATCATAACTACCAGTACTTGGGTCTCTGAGGGTTAAATATAAATCATCTGTACCTGTTGGACCTCAGCTGCAGTACTGCGGAACAGCTCAATGTATCTCTTGCCCAGGATCTGTTTGTGCTTCTTCAGGGCATTCTGGGCATATTCCTCACAGGCAAAGAGAACAAACGCGTCGCCTGTGGGACGTCCATCTGGGTACTTGACAAACAGAAGCCCCTCCATCCCATCAGTCACTGGGCTGTCCGGGCCCAGGAAGCCCAGAACATCCTGAGGACTAGCGGTGAACGGAAGCCCACGCATTCGGATTATCACTTGATTTTCCTTAGAAAGAAACTGAGCTACCTCATTGGACGTTCCTGTCAAAAGAGGAGGAATTTTACATTTAAAATTGATGGGTGGTAACAATGTCAGAAAGACTCTGCTGTGAAACAGTTCAACAGACACATCCACACGCACTGAAATTATATCTCGGCAGGCCGCTGTTCTTTTACACCTGCTGTGTGTGAGGCTTTTCAGAGGCTGCTGACCCATCTTCCTCCCTGAGGGAACGGCTCTCTTTCTCTGTGGCCTGGCCAGAGCTAGGGGCAGGAGGGAAGGGGAATAGAGTTTCCCCCTCTACCTGCCCTGCGTGAGTCAGCAAGGGGAAGAGACTCAAAAAGAGTCTTTCATTCCCAGAGAGGGGGGAGGGGGGGGGGGGGGGGGGTGAAGGACGGACACATACACACCTGGCAATAGCAGATGGAAATTTAATCTACAAACAAAGTGTCTGCTCATATTACAAATGAAGACTTCATGTAAATGTCTCACCTCCTGCAATCTTTAGAAATTCCTCCCCAGTCGCTTTATATACCTGAAACAAAATAAATACAGAGCTGTCACAAGAGTGGGCCACATGCCTTTGATCGAAACTGTATTATTCACATTGTGTAAATTAGGAATGGGTCAGTTCGATTTGTTAATTACTTAAGTTGATTACATTTTTAATGACAATAAAGGGAATAAATTCAGAGATGCTGCTTCTTTAGTAAGCTGTGCTTTAGCATGCTGTTAGACTGTCTAAGTAAACTCTCCAAAAAGTGGTGTCTCTAAATCCATCAGACAACTCAAATACTAGTGGGTTATGACAATATGTAGTTTCTCACAAGCCAAGTATACATTTAATATTTGCATATAAGAATCAGAACTGTCTCAGATTAAAAGGGAGTATTTTTGCATAATGCATTTTTGAGATGAACAGAGTAAAATAAAGCATGGTTTGGATGCCTTGAGGAGGTGAACTCACTTCAATGTATCTGTTGCCCATGTGGTGTTTATGTCGATCCAGTGCCATGTCTCTGTGCTCAGAGTTTATGAAGCGCACCAGAGCTTCTCCGTTCCTCCGGCCCTGAGCATTTAAACACAGTGCAACGCCACCTCTGATATAAAGACACACACACACATAAATCAAACAAAGGTACAACACATTTAGTATGCAACCTTTAAAATGAACTCGTTATGATAAATCAGCTTGGCCACTCCACATAAAACTACTTTTCCACAAGTGAAAGTCCCGATTTGACATTTGGCTGGATTTGCCTTCAAGGTCTTACTGAGTTTTGCATTACACTGTTAATGTGTACTTAAGGGTCTTTTCTGAGTGCATGCACCATGTCATTGTGAGTGTGCCTTTCAGTGTTACGCTGAGCTGTAATCTCACTTGGCAATGTTAAGGCCCTTGAAGAAGCGAGCGATGTCCTGATCAGACGACTGCCATGGCAACCCACGAGCTCTGATGACCGTCTCACTATCCACAGTTTCCGTCTTACTGCTGGAAGGCATGCACACATGCAGACACACAGATAGCAGTCACTCATGCTTAGCAGCATTCTTATGGGCTTTGTCCATGGTAAAGACCACAGTCTTATAATGGGAAACCCCACAGGTGTTTGCAACAAACAAAAATCAGACTACAACATATGACTGAGTACATACCATGCTCCAGATTCAAACTTGTAGTTTATAGTCTCAAAAGTGGAGAATTTGTGATCTATAAAAGAGAAAAAAAAAAAAAAAAAAAAAAAGTTTAGTTATTATGAGATCACATGATCGGTTGTGCACATCAAAAGCTAAATTTGTAAGGTTTTTTAATCTGTATATAAACTACACGGATCAATCCACTATCAGTGACTCACTGTAAGGCTCAACCAGGAGATGCAGAATTAGCAGAACCATGTTTTTCACCTCCCTCAGTCCGGCCTCCTGCTCCACTGCCACTGGAATACACACATCTGACAACAATGTCAAGGACTCACACAGGACATATGCACACATGAATGCACATATTTCTACCAAAACAGCTGAAAATGCCGAACACATGAACCAGTAAATGCAAATAAAAAAGTGATTATAAACAAGGAAAATAAAACAGGTGGATGATGAGTCCTAAAATAGAGGAGGGGAAACACACATTGCACAGTAAAACCAAAAGCATGTGCAGGATACAGTCCAGCATGGAGGTCAGAGTGAGATCTTTGACAGGGCCTGCGTTTGGGCAGCATTTGTGAAACTCTTTCTTCAAGTCCACAAACGTGTAGAAGCATTCTGGCAGGACTAGATTCTACAACAAAACACACAGAGACAAATGAGGGAGATGCACACTAGAAAATATGTCTAGGAGGAGCCTAAGGGAAGGGCAGAGAAGATCAAAAACCAAAATAAGGGGGAAAAGGTAGAGAACGGATTGAGAGCACTTTATTGTCCTACGAAGCAGCACAGCATTCCTGTGAAGATTATAACATGTTGCTGCTAAACAGATTATACCACAAACTGACAGCTAATTTAGAAAAGTCAGAAGAACACACACACACACACCCCTAGGCTTTTCCTTTCCAGTTTAAATAGCCTTAGTTAAAGGTGGATTAAATCGAAATACTCAAGGATGACAATGTATTTGGACTTTGGAAGGAGTGTGTCACCTTTTTGGAGGCCTCGGGGTGCAGCACCTGTCGGATAAGTAGTGGTCCGTCCACACACAGCGTGTAGGAGCTTCTGCCCAGAGACTTTAGTTCAGCTGACACCGACTGATGAAACTAGAGACAGAAATGGAGACATTGAAAAAGAGGAATGGAGAAAATCTTTATTTCCAATTAAAAACACCCAGCATTAGATGCAGGTGTAGGCATTATATTAATATCCCTTTAAATCTAGCCGATTCAGAAGTTTGGGGTCAGTAAGATTTTTCTTAAAAAACAAACAAAAACAACAACACTATTCAACAACGACATGTAAAATTGATCAAAAGTGACAAAGACACTAACGTTTCAAAAGATTTCCATTTTAAATGTAATAGAAAGCTCAAAAGAACAGCATTAAAGAAAATGTCACAAATCAAAGATGACAATCAAACCTCAAAACGGGTAAAAAAAATTTGCATTACTTTTTAAATATGAGCAGGGCTTGATTGTTTAATACAAGAAGTTCTAATTATAGCAAATGTAAAAGCCCTTTCACACCAAAAACTGTAATGAATAAGCCTCAGGCTGAAGGAAAAGTAAATTCATGTCTGTAAAGAACAACGCAGGAGAAGGTTCAACACTCTTCAGCAATAAAAAACTATGAAGCACAATTGTTAGTTTATCTAAAGTCATTTTTTCTTATTAGTATGGTTGAACTGGATCAAAGGTCAGCAGCAAACACATTGGTTAATAAAATGGGATTAGATACATTTGTGTTGTTTAACATTTAATTATTGCAGGTTTGTGTCATATTCTGAGTTTGCATTTCACTGTTTTAATTCATTTTGTTGAATACTAAATCTGTTTTTTTTAGAGTGGGATGAATTAATGCACATTCACATTTAGTCTAGAACTACAGCAACATCATGTTCACAGTGCACTGTCAGTCAATAAATGGGAAAAACGTAACAAGATATTTTCTTGTAAATTAAAAAGCAATGCATTACTTCACTAGTTACAAGAAAAAAGTAATATTATTACGTAACTCGCATTACTTGTAATGCGTTACACCCAACACTGTTAATATGTCCTTGTTAATCATCTCACAGATTGAAAAAACAATTGAAATGCATTTTATAAAAAAAAAAATAATAATAATTACAATGTCAAGGGCAGCACAGAGGACGGCCAAATTATGTTGTAATATGTGAACATGCTGCTCCGTGCGCGTGTGCGTGCGTATGCTTTTTTTGTAGATTAAGCAGCTGGTCAGACTGGTTTGGTGAAAATACAGGAAGTGAGCCATGGCCGTGGCAGTCATTTCAGATAAAGTATTTTACGTGACCAGAGAGATAGATGACAAAACAAATGAAGAGTGTTTGTCCTGCTCTAAAAACACACCACCTGCTCACTCCCAGCTATAGGGGCTCCCACATTCACCTGTGTTTAGCGAAAACAAGAAGTCTTTAATGAACCATTACAAGGCTCGCAAAATTTCAAATTCCCTGGTAGCCCTTCGGGCAGGTACTCTTCAGATTTTGGTAGCCTGAAAATTTATTTAACTAGCCCAAATAAATATAAAAAATAAGATAGGAGTCTTAATGGTAATCAAAAATGTTTTCAATACACAAATATCAACAAATATGAAGGAATTTTATTTCACTATTTACAGGGTATCTGCAGAATTTAAAAAAAATAAGGAAATGTATGACCCATTTTAAGAGCTGCACAAGTAAAATGAACACCGTATGAGCGGAGTTGGACAATGTCTATGGTAACATACAGTATTAAGCCATAAAACGACAAGGTTTCACAGAAACACAAATCTTATACAACAGCATCTCAGCCAAGAATTGCTATTATTGCTAGAATTGCAAGAATTTCAGACCATTTTTATTAAAAGGGATAAATCAAGCATATAAATTATTATATTAATTTAAAACAAATAAAAATTACGTTCTTAATTGTTTAGATTTTTAGAAGGCACATTAACTTCTCTCTCATTTACTTAGACAAAGCCAGGATTAGGCCATAGCTCAATTAGCACATTAATGTCATTTTTATTAACATGCCTTAGAAAAAACATTACTGGTGTGCATCTTGAGACAAAACAAAGGCACTGATATGTTTTAAGAAAAAGAAAAATACCAACGACACGTTTCTGAAGACAGTCGGTTCCCTTCAGATACATTCACATGAAGACATCCAAATAAACATCCTTATTAATATTAATATCTTTAACTTCAAACTGTAGGCTAACATACACTACCATGCAGTCAAAAGTTTTTGAACACTAAGATTTTTGACTTGTTTTTTTGAATTCTCTTCTGCTCACCAAGCCTGCATTTATTTGATCTAAAATACAGCAAAAACAGTAACATTTTGAAATATTTTTACCTTTTAGATATGACTGTTTTCTATTTGAAAATGCATGTTATTCCTGTGATTTTAAAGCTGAATTTTTAGCATCATTACTCCAGTCACATGATCCTTCAGAAATCATTCTAATATTCTGATTTGCTGCTCAAAAAAACATTTATTATTAATCGTGAGTGGTTCAGATCGCGGTAATCGAATACGGTTTTAATGATAAATTAAAATATGAAACGGTAATACTAACCGTGGGGAATTTTATCATGATCTATCGTCAAACCAGTAATCGTTACATCCCCATATACCCATATGCTACAATTTCAATAACATGATATACAATTTCTCTGATACTAAAATTACTCCCATGAGGTTGTACCACCTACATCAACAGTTTTTTTTTAATCACACTAATTAAACTAATACAAGCTTAATACAGATTAAGTGTAAGGCAGAAAAATTTTAACTACTGACTGAATGTGATAAACATGACATTTCTACGATTTAAATCAATCTACAGTGAATTACAACGGAGCAGGGATGAACGGTTACTGTTTGTCAGACTCTAGCTAGAATATGAATAGAACAGATAGCCCCTTTATGGCCTAATTTTCATATCATTTGGGCCAGCGCTGATAACACAAACAAATGTTGCCTTTACCCAGAGCAATTAAAACGAAAAGTAACCAAGACAAAGTGGTTGACAAAAGTTTAAAAGATTAAGTGCAACATACATAACCCAACTAATCTACAAACTGGGAATTTTGGAGGATTTGAGAAAAAAAAAAAAGCAGTATAAAGCTCTCCAACCACTGAGAACAACTAAAAGGCAGAACTGCAACTCATTGAGACGTTCCCATCATGCTCTTGGACAGTGAGTGACGTGCTGTTTTTCCACATAATCTGTCCATCTTTATACCTCATGCAAATATGAGGCTTCTGTTAGTCATTAAGGGGTTAACAAGACTTTCGTAAATACCTGACAATTCTAAAAGTATACATCAAGAGCTTTACATCTCATTTTAAGTGATCTCAAGGAAGGCTTAAATAGTACACAGTCACACTCATAACACACACACAAAATAATGCATTCACTTAGCGTTTGGAGCTGGTGTGTGCGCACTTGTGCATTGTGCGTCCATGGCTGTTTTTAACTACACAACCCTACCTTGCACAAATTAGCAACTGCAATAATTAAGGACAAAATTTCTGCTACACAAACATTCTGCAAAAACACATTGACACACCCTCTGCCTACACACGATTAGAGAGGGGAGATCAAACTCCAGGAAAAAAAAGCTAGATATGAAGAATAACATTTCACTGGCTATAAAAGGAAAAACTTCAAATTTGGTCCATTTTAACTTTAAGTAAAAAGACAAGGTCAAATAGCCAGTCCAGCATTGAGAAAAAGCATTTGCATAGTTAGCATAAGATACACATGGCAGTTAAACTTGATCTGAGTTTCAGTTTCGCATTCGCCTCTGCCAAGCTGTCAGTGGGAGTGAGAGAAATTTGATCTTTGGCATGACAGTCAATCAGTGTGTCCTGTTGAGCCATGTTTGCTCTGTGTGTGTGTGTGTGTGTGTGTGTGTACAAAGAGGCCGAATTCCAATTTGTGCTCTCTTGAAGGAAAGGGATTCTATCTGTAGGGCTGTTCTACATGCAAGTGAGCAGCAGAATCCCTCTACGAAAGATTGTTCCTTAAGGCTATTAGTAAAGTGCACTTATGGTGGTCACTTAAGATCCCGGGTGCCAAGCTTTTACCATTCATTTTAAAACCTGTGAATCTAAAATTGCTTTTGTACACCAAACAACTACCAGCAGAAACTATTCCTTACATTTATTACTGTTCAAAAGCTTAGGGTTGATACCCTGATTTTTTTTCTTTTAAGAATATTGTGAAATATTATAATATAAAAACTACTTTAAATTTTAATATTTTACTGATGACAGAGTTGAATTTTTAGCAGTCATTACTCTAGCGATCAGTGTCACAACTTTCGTGTAAGTGGGTTTTTTTTTTTTTTTTTTTGAGGTTTACCAACTCCAAAGTTTTGAACGATAATGACATAAGGCTTCGTGAAAAATGTACCAAATGCTAAAACACAAGACAGTAATGCCCTGTCTGCCCTCCAAAATTAGTAGGGCATAGTGATGCTTATTTTTGAGAAGAACTCAACCTGTCTGTTCAGGATGGAGTAAAGTGGGAGTGTCGTTAGATAAGGAAACAGGATGTGCCAGCTGAACTACCAGGATGTTTAAGCAGGTTGTGATTAATCCATTCTGTAATCACTTTATGCAATTCTGTAAAAACATGAGACACAAAGTTCATCTAATTCATTTCTATAAATGACCACTTCCCTTATGGGAAGTCTTTCTGAGGCTGAATGAAAGAATGGATCAATGCGTCACTCATCCTTTCATAGAGGCATTTCCCAGAACCCTCCCTGCACATTGACAGTCTGTAGAGAAATAAATCTCTCTGCTCATCACACACAGGTACTGACACGCTCCTGCCAGCCTGCTGTGCTTTCTCAGCGAGCTCACAGAATAACACACTTTCTCTAACACACCCTGTGTCTCTCAAACACACCCAAGATCACTTTCTCCCACAAACACACTCATGATCTCATAGTAACAATTTTATTCTGTTTAAAGTCTTTTCTCCCTCACACACACAGGTGTGTTAGCACCACACCATTCCCACAGAGTCTAAGAAGTGTCTAAAAGCAAGTGCAAAGCCAAAGCGAGTCACCAGGTGAGTCCCGACAGCTATAAATGTTTTTTCCTGTGTTTCACTTTCGATACCGCATCTCAATACAAACAGAACAGATCAGGTTTGACTCAAGTCTGTGAGTAAGATCGGGTAAGCTACTCTAAACCCTCCTAAATACCCGTTTCTAACCCAGACACACTGGTGTGGATTTTATAAAAAACAGTGAGTCACAACAGTGATAAAATAGATGTGTCACAATTCCAAATGTATAAGGAATTGATCTTGAATGATTCTTTCACTTAAGACAACAGGTCAAAGTCCTGTGTGAGACTCTGTCAACCCTTCCCCAAATCCCTCACTGATCCTTATAAGGCTGGGCGGTATGATGTTAAATATTGTGGTGACAATATACAGTGTTTAGAGAAAGATTCTGCTACATCATGGTATGCAAATAGATTCACACACAACTATTTCAAGTTGAGACATCTGAGCAAAAAAGAACTCAAGCTGATGATCGGATTTATAGATTTAATAAGAATCAGTGCATATTTAATTCATACAGTGAAGAATGTGCAGTTTTATTTTACATCTTATAACTCAATTTGTTTACTTGAATTGCTACCGTTAAACAGATGTACTGTACCTGGAAAAGTTCATTTTATTTCCTATATTGTATCCTTTTGTTTGTAATTTGCTTTTTGTTCTTATTCTTAATAAATATTAAATAATAAGTATATTGTGAATATATGTTAGTATTTGTGAAATAAAGTTAAAGAAATAATTTTGGTCATATCACCTACTCCTAGTTTCTTACAACACCTGATGGAAGTGGGTGTATTTCTTTGAAAACAACAAGAAAACTGAACTGAAATGAACCAATGGTTTGATAGTGCTTGTCTTTCTGTCTATCTCTCTGAAAGCTAGGCAGGGAGAAATTGATTTCACTAGTTAATATTTACAGAGCCCCCTGGGGATAGGCTACAACTGAATCAAGATAACATGCCACCACCTGAATGCTACAAAGGTATGCAATAAAAAAAGTGAGAAAATAAATGTGTTAAATGAGATCAATCGTTGTTTAATGATTTCCACTTGTACAACAAACGTCTAGTCCCACAACTAAGCTTAAACTCTGAGCTCTAAATACCTTTCTGTTGGACAGTAATGAGAGGGTGTCCATTATGAAACACTGGGGGGTGGGAACAGGTTTACCGAGTACAAACAAATTTTCTCTGCGTCATGCTTGAGAAACACGTTTGGCGACAACCGCCTTTTGGCAAAACAAACCTGCAAAACTAAGGAGCCACCCAAAACTATATGTATCTTGCTTGATAAATGAGCCTGGATGGCAGCAGAAAAGAAAAACAGGAACATCTCTCTGGCTCACTCTGTTTCATTTTAATCCCTCTCTCTCCTATTCTGTTCATCCCTCTGTGTCTGTATCACTCACTGACATATATGGTTCTCAGGTAGGTGCGTTCGCAGGTAAACATTCCGTCTTCCAGATGTCTGCTCAACACAGTCCACAACAAGACTAGACCTGCATTCTCCCCTAGAGCAGAGCGTCTGTGCCTGCCTTCCTTCCCACACCCAAACCACACACACATTACACACCACAGCAAGCCTCCTAAAAATCAACCAAATGCTAAAACCACGTGGACAATATCGAAGACTTACCTTAAGCTGACACATACTAAAATGATGGGAGTCACTGCTTTATATGTAACTTAATTCATTTATCTATACAATTATTTAAAACGAAAGAAACATGGTCTCTCACCTGATGCAGGACGCTCTCCAGGGGCTCGGCCTTGCACAGCTCCTCCGCCGTGAGCCCGGTCTCTTCCTTGCACTGCTCCGACAGATCCACACTGTCCGGCTGTACTAGAGTCCGCTGAAGCTCGCCTACCTGTTAACAACATCATCTATTTCAACTGGCCTCACAATGCAACTCTAGCGGGGTTTCTCATCGGCGCCCCCTTTAACACACCTGGCCGTCGAGAACACAGAACTCTACCAACGTTCAATGTTCTCCACGCGCCTATGCGGTCTAGGCAGCTCACCGGGTTTGACACCGAGTCACTATAGCGATGATGATGATGATGATATCTCAGGCAATGGGTTTGTGTGAATGCAAAGCAGACACGGCAGGGTTACTGACCTACAGGCGATGACACGCACCAAACAAGGCACGCTTTCGTCTCTCGTGGCTTGAAAAGACCACATTATATATAATGCTCGAATCAAGCTGTCAAACAGATCAAATAAAACAGCTGTTGCTGGTAATGTAAATCACAATGTAGCGCGTTTAGCTCTCTAAAAGCGCACCTTGTTGGTGAATGTCAGCTGTCAAGGTGGTTTCTAACACTAGCGCATTACTAGGTGGGTAGTTTAAAGTTAGAGACCTTACAACAGGGTCAAAAGGTCCGTACCTTATTCTCATGTAGATCCACAATTTGCCACACCAAGAGAATTAATTCCCTTTCATCCGACCCCAGTTTACCCCCATTTGCACCAGCTGTTGCCCCAAAGAACACCACCAGAGTATCACTGTGCGAAGCCATCAGGGACCACAAGGGAAAAAACTACAATTAAAAGCAAAGATCAAATAAAACAGTAACACGAGGGTTCACCTTTCTCCAAGAGAAGCAAACAAAAGAAATGGAAATTCAATTGAAGTACACGAGGAAGGACAGAAGATTACTCCAGGAGAAGGACACGACAGAGAGTGCGGCACGAGACTCTACCTGTTGTAGTACTTGTGTGCTCTCTATCCAGAGTTACTGGTTTGACTGGTAAAGAAGGCAGAAAAAAGTCCTGGTTCGTCTCACGCTAACCCCATAACAAGCCCTGAAGGCTTTTTTCGCTGTCTCGTTTTTACCTGGCTTTGGCTCGGCCTCCTGTTTGGAGTCAATCTCCCGAGGGAGCGCGTTGATTGGCTGGTTTGTAAAGGTGAGGGCGGGGCGTATTGTAACCCGTTCTGATTGGTTCATTACGCGCTAGGAAGTAGGAGAGAAGATCAGAATTAATTTGTCCTGCTTTGCTGTCTGTTACACACCTATGCAGACTCGTTGTTACCTTTTTTTGTCTACGTAAAAGGGTGCACTTACGTTGAAAGAAATAGCCTAAACTTTGAAAAGCTTTGAAACAGGCCTATGTTTAAAAACACACACGATTAAGACAACGTCATATATGAGCTCCCTGAATAAAAGCTCGAATAAAAGTTTTGTTTTTAGATGTGGCCAGTGCGCTTCCATAAAATCTCAAAAACGGCAAATATTCGTTTCTGCCACTCTCACTAGACAAACACATAATCTCAGAAAACAGTTTTAAACTATCGATATTAATTGTAAAACATACTGTATGATAGTTTATTCTGGCCATGTAGTTGTTTATGAAGTTATGAAGGTGCAGTTTGACTGACACGTTGAAGCACCAATCACACTTCAGTTATTTAAAGTGACGTGTACAGGCGGGTCGTATTCATTGTACCTTGCTACCACAATCTTTCTAGAAATTCTTAAATATATTTTATATACCAGGAACACCTTAATCTTACAATTGTCCAATTTTGTTTTTCTTAATATAGCCAAATTATTTCCCCCCTTCAAAATGTAATGCTTTTGAGTGTTTGTTCAGCTCTTTTTTAGAGAGAAAAAGGAAAAATACAATTATTGGTAACAGGTTTGGGTTTCAAGGTTAAATTGGGCAAAAGAAAAAAAAACATGGCACTATGACATAGCTTGGAACAACACAAAAAGAAATTAAATTAAATTCATTCTTAAAATAATTTAGGAGCCCAGCCTGTCCTGGGCTCCATACCCTATAGACAACTGTACTGAGATCTGAGTTTTGTTTCCACGATTCAGTGCTCTTGTGTGCCTGTGTGTCAGTAATGAAATCGGACAAAAAGCCAGACAGAGGCTGTTTGTCTGCAGCTCTCTCACTATTCCATTGCGTGCCAAACTTAGGTGACGATTCCATGTCCTTTTCCAGACTCAAGCACCTCTCTCCTTCTCTCTGGTTTCATCTTGAGCAATGGTCAGCTGATTCTTTTAGTCGTGAAATTTGTGGTGTAAAAGAGAGATAGAAATAGACCCACAGGTCACAACATGAGAAATGTCATGTCATCACTCTGGAATACACTACACGACCTTGAAAATCAGATTTGAAAACACTGGGCATCATACACTTTTTACCTTTGTAAATGGTCACAAAGAAAAATTGTGCATTATATACTAAACAACTGCAGCTCCTACAGCACCGTGGTTAATACCACTGAGGAAAGATCTTCTCTCACAAGCGCAGGGCAAGATTTGGCATCCCCAGCCAGAACTGTGGAAGCTTCATGTCTTGCCGCTCGACGGGAGTCTAATCGACTCCCAACGAGAGTCACTAATACCATTTTAGAGGCTAGAGCTCCATCCACACAGCGCCTCTATGCCCTTAAGTGGTCAGTCTTCAGCGACTGGTGTTCAGCACGTAATCAGGATTCGATTTCATGTGACGTGTTCCACGTGCTTATTTTTCTTCAAGAGCTGCTGGATAAGGGGCGCACTCCTTCCACGCTCAAGGTCTATATGGCAGCCATCGCGAATCACTCTCCCGAGGCTGACCGGACTATTGGCAGAAATGAGTTGGTTGTTAAGTTCCTTAGAGGCGCTCGGAGGTTGAATCCTCCTCGCCCTAAGACTGTACCGACCTGGGACTTATCTATAGTCCTCGGGGCCCTCAAGGGCCCTCCCTTTGAGCCACTTCAAACTGCTGGCTTAATGGTCATGACGCTCAAAACCGCTCTGCTTTTGGCCCTAGCATCTGTCAAGCGAGTGGGGGACTTGTAAGCCCTGTCTGTCAGTGCTTCCTGTCTTGAGTTCGGACCCAACGACTGTAAGGTCGTTCTTCAGCCGCGTGCTCACAGCTCCGTTCAGAGCCCAGGTTATCTCCCTTCTAGCCCTCCCTGCAACAGACAGTGAGCAGGGGCCTAACTTGCTATGCCCAGTCCGGGCAATGCGAGTGTACTTTGAGCGTTCTAAGCCATTTAAACAGTCAGAACAGCTCATGAGACCCACTCTGAGTGTGCCTGAGCTGAGCTCGTGGAGCAGGCTTAGTTCTGCTTCTGCTTATAGCACGGCGTTACTGGATGCGTTCCCCATAAGCAGTCGTCAAAATGACGACGCAACGGGAGTTACCCTTCGATAGGGAACACTCCGGTTACTCAAGTAACCTCGGTTCCCTTAACTGGCCGTGCTGTAGCTGCACACGAATCGATGGCTGTCACTTTAGTCATTGATTATGATGAAATGGCGCTCTGGGCTGATTATAAATCGAATTGCAAATATGATATTAATTTTATACAACAGTTCAATAAACAAGAAGTTAATATTAAAGGGACTTGCGGTTTAGACACAGTATTGCCTGTTTTTGCTCTATTTCGCCAACAAAAATCATTCCAAACACAGTCACAGCACTGTTTTGCGGCTCTGAGCGACATGCTGTGTTTCGTTCCTGAATGAATCAATCAACCGTTTAAATGATTCGGTTCAATCGCAATGACTCACTTATTAACAATGACTTGCTGCCGCTTACTGGCGGTTTAAATTTCACATTTAAAATATCTTTTCATTTTTTTAATAATTGTAAAAATCTGTATTCTACGTTAGTCGAGAGAGCTCAACGCTCTGCAAATAGAAAAAAACACCTGCAAGTTAAGAAAACAACTTCATTGATTTGACAACACACGCGCTACAAATGCTCACAACACAACCAAATAAAGAAACGCATTGCAAACAGAAAAAAACACCTGCAAATTAAGAAAACAACGTCATCAATTTGACAACACATGCGCTGCAAATGCTCACAACACAACCAAATAAAGAAACGCACTGCAAATACAGCACAACCAAACAAAGAAACGCGTTGCAAATACAATTCTTTATTTGGTTGTGCTGTGAGTATTTGCAGTGCGCTTCTTTATTAGGTTGCGTTGTGAGCATGTTGTCAAATTGATGAAGATGTTTTCTTGATTCGCTGGTGCTTTTTCTATTTGCATGTGTTTTCTGAAGTTGCAGCGCATTGACCTCTCTCGGCCACCGTAGTATTCAATGTTTTATGTTTAAAATATCAAAACATTGCATGTGTAACTGCAAGTTAAATGCATTCATGTTCTGCATTAAACAGTTTAAAAAAACACACACTTTTAGCCAAAAATGGTTTTACAAAGCTAAAAATGCCCATAAAAGGTAAAAATCAATTTAAACTTATTGGAAAATATTAATTTCTATCACTGCTGTGAACTGACCACACAGAATATGAAGAATATCAAAAAATGTATGAGTCAGCTGTCCACGATAGTCCTTAATATACAAGCACAATAACACACTGAGCAAAATATTGTCTAATTATCATTATCGATAAAATCCCAGAAAATATTTCGATATCATTTTTGTCAATATCGCACACCCCTATCTCTCAGTTACCTAAAGTTGCTATTTATTGAACTAAAAGTCTGAGCTCACCACTATGAATTTCACGGTTTTTAACAGTAGTTTTTATTGGAAATTTTTTTATTCCATATTAGTGTCAAATATTATTAGCTCTTAGATTAAATTTGTGAGGAGTTGCTTTACTGAGAGCTGCCATGAGACATGGCTCGGTGTAATGTAGGCTGCTAATTCTAATGTAGACTTATATTGACATTATTTTATTTTTTTAAAGAGCACAGAGCCATTGGAGAACCACACAACTGTAATGAAAATGGAAATTCTTGAAATAGTAAGCAGCAACAGTTGCACTCCGTTGTCCTGGAAGAGGAGCTGGTGCTTGACAATTTAGGAGACTTTGTAAATACATTTATTGTACTTTTGGGATTATTGTATGCACTCATCCTGGAGTACAACTAGCATTTAAAGGGACAGTTTACCCCAAAATTAAAATTCTGTCATTAATTACTTACCCTCATGTCGTTCCAAACCTGTAAAACCTTTGTTCATCTTCAGAAAACAAATTAAGATATTTTTGATGAAATACGATGCTGAAATTTGATAAAAATCTTTGATGAAACAACGGTCTTATTGATGTGGAACGACAAGAGGGTAATTAATGACAGAATTTTAACATCAAAGTGCCTCTTATGAGTTTTCTTGGCAAACATTTGAAGTGTAAGATGCAGTTTCATGAGCTCAAAGTACTTCTTGTGAGAATGGTAGAGTTCATGTGAAATTACTCTAAACACAGGTTGAAGTAACCTCCCCATGACTTAAATTTGATGGTGTTTTTGACATTTTTAATGTGTGAATGTATTTGATGTTTAATGTTTAAATAGTTAAGATGCAGTTTCATGAGCTCAGAGTACCTTTTGTGAGAATGGTAATATTCAGTGACATTAACCTAAACACTGGTTGAAGTAACCTCAGATAAATTATTAATATTATTTATTAAATTATTATTATTTTATGGTGTTTTTGAAATTTTTGCACGTTTATGAATGTATTATTGTATAAGGTGCAATTCATCAGCTTTGTGTATCTTATGAGAATTAAAATGCATGATTTTGTAAGGTATACTGTGCAGAAAATTTCTATGTATTTTCACAATATTGTTGTATATTTCATTAAAAGTATTAAAATGTGGCAGTGTTGAGTGTATCATCATTTAATATTTTTTTCATTTTCTTTTGGGACAACAGGGAATAAACAATTCTGTAAGGTTGATTTTGCACTATACATTTACCAATATACATTTTTAAATTAGGTAAAACAAAAAATGCATGCTACTACTATTTAAAATATTTAATTGGGGCAATAACTTGGTTTGGTACACTTCTTTTTCCCCAATTGGCTCAACATATTAGTTCTCATTGAGCCAATGTTAACAGACTGTTGCCACAATTGATAAAATTCAGTTAGCAGAAATTCAATTGGGCCAATGGAAAAACTTAGATGTAATCAGTCACTAGAAAATTTTGAGTTGGGGGGAAGTCTGATATTTTTTACAGTGTAGAGTGGAATCTTCTTCCAGACGGACATCTGTTCCGTTTCATGCCCACTTCCTCTTTCACTCGGTTACAAGAATCACAAACCCATACGTTGCAAGGAGAAGGAAGCTGCTGAAATCATAATTCGCAGAAGATGTAAGACTAAAAACAGTCTGTTTACATAAGATACCATGGGAATTTGATTGTAAACAGACAGAAATATTTGCTATAAAGGCATTTGAGTTATAACACAAATATAATCTCATCGTGGAACATGCAGATGCAATTTAAGATAATGTAAATATACTCAGAACACAAAGAACAAGGCACAAGCAAATATTTTACTTCTGAATTTACTTCTAATTCTGAAATACAAAATGACATTAAAAACTTCAAGCATTCTTTTTTGAGAAATAACAGTTGTAATGGTTATTATTGTTATTGAGTTTGTGGGTATAAAGCTTCTTACAGAGTCAGTCTGAGGCATTGATGCATGATTCCATAGCCACATCTACAGGCACTTCTGAGTCCGTGAGACATTGTGAGTTGGTGGTGTGTGAACTCTGTCTTTTGGACACAAATGATAACTCTTTATTCCCTTCAGCTGACACTGCACTGGACAGATGCTGGAAGAGCTTCTGTATTCCAGTTTCCCGGAGCGAGCTACGGAAGGTACGCGCGGCAAACACATAAAGCACTGGATTGACTGAGCTACTGATGAACGCCAGGGCTCCTGCAATAATGGTCATTGTGGTGCAGGCTTCCTCCAAACTTTCTGCCATTTCGGGGTTTGAATGCTTGAAAGAGAGCGAGATGAGGGAAAGAAGGTTCCCCACATGATGAGGAATCCAGCAGAGAGCGAACATCACCACCACACTGCAGATGAGAACCGTCGACTTACGCTTGGACTTGAAGTTCATCTGTGCTATGCGACTGAAGAGGCAGCCATAACAGACCAACAGAGTGAAAAAAGGGATGACAAAGCCTATAAGAGACTCTAAAATGAGCAAAACGGCCTCCTGGGCATCAGTCTCATACTCCCTGAACAGACATTGATTTTGTCCATGAACTTCTCCCAAAGTGTGAGTTACAATGACGGGAATACTGAGTAGAAATGAGGCCATCCATATCATTACAAGTACCTTGTTCAGTGCTTGTCTCCTCCTCCAGCTGATTGAGGCGAAGGGGTATTTGATAGCTAGGAAGCGCTCCACGCTCATGATGGTGATGATGAAGACGCTGCTGTACATGCAGGCATTGGTGATGTATACCATGGCTTTGCAGGCAGCCTCTCCAAACACCCAGGAACGGGCCAGCGAGTAGATCCACAGCGGCAGAGTGACCAGCACCAGAAGATCTGCGGCTGCCAGGTGGAGGATGAGAAGCACCGTATGTGAACGCTGTTTCACATGCTTCAAGATGGTCCATACCACCAGCAGGTTCCCAGGTGTGCCCACCAGGAAACACACCCCCAGGATCACACAGGCCCCCACCAAGCCCAGCTCGGTGTTCTCATTCTCCTGAAAATAAGCCATAGCGCTCATGATTCCCTCTCTGTACACTCGAGTCTGCTATACATCTAACCACTGAGCTAGAAAACCTGCCTCAGCAAAACTCACTTCCCTTTTGTGGAAACTGAGAAAAACAGAACTCTCAAGCACAGAAAAGAAAAACATCTGACGTGATTGTGAAAAAGACAACCAAAAAGTGTGCACTTTAGCATGGGAGGAGCATCACAACTGTGAATTCAGAAATAAGACTTCCATAAAAAGTGGATGCAATTACAGTTTGTGTTTACACTCATGAATTTCTGACAATTTGGGCGAGACAGTTTACCTCACTGTGGAGTTTTAACTAGGCCTATTTTAACAGCACAGGACAAATATATATATATATATATATATAATGTTTTAAAGGCCCTTCAGATATACAGTACTGGGGCAGAGAATTTTTTTTAAAGCCTTACACATGCTCAAGCAGGATATATTAGGTTTTTATTTATTTATTTATTTTTTTAAATTTCACCTCTGTATTAAGTGTTATGACATTTAAGCAACTTTAATAATTCCAAAAAATCAATTATTATGGCATTTAAAGAACTTTTACAAAAAAAAAAAGTTAAAATGTAATGGCATTTAAACAACTTTGATCACAAATGTTTGAGATATTATGGCATTGAAACAAGCATCATCGATAAAAAAATCTAAATGTTATGTCATTTCAATTTTTGACTACAAAAGTTTGATATTTCAACGATTTTGATTAAAAAAAATGAATATTGTGGCATTTAAACAATTTTGACTATTAACAAACATAAATATTATGGCATTTAAACAAGTTAAAAACAACAAGAAGAATAAATATTATGCCATTCAAATAAAGTTGACCATTAAGAAAATACCAAAATTTCTAATAAGTCTAACAGTTACTCAGGGATCTGTGAGATCCCACGCGTTCACCACCATTAGGATCTTCAAGGATCTTTCCATCCTGCTGTCCAGAATCCTGTGAGAAGCCTTCCTGTGTTTGTGTTAAGTCCTGAAACAGCTTCACTATCCCAGACTTCTTCAGACTTCCATGAAAGTTTTTAGAAGCAAATGCATACAGCACAGGGTTTACTGAGTTACTGATAAATGCCAGAGCTCCAGAAATGAAGACAGCACTATTTGGGATATGAGACCATTCATCTGATTGTCCTACTAGTAAATGCACCATCCCTACGACATTGAGGATGTGGTGAGGTAACCAACACAAAATGAAGGCCATGACCACTCCACAAATGAGCAAGGCCGTTTTCTTGGTCCTAAAGCGGACCTTTCGGAGCTGTATGGCAGCCTGACAGTAGCAGATCGCAAGTGTGAGAAATGGAATAACGAAGCCAAGCAGAGTCTCCAAACACATACAAAAGACTTCAAAGGACATAGAGTTGTACTTCCGGTAGAAGCAATGTTTCTCTCCATAGTCGTCCTCATCGATATACTGTGTTAGGATGACTGGAATCCCCAAAATGAATGACAGGATCCAGGTCACTGCCAGTATTCTGGACATAGGCATCCTATTTTGCCAAGACAGCATTTCTAAGGGGTATCTGATAGCTAGGAAGCGCTCCACGCTCATGATGGTGATGATGAAGACGCTGCTGTACATGCAGGCATTGATAATGTACACCATGACTTTGCAGGCAGCCTCTCCAAATACCCAGGAATGGGCCAGCGAGTAGATCCACAGCGGCAGTGTGATCAGCACCAGAAGATCTGCGGCTGCCAGGTGGAGGATGAGAAGCAACGTATGTGAACACTGTTTCACATGCTTCAAGATGGTCCACACCACCAACAGGTTCCCAGGTGTGCCCACCAGGAAACACACCCCCAGGATCACACAGGCTGCGATGTTCCCTGCAGATGACCAGCTGTCCGGTACCGTATCATTGTCAGTATAGAGAAAGGAGATGTTCATTTTTGTCTCTATTTTTACTGAGTCTGAGATCTGACTGAAACTGCTTTTCAGTTCCTTATGCTTATAGCTTACAAAGCAACACTTCCACTTTGTGTTATTCATGTGACAGAAAAAGGTGGAGACAAATCATATGCCTACATAATTAATTGTTTCATTATTGTGCTGTACTTTTGGTTTTCTGAAACTGAAATTGAATGAAACAGTAAACAGTATATAGCAGTGGTCGGCAACAAGCGGCCCACGGGCCAAAACTGGCCCGCCAGCAATAATATCTGGCCCACACCCGCAGCCAGATTATTTTGATAGCGGCTGGTTCTGAAATAGATCAGTCATGACAGCAACAGTTTTTCACAATCAGAGTACGTGAATGGAGCAGAGCGTGGAGTGGAGCGGTGTGATTTTTAATGGAGGGAGGAGCGGGTTTTTTAAAAGCGTTGTGGTTTTCACTCGCTCCAAGAGCGCTCCATCACGAGTACAATTCATGCCAACGGCCTGTAATGTAACTGCATATTCAGAAAGAATTCACGTTAAACATATTTATCTAGCTTGATAGAGAAGGATCACTCAAATTAGAAAGAATGTGAAGGCTGATAGTTCTCAAGGAATTTGTTTGTTCCTTTTAGATACTGAATATTTTCAGTTGAAAGCATGATTTAAACAAGTAGCTACTACAACACTTATTCACACGCAATCGCTCTCTCAATACAATTATAGTCTTTCAGTGCTACTTCATTTGTATCTGATTTCGAATGAGCAGAAATCTGTAAGAAACGCATCGATCCATAGGTAAAATAACTGACAAAAACTTACTATTTTCATCACAAACTAAATTTGCACTGCAAAAAGCAGCAAATATACCTTTTAAAGCTGACAACCATGTTATTAGCTTGTCATGTGGTAGGAAAAAAAGTTTGCACACTAGTGTTTCAATAAGCCACTTTGAAACTCTCCTGTTATTTTATTTATTTTATTTTTTAATATGCGTTATGAACAGAACTGTGATATTTCAAACATACTGAAATACTTTAGAGGAGGTGTTTCCGGTATCAGTGAGCGAGGAGTGGAGCCTGAGCGGGAAATGGTGAACCCAGAGCGGAGCGATTATTACATGCTTGGAGCGCGGAGGGGAAATTGTTGCAGCTCCACTCTGTTCACATACTCTGCCGGACACCGCCACAAATGTGGCTTTTTGATAATGACTGTCCTACTACAGCGGCGCCCGGGGAGCAGTATGTCGTGTTGTGCAGTATATAGAGACGGCGGCGCCAGAACTGTAATTGATAGAATATTTTCTGTAGCACGATACTATGATATTACTTCAAAAGCAGATCGTGGAGAGATTTTTATCGTCGACGATCAAAAATCGTCATATTGCACACCCCTAATTCATTCATATTTTAATTCATATAATTTCCCTCTGTAAAACCTTTCACTGCTTTCCGCCATATTTTCAAACAAAACGAAACCTACGCTGCATGCTGCGACTGTGTGAGATTGTTACTACCTTTGCTTAATGTTGGACAGTATTTAGGTTTTTATAGTTTTTATAATCCTGGTAAACAAATGGTTTTAATGATAATACAGAATATAACAGTAGCACTAACTGTCGGGAATTTCATCTTGTGGTCAAACTAGAGTGAGCCTGTAAATCTTTAGCGACCCCTAGTGGGGGTCGCAACCCCCAGGCTGGGAGCCACTGTCTTACAGGACCCAGCAACGCCAAGGCTGGATCTGCCTCCTCCGGGGGCAACGCTTGCAAGTTCACCACCTGGTCTCGGAAGGGAGTGGTGGGAACCTTGGGCATGTATCTAGGCCAGGCTCTCAGGACAACTTGAGCGTAGGCTGGCCCGAACACAAGGCACTCTTCGCTCACAGAAAATGCTTGGCGGTCCCGACCCTCTTGATGGAGGTGGGCACGATCAGGAGCGCTGTCTTAATAGACAAATATTTAAGCTCAACCTATTCCAGCAGCTCAAAGAGATCCCTTTGAAGTCAAGCCAGGACGACAGAGAGATCCCAGGAGGGCACAATGGGTGACCTAGGAGGATTTAATCTTCTGGCACCCCTCAGGATCCTAACGATCAGGTCATGCTTCCCCAGGGACCAGCCGTCCACTGCATCATGTATCAATTTCAAGGCGGAGGGTGACAGCCTACGCCCTCCACCTTTCTTGCAGAAAATAAAGCATGACTCTAATCAGGCATCTTTGGGTGTCTTAGGGAGAAGAACACCAGTTCCTGACCAGACTCCACTTAAAGGCATAAGCTCACCTGGAAGAGGGAGCACGAGCCTGAGTGATAGTGTCTACCACCGCCGGTGGCAGATCACTTAGGTCTGCTGCATCCCGTCCAGGAGTCACACATGGAGTTTCCAAAGATCAGGACGCGGGTACCTGGGTCAGGGAATAGTACAACTGCCAGTGGGAGGACTCGTGGGAGGCACACAGGTCTACCTGAGCTTCCCTGAATCGAGTCCAGATCAGCTGGACCACCTGGGGATGGAGTCGCCATTCTCGGGGGAATAGAGCTGTCATGAGAACGCGCGGCTACACGATTGAGCTCCCCCAGAATGTGTACGGCACGCAGCAACTTGAGCCGCGTCTGACTCCAGAGGAGGAGATGACGGTGAGTTGTGAACCTGTCGGTTAATGTACAAAACAGCCACAATGTTGTCCGTGCAAATCAACACATGCTTGTCCTGCAGCAGCAGCCGGTACTGCTGCAAGGCTAGAAGCACTGCCAGAAACTCATGGCAGTTGATGTGCCAAAGCAGTCGAGTCCCTGTACAGGACCCCAAGGCTCCCAGTCCATTGCACGTAACACCCTAGCCCATACTGAAGGCATCCGTCGTGACAACAATATGCCGGGACACTTGTTCTAAGGGCACCCAGGCCCATAGAAAGGAAAAGTCTGACCAGTGCTGGAGTGGTATCATATGAATCAATCCAAGCAGTGTGACTGCGGCTGCGGATGCAATATGCCCAAGGAGTCTCTGAAAGTGTTTCAGTGATATCACCGTCTTGCCTCTGAAGGAACTCAGGCAGTTTAGCACTGACTGAGCACGCTCATTGGTGAGACATGCCGTCAAACTCCCCGAGTCTAACTCCATACCGAGGAAAGAGATTCTCTGCACAGGTGAGAGCTTGCTCTTTTCCCAGTTGACTCGAAGCCCCAACTGGCTGAGGTGCCGGAGCACCAGGTCCCTGTAGTCACTCAACTGATCTCGCAACTGGGCCATGGTGAGTCAGTTATCGCGATAGTTGAGGATCCTGATGCCCACTTCCCAAAACGGGGCAAGGGCACCCTCCACGACCTTCGTAAAGACACAGGGGAAGAGGGACAGCCCGAAGGGGAGGACCTTGCACTGCCATGCCCGACCCTCAAACGCAGACCATACAAACGGCCTGTGTCGAGAAAGAATCGAGACATGAAACTACGCGTCTTTCAGGTCAACCACTGCAAACCAATCCTGGGATTGGATGCAACTGAGGATGCGCTTCTGCATCAACATCCTGAACGGAAGCTTGTGAAGGGCCCGATTCAAGACGCGCAGATCCAAGATTGTTCAAAGGCCACCACTTTTCTTGGGCACAATGAGGTAAGGGATGTAAAACCCCTGCTTCATCTCAGCTGGAGGGACAGGCGTGATTGCATCCTTCTCCGACTGGACAGCAATCTCCACGCACTGGACAGGGGCGTCTCGGACTGTTACCGAAGTCTCGAGGACGCCGCTGAATCTGGGGGGTTGCCTGGCGAACTGAATCATGTAGCCGAGTCGAACAGTCCGAATGAGCCAGCGGGACAGGTTGGGTAGCGCAAGCCACTTCCCCAAACTCTGTGCGAGTGGCACCAAAGGGATCGACATACAGCATAACCGCGGTGGTGCAGCGGTGGGGAGTCGTGCTGGATGGCCCAGAAGGGAGCGCGTTCTGGAGCAGCTTCCCACCCCACCCCACCCCATGTGATTCGCAGATTAATTTGCCAATTTACACGTTCAAGCTATTTAAAACCACAAGAAGAAGAAACGAAACAGAACTCAATTCGTTACTTGTTGTTCTCACACACACCCGATGCGCGCACAAGCATATAGACGTGTTTCATACAGCGCTGCATTCCGATTTGATTCCTCTTTCATGTATACCTGCATTTAAGATACATATACATGGGGGGTTGCGGTTACATGGCAATACTTTAAATATTTCTGTTTTAAACCATGAAGGAGAGCCAATGGATATCACAAAAGCAACTTGCAAACTTTTCTCAATAGTTATGCCAGTGAACGTCTTAACTTCAGTCATACAGAAAGTAAAAGTAAAAAAAACTTTTCTAACGCTGCATTAACAGTGCATATTCTCTCAGAGACAAGAGACGAATCTACTTCAACATGTGCTGATAACAGTATAAATGAATTGACCTGTTTTAAAGATCCCATCCACAACCCCCCACCCAGTCCGCAAGATTTTTTTCAAACCGTAACTGGTCCACGGTGTAAAAAAGGTTGGAGACCCCTGGGTTACATTATACAGGATTTCTAGGAGACGTGTGTGTCACGTTGTTTGATGTTCTGCCTGGAAACAAAGATGCAGTGACGCCAAACCGGCAAAAGCCTCTATTTTTCAATGGTAGATTTAAGGATCTTTATTGCAGCAATACAATTAAGTTTAAATATATATTTTGGATCTAAGGGAATAATCAATCTTAAGTATGTGAAATGATCACAAACAATTTTAAAAGGGAGGGACTCTAAACGATTTGTTGAAAGATTATTGCCAAGGGAACAAATATACTTTTATTCCAGTTAATTGAATACCCAGAAAAAGAACCAAATTGTTTTATCAAATCCATTAAAGAAGATCTTTTAAGAATATAAGCAAATCATATAGAGAGAGCCTATTCTCTACCGACCCAATTGTAATGCCACTAACAGAAGAATGTTTTATTTTAGATTTATTTGTTTTTGGCATTTTGCCTTTATTTAGACAGAACAGTGTAATGACAGGAAGCGAAGTGGGAGAGACAGAGAGGGGGCGGATCGGTAAAGGTTCAAGAGTGAGGATTCGAACTCGGGACGCCTGTAGAGCAACGGTGCTGCATGATAGCGCGCTGCTCACAAGGCCATCGGCACCGATGAAGGGACAAATCTTTTTGAGAAAACAGCCTTTGAAGATACACATTGTAATTGAAATCTGCAGACGGCAAACAGATAAATTGTAATAAAAATAAACATTTAACTATGTATTTTGGATGTTTTATTTCCACTAGTCTGAAAGAAGCTAAATTTACTCAAAATGTACCAGTGGTTTTGCCTGTAGTGTGTCTTCCCATATTATACAAAGTCCCATAATATTACAAATACTAATATTAATTATTTGATTCATGTACTCAATTTAAAGTTCTATTAATGTTGCAATAATATCCTTTGTAGGCTATTTGACTATAATTTACACAGTTTAGGGATAAATGATAAATGATTTCTAAACAACCTTCTAAACAAGCTGTATACAATATGGAATAAAATATTAAATATTTAATCAGTGTTTATTCACTATATGTTCATTGTGAAGTCTACTTAATTACACTCATTATTAATATTTTCATGGGATGTATGAGATGTTTAAGGAGTGAGTATCTGATTATCAAATACCCCAAGTTTTTTTTTTTTTTTTATTAAAATCTGAAGTCAGACAAACATTTCTTACGTGCATGTCAAGCAGATCTCCATGTAAAAGAGGAGATATCTCAACAACTGGAGTCCTCGCATCTTCAGACACATGAAGTGAATTCTATGCCCAGGTGAATGTCACAGTAGCGCCATCTGCTGGTCATACGTCATACATACCGTAACAGCCCAAACTTTCACGCATTTCTGTCTTCTATGGAAAAGTTGCTTATCCAAAACTTACATTTCCCCTAATATAGGCATATCTTAAGTTGATGCATTTGACTGATGGGCTTTTAGACATTCATGAAAGCACGTATACATTCCATGCAGATTTTAATGCTGACTGGGAGTTTAAACCGACAGAGTGAGTTATGTCAGCTGTATGAGGCTAGTGCAGACATTATAGTTTGTTTTTGTTCATTACAGCTCATTGTCTTCAGATGAGGAAGGTCTCTCTGATCCAGTATTTCACTGTCTAGAGCACAGCTGGTTTGATCCGCTTATAGACACTGCAGGTTTATACAAATTATGGATCATTCATTATTAGTATTTTTTCTTATATTTTGTGTAATGAATATGTGATTTCACCAAGTTACAAATACATTTTTTTTTATATATATATTAAAGCAGTGCATAAGACCTCTGGGACCTGGTACAGCATTCAACACTCCAGTACTTCACCCAGTCTAACCCAAGTACAGAAACACAAATGCAAATACAGATGGATACACCTGTGCAGCCTTTGTATGTTATGTGTGTCATGAGCCAACATCATCAGTATACGTAATACTACTGGTAAAAAAAGGGATATTCCAGCATGTAAAGTACAACCCGAATTCTGGAAATGTTGGGACGTTTTTTAAGTTTGAATAAAATGAAAACTATAAGAATTTCAAATCACATGAGCCAATATTTTATTTACAATAGATCATAGATAACATAACAAATGTTTAAATTGAGAAATTTCTTTCTCAAATTTGAAGACGTCTGGGCATTGAGGTTATGAGTTTCTGGTGTTTTGGTGTTGGAATTTGGTCCCATTCTTGCCTTATATAGGTTTCCAGCTGCTGAAGAGTTCATGGTCGTCTTTGACGTATTTTTCATTTAATGATGCATAAAATGTTGTCTACAGGTGAAAGATTTGGACTGCAGGCAGGCCAATTCAGCACCCGGACTCTTCTACTACGAAGCCATGCTGTTGTAATAGCTGCAGAATGTGGTTTTGCATTGTCCTGCTGAAATAAACAAGGCCTTCCCTGAAACAGACCTCGTCTGGAGGGGAGCATATGTTGCTCTAAAACCTTTAAATACCTTTCAACGTTCATAGTGCCACTTATGCACACCCATACCATCAGAGATGCTGTCTTTTGAACTGAACGCTGATAACACGCTGGAAAGTCTCCCTCCTCTTTAGCCCGGAGGACACGGCATCCGTGATTTCTGACAAGAATGCCAAATTTGGACTCGTCTGACCATAGGACACTTTTCCACTTTGAAACAGTCCATTTTAAATGAGCCTTGGCCTACAGGACACGACGGCGCTTCTGGACGTATGTTCACATATGGCTTCTTTTTTGCATGATAGAGCTTTAGTTGGCATCTGCAGATGGCACGGCAGATTGTGTTTACCGACAGTGGTTTCTGAAAGTATTCCTGGGCCCATTTAGTAATGTCAATGACAGAATCATGCCGATGAGTGATGCAGTGTCATCTGAGGGCCTGAAGACCACGGGCATCCATCAAAGGTCTTCGGCCTTATCTCTTACGCACAGAGATTTCTCCAGTTTCTCGGAATCGTTTGATGATGTTAAGCACTGTAGATTATGAGAATTGTCCTTGAGGAACGTTGTTTTTAAAGTATTCCACAATCTTTTTACGCACTCTCTCACAGATTGGAGAGCCTCTGCCCATCTTTACTTCTGAGAGACTCTGCCTCTCTAAGACATCCCTTTTATAGCTAATCATGTTACAGACCTGATGTCAATTAACTTAATTAGTTGCTAGATGTTCTCCCAGCTGAATGTTTAAAAAATGCCTTGCTTTTTCAGCCCTTTGTTGCCCCCGTGCCAACTTTTTTGAGACCTGTAGCAGGCATCAAATTTGAAATGAGCTCATTTAGTGGATAAAAGTGTAAAATTTCCCCTGTTTAAGCATTTGTTATATTCTATTGTGAATAAAATATTGGCTCATGTGATTTGAAATTCTTTTAGTTTTCATTTTATTCAAATTTAAAAGACGTCCCAACATTTTTGGAATTCGGGTTGAATGTTTAGTGGACATAAGGCTATCTGATCTATAACAGAATTCTGCGGGAGTTTTTTTTCCAGCAGAGGACAAAACAATGAAAAAGCATGTAAGATACTTCTTATAAACTTCTCTCTCTCTCTCGTTCGTTCTTTATTTCTTCAGTAAGGGTAATGACAGTTTGATAGTTAAGGGTGATGGACAAAGGTTTAGATATTGTGTATTGTTTGTTGCTGGCTGCTTGATTTGGTTTGCTTACCATGGTTAAGTTAAACATCAAGGATTTAAATGAATATGTAAATAAAGCAGAGTCACTCCAAACAAATGTTTCAGAATACTCCATGAATAATAAACATAGGTGCAAAACGAAAAAATTTAGATAAAGCCACATGTAATTTATATCTCCTCTCCTCTCTACTGAGACCTCCAGCACACACTCAGAGCAGCATATGTTGATTTTCCACCTATTGACCCAGGCTATAAGTGTGAAAAGATGCTGGCACCTAAAAGAGATTGAACAGATGTGTCGTCCCAAGCATCACCTGGAAACCATTTTCAGATCTAACAGGCAACAGCCAATAACTTGTTTCTCTACCATCACACACTTGGCCCAGCGCAGCCTCTCAGCCACCTGCACCAGATTTCATGGAGTGCCTGAGATGCAACAGTAGTCTGTCGCCTCAGATACATTAGAGGAATGGCCCCTGTGATGAATATACTGTGGGAGATTAGCAGACATGTGGGTCTCTCCGAGATGAGTCTGTTGGCTGTAGTGCTGATGAATGTCATCTCCATCAACAGACAGATGATGAGTGGACACCAGCAGAACCCGGATACAGGCAGAACTAACAGAGCACAACGACACACACCATTTACAATGCAAAGAGACAAACTATGACACCAGTGTGAGAAAGCAAAGGGAACTAATGCAGAAGCCCAGAAGGCCCGGGACAATCACTCAGCACAGCGTCAGCATAACAGTAGCACTCACATTCCAGCAGCACAGACCAGCAGGGGCTTGGTTGAAATTTAGACAAATAGAACAGGGACAAGCTTTGGGGTGACACAATGGTATAGTAATGGTATCAAATGATAAGACTATGGTATTTGGTTTTCTGTACTTATCGTGATACTCCTATTGCTAGCTACTCATATACCATGGTAATTTTAAGGAAGAAACTGAATTCTTTTTTTTTTTACTTTTATTTATTTAAAAAAAATGACCCTCTAATACTAGTGTTATCTATGGGTTTTCAATTCTATCTACATGATTTCGTTTTAATTATTATATAAAAAACCTGTTCTACGTGTACTGCGTTGGGCTAACCCAGACTTATCATCGCACTTACATATTATTGCTCTTTTGTTGGTTTTGATTGCTTCGATTGTCCTCATTTGTTAGTCTCTTTGGAAGAAATCTGTTAAATGACTAAATGCAATGTAAATGTAATTAATATGAAAACAATGATGTGACCATCCAGTTTAGGATAGGTGGCAGTTTTATGATTTAAGATGTTCCCAATGTATCATAAATTTATAAAAACAAAACAGATGAGGCAGAGAGCTGCGGTATTCATGGCTGGGCGCCCCCTGCTGGGTGATTTGTGGTACAGATCGATCACCCTCCAGTGCTAAGAAGAGGAGACCTAGGTTGTTTTTTTTCTCTACCCGCTAGGAAAAAGATAAGCAGATAAATATCACACAGCATTCATAGCTGGCACATCATCAAAAGAAAAAAAAGTGCATCAGAAAACTAACAATAGAAATAAAATGCATCAGAGATAAACTGATTTTACCACACCATAGTAACCTTATTTGTGGTTTGGGGAAGATTAGAATTTGAGTTGGGCCTAATGGTTAGAATTCGGCTATGTGTAAAGTTAGAGTTAAGAATAAGATTCTGTTTTGTGAATATCTGTGTGTGCTGGATGGACATTCATTCATTTCATGACTGTCTGGAGATCCTAGAGATGCGTTTTAGATTTGACATGAATCGGTATGTTTCCATTGCTCATATTCAGCTTTTCCCACTTCCTGAAGTTCAGATTTGGCTGTAATATTATTGAAGACTGATGGTGCAAAACATTCTTGGTAAAACAGATAAATAAACCAGATTAGTACTGCAGAAGCCCATGCAGCCTCACTGGAAGCACTCAAAGCTCATCATATTCACTCACGCTGTGAATGATTCAGCCAATTATGCCTCATTGAGTTCCGTTCCACTCTCAGGTTTGTGGTTTCCATCCATGTGTGGACAAAACAAAGAACGCTGGAAAATTCTGTGGCATTTCCTACATGCTAAACAACTTAACTTCATATCTCCCTGTCCAGATGTGGCCTTTGCATATTTCAGTCATTCGTACAAGTAGATGATGTTGGCCCATGAATGCCATGCTTTCCTGATGGGGATACTTGACTCCACCAAAATGGACTCTGTAGGGATTATAGCAAATCTAGTCTATTTCCTCCAGGCGAGGCTTTAAAAGAACAAAGATCTATTCAATGGACTCCACCCAAATCTGTTTTTAGATTAAGATTAAACTGATTAATGGGCGATCATCAAGTATTTTCACCTTCTTTCCCGTTACACACAAACCATGCTACTGTGAATCAATTTATGTAGAGAAATAAAGAAGCAAAAAGAAAATGTGGTTAAAGGTAACTATTGTTTCAGAGGCAAGGGCACACCATTTCCTGACACGCTAGTCTGTTTAAACTTATTACTGTTGCGTATCGTATATATGTAATTATAAAAAGCATGGCCAACAACGAACAGTTGCTTTCCACAAGCCATTCACAAATAGTGTTAATAAGCTATTGATGACAATGGTCCTCAGGCTAAAACGGTACAGTAAACTGAACCAAGCATCATTTCTCACACGCTTGTTTACATGTATTTGAATGTGCATTTAAACTACATACTGCTTATGCCCCAAGGCACAATAACATCATTAGTAACAATGAATCTGTTTCTTAGCTCAGTCAATGTGCAGAAACTGAATACCAGCCTGCAGAGTTCGTGGGATATGTGTTTCTACTTTATGCCAATCTAAATGATTAAAGACAATAAATAAAACACACTTCCTTTATCGGTACAAAGCAATCCGGTCTTTATTACTTCTGTATGAACTTGTTAAGCTGGAAAAATAAAACACTTGAGTACATACTCACGCTTTTTTATTATTATCTTGTTTGTACACTTCCAATTCAAGTTGGCAACAAAGAATGGCACTTGAGTGATTCTCATGTTGACTGGTTAATACATGTATAAACATTACCTAAACGCTATGTCCTCAAAGCACCACTGGTGCAACTATTTACAATTTACATGTTGTATTTTGTCATACTTAATAATGTAAATAAGAGAACTGAAATAAACTCTCACCATCTCCAAACAGGCAGCAGTGCTGGGCAGAGCTGACCTGAGGTCAGTCGTATGATTTAAATTAATGCTCTCTGATTCTGGATCAGGCCAGCTATCATACAGCATATTGACTGACTACAGGTCCACAAACTATGGAAACACTAGAAAGAACAGAAACTCTACAACAAATGCTTTAAACATTGCTTAACACCTTTAGTGTGCTGATCCTTAAAAATCTAACCATGCCTTTTAACATTAAGGCATTTTTTTCTAAATTAAACCACCTGAAGTCTGCAGCAAAATGGGCAACAACAACAACAAGACTGGGAACTGAATAACCACAACAGTTCAGAAGTGTACTGTACACTACTACAGTATTTACAGTTAATAATACAGCAGAGAACATGACTGTAACAACATTTGAAAAAAGATAAATACAAGAATATTTATTCAGTTTTATAGATCATTTTTAAAATTATATAAAAGCTATTGAAGCTAAAAGTGGTTTAAAAAAGAAAAAGAGAAACTGTTATTTTGAGCACTTTTTAAACTCTGCATGAGATTTGCTGGCACTCAATGGGAACAATAAATACTAGCTCTGTACTCCTCTTCAGTGTGGCAACGTTGCCTTCGCAATCTGAAGCAGACAGGTCTTAAACCTAAGGGATGAAGGAGGACAAAATAGCATGCATTACATAAAAGCACCAGTTTAAGCATGAATAATATCTGAGCTGAGATGAGTTTTAATGCACATAGCTATGGAAGTGCGCTGTCATGGAGCGAAAGCCAGACTTACTGCAGCAGTGGTTACTGAGCTCACACAATAGTGGAGGGACCAATCACCTGAGCTTCCCCCTGTGACGAGAAGGAGATGGGCGCATGTGTTATCACAGGTTAAAGGGGTGACTGATTTAATCATCAGGTGATCAGTGAATGTGTTTATTAGTGCTGGCATAAGCATGGGTATTATGACATGTTTCTGCATCAGGCTATGTCCACATTTATCCGGATATATTTGAAAATGGTGTTTCTGATTTAAAACATTCTCTGATGGTACATAGAGACAAACATAATAAAGTTCTCACACCATTCTTCTGGCACTATCATTTTATTAGCTCACTGGCGCGTCCAGGTTACACCAGTATTGGTTATTGTTTTCTTGACAGTCGATGCCGATATCTTAGAGAGCAGGGTGATAAAATCATACATACAGTCATGGACAAAAATATCGGCACCCTTGGTAAATATGATCAAAGAGGGCTGTGAAAATTAATATGCATTGTTAATCCTTTTGATCTTTTATAAAAAAATTAAAATCACAAAAATCTAACCTTTCATTGGATAATAAGAATTTAAAATGGGGCCAAATATCATTACGAAATAAATGTTTTTCTCTAATACACGTTGGACACATTTATTGGCACCCCTAGAAATTCTTATGAGTAAAATATCTCTGAAGTATATTCCCATTCATATTCACAATTTTGAGCACTCCAGGGTGATTATGAACATGAAATTAGCCAGCCATGGCTTCCTGTTTCACAGAAATATAAATAGGAGGGAAAACAAAGCCCAAATTCCCCTAATCATCCATCACAATGAGAAAAACCAAAGAATATATTTCTGATGTGCAGCAAAAGATAATTGAGCTTCATAAATTAGTGAAGTGGCTTTAAGAAAAGAGCTAGAGCAGTGAAAATTCCCATTTCCACCATCAGGGCAATAATAAAAAAAATTACAAATCAACAGAAAATGTTACGAAACTGCTTGGAAGAGGACGTGTGTCTATATCGTCCTAATGCATGGTGAGGAGGAGAGTTTGAGTGGCTAAAGACTCTCCAAGGACCACAGCTGGAGAATTGCAGAAAATAGTTGAGTCTCGGGGTTAGAAAACCTTAAAAAAAATTGTCAAACAGCACCTACATCACCACATGTTGTTTGGGAGGGTTTCAAGAAAAATTCTCCTAGCTCATCCAAAAACAATATCCAGCATATTCAGTTGTCAGAGACGACTGGAACTTCAAATGGGACTGGCTTCTATGGTCAGATGAAACTAAAAAATGAGCTTTTTAGCAGCAAACACTCAAGATGGGTTTGGTGAACACAGGGATAAAAAGTACCCCATGTGTACAATGAAATATAATGCTGTATTTTTGATGTTGTGGGCCTATATTTCTGCTGGCGGTCCTGGACATCTTGTTTAGACACGTGGCATCATGGATTCTATCAAATACCAACAGATAAAAAAAATCAACAAATGACTGACTCTGTTAGAAATCTTATAATGGGCCATGTTTGGATCTTCCAACCGTACAATAATCAAAAACAACACAAAAATTGGTCACTGAGCACAAAACCAAGCTTCTGCTATGGCCATTCCAGTCCTCTGACCTGTAGAAAATGAGTGAGGTGAACTGAAGAGAAGAAGCACCAACATGGAGCTGTGAATCTGAAGGATCTGGAGTGATTGAATGAAGGAATGGTCTCTGATCTCTGGTCAGGTGTTCTCTAACCTCATCAGGCCTGTTAAACTGGCAAATGGAGGGTTCAAAAAGTATTGAATAAAAGGGTGCCATTATTTGTGGCCAATGTGTATTAGAGAAAAACATTTATTTCATAATAACATTTCCCCCCATTTTAAATTCTTATCATCAAATGAAAGGTTAGATTTTTGTGAATTTTTTAAATAAAAGATCGAAAGGATTAACAATGCAGATTAATTTTCACAGCCGCCTTTGATCATATTTACCAAGGATGCCAATATTTTTGTCCATGACTGTTTATAGTCTGGCGCGCCGTCAAAATAAATGTCTTGAATAGATCAGCCAAACAGAAATATGTATCGCCCAATGCCGATTTATCGGTCGACCACTACTTTAAATTACCAGTAAATCAATAGACCAAACATGCAACATCGCTTTCAAATACTGTCGTTTTCACAGCCTGCAACAGCAAAACTGTGTTTTCATATGTATCCACTTGTAAGCGCATCTTCAGAAATCTCAGTTATTGCTGGATCTCAGAGTGGATAAAAGGCCAAAACGTAGAGGAAAAAGTGAAATTAAATGTGTGAAATGTGTTTTCAAATTCATACGGATTAATGTGGATGTAGCCTCAGTGACACTGATTGGTCATTTTATGTTGGCAGAAGCCTGATGCTGATGTACAATCAAAATACTAGCCATCTGAGACGGACATAAGCTATACTAACCGCTGAGATGTACTGGCTGTTAAAGCAGGGTTTCTCCTGGGTGGGAGAGGTGATGGAGGAGTAACAGGAGGAGTCACATGGTGAGCTGGGCTCCTCGGAAAAAGCCTCGGGAAGGTGACTGGACACACATCCACTGTCTGACCCGCTCGAGCCACTACCTGACAGACAGTGAGACGACGAACCCGAACTCTCTGTAGCTGAAGATCAACATCCTGTTATACATATATGTGGTTTCTGAGAAAATGTTTTACACTTTCAGACGTGTTATGATACATACTCATAGATGGCTGACTGCTGGTCTCGTGCTCCAGCTCGTCTTCCTCGATGCAGAGGCTGATGAGAGGTCTCTCCCCTTCTAACAGGGTTTGGCTGCTGTACATATGCAGATTCAAGGGCCCCAGCAGTGTGGACGAGGAGGGGCCACCGGACACTGGGGGGCCACTAACGGGAGTGTTTACTGCAGCTCGTTTGAATGGGTTTGAGTGGTCAAAAAATGAGACAGCAATGGAGGCTCTCGTCCTGGCCCCTGTAACAGAAGAAAGAATAAAATCAACCCATAGAATCATTTGCTGCAAAATTTTATTAGAGTTAAAAATAATAATAATAATAACAATCATGGAAGTTATTCTGTTTGTCATGTTAAACAGGCTCACCTCTGCCTTTCATAATGTAGTCAATGGCTCTGTCATTGATAGCAGCATCACTGGGTTTAATGTCCAGGAAGGGTTTATTGCCCACCCCCATAGAGACCATCTCCTGCATTCGAATTTCTGCATACGCACAGAGAAACATGTTTAAAAATGCTGCCATATATCAGAAGTTATCAATGATAACTGTGACCAATGTTCCCTCTAAGCTGCGCACGGCCGTGCACTTCTTCCACCGCAGCCGCGCAGAGAAATAATGTGCCGCGCACACGCAAAAATGAGTTGGGAAAGCCATTTGATTGTATTCTAGTTAAAACGAAAGAATTGCAATGCTCGGGTAACCCGCTATAGAGCTGGTGCCGCTATAGAGTCGGAACCGGTGAATGCAGGTTTCATAGAAAGAGAATGATGTGCGCCCAATGAGTCGCTGTAGAAACTGAATACTTCAATGGTTGCGTCGAAACAGCTCAAATCGAGAGCCAACGCAATGACATGTGAAATAATATGTCCTCATGTATTAAAGAAGAGTGGCTTGATTAAGTGCTGGAAAACACGGTTGATGGGCACAGAAAGGTAACAAAACTCTGAGACATTTACAGTCACAGGTGTATTGTGCAAACTGTACTTTAGGGATGTTTAGATATAAGAATATAAGAATTCACTTTTAATATATTTAACTTACAGATCTCAGTTTGAATGCTACAGTTTGTTTTCTATTCTCTTCTATCAGTTTAAATGCTTAAGTTGTTTTGATATTATTATGTTTGGCCTATATTATAAACCTAATAAACAGTTGACCTTGTTTTTTTTTAATAGTCACTTATGCTTATCAAGGCAGTATTTATTTGATCAAAATACAGAAAAAAGGTAATATTGTGAACTCTCAGGCTATTGCAATTTCTAATATTGGTTTTCTATTTTAATATATTTTAAAATATACTGTATTCCTGTGATGCAAAGCTGAATTTTCCTCATCATTACTCCAGTCTTCAGTGTCACACTATAATATGCTTATGCTGATTTATTATCAGTGTTGAAACTGTTGTGCAGCTTATTTTTTGGAACCTTTTTTCTTTGATTCTTTGATTAGTCTAATAAAAAGTTAAAAAGAACAGCATTAATTAAAAATATAAATATATAACTATATAAGTCTTTACTATCACTTTTTTCCATTTAACACATCCTCGCTGAATAAAAGTATTAATTTAACAAAAAAAAATAAAATTAAGAAAACATTTACTGACCCCAAAATTTTGAATAGTAGTGTATATTGTAACACAAAATTTCTATTTTGAATAAAACACTGTTCTTTTTAACTTTTTATTTCTCAAAGAATCCTGAAAAATATCACAGGTCCCAAAAAATATTAAGCAGCACAACTTTTTCCAACATTGATTATAAATTAGAATATTAGAATGATTTCTGAAGGATCATGTGACACTGAAAATTCAGCTTTGCTTCACAGGAATAAATAATATTTTGAAGTATATATAAAATAGAAAACTGTTATTTCAAATTGCAATAATATTTCACAATATTATTTTTTTTAAAAAGAACATTGACTGTGACATTTAAAAAAAAAAAATACTGATATTGTGTTAATACTACACAAATGATAATATAAATAACCTGGTGTCAGTAACTATATAGTTGACACTCCAATGACTGTTGATTAAGTTTAATGATGAATTTAATTAATTTGCATAAAGCACTTGTAAAGTGTAAAAAGTATTTTCTTAGGGATTGAGTAAATATATGCAATTACAGGTTGAACAGCATTGGATTTGCATCATTTTCTCACACTCATATCAAACTGTAGAAATACAATACTGGTGTAACTTAAAAGCGTTTTAAATAGCTTCCTATCTGCCTGAGGCATATACAGGTGAAGTGTTAAAAGATGGTATGTGATAGGAAACTTATTAAAGCTTATCCGCTTCAGTGTTTCTTTCCCACCTTTATTCCTCGTGGCCTGCTGCCATAGTATCCGTGCAATGTCGCAGGTCCAGGCATGTTTGATCTCGGCAGTGCTGGCTTGGAGAATGTAGGTCTGATTCTTTGAAGTTCTCCTCCTGAACCAGACCTCAAACCTCAGAGCATTCTCACCCGACGTCTCTGTCATACCCACATCAGCCGTCTACAAAGACAATGACAGAGTAAAAAGGATATTCACATATCATCTCAATCGATATCGAGGGCTCATGGCATCTTGTTGTTATTCCGGCTTACAGGAGACCAAACTGATGCTCAGATCTTAAAACTAAAACCTTCTCTGAACATATTTCCTGTCCCTCTAAACTTCAGATGTGCTTTAGGTGCTTACCTTAAAAGAGTGCTTGTATATGTAAACATCTAGGCCACCCTCAATGCGTTTGGGTTTGCTGAACAGCACTAGATCCTCAAACAGGAACACGTGTCTTTGGCACTTCTTCCTCCCATACCAAATTGTGAACTCATCTTGCCGAACCAACTGCCCCTGCTCTTTCAAATTCACCTGGAAAAGTGCAAAATAAATATGAAATGGCAAATGTAGAAGATCATTTGCTCTCCTATGTCTCGAATGTGAAGTGACGTGTGTATCCGCTTACATCACAATCTCTGATAGCGTCCATAGCAAGCAGATCATTGCCGTGGCGAAGCTGGAATTTGACCATCTCTGCGGCGGCACGTAGGTACATTAGCTCCTGCTCCTGGACTTCAATCACCTCTTTGATCAGGTCTTTCAGGAGCAGGGCGTACTTACTCATGCGCTGGATGGGCTTCAGCAGGTACGACGCCAGGTCCATCTTATCCTCCAACTCCAGCTGCTTATGCTGAAACGGGAGAGATTTTTACAGTTTCAGCCCATGAGGTGTGATGAATGTGCTTTGAGCAGTTCAACATAAGTGGAATAAACTCCACACCCAGATAAAAAGTCCTGTAAGATTTTATTGAAAAACCCTAACTAAAAGCTTATGATAAGTGGTTTTTAGTGTAGCATTGATAGAGTTACTCACCCTGAAGAAGCTGTTTCCATGGCTAGCCAGAAGTGTGTCTGACTTTGGCTTGTTCTTGCTGTATAAAGCATACAGGCTGAACTGGTCTTGCTATGTTAATATGGAAAAAAAACAAGAGAGAAATATTTTAAGTGTTATCATCCACATTTCCGTACTCGTGTTCTGAAGAATAATTCTCTAGTATTTTCCCAAATAATTTCCAGTTTGAGTTTTGCTTGGAAAGATTTTTTTTGTTTTTGAATAAATTGTTTTATAATGACTTTTCAGGTTCATATGGAGTGTGCAATAATTTCAGAGCAGGTTTTGCTGCTCCAGAAACATGTCATAAGTGATTTGGCATAGTTCATACGTTGCTATAGACCAAATAGCCTTTTTCTCTTTTCTCTGTGAAGCCTTAATAAATTAGAGCTCTTTAGGTGTGCCAGCACTATGATAGACCACAACTACAGAGAAAATAAATGAGATATAGGCTGGTGGTCTTGGACTCATTTAAAGACCTCAGAATCACTTCTTGTGGCTCGGTTTGATTTCCATATTCATAGAGGGTGAAAGGAAAAGAGCAAGTAAACACAGAAAAAGTGCTTTTCTGGATGGTTTTAGACTTGTGCTGGGTCAGTCATGGACTGGGAACAGACGAGCACTGACAAATTAAGCCCCTTTGTTTCATCTCCAATGAAAATATGATTCAATTTGGGACATTTAATTGTGATCTCTATTAGAACTGAAAATATTAGAAGGGTCCAGAAAATACAAGAACAGTTAAAATTAATAGACTGTTGAATTTGACTAAAAAAAACAGATCTGAAGTCATGCAGTTAGACGTGTGCTAGTTACTGTGAAAAGACTGTGACTGAAGGGACTCTCTTACATGTCGTAGGAAGCAGTGGCTGACGCGTAGTGGATGATTGCAGCAGCTCTCAAGCTCTTTTAGGAAATACTGGCTGTGAAAGTCCACCAGCTTCTCCAGGTTTCCGAAGATGACACTGCGCTTTCCCCGCAGGTCCTGTGGCAGGTCAGCGCGCTCCATCTCAGGGAAATAGTTGTCAATGATGTACCGCAGAGAACGCACATATTCCCGTTCCGTTGTTACCATCTCATCTACGATGTGGCGTAGTTTACTGAAAGACGGAGAGAGTTGACAATTAACATACTCCAAATGCATACTTTTGTCACAGAAACATTAAGCAGCACAATTATTTTAAACATTGGTAAGACATGTTTCTTTTTTTTTTTGATTTTATTTGAGACGTTACTGCCTTTAATTTGACTGGACAGTGTAGAGAGGAAAGGAAGCGAAATGGGAGAGAGAAGGGGGATGGGATCGGGAAAGGTCGAGCCGGGACTCGAACTTGGGATGCCCAAAGTGCGACTGCACTGTATTTCGGCGCAGCATGTGTGCCCTAACAGCTTTGTCAGACTGTGTAGCCAAAAAGGACAGGTGTTTTCACATGTCTCTCCAGGATGTCATATGCTTTCTCCCTAAAACACTCAAGCCAATCAGTTGTGAGAGTCTAACTCAAGACTGGATGGCTCCCATGGCATTCTTTTTAAACTCAGTAGTTTAACACTTGACTGCCCAGATCTTTTTGACCACTTCATAAAACCCTGATGCCAACCTGATGACAGCCAACCTGAATGCTTAAAATAAATGACAGGCATAGAACAGCTATTGTCTGATTGTCTAACATTTACTTTCATTACATAACTTACAGCACTTTTACCTTCTCACCACCACACAGCTGAACATGGTGTGTATGTCCAGTACTGAGAAAAACAAAGTGATGTTTTAGCATTTACATTAATCTTAAAATGGATTCTTGCCAGAATTTTTTCATTAGCCTTAAATATTTGCAATAACTGGACCACACAGAGTCGAACAGCATGTTTTGAGTTATTTCTCTCTGAAAAACTGTGTCAACATCACCTCTGTACTGTAATCTCAGAGAGTAAAGCTGAGAAATGTGTTTTGAAAGGAAGACCCACAGATGTAAGGACCTCATTAAGACGTCAATATAATCAGCTAACTCATCCATCTCTTCTGTGTGGAGGAGCAGAACACAAACAGGCTCCCCACCACTTCAAAGCCCAGAGGATCAGCGCCCACCTGGGAAAGTGATCTGTATCTCAGGCCTGTTTCCCAAGGGGTTTAAGGGGTGACCAGAGGGACCCACAGCTGGAAAAGACATCCATGGAGATTCAGAGGATTTTGGGGCTGTGACTGTTTAATATGAGACATATTGAGTTCCTTTATGCACACATTATGAACATGATTTAGTCTGTATATGGTTTTTAGCTGGAAAACTTTTTTTCTTGTGTGTGTGTGTGTGTGTGTGTGTGTGTGCACGGTAAATTTTGAGCAGTTTGCTGTGAATACAGGTATAAAGCGATTTTCAACATTTTGCAAAATATTAAAGACTAAAGCTACACTGTACATTTTCATGTATAGAGACCCATTTGTAATGTGTAAAAAAACATTACATATAATGTATAATTTTATACATTAAGGACATGTTGAAATACAAAAACATCATTGAAATACAGTTAACAAATATCTGGACATAATTTTTTGTACTGTTAGATTTATTAACAAAGATGATATTTCCAATCAAATTCAACATTATTATGCAATATACATTTATATATTCATAATTAAATTAATTCATATCTAATATTATTATTAATTATATAATTTATTTATAATAATATAAATACATAATTATTTACATAGTATGTTTGAATAAGTATTTATAATTTATGTAATTTATTATTTACAGCTACAGTAAATTATTGTTTGGAAGTAGCTTTGTTTAGAATGTTCTCTTGTTGCCTGAGAGTTTTTTTTTTTTTTTTTTGCTCTTCCATGGACCCTTTAGCACCCCTAAGGGGTTCCCGGAGCTCAGTCTGAAAACCCTTGAATGTGTTCTTGCCTTGCAAAAACACTGTATTGCCAGGCTTAATATATTTGTCTGTGTTTTTGGCAGTATTATTGCTCATATTCTATTATAACAACACATTTTTCAAGTGTGAGTGTGCGTTTTCTGTCACACAGCTATCATAAAGTGGTGGATATATAGTAAGTGGTTTTAAGCTGAAGCGTGCTTCAGTCGATGGCCTGCAGACCTCCCTGGTTGATTGTGTTTATGTTACAGCAAGTGAGTATGGGTTAGCACTTGTATAAGTGTACCCACCTGCCCTTGCTGCGTGTTTCTGGTGCAGGACTCCCGCTGCGGTGTGAATCAACAGAAGACCATCCATGCATGGGCGGCAGTCGTGGGCTGTAAGGCCGATCGATCACTTCAGTGCTGCTCACCTCCAGACCCTTAATGAACACTCCTGTGTTTCCTCTCCGTGCAGGCTCACTCAAAGTTCTTTGACAGGTCCCGTACCGTGACACAGATTCACTACCGACCGTATCAAAGCTCTGGGTCTTCCGCAAAACCCTGCGGTTTGGTTCTATAGAGGTGAGGCTTGGGCTTGTTGCACATGCCTGCCCCTCCAGTTGTGGCCGTTGTGGAGACTCATCTGTGGAGATGCTACGTGTTAGCCTATGGGATCTGACAGGGGTGCTGTGGGGGATTCTGTACTCAATGCTGTATGGACTTCCTGTCGGGGTTCGGACAGAGTCACGGATGTCCATGCGAATGCCTGAAGGACTGCTAGGAGTGGAGGACATGCTGGACTGTGAGGAAAGTCTGTCCCTGCCCCAGCCTCCACCAAACGCTTTCCGACATGAGAAGGAGATGCTACTGCTACGCTCCTGAGGTTTAGCGCTACAGTCCGAGTTCCGGCGAGAGGAGTCACTCCTCGATGATTTGGAGTCGCTCTCGCGGCGGGTGCGCAGGGCCATCTCCAACTTCTTCTCAAACATCTGCTTGGTCTCCTGACACTTGGACCAGGCAAACTTCCACTGCTTGAGTCCCTTCTCACTCTTCAACTCCCCAGCGAGGTCCTTCATCTCCTGGAAGTGTGCGTCGGGGATCGGGGGATGCTGACTGCGATAGGTTTCCAGACACGTGATCACGCTCGGACACTTCTCAGACATGCCACATTCCTCCATACTAACACACGCCAAATGACGCATGCCCTCTAGCGCCCATTCATATGCCTAAAAGAGAGAGAAAAAGAAAAGAGTCAGCTGATGTGATGCCTACAATGAAAACGTGTGAGAGTTACATTAAAAACAGATTTTGTGTGTGGTAAACCCAGTTAAATATTTTTGTCAGGGGTGCACATAAGTGGTACGCAGGTGCACATGCGTGACCAAAATTAAAAAAATGCACTGTGCAAATAAGTTCAGACCACTCGTTTGCATACCGACATGTCAGACAGCTGTTAATGCTGTTAAATCACATTTTTTGAACGACTAATATTTAAAATTTCAGTTTTACTTTCAGTAATTTCACATTTTTACAAACTAATATTTATCTTATATTCTAGCTTTATTTAAATTAATGTTAATTAATCATAAATCAACATTAATAATATAATATTATAGTAATATAGCAATAATATTTTTAATCATAATTTTAAGTAAATTTAAAATTTTACATAACACTGAGTAAAACAGCAGCTTTCAAAAAAAAAAAAAAAAAAAAAAAAAAAAAAGGAGAATGGAGGTAATGTGTCACATAAGAAGTTTGAGAATAGAGAAAAGGAGACAAAAACAACTACAAATGCAGTGTCGATGGGGGTAAGGGAAGGAAACCTCCCAGCATTTCTTTCACGTTAAATAAAGAGGTTTTTAGCCAGGAGCTGGGAGGTCTAGGTAAGAAGGCTTTAACACGCAGCTCAACAGCAGGAGGGCCTATAGTTTCAACTACGTGTGACAGCACCCTGCCACAAAGACACATGCCAACCGCTTTACTGGCTGTCTTTCCATTTATGAGAAAATCTGATGGCCCCTTCTCCAAGATGCTGTTACATCAACTGGGTGGCACTCTTGTTTTTAGACCTTTTTTCAACAGCATCCTGGCGGGCAGGTTTCTATAGTGAGTGCTCCTGAGGATACAAGTGCTCACCGTGCTGGGAAATGAGTGGTTAAACTTCAGAGGAGATTAAAACAGATCAAACACAACCCCCTTCCACCTCACACGTACACATACACACACACACACACACACACACACACACTTCAGCGCTGACTGCAAACACAGGGTTGTGTTTAGACATTCCTGAGAAAGGAGCAAAACTCCCCCTCTTCTCTCTCTTTCTGTGCACACACAAAACCTCCACAATCTACTTTAGCTGCTATGTGACATGGTGACATCGCTTGGCTCCCCAAGCCCCTCAGGTTAGGGTGACACGGAGGCCACATGCCAGCGTATGGGCCTTTGGCATCCAGATACTTAAGTCTCTCACAAGAGCAGGGGTCAGAGGTTAGCTGCCCACAGTAACAATACACATGGCTAAGAAGTGACAGAACAGATAGAGGAGAGAGACATATACAAAGAAGACACAAAAAGACGCAAATTTGACATAATTGATGAGTGAGAACCAAACGGTGACAATGAATTTTAAAGTCCTTGTTAAGGGAGTCGCAAAAATGTGGTTTGGTTTCTCTGAAGCAATATTTAAGGTTAAATACAACTGAAGTTCTTTTACAATGGAAAACCACTTCAAAAGAATTATTAAAATAATATTTAATCTCAAATATTAAAGTAACGAAAGTAGCAACAGATCTTTTCTTCTGTATTGTGATGTGCATCAGAGTGAACAGATTATGGAAAAAATTTAGAACGAGGGGACTTAGTTCTATCCATTGGTTATTGATTGGATGAAAGCAGATCTGAATGTGAGCTTACAGTCAATTGTGCAGGGGGCAGAGTTTAAGCAGATTAAATGATTGAAAAAAAGTGCAGCATATTTCACCAGAACAGGGCTGTCCAAACTCGGTCCTAGAGGGCCGGGATCCTGCAAAGTCCTGGACAAAAATAACATGCATTTGGAAAATATATAGAGTGAATTTTAATTTCACTTGACAACTCAATGTATTGTGTGTTAACAAAAATATTTTTACCTTTTAAAAATGCATCTGTCACAACAAAGCACCACTTAAATGAAGTGCAAAAAAATATTTTCTGAGTTATCTGAATTACAGTTAGTGACTCCAGAAATCTTCCAAGTCCTGTTAATTCTCCATAACCTCCCTGTTAACTACTGATGTGTGAAACATACATGGGAAACACAAACAGATGTAAAGCACTCTGTTCGTGCAGTAAAACAGCACAAACGGTTGACGGTGACAAAGTCCACCATAGGTTCTGCAGAGGGTCTGGGGTCAGAGACTCCAAACCAGCTCTCAAAACTACCCCCCGCCCTGTGCTTTCCCCTCAGTGAAATAAAGTGGACACTTTGATCTATAGCCCAATATAGTTCCTCACTCTATCTGCTGATGCCCGTGATACTGTGGGCAGGGGATGACATCATCGTTTGGTTGTTTAGCATGTGAGGCTCTTTGAAGTGTGAATGGTGTGTATGTGTGGTGGGGCTCTGATTGGTGAGAGCAGAATTAGTTTGCCTGAGGGAGGCACCTCCAAAGGCCCCACTATTCAACCCTGCACAAAGAGTGAGAGAGAAACACAGAGAAATGGAGAGAGAGAGAGTGTTAGATGTGCTAAAACAGAGTGGCGGGAGTGAGACAGATCCAGTCTTGGACTGAGCTTTTGTACACTACCATAAATGAATCTCCTAGCTGCAGTTTAAGTGGGTCAAGAGGAGCGTTTTTAAACTTGAAAGAAAGCATCTTTTATTATTTCCTCTAAAAGAAAACCACGAAAAGGAGGAAAGGTTTTCATGACATCAGCCTGTCTCTGATCTCATGTCTGAGCCATGCCAAGAATGTGTTTTTTCCTGAAAGGATAGCTTATGTCAAAATGTGAGCGGGTATTATGCACACTGGGTTTTTAGGAGGCACGGGCTTAAATTCTTCTAACAGTTATTGCTCTGTAACTCACCAGGCCTGGACTTACAGCACCAAGCTACAGACACGACGCTTAACTCCGACACAAGACCCTGGTATACTGCTCTGTCATTTCATTACGGCTGAAATGATCCCATCTTTCTGAGAGGCTGAAAGTAAAGAAGGAATGGTAAAATGGGCTGTGGACCCTCCTGAGCCAAAAAGCAGGATCTGAAAGAGTGATTCTGAAAAAAAGGATGAAAACAAAGAGAGGAAAACAAATCGAAGGAACGCCAAAAAAAAGGCTGATTTGCTATAGGCTGCAGAAAAAAAGTTGAGGCGGAAAGACCACTTTTTTTTAATGAAGACACCCTGCAGAGTGTAGAAAGACCAACCGGGACCAGTTCAATAAAACAAAATCTGTGACATTTCAACAATTTGCCACCTTTTTTAAATTATATTTTTTATGATTTACCAACAACAACTATTACTTTTGTAAATTAAATATAAAAATATTTATGGTAGTTGTCATTATAATAAATACAAAAAAATATAACTTTTTAGTTCAATGACAGCTTGTTATGCACATATGCTAGCAGATGCCATAAGTTACCTGAAAGCTCAATCTAAAGTAATGCAAATAAAAATGAAATGAATACTAAAGGATGAAGAAGAGTGATGGAGAGCACAAGAGAGACAGCACCTGTATGATAACTAGCCCCCGTGATTTTGACTAATTCATCTAATTGTGGTTTTCAAATCAAAAGAATGGTGCATTAAATTCACCAAACCTAAAACCCAGTATAGGTCATTAATCTTAAACCGATCAATTAATGCCTGATGCTGTTGTATGATTGATGAGGAAAGCTTCAGCAGTTTTGTGATTCAGTTCGGTTTTGTTCTTTTGTTGTGCGTGTCAGTGGTGACGCATGCAAGTATGCACGCGCCGACTGTGGGGGGGGGAACGTTTCTGTGTTTCCTATAAAGCTTCATGAATGTCAAAGCCAGAGGAATCAGGCTCAAGAAAGAAGAGTTCAGCGATGGCATGCGCGCACACACACACAGAGAGGAGGGACTCGCAGCCCGTGACAGATGCGATTGCGGTCTTCTCTCTCCGGTTTAATAAACATGTTGCATATGTAGAGTTATGCAAAGCACATACACACCAGCTGCTCCACAGCAAAAGAGATCATGAAACACTCTCTGCCCACTAAAGGTCTGTCGGAAGCACTAGGCCTTTGCGAGAGCTTCGTTTCCTACTTCCTCTCTGGTTCAACTCCAATTCAGATGCAGGAAAAAGACTCATAATGATGCAGATTCTGTTTAACTGCTGCATAAGCTTTGATGCTTCAAAAGGCACGAGACGTGTGCCTATACAGAACAGATGTGGAACAAATTGTTGCACTGCAAAGGGCAGGGTCTGTTTCTGATATAGGGTTGGCTGGCTTTACTGGGGGTAAAGACTGTTTGTAAAGAGTTGCTGAGAAGACTGTGGGACTTGCGTTGATTTTTTTTTACCTTGGCCTGGTTGCCAGCACGCTCACGTGAAGACTATAAAGTTGCCACTGTCTGCCCATTAGTCCAATTTTATGAGTACAACAGGAAATAATTCTACTTTGCAGGAGAGCATATCTAACAAATGTGAACAAGAGAACAAGAGACTCGCTTCCAAATGTTACATACAGAATTTGAATTGATTTTCCAAAATGTTGAAGCTAAGTATTTGAAGAATAATTATTTAATTACTTAACATAAAAATTCATTTGTAGCACATGCTTCAAAGTGAAAAATTTATATTGTTACCAAATAGGTATGAAATATTATAACCATTTCTCTTTCAATCCATCTGAACACAAGCAGAAATAATGAAAAGTGCAACCAGTTGCCAGCTGTTTCATAATAATGAGAAAAAATGAAAACAAGTCATAAATGTTACATCAAAATGATCACTTGTTTTAGGCCCTTTTAAAATGTATAATTGCTAGATAATGATGTTATCAAAAAAACATCCAATTTAATAGAGGAAGCAAACAGAAAGTGGTATTGCCAACTGCTTAAATTGTTGAAAGGATAGTAATTGGTTGGCACTTTGTGTGTGCACTTATAATGAGTGTGCACAAAACAAAAAAAAACAAAAAATCACAGCAGTGTGTTTGGTTTTGTTCTGTCTGAGCGAGTGTAATTTCATTGAACTGTACCTAGGAGGGGGCTGGGAAAAGGGTTCTGCAGAGCGAGCCAATCATGCTGCATTTGAACTATCAAAGTGGCATTAATCAGACCCGATCACAACCCTGATCAGACTGAGTGGCTACTTAAACGCCTCGCGCACATGCGTGCACAGCTCTGGAAAAGCTTATTAGGGCACGCAAACACTCACATGCCCTAAGGGAGTACACATTAGCCAACTCGAAAAAGAAAAATGACAAAATCTAAATCTAAATTAAGAACAAAGCGGTTTGCTGGCTCTTTTTATACTTTCATAAATTGAAAAAAGGGAATCGTTGAGCCTAAAATGATGGCAAAATCTAGTGTTCACAGAATTCAAAAGTGTCTTATTTGTTTTTGCTGCACTTACCATTAAAAAAGTTCTTACAAATTTAAATAATAAATAAATGTAAGAAAATTCGATGTAATTATTTAACAAAATATTAAAAAAATTAAATAATAAATCAATTTAAATAAATAAAAGTCAATATCTTAATCTAAACTAAGTTCTCACTATTAACGTTTTATGAAATTGTTGTCTACATTTTGTGACCAAGAAGTAAAAACATCAGTGCTCAGCTCTTTAAAGTGCTTTGTATGTCCAGCACATGCTGTCCAGGTGGCTAATAAGTGCAAGGTGCAAACTCACCAGAGATTAGTCAACATGTCATTAACAAGCTGTGAACAGAAAACTGACAGCCCTTTTACTTTGCTTCCTTTCCTCCTCTTATTCTTTACAGAACTATGTAAGGGCTACATGGGAGGTCAACCATCATACACATTTGTTTATCATCTTTCATTTCTTGTCAGTGAATGGGTGTGGAGGTCAGTGTTTTGTATCCACAGGTGCTAACCCCAGGTTCTGCCACAACAGAGCGAGACACAGGGACTGAGAGACAGTCAGAGCACCACAAAAGACAGGCACACCTAATTAATAGTGCATGGGGCTTGCTTTGTCCCTCAGAGTACCATCTCCTGTTGTCTGTTGGGGGTTTGAGGGGCAATGAGGTGTAGAGAGGGGTCTAGTATTTTTGGGGGGAAATGTCCAGAAATGGCAGTCTACATGGGGGGCACATGCCTCAGGCCCAGTCAAGCAGCATTATGAAAAAGCACATCATTTAGTCTGTAAATGTTAGTGAAGACATGGATGATGAGGAGGAAAGAGACAAGGAGAGGCTGTTCAGTAAGTAGGGTCATAAATGCACACACACGCTCAGTGAGACTGGCATATGCTAGAAGTGACTGGATAATGAGTTTTCCATTCAGAGGTCCGACTATGTCAAAGCAGTCACCTGCATTCCCTCTTCCAATTAAACAGGGATCAGTCTGAACCCCTGCTTTTATGCTTTACTGACCTCCTCACTCCCAAAAGAAACCACAAGTCCAAAATCCACTCACTTTGACACTTTCTCTGAAGCGTCTCAAACAGAAGCATCTGTTTTTGTGTCCACATCTGTGTTTAACTCATGGTTTAACTACACTGCAGATCTCTCACAACAGCGGCTGGTGCTTTTTAAATGAGAGGAGACACAAATCAGTTAATCATTGGCAAAAATGTACTTGGATCTATTTTTAGTATTTCGACATCGGCACTGTTACACTCCAAATAGGGCTGTGTATTGGCAAGAATCTGGCGATACGATACGTATCACGATACAGGGGTTGCGATACGATATATTGCGATACTGTAAACAAGTTATTATTTTAGGAATAGGATATATATTTTTTAGGAAAGCTGTCATTAAAAACACAAGACCATATGCAAACCTTAGCAAAAAAATAAAAATAGTTTAACCAGAACACACTGGGATCTTCATTTGCAATAATCAGTCCCTATAACATTCAACATTACTGAACCACTTTTTGTGCGGCACGAGTAAAGGGGAAATATTCAAGTGCTTACATGATTCTTTAGTTAAATGTATGTATAAAATGTATTTTATAAAAAGAAAAATATATATTTATAGACAATACTTTAAAGGTTCACAGTTTAAGTTTACAATTGTGACATACAATGTCATAACATTTGATCTAAACAAAAAATGACATCTGCTTAATATCAATGAAAAATAAAGTGATTGCAGGATTCCTAAAGAAAACAAAACAATTGTAAAACAATCAAATAAATACAGATGTTAAACATTCTAAGAACTTTTCAACTTGGACTTCACAAGTTTTTCAGTTTGTATTTATGTTCCGCGTGGAATCGCCGAGACCGCGACACGAGCACCGCCCCAGCTGTACAAAACACCCCCGAATTACGAGAAAGCTGCAGCTGCACGGCGACTCTACCGCCCGCCGCACCCCGCGCAAAGGCTCTTCATCACGGGACGCGGCAAGCGGCAGAACCAAGGTTGCGCTCGCGCCGCGGTCCTGGGGCAGACATTACCACAAAAGGCCAAATGGCGCCACACTTCAGCTTTGTACACCGAAACAAGAACTGGAACAATAATTTTATCCTTCATTACTGGCAGGCAGCGAAATATGTTAATGCTAACATTAGTGGAGTGCCCTGATGCTAGTATTTCCTTTCACTGTTTAAGTTCAGAGATGAAAACTGATATCTAGCGGTCGGGAAATGAACTCAAAACTAAACAACTGCCATGAATCTTGTATGATTTTTTTTTTTTTTTTTAAATAATCGATAATCGATACAGTATCGCCAAACAAAATATCGCAATACTCACGTGTATCGAAATTTTCTTACACCCCTAACTCCAAAATCATCGATTACGCACAATTAATGTTTTTGTATTAATGAGTTTGCCCACAAGGTGGCAACAATGCCCTGGCTCATTGTTTAAGGTCAAAAAAGAAACATACCACAACGAACAATAGCAACAACAAACTACTCGAGATGACAACAAAAGTAGACACCGGTGTTGACAAGTGCTTGTGTGAGGGGGTCGAGAGATACCAGCAATTGTAGTTTAAACAAGTACAAAGACATTTTCTTCAAATATAAAGAGAAATAGTGCAGATACTGGACAAGGATGAATTTTTCAGCTGCAATCGCTTGTGTTCACACACACTACCAAATGGAGTATACTTTGTGTATAAATGGTAAGCCATTAAACTACTACTAAACAATCAAGAAAATCAACTAAACATCTACTAGAAATATTAGAATATATATATAAACAGAATACACAGGTAATATTGAATGGCCGTCAATAGAGAAAGTTGTTTAAGAACCAGATGGTGTAGTTACAACTTCTACCAGCAGGGGCTAATGGGGCCATGAAGGAAAGCTGAACCTTGACCTCTTTGATTAGTATCATCAAGTACTCTGCATTTGACAGAATAAGAGCAGTTTGTTTGTTTTTACATTTCACACAACTGAGGGTTAATGCTGAAAGACAAAGCCTAACTCTAACCAAAGCTCTCACAGTCATACAGAGAAGCTGTCTGGTCAGGACAAAAAATACATTAATGGAAGCTATGTAACCTAAAAGCAATCAAGATAATTATTCCCAGGAAAAACACACACATGATAGGCTACTCTCATAGACTCCCAGTGAGGTGCAGCAAATTTGTCCCATTACAATGTGGGCAGAGGTATTAATAGAGCTCCATTTCTGCAGACTCATTCATTTAGACACTAAACCAGATGTTAACTAAATGGCCTGCAAGATATTTTACACTATAATTTGCTGAAATGTTGAAATGCACCATCCATGAGTGACAGGAATGGTACACTACCGTTCAAATGTTTGGGGGTCACACATACATTATACAATATATTTTAAAATTTAAATAATTCCTGAGGGCAAAGCTTAATTTTCAGCAGCCATTACTTTAGTCTTCAGTGTCACATGATCCTTCAAAAATGATTCTAATATGTTGAATATATTCTAAAGTAATAGTGACTACTGACTCCAAACTTTTGAACTGTATAATAGAGTATCACTGCATCACTGTATTTGCACACTATCTGTCCACAGAACTCTGTGGATAGTACTTCCAGTGCAGTCTTCAAGAAATCACCACTGATATATCACTTTCACAGTATCACATCACACTACAGGATGCTTTATAAAGCAAACACTCTTAACACACGCAACAGTAGAAACGTCCTGTGGGCTGGAAAGTGAGTAAAGATACACTGACGTCACAACCATACAAGTCACCTAAGATGAGCTGAATGACTAAATCTATTAGTCTGCTTGCAGATCATCCCTCTTCGAAACATGCTCCTGGCGCAAACCTTCTGTAAAGTAATCCACTGCCATAATGATCTGACTAACAAGGTGTGGAGTTACACTGAGATAATGGATGGCATAAACCCCCTGATGTGGCCATTTGCCCAGGGCACCAAACTCCAATCTAAGCTGTGTGAGAAATGTTGGTCAATACCACATGCAGAGAGGAAACTCTATTAAAAACACTGCAGTTCACACACTTACAGCCTGAGCTTTCCTCACATACCAGTGCATGAATGAAAAGGGAATTGAAGAGAGCCAGAAAGCAGGGGGTGGAGATTGAGTGAAGAGTAAGAAACTCTCTATAAACACCAGAAGTGCTCCATTCAAAAGTGTTTTGAGCAACATTTCTGTTGGCCTTTTAATTATAGTAGCCTCTCATGAGAAACAACATCTGTTACAGTAGAAACATAAGCCTTGACAAGTCTTCAAAGATTAAAAAATAAAACAAACTTCCTGTGCATCACCACATATCAGTCAAACGAGCTTGTTTTAATCAGGATAATGCTCCTCTAAACTCCTACCTCTCCATGGCTATATCCGTTTTCCTGCTCGGCTAAGATGCTGGTGGTCCCATGACCAGAGCACGGAGCGGCGGCAGTCATCCTTTTCTCTCTCTCCCTCTGAATGGCAAAGTAACAGAGAGAGAGCCAGTGGCGCCCGCTTCCCTCCTCTCCCCACCTCCCTGCTATTCACAGGCAAATGCAAGTCTAAATACCAGATGGGTCTGCCCCAGCAACTTCACTAGAGGGGGCGGAGGGGATAGAGGACAGAGAGGGAAGGGGGGATGGGACAGGAGGGTGTCTGTCAATAACACTACAAAGCCCCTCGCCAGAAAGGGCAAAGGAAAGACAGCAGAGTGGTGGATGAATCTTGGCACGCTGGTGCTAACTGGACCTTGTGAATGGAGTGAAAAAATCCAGAGCGGTGATGGGAAGGGCACAATGAGGCCCAACCGATGATTCATAAACACAGATACACACACTAATGGAGTGACTGGTATAATCATGTGAGGTGCAGCATGGTCAAAACTATATTTGTGTTTTTACTGGTTCTGTATGTATAACACTTTGGTGGTTGAGTCTTGACTAAATTCAGAGTTGGATTAGAGGGAAACAGCAACAGAAGGCGTGTGGGAAAGAGTTCATTCCTTAGAGACAAGGGAGTATCAATAACCTGATCAATACTCAACCGCTCACAGTATGTTGCACACATACACACATTATTCCAATACAACAACTGCCGCGTGTCACTGCTGGATTTGCTCAAATGATAAATTACATGCTTTCGAAAATTAGAAATAAAAATATATTATATTTCTTTCGTGTGCAAAAAGAAGAAAACAAGAATTTCTTATGCTGAAAATGAAGCCTATATTAGAAATGCTATAATGTGAAATATGAATGGTATGTACACCTGCCTTGCTACAACTAAAACTGAAAAAAAAAACATTAAAGTTAAAAATAAATAATTAAATATCAAAAACTGATAAAAAGTCAAAAGAAAATCACAAAATTCTCAAAACCTAAACTAAAATTAAAATGTAAATAATACTAACATTATATATAAGTTATAGTTATAATAATATAAGTAATACAAGTAATATAAAAAATAACACTGATAAAAATTTTAGTAGAACCATCGAGTATATGCGAATTACAGAAATAGATGCATTTCTGCAAATCTGGATGCATTAAAAATTGAAGGAAAGTGTATATTGCATGTATAAATATATATATTTTTTTATAATTTTGGGTATAATGTCACTTGGACATGTCTTTGTGACATTCATCCATTTACTTTCACTGTGAGAGGGCATAAATATGCTCATCCTCTCTGAGCAGAAGCCTGTAGTGCGTTAATTCAGATGTACTATCGTATTATCATTATAATGACAACTTGGAGGTGCCATTTCCTTTGACTTGCAATGCCTGACTGTATGTGTATAGGCTTAAAACCATGTAGAACAAAAGAGGAAATGAGTTTCCTAGTAGCATTATAGAGATGAGTGACACCCTGAACCTGCCTTTTCAAACATTAATATGAGAGTTTGAATTAATTTAAAATATAACGCAGGGGGCTCAGACAATAGCTCCACACTGGCTTGCAAAGATGAGCATTACAATCAATACAGTCAGTTTGCCCCCTCATCCTCCCAGCAAACAGCATCTCTGTGATTCCTCACTCTCTGCCCTCACACACGCAGACCATCTGGAGTAGAAAGGACTCGGTCTCACACACTGAGCTCTACTGTCTGCTGTGCCTAAGGCTGTATCACTGGGCTGATGCTCACAGCTTCGCTGTCACTTTCTGCACTGCTGGCTGCTGTGATTGCCTGCAAGGCTCTGATCCAGACATTAGATTGTCAATATTATGTTTGTCACCCAATGTGTGTCAGTGAGCTCATACAGCGCCCAGTAAGGTCAGAGTAATTCATTGATTCACACTCACTGACTTCACCTTATGGGTCACACAAAAGTGAAATCTCTTTCAATTCTACAGAATATTTTTTTGAACTCACACGGAACATTTCTAGCTGATTTAGAAAAATCATACACTGCCAGTTTAGGGTCAGTGAGTTTTTGTTTTTGTTGTTTCTTAATAATTTTTTAAAGAAATACTTTTGCTCAGCAAGGCTGAATTATATTGATCAAAAGAGAGAGTAAAGACATCATACAAAAGATTTCAATTTAATTTGAACTTTCTCATGAAAAATATGTAATGGTCTCTCACAAAAAATATTAAGAAGCACAACTGTTTTCAACATCTGAAGTATCATTTGACGCTGAAGACTGCTTTAAAATACAGCTTTACCACCACAGGAATGACTTGCACTGTAAAAATATTAAAATAGAGAATAGCTCATTTTAAATGTAATACTATTTCACAATATCTGTTTTTTCTTCTGAATTGATGATCAAATAAATGAAACCTTGGCGAACAAGAGAAACTTCTTTCAAAAACACAAAGTTTGTACTGACCCCAAACTTTTGAACAGGAGTGTTATATTTCAGAGCAAAACTAGATTTCCATTTACTACAGAAAATTTTACATTTGCTACAGCTATTTCCATAATGTTATAAGATTTTCTAAATTCCCATGACTTTTCCATGAATGAAAAAAATCACAATTTTACAATTCTATGATTTTTCAGGTCTTCTGAGACCACAGAAACCTTTCTCAGTTATTCATTCATTCATGTTGTCCTGTTGTATGAACAGAGTCCCGTGTCCTGTGGTTTCGCTCAGCCTCAGCTGTCATAGCATATCCATTGTGTTTGATGACCACAATCCACACTGGACGGCTCATCAGCCGTTTTCAGATCGGTTGGTAGGCAACACACTCAAACAGTCAGTTTCTAAATCTGGGATGAGCCAATCTGTCATTGAAGACAAATCAAGTCCAGAATGTGGTCACTTACAGAAAAACAAGACAGAGAAGATCACACACCCATATCCATATAATGCTCACACAAGGCTAATACACACCCTTATACTTTTATGCCATGTATACACAACCACCAGTGTGGTTTAATTCATGAGTCTAATCAAAAGCATGAAATGACATGCCCAGGAATGGGTGTGAAAGGACAGGTGGTGTGAATAAGCATTCATGTAAGCCAGTCAGATGATGCCAGTGAGTTCCACAAGTGTCATTGCGCATCTTAACAACTACACAAAGACTCTGCAGTAGGGATGTAACGATTACCGGTTTGACGATAAATCATGATAAAATTCCCCACGGTTAGTATTACCGTTTCATATTTTAATTATCATTAAAACCGTATTCGATTACCACGATTTGAACAACTCGCTATAAATAAATACTGTCCGGCATAAAGCAGAGTGTTAACAGTGTCACGAGCGCACAGCAGCAGAGTTTCATTCTGAGAGAAAACGGCGGAAAAGATGGGAGGTTTTAAAAGAGTGCTGAGGGAATTATACAAATGAATATATCTGTGAATTAATTATATGAATGTACCTCTGAAGGATCTGACTGTCTTCTGAAACGATTCGATGGCATTTTGTTTTCATCTTAGCTCCATATAAGACCTAAAGGAAGTGTTCTTAAACACAATACTGCTTTGTTCGCGGACTTCACGTGAATCAGCTGTAATTCAGCTTTTCCGTATAAAGCGCCACCTGCTGTCAGATACTGGATTTACAGACACTTATTTACATCCAGCCTGTGTGCAGTTTCTGTCTGGCCAAAAAACGGACCAAATTTGCATGCCCTGCTGTAAATTTTAACCGGTTGATGAAAAACAAGCTTATGTGGATTCTACACATTTAAACAATTCAGTTTACCTTTATATGAAACTTTTTCAAAGCTTTATTTGAACATTTACATTATTTATTTGAACATGCTATTAAACTGGTGTCAGTCAAGTTGTCATTTAAAATCCAGACCTCATTGGTAATGTTATTGTTTTAGTGATTATGCAAACAAAAAGTCATTTTATTTGCTGTTTGTTGATTTTTAAGTATAAAATTTGGTGAAGTGATTTATGTATCGGTACTTTTTGAACATCTCCAGCACATTTTAACAATACCGTGATAATACTGATAACCGTGATAATTTTGGTCACTATAATCGTGATGAGAAATTTTCATACCGTTACATCCCTACTCTGCAGTGCTGAAGACTAAAGAGGATAAGGCAGTTGTATGTAAACTAAGCCAGCATTTGATATATATACAATCAAAAGCTTTGATTAATACACAAAGACACTAACAACTTTCGTCAATATGCCAACAGACGGCAGGACAGGGCTTGGACGAGGTCGCCATGCCAACAGGCCAAAGGGTCTATGTTTGGATGATCTGATGAGTCAGTAAAGAGCACTATGATTATGCTAATGATAAAATCTGATAGCGGTCAGCCAACTGGACCATCTGTCCCTGCTGGGGCTCAGGGGGAAACACTGAAGACACACTGAAGCGTACAACACTCACCCAGTGTCACTGCAGAGGAAAAACACAATGGTTTGATCACAGAGACAATTGTGCGTGTGTGTTTGTGTGCGTGTGAATGTGTTTGTTTGCCTGACATCACTGACAGTCAGGGATTTCCGTAATAGCTGGTGCTTTAGAAACACTGTATTCTCTTCAGAGAAACTAGAGTCTGATGGAAAAATACATGAAAAAGTCCTCCATTGCCATCGGTTAACACTATTTAGAAACTCTAACCCAAAATTTTTATATTAATTTATCATTGTTTGGGAAAAAGATGACCAAGGTGGCCTCTCTGACTATAAATGGTGGTGTCTTCTGATTATAGGAAGATAATAGTTTAGTTAAACAAAAAAACTAAAATCAAATTAAAATGAAAAACTGTTCAACACTCATCTGAGGTCATTTAAACACCAGAGAACAGATAGTGTTCAATAAGACAAGGTTTCACAACCTGGGGGTCATGACCCCCACCAGGGGTCGCCAAGCCCACTTGATTATAGGGAAACTACATTTAGACTTAACAAAATTTTTTAACTAAATTAAATTAACTGAAACCACGTTCATTTTTCAGAAAAGAAGAAAAGTGTCCTGCAAGAACAACCTATGATATGAATTAAGTTATGACAAAACCTACAATACATATATATAAAAAAAAAAAAATCAGGGAATAATACAGCAAAGGAAAACAGAAGTGCAAAACTTATATAAATAATGAACTATATCTGGCTAAACAAATATGCATTGAAGAGTGGAAATGCACATCTAAACTGACTGAACTTCACTAGTGAGACAGGTTAGAATGATCACAAATTGATGGATTTATGTATCAAGGTAATAATTCTGAGCAATTTACACACCTTATAATTAGAAAGCAGTGGTCTGGTACACTGAATAATCTCTTATTATCCACCAAACCAATATCTAGTAAAGCCTCAACAATCTAGTACATATAATTAAAGGATAGGTCGCCCAAATATGTCAATTCTTTCATCATTTACTCATCCTCGTGTCATTCCAAACTTGTATGATTACTGTTGAACACAACAGAAGATATTTCAAAACTAAATGGGGTCCATACAACATAGCACCCCAGTGACTTTTATTGTATGAAGAAAAAAAACACTGCTCCTCTTTTGTGTTCCACGGAAGAAAGTCAGCCATACAGGTTTGGAACAACATGAACTATCCTAATTTCTTCATGAACTATCCTATTTCTAAAAGAAATCTGACAACGAACAACATTTTTAACAAATCATCTCTAACAAATCTTAAAATCTTCTAAAACTTCTTACAACTTCTCACACACTACAATACAATTACAGAGAGAATACAGCTAAAGGGTGTTCAAGCTCTATACCAGTAGCACGACAAATAATGTAATGTAAAAAATGAAAAACGTAAGAAGTGAGCCTAAATAGTCAAATTAAAAACAGAAAGACAGAGAACTCCAGTGGGGTTCATATTATGAGCTACTAATGACCACTCACCTTGTCAAAGAACTCGTAGAGTCGAACAGTCTTGTCAATTTTATCCTTGGTTTCCTCCACTCGCTGGGAGAAATCATGTAGATGGACCCAGAATGAGCGTACTTTCACCTCGTACACCTGCAGCTCCGCAGAAGAGATGTCTTCCCACTTCTCTAGGCGCTTAAGGAGAGCTTCTCCACTCTTACAGTGCTCCTGAACACACACACACCCAGAATTACACAGTGAACTGGTATGAAAACAGGGTGTGACTGAGGTGACTACATTTGAACAGTTACAAATGCTCTTGAAGTTCATGTTGACATAATAAAGCAAATGTTTGACACCTGCTGTAAAATATTACCTCTCAATTCAAATAAAAACATCAAAAGACATTTGTTGAGAAAATATGAGGACTACGCAAAAAAAAGAAAGAAAAAAAAAGAAACAACATGCAGAAGCTGTGGCAGGGGGTAAAAAGCGCTATGTAAAACAAGTTTAATAAGAGTTGACATACATATGCAGCTGTGTAAAATTCTCTGAAGACAGTCTGTTTATGATGTAACTGCTCCAAGGAATCTTCCAGCTCACTCAGTGTCTGCAGACGAGTCTCGCCCACTTCTTCTATCCACTGACTCACCTAAGAGACAACATATACATACAAACAGTTATTCCTGCTACAGTCCAGCTTCACTCTGTTAGTTTCACCCAGAACACATATTTATGCTTTTTGTTCACTGTGACAGTAGACTTTGGCAGTGGACTGAAACATAATCACACAAACACATCCTTCACATGTCTGTCATCTGATACAGATGCTATGGTGCAACATTACACTTTCTCGTGATGTGCATGCTTGGCTAATCTGTTTCAGCAGCTTCAGCAGCAGTATTCCACTATAACCTTGCCAACAGGATTTTTCCCCCTCTTTCTACCTCCTGGGCACAATCATCCATTAAAACAATCAGAAGAATAAATCACCAGGTCAGTGTGTAGCTTAGTATGGCTGTTTGTGAGTCAGTGTGCTTGTGTGCAGCTCTTAGTCTTTATGAATACAGATTGAACCTGTCGTTGAATATGAGGCATAATATTTAATGTATATTTATAGAGTATTTAATATAGCATATGGCACATGAATCAACTTATTTTCAAAGTAAATATAAGAAATGGCCACGTTAAAGAATAGGTGCCACTTGCTGATTCTCATATGCAGCTGTTATTATTATCTGTCATGAATACGGTTCATAATAGCAAATGCAAAACTTTAGTCCTCACCTCTCTGAATCCCTCCTCCAGAGTCTTAAACTCCATTATGAATTCCAGTTCCTGTGTGCATTTGTTGGACAGCATCACCAGTCTGTGAACCAACTCGTCCACTTGGTTGTAAAGACAGCCTGCACTCTCGATGGCATCTCTAAAACACACACAAACAGGATTTCTTTAGTTATTAAATGTAGTCTACATATTGTCTTGAACTTGTTTCTAATCCCTGGGAGAAACTCCAAGCATCTGAGCTTGGAGAAAACACTGACTGCAGGACTCAAATCTCATTGGCTGAGACACTCTTGTAGAACTCTCATCTCATTGGCTAAGACAGCCTTACAGTACGTATTGATTGGGCCAGGCTTTTAGAGTTTGAATGTAATTAGATGTGCAAGTTCCTTCTACAGAACGGTCTGGCAATGGGAGACAGTATAGAGCAGAGTTGGAGTTTGTGTCTGTGTGTGTGTGTGTGTGTGTGTGTGTGTTGTATGAGAAAAGAAAAAGACTATAAATGAGAGAAACTGTGTCAACTATGTTCACTGATTGTATACAGTGATACTGTACAAATAGTATGTGAGGAAATGTGTTTCTTTAAATGCATAACTGCGAAAAATAGAAGTAAAAATGCTTTTTGTGTATCTGTGTGTTTGTGTGAATTGCCAGCGTTGTGATACACACTGACAGCACACTGTGCACAGCAGCAGAGGTCGATGTCTACTGGATGACTTCATCACTGCTGTAGTTCACTTACACAATACTGTATTGTGCTCGAGTCAAACATTTATCCAACATTTCCCCTCAACAATATGCCAACTAACTTAGTCAAAGAGTGAGCCTCTCTATGATCCGAGCATAACACCAATGTCAAAATTAGAATATAGAAACTATTTCTGAGGAGTGCCACTTCCCATTTGACTGCCAAAATACTTATCAAAGCAAGTAAGACTAGTAATGCAGACAGACATGTGGCACATGCATAACAACATACTGAACTGTGCACCCTGCTGTTAGATACACATATAAGCATTTTAAAATAAAGTTATTTTTATGGTACATTTGGAGTTTGACAGTCCTAGTTTCTATTCAATATAAGTGTGTGAAATAGAGCTGCAACGGGGTTCCACGGAAAAAGAAAAGTTAAATAGGTTTGAAAAGTAAATGATAATTGAATTTTAATTTGGGGTGAACTTTAGGGTTTCGGTTGATGCAAGTTCAGTGTTGGAACGATCTGAGTATTACACACAATGAGAGGCAAACCATTGACTTCAGAATCAGTCCAAAACCCACCAATTATTCACAGCACACACCCAGAGCAAACACGGGTTATCACAGCATGCAGGAGATATCAAAGACATTCCAGCAAGAGAGAATGACAAAAGAGTGAGCGAGAGAGATAAGAGTCTAAGGATATATGAAAAATCGGAAGCCTTCATCATAAGCTCAATGAAGCATTCATAGCACTGTTGATTAATTGTGTTCGGTAGAGATGAAATGAATAAACTTTGATGGATAAACATTTTTTCTGATTAATTTTCTATTTTATAAACTATTTAATTGAATTAAATGTTATAATTTACTACTACTAATTAGAAATAATACACAACAATAAGCACTAATAAAAATATAGCCAAGTATTTTTGTTATTACACTAAATGTTATAGTTTATAATAATTATATAATTATATATTTTTTTTTTATTAGGGATCAATAGTGACAATTATTTACTATTAATACTATATATATTTTACAGTTTGACAAGGACTATAGAGAAGAAAAAAAAGAGGAATTAACAAGATAAAAGTTCCTATTTATGTATATTTGAAACAAAAATCAGCAGGTTGGAGGACCACCGGTGAGTAATAGCATAATCATTCCAGTTAGTAAAAAAAAGCATGGGGTCATAGTTCACCTTTAGTATCCAAAGGAAGCGTTAAAAAGACAAAGTCTAGACTGAGAGGGCTTATGTGTGAGGGAAGAAGTCAGTGTCATGAACACAGAAAAAGGGCCAGATTTGTTCACTATGGTCAAGCACTTTAGACTCAGTCACACCTGTGAGATTGAGCCCTTTGTGTGTCTATCAGCATCCAGGTGATGCGTTTGTGTGTGAGCAGCTCAGACAGCTAAGGTTTCATTTTGGCATTCGTTAGACAGCAAATGAGCAACTTCAAGTACATGCACAGACTTTAAACTATAATTTCACCTAATATGAAAGGCACAAAAGGGATGATGACAAGGCTGACAGTAAATCAGGTTACAAAAGCAGAGAGGCTTAGATGCTTGCCCCTTGCATGTTTATTAAGTAGATGAAGACTGTGGGAAACCTAAATTCAAACCCTCAGTCTCAATGAGCAACCCAACGGGTCTTTATCACCAGAGACCCTCACAAACACCAATTTGAGTGTTAATGTCTGAGCAGGAGGCTTTGAAAGTGTGCTTGAGTAAGCCAGTGCAGACATGCCTGTGTGATTTAAGCAAAGTCAAACAGGAAGCAGCAACAGAGCTCTGCTGCATGCAAACCATACTATGTTATCAGAGACAGACACATGTGCATACTGATGTCTGTTTAGCTCTGAGATTATGTGTGCATGTTTCAGGATGAAATGATTGTGTGCAGATAAAGACATTTCTCTTGGCTCAGTTATGGGAAATAACATTCACACTCCCTCAACCTCGAGCTGAACGCAGCCCTGATCATCAGAGGTCTGAACATGCTCTCCCACGCTCTCAATACTTTTTTTGTCTCTCATTATCCCTCTCTTGTTTTTCATTCTCATGTCTCTCATAATTGTACAATTTTGTTACAAAACCTAGTGAACCTATTTAGGCTGCATCCTTACTGGTACTTTATTAGTGGCTCATTTGTAATGTTCTATATAGGCAGGAACATTTCCGACGAGTGCTTGTCGGCTTGTTTTCGCAATGCACCATCCCAGTTGGCCAATCAGAGCAGACTGCGCTTGTTGAAAGGAAGGACTTTGTAGAAAACGACGTGTTTGAGAGAGGCGGGGCATAGAGGACCTATAATAATGTACAGTATTTGAAAAATAATGTGTTTTTTGAACATTAAAGCATGTCAAAACTATCGCCTTACTTTAGCCAGATTCACAACAGTTAGCTTATAATAATGTTTTCTAATTTGAGTGGAACAGGTAGGCTTTCGTGGGAGATTCGAGCATGGCACTACGTGATTATGTCACGTCTGTAAACATAAAGAAGTTGTCCCGGCTTCTAGGATATTGCATGTGAGGATCCTGCAGGTGCCAAATCATTTATAGCTTTTGCTCACAGCAGCTAGAATAATTAAATGTATGATTCTGATGGCGGATTGTAATCAAAAAAGGTTTGTGTGTTTATGAAACACATGTGAATGAAATTAAATTATATTCCAGTTTTAAATGTGCCTTTGATTAGAGATAGTCTGGGATTACACAATATTTGTATTTTAAAGAAAACCGGTTCGAAGGGAGCATAGTTTGCTTTTTGGGTTAAAATAATTTCTTAATATGAAATTCGAATGTTATGACAATTAGATATTAGGCTGTACAGAACTTGTTCAGATGACAATATACGGAGAAAATTCTTATTTGGGTCATATATTCCAAAACATAGGCTATCTGTGATTCTGAAGTACAGTGAATATCCACATCGGTGCGGTGACTGACAGCAACACATTCACCTCAAAACATTAGATTCATCCACGCTGGAGAGTGCTGACTCACAACCCCACGAAAGCAAGATAATTCCGCAAGTAACTGCAATTCCAGGTTTTCAATCAGAGATGGCGACAAAGAGGCAAAACTTACGGACTGCAGCTTTAAGTTGCCTGACTTTTGTTATGTGTGCAGTAGGTTAAAGGTGTTGTCTGTATGATTTTATCTCACCTGTAGTCCTCTGTCAGACTGACACTGGTATCTTCTTTTCGCAAACGGGACAGAGCAGCTCCTCCCTCCAGCTGTAGCCGCACCAACCTGCTGTCCTCCAGAACAGTCCTCATCAACCCTCTGTACTTGCACAATAAGATCTGTGCCTCCTGCAAACATACAAACACACATTGATTACTATAAAACACAGACACTCCTCTACAGCTCCACACATTCCCATACACCTTATTATTACATTTACACATCTACTGTTCTCACTGAGTAATATCTGCCCATTCTCCAACACACACCCCATCATTATGTCCCTGTCTCACAAACTCCATCGACATGGAGAGTAATACCTGTGGTTTCTGGAGCAGCAAATATTACCTGTACACACTCTCACGCACACAGGCATTCTAATTCATTAAATAGCTACACCTCCTTCATGTAATACCAGCTCATGTTTGTACTCATTAAATGATCAAATGAGCTTAAGCTACAGTACAATGTGTAATACACGCAACTGCCACACCTTCGGGTGTGTGTGTGCGTTTTTAGTCTTTCTTAACAACAATATAACACTTGTATTGCACTTTATATACTGCCCCCCTTTGGTGTAGATACAGCATAATGATAGAGCAAAAGTTAACAAAATATCCTGTAGAAATGCACACAGGTGTATTTGTCAATAAGCATAAGTTGCTTATTACATAAGCCTAAATTGGCTGGTCATCCGATTTCAACACGACAGAACCCAATGAAGGGGTGACCCACTGCATTACACCAAATACACCAAATAATGTTCTTTTTAGCAACGTCATATGACCGCTTTAAATGAAAAGTAAAAAAAAAAAAAAAACAGTATTTATTAGATTTTATTATAACAATTTAAACTGCATTGTCACTTTTAATCAATTTAATGCATCCTTGCTGAATAATTTCAATTTAATTGAATAAAAAAACAACAAAAAAAACAATGAATTTGAACGTTAGTGTTTTTTTTTATCTTTTCATGTGTAAAATGTTTAAAATGGTTCACGTTACTTGGCACACATTTATGTTTTTGAAAATTCCTTGACAAATGTACTGTATGTACTGAAACCACTTCTGAAAGTGGTTCTTGTTAGTAAACAAGGGTCATTAATTAGCAAAACGTCAGCTTCATTAAAATCTAAAAACTTAAAAAAATTGTCTGTAATAGTGTTTGTGGTGTAATACTTTTTTGGTGTGTATGAGTCTATTTGTGTGTGTACCACCCAGAAAAGCATCCATAATACCTACCCAATGATGCAGATGGTGGTCTGACCACACTATGCCAAGTCTATAAGGTGCTAACAAGAAAAGGTTATATTATACTCAATAACCACAGGAACCTTAACTAAAGCCTTTTTAAAGTGAATTTGAAAAAGTACCCAAAGTGATAAAAAGCTCATAATTACTGTCTTACGTCTACACCCTAATTAGTGTGTGTGAAGTGGGATGAAACTGTAGAGCAATTACATGAATTACAAATGTCAGTGAACGTTTCTATTTTAAAGCCTATTTGCAGTTTTGTTTACAGTACTGCTTTAAAACTCTTCATAAACACAGTATAATAAACTATTAAATGGATGAAAAACTGAGCGTATGTGAGGTTTATGTGAAAATACAGGGAGAAAATATCTCAGAATCGCAGTGAAAAGACATGGAAAAAGAAGAGGGCACACATTCAGATTAACGGAGGACAGAAGAGAAAGGAGAAACGGCTGAGAAATGAGAGCACAGGCCGAGACTTGTTTTGGTCTTCTATTCTATTACCTAAGCATCACTTCATCCACAAGAGGGGCTGTTTTAGCATTCAGGACAAAGTCAAGCAGATATCCATACCCTCAACCACCGGACCCTTTCTGCCTCTCCATTCTACTCTTCAAATAAACCCTTGGTAAGTGATTTTAAAGATGGCTTCAGATAAACACTCCTCTGGGAGATCATTATTTCTCCTGGGGTCCTGTTTTTCCCCAGAAGCCTGTGGATAAAAAGGTCCTTCGTGACCTCTTGTGACAGCCAGAGGTCAACTCAGTCAAAGCCTTGACACACTAACCCCAACTACACACAAACTGAAGTCTATTTTTCAAAACTAGACATCTCTTCTAAATAGAACAGTCTTTAAATCACTGTAACTGGACACCAGTGCCACTGCTCTACTTCATGGAAATAGAATAGAAGTCTCTCAGACTCAGAATAGAAGATTTTAGTGCCATGGTGATGCCCTCCTGAGGTAGATCACAGTGGATCACAGACAAAGTACCCACAATATATATTCCTCAAACAACAGAGCATAGAAACACATTGGGTTCGGTACCTAGGTAATGCAAGAACTGACAAAAATGTATACCTTTAATACAAGCCGCTTTAGATAAAAGAGTCTGCCAAAGTATATACATGGACAGCACTCTCATTCTGGACAGGGCTAGGACAAAGTGTTTTCTGTGAGACTGCTCAGCTGAGCTGCTTTTAGAGAAGTATTGTATTGACTGTTGCAGTACCTCTGCTGTAGGTGGCAGCACTGTGGACTCCAGTTTGCTGATGGTGCTCTGAAGAAGGTTCACAGCATCCTCGCAATGGCTGGTCAGCTGCTCCAGCCTCTGAAATATAAAAGAAAGAAATATAGGAACAAAAAATAAATAAACTGTTGTCAGATGTGGTACAACATATGTGACTGCACATCAAATGAATTATATCTTAATTTAAAAGTTAAATGGTAAATATAAAACTGCTCCTTGGAAGAGTGATGATTTTAATACATTTTCATTATAGCTGCATGGCCTCTTGTGGCTTATTTCTGTATTAATCCATATTAAGGCTGGAATACAATATACAAAATTTATATTATCACAACTTAGTCATTCCTAACACAACAGAAAGTTGTTACATATGCAAAACATGTGCCTCTATTTTAGGAGGTGCACGACAAATATAATACAGAAAACAATGTGTGTCCTAAATTGGCTAAAAATATAAAGCATATTTTATATCCTCTGACTGAGTGGATTCAGGGTAAAAGACATGTAGCATATTCCAGCCTTTAGCCTTTTCTCACCGTTCTGAAACAGATCCAGCTGCTGTGGGAATAAGGGAAAGTGCCTTCAAACTCAGTGGTGAGTTGAGCGATGTCCACATGCTTATAGAGAGACTTGAGCGATGTCAACAACTCCACCTGACAGATACCAAAAGAACACAACAGTCGTCAGGTTTAGCTTCTGGGTTGCAGTGCTATCATAAACACTTCAGATGCCACAATTATCTATTCAGCTGTTATGACATTCTCAAATGAAGCACTTTCCTACGTAGCTACAAGAGTCTATCTCTGGCAGCCTCATTTGTCTCATGCACAAGCGACGTCTCTTTAAACACTTGTGCTTAAAAATAGTAATCTATTTCTCAGAGAGTGCATAGTAACTATCTAAAAGCCCGATTCTTGTCAGTGCTATTGGATGCAGTTTGTTTCTATAAGGGGGTCACTGCTCTGGAACAAAACCATTCAGCTACATTTTATAAGAGGATGTTTTTCTCTTTTCCTTTAGCACTAAGTAGAAACCTTCAGTAAACTGACATTGTTCTCCATGATCTAAAGTTCAAAATTGACCTCCATTTCCTCTCCTAAAGTGTAAACTATGGATTTATGTTTGTATTTTCCACCCTACCAGCTCTCACATGTGGCGCATGACACAAATGTTGTCCTCTGCTGTTATTGTTTGAGTTTTACTGTGGCTGCAAAGTCAGGGCAAGTTACAGGTGATAGGTAATATTTGTGTGTTACCTGTAAAGAAGTGGTTTTCTCCACACGTTGAGCCAGATCTCTGTCGGCCAGCAGCAGAACTGTATGGATGCATCCCGGCATGGCTTCCTGTAGAGATTGAATAGACTATATAATCACAGATAGCACCATAAATAACACACATTTCACTGACTAAACCAGAGTTCCCAGTCCTACTGACCAAAAAACGCTTTTGCAGTCATTTAAGATTACTGAATCAAACTTTAAACATAATTATATATATATTTCTGTTGATAAAGATGTTGTCAATACAGTATTTGTACTATTTGACTATTCCTTAAATTCCCAACCCAATAAATAATGCAGGGTGGAGATTTGATATTCTTCAGTTTGTAGCTTGTAGTCCTTGTAGCTTCGAGCTTGTAGTCAATTTTTGTAAACAAAATGTTTGGAAAACTTTAGCTTACGTCACCAGAGGAAACTCCATCGTTTCACCGGAAGATCAAGTTATGACATTTTGATTAACAATTGTGACATTTAAAAAAAACAAAAAATTGAAACGTATGGATATATTGTAAGATCAATATGATAGAAAATAGATAGGGTGATTTACTTGCCAACTTTAAACTATGCATATGCATAAATTGTGTCATTTAACAGAAGTTTTTAAAGGTTACATAACCTAGCAGACCATTTTCTGTCATGTGCCTCAAGAACCACAATAAAAGCTTTCTGTCAGTGTGAGTGAAATGAGTTGTATGCCCCATAACAAAAGAGCAGAAAAACAACACTCTGTAAAAACAGACCAGAGAAGTCTTTTATGCCATTTGAGAGCTGTTTTTGTCTGTTTCCTAGCATGTCATCATGCATACTGATCATGCACGCATTATCATGCCATCATAGCCACATCTGAACACAAGGAAGAAAAGCTTTGCTGGAATGAAACAATAGCATATTTACTAAGGAATGTTCCAGAAACATCAACAAACTCTTCAGCGCTGAGACATAATTACCGCTGGTATTTACTGCCTACTATATAAACGATGCACTGCAGTTTTCTTTTTCACGTTGCTTTTTGAGTGTATTAAAATAATGAATACATGGTGAGGCTGGATCATCTTTCCAGTTTTCCCCTGTCATGTGGGGGCCAAAGAGAGGGAATGATAAATGTGGGGACTGTTCCAGGTTAACAAAAGCCTGGCAGAGAACAGAATATTTTGGGATTATACCTTTTTATGCGACTGTTTATATAACTCAAACATGTTTAATATAACATAATATAATAGACATGTTTATATAACTCAAACGTGTCACAACTACAAATATATCAATCATTATATACACTAATGTTCGAAAGTAAGATTTTTTTTAAAACATCAATTCATATTAGAATGATTTCTGAAGGATCATGTGACATTGAAGACTGCAGTAATGGCTGCTGAAAATACAGCTTTGGCATTATAGGAATAAATTGAGTATTGAAACAGAAAAAGTTTAATATTTAAATCATAAAGAAGAATTATTATATTATAAAATTACATTATATATAATATATTATAAAAAAGTACATTTGTGCTGTATTTTTGATCAAATAAACGCAGCATTGGTGAGCAAAAGAAACATTAAACAAATCTTACCCACCCTGAACTTTTCAATGGTAGTGTAAACCAGGTGAAACAGCATGACAAATTTATATTCTTGATGAAACTCCCATCCTCAAAATTCAAATTAAAAATGTCTTCTAACCAAACCATTACTATATTATTGCCAAATCAGTTTATAAAGCAAAAGAAAGTCAATTCCTTGGTTGGCCATGATTCAAACTTATCTACTTGAATACAGAGGCCTGAGGGAAAAGTGCAATTGTCATCTATAATAAGATGATAGTATCAGTGGAGGAAGGAGAGGCCGTGTCTGTTCCCTGAGGATCGGTCACTGAGCTATGCATTCATTCAGACAGATCTCATCTGTCAGTGTTAGCACTGACCCTGAATACATTGAAGGGTGCTCCAACACGTGACATTCACATGGTTTAGCAGCATATCATCAGGAATCTCAAAAACATTCAGTAAAGCCACCTTTTCCACAAGACAGCACTTGTATGGTGTCCAACATGGAACACAGATACAGATAAAAGATCAAAGAAAAGAGAAAAATGAATAAACGAAGGAAAGGTCACACAGGGAATTTCTGCAGCTGTGCTACAGCTCAAATGAGTACAGACAATGAAAACTTCTTATAGAGGCTCAGTGCTATTTAAAACAACATTGCCATTAAAAATATAATCTTCTCATGTTTATTGCTCTCTATCTCACTCAGGAAGTCTAAATGGTGAAGTCAGCATTGGCACATCCTCAGTCTTTTAGAGTGGGGCAGGCTGCTGGCAGGAGAAGAAAGCAGCATTAATCTGCATTAAGGTTCATGGGACAAACTCTAAAGTTACTTCCATTAAATGTGCTCAGGAATCAAGTTCCTGCAGTATCTCTGAGGGATTATTTACTGGTTTCTTCACATCCCTCATGTAAATGACTTCTGAGGTGATTCAATCAGTTCACTTGACTATTTTTAACAGTCTAAGGCCACTCAGATGACATAAGCCATCCACTGTTCATAAACACTCAAAGTAAATTAATGTATATAATGAAATCTGACAGGATATGATGTTTGTGTTCTCTACTGCCATCCTGGCCAGGCTACACTTGTAAAAGATTAACTTTTATTTAAACAGAGATTAAATCTAAATCTAACTAACTACTGACAAGCAAGAATCCAGGCTCTTCATGTCAAAAGTCTGAAAAGAACACACGTCATGCCTCTGTTCATCAATTTGCACTGGCTACCAATAGCTGCTCGCATTAAATTCAAGGCATTAATGTTTGCCTACAGAACCACCACTGGCTCTGCACCCCTTTACCTAAATTCATTACTTCAGACGTATGTGCCCTCTCTAGAAGCTTGCGTTGTTCACTTGAAGAAAGAAGCTTCTAGAGGGCACATAAGTCTGAAGTAATGAATTTAGGTAAAGGGGTGCAGAGCCAGTGGTGGTTCCCATCTGGTGGAATGGCCTGCCCAACTCAATCCAGGCAGCCGAATCCTTACCCATCTTCAAGAAACGGCTAAAAACTCATCTGTTCCATCTTTACTTGACCCTCTAACTTTAGCACTCTCTATTCTAATTTTATTTTATTAAATAAAAAAATAAAAAAATAATAATAACAATTATCTGTACTGCGTCAGGCTAACCAAGACTTGTAATAGCACTTGCACGTTGTTGCTCTTTTGTTGGTTTTGATTGCTTCTTATGTCCTCATTTGTAAGTCGCTTTGGATAAAAGCGTCTGCTAAATGACTAAATAAATAAAAGTTGATGTATTCTGTAAAATAACTAATCCCAGATGAGCAAAGGAAAACCAAACCCACCTCCCTCTCTCTTTCTCTCGTGCAAGTATGTCCTATTGTGCAATTGTTTCTGAATGCAACTATTTATTTCCACAGCTGGTAAATCACAGTTAATATTTATGATGTGCTGTTTTTTGCTGCCTTTTTTAGCCAAAAATGACTGATTCTGTTGATGGAAACTTTTCTCAAATCTTTGCTTTAGTTTAGTAAGCTGTCTTCTGAATTCCTTAGTAGCAGATGTCTGGTTGAAGTTAAATATCAGGATTCAAGGCAAGTTTGCATTCCATTTTGTTTTGAAGCAAGTATGGGAAAGGAAACGCTATGGGGATGTGAACGGTATGTGACAGTTCTCAGTGTGTAGGATTCTCTGGAGGTTATGAACGAATGGCAGACTGTATATGTGTGCATTATCGCAAATCATACTGTCAGGGTGTTCTTACCAGGGGCGTGTCTAGAGGGTTGGCACGGGGTGGCACCGGCCTCCCTCAAAATATGCTTGGCCCACCTTGTGCAGACCACATCTCTGTTCATTGTAAGTATTAAATTATAACTATAGGCCTATATATTTATATATTAAATACGTTAATGTGTGTTGAAAAGCTCCTTTGAGTTTGTGCTTATTTGTGTTGCTGCGATGCACCAGCACCGTTTGAAAGAGAATTCATTATGTCATGTTTCTTCATGTACATGACTTTTCCCATGCCCCCCCCCCCCCCCTCCCTGACTGGTTCTTGCCCCCCCATGCCACCCCATTAAAAAAAAATTCTAGAATCGCCCCTGGTTCTTACCTGGAGGATGTTGAAGGATTTAAAGAGGGCAGGGACAGGAGAACACCTGCGGGCATCCACCAGGACAGTCAGTCCCAAAGCACTAACTTCCTTCCTGTGTGACAAATTAAGGTCACATGTTTTATGAAGAATGGGTAAATAAATCACACATACAATTGTGTTACTCTAAATACAAAAACAACACAGGTTGATAAAAGTAGAAAGTCTGTTGTCTAATACATTGGAGAGAAAACACCTACACTACCGATCAAAAGTTTGGGGTCAGTAAGATTTTAAGTTTTGGAAAGAAATTAATACTTTTATTCAATAAGCATGCATCAGGTTGATCAAAAGTACCAGTAAAAAAATTCAAATAAATGCTGTTCTTTTGACATTTCTATTCATCAAAGAATCCTAAAAAATGTATCATGAGTTCCACAAAAACATTAGCCAGCACAACTGTTTTCAACATTGATAAATATTTCTTGAGCACCAAATCAGCAGATTAGAATGAAGGATCATGTGACACAGAAGACTGGAGTAATGGCTGCTGAAGACGATTCAGCTCTGCCATCACAAGAAAATTAAATTTAACTATTAGAAAAATTACATTTAGAAAAGTCATTATGCTGTAATATTTCACAATATTATTGCTTTTACTATACTACAATCTTTTGAATGGAAGTGTGCACCTTGATTAGAAGCAGAAATGTAGTTTACCTGAGTGTACTGAAGAAGTAGACCATGATCCGCACCAGCTCTCCGCTATTGCAGTTCGGATTCAACCAGATAGTGTTTCTCATGGTCACTGTCACAAGGGCATGGCCTGATTTATCTCTTGTTCCTAAATTTCATTTCAAAAGATGAGCTTTTGGATCAAATTGATGGAAGGAACACATTAATAGCATTAAAAGAAGATCCTCACCAGGCAGACACAGCACTTCTGAGCTCAGGACATCAGGATTGATGTCATGAGCCTCACTCTGGACAGGCTGGGTCTTCTGGTAGATGGGCGGCAGTGGTGAAGGAACTGCTGAGAGGTCTTCACTTTGGGTTTTAGAAGACAGGTGGGAAACAATGCTGTCTACATCCTGACTGGATGCTGGAATATAAAAAAAATGGTAATTTCAACACAAATGACACTGGTGCGCACACACATACACCTAAAATGTAAACACAGAAACCCATTACAAGTCAGTATAAAAACGTTGACAATAGTCAATCTACTATCTGTTTTATCATTGTAGACATGGGTTGCGGAAGCAGGGGGGGCCGCCCGGGCCCACTTTTGAGGTCTGGTACAAATATGACATGGGCTACAAAAAAAGCATAGGCTATTGGCTCATATGTATTAATCATTAAAAGATTGCGATCTCGATTAAAACACACGCGATCTTATTCCTAAATGACAGTGATGTCTATTAAACCTTTGAAAACACAATCACATTGGAATATTTAAACCTGCTTTCTCGCAGCCGCTGATCCAGAGAGAGCAGCGCTCATCATATGCTTTATGTTTCAAACAGTCTACACAAACAATCTACTTACACCGTAGGCTACATTTCTGTGTTGCAAACATTAAATAATAACGGAAGTATTGGGAGAAAAGGTTTTAATCCGGATATAGACTTGGATATTGCGACAGCCGCGATCAAAATGAGTAATTAACCTTTGGAACTAATGATACGCTTCAAATATATATTATATATGTTACATTATGCCAGTAAGTGGCAAACAGTGACTGTTAAATGTATCTGATGTCTGAATCATTCAAGAAATTTGTTCAAAAACTCTGGACGAAACAAGTCTTCATTTATTTAAATTTTTTTTCAAATGATGTATTAGCTACATAATGAATTTAATTCAATTAATAAATATTTTTAAATAGACTCATTTATAACATATTAGACATTTATAAATACTCAAAATTAAATAAAACATTTAGTCAAACTCAAATTATATGTTTCGTTTGGTTGTATAATGTTTGTTTTCAGAATCGTGGGAGAATACACAGGCTAACACATCTAACTAATACCGTTAGTACGGTTTATAGCCTATTATGTTACATGTTACTATGTATGTTTATGAGCTATGTATGTATTATGTAGTTCTGCAACCAAAAAAAAAGCTAAATCTCTGGGACATGAAACACAAAGCTATTCAGACTCTGAAAACACAGAGTCTTTTCACATGATGGATCTCTTTACATACAAAGTTAGTAGACCCACATTCTCTAAATCCTCTATTAACAAACAGAAAAGCAGAGACGATTGAATGGAGCGTAAGCATTTGCCCAATCTGTACCATCATGCAACTTGGCCACACAAACTTTCTGGTTAATTTTAAGCATTCCAGGTATCATAGGGTGGCTTGGATCTCTGCCCCATAAACCTGAGCACACAATAGGGCTCAGAAATAAATGGAGATCAACTTCTGACAGTCATAAACCTAAAGTTTTGCTTCGCTACACTGCCACGCACTGCTGCTGCTGTGCAGAAAATAGATACTGAGATCAAAAACAGATGAGATGGAGGCCTGGGAATTCCAGGAGTCGTAAAACAGCTTGTACAAGGACAAGGAAAACAAGTATATATTGCTCTGAAGCATAATCTGGCTGAGATTGCTATATTTCAGAAGGGATTTGAGCTGGAACAGCTGAAGTGAGCTTCTGAGAAAGGAAATCTAAACAAAATGGAATGTACTTCTTCAGTTAGATAAAAGTTACAATAAATTTGACAAATAAGAAAAAAATCCACTTTTTACCCCCACTTTCTCTTTGCTTTCTGTTTGTCTCCTTGTCTACCCAACATCCTCCTCGCAAGAGAATGCTCACATTGAGGAAGTCGAGCGTACGAGCCCCCTGAGGAGCTGAGTGGTGCCCCAGACAGAGGGTCTTGGATTCACACTCTCTTACCACAGTCTGGAGTTCAGTCTGGCCATGGGCCATGTCTTCAGCCTTTATTCTTCATGCATTGTTTTTCCTTTCTATCTGATTTTCTTTTCTTTCTGAAGTGCCAATGGACACTGAACTGTCAGACCATTAGGGACAACTCTAAAAGATGCTATTTATACTGAATATATTTCCATACAGTAGACACATTCGTTATTTTTATTGTTACAGAAAAACTGCAATTACATGCTGCCCAATGAATGTGTGGACATGTGTCTGTTGTAAAGATCACACATCAGTTAATGCAAGGTCTGGACAAGAAGTCACAAATCAAACATTTTTGGAAATGTTATGTATCTTATCCATACCATCTACTTCTTTAGTCAGTTTGTAAACGTATGCATGTGTGCGTGTGTGTGCATGTTCCATCTGCCCAGCTCATCAGCGCTCTCTTTCACAGACTGGATTCTCATTAAAGTCTGTAGTGCTTTTCAAGAGGTTTTATAGATCTTAGAGAAGCATTGTCCAAAGATAATTTTCCTTTCAGAACTAAAAATACACAAGCTACATTCCCAGCAAACTGCTGACACTGAATATTTGAAATTAACTTTTAAATTTCTAGTGAATCCTATTAGAAGTGGATTAAAAGAAAAAACACCTGAAATCCTCCGTAAAATTGGTAAATGATGAAAAGAATAAATGAAAAGATAGCAGATAAGCTTACTTCTTTGTGTGTATAGATACACAGCTGTACTAAAAGTTTAGGGTTTGTGAACCACCCACTAGGAGAGAAAGAATCAAATCTATCATAGTCAAACTATCACAACATACACACCAACATTTCTTCTTTCTGCTGTTCTTGTCTTCAAAGCAGTGTAACCCCCACCTCTATTATTTAAACACTCCATCTATAACCCTCGAACACACACTTAAACATCCCCCTCCGCTTATATTTCAGAGGTCCCACAGCAGGGATTGTGTTCAGGCCCACCCACCTCACCTCATCTCATATATCTTTCTTCACACCTGTAGCACACCTGTGCCAGGTGAGCACATCCTGGCAACCAAATCCTCTGGATTAAGAGGAAGAGGAGGTGGGACACTGACAGCAACCCGTGCAGAAACTCACAATGCGGAGGACTAGTTAAAAAAGCTATGGTGCCCTGTACATGACATACTGGAGAAAAAATTATGATGTGGCTCGTATTAAGAATTCACTCCCACAACTTATTAATTTGTTGTACTACTAATATAATACACTTTTAATATATTGTAGGAACTAATTAGTACAACATAGCGTTGCTTTACGTAAAATGAGGAACAAAAGAATAAGTTGTGGGAACAAACTTGCTTTTCGTGAAAGGGGCATCAAATAAAACTGATAAAATGCATTATGTATGTGCAGACAAGCAGGTCCTGATCACACAAAAACACTCTGCTCAACAAATATCTAAAAATCAGAAATCATGATTTAGTTACTAAAGTACACAAAGCAGAAATCCTGCATATAACCAGGCTTCTCTTCAGCTGTTTCCTTTAGCAGTTCAGATGTGAAACGGCGTCTATCTTGGACGGTGTTCAGTGGAATTAATGTGTCTAAATTTGAAAACAAACTGTCTAGAGGTTGGAATATGACCTGCTACGAAGCCAATCCTTGTAAAGCACCCAATCTAAGTAAAACCAGAGCCTCCCACGCTTTTCTTTCAGCCTAAAGAGAAAAGGAGCTCTATCAGGCCATAGCACGGGCCATTTGAGAGCCATTTATAACTTGTCAGAGGCCTGAATGTCGAAACACCGGAGCTAGTCTGCTAATCTAGAGTAAATACACTAGGTGGACACGGCAATGGATGAATGATGAAAACAATGATTCATAGTGAACAACTGCTGCAAACCACAGAGACGGTTTGGGAATTAGAATACAATTCATGAGTGAAACACCATTAAATGAGCTAAAAGTGAATAAAAGAGGGGATTATAATGATCAACATTAAAATATACTGATAAAATGTGAGGAAGAAGATAAAGCTGTGAAAGCAGGTTATGAATGGAGTGGATAAATAAATAAACAGAGAAGGAAGAGAAGCAGGTTCTTCTTCATCAGCAGAGGAAGTCTTTAGATGCATCTGAAGCAGATGCAAGCTTAGATGCATCTGTTAAGATGAAGAAACAGGGATGGAGGCAAAAGGGGAAATGGAGGGGAAAGAGTGGGAGGAGAAAAAAAGCATGTGGATAAAGTAAAGGTGAGCGGGATGGACTTTGGTAAAGATGACTCTACCTTGCTCTTCCTGCTGGGTCTCCATGTCTGCTTGTTGCTGATGCCCTGCTGGAGAGCCATTCACAGAGGAAGTAACCGCATTCTCTTGCCTCTCCTCCTTTTCCCCCTTTCTCTCCTCCTCCTTTGTATTTTGCCGTTCTTCTTGGGTGGTAGGTGTGTCCTGAGTGTGCATGTGTCCATTTGTGTTCGACACATCTGTGACTGGATCAAGGACTTGATTGCATGCTGACTGGACTCTATTTTCAGAATAGCTGGTCACTATGGCCTCTTGCTCACTCACAGTAATGCCCTTGGTCTCCTCTTCCTCCACCCCTTTCTCTTTAACATCCGTTTGTTTCTTCTCATCTGTTCCGACAGAGGAGCTGCCATCCTCCTGAACTTGAACATTGGAATCAGACTTGGGTGTGGCATCTACCAGACCTGTTTGAGCACTCTCAACTTCCTCTGCCTTACAAACTGCTACTATATAATTTTCTGTCTTGCTTTCGGTCACTCCAATGCTTTTCTTTTCTACCATTTCTTCCTCCTTACAAGGTAAATTTCCCGCTACTTCTCTTTCTGCATGTGCTTCTTTTGTCTGGAGTTCCACCTCAGTCTCGTTGTTTCTGTCCTCGTGGGACTCTGTCCTCACCTGACCCTGTGAAATTAGCGTAACTGGATCCACCTCAGGCGCCGTGGTGACAGAGGCCAAAGCTACCTGTTCGCTTTGCGGTGCAGCCGAAACAGGCCCACTTTCTTTCTCTGCACTCAAACTATAATCACCATCAGATTCATTCTTGTCATGGCTACTGTTACTAAATGCTTGATGGTTTTCTTTTGTGGCAGAAAGATCATGCACTTGCTCAGGTGGTTTTTGGATGTGTTTGTGTATCTGACATGGGCTGTGCTCTGTTTGCTCAGTCTGTTTTTGTATAGACACACTGACAATTAGAGGCTCAGAAACCAACACTTTGCAACTCTGCAAATCACAACAGCCTTCCAGGCCATGATCACCTTGGACCTGCTCAGATTCAGATATGACTTCTGCTTCTGCAGCAGGATCAAACACAACAAGTTCAATTTTATCCGGAGAAACTTGTTCTGAGTTTTCCCTCTCTAAAGTAGCAGACAACATTTCATTCTCTGGTTGTGATATAATAGTTACTTTGCTATCTTGTTGCTCCACGTGAACTATTTTGTTGTCTGTTTGTGATGTACTTAGCGGTATGATGTACAGATGTGATGCATTGAGTGGTTTGCTATCTGGTAAAGATATACTAACTAGTTCACATTCTAGTTGTGATGTGTGCAATAGTTGGTTATCTGGTTGTGATATGCTGACTAGATTGTAGTCTAGCTGAGATGTGCTTACTGGTTTGATCTCTGGTTGTGATATCTTGATTGGCTCATTGTCTAGTTGTGATGTGTTGACTGGTTTGCTCTCTGATTGAGATGTGCTGACTAGTATGTTGTCTAGTTGAGATGTGGTTACTGGTTTAACGTCCGTTTGTGTTGTCTCGATTGGCTCATTGTCTAGTTGAGATGCCTTGACTGGTTTGTTGTCTAGTTGAGATATACTTACTGGTTTATGGTCTGGTTGTGACGTGTTGACTAGTTTGCTGTAAAGTTGAGATATGTTTAGTGGTTTAAGGTCTGGTTGAGATATGCTTACTGGTTCAACATCTGGTTGTGAAGTCTTGACCGGCTCATTGACTGGTTGTGATATGCTGACCGGTTTGCTGTCTGATTGTGATGTGCTAGCTAGACTGTTGTCTAGCTGACCTATGCTTACTGGTTCAACGTCTGGATGCAATGTCCTGACTGGCTCACTGACTAGTTGTGCTGTGCCAACTGGTTTGCTGTCAGATGGGGAGTTACTGACTAGTTCGTTGTCTTGCTGAGATGTGCTTACTGGTTTAACTTCTGATTGTGGTGTCTTCATTGGCTCGTTGACTAGTTGTGATGTGTTGACTGGTTTACTGTCTGGTTGTAATGTGCTGAATAGATTGCTGTCTAGTTGTGATGTGTTGACTGGTTCACAGTCTGTTTGTAATCTGTTACGTGTTGATGTATCAGAAAGTGGAGCAGTTTCACAGTCAGAGTTTTGAGACACATACTCTCTCTCACACTCATGCTCAGACACACTGTCACAGGAGGCTGTACCTGCAGCACAGGTGCGCTCAGACTCATCCACCTGCTGTAGTTGACGCTCTGCATCTGCAGGTGCAGTGGGGGTTAAAATCACAGGCTGGTAGGTATCACTCAGGTTTTCCTCAATCAGCATGGCGCACACCATGCTCTGTGAGCATGCACCATTCTGCAAAAGACTCTGCTCTGGTTTGGCTTTAGGCTGAGTAGAAGCCGCAGTCTGTGGTTTATGTAGATTTCTGTAGTTCATGCTAATGGCTTGAGTGAGAGAGCCCTTCTGTGGGGAAAAGCGTGGTAAGGAGATATCAGCTAGCTCCACATACTCTCCCTCCGAATCCTCTGCCGTGCTGCTAGAGCTCCGTCCACTGCTATCTTTACTGATTTCACTGAGAGCAGGGAGGAGCTTAACCCACTTGCTCTGACAGTCCATCTCCCTCGACTGGTCCGTGGAAGTGTCAATAAAAATCCTACATTGTATGTCCTCAGGGTTGTCTTCTTGATCTACGTCTGAGTCCCTTTCCTCTCTGTTGGCAACTTCCTTAGCTACCCCTCTACTTTCAGCTTCTTCTGTAACTTTTGGGGGCCTGCTGATAAACTCCGGGTGAACAATATCCTCCCACGGTACCCTAAAAATATCATTATCCGCTGATAAAAGACAGTGTTCCAGGGCAGCTTTTCTGACCACACTCCTCTCCCGGTTGATGGAGTCCAGCCAATCCATGGTGAATAGAGAGGTATATGCTAGCTCTGGCACGTCCAGCTCCTCCACATGCTGCCCACTAGCTGCCAGACACTTCACCGTGATGCGTGGGGGGCTTTTGGGCGATGGCGTCACCTGTAAGTAGAAGTCACTGGGCCGTAACACACGCCAGTCCAAAGATGAGAGCTGAATTATGACCTTCTCATGGACACACAGCGGCCAGCCCTCATGACGAAACAGGAAACCACAGTATGGGAACTGCAGAGAAAAGAGACAGGGAATAATCAGTCAGGCCATCAATAATTGTTAATTTAACTGTTGATAAATTACATAGAAAGACTTGCTGGACACATTTCAGCTATCTTAAAAAATACATTCCAAATTTTTATATACTGCTATTAAAACAAATCTAGCAAAGCAGAGTTAGAGGCAGGGTTCTGTCAATGGGTCATCCAGTTAGACTATTATATTTGGCACAAATAATTTTCAGGCCTTTAAAACATGAAGATAAGACATGGCGGTTATTTATGTTTTCTATGTTTCCCATTCTAAGTGAACAAAGTGATATAAGATAACAGGCTTTACTCTCATGGGAAACTAATGGTAACAACCAATTGCCACAATTGACTTTGGCTTGCTCAATGGGGATTTTAAGGAAAAATATGTATTGCAAAAAGTAGAATATATGCAATAAATTAAATTAATGCACCATTCTGCCAAATTACCATGGCATATACCATGCCATTTTATTAATGCAGCACAGTGAATAACAAAAATAAGATCACAGGGACTTCACAGATCACAGATCTTAAAGTGGACAGGGATTATGAGAGATTCTTTCTTGATGAATCCGGATGCGTCTAGATGATTCAATGAGACAGTTTGCACAATAAGCCCCTTTATTGTAACTCAATTTCAGAGAGCGAGAGAGAGAGAGAAAGAGAGAAAGAGCCCTGTAGTCACTCTGTACCCAGTTTCATTCATTTGAATGAATTCTGCTTGCAAAGTTTACTACAACGGAAGTGTACTGGGACACTAAAGAATTAGAAATAGCCTCGGAGTCCCGAAACAACTGCATAATTCAGTGGGTTTCTTCCTATATGCCTTGACAGTCATGTCAGAGACTGTAATACTGACCCTCACTGTGTAACTTGATGCAAACGTGCTTTCAGATATATCGGCGATGAAATGAATATTCTGCTTAAGTTGACTACGGTAGGCTGAAAATGACCCGTTTCCTTTGAAAACCAGAGCAGGGCAAGGGAGGAAGGAGGTTTGGGTGTCCTTGTGCCGAAGGTAAGGTGGGGGTGAAAGGGCTTTTTATTCTCAGACCTCTCAGTTTAAGCTTCTGTTTCCCATTATTATATCTTCATTCACCTTGAAGCTGCAGCCCAGCCCCCACCACAGAGGAAGAGACCTGGAGATACTCCACTGACCCCAGGTGCAGCGAGCAGCCGCTGTTCCCACAGGGTTCACGAGAGCATAAATGCACACACAAGCACACACAAACTACAAAAACTGAGACCTTAAAAGGGGGTATAAATAAAACGGTAGGGGTCCTATTTAAGGTGCACACTGGAACCATTCCAGCTGTCCTCTGGCGCTGGCTTTCAGCTCATGAAACATCACAGATATTCCTTAGTGTGAGTGTGCAGAGCAGGGATGATGGGTATTTCTTTTCTTTTTTTTAATTCTTTTTTTCCAAAGAAATACAGAAGAAAATGAACACATTCCAAAGTACAACAAATACACATAACAGACATAGACATACAACGGTCACCAAGTACAACTTATACTGTATTCATGAGTATTTGATGATGGGTATTTCTGAGGTCTTTCTGTTGTCAGAATGATCAGAAGTCATAAAGTCTTTACATGCTCTTTAAATGTTTGACTTCAGTCAAACTAAATCTATCTTTTTAAAATGTCATATAAAGACATTGGTCCAACTGATACTGTACCAGTCAGACTAACAGACCTAGATAAAGTGATTTTAACTCAGCTTTGTTCAGCATGTATACGTTTCCCAGACTACAGGCCTCTCGAATGATATTATTCTAAGCTGATCTTTTTTGTAGTGTGAGTTTGAGCCCGGCTTTTGTTATTTCCAGATCCCCATCTATCCATCATTTCCTGTCCTCTCCTTGTCACTTGGAGTAAAGTATGCTGTGCGTGTAGCATATGGGGGCGTCACAAAGAAAACTGTAACTGAGGGACCAGCAGCTGAAGTCAAGTGTAGAAAGAACATGAGTGTGTAGACAGCTGTGTAGAGCATGTGAGTGTGTGTATCTGTACTGATCTGGCTGGGAAAGATCCCAGCGCTCTGCAGCGTTGATAGGACTTCTGGGGGCTTCTTCTCAAATAACCAAAACAAGAAGCACTAACACAAACTTTCAGGCCAACAGGCTTGCCGTGCCTTTTGTTTTAACATGCACATGTGTGTGTTCTGGGAACACCCTCATGATGACTAATGATGAGTGGGGGCTCAGCTAACAAATCATGACAGACAGAATAGGACATGACAAAACACAACCAGAGGCCAAAAGAGAAATCATGCACACAATATGGTCGTAAAAGATAAATGACAGAATGAGTTAAGCAATGAGTAAAGGGCTGAACACACCGGGACGAATATCGGCACGCGTTATTCGCCAGCGTTTTTCAACGCGTTTTTTGTGTTCACACCCGGCAAGACCGTTTTATGTTTGAGCGCCCCCAAGTTGTGTTTTACTGTAACTTCAGCAGCTCCAGACACGTGAGTAAAAGCACCAATCTCATTGGTTGGATAGTTTTTGACGCGGCACGTCAAACCAAAAAACGAACCCGAGGCGTTTTTTTTTTTAAATTGACGCTTTTACGCGTGGCGTTTTTGGCGTCGATGTGCACACTCACATTGGCACCCTTTGTTTAGTCACGAGGCGTTAAACGTTGGCGAATATTGCGCACGAAATTCGTCCCGGTGTGAACAGGCTTTTAGGGAAATGAAAAGAATGAAAGGGAAATGTGTCACACATGCATCCTATTGAATACAAGTGAATGCATGTCTATGAATTTTATCAGGAATTTGGGGTTTGGATTAGTTTAGATTTTATAATTTCTTCACTTTTTATTTCTGATATAATAAAAACATAACATATATAAAAAATAATAATGAATAAATTAACAAATAAAAAAAATGAAGAGAACTTTGAAACTCACGCATGCATCCTGTTGAATGCTCTGTAGGATGTGTTTAGCGGGCACCAGGAAGTCAATGATGTAGCGTAGTCCGTCTCCACGGTATTTCGTCTCAACCACATCTAACACCTGGCATAGCACGGTGGCCGCAGTGGCTTCAAATGGAGGGTAGAGAGCGGAGAGTGTGCTCTGAATACAGTTGTCCAGAGATTCAGAGTCCTGTAGAGAAACATACAAATAATCAGATGCAGCAAAAATCTCTCTTTACAACTATATCGCAACAGGATTGACATACAACAACATTTTTTGTTTCTAATGCAAACAATGAGAATTCAAGATTACCTCAGTTAGGCTATGTATCATCCTACATCCTAAATGAAATGTAATGTACTGCCCATCAAACTAGTAAGATGTTATTAAGTCCAACACAGGCACACAGATAGACACACTCTCAGGATGTGAATCACTCAAGCCTGGCCTTGTCTGTCAAAACCCAGACCAAGCTTTTCTTCTACCATGTCCACACGTGTCCTGAAAGCAGCTGATTAGTGTCCCTGGTGGTCTCCATCATGAGACTTCCAATCTGAGAAGTTTAGAGAAGAACAGCGACTGGCGGTGAAACCTGACTCTTGAAGCTAGTGCAGGGAACAAAATACGCTGCTAAAAATAACACCTGCTCCAGCCACATTTTAAGAAATAGGCCTCTAGTCTAACTTTACTGTATCTATTTGCTCTTCATATGATCTCCTTTCTCTGTCATTCACAATTTTGTTTTTGAGCTTGTAGTTTCGTCAGTGACTGGTTAATAATGTCCATTAAAAATTAAATTAATTGAGCTTATCGACTGACAGCTGATTAATCAATACAAGCATAAATGCAATCTTTAATCATGCAAAGAGATGGTAAAAAACGTCTGTACAGTCCATACAACTTTTATACTGCATGTCATATCACATCTGCAACACAAACATGCATAGCTGGCTTTCTTGAAAAAATTACGCAGGCTCAATGTAATCAATGTTGGAGCGTTTCTTTGTAAATAAAGATTATGTTCACTGCAAATACTATAATTGTCTCTCATCAGTCTCCCACTATCATCTCAAGCAACAATCATGGCAGTACTCGCCGGGCTAGCGTGCAGGTAAATTCCCCTGAAATCTCAGTGTGGCTGTATGTTATGAATTGGATTCTCATTTATTATTAACTGGAATATTTCCCAATCCACAATGTTACATTTTAATGAATAAAAGGTAATTAGGAGAAAACCAATTAAGTGACAGTAAAGACATTTATAACTCTCACCATGTGGGCCCATCTCAACTACCTCTCTTGTTCTCTGTATAACACATAACCGTATTATTCAATTATTACATTAGTCACTAATAAAAGTAGATTATCAGTAAACTCATTGATTTTACTGACAGAATGCCACCCAAACCACATAACCGCCCTGAAAGAAACTCTACGCAACTAACATCCTCATGATGCGTAATTTACAGTACCACTTAGGGCCTCACAAAACTACTCGGGTTACTAAAGATCAAAAGTACAGTATAGCATATCCAGTGACTGAGGCATGTCAGGCAGGAGAGATGGATGGGACATTCAGACATCGCTTTAGAGACCCCTTTTATGTGTGATTACCTATATGTGCATACATGAGTAGATAGTAATCTGGGGCAAGACTGCACCGATACAAGATAAGGGAACCATAGCAAAGCCAGAGTTAAAGTGAAGATGTTTATGTTGAGAGTAAGAAAGATAAGAACGTGGGAATGAACAAACTGAAAAACAACAGGACACAGCTGTGAGCCAAGCAGACACACAGGTGCACTATGGGTAAATATTGTAATTCCACCAGCATTAAACAGAAGATGAGAGATTAAAGATGTCATGTGACTACACTTTGTGTTTAAAGTCAAAATCTGGTTAGTAGAAGCACCACGTCTTGCAATCTAACTGCTGCTTCTGTAAGGGTTTGTCTACAGTTTGTATAATTAGCATATAAAAACAATAAAAGTCTATGGCAGTTGTTCTCAAACAACTAGGGATGCCCTTTGTCAAACTTCCAGGAGTGGCCTAATAATAAGAATAAGTCTTCATAAGCATTTAATAATAAAATAATATTAAATGTGTTAAAAGTGATAATATCTTAAATGAACACTAAATATAAAGATGTACATCAATGAAAAGCCCTAATATTTTTTAGATTGTTTTACAACAGAAGTACCAGAGGAACATATCATCTCAGATAGAAGGGCCTTCAATTTTGTCCTGGACAATGCCTTGAAGCCGAAATGGTTGAGAATCACTGCTCTGTGGTATGTCCCCATTTATAAAGCCAAGTACATGTCTTCATTTACAACGACCGTACTGTGCCATACTGTTATCAGAGCTGTAACTCAGTCAGCCTGGGAACTGAGATCCCCCCACACACATTTCAACCATCTGAAATAACACAAGAGGATGAAAGTGTGATCATTTTTTGACTCTCATCTTGAAGTTTAGATCGACACGAGTGTTTTATGCTGGTCTTATACAGTGATCCATATCTGGAGCTATAAGAACACACATTGGTCTATCTAGTCAGGTTTCTACAGCTCTGAAAACATTCTTAAATACTGTGGCACTGATGCATTAGATTCATTAGAAGGACAAACTCAATTTGACCAACTCATTTTACATTACACAAATCTAAATTCCAGAATCTGTGTTGTTTGAAGTGAAAGTTCAAATGATGTTTACCAGGACTAAACATCATCTGCATGCCTGAATGTTCTTCATCAACATCAGTCATTTCAGATATATGAGCCACTTCTTGTACAGAACACATTCTAACAGCACTCTTCCAGAGTAAATTAATTCCAGGTTGTGGGATCTTCATTAGTTTTTGATGTATGTTCAGATTCAGCTATACTCTTTAGATGTAAAGATTCTTTATTGGCATCAACATTTCAGTTTTTTTTCAACAGCACAAAAAAGTTCTTCACACTAAGAAAAAAGATTATTTTAATGGGAAGAACCCAGGAGTTCTGAAAAACCAAGGAGTTCTAAATTATGTCCATCGTTATTTGAGAATTTGAGATGAGTGGAGGTCTTTTTTTTTTTTACAGTTTGGCAGCAGGACGGTCTTCAAAAGCAAGAGACCGAGGGCTTTTTCTCTCAAACAGTTCCGACCGAGGTGCCAAGAAGTCATCAATCAGGGAGCAGGGTCTGGAGCTTGGGGAAAAGCTCTCTTGAGGCCCACAAAATCCTGAAGCCTCTCTCCGCTGAATAATGTATAACATCATTAGGATCCCCATTTAAACCTGAACAGTAACACACACCATCCTTCATCGTGAGCAATTGCAATATAATTTTTCCAAGAGCCATCACTCTAGTTCAGGGGTAGGCAACGTTGGTCAACCCTGAAAAAAAAACCTCACCTGCCTGTAGCCCTAGTAATTCTGAAGACCTTGATTAGCTTGTTCAGGTGGGTTTGATTAGGGTTGGAGCTAAACTCTACAGGACAGCGGCAGTCCAGGGCTGTATCCGAAATCGCCCCCCTATACCCTCAAATAGTGCACTATTTGAGGGGATAGCCATTTTAAGTGGTGTTCGAAACCATAGTGGATGTTCTCAAGTGCCCTCATTCAATCCACAAAAACGAGTGAACAACCGATGTACACTCAACGGCTAGGGAATCCCCAGAATGCACTGTGAGAGTCGCGAGCCCAATGAATTCCCACGTGTCGCCAGAAGACAGCACCCGCAGGTGAATCCATATGGCTGAATCATCCATCCATCCATTCATTTTAGAAGCGCTCATCCACGGCGTAATACAACACAGGTACAAAATTAATTGTAAATTGACTATTAGGGTTTATACATAATTTCCGTGACAGAGTTCAAGATAAATCCTTCAATTTTACTGCTGGAGCAGCCCGTATCAAATGATTATTAAACAGCAAGCAAGCTATGCAAAAGCGGCAGTCCTTCCGGTGCACTTAGTGTCTGAATTCACTCACTCATTTTCATTCACTCCTTCAAGTGAACTGTATGAGTGGACTAATGTAGGGAATAGTGAATGTGGGTATAGGGGGAGATTTTGGATACAGCCCAGCACCGACGTTGCCTACCCCTGCTCTAGTTAAACTCATGCGAACAGTGGAACGGCATGACAGAAAGATGTTGATTAGAAGAGGCTGTGTTCATTTACTCGTCATGACTAATGCTCATTTATGAGTCTGACAGTGCCTGTAGTGTGTTGACCAAGAAAGGATGAGGAATCAATGCAGACTTCCTGTCTCAAACAGTGTAAAGCAAACATTTCCAAGAGAAAGTCAAATATTCCACATTCCTTCTCCATTTTACCTAGGAAGGTAAGAAACAGCAGCTTAGGCTTTTCCTCTGTGAGCTGAATGGGAGACCCCAGTAAGAAGGGCCCATTCTGAGAGAGGAGAGGGATTTACTGTTAGTCTGCAGCAGATGGCTTAATTTTCTCCAGACCTGAATGGCCACACAAGCCGCTCATTCCTCTCCCTTTTTTATCACTCATCTTGGTCTTTTCTCTCAGGCATTAGTGAGACAAGTTGGTGAGATTTGGGTCTATAATGGTGTCATTCTGCAGAGCTCTGTAGTCATAACTACAGGATAAACACTGTGCCTCAATAAGCTTGTGTGAGTGCGCTGTACCACACTTCATCAGGCAGATATTCTGTGGTTTTCTGAGTGTTTGTGGTTGGACTTGTTCTTCATTACACTGAGCCCTCCTATGCAGGCCCTGGCAGAATCTGTCAGAAAGTCTTTTAGCATCTTCTGCAGTGATTCTGGGACAAAATTCTTAATTCAGTGGAATAGTTTGGGGTCAGTAAGATTTGTTTTTTAAATCAATATTTTTTTTCAGCAATGATGCATTACATTTTTGACCTTTCTATTAATTAACAATTCCTGAGAAAAGAAACTATCACTGTTTCCACAAGAATATTAAGCAGCACAACTATTGTCAACTTTGACAATAATAAGAAATGGTTAGGACACTCTTACCAGTGGCTGAAAGTATTGTTTGCTAAATTAACAAGTGAACATGTAATAGCTTTGAAATAAGAAAGCTTCATTTTTATTTTATTTGTAGATGTCTGAAACCTTCAGGCAAACTAACAGACGTAGATAATTGGATCGTAGCGCTGCCTAATTCAGCATGTCAACATGTTAATCAGACTACAACTGGCTTTGTGTGCATTCTCATTATTGAATTATTCTTTGTGTAATGTGCAATTGATCACAAAGTTCCTTTGAATTGTTTTTGCTTTTTGAAAACAATATCAAATCTTGGCACACATACTGAATTGAACCATTTTCCAGAATGTGACAAATGGTCTAATGGTGGCTGTCTGTGTCTAGGGATGTTGTTAGGAGGAGTGTTATATATGGCATGGGCTCTTTTCACTAATGATAATCATGACATGAGAGTGCACGGCATATGGCTTTGTTAAATCGAGCCTGTCCCCTTTTAAGACGGCAGCTTGGCCTTTGGCTGCACAATATTAGATTACTTAAATAAAGCATCTCTATGGGTGACACTCTTACTGGTAAATAATCAAATCAATTGTATCTGTCCCGAGGGAACAGTGAATCCCTCTGTTGACTGTTTAAGCATTACAGAACAACATTTTAAAGAAACGAAAGCACAAAAATATTTAAAAAGTAGTGATGCGGAACACAATCTAGATTTACATGTGCAGTTATAATCGAGCTACAATGGGTTTTTGCATAGTTGAGCTGCAGCCTTCATCTGTCTATTCAACTATAGGAAAAAAATGTGTAACTGAATATTTGAAGGACTGGGATTAAACTTTTTAAAAGTGCACTTAAACCTACATACTGTGCTTGTGTACAATAACGAGGTACTGCGTAGTGGTTGGATAGATGATAGGAATGTGAGATGTTCAGGCTTGTTCTTAAAAACTGCCATCTGACGAAGAGGGACAAGATGGAATAACGTAACTAGAGAGATAATATAATCCATTAAAAATGTTGGCCAATTTGAACGAGTTGAATAAAAACGGCCTTGTTCTTTCAAATGCATTTGTGTCAAACTGCAGCTGAGCTCTAACAGATGTGTAAGGTAATAAGAGACACGGTCAAATATGTGTGCACACACTAAAACACACACACTGACTCTGAGAGACAACGTACGGCAGGGCAAAGCACTTGGGAACTGACCTTTCACCCCAGCACAAGTGACAGAATGAACCAGCTGTCCATTAGAGCAACACAGTGAAAGAGAAAAGAGTGACAGACAGATAAAGAGATGTGAGGTACCAGAAAAAATACAAATTTCCATTTCCAGTGTTTGTCCTGACTCCTGTCCCAGGTGATCAGATGACCAGGCTATTGTGCATGAAAGTGGCACAGAGGTTTAGAGGGTGGAAACTTTGGCAGGGTACAATGCGATGATGGTACATCATTGGGGAATTATGAACACAAAAGAGACGTATAAACCTCTCTCTTTCTCTCCTCCCAAACCCCAATATAGACATTTTACTCCGTTATCAGCAGGCTGATAAGAATAAGGTTCCGGACAAGGGAACATTTATCTAGCATCTACTGACTTCCTGAAGAGGTGAAGCAGCTGTTGAACTATGACACCTCCCAGTCACCACATCAAATGACTGTCCAATGCTGCTGAACTCACTCACGAGTTCAGATCTACCTGGAACACCTTCCAGCGCTTAAATATAGCTCACTGCAAGAAAAACACATTCAGGAAATATTTATCAACTGGCTAACTACAGAAATAGTACCTAGTAAGACATTTTTCCAATAAAACGGATCCCCAGAGAGACAATTTTGCTTAAGAGAACAGGAAAGGAGAGCAGGCCTAAATATGGAACTACGTTCAACTCTAGCTGTCAGCAACATTTCATTTATAATTGTGTAGACAAGGATAAGATTCTGGCATGAAACTACTGCTTGTTTATAAAAAATCTGCATTAAAGCGATAGATACAAACATGTTTCTGTATGACTGACGTTCTTACGTGGAACACAAGAATTTGTGGTCTGAACAACTTTGAGTGTTATTTTTTGAGTGAATTACGACTTTAAGTTTGAGTTATGAAACACCAGAGAAGTTACGAAAAATCGGAAAAAATGGTGCCGTGCTAAAATCGAGCTCATCACATTCCTGGGGTGAGTGAGGCAGAAAATGAGAGCTGTCTGACATTCCACAAGGAATCAAACCTGATGCTCACACAAGTCATAACTGTTCAAACAGCCCTCAATGAGATCAACAAACTCTCGCCATGAGCATGTTTTTTTACAATCATTTACTGTGACAAGTTCCCAGTGACAAGAAATTTGCCAGTACAAATGAAAAATTAAACACTGTGCCAATCAGAACAGATATAATGTTTATTATATAAAGTTGTATGATGCTGGATTAATGATGGTTTGCTGGGGGTGGAGCTACTCAGCACATTTCTGCAGAAACAAACCAAGTAATGGACAAAAATTTACATCTGGTCAGGGAAAACTGTTTGAGAACCATAAATTTCTGTCCTTTCTGAACTGATTCAAATTAATTATCTTCCATTCTGAATCCGTGTCTTATTTTACATAAAGCTGTGTGCTGTGCTGACGTACAGATACAGAAGTATTGAAAAACATCCGTCTGGTGACAGCAGTGTAGAGTATCACATCAGAGTTCTCTGAATGCTTGAAGAGTGGCAGTCTTCAGACGGCCCACATGCTGACCCAGAGACGACAGGCCAGCGCTCTGATTCACACTGCCACTGCGCTGGCGTCAAGCTGTAAACAGTGTGCCTGAAGCCAAGACTCATAGGAGGCTCCATCCATATAAAGCTGTCTACTCAAAACAATCAAATATGCATCATTAGCAGCATTTGGGGCCCACAGTAATTCTTCATGGCTTTGTGGAGTATGACCAATTGATGTGCGTGTGTGCGTTTTTGATCCTCTGGCGCTCTTGCCCAATTTTGCAGTCAAATCACAAAACTTGATCCAGCAGGTTAGGATGGGATAGGTAACTATGTCCTACAACACTGAGAATTTTGAAGAAATCACTACGCTACTAGGGGTGTAAGAAAATATCGATACACATGAGTATCGCGATATTTTGTTTGGCGATACTGTATAGATTCTCCAAAACGGAATATCGATATTAAAAAAAAAAATCATACAAGATTCATGGCAGTTGTTCCGTTTTGAATTCATATCCCGACTGCTAGTCTTCATCTCTGAACTTAAACAGTGACAGGAAATACTATATCAGGGCACTCCACTAATGTTAGCGTTAATATAGTTTGCTGCCAGTAATGGAGGATGAAAGAATTGTTCCAGTTCTCGTTTCGGTGTACAAAGCTGAAGTGTGGCGCCATTTGGGCTTTTGCGTGTCCCGTGTTGAAGAGCCTTTGCGCGGCGGGTGATAGAGTCGCCGTGCAGCTGCAGCTTTCTCGTAATTCGGGGGTGTTTAGTGCAGTTGGGGCGGTGCTCGTGTCGCGGTCTCGGCGATTCCACGCGGAACATAAATACAAACTGAAAAACCTGTGAAATCCGAGTTGAAAAGTTCTTAGAATGTTTAACATCTGTATTTATTTGATTGTTTTACAATTGTTTAGTTTTCTTTAGGAATCCTGCAATCACTTTATTTTTCATTGATATTAAGCAGATGTCATTTTTTGTTTAGATCAAATGTTATGACATTGTATGTCACAATTGTAAACTTAAACTGTGAACCTTTAAAGTAGTACTTAAAGGAGTCTATAAATATATATTTTTTTCTTTTTATAAAATACATTTTATACATACATTTGACTAAAGAATCATGTAAGCACTTGAATATTTCCCCTTTACTCGTACCGCACAAAAAGTGGTTCAGTAATGTTGAATGTTATAGGGACTGATTATTGCAAATGAAGATCCCAGTGTGTTCTGGTTAAACTATTTTTATTTATTTATTTTTTGCTAAGGTTTGCATATGGTGATGTGTTCTTAACGACAGCTTTCCTAAAAAATATATATCCTATTCCTAAAATAGGAAATATCCCAATATATCGCCTTGCTTACTGTATCGCAATATATCGTATCGCAACCCCTGTATCGTGATACGTATCGTATCGCCAGATTCTTGCCAATACACAGCCCTATACGCTACTGCACAGTACTTTGGGGTAATAACATGTTTAAGGACATTTACTATGGTAATACAACGGTGTTCTTTGAAGAACCTTGGTATACAAAATTGACGCCGCTTAAATCCAATGAGTAGGCAATACAACACAGGGACTTTAGGATAAAGACATGGCTGAGTGGCAATTGCTAAATTATACACGTTCATATGAATGAAATGCATACAAAGAGCAGACTTACAAGGCCGGCCCTGTAACAGCTTAGCTTCTAAGCTTCATGTGTCTCCTCAAAATAAACCCAGGGCTCCAGACAAAAAAATCGAGTAAGGAGCCATTGGCTCCTATAAAAGAAAAACTTAGGCGCCAAATTATTTTTTTAGGTGCCACAGAATAAAAGTGGTTTATTTTATTATTATCATTTTATTTTTCCCCCCTATTTTAACATTTCAATCATTTTGTCATGTGTTTATGTCTTATCTTTTCTAGGCTTTATCAGCATTTTAATCCATCTTGTAGATGATCAGGTCGACCGGGGGACTAAGGTTCACTTAAAGTGTGAATTAAATGTCTTTTACAACTTGAAATATACAGTCACAAAGAATTGTTCGTTACACAGAATCTGTAGCAATATCATGGACCATAAGCATCACTTGGCAACTGAGTGCAGTGCATCCTATAAATGTTGTCACGTCTTTCACACATTCAGTCTGTTTTTCTTCATTAGTAAAATGCAATTTTATAGGAGGAGTTGAATCATGTACAACAGAATAAGTAAAAATATTAATATGCAACAGCGCATGAATATAGCAAAACGCTCCTCTTTATAGTTATTTTTCTAGCTGACTGATGAGTTTATGGACACTGAGTGGTTATTCTGAGGTAAATGTATTACAATGCAATGTTTACAAGCTTTATACATTTCCTCAGTTTGAAACACTGAATGAGCTTTTACATAAAACATTTCAGTAAGTTGTACTATAGGCTTTCTTATTGCCTACCTTTTGATCATGTTCATTTCATACTATAGTAGTAAATCGAAATATATAATGGGTTCACTTGCTGCTTTAACTGAGGTGCTAAAGAGATCGCGCCTGAGCATTAAGTGCGATACTCTCCGCTCGCGCGATCCGGACGCATACACGGACCGTGTGGACGCGGGGTACTGGTGTTTATATTACCGAAAGTGTGCGCTTGTGGTCCGCATTAAAGAGCACCCAAACCGCATCATTTGAATTTCGTAGCATTTTAAAGCTGATACTTTTTTTATTAAAAAGTAAGACAGCACAAAGCTTTTTGCGATTACTGGATGGCAAGTGCGCTTCAAATAACAGGAAGTCCATGCATTAACAGAACACAGCATAGACTATAAGATCTCGGAGTATGAAGCGGGAATTGAAGAACGGATTTATATCCGTTTTGCGAAGACACATTTATGTGGCCAAGTGTAAATGGGGAAACGTTTTAACAAATCATATAGATATCCGATCAGAGAAAATGCACGAAGTGACCAGGTGTAAACAGGCCCTTTCAGGTCTCTCTCACTGCGTTCAGCAGACTGTGTGCGGCAGAGACGAGGACTGTTTGAAACTCTTTTCAGTAAAACTTTGATGCGCATCGTCTTATGTAAGTTTAATACGTGAACATAACAAAAGATGTGAGCGCAAAACAATCGGGAAAAAAGTCCTTTCATGCAAATTATATATAGTCGCCAGTGGCGACTATATATCAAAAACAAAAACTTCACTCGCAAATTAATATTTTTGGTCGCAAATGCGACCATTTTAGTCGCAGTTTGGAGCCCTGAAACCCCATCTAATTTTAATCAGTCTATCCCTGAAATCCAAACCTGTAGATGGGACTCCATCTAAACTCACTGGCACATAATCAGTCAAATACACAACTCAAAATCCTGAGTCCTTGGGTCTTTGGGGTTAATCTCCAGAACGGTGTACAACTTCAGAGCGGCTACATTGAGATCAAAGCCTATTCATGAGCTAAACACAAAAAAACATTGACTTTTGGCCCTCTGCCACTGATGGATTGAGTCCTCGTCTCTTCTATTGTGAAGCAAGACTCCATTGGCTGAGAGCTGGATTGTGTGGCGACACTGTCTGGGGCTGAACTCAGCAGGATGTGACAGTGTGGAAGGGGTTACATAAATTTGGGGGGGTCCCAATGTTTGACTTTGGCACAAGCAATGGGCACCAACTGTGAAGATAAACACAATTTAGAAGATCACATGACAACATAGTACAGCCATTCTAGGACATTCAGTTACCCTTTACACATCCTATAAATTTAGACTTCAAGCGAACCTAGATGTGTGCTTCTAAGGGCAATTATATTTAACAAATGTCTGTGCAAGCTAACAGGTCAGTGTGAATAATATGAGCAAGTTTCAGTTTAAACTTGTGGTCTGACAGATTTTTTTCAGTGTTATCACAGCGATTATGGACACAACTCTACTGGCTTCTGCTAAAATAGGTGTCAGGGTGAAAAGGACAGTGGGAATTCACCTATACACGAGTGTTTACATGTTGTCACTAAAATGTGCGCACATGTTTATATTTATGGTCCTCATTTTCGTCCTTACATCTACAAATGACTACTTATAGAGAGACTACAGTTGAAGTCAAAAGTTTACATACACCTTGCAGAATCTGCAAAATGTTGATTATTTTACCAAGTAAGAGGGATCATACAAAATGCACGCTATTGTTTATTTAGTACTGACCTGAATAAGATATTTCACATAAAAGATGTAGTCCACAAGAGAAAATAATAGTTGAATTTATAAAAATGACCCCGTTCAAAAGTTTACATACACTTGATTCTTAATACTGTGTTGTGTATTAGTGAAAACTTTTGAACAGAATGAAGATGAGTAAATTTTTCTTGTTTTGCCTAAATATCATATTTTTTTCATTTAGTACTGCCCTTCAGAAGCTACAGAAGATACTTAACATGTTTTCCAGAAGACAAATTAAGTTAAATTTACCTTGATCTTCAAATTCAAAAAGTTCTTAATGCATGGCTTTTCCTTCTGGAGCATCAGTGAGCGTTTGAACCTTCTGTAATAGTTGCATATGAGTTCCTCAGTCGTCCTCAGTGTGGAAAGATGGATCTCAAAATCATACAGTCATTGTTGGAAAGGGTTTCAAATACACAAAAATGCTGGAAAACCAAAGAATTTGTGGGACCTGAAGGATTTTTCTGAAGAAAAGCAGACTGTTTTGCGTCTCTGAGCAACATGAAGGTGTTTGTTCCTGAATGAATCAACCGTTAAATGATTCGGTTCAGTCGCAATGACTCACTTATTAACAGTGACTTTCTGCCACCTACTGGCGGTTTTAATATCACTTTTAAAGTATATTTTCATTTTTAAAATAATTTTAAATATCAGTATTTAGTGTTTTATGTTTAAAATGTCAAAAAATGATGCATTTCTAACTGGTTAAAGCACTCCATGTCCCTCTGAGCTGCATTAAATAGAGTGTAAATAAATACTAAATGCCACTTCAGATGCAACTTCAGCAAAGATTCATTTTGATAATACTGGTTTCATTGTGTATTATCATAATTGACTAATTAAATGTAACAATTTGACTCAAAAGATGTACACTTTTAGGAAAAAATTGCTTTACTAAAAGGTAAAAAATCAATTTAAACTTAAATGAAAAGATTAATTAATCACTGATGTGAACTGACCACACAGAATATGAAGAATATCAAAAACTGCAGCTGTCCACGGTAGTCAGATTTCAGCACTATAACACACTCTGCAACATATCGTCTAATTATCGTTACTGAAAAAAAAAAATAGAGATATAATTTTTTTCTCAATATCGCACACCCCTAATGCAAACTTTTGACTTCAACTGTATATGCAGCCAACATTGATGACAATTTATTAAAGGATGAAGACAGTCTGTGCTCAGATTATAATTTTAGCATGTGAGTTAATGAATTGGCATGAAAATGACTGAAGATTAGCATCAATGCTTCAAAGGAAACAAGTCAAAGCTTGATCCCATACATTACAGTTTGGTTGCTAGTGTATGCAGGACGAAACAGTGAAATCCCTTAGCATTGCATAGTACTCTCTCGCTACTCCACATGTCTTGAGTTGTGTCTGTATGTAAAGGTTGTCCCAAAGAAAGATGACCAGTGCACCATGATTTATAGGAATGTAGGACAAAATTAACCCTAAAGGTCTTTAGTCAACATCCCTGAACTCTGCCTGAATCCCATTACATCACAATGACATTTAAAAATGCTTCCCTTTTACTCGGACATCTGTTAACGTTCACACTAAAAACTATTTAAAACCAAGCCGACTATCCTAAACGTGCTGGATGTTCTATCTTTGTACACATCACTACATCAGAGCGCTCTAGCTGCATAACATACATGTGGCCTTGCAGGGTCAAATTTTAGAACCTGTAAAGAAGGTTAATTGGTTAGTCCAAGCAGATCATAATCCCCATGTAACCTGTTCCACCAAATAGAATTTGCAGTCTTGAGGACTATCCAGCCAAACATTAGCAGGGTTTGGAATGGAATGGACCTGACCATAACCAAATGTCACAATCTGAGTGCTGAACTAACATGACATTTTGTTTATTTAGTTGTGGGAAGGATGGAACAGTGGTTTTCTGTTCATATCTAGAATATCAGACAGAAAGGAACAGAAGGGAGCAAGAGAGAGCGAGAAAGAGGGTGCTGTGATCATGTTTTATACTCTATATTGAACAGGTCTGATGAGGAGAAGCATCGCAAGCATTCCTCAACCTCAACAATATAAAGAGCTGCCATGAGATATGCTTTGCTGTTATCTCTCTCTCTTACACACACACAAATCAAAGTTTGTGGTCTATACGATTTTTTTATTATTTTTATTTTATTAAGCAAGAGCACATTACATTGATCAAAATTTACATTAAATACATTTATAATGTTACAAAAGATTTCTAATAAATGTTGTTATTATGAACAATTCAATCCTAAAACACGTTAAGTATATGAAGTATTGATAATCACAACAAATGTCAGCTTATTAGAATGATTTCTGAAGGCCCATGTGACACTGAAGACTGGAGTAATAATGACTATTAAAAATTCAGCTTTACACAGGAATAAGTTACATTTCCAAAATATTAAAGTAGAAAACAGTTGTTTTGAATTATAGTCATAATTCAAAATATTACATATTTTAAGGTATTTTTGATCATATAAATGCAACCGTGGGGAGCCTAAATGTTTTATTATATTTCTAAAATCATGCCAACCCCAAACATTTGAATAATAGTAGTGGAATGTGTGTGTGTTTCCTAAAAGGGGTGTATTGTCATATTTATTTTACTTCTTCAGACTGCCCTAAAGGTAAGTATAGTCTCAGACACACATATCAGACAAATTTGCCCACTAGCAAAATATAGCCTCACATTTACAAACAGATGCCTACACATTAAATATCATAGACAAGGTGTTTGTTATTACTGGTGAGCCACCCTAGTCATAAAAAAGACCCTGCAGCTGCCTTTCTCATGAAGCCTCTTGAAGAACAGAGTCATAATCTTAGAAGCACGCAGCGTTACTCTGAAGGGTTAAAGTTTAACACATCAGAGCAGGCTCAAGAACAGCGCTCTACCTGACAACAGATACAGACAAACCTCAGACCTCTCTGAAGCATCTGAGTAAACCTGCTCTTCAAACACAACTACTAGATAACCCAGTGACCCTTGGACAAATGTCTCTACAGCGAGGTGGGTCGAATTAAAGATCGCCTCACCGCCAAGTTGCCCAGAGACACAAAAAAGGACACAATAAATGGACCTAATTTAAGCCTCCGACATCTTGACAAGCAGTGGTGGGCTTGAATGAATGAGCGGGAGGCTATTTTGCTTTTAAACACATTTGTTTCCAGTTACCTCTACAGCTATTGTGAGCTACAGATTACTGAGCCAGAGCTGCAGTGTTTCCTGAAAAACTGAACCATCTGCAGCTTGGCCGGTTTGGGGGATTGGATGTTTAGATTGACTCTGTAAATTGTACCCAGCTCACTCAATTACAAGGACAGAGCGATTGCTCACAGGACAAGCCCACCAGCACTCTTGGAGACGATACACTCCAGGTCAGAGGAAGTGTAAGAACAACGAATGTTTGTGGTTCAATCAGCAAATGTAGCACAAGTGAAGTGACATACTGCCACGTATGGTGACCCATACTCGGAATTCGTGCTCTGCATTTAACCCATCCAACGTGCACACACACACACACACACACCGTGAACATACACCCGGAGCAGTGGGCAGCCATTTATGCTGCTGCGCCTGGGGAGCAGTTGGGGGTTCGGTGCCTTGCTCAAGGGCACCTCAGTCGTGGTATTGAGAGTGGAGAGAGCGCTGGACATTCACTCCCCCCACCTACAATCCCTGCCGGACCTGAGACTCAAACCCACAACCTTTGGATTACGAGTCCGACTCTCTAACCATTAGGCCACGACAATAGCGTAATTGTGGTTTGGAGTGAAGAATGAGCATATGAGTGTACTAATAACAACGTACTTCAACTTTGACCCTCTTCGTGCCCCCCGTTCTTTCCTTCTGGACCCATTTTCAATATCAACCCGGCAAACCCAAACACAAAAGATGAGGGTAAATTGAATCCACACGTCAGTGTTTTCAAACTCGATGAGGATGAAGAAAATATGGTTTCAGATGAAACATATCGCCTCCATTCTTCAACTTCAGGGCAGCAGTCAGCAGTCAGAACGAAAGGACAAGAGTGTTGTACACATACACACTTTCCTTTCTCTTTGCATGGCTGACCTCTTTATAGAGATGTAAAGGAGACGAGTGTAATGCAGAGAACAGCTGGAGTGACAGGCCTGAGCACACACACACATTTGGAAGACCCTGATAGTCATGAAGAGAGGTCACACACAGACACAGTCAAACTGGCTCTATGAAACCTACAGAAAAACAGCAGCACGCAGTCAGCTCTCAGCGGAGCGTATTCATGCTGAATCCACAGTTTCACTCCCCTTGGCTGGTTCACCTGCGTCAAGGACACACACTCTGAGCACTTATTCATTAAAAACACACACTGACTAAAGGTCCTATTCACCTATAACACGGATAACCAGCACACTGCATCACCACAAAGAAGTTCCCCTATAGCTAAAGTCTAGTCTCACACTGTTGTCACAGTCAATCAGCAGCAGTACAGTAAAACTCAGCAAAAACAGCAACAGTACCCCCTGTCTCCCACCCCTCCCCCGTCTCAACCCCCGTAAGGTAAAGCCATTAGCACCTCTAAACTCAAGAGTTGTCTGTACTCACCATGCTGTAGGCTGATTGTCCTTGCCTTCATTAGATTCATTTTCCAGCGAGTCCAGCGGCGTCCTGTGCCGCGGTTAGGTGTGTGCATGTGTGCTGAGTGGGCAAGTTTGTTTGTGTGTGTGTGTAGCTCACTAACCCTTCCAAACTGCAGGTCTCCGACACACTGACACACTCCCCGGTCCCACACACTGCAGCAGCTCACGAGGTAGAGACCGCCCACACACTCCCTCCCCTCTCACACTGCTTGCCTATCTGTCTGTCACTTAGACACTTCTGACCACACCCACAACTCAAAGACCCTCCCAGTCACACTCTACATTAGCTGCTGAGTAAAGCAGACACAAGGGAAAAATCATGTCAACGTATCACAATCAAAAGAAAGTATTTAAGGCATAGTTTACTCAAAAATATATATTTAATGGGCACCAAAACTGTTTGCATGCCAACTTTCTTCAAAATTTCTTCTTTCATGTTTCACAGATGAAACAAAGTCATACAGGTTTGAAAAGCCATGAGGGTGAGTAAATCATTCATTTCCATTCTTAGGTAAAGCATCCCATTGATTTCCCATTGTTTTCACACAATCGCACATCAAATTCTGATTAGCGAAAATCATCCAACCAGTGTTGGTAATGTTACCTAAAACTATTAAAACTTTCCAGTAACTGAAATAAACTTAAAAAAAAAACTTTTTTAAACTAACAAAGATAAGTTGAAGTACTTAATTAACTAACACTGAAATAAAAATAAAGCTAAACAGACATGACAACTAATAAAAATGACAAAAGCAGATGAAAAGTGTAAAACTTTTAAAATTACAAGTGAAAATATGAATATAAAAGCCAATTCAAAATATTAATAAATAAAATACAGTCAAACCAAAAATTATTACCAGATTTAATTAGTTTTTTTTTGTTTACTAGTGGGTGCAGGACACTATAGTTTATAAATGTAAGTGAGGATAGCAAAATAAAGGGAACTGTGACATATTAGACCAAAGAAATCTTCATAAAGTGGACAACCAGTAAAATTTGGGGTCAAAAATTATTCAGACACTTTGACCTGACCATGTTTTGCTTAAGTGTTTTTCTTTAATTGCTAATGCAAACTTTTTACATGGACCACAGACTGACCAAAATTAAGTACACAATTAGATAATACCAATTTAGGTCAATCAATTACCAAGCAATGCTTAAATTTAACAGCTGAATAAATTTGGTTGATTGTAATCCATTACATACTTTTCTATCAAAGTCATCTGACATTATCAAGATGAATTTGTTCTGACACAGTTTAACTTTGAGTTCTTGTCATATTTTATTACCATTTTCTAAACTATAGCAAATAAACTGTGATATAATGTGAGAAATGTTGAAGCTGTCTGAATTTTTTTTTGGTTTGACTGTAATAGCATATAAATAATATTACTATAATACATCTACTGAACTCACTGACTCTGTGATGTTATAAATAGAAACAGCACTTTTAAAATTAAATGTTTACCAAAATACATCATTCAGTCAAATTTAATTTACTGCACAGGACTCTTGAGAAAACACAGTTGGAAACACTGTAATCTGGCTTTTCAGTGAGAAAGTTACATACACCCAGAGACTGCCTCCCTGCTGACAGAGTGAATGGACACAGAGCTCTAGTGGGAGGAGAAATGATGACACTTGATCTGCTCACCACTGTCTAAAAGATGAGAGGGGATCAACCAGGAGAAAGACAGACAGTGAGAGGTAAAGTGAACACGGGGCACAAGGGGCCAGTTCCTCAGTCAAACGCACAGCTGGTCTAAGCAGAATTAAGTCACCTCTTAATACACAGTTAATTAATTGAATTATTAATTAATTATTTGTACCTCAGAATGCTTTTTTCTTTCTTTAAAAGTATGTATGCCTCTTTCTTGTCCATCTGCAGTTGTTGTTGTTTTTTCTACCATTACATTGCATATTTTTATTTTAAATTAATAACCAAACTTGATGACAGAATTGCCATTTTTGAGTGAACTTCAGCTAAAGTTTCTAAACAACAAACATGTCCATAATAACACTGCATCATGTGTATACTACGGTTAAAAAGTATAGGGTCTATAAGATTTTTTCATGTTTTTTGAAATAAGTCTCTTATGCTCACTAAGGCTCTGTTTATTTGAAACATGAAAACGGTGATGTTATAAAATAATTTTACAATTTAAAATAACTGATTTCTATTTTAAGGTATTTAAAAATGTAATTAATTCCAGTGATGGTAAAGCTGAAGTTTCACACTCCGTTACTCTTCAGAAATCACTCTAATATGCTGGTTTGGTGCTCAAGGAGCTCTCATACTGGGCAAACAAATGTAACTCAGTGTTGATAAATTGCTAAATACAACTGGTTAAATGAAAACTAGGTTAAAGCAATTTTTCAACCAATGCCTTTCAGTGTCATCTTGGATATTGATTTCCTTAAGTAACATTGAGGGCCCATAACCATTAAAGTAGATAAAGCATTTAGGAAAACCAACAAACACAATACATTAATTCATAAATGACAACAGATTTAATTAATATTATTCAAATTAATTTGATATTTATATTTCCCCTGCTGGAATCAGCATGGGAAGCCCTCATTCTCCAACATTTAACTTGAGGCTGATCTGCAAGAGCACAACGGAGATTTCTCAGATTGGTACTAACTACCACGCTGCATGTAAAGCTGAACAATGAATTAAGATCATACACATTTGAACCCAGTGTGTGTCAGTGTGTTTTAAGTTTTTTATCACTGGGTTAGGTTTGTCTATTTTTACAGGGGTCCAGTATAAATAGAGCCTGTGCAGTGTACGACCCTACCTCACTAAAACTCTCTGTCAAGCATATGACCATTCCTCAATTAAAATATATTTACTTTTAACCAGGCATGCAAAAAAGGACATGTTCCTTTGGCTCTAGACCAGGGGGTCTCTCTATCACTTGATGGATAGAGAGATTGACCAGGGACCCCTGTAGTGTATAAATAAGTACAGCATTTTAAGCCTGGACAATAATAGCATTGATACAGTACCATATTGATGTATTTATATACTTTGTTATCATGTCTACATTGCAAAAAGATTTTTTTAATTATTATTATTAATGTACAGAGTCATATCATATACACTTAACATTTAGCTGAACTTTAGCTTCTTTTGGTTGAGCTTTAACACTGTATTTTTATTTTATTTATTATCTATTATATATTTTATTTAACATAACAGAAATTTACTTCACAAGATGATTTGAGAAGCTGAGGTGCAATATTAAACCTATAAAATAATAAAATAATATATATATTTTTTCCCTGTTCAAAATAGTTTAATTTTAATGAGCTTTATTAGCATGACAAATATTTGTACAATGTATACTGTACCTTTATATTCATATTTCCAATAGCAGTTCCAGCTTAGCTGCATACAAATAAATTAAAGGAAAAAAAACAACCAATGACAGCCATATGTCTCCCTATTAAAGGGATAGTTCACCCAAAAATGAAAATTTGATGTTTATCTGCTTACCCCAAGGGCATCCAAGATGTACGTGACTTTGTTTCTTCAGTAGGACACAAACAAAGATTTTTAACTCAAACCGTTGCAGTCTGTCAGTCATATAATGGCAGTCAATGGGACTCATGGCTTTGAGAGACAAAAAAAAACATACACAGACAAAACCAAGGGGGTGGAGATTTGTAGGTTTAGGTATATGTAAGGTGGGAGGAGTTGGATCTGGATCCAACCACGCCCCCTGGATCTTGTGGGCTGCAGCGAGACGCTCCTCAACTTTTCCGCTAAGGAGTTAATTGTAAGCATCCAGACTGCGATACGCGTTTCCCGCCATCTCTCTTATACACGCACGCAGCATCAATCAGAGCCGTCCGGAAGACTACTTTTAATGTTCTTTGTAAATTTGCACCTCAGTCATATTTAAAGGGTAATTCAATTTTTTTATATATAAATACCTAACTTGGGTTTTCGCTAGACTTAAAAAGTGCTGTAGGTTTTGATAGATCTGAGATTTAAAAATGGCGCTACCGGAAATGCTTCAGGACCAGACATGCACAGTAGCATTCAAACGCCTTTGTTATTGTTTACGTCCTTGAAATGGTCTATACCGGATGTAATAGGGTAGCCATTATTTCCAATTGAATTAAACTGAGATCACCGGGAATATATATTATTGTATCAGTCGTGAGGATTTATGTCCGAAGGGAATCTCAGAAGCTGATACCTCTTTAAAGCAGGATTCACAGACACACACACAACATCCAGAGTGTGGCAAGGGGAAGAACTACATCTACATGCCAGAGTGAGCGTGTGCTTGATGACCGTTCTTTGATGGAGAGGTCAGATACATAATGACTGATCAGCATAATAGCTCTTAAACAACAACAAAAAAGGAAGAAACAGTAAAAGTAAGACAGAGAAAATAGGGAGAAATGATCACTCCAACTGTTTTCTTAGCTTTAATGGTAAAGAAGGCCACAAATGAGGAAGACTACAAACATCTCCAGACATACCGGAGATAGGAAGTAACAGCACAACATGCCCAGGCCTCAGGCAGCCAACAAATGAGGAATAAACTGTGGAGCTGGAGGTTAATGGTCCAATACATAAACACCTAGAACCCTAAAGTACTGTACTTACATTCTAAATATTTCCCCCTATCACTGTGTTTGTTGATGTATGCTGCAAATCTCCAACATCAAGTTTTATGAACCAACACAAGGATTTTACTCACTACATACACTTCAAACACAAACCAGTATCAAATACTGATCTTTCTTTTAGCTATTTATTGGTATAATTTAGACTATATTTCTTGCAATGGCTTCTCTGCACTGAAGTATGCCTAAAAAATAGAGAGAGAGAGCGACAGAGAGAGACTGTGAGAATAACAAATCAATAACAGGACATGTTTTTTTACATGATATGATAGAAATGGATAAAAAGCAGTAATATAGATATGACCTTAAATGATAAGAAAACAAGGAAAACTATCGCAGAGACTGCCGAAATAAACCCTCATGTGATCCTATAATAATTCCATCAATTTGCACCAAAATTTGTTGCAGGAGATGAACATTACCAGCCAAAACCAATAGAGATACAGAGAGACATAATAGCCCATTTAAGCTCCACCCATAGACCCCTTCAATGTTTGTAAACATTCGAATGCTAGGTTGGTTGCGCGCGCATGCTTGGGGTCAGAAAAACGGCGCGGCTAATGAACCGGCATATTGTGTCAAGTTATGCACTGCCGTTGCCACCACAGGAACGGGAACAGTACCATAACAAACTGCCTGATCCCGAGCTCATAACAGAATGGGTAGATAACGTCAGCAAGTGGCCAGATATTCACTGGCCCGCCATATACAGCTATCTGGTGGACAAACCGAGTGTTTACACGCGAGAAAAACTAAGAGCCTACAAATCGCTAGACGCTTATAATTGCGTAGTCTGTGGGCATGTCCAGACGGTTTTATATAGCGATATAGACAATGACTTTTGTGTGTTAAAAGCGGAGGTTTTACCGAGCCAGCGCCAAGGGAAAAACACCTCTATGTACCAAGCCTGGGTTGTGATCAACAAGCGGGAAGGCTACATCCATACTGCAAATTGCACCTGCATGGCAGGGTAACGTTAAGTATTTAATTTATCATTGGAGACGGATGCACTGTAGACTGATTTCCTTGACTTGATGGTTTTATTTACCTAATCACTTATACCCTGCATCCGTCACCTTTCCTCTAGGGTAGCTACTGCTAAACTAACACGAGCCTCATTGATCGTAGCATTGTCCCAGTCTGCCCGTTTAATAGCTTGCAGCCACAGATGTCGTCTATTTTTTTGAAAAGGATGAGATCCTGCAGGAATCCTAAAAAACTTGACTCCACAACTGGTGCGATTTGCACAGTCCACGACACAACAACTAGGCATTTTGATGAGAAATTATCTGGTTAACAGTAACACAGGATGGAACGTTCTGACCCCGACATGCGCAGTACGCACTTAGAATTTTCCTGTGACGTCGACCGTGAAGGGGTCTATATCGGCAATGAAAACAAGGATTAAACAGATGAATGACAGAACACACGTGAGGTCTACTGAATGAATATGCCATGTGTTTCCACGTACTGAAAAACCTGAGAGAGAATAAAGAGAGAGTCTGTTTTCCTTCTAAAAAACAAGATGTGTGAGAAGAACCATCACAGAGCTCAACCACATATCTTTAAATCCAGGAATGTGCACTTTGTTGTAAGTAGCTATTAAAACTGATCTGCCAAGAATGGAGAAAGAGGTGACTACAGCAATTCTGAGCGAGAGAGAGAGAGACAGAGAGAAAGTGTTTTTTTTCTCAGAGAGGGAATTTGTGGCATTAAATTCATGGCCATTGCAAAAGACGGACAGAAAGAAAGCTACGTAAACCTACCCACGATCTATATCAGCATTCGGCAAAGCTAACATCTCTAAATAAACCACCTACCAAGCTACCACCTAAGAATTACCTTTACCTTTTACTTAATTAAAATGGAACACAATTCTGTAAAATGGAATGAACACATATTTTGTCAGCTTCATTTAAGTGTGTGGCATTAACAAGTAAAAGACGACAGGAGATGATGATAATACTTTCCTAGAACATATTTGTGTGTCTCTAGAGGAGTATGATTGATACTGCCTGTAGCATCTGTTAAATAACTAGGCCTATTACCAAATCTCCTTACATTAGAGTAATTCAGCTTCAGTTCTATAAACTTTATTCAAAGTGTCTATTGAATGGAAGGTTAACCACAGCTAGACGTGCTTTTGTGGACATAAGCACAAGTAATCCTCACTGAAAATAATAAATCCACACGTGCTCTTAAGTGCACCTGTATTCCAAATAGCTAAATAAAACCAGAGCATACAAGTCTAATAAAGCACAATTCTTCTTTTGCACCAAGCTGAGGTAAGGTAAAATCAACAAATTATGTGAGATGCCATTGGGTGCTCTGCAGGTTACCTATTGAGTCAACATCTGCGTTTTTATGTATTACATGAGTAAACACACCCTCAACACATTTTAAATGATTCTGGGACACATGTGAGAGGTTTGTTTAAATGAAACCTTTTGTGAAGGCAGTGAACTGAAGTGTTCATTATACAGATTGCTGTGGAGTTGTTTTTATTTTAGAAACAACACACTCAGGCTGAACATGTCAGTGCTCTTTTAAACTGAAAAAAGCTATAGACAGTAACAAATATTTCATGTTGCACATAAATAAATAAATGTTCTTATCAAACTGCAGTAAGTAATATAAAAATAGACAGATGTACCCAATAATAATAACAAAAAAAAAACTTGGATTTTGTTTTTTTAAATGTATGAACTGATTTGTACATATTGGGTTATAATTTGTGCATACAAATTCACCAAAAAAGGCCTGTCCCTGTGTCACCAAAGCATGTAAAATGTGTCAAATACTATTTGTAGACATCAGTGTTTCAGAAAGTTCAGCCATAAGCCATTAAGTAAGACTCACCAACATCATTAATCCCTAACCTCAGCTTCAACACATACTGAGGATAAATGATCCATAGCCTTCAAAGAAAATGAGTTTCCTTCAATAATATCAATGACAACCCTCCAGCATATTTATTTACAATGTCTGTTTGAATGATGGGCCTGGATGGGATGAAACGCCACAGTGATGGTAACCAACATATTTGATTCCTGTGGCTAATTTTACACAATGATTATAAATTTGGTCTAATTTTTAAAAGGTTTCTATTTAATGAAAAATTTGCATTATTAAATGAACTATTATTTATATATTTTTGTTTCCTTCTGGGGCCTGAAATAAGGAATTTTGGTCAATATTGATAATTAAACAATATTTTGCTGAATGTGTTTTTATGCTGGCACCTTGGCTGATTTAGGTCTGTCATGGATAAATAAATATGACAATAAAAGGGACAATAGCAGCAAGTCCCTGTTTTAATAAATGACTTACTGAATCATTCATATCAAACGATTTGTTCAAAATTCAATAGAAAGGAAACATGTGAATGGACCGTTGAATCACTGGCTCACTCGATTCGTTCAAAAACTGATTCATTCACGGAATGAAACACGGTGTTGCTCTGCACTGTTGTATAAAACTGATAGCACATTTGTGCTTGCGGCCTCGCGCACGTGCTGAAATACAGAAAAGTACATTGCTTGTGCAATGAATATAAAAACGTAAAAACTCATACACTGGTATTTTTTGTTTCCTTGTTGGAATTATAAGGGCATTCTAATTCTAATGGGCTTCATCGCGAAGTGAATGCTTTTGGACTCTCACGTGTTTTTTTCTCTCTCTCTCTCTCTCAAAGTTGGATAATGTCAGCTCTCCTATCGTCTCTCGGCCCCTCACAGTCACACATACATTATGTCAGGAGAATGTTCTTAAAGTGCATATTGCAGGTTAATCGTTTTTTTCAAATGAAAATATAACCTTGTATGAAAACACCATATGAACCGTTAATGCAGGATTTGAAAATGTTTTACAAGACGCGAGGGCACAAATTTAGATGAAAAAGTGAGGCTTTCCTGGACAGTTCTCAAAAACCGCTTTTTTTCAACATCGCGACATATTACGTCACATAAGGGAGTAGTGTGCCGCGCGCGAGTCATACCCCTTTTCCACCAAAGCAGTTGCAGGTGCTAGTTCAGAGCCAGTGCTATAGCCGGTTCGACTGGCGAACCCTTTAAGAACCGGTTGCTTTTCCACAGGCCAATACAGAGCCAGGTCTTACGTCACTGAATACGTTTCATGTTTCAGTTCACTAGCGAGGCACAACTGGCTTGTTCGAGGTGCATCAGCGCCACGCAGATCGGCACACAACACACTAAAGCACCGCGAGAGCGATCCAAAAGCATAAAGAGCCGTCTGCTTTCCAGTCGCTCCTGCAGCACCCGATATGCCTCGCACCGACCGGTCCGCGCAGCGCCGATCCATCTACAAACTATCAGCAATGGTGGACGTGGCGTTGCTATTGATGTTCATGGCTTTGCGAACCTACATCGGCATCCAAACACGGCGAATCAAACGTGTTAGCGTTTAGCTACTATTTCAGATATGTTCGTCTTGTTGGTCACGGTAACCCCGCCCCCAGCCCCTGACGCAAGCGGTTCTTCCTTCTAGCCCAGAAATGTTTTGGTGCTATGAACCGCTTTTCCTGGTTCGGAGCTGGTGCTCTGGCTGTCGAAAAACAAAGAACCGGTTTGAAACTAGGCTCTGGCTCCGAACCAGCACTGGAACTGCCTTGGTGGAAAAGGGGTATAATGCATCTGCTTCAAACACCGCGGCGGTGTGTAACTTAACGATCACTTTACACCGGAGGATTATCATCCAGGCTATATGAGTTTCACATGAGATGCTGAAGCAAGAACTTATACCCCTTTTCCACCAAGGCAGTTCCAGTGCTGGTTCGGAGCCAGAGCCGGTTCTTTGTTTTTCGACATCCAAAGCACCAGCTCCGAACCAGGAAAAGCGGTTCATAAGTAGCACCACAACATTGCTGGGCTAGAAGAAAGAACCGCTTGCGTCAGGAGCTGGGGGCAGGTTTACCGTGACCAACAAGACGAACAGAAACTTGGACCGCCATATTTGAAATAGCAGCTAAACGCTAACACATTTGATTCACCGTGTTTGGATGCCGATGTAGGTTCGCAAAACCATGAACATCAATAGCAACGCACCGTCCCCCATTGCTGATAAGGCTTGTCCGGGATAGATCCGCGCTGCGCGGACCGGTCGGTGCGAGGCATATCGGGGTGCTGCGGGAGCGACTGGAAAGCAGACAGCTCTTTATACTTTTGGATCGCTCTCGCGGTGCTTTAGTGTGTTGTGTGCCGATCGATCGATCTGCGTGGCGCTGATGCTTTGTACAGATGCCTGTTGTGCCACGCTAGTGATCCGAAACATGAAACGTATTCAGTGACGTAAGACCTGGCTCTGTATTGGCTCTCTAGCTTGTGGAAAAGCAACCGGTTCTTAAAGGGCTCGCCAGTCGAACCAACTAAGAACCGGCTATAGCACTTGCTCTGAACTAGCACCTGGAACTGCTTTGGTGGAAAAGGGGTATTAGTGAGACTCGGTGCACACAGCACCTTCACCGGATCCCGGTCAGCTTGTGTTCGGCCGCCGGCGGGAGACATGATGCTCACGGATCCGGCAGAGATGCAGCTCCACAAAAACTGTAAGTCTTGTTATTTTTTAACATTTGTTAACTACCAAATCAGTGAACATAATTATTTAAACAATGAGCCACAACGTGATGTGTATAAGTTGTTGTAAAGCACCGCAGCTAGCTTGTAAGCATTTGCAATATCGTTATGTATTTAAAACCGTGTAAAAATGTTACAGTATGAGAAGGCATAACTGGTAAGTTAACCTCATTTTGCTAATATTATTACCATCGAGTGTAGTGACAGCTTAGTGACATTGTTTGCACAGCTAATTGGTAATTCTTTTTTGTCATGTTGTGTGTTTTTAAGGCTTTGGGAGATGGGAGTGTGAAGATCTGAAGCAGAGGAGACCAGCTGTTATGAACCACCTCTACTGCACCACAGCTTCCACTCCTAATGGAGACTCAGATGTGATGGAGGCCAAGTGGAAAAGCATGGTCAGCAGTGAATGTGATCTAAACTTGTGTTTCCAGATCCCTCCAGTCATGTCCACTACACCTGCTCCTCTCTCCAGATCCCTCCAGTCATGTCCACTACACCTGCTCCTCTTTCCAGATCCCTCCAGTCATGTCCACTACACCTGCTCCTCTCTCCAGATCCCTCCAGTCATGTCCACTACACCTGCTCCTCTCTCCAGATCCCTCCAGTCATGTCCACTACACCTGCTCCTCTCTCCAGATCCCTCCAGTCATGTCCACTACACCTGCTCCTCTCTCCAGATCCCTCCAGTCATGTCCACTACACCTGCTCCTCTCTCCAGATCCCTCCAGTCATGTCCACTACACCTGCTCCTCTCTCCAGATCCCTCCAGTCATGTCCACTACACCTGCTCCTCTCTCCAGATCCCTCCAGTCATGTCCACTACACCTGCTCCTCTCTCCAGATCCCTCCAGTCATGTCCACTACAGTGTCCGAACTGTCTGCGATCCATTGTTTTCCTGTGGTTTAAATGGACCGCTCTCCCTTTTGATGCGTCACTTCCGGTTTTGGCGCGTTTCAGATGCAGAAGTAAAATTCTCTCACAAAAACGACTCCAGAAGCCTTAATAGCGTATTTTAAAGTAAATTTTAAATAAAATCTAGTTCCTACAGTATTTTTCTATACATCGACTCACTGGAGTCTCTAACCTGCAATATGCCCTTTAAATTGTAATCAAGGAAAAATCATAACTTTTGTAGTCTTAAAAAACTTCAAAAGTTGCACTTTAACCATTTTCGCGCGAAAAATGAGGAAATTGCTTGTGCGCAGTTTGTTTCAGTACCGAGTTTGTAAATGTAAATTCAGTTTGTAAATGATCATAAGTAGAGAATTTTAACATTTCATGTGCATGATAAGTTTTGCGTAATACACAAAATTAATAATCCAAAGGGGATGGTGGTTTTACAGAGGGGATGCTTTTTTATCATTTTTTTCAACCAGGGGGATGCCATCAATCCCCCCTCAATTCGAGCCCTGGATTTAACATCGTCTGTTGCTCAATATATAGCATTAAATTAATATAGCTAAATAAAGTTTGGTTCTACGCCAGAAAAACAAACTATATAATGTTTTAACGTTACAAGAAAACATCTTGAAATATAAATAGAACTACAATTAGCATCGAGCCACATTTCAAAATGTATGTGATTATTCATGTTTTTGCTTAAAACCCACCTTAAACTATCACCGAGGGCTTATAATAACTTCTGATTGTGATCTATAGTTGATTTTGATTCTATAATAGGCAGACATGCACTCTTTGTATGTTTAATAATGCCACACAGCTTATAGTCATAAACATCCTTTATTGTTATAAAAATACCATGAGCTGCATACAAAACACATAGGCCTACAGAAAATATAGTGTCATAATCATGTCTGTTTGATTTCAAATGTTACACGATTTTTTTAATACAGAAGATATAACTCTAATTAGAGAGCAAATGCGCTCTGACTCACATAACTCAGTGGAGAATTAATATAAATTATATTAAGAACATGTGAGAATAAATAAGTTCTCAGAAACCAAAGATAAGAAGAACTGGGCATCCACTCTCTTCTCTCTCAGAATACTCTTCTTCTGTGTTTGTTTACACTGGTGTTCGAAACAGCGCCAGCACTCCTGCCTTTTTATTTATCTTAATTTTATGCTGTATATTGAGCAGCAGACAATGTAAACCACACGATATACATACGCTACATGAAGAAAAATTGCATTGTTGGTCGGTGTCACCTGGCGTGCAGGCGTGAATTAGCAGAAGGCGAACATTCGTTTCGCGCTCGTTGTGGAAAGGCCTTTACTTGTATATCTGTAAATCAGATAAGAATCAGCAGTTGAATTATGCATGAATTAAGCACAGATGAATTATGCATGCATTCATTATTCTAGGATAATAGTTCAGTTTTACACATTGACTTTTGATTCTTTAGGAATATGATTGAAAGAACTGGAACCCACTTAGAGCGCTAAACATTTTTAGGATTGTGGAAGGACAGAAACTCACTAACAGGTGGAGCCCTGATGACTTGTTTCACCTGTGACTAATCAGAAGGGTGCGTCTGTATGCTGCTTTACCGTGTGTGGAGTCCTACACTGAGTCTCATTCATCTTTATATCCTGAAAATAAATCCAGGCAAAAGCAAGGACCTTGATCTAGTAAATATGGGGTCACTGATGACTCAATATCCTGCAACATGTCTACTGGGCAATACACGATTAATCTGCTGACTGAAACTTAGAATGGCACACCCCTATACTCAGTGTCCTGCTCTGTCTCTATTTCTGTATCATTGATCTGACACATGGATACACCTTGTTAGGATTGACTCCAATTGGCTAGTCCCCTAGATCTCTCAAACTTTTTGACTAAAATAATATTTAAAAAACAATGTATATTTATATATTTTATTTTCTACCTGATAAAATATTTTAGAGCTTGGCATCGAGTATTAAGCATTTATTATTTACATGGCTTTTCTAGGTCTAGCAATCATACTTTTAAAATTAGGCCATCTCATACAGGGTTTCCAAACCCTGGTTTTTCAAATAAAGAAAAATAAATAAATAGATGCCCTAAATATCTTGATTTTTAGCTGTTTTAACTCATTTTAATACTTGTCTTATTTGTCTTCACTTATTTTAAATCATTTTAAGAAGTCTTGAGAATGTTTTCTGGGGCCCCCTAGTGGGCCTCAGCCCTCTGGTTCAGAACCATAAAGAATTCATGTCGTTATCCCAGCAGGCCTCTCACACCATATCAGTAATTTGCGGACATTATTCTTTGGTGAATGAGGAGAGAGGATAATTCAGAATATGGTGATTAAATGATACACACATACACCAATCTCTAAATTATTTACAGTGGAAACCTATATGACTATCAGAAAACATGTTTTGGCAAAACAGGAAGAGTATGACTTCTCTTAAACACTGGCTGACACGGATGAAGAGAAGGAGACTGTGTAACGTGCCGAGAGTCTCAGTGTTACATCAGAGCAGGATTGAGCAGGTCCACCTAAGATCAACTGAGCTTTAAATATATGTGATTTAGTCACTAAATTCGGTGTTATTCTCTTGACCGGTTTTCTCTTCGTCTACCCTCTTTCATCATTCTGTTTCTTCTATCATTATTTTGTTATCTGAAACATTATTATTTAGGCAGAAAAATGGAGACATACAGATCCTTTGGTGGTTCACTAAATGAAAATGAGACAACAGGAAACAACAGGCCTTCATTGTGATGCAGTAGAGATTTAAACCAGATCTCAGTTACATGAGCATCTGGTTTTGTTTTAACACTCTGCTTGTTCTTATCAGATATCCCATTCATAAACGATGTAGAGAAACTGAACAACATGTAGCTGAAAACAAGAGTTGAGGTTTTCTGCAAAATATTACAGTCTGTCCACCAGGAGAAGAGTCCAAAATATTCTTCCTATCTAACTGCCGTCCTGCAAAAGACAAATAAATAAATGTGTAAAGATGACTTAAGGTCACTTTTTCATCCAAGCTTCACCTTTCTGAATTAATGACTATGGGTGAAACTTCTTGTAATCCTGTTCAAGGAACTTCCTCAGAATTGTTGGATGTTCAAGGTGTCAGGCAACATTATCAAACTAAAAACGTTAATATAGCACACTCTGAGCGAATCAACTCTCAGTTTCAATATATAATCCCTCTTAGGTGGAGTGCAAACGCTCACTCTGTTCTGGACCCGCCTGCAGTTCTGTGAACCCCCTTCATCTTCCCCGCTGAGCCAAAGGATTCACCTACAGCAAACTGAATGAGACCTAGATACCATCACTGGGGAAATCACCAGACTGTTTGTGTAATTTAAACATGAAACACAGGATATTCTGAGAGAAAGAAAAAATGTGAGAGAGGGTATGCGTTTGATTTGAATAAAAAAGTGAAGAGTTTAACCTGAGGTTATGAAAATCAGACAATCCAGATCCAGGGCTAAGCATCACAGAAAATCTCTGTTAGCCATGCGCTAACTGCCAATGTTTTTTTTTCAATCGCTCTCTCTCTCTCTCTCTCTCATATGCGTCTTAGCAATGCATAAACACATGCGTATTGGGATGGAAGAAGGCAGATGATTGAAGCTTCAGTAAAGGAAATTGAAGTTTAAGAGCAATGTATTCACTATTGTGCAGTACAGACGAACTGTAATATCCTGTGCCTGTGTCTGTCCCTATTTTGTCTCCCCCTCTGTTCCTTTCTATTCAAGCAAAAAATCTGACTCTAATCACTCCTAATACCAGGCAGCAGTTGTCCGAGGCCCTGTGAGGTGGGTCTTCTATTGGCGCTTTTCCACTGCATGGTACGGCAAGGTACGGTTCAGTACGGCTCACTTTTGGGGGGTTTTCCACTGGGTACAGTACCTGGTACTTTTTTTAGTACCACCTCGGCCGAGGTTCCAAGCGAACCGTACCATTACCAAAACGTGATGTCTAAACTCTGCTGATCACTGATTGGCTGGAGAAAATCGTCACTGCCTGCATCCTTTGAACTTGCGGCACGAGACATAACAGACCCGCTAGATTTAAATCAGCATAGTCAGCGAAGGATCGAACGCAACTGTTTTGAATGAGCGCACCTTTCTTTTAACAACCAAAAAATGGCTGTTTCGTTGTCTGTTGAGGAAGTACAGACTGTCCTCTCGTTGATAGCCGAGGAGTGGATCCAGCAAGAGCTTGATGGAGCGATGCGGAATTAAAACGTTTTTCAGGAGTCACAGCAGTAGAGGCGGCGCAACTATAACGACACGAGAATAATTTTTGTTCTGGCCCTGTGAATAGTAACGGCTCTACCAGGCAGTGCTAATTTTGCCCACATAACACTGAGAAAAATGTCAAGGGGTCGTACACATCTACTTTGAGACCAATCTGTGATTACTTCAGTTGGCGCTGGCAGTCCAACAAATGCCCTCAAACAACATAAATAATTTCATGTGCCTCCACAATTTCCCTGTAACAAAGTTCCTATCATAAAACATACTTCTCACTGAGTAAGACTTATACATCTCTCCATAATATTTCTGATGAAAAGAAGTCTGCTGGACAGGGAGACACTGAAGGTATGTTTCCCACACTTTCAGTGCCCTCTGGGTCAGACATTGTAGCTTCAGGTCCAGCTGTAGTGCACAGACGCACCCAGCCGTGACGGCACCGCACTGTACACACACTAGAACAGGGTTCACAAAGGGGTGTCAAAATAATTCAGAGTAGTAAACCTTCACCAATTTACCCTCTTAATGATCTGATTCTCTTATCTGGGGCAATGCATCATCTTAACAAATAAATCAGCATTAAAACATAGAAATACAAGCAGAAATTCAAAAGGGCTCAGTCCAGGGTGACTTGGGAAATAAAAGACAGTAAGGGGTATGTATTTACTGTGACATCCTACTCTGGCATCAGCTGTGCTACATAGCAGACAGGATGATGAGAATCCAAAACTGAAAAATTTGTTCAGTTCAGTCCTCCTATGTCTATTACAAGCCGGTTAGACTGAGGTGTCAAACAGAGGCTGCAGCACTATTAAATCAACAAAGTCACATTCATCCTGCCACGTCTAAAAGTTCAACAGCCATTCATCTGGACTCCTCATTGACCTAGCTGATGTAAGAATGGTCTTCTTTATGCGTGTCAGGTTAATGGTGTGTGAACTCATCGCAGTCATGGCAAGTCTTAACAGGGCTATTTAAAACAGAAATACTGAGCTGTGCAGGCATCTGTCCACACACACACACACACACACACACACACACATATTCCAGCACAACACTAACGCCACCTATCACTCTCTGTATGGACACATGCATAAGTCAAATATATGTTTACACATATTATGTCAAAAATAAATTTATATTAGTACAGAACAAACACTTTTAAAGTATAATGATGGTCCAACATCAGTGGTTCTCAACCAGGGGCCCAGTGTCCACTAAGGAACTTCAGGGGGCCCCAAGATGACTTAAAATAATCTAAAATAACACAAACAGGCAATAAATTAAGCTAAAAGAACTAAAAAACAAACAAACAAACAAAAAACTCATTTTAAAAGTGCAATTTTAGACCTTTAAAAGTTATGTAAAATAATAAAATCCTAATAAACTCCATGGGCAATTTAATAATGGACATTTATTTTGAGTTATTTTTATTTTAGAAATTGAGAAAAACATAAAAAACACTATTCAGTAAATCATGACCAACTGAAATCATGGGGTCTTCGAATATTGTTGTGGTCAATAGTGGGTCTTGGAGTCAAAAGGGTTGAGAACCACTGTTCTAGGAGTATAATATTTTTTAACCCATTTTATTATTACAACAATTTATTATTGCAACTTTAAATGGAAAGTTGACCAAAAAAATTCAAAAAGACTTCAGATGAACTGACAATGTTCAAAATATTTGTAATTAAAATCATTTATTGGACTATTATGTAAAAAATGTTTGTGTGTGTGTGTGGGGGGGGGGTCAGGGTGACCAGTTACAATACCTACAGTACACATTTGCACATTTCTTTGTTAAAAAGTCCAAGTTATTCAGAGTTTAAACTTCACTCCCAAATTCAGAGAGCAAGGGGAAAATTAGTTCAGAAATAAAGGGAGGGGAAGACACAGTAAAGGCACGCAGAAGAAAAGTGGGGGAAAGAAACTGTCAAGATGACTTGCTCAGGCATGGAGAGCTGTGACTGCAGGCTGAGTGAGTGGACAGGCAGAATTTCAGAGTCAGGTGGAAAGAGACAGAGAAACTAAATGTTCAATCTGAGAGTCACTTACCCTTAGTAGATCTACAGTATCATGACCACAGCAGCTCTCCACTGACCCACAGTCTTCAGTCCTACAGGATCACGCTAATCAGAAAACAGTCAGTCTCCGAAGACCCTCTGTGGTAATGCTGAGTCTGACAGCATGTGAGAGGAAAAACCAAAACACCCCGTGAGATACTCATACACACACTGAGATTGTCTGTTACTGTTACTGTGGTAACTCAGCCGAGGAAAACTCCTCCCCTTTCCCTCTCTCTCTCCTTTTCTCTCTCTCTCTCTCTCTCTCTCTCTCTCTCAGGGAGAGTAAACTCCTTTATTTGTCCATTTCCTCACACTGTTCCCAAATCTGCCTGTTGAAGCATGTGAGACTCTCCTACCTAAGCAGTCTGACTAGTGAAGACTGACATTACAATAAGTTACCTCACAGACACAAACACACACGGTCGAGCACTGCCTTTCACAACCACCCACACACTTACAGCCAAGCCAAAACACTTGCACTGAAACCAAGGGAACATACTCATACTCAAATTACGGCATACAGCTTGTGGTCTTTGGAAATGTTCACATGCACAAGACACCCTGATATACAACCCTTAACAAAACAGCCCTAAAGTACACTTGCCGTCATATACCAGGCTGCAGGATGGAAACTGGGCCAAATGAAAATAAATGGTAAGGAAGGAAAATTTAAAGAACAGAATGTTATTTAACATTGTATCTTTGATGGTGTTTGAAAAATTACTTTTGGTGGAAACTACTTTTCTTATGCATCAACTTTTCCATATCCACTTCCTGTATTTCTACAGAATAATTTTTTTAGTGCATCTATCATGTTGAGTCTTCCTCACATCAGAGAGAGAACCCCTGCCATTACAAACAGAGACAGCCTGCTGTGGTTCAAAATAGATTCCCTTTTAGCTTATGATGTAAGCAAAACTAAGACGTGCACTTGATGGATCACAAAACGGATGGAAAGAGTTCGAACTCTGGCAGAACAGGTTGACCCACCTCTTCATGTCAACAGAAATTGCCCACAAAAGGTGTGGATGTAACACAGACACAAAAGGTGAAAAACAAAGGCCTTTTCTCAGATCTGTTGAAGCCTGCTTAAAGACTGATTTAAGACAGACATGTTACTGAAATCCGTCTGCTAAAGGTCATCGCAACTATCACCCCGGACGCTCTTCTACCGCTTTCTGCCTTACTACATGAATTAAGCTCATGTCCTGTTATGACTTTTATTCGAAATGCATTTTGGGATTTGTCCATGTGTTAAACAACATATACACTATCATTCAAAAGTGACTTATCAAGGCTGCATTTATTTAATAAAAAATACAGTAAAACAGTAATATTGTGAAATATTATTACAATTTAAATTAAATGTATTCTATTTTAATGTATGTTAAAATGTAATTTATCCCTGTGATTTTTTAGCAGCCATTACTCCAGTCTTCAGTGTCACAAGATCCTTCATAAATCTGATATATGCTGATTTGGTGCTCAAATGGCATTCCTTATTATTACCAGTGTTGAAAAACAGCTGTCCTGCTTCATATGTTTTGGATTCTTTGATGAATAGAAAGCTCATTAGAACGACATTACTTACAGAATAAATCTTTATAACATTACAAATATCTTCACTGTCACTTTTGATCAATGTAATGTGTCCTTGCCGAATAAATGTATTAATTTCTTCCAAAGAAAAAGACCCCAAATCTTTGAACTGTACTGTATATATGCTTTCTCTTTCAACTGGAGTTAAGCTACTGAGCGATGGCACAAGCAGGTCTGGAGAAGACATAACACACATTAAATCTACTCAGTTTCTCACTCTGTAAAACACCAGAATACTCAGGGCGCTCATCATGGTGGATGGTGCTGACAACTGTGCTGTCTGAACTTAGACAGGGGGTCTCAGATGGCACGAGAGTGTCCTGCTTTTCTTCTTAACTCCGGATCTGCAACAACACCCAGAGCACTCATCAGAATGTGGTCTTTACATTATGAGAGATTCATTGTCATGATCTAGTGTGAAGCGTGCTTCCTGTCTCGGGTCTCTATAGACACGACTGAAGACTTCAGTCTTCTCAGTGTTATTTAAGTATCACACTAAAAACTCATTTTAAAATCTAACAATAACCAACAAGGACATGGAAGAGGAAAACTAAAGGAGCAAGAGTCAGGACTTTTCAAAGACCTCTTTCATGGAGGTCTTTGAAACATGCTAAACTTTTACACCCCTAACCTTCACTTCACTGTCTGCTACAAGTTTGCAGTGATGTTCAGAAAACCACGTCTGATGTCTGGAGGCTCTTAAAGGGATAGTTCACCCAAAAATGAAAATTTGATGTTTATCTGCTTACGCCCAGGGCATCCAAGATGTTGGTGACTTTGTTTCTTCAGTAGAACGCATATAAAGATTTTTAACTCAAACCGTTGCAGTCTGTCAGTCATATAATGGCAGTCAATGGGCACCAAATCTTTGAGAGTAAAAAAAAAATGCACAGACAAATCCAAATTAAACCCTGCAGCTCATGATGATGGCAGATCGCAGACTTATGAGTGACTTGACACTCTATCTATAATCTCAATTAGGAGTTTCAATGGTAATGCACTTATAAGTCTGTGATCCACCGTAAAGCAAGAAGAAGAAGATGCACTGGCTGTTGTGTACTAGCTCTGGGCAGCGTTTCCCAAAAGCATCTTAAGCTTAAGTACATCGTAGACCCATTGAAACCAATGGAGCTACGATCAACTTAGGCTTGCGATGCTTTTGGGAAATGCAGCCCAGGTCAGTTGGACATTGTGGTGTATCAGAGGTAAAAAAAAAAAATGATATAAATACTGTTCAGTTTCTTGCACAGACCGATCGTTTCGTGTCTTAGGACAGCAATGTTTCGTCACGAGGTGCAGGGTTTACATTTACATTTATGCATTTAGCAGACGCTTTTATCCAAAGCGACTTACAATTCAAGTTACAGTTTCTACATTTTATCAGCTATTTTATCAGTTTAATTTGGATTTATCTGTGCATATTTTTTTACTCTCAAAGATTTGGTGCCCATTGACTGCCATTATATGACTGACAGACTGCAACGGTTTGAGTTAAAAATCTATGTTTGTGTTCTTATGAAGAAACAAAGTCACCTACATCTTGGATGCCCTTGGGGTAGCAGATAAACATCAAATTTAAATTTTTGGGTGAACTATCCCTTTAACCTCCACTGCTAAATGAATTCAAACAAATCTGTCACTTCAATGATTTTGCAAACAAAGGCCGGGTCACATTTATCTTTGTATGGCGAAATTTCATGGGTGAAATGCAGCCATATCAATAGGAATCAGGATATTTGTGTGAGGGACATGTGAAAATATTTCCCCACATGGATACATTGGATTCAAGACTTGTGAACTTTTAACATGCACATTTTCAGTGATTACCAATATAAAGCTTGGATTGGAAGTGATTTTGCATATCAACACTACTGACAATCTGCTAATGTTACTACACCTTTACTTTAGTGGCACAAATTTTGTCTGATACACAGTAGATTAAGAAACATCAAACCACACTGACACAACAAAACATGCGTTTACTGTTCTTGCGACTCATAGTTAAATCCCACCTACTGTATTCAACACAGTTGCTGCAAAGTTATGTAATCAGACACTTTTGAAAGGAGGAAACAAATGCATTCTTAACATAGTTCTGGTGCATGAGATCTGGCTGATTACAGCCTGATAGCCATAAATGACAACTAATGTAAAACTTAATGTGTTAGAACAGCAACACATTGCCATTCTGTTAGACTTCAGATTTTACTAACATTTACATTTACATTTATGCATTTAGCAGACGCTTTTATCCAAAGCGACTTACATTACATTCAAGTTACAGTCTTTACATTTTATCAGCTCTAACAGTGTTAAGTTTCTGAAAGACACATGAAGGCTTAAGACAAGCACACTCCAGTGGACAGAAGACACAAGTCATGTGACTAAGTTTTCAAATATCTATGAAGAAAATACACACTATGTGTTGCAGTGAGAACCAAATGGTTGTTTCAAACCATCCACTCACTCGCTTTCAGTTCAAAATGTGTAGCTATTCTATTATATAAAAATGGCCATGTACTTTTTAAAATCAGGGAACATATTTTATAATAGCTCTACTTTGTTTTGAGTATCATTTTCATTTCATACATTTGTATAAGACTGACACATCGATTAATTGTGAATGTTCCGGCACAGAAAATCATTATTATTTCATCAATGGAAAAGACAGGGTGGCAAACCATCAGCTGAGATCATTTGATTAGCTATACTAGCCATGAATAGAAAACATGTACGTGATATACCACACTATCCAGAAAAACACGCATGATCATAATTTGCGATCACCCAGAAGGGTTCCTTTCACAGAACTTTTGGAGCTCTAATCAGCTAGTGCTCCAGCCCACCATGGAAAATTCCTGTTCTCGGTTTGGAGGTCCCACTGACAGATCAGCTAGATATCGGATGATCTGCTGCACAGTGACAATGCAAAATGTCTGTTAAGAATGTGAGCAGGTTTTCCACCCGGGGGAACAATTTTCACCCAGCCAATAAGGACTGAGCTGTATGAACACTGCCCTCTAATCTACCCCGGACAGGCCCACAATTAAGCCCTGAAAGAATAGCTTCGTTCTTGGACCTGCACAAGGGATGGCAGCTACTATGAGCTCCACACACTACTGCTGTTTGATCAGTTTAATGTGCACCAGAAACACACAATCTGCAGGCTGCCATTGGAATCAAATGTGCTCTGAAAATTTTGGGACTCGTTGATTAAATAATTTTAGCCACATATATAAAAAAACAAAAAAAAACAAAAAAACATTCCTAGTACTGAGTCTGAGGTGCAGTTCATCAGTTTATCAATCACATAAAATAAAATAAGTAAAAAAATAAATAACCAAGAATATGAGGACGCAGCCCACAAGCTTCCTTTTCAAAAAACTTTGATATTATATATTATGGGGCTTTTATTTGATGTGGCATTTTAATATGCAAAAATCAGGAAATATCATTCATTCCTATCTATACTTCTATCTTACAAACATATAATTGTACATATGCTGACACCATTTAATTAGAGTGATTCATACAGTTACCTGCCAACTAGTTAACCTGCCAGGTGGGTTAATTACATCAGAAGTTCAAGGTAAAATGAAAATTGGAACACCCTCCAGACTTTTTGATACCACAAAATGTCCTAGTGTCTGCTGATATTTATCGGTAAATCCAGATTTAAATAAATAAATACCACAAAAAAAAAATTAATAATCCATAATCTTTATAATATTTTCAAGTTAGAAATAAAAAAAATATATATATTTTTTTTAAAACCTTGGAAATTCATTTGTCAAAAGGTGTGGGAGAGCTGCAAGTAGTATTTGTGCTTGTCAGAGACTACTATAAAAGAATGTGTACAAATGCAAACACAGTTGATGTACTGTTGCATATCGTATAACAAGAACAACCTGGTGTGCAGCAACAACATTTGGCCTTTGTCATCGTCATTACAGGGGTGGAGGACAAGGCACTGCCAACAAATGGAAACAATTTTCAAATGTACAAGTTAATCACCTCTAGCAGGCCTCTGTGGTCTAAGAAATATGGCTCCTGATTGAGCCTGTGTCCTTTGCTCTAAAGAGCTCCAATTACATTCGTCTAAATCACTTATCAGGCACTTTTCCACACCTTTACAAGAGTCCCGAGGAGCTTGTGGCTTCAACCACATTTCAGTTACCAGATTCCACAGTGCTAATGCTACATGTTTTTAGGCCAGTGCACCCAAATGAATGAATCAGCATTTATTATCAAACCCATTATTAATAGCATCTCACTGTATGTAGGAATAGCTCCAACTAAAGCTGGCCAATCCGGTTCTTATCGAATCGGTTCGTTCGGACAACCAATTTATCACGTGATCTCACCGTTTATCGGCTATACAGTGTCCTGACCGGTTATCTCCAAACGCTTGGCTAAATGAGCAACCCATTTGGGCATCACTAGACCCCACAGACCAATGCGACAGGAGGCGGAGCACGTGTTTGTACATTTAAAAACATATTTGCAGGTAAAGTAATAATATTCATATTTACTTACACTTGCACTAACTACTGTAATATTTAATTAAGACATGCTTGCTCATTTTTGTGGATTCATTTGACAACATTATTTAGACATCGATCGATGATTGTAACGTTATCTGGGGTGACGCGGTAAACAGAGGTCGACAAGTTGACAGAAATCCAAAACAAGTGCAACTTCTGTAATTGTAACTAGCTACATTGCTAGTTAAATATTTAAACTATGTAAGTTGTTGTTTAATACATTACATATTTATTGTTTAACGGATGGTTCTGGCTCTAAATTCCGAGTGGATGATGCACGTCTAAAACGGATATTAATGCGCCAAGCTATGCTGCTGTGTTCACTAAACAGCGACCTATATTACTTGGCGGAAGAATTTGTATGCTGATTATTTTCAATATTTTATTGATGCCTATAATTATTTTCGATGTTTTATTTTACGTTTGAAATATTTTTGAATAGTGTCCTTTATCATGTTACTTTTGATGCCTTTTTTATTTATTAAATATTGCATGCCAATAAGCGTTGACAGAATGATTTTTAACAAAGTTAGAACACCCCTGGCCTATGCTATGACATCGCAACATCATAATTATTGTGTTAGTAGATAGCAGTGTGAGTAAAGAGTCTGCTGAAATTAAATACAACACATTATTGTGTGTTATTTCCAATAAAACTGTAAGTTACTGCAAAAAAGTATGAAAATATTTAATTTTGTGTAGGATACAGTGGATATAAAAAGTCTACACACCCCTGTTAAAAAGGTTTCTGTGATGTAAAAAAAAAAGAGAGACCAAGATAAATCATTTCAGAACTTCACAAACTGAAATATTTTAGGGAAGGGGGAGTTAAAATAAAAAACTTAAATAATGTGGTTGCATAAGTGTGCACACCCTTAAACTAATACTTTGTTGAAGCACCTTTTGATTTTATTACACCACTCAGTCTTTTTGGGTATGAGTCTATCAGCATGGCACATCTTGACTTAGCAATATTTGCCCACGCTTCTTTGCAAAATTGCTCCAAATCAGTCAGATTGCGAGGGCATCTCTTGTGCATAGCCCTCTTCAGATCACCCCACAGATTTTCAGTCGGATTCAGGTCTGGACTCTGACTGGGCCATTCCAAAACTTCAATCTTTTTCTGGAGAAGCCATTCTTTTGTTGATTTGGATGTATGCTTTGGGTTGTTGTTGTGCTGAAAGATGAAGTTCCAGCATTCTAGCAGAAGCCTGAAGGTTTTGTGCCAATATTGACTGGTATTTGGAACTGTTCATAATTCCCTCCACCTTGACTAAGGCCCCAGTTCCAGCTGAAGACAAACAGCCCTAAAGCATGATGCTGCCACCACCATGCTTCACTGGGGGTATGGTGTTCCTTTGGTGATGTGCAGTGTTGTTTTTTTGCCAAACATACCTTTTACAATTATGACCGAAAAGTTCAACCTTGGTTTCATCAGACCATAACACATTTTCCCACATGCTGGGCTTGGAAGTTTTTCTTGCCACCCTACCCCATAGCCCAGACAAATGAAGAATATGGGAGATTGTTGTCATATGTACTAAACAGCCAGTACTTGCTGGAAATTCCTGCAGCTCCTTTAATGTTGCTGTAGGCCTCTTGGCAGCCTCCCTGACCAGTTTTCTTCTCATCTTTTCATCAGTTTTGAAGGGACATTCAGTGCTTGGTAATATCACTGTTGCGCCATATTTTCTCCACTTGATGATGACTGTCTTCACTGTGTTCCATGGTATATCTAATGCCTTGGAAATTATTTAGTCCTGATTGATACTTTTTAATAATGAGATCCCTCTGATGCTTTGGAAGCTCTCTGCGGACCATGGCTTTTGCTGTAAGATGCGACTAAGAAAATGTCAGGAAAAGCCTACTAGAACAGCTAAACTTTATTTGGGTTTAGTCAGAGGCACTTTAAAGTTCAAGTTCAAGTTCAAGTCAGCTTTATTGTCAATTCTTCCACATGTACAGTACATACATACAGAGAATTGAAATTGCATTACTCTCAGACCCTTGGTGCATACAGTTAACATTAAACACGTTCAGATACAGATAAATACAGTTTAAACATATGTACATACAACTATACAATTATACAAATGAGGATATTGTAGAAAAAAATAAGAATTTGATCGATAAAGTGGCATAGGGCGCATGGCAGATAGAGTGCAAAACCAGTTAAATAAACAACACTGTGTAGATATATTTGTAGTGCACAAGAGCTTATCAGTCTGAGGACATTGTAGAAAATAAAAACAAGAGATAGATAAAGTGCATAAGGCACATGGCAGAATAGATGGAGTGCAAACCAGTTGAATGTACAAAAACAAAACTGTGCAGATGTTTTGTTTTGTTATGAGTGTAGTGCAAGAAGAGCTTATCAGTCTGTTAAAGTGACAAGTCGAAGTGACTGTTCGGATAGTTTTTGTCAGACTATCCGAAGAGGTAATTTGCAGTCAATGTTGGATGGGTGGTGATCAGCCAATGCTGCACAAGTGACAGGTGCCGGTCACAGTTTGTTGGTCGGTGGGGGGGGTGTCACAGAGTCAGAGTTCCTAGTGTGTTGCTGTGTTAAATGGGGGTGAAAGAGGGGAGGGGGGGCAAGGACGGGAGGGAGTTCAGCTTCCTGACAGCCTGATGTATGAAGCTGTCCTTCAGTCTGCTGGTCCTCGCCTGGAGACTCCGCAGTCTCCTCCCTGATGGCAGCAGACTGAAGAAGCTGTGTGTCGGGTGGGTGGGATCGCCTGCAATGCGGAGGGCTTTGCGGGTGAGACGGGTGCTGTAGATGTCCTGGAGGGAGGGGAGAGAGACACCAACGATCTTCTCAGCTGCTCTCACTATGCGCTGAAGTGACTTGCGGCAGGATGCGTTGCAAGCGCCATACCACACAGTGATGCAGCTAGTTAGGATGCTCTCGATGGTGCCTCTGTAGAAGGTGCGCATGATGGGGGCCGGGGCTCTGGCTCTTCTGAGTTTGTGGAGGAAGTAGAGACGCTGCTGTGCTTTCTTAAATGATGGCAGGTGTGTACTGACTCCTATTTAACATGAGTTTGAATGTGATTACTTAATTCTGAACACAGCCATATCCTTAGTTATAATAGGCTGTGCAAACTTATGCAACCACATTATTTTTTATTTTTACTCCCCCTTTCCTAAAAGATTTCAGTTTGTTTTTAATTGAGTTGTACAGGTTATAGTTTACATTAAAGGTGGAAAATGTTCTGAATTGATTTATCTTGGTCTAATTTTTTTATACCACAGAAACCTGTCATTTTAACAGGGGTATATAGACTATCCACTGTATGTAAAATGCTAGCTATGAATTAAGCCTTAACAACAGGAAAATTGGATATTTAATTTCATGCATTTTTACAATGTCACTGATGTTCATCAATGCCACTTCCATTAAAGAATGCTATCAAGCTCAATACATAATCTAACATGTAACAAAAAAATGACAGTTAAGGAAAAAAAACAGACAAAAATGACAGAATTCTCCTGCGGTGAATGTACTTGTATATCTACCGTTGGACATTGGTAGACAAATTAAATTTGTAGTTTTATTTCTAAAACTCAACAAAAGGCCTAAAGTGCCCATAGAAACAGTTATTTATGAACATGACCATAGAAATCTCAAGATTACTTCTGAGGGGCAACAACAGAAAACCCTGATATTTAGTCAGGTGGGAAAATAACTTTGTGGAATCGGTTTAAAGTCTCCACATTCAAATCTAACTTTTGTTCTCTCACCGGTGACTTCATCGCTGGCTGAGATCTGTTTCAGGGCTTGAGGAAGAGAAAATGGCACATTAGCACATAAATGCGCTGTAGTCTTTTGAGGGTAGTCCAGGGGGAAGCCCTGCCTAAACCACAGGGACTCCTAGGTTGAAGGGGGAATACAACTTCATTATTCACCAAAAGGTTCCCTTCACTGGGCCTCCTGCGGATCTACCTAAAATGGATGAATAGCCAGCTGAGACCAGGTAAACATGACACAGTCTGGAATATGTTTTTATCTAAACATTAGAAAGGTAAATTAACATGAAATGATGAGACAAACAGTAGTGTCATTCAAAAGCGCCGTCCTCTCTTATGTTAACTTTATTCCAGGAAGCTATTCAAAGTCAATATTTGGCACACAGATACCTAATACAGATTCCTACAAAAATAAACACATATGGGAGAAAAGAGATTAAAATTTCATTTAAATTTAATGGATGGATAATTTAATTCCAGTTCAATTTCAATGGGGTCAAATGACTGGGGCAACATTTCTGCTAACACAAGTTCAAGTAAGACAACAGCACTAAACCACTCCATACTGTTTACAGGCATTATAAAGATCAACAAGGCCTCTTTCTCAACATCTACAACTGTCCCTCTCAAGGCACAACAATCGTCAGTACATGTACATACAACGGATTACACAGCAATACAAAACTATGGGACAGCAGCTTCAACAACACCAAAGGTACAATTGGGCTAAATGGTGTTCAATATAAAGTGCAAACCCTAAATTCTGCTCCATTGTATGGTAAAGTTAAAAACTTAAAGGATGAAGATGTGGTATAGAGCAACAGACTGAGAGTCGACATATTTAGAATTTTTGTTTTTACATCCATCTCCAAGTCATTGTGCCTACATACGGTTGATCATGCTAAACCTCATTCAAATAAGTGCATTAGATTATATAGATGAGTCTGTGCATTGTCTCTGTAAATTATTTCTGTAGACATTTTTCATCACATCAGGCACACAATTTACATTTCGACAGTTTTCCAGGCCCCTACTACTGATTAAGCACATAAAATTAGGATGATCCTTAATTAATTATTCATGATTATAAATATAGTGTCATAATTAATGATGGACAAAAATTACATTAAACATTAACATTATACACTTTGGTTATTAAAACAGCTATGAATATAGCTTTGTAGATTAAAATGCAGATTCACAAAACCCTGTTATTCAGAAAGCAGAAGCATTAAAGGCATGAAGATGATACATAAATACAAAATAAATTAACACACCTTGCTTTTTCCCCCAAACACAACAACAGAGAACAGGTAATGTGCTGCATAGAAGCTTATATATCCTGTACATAGCATAAATGCTCCTGATGACAACCATCATGAGTTTTTTGTCACCCAATGCTATAGGTGTGGATTTGTTATGCATATTTATAACCCACTGAGAGATAATGGCTCTGATTGAAGAGGTGTGACCCTAACCTCATGTGCTTTCTGTAATGTGTTACTTTGCCATCCCAGTCTGAAGACCTCAGTATTACTCATTTTTGTTTTAAGATGGATTGGCTGATTAAAGATTAAAGCTGTGAAGTTATGAGTAACCATGAAGTGATTTTCTTTTCTTTCAAGTGAGTGAAAAAACACTTTGACAGACACACCCAGTAGGCCCTTTGAATGTGGTTTAGCCTTATATATGTTCAGTAGTTGTACATTTTGACAATCACATATGCAGAGGTACATAATACAGGGCAGATCACTTCAAACTAAGAAAAAAAAGGAACTGTGAAAGGAAATGCCCTGTACATAAAGGAATGGACCCTCAGCAAACTCTACCAACCATTTCTAAACCCACGTAACCTATTAGCGCTAAAAAAGAAAACCAAATTAATAGTCTCTTAAAAAGGAATTTACTGACTTTCTAAAACACAAAGTCTGGCCTGAGGAGGTAAATGTCTACAGTAAGGTGATTGAGGGTCCTAAAAAGATAAAACTGGAAAGAGGGAGATTTACAGCTGGGTCGGCCTTCTGCTCTGTGGCTCCGCACCAGAAGGTGGCACTGTCACCAGACTTCTAAGATAAACACAAGGATTCCTTCTCTTTACGGCGGATTGCGCAGCAGGTGGTGGAGGAGGTGGTGGCGGCGGCGGCCTCAAAGATGACATTAGCGGCTGCATTTCCTGCTGCTGCTGAGAGAGGGCGCATTCCACTTCTTCCTCCTTCCCTGTAGGGAACTTGAACTGCCCTGAACTTGGGGAACCTGTATTACTTCCTGATCCTGCACCACCACCACTACTTTTTCCATTCGCAGGGGTCCGCAGGGGTCCTCCCAGCCTTGCGAGGGCGCTAACACGTGGGTGCTGAGGCTCTGGAGGTGCTGGAGGAGAAGCCAGGCTCTCCAGAGAGGAGATGCTCTGGTTCCAAGCCTGCTGCAGGTCTATAGGGATAATTTTAGTTGCCTCCACGGACACACATGGAGGGAGGGAACCCATGCCACTTTTCCACGGGAAGTTTTTCTCTCCACATGTTGGCGATGGAGGGGCTGCGACGGGGCTCTGACAAACATCCAGTGCAGCTGGTACTGAAAGAATAGAAAGCAGCAACATAAGAAGATATAGAAGTGTTGGGGATAGGAAACAATCAGTTCTCATAATGTCTTACCAAATTGTGTTCATATCTCACCTGATTTTGGTCTCTCCTTTGGTGTTTCTGGGGCTTTGCGAGCCACAAAAGTGATTCCTACATCATCATCTTTATCTGGTTCAGAGGGATCATGTTTATCCTCCTCAGGTGACCCTGGAACCACAGCTGGTTCTGAAGATGTGTGCAAAAACATATTACCCACAATGCACAGCAAACTTTAAACTGGAGAACATAGCTTAATTAACAATTAATCTGACAACCAACCTTTGTCCTGCCAGCTGACATTTCGGCGGGGTTTGTCATTGGTGTCTTGCTCTTTAGCATCTGACCCTTTCCGCTGTAAAACATTATAAAAAAATTTAAATGTGTGTGGGAAAACAAATAAAGTAAATTTATCTTAATCATCATAGCTTAATAAGCTATTTATACACACACACACACACACACACACATATAGCCTATATATATATATATATATATATATATATATATATATATATACACAGTATATATACACTCACCACCCTCAAAACAGTATATATTCTCTCCACCCTCAAAACCACGACTGAGGTGCCCTTGAGCAAGGCACCGAACCCCCAACTGCTCCCCGGGCGCCGCAGCATAAAATGGCTGCCCACTGCTCCGGGTGTGTGTTCACGGTGTGTGTGTGTTCACTGCTGTGTGTGTGCATGTTGGATGGGTTAAATGCAGAGCACGAATTCCGAGTATGGGTCACCATACTTGGCTGTATGTCACGTCCCTTTTTTTCACTTTTATATATATGTAGACTATATCGGTGTGTGTGTGTGTGTGTGTATTTATGAAATATGTAAGATTTTTTAATGTTTTTGAAAGAAATCTCTTTTGCTCATCAAGGCAGCATTTATTTTATTAAAAACAGTTAAATTATATTAAACTTATTATATTAAACTTCTATTTTATGTAAATAATTCTTGCGATGGCAAAACTACATTTTCAGTAGCCATTACTCCAGTCTTTAGTGTCCCATGATCCTTCAGAAATAATTTGAATGTGCTGAGGTGGTGATTAAGAAACATTATTATTAATGTAATAAACTGTTGTGCTGCTTAATATTTTTTGTGGAAAACATAAATTTTTAAGGATTCTTTGATGAATAGAAAGTTCAAAAGAACAGCATTTATTTGGAGCAGAAATCTTTCAATGAAACATTATATGTTTATATCGGTCACTTTTGATTAATTTAATGTATCCTTGCTGAATAAAAGTATTAAATAATGATGAGTACATGTAACATTCCCGGTCACTTTCTCTCTCTCAATAACATGCACTTGCACATGCACATTCACAGACACACACACATTAGCTAGTCATCACTCATGATACATACCAGTAACTACAAACCTTACCCGTGTCTCTACATTACCTTTGGGCAGCTGAGCTTACACACACACACACACAAACTTGTCTGTCTTAGCCTACCTTGGCCTCCCTCAGGTCCAGCTAACTCAACATAAGTGTGTTTTGCTGCAGTTTTGAGCCCTTGCCTTTTTCTGACTGCGGTCCTTCTTGTGGCGCTTGTAGCGGGTGGATTTAAAGGACTCCAGACGGTTGTGCATATTCCTCTGGAACACCTCCCTGTCCTGTCTTTCTTTTTCACCCACTGTCATGAAGTGGCGACTGTAGTGGGACTGATACTGCAGGAATAGAGAAGAAGAGGTCAACAGAAGCAAACACATCATACAAACTGTCACCCATTTCACTGATGAAATATAATGCTCCAGAGCTCTTCACAGTGAGAGGAAGTGTGTGTGGCAGGATCTGTACCCGTCTCCTGGGTTTGTAGAGGTTTCCAGCAAGTACATGATGTGTCTCTAGCTCTTCCTCTATCTTGGCTCCTGGCACTGTGTCAATCACCTGGAGGTCTAGACACACCCCACTGCCATTTTCTCTCCTGAGGGATCACACACACAGATAAATTTCAACACTGGTAATAAAAAAATGTTTCTTAAGCACCAAGTCAGCATATTAGAATGATTTCTGAAGGATCATGTGACACTGAAGACTAGAGTACAAAATTCAGACTGCTAAAAAATTATTCTTTGCCAACCCAGGAATACATTTTAAAATATAGAAAGAAGTTATTGTATAATGATATTTAATAAAATTACAGCTCTTACTGACATAAAACCTTGGAATGGTAGTGTGTATTCAGCGGTGTATATTTATCTTATTTTAGGGACAATAAACTGGACAACAAGATAAAAAATATTTTTTCAATGTCCTAAAACACAAACATATTCACATACTCACAGGTAGTTGGTAACATTTGTGACCTCTGGAAAAGAGGTTCTGCTGGCCATGGAAGGCAGAGAGAGTCTAGCAGAGGTCAACACATTCCCACCCTGAGAGAGAGACAGAGAAATTCCCTAGAATCAAATACTAACTCTATGCTTAATACTGATTCTGGCAGAGACATACAGTAGATTATTAAGCTATTGATTAATGTTCTAGAACTGCCTAGCTATCAAGCAGTTCCAGTTCTTGTATTACTGAAAATAATGCACACCTGAGATAATACAGCCATATTGCAAAGTGCAGTTACACCTTCAGTGTGCTTTAATTTTCAATGATTCAGTTAATTTTGCTCCTGATATAAATGTAGACCAGCTCTCTGTTTTCCATTCTCCATATAGATGCTTCGTCTTCCCACAAATTACTCAGGCATGTGGGCGACTAATCATTCTCGCTGTGGATAAGCATGATGTTTAAATCCTGTCTGGTCTGCATTCTTACATATGACCTCATATAAAAATATACAGTACAAACCTGTGGGAAAGTCATGCAGAAATGTGACAAATGTACAAGAACAAACGTAAAAGAAAGCTCTCTCTGTTTTAAACGTTTTTACCCTGCACATATTAAAAGAGTGATTCTGTGCCTCTTTCACTGGGTGGTCTGAAAAAGAACAGAGGTTTTCTATCTCTCAATCTTGTGCTAATATTAGCTTGATAATTCCTCTCGGGAAGCCAAGCTCTATGAAATTCAAGGGTACAGGAAATGATCTCGCTTGAGGACAAAAGTGCTGCGTGACAAACATTCCAGGTGTTCTAAAACTTTTCTGATCAGATGCATTGTTTCTTTCTGCTCAGTAGAGGTGTGAAGAGGAGATAAATTACTTCAAGGGTGAATCTAACATGATTAAAGACAAATTACAATCAACTAAAAAGAATCAAGTGTGTTTCAATGCATTCATATTTAAATACATTACATCACTCTACTGGAGGCCCCTCTTTCTCTTTCCTCCTTCACTCTCTCTCAGTATGATACCATCTCTGAGTATTTTTGTAGATAGGTTTGATGTAGGAGCTGACAGGTATCAGATGCCTTCAAAGGGCCAGTACTGGCAGAGACACAGTGGCGTCAGGATAACTAACAAAGAGAGGAATTCTCCTCTGCTCTTCTCAAACAACTTTCTTGAGCCTGAGAAAAAATCTCAATGCTTCCTCTGCTCAATGACATAATCCAGGGGCTTTCAGCCTTTAAAGGCCCAGAGACCCCTAACCAGACTCTCATCCAACTCAGAGACCCTCCAGCCTAAAAAAAACTATAGTATATATTTTATTAAGAACATTAACTGACATTGCTACAATAATGTTCATTCAAAAAGTTAGAAATTAAAATGTATTCAAAATCTTGGTTATGATCCACAACTGTGAGTAAGTCTGAATGAATAAACACTTTTACAGAGTGGAAGCAGATGAAAATATAAGTGGTTTTATAGCAGTTTATTGTGCAGCAGTGAAGTTTTTACCTAGTACTGATTTCTTGAGTGTGGACACCATCTAGCGGTCAACAATTATAATACAGCATGGAAACACACAAAAGGGCCATGCTGAGATACTGTGTCCAAATGCAGAAACGCAGCACCATGTCCAAAGATTGTGATAGTACCAATCTGCTTTCTTAACGACAGGACAAGCAAATCCTAAATCTAATTCAATTTCTTTTAAAAATGAATGCTGATAAACAAACTGTAAAACTGTTTAGCAGATAAATTGCTACATTAAGACTTTTACCTGATCAATGACACTGATGGCATCTCTGATGTTGATTTTCTGATAGGCCTCCCACAGTTCACTCTTATGGTACACAGACTTCCTCAACAGCAACTTACTCAAATAGTTCTTGTCAAATTGCTCCCACCTAAAGGATAAAAAACAATGATTCTTTTTAGTTCTTGGATTTTCACTGAGCACGTTTCTTATCATAACAGTATAAGTGCTGCTCACTTGTCCCTCCAGTGGTGATATCCATTCAAACCGGCAATGTCCTCCACAGCTGTCAGAATGTGGTCAAAGGCCTGAAGACAGAGGAACAGACAAATTATTTATGGCTATTTAATTTGAATTATCTTCATCTCTGCATTTAGATTTATTTATTAGGTTGTTTATTTCATGTCAGCATCCAAGGCTCTTTTGATAGCAAAAATAAGGAGGAATTTAAAAAAACAAAACAAATGAATAAATATATTTGAAAGGAGATAAGGGACAGAACATTCAGAAAAATACAATTATATTAGAAAAATAAAATTATATAGGATTTTTAGGTGCCCTTGAATTCTACATCTTGGAGAATCACATCAGCACTGTGCTGTTTCATGTTTTGTGTTCTGTCTTCTGTAAGCTGGTGTTTCTACTGACATGAAATATGCATTCAATTGCTAGATGTGTAATTTGCTTACATTTTTAGGCTATTAATAGTTAACAGCTTGTTAAAGCTCCCCTTTCTCAGTTTGAGATGATTCAAATCTGCTCACTATACCTGTAACACAATGTGTGAATGACACGAGAAGATGACTATAGCCCTATTCGGACGGTAATTGTTTCTCAGGGGGACGTAAGTGATTTTCAGCATTTACAGGGGGTAGTTGGTGATTTAATTGCTGTCCGAATCCACATCTCTGACTTTACGAGAAGAAATCGATTCAAAATTCAGCGTTTAAACCCTTTTTGAACACTCCCGAACACTACGTAACTGTTATACTTCGGTGTAATTTGCATACATATTTATTTCTGAAATGCTGGAAAGTATTTAAAAGAACAATACTTCATATAACTACTCCACCACAGCGACTGGGAGCAGAAAGAGAAGAAAAGCACGTAAACATTCGAAGTGGGTCTTTATTATGGCAGCAGCAGGTATGCAATACAATTTTAAAATGTGTATTATAAACGGATATAATTATATGCAACTATAGCGTGTCTATTTTCCTATTTTTAAACAGGAGAGTTCAATCAAATAATAAATAGGATTATATATTATAAAATATGCTTGGAATAAGAATACATTCTACATAAGTATTTTTAAATACATTTTACACAAAATTAAGAATACATTTGTAAATAAAATTTTATTTACAGCACACAATCATGTGACTGGTCACGTAGGATCACAGAACTCACTCCTCCACAATCGCCATCCGAAACCATGAGTTTTATCACTGAAGTGATACGTAAATTTACTTTTACAGACGTCCATATGAGAAACACTTACCGTCCGAATCGGGCTTATGGGGTGATATCTTTATTTTAATTAATTCATGTTGTTTGTTGGAGTTTCATGAGCACAGATTCATATCAGTATGTCCAAAGCATGAAAATAAGATTTATGAATGAACTGCTAGTTTTAAAATCTTCCCAGTTTACAGACATTTGATATGACATCCACCTCAAACATTATAATAATCATGATAACTTTTGTTAACCCTAGAACAGGGATGGCAAACTCCAGCCCTGGAGAGCCGCAGACCTTCAGAGTTCAGCTCCAACCCTAATTAAAACTCACCTGTCTGTAGCTTCCTAGTAACCGTTCAGATCTTGATTAGCTTGTTCAGGTGTGTTTGATTAGGGTTGAAGTAAAACTCTGCAGGACCGACATTCGCCACCCCTGCCCTAGAACAAGTAATTGCACTTCTCCAGCGATGCCATAAAATGGACAAAAAATAAAATGGACAAAAAAGAAAGTTCAAACAAAATTCTAAAAATGGCTATGGCACATAAGATGAATACAACTCTAAATGTTCTGAGTTTGAGAAACTGCTGCTTTCCAAGAGAATATCTCTTTTATTCTCCTTTATTGTTTCAGAATCTCTCCTGTATTATTTAGTATCTCTTCTGCCAGCTCAGCTACACTACAGTCTATCTTTAGCGCAGGTTTTAGAGTGCTCAGCAGGTAGCCTTGAGTCCCAGAGTGCGCATCCAGCAGCAGGGTGTGTAATGCCTTCAGAAAGAGGATGAGGTAAATAGCAAGGGGCTGTGTGACCTCTGCCTATGTGTGCACAACTATTTGTGGAAAGGCAAAAATAGCTCTGATGATTAATTCATTGGAATGAAGAGTCTAACGTCAGTCTGTCTGTCGCAATTCTGCTGTTTCAGTCGTCAGATCACAAGCACTGCACAGACAGCAAAGTCAACATCACTCACACATTTCACCACAGGCAGTCAAGCAGGGACAGAGGGAGACAGGGGATGAGAAACAGAGACAGAAAAGAGGCAGGAGAGTATTGGAAATTATATTGACTTACACGCTCGTGGATCTCTTCGTTAATGGTGGGTTTTCGGTTTGTGCTGCGAGGCACTTTCAACCATTTCACTAAAGGCTTGATGGTTAAACCCTAGGAGGAAAGAATAGGAAAATGTCAACAAATCAGAGAGAAGTAAACCTCCAAACCTCTCAACTCAATATCACAGCCCATATTTCAGTAGCAGCACCATGTCAGTCTTTTATATAAACGTTTTACCTAATTAAGCAGTATCACATTAGCAAAAATGCTGTTTTTAGAAAATCAGCAGACATGTGGCCTACGAATGAATTTAGACCAACAGCGTGATTACCAATGTAATATTGCACTTATGCAACAGTTTAAATAAACAAGAAGTTAATACTTATTAACTTATATTTTATATCGCCAGATATTTTGTGTATTTTTGCTACACCCCTGAAAGCTTTTAAATGAAGCACAAACATAATCAATGTTACGTGTGAATTGCTGTCTTTGAACAAATTGTTTAAGAGAATCACTCATTCAAGTTTAGTTCCTGAATGACAGGGGTGTTACATATACTGAAAAAATTACTTACAGTACAGAACTACAGACACAGACACTACATCAACAATTTTACTAAAAAAAAGTCTTAATTACCTAGCCAACAAAAAATGCTTGAGTGAAATTATAAAAGAGACTATAAAAGACTTGCTACTGCCAATACATCCACAACATGCTGCTGTGAGCATGTAGGAAAATACTGCTGCTGCACATATAACACATATGAATAACCCCATATAGCATACATGAATCACCTCAGAGCAGATCTATACAGGTGGAGCTGGGGAAGGTTGAGGGTTTCTGAGGTGCGCTGCCAAACTGCTACAGCAAACAAAAGCCAGGTATTTAAATATTGAGCTCATTGGCTACTGATGCAGGAGAAAACCAATCAGCTGTGCCATGTGATAGTGATCATTAGGTCAGATTGAGTTAGACCTATCGGACTGCGCAAACTGGAGTTTCATGCCAGAACTCTATATTAGTACTCTTACCATTTTTACCATATTGGTGTAAGGCAAAAAATAATTACAGTGTGCTAGTATGAGGTTGTAAATTCTGTAACTGTTTTCAAATGAATTGGTTGAATGAATGATTCAAATGACTCACTCATAAAAAAGTGGCTGAATTTGGAATTGTATCACACTACTATAAATACTACTATTACTATTTCTGCCATATCCTAATATAGTAGAGATTATATGAGTAGTATGCGATTTCAAATTTAGCCAGCCCCGGCTGTTTCGGTCCTGAATGAATCATTGTTTTTGAACAAATAGGCTAAATGAATGAGTCAATGTCTCACTCATAAAGACAGTCACTTTGTAGGCACCTATAATGGTAGCATATCAATGTAACATGCAGATAGATTTGCTGAAAAACCTTCACCACTAATCCCCAGACTGACAGTGTTAAAATTTATATTATTTATATATGAAGAGTTTATTTGCAAAAACAGATAACTCCGTTTTTGAAAATCAAAAATCATGTTTTTTTATTATGTTATCATGTTTTTTATTATGTTATCATGTTTTTATTGTATTTGTTAGCTGTTTCTTTTTTAGTTATTTTTTAACCCAGTCAAAATAACCCAACTGCAGTTTGATTTGATTGAGAATGCACAAGGAGTTATCTGTTTTTGCAAATGAACTCTTCATATGTAGTATACATATGTATTTCATGTTTTAAATGTTTTTAAAACAATACCAAAAAAGGCATACTTGTTTAACCAGAATGCATATTTGTGGGATCTACTGACAGATGAGTTCCTAACCAAAGCTTGGCAGTATATCCTAATGATTTCAGCAGTCAGATATACTGAGGCATGTTGGATACAAGGATATGACAACACACGCCTAGACACTCCAGAGATTCTCCAGCCTTAAATAATGGATGAGATTGGAATAAGGTAAAAAGCCTGGCACTGGCCAGATGGGCACACACACACACATACACATTTACACATAGGCAGCGCCTTCAAAATCACTCCATTCATCATAATTAGCATCTCTGTGTCAGACCAGCTTTGGAAATAACAGCAATTTGACACAGCAGTGGGGAAATGTCATCCCTGTAAGGCAATTACCTGCATGCTACCCACACACACACACATACAAACAAGTAATAATAATAATCAGGGCCTGAGGAAAGACACTTATCAACACATAATGATTCTATAAATGTGAATGAAGAGGGAAAACATGAATTGGCAGGAATACAGAAAAAATAAATCAGTTACCTGAAACATGACTGTGAAGAAAACCACAACTATGGTTGTTGCCACAAAGTAGTCTTTAGCCTTCACCTGTTCTTTATCTAAAAGTACCACCAGAGCAAAGGCCACAGCACCTCGGAGACCGCCGTATGACATCACCACTTGATCAATCTTGTCCAGGGGAACCAGTCTAAACCAGTTCAGGAACCAAGTCTGCCCTACAACACCTGCAAATGACATGTTGAGCAATTACATATGCTAACTGCTGCAGCTGAGGCCATTGTAAATGTTTAGTGCAATGATTAATTCGGCATCTCAACCCATTATAAATGACTAAAGAATTGAAATGAAAATCATATGAATGTACATGGTACATTTTCAACTTTCATGGTTTAGCAAAATGATTCAGCCAAAGTGCCAAAGCCTTAAGCCAAAGTGAAAGTTAACTGTGAAGCAAGATTTACTATGAGTGAAGAGTTTCAATTAACAGTTCTCTTTTTGTTTTTGCCTTAAGTAACCAAAGTGTACCAACAATACAATGTGACTACCATGTTTTAAAATTTTATGGAATAGAATAGAATAGAATCTCTCTCACCCATGGCCCTGAAGACTAAGATAAATATGAGTGTGCTGACGACAAGGCCAGTGTCCCAGGCCCATTTGGACTTGTCCACAGCTGAGATACCCAAAAAGATGAAGATGATCGTCTCGGCAATGCTGGCCAGGGTTTTCATGGTGTACTTCACAGTGGTCCGGGACTTCTGGGATATATTTGCTTCCACATACTTGTTGCAGCCAATGCCACAGAAAGTCATCCTGTTATCGATCAACAATGCCATGAAGAGGCACAGATGTTATATAATGCCGATAGAATACAATAGATGTATTTTTATATAAAGAAAAAATATAAATACATAAATATAATTGAGTTTAAAGTTTAACAGGAAGGTTGTTAATGTTCATATAAATTGTTTCAGACATTTGTACCTTTTGATTGATGCCTATATTTAGACAGAGATACGAGATATCTCCATATTTACATTCCATATACATAAACTAGTGCTTCAGACAGGAATTACGCTTTGCTCATAGTGCTGTGTTACATGAGCCACTCTGCATTACCCACAGAACAGACCAGAAACAATGAAAAGTTGAAATTTTATTGATGAGTGTAACGGGGTGAACGAGACGAGAGACGCGCGGATCCATTTGCAAGCTTTATTATACAGAGACGTGGTCAAAACACAGGCAGGGTCAAAACACTAGCAAACGTGACGAAAAACAAGAATAATCCAAACCAGGCGCGAGTCAGTGAACAGTGAATGTTATCCAGAGGGCTTGACAAGAGGGGCAATCCAGAAACATGAGCAATAGTCCAAGTGAAGCACAAACAGAGTCAAAATGGCGAGACAACGGCAGATACAGGAAACACAGACTAGAAAATCAGAAAGAGGTTCCGTATCGCAGCTAAAACTAGGAGAGTAATAAACGCAGAACAATACTGGAACTAAACAGAAACACAGAATGGCTCGGTAAGGCAGCTAACACTAGGAGAGTGCTATACGCAGAACAATACTGGGCGATCTGTGCAAAGAAGTCCATGGTTTATGTAGGGTGTGTGATTGTGTGATAGTTCTCAGGTGTGAGCGTGTGATTAGTGAAATGGCTGCTGGGAAATGTAATCCGGGGTAAATGTGAAACAGTCTGTGCAATGTGAGAGTCAATGTGATGGAGGAGTGACCTCTGGTGGCGAGCGAATGTAAGTCCATGGACCTGATTCATGACAATGAAAACATATTTATGTCATCCAGTGTCACATGACCTTTTCCCATTATCTTTAAATCCTACCATGGCTTTTTTCAGTTCTAACTCAGTACCACCTTGTATAGTATGTGTGATGACGAGCCATCAGGGGGCGCTCCAAGCTCTGCATTATTATGTACTTCTAAAATCAGACAGACACCTTTACTTTGAATTACATGCGAGAGAAATCATAACTTCATATCTTGTACTACTGATTCCTGTCCTTAAGGCATGTTGTATTCGAGCATGACTCTGCATCTTAAAATCTGCTCTAATGCTGTGCTGAGCAATACTAAAATGGGTCAATTCCCCTGCTCATAATCTCATTATCTGATTTATGACCGCCAAAGAAACTACTGAGATTTACGGGTCAGCACAAATGGTTTGAAAACAATCTGAAACAATCTTCAAATTGGTGGCGGAAATATTCATATAAACAAACACACTCACCAGTTTTCATTCAATGTATTATTTATCACTGACCCTGATGTTTTCGTTCTCCTTTCTCTATTATGCTCATATATTCCTCTCTCTCTTTTGCTGTAGTACTCTTAGGCATGACTCATTCCCACTCTCTGCATTAATACTATCATTTAACTTTTAAATGTTTTAAATGTCAACCACTACAGCGTTTATCACTGAGCTGCACAGACACATTATTTTTCTATCATTATTTTTAGTTATTTTTCTATCATGATGGGAACCTTCCACTGACTTGTGTTTTTTTATCCTAAGCTAATGATATGCTCTGTCCCCAATGCTCACACAAATCTTTCTTCATTTCACATTTTCAGTTGTATTTATATGACTGTATGTTATTTGACTTGTAAATGAATTCCCTGGTCACAGTGTTAATAAAGATGCAGTTTGCTATGTTCCCTAAGCTATGTAGAGACTCATTTTCAAATAAGTCAAATTATTCAGATGAGTATGCTAGCAGTGGCAATACTCACGATAGAATGGCGGACAGAGAGAAGAGTTCTGCTGTCAAGTAGGCCAGGTAAACCAACAGGAAGACGAACAGTGGCTCTATGATGCGCACTTTCTTCGTAAAACGAGTGACAAAGGCCAGAATAATGGCAAAGATGAGACCAACCAAAGTCCCTCCAATACTGACAACGAGGAAGGATGCTGGAAAAATTGCATATAAGATAACGGATTAAAAAAAAAAAATTACCCACTCAACAACTGGGTGTGAAAGAAACAACTGATACATTTTGTACTTACCAATTCCTTTAAAATAGTCTGCAGTGTGAACATTTCCTGGTCCCACTTCCACAAAGGATATGTACACTTTATATAAGACCTGTTGAGAGAATTACAAATTTATCACTTGCCAATCTACAAATCTAAAAAATTCAAATAAAATAGACATTAAAACATTTAAAAAACAAAAAACATACCTTTAAATGATAACCAAAATTCCAAAATTTGGGGTCGGTAAGATTTTTAAATTTTTAAATCTAAAATTTTAAATTATGCTCACCAAGGCTGCATGTATTTGATAAAAATATAGATAACAGTAATATTGTTAAATACTATTACAATTTACAATAATTATAATCTAGGCCTATTTTAAATATATTTTTAAAAATGTAATCTATTCCTATAAATTTACAGCAGCCATTACTCCAGTCTTCAATGTCACATGATCCTTTAGAAAGCATTCTAATATGCTGATTTTTGGTTTAAGAAACATTTCTAATTATTATCAATGTTGAAAACAGTGGTGCTGCTTAATATTTTTGTGGAAACTGTAATTACATTTCTTTAAATCATTTTAATGCATCCTTACTAAATGAAGAATTAATTTTGTTCACACTTTAGTAAATATTGACTATGACTTTTGCCTGAATAAACTCCTAATTTGCTGCTTATTATTAATAGTTAGTAAGGTAGTTGTTAGGTTTAGGTATGGGGTAGGATTAAGGGATCTAAAATACGGTCATGCAGAATAAGGCATTAATATGTGCTTTATATGGACTAATAAACAGCCAATTTGCTAGTAATATGCATGCTAATAAGCAACTAGTTAATAGTGAGAACTAGTCCCTAAGCTAAAGCGTTAGCTTAATTAATGTATATATGTAGTCAACACTGACATTCAAAGCTAATGGAGAAAGTGCATTTGAAATTGTTCCCCGTAATAGCAATATAAGATTTCCTAGAAGAGTTAATATGCAGCTCAGCATCCAAACTGAAGATGTGCAATTTTGTGAAAAGCTTTTTTCATCTCAAATGTCTCATGATTGCCTTGAATAATAAACCTGTCTTACAATATGGCCATTAGACCAGTAGCACAAGAGACCAAGCCCTGCATTTGGCTCAAGTCTGTTCACTCCTCCTTATGACTAAATGAACAAGGTGTTATCGTCTAGCTTTGATAATGATTATAATAAGAAGAGGCTGCACCTGTTCACCATTAGTAATTGCCCTTGTCATTTGTTAAGGCTTTTTTTCAATCTGTTATTCAGTGCATCACATCATTAATATCAGTATTCACATCAATAACAACAAGTGTCTAATCAACAACAGATTAGTCTGATTGCAAAGTCAAAGCTGGATTTTCAGTAACAGCCTCTTAAGTTTAAGTGCATGCTGGTTTGAGTGCTTTCCACTTGTTTTTAGACACTTATTATAGATTGAGAAGGCAGCTCTCAATATAGCAGAAATCTGTCATGAATACATTTATTGGTATGTATTCAGAAGGTATGCATTCCAAATAGCCTGTCCTCAATTGCTAAGTGACCTTCCAGTAAAACACACAATCACACTACTACCACTTCTACACTGAAGCCTGATGAGAACCTGCTCATAAGGGGAAAATCCCTAGAATGTGACTGTCGTAACTTTACAACTAAGCTTCTAAAAAAGGAGACTTACAATAGAAATTTTGTAACGACCCAGCTTAAAGAGCAGTGACATGAAGAGAACAAAAGATAATTATTATGGCTGAGAAAAGCTGTTATTTAATGCCATTGAAAGGGATAGTTCTCCAAAAATCTTTTATTCCCCCTCGTGTTGTTCCAAACCTGTAAGACTTTCTTTTTTCTTCTGTTTTCTGTGAGACACTAAAGAAGAAGATATTTTTGAAGAATGTTGGTAATACAAACAATTGGTGCTGCCAACTGGCTTCCATTGTATTTGCACAAAAAAAGAGACATATCTCAAAATATCTTCTATATCCCACAGAAGAAAGAAAGTCGTACACTTTTGGAACGAAGTAAATGATGGCAGAAGTTTCATTTTTGGGGTGAACTATCCCTTTAAGAGATAAAAATTAAATGTTAAGTCTGATTTTAGACCATTCTGTGTGAAAAAAAAGTTGATGCACATAAGAGTCTCTGTTTCTGTCCAATCTGCTAATTCATGATCTTTGATTCACCCTTTGTGTAGGATGCACTTCTACAACATTCACAACTGACCTATGAAAGAGCAACTCAAAACTATTCCACTACATGATTCAAGACCTTTACAGAGTAAGTCTCTTACTGCTGTTCCTCATATAACCTGTGTATTCAAGCATAAACATGCAGACCCAGATAAATAATCTTCTTAATGGCATTCTGGAATGGATGGATACATCCATGCTCTCACATTCCAGATGGAGTGAGGCTGATGTTGTAGGGTAGATTGAGGTGAAGTAGGTGGGGAGTGTGTTTAGTGATGAAGGGTCACTGGGTGTAATCCTTTACATATGGGTCAACATGTGTGATAGCTATAAAACTAAAGGGACAGACTTGCATAGTCAACACAAACTCAAGACTGCACAAGCAACAGCTTGATATTCTATATCACATACACATAGCATAAACAATTAACACTAGATTGATGATTTTTCCTCTAACCAGTAGCTACTGTATGACCTCAGAGTCATTATATAAAAAAATACAAAGAAATGGGTTGGATAATTGAGTGGAAATGTCTTAGCCTAAGTCATTTACTATCGATTTGCTTCTCCAGAGCAAGTAAATGACTTTTGGTTATGTTTTAGACCATAATCATGTCAGCACCACAGCAGAGGGTTCTGGTGTAATGTTACCACAACAACAGAGATGCGACTGAACAGAGAGAACACAGAAGGATGGAGAGATTTTCCTCATCTGCTTTGAGCTAACCTTGACTCTCATGTGTCCACAAGAAAATAATTAGAGTAAGTAGGTAGGCCTATATCAAAACCCTCCTGTATCAGTCACACTGAAAAAACATGTTGTTTTTTTTTCAACATTGATAATAATAGGAAACAGCAAATGAGCATATTACAATAATTTCTGAAGGATCATGTGACACTGAAGACTGGAGTAATGGTTTTGGTGAGCATAAGAGACTTTCCAAAAAAAAAAAAAGCTTACTGACCTCAAACTTTTAAGGCAGCGGCTATTTGCACTAAGTGTAAATAGCGATAGACGCTATTTACACTGAATGCAAATAGCAATAGCAATTAGATGCTATTTACACTATGTTAAAAAAGCAAGATTTTCTGCTATTTATACTACTTATTGCAAATAGTGGCAATTATCTGCACCTCAGTGTTGTAGTACATTATAAAACAGTAAGCGATAATAATGTACTGAGTGTAAATTATAGTTTTAATTCAAATTATTAAATGGATGCCACCTTATTGGGACAATAAAGCCCTCCCTACACCTACCCTAACCCTACCCGATACTTTATTTTCAACTTTTTGATTATTTCCTTCATTTTTATTGAAAATAAATGCCTTTCTGATGCGATATGAGATTTGAAAAGGGAGAAAAGAAGTTGGGCAAAAGGCGGGCTTGAACTCTTGTCTTTTTTTAGTGTTGACTAACCCAATCACACGTTAGTGGGCGGAGTTAGTGTAAATAGCCTTTGCCAACAAGGCGGGCTTTTTGCACTTAGTGTAAATAGACACTCCGAACTTTTAAATGGTAGTGTATTTTCTCTCACTGTGCTGACCACATTGTGTCGCATTGCCCATGCTTATATAGTAAAAGTAATTTGTTTATTATAAGTAAAGGATCGAAGCAAACAAGAGTCATAAAGCGGAAGATGATTATAAAAAAATCCAGACTCACCACAGTGACAGCATCATTGACCAGTGACTCGCCAAAGACAATGATGAAGAGTGTTTCATTCACATGGACTTCTTCAAACACAGCAATCACTGCTACAGGATCCACAGCCGAGATCAGAGCTCCAAACAACAAGAAATCCATCAAACCTGCATTTACTTTTTCATCTGCACACACACACACACACACACAGTACAAAACAAGCTGCAGTCAATAATTACAACCAAATTGGCCGTAGTACAGCCCTAATGGTGTGCTGTAGTAGTTAAAGATCTGGCGATTCACTATAGTGCACTTGAGCAAAGCACATGTGGGAATGTCCTTGTGCTAAGAGTATTAAATGTTGCCTTGGATGAAAGTGACATCTAAATGTTTACTTAATAGGTTTCTTGAACTAAAACATCCTTACACCACATCTAAGTAATATGGGCTACTTGGATTCAACAATTATAATGATAAAAAAAACTCACAATATGAAACATGATTGGATGAGCTAAGTTTAAAGCAGTTGTTTATATTTATATATAAACGTGAAAAGTGATGACAACTGAATTATTAATGAGTCCATCCAATTAACTTACTCTATCACCTATATTTAGACTTATGAACTAGATAACTCTGTGAAAAATTGTGGTGATAATAATTATTATTAATAAATTGAATCCTTTATTGAACGTTCCCATCTTTTATCTTGCAGTTGTCAGTATTTTCTAAATGAAATAAGCAATTGAAGTAAAAACAATGTAACAAAATGCCTGTAATAGCTTATTTAATAGCTTATGGTATTTATTAAAGCAGTGATTTGCAACCAGGGTCAGGGCCCACTAGGGGGAAGTTAATAAACTTCTGAGAAGGGTTTAAGAATCTTAATTAATATGCTAAAAAATATAAACATAATATTTCTTATTTTAATTTATCCCCTCAGCAATGCTTGTTTTTATTGAGGAACATGCCATGTTCTTGAAATGTCTGCAATCTAAAAAATTATTCAAGGTTTATTATTTTAGTATGCTTACCCACTCATAATTTTTCTTAATAAAAAGTTCCAAAACAGGCCTACATGGCTAAAGCACTGTATGATTATGATAATTTAAGAAGTGTCATATTTGGTTCTATTAGTTTGAACTGACACCCCATAACTCACCTATGACCCCTGCCATCTTGACTCCATAGAGACAGAATCCAGTGCAGAAGGCATTCCACAACGTGCCTACCACAGCATACATCAAAATGGCACCCAGGTTGTCGAAAAAGAGCCGTGCTGGCATAAAATACCCAGCATCCCCCACAATAGTTGGCAGGAGAAAGAGGAAAAAAAGTCCTGGGTCCAGTTGGTATGGCTGCTTCTTGCTGGCGATAAGAACCACTGCACCCAGAACCAGACCCAGCAGAATCAGCATGCAGCTCTCCGGGACTGCTGTGGTGAAACGCTGAGAGAAGTGGAATACTGAAGATTACAGAGCAAACAAAAGAGAAATCAGAGAAACAAAGGTAAAATGGATTGAGATCTTATGTTGCCATTCAGTGTCATTAAAAATGTAAATATGCTTTTAGTGAAATGTCACTATAGCTGTATATAAAATTTCACCCCTATTAAACAGACTTGAATTGGTTTTTGCACACAATGTAAATACAGCACACTGCATTCATGTACTGCACTGTAGTAATTATATAGTATAGTAATTATATTCCAAAGTATATATATCTCAATCAAACATCACTGCGATATTTGATTCAAGATGCACACGTGCCTATTTTATAAACACCCAAATGCCTAAAATAATAAAACAAACCAAACAGCATGCAAAAAGCTAAAAGCTAACGTTTCATGGCCCACAGCAGACAACAAGCCTCATTTAAAGAGTAGTTTATAAGTTGCGGCTGCTGTAATTCCATACCGTGGTTTCAGATGAATTGTTACTCAACACCACTCTAACGTGCAATGCCTTACAGTGACAAATAGTGAGTCACAGAGGGACAGTAAGTGTGCCTCTATGCTGTCACAAAAACATCAATCTCAAACTGCAGCTTTAAGAAAGAAGTATAATATACACAAATGAAACAAATGGTCAAAAACTGAACAAGGTGACTGCATACTCACTTCACCAGTAAAATGCATGACCTTACTCCATGGAGCAGCTGCATCACCATATTTCCACTGGGAAATTCAGTATGACCAGTTTCCATTCACAAGTCAGACATATCAAATGACCGTACAAGTGATTATCAGAAGCGGAACAATCACACCGCAATAACTCAGGTTCTTGTTCCTCCTCATCATCATGAATTAGGAGTCGGCTGGATCAGGACCCTGAAACATGAGGTGTAGGCCTATGCTTCACATAATAAACCACAAGTAGTGTTTACATGGGCAAAAGGGAATTTAATAGATTATAAGGAGTTTAGCTATAAAGAATGGGGATATTTTAATGAAAATAATGTTGATTAATAAACCTTATTACACACAATTACCTCCATTTACAAAAGTAGTCCTCATGAAATGCCAGTGTGTAAAATCACAACACATTACAGCATAACGAGAGATTCTAATGGCACTAATTATTAATGTTTCCATGATCCGAGTGATTTTGTGGAGGAGGGAGAACATACTGCACACCTCTGCCAAGAAACATAACAATCACCGCTCACCATGAGTCATTCACACAAGGACAGAAAAACACTGACGTACAACCAAAAAAAGCATACTAGACATCTGCAAGAACACATGCATAAACAACAACAAAAAAGCCTAGATATAGACGTAAAATTCACAGCGCTACTCGTTCATTTCATTCATACTGACACCTGTGTGCATGCCACTCCAACCTCTTACTATTGTAATAGAAAAGACCTTTATACATGTGAATATGACGCTGACTACTGCTTAATCATTTCTATCACAAGACTTCCTGCTTTTAAATTATAACTTAAAATAAGCTTTTAATAATCAGTCCAGATAGAATTATAACCATAATGAAAGACAATTAAATCCAATTAAACCGATGCCCTTCATTTTCAGGGACAGGCAGAGAGAGAACTAATTAGGAATATGGAGTAGAGTGCCGTCCCACTTTGGTTACCTTTATTAACATTAGAACAGGTCTATCATTAAATTAAAGTGAGTGTGTAATGGGATGGTGCTTTGTATAAACCCCACGACTCAAACTCTACAACTGTGAGAATGGATGTTTCAAAAGAGTGTGTTCTGAATGGAGTATACTCTGAAAAATGAGAGTGTGAAAGTGACAGGACAGATCATAAACATCATTACATGGATGTTAATGTTTGTGTTTGTCTGTAGCTGAATTAATGAGCAGACAGTGTCAATGGCAATTGCTGAGCTTAAATTAAAGTTTTTTTATATCATGAAAGTCATAAAACGAGACGGTAAACAAAGACAATGTTACAAAAGATTTCAGATAAATGTTGTTCTTTTGAACTTTTATCAAAGAATAAACATCGTTTCCACAAAAAAATACTAAGAAGCAAAACTGTTTCATCCCTAATAATATAAAATATTTCTTGAGCATCAATGATTTCTGAAGGATCATGTGACACTGAAGACTGGAGCAATGGCTGCTGAAAATTCAGCTTTGCCACCACAGGTATAAATTACACTTTAAAATATATTTAAAAATCAGAAAAAAGTTATTTAAATGTTAATATTTCACAATATTAAAATTTTTCTGTATCTTTGAGCAAATAAATGCAGTATTTGTGAACATAAGGTACTTATGAAAAATACAGATCTCAAACTTTTGAATAGGGGCATCCATAAATTACACTTGGCAATGTCACAGTAAGGGGTAATAAGGCCCCTGATCTGTGTGCCAAACGTGTGACACCATAGTCATTTCAATAATGTACTGATGCAATGTTATAGGAGTACTATAATGATACAGTAGTTTAAGGATAGTATAAAAACACATTGTGTTTTTGTTACCTATGTAGGTGACATGCTGTTTTCTTAACACCAATTCAAGCTGTGTGTACTCAGCACTTGAAGTCAGTTGATGTGCGCAGGTGCTTCAGACAGTGCTACTTTCTCTAAATGCAAGATAAATATTCAGAGTGAATTTTGATGGTGTTACTGTGTCAATTGAATCATGGAGAAACAGATGATTGAGCTGCCAGAACTAAATGATCTGATATAACTGCACGTCTTAGCCAAAAATACAAGCTGGAGAGACGCCCACGCATGCAAATACAGGAGGCAGTGCATTTTGTGTATGTACTATATATGCATGTATTTTCATGAATAAACTACACCACAAAATGTACAACGGGTTTTTCTGTTAACCATTTTGTCCTCAAATCCTGAATTCTGCATTCATGGTTCATTATTTAATCTGCAAGTTGATTACCATTACTGTACAACATGACATGTTTTTCATGCCCAACTGAGAATTCTCCTGTGTTAAGATATTTTTATAATATATTTTTGGCACTGTGAGCTCTCAATATACTACTTACTTCAGCACAACTGAACACAACAGACCTCTCACATAAAGAAATCATTCCTATGAGTTGGATATTTTCAATGTATCAGCTGAACCAGTTGACAAAAGAGGTCAAATTCATTCACGAATAGCACAAAACCAAACGGTTCTCGTGGGAACTCAAAACAATGACTGTAGTAGGATTTGACTAATCGATTTTGGTGAAAAATATTAACCAAATAGCAGCAATATTGCAGGTTAAACGTTTTGGAAATAACTTGATGGTATGAAAGTTTCATTCATACACATGCAAAGCAGTGCTGTTTTTAAAGAGATAGTTCACCCAAAAATCAAAATTATGTCTTCATTTCATTTGTTCCTCACATGCTTGACCGATTTTCCAAAAGGCTTCGTTGAATAAACATGAGCACGTAATGCATGTTTAAAAATCAAAACGAGGCGCGGGTGTTTTTATATCACTGTATTTCTGAGGGAAGAAGTCTTTAGAGAATGTTTATTGTCATTTTCATGTCATCTTGCATGTTATATGCCTGATAAAGCAGCGCTTGTTAGCTCAGCGTTGCTTTGTGTAATGTACAGCCCAGCAGCCATTTCCGGGGAAACCTACTTACTGCTAGAAAGCGCCTCCTGCTGGCAGAGAATGAATTTGCATTTTTAGTCCGTCCAAGTAGTTATTGCTGCATCTCAGGTTGTCTGATTTACTCAGCAAACAAATTTTGCTTGTTATCAAAAAATAATCTACTCTGGCTGTTGTCACTGATTCTATTTGGATGTCTACCGGAAGTTAAGTTAGGCTGATAGACATCATGATGATAAAGGCCTAACGTTACTTAATTTTTGTACGCGAACGTGCAGCCTTTCAAAGTATACTCCATTTGAAGTAGCGCTCTAGAAAGCTTCAACCACGTTCAGTGTCTGCTCTATTTTTCCCCGTTAAGTCATGACTGATGATAAATATTTTTAACTCTTTTAAACCAAAGCTGAGCTGTGTCATACCCTCTCGCTCACAAGCGTTTGTCAATGTGAGCGTCTGTTGTTGCAGTCTAAGCTATTTTGATATCCGTCTCTTTAGTTTAGTTTTCAACTGTGAAACAACGGCCAGGAACAGTGTTGTCACCATCTGGAAAAACTGATTACTGTTAAATAACTTCAGTGCGCATGTGCAAAGTACAAAGTACGCTCGTGATCCCCGCGCAATCCGCCGCATCCCGTGTACGGAAAGAAAATGTACTACTGAACTCCTTAAAAGGAATAAATATGGGAGGAAAATATATATTTCAATACTTACTTTCACAGTTTTATCAATGGGTAATTGTATATAAAATTGCGGGCATCAGGGATTACGCCTGGCATTGAAACTGCTTTTGAATGCACAATAGCTTTTTAGTTTCACTTTCACTTTCGAGATTCAGGATCGCATGTATTGTTTCTACTATGACTATTCGTCATCGTCCCGCCAAAAAACAACCAAGTCACTGATATTTAATGCTGTTGAATGTTTTGTTTGCACTTTATCAGAACTACCTCCTATCTACTGAATAGCAAGATGTTAAAACTTGTGTTTAAAGGTCCCATGGCATGAAAATGTCACTTTATGAGGTTTTTTAACATTAATATGAGTTCCCCTAGCCTGACTATGGTCCCCCAGTGGCTTGAAATGGCGATAGGTGTAAACCGAGCCCTGGGTATCCTGCTTCGCTTTTGAGAAAATGAAAGTTCAGATGGCCCGATCTGGAATCTTCCCCTTATGTCGTCATACGGGGAAAGGTTACGTCCCCTTTCTCTGCTTTGCCCGCCCATGAGAAAATGAGCTACGACCGTGCGAGGCGAGCGAGAGACATCATGGCTTTCAAACGAGCGAAGCACTGTTTCGCGTCTGATTAATAAACTGTGCATATTAACAGACAAATTATGTTCATATTTAAAAGTCCAAACAGTCAGTAAGCGACAAGTGCTTGGAAACACTGTTTTGTAAATGATTTATTGATGAGTCTGCTGCTTTAAAGCAAACTGAAAGCGTTGCTTCTCTGCCGCTCGCTGCTCAGAACAGACGCCTAGAGAGGCGACACTGCGCCGGGAGAGAGACCTCGCGCTCGCGGGCCAGTACTGGAGACATCTTCCAACTGAATCATAAGGTTTTTTTTTTTTTTTTTTTTTTTTTTTTTTTAAGTCGCTAGGTTTGTTAGTATGTACCCGTTATGGGAAAAAAGCCGCCTAAAGGGTCTGAAAGTTACTAAATATGGTTCTAAAGTTGCGCTCGTGTGTGTGAGACACGGAGCTGATGGCAGCGGGCGGTGGCTATTGTTGCGGTCCGCCCAGGTAAAGTTTATGTGTGGGAAACACTGACCGTATCCAGACACAATATTTTAAACTAACCACTCAGAGACGTCCTGCTGTAGCTGCTGAGTTGCAACTTCTTCATCTGGTGCTTCTCCATCCGGATCAGATCCTGGGTCAAACTGAATAGCTTGAAGACTGCGTGTCTACAAGCCGTTGCGATACATCCACTGTCAACATTAGCGCATGGTACCGTGGCCGCAAGCTGCAGGACACACATCCACCCTCCACCTTGCCCCGCCTCTCTCCTCATCATTAGCATTTAAAGCTACAGACACAGAAATGTCTCGTCCTAAGGAAAGCTCATTTTGGGACTGGCTCGTAGTGGCTGAAATTCTGCACCAAGGCTGAATTTTGGGAACGAGACTTCAGATACAGTACTAGGGACCACTTAGGCCTATATAAAAGCATCCAAAAAACAGCATGTCATGGGACCTTTAAAGAAAACTTATCAAAAAGGGTCACATAATTTTATGTTTTATGTTATGTTAAGTTACATATTCACTTTTTACTATGGCAGGGCCTGCCATCTTGTCTTTTTGGCTTGTTGTTTCTAATTGCACTTTAACCCCAAGGGGGAAATCCAGATTAAATCGCAGAAGGGAAAATCAAAACAAAATTAAGTTAAAACTTGTTTTGAACAATTTCTTTGTCATCGGCAGATTGATTTTAAGTGGGGGGGGGGGGGGGGGTCGATTTAAATTGAAAATCAGATTTTTTTCTTAGGCCATATCGCCCAGCCCGCTGTTTATTAAACCACTTTTTATTAAAATGCTGAATTTAGTATTACATCAGCGTGAACTTGATCCTTCTCCCCAATTCACAGGACAAGTGTGACACCAGAAGAAAGTTTCAGATATTGTACTAAATGTGATTTGTTTTCATTTTTTTTATTAATAATTAATGACCTCTTGGGTGATATTACTGTATCTGATACTAAATTAAATTGTCTAAGCTTTCATTTTTAGTACACAATATTGCTGCTATACATTTGCATTTTTGTATTACAATATATTGTGACACGATATTGTTATACCCCTGCATGGTTTTGAATGTTGAACAATTGTATATATATATATATATATATATATATATATATATATATATATATATATATATATATATATATAAGAGGTACGGAGAATGGATCAGATTTTATAGGGAAAGACTGCCTAGTTAAATGTTTAGCCATGTCACTCCTGATTTTTTAACTAATCAATCATGTTAACAACTTTACAGCACTTGTTGTGAATTTGACTGACATTGTAGTAGGGTCGCTTTGTGAAAACATCTAAATGTTTAATTATAGAGACAGTAAGACAGAAACTCACCTGTTCCCCACTCATATTGGTATGAAAAGGTAAAGAGGTGTTTCAGGTCTCAGGAGACTAGCATAAATTGACCGACAGCTTCATCTGCTGTTTTTGGAAAAGAAAGTTGCTCAATTGCACATGTGAGAAAATCAGCCTGCACGCATTTGTGAGAAAATCAGCCTGCACGCATTTGTGAGAAAATCAGCCTGCACGCATTTGTGAGAAAATCAGCCTGCACGCATTTGTGAGAAAATCAGCCTGCACGCATTTGTGAGAAAATCAGCCTGCACGCATTTGTGAGAAAATCAGCCTGCACGCATTTGTGAGAAAATCAAGCCAAGTTTCCTCATAAAAAGGCAGTCTCACAGTTGTAACACAATAAATATATTTGTCCATACGTCTGCATTTTCTCTCAAATAGTTTTGTATTTGCAAATCACTTTGTGTTTGCTTGAAAGTCGAGTTTTTCTTTGCAAAGCAGATTGTGTTTATTTGCAAAACACTGGATTTGTTTGATGAATATTGGCACAAAATTCGCTCCATACATGAGGACTGATGATGGAAAGATGATGAGTCGCAGCCGTCCGCGGAGACTCGAGCATTTTGGAAAGGTGCCGGATCGGCGGGAGCACGGTGAGCTCACAGTGCACAGAAAGATCTCACGGGGTGTTACAGCACCGATTGCAATAACAAAGAAAAATCAAGAAAAATTCAGGTACACACAGAAACCCATCACTAACCGCAAAGTACAGTGCTGTCTCTTAAACCCTTTTTTTATTACTGCATCAAAATGTCCCTGAGGAAATGTATGGGCTTTATTGCCATGGCAACCATCAGCGTCTGCCAGCGCAGGTGCCTTTTTACGCACCGTTTTACAGCCATCTGCTGAACACACAGCGCCGCGCTTTAATAAAACGCACTACATATATTCACGTCCTCAAGAAAGTCAACTTTCCGCCTAACAACCAGATGTAGCGCCTACACACCAGTCAAAACAACTCGTTCAGTGCGCGAAAACTTACATTATTATTACAGAACTTACGTATTTTCGCCACACTGGCCACTAAAAGCCAGCTGGCTATGATGTAAGGTGTCTGCACGTAGCTCCATTCCCACTGCACTATCTTATAACCTCCTCCTCCTCCGTGCTGGTGAGACGACTCTCCGTCCTCCGCAGACCGGGAGAGCGCAATCCCGGGATGCCCGTACTCGACGGGGGATGTGACGGCAGGTGCGGCGCTTACCCCCAGCTCTGGCGGCAGCGATGCTGCTGTCACGTGAAGGTCAGTCGTTGCATTACTAGCCACCGTTATGAACAGGAGCAAACTCAAGCCCTGCATCTTTCCGGCGTGTTCAACGGCGTGTCATCTTCGTTGCTTTTATACACTCCTGTTGCGATGGGAAGCCGTCCGCGGGACGCCCCGTTACCGGTTTACAGCATCAACACACTCCACTTACCGGTAACTCGCGAAGGTGCAGCTGGCGTATAGGGACACGTGATTCATTCGTGCACGAGGAGGTCCTTATTAAAGAGCCGCCACTCATCATTCTCATCAAAACAGTCTCAGAGCATTCAAAACTCGCGTTGTGCGCCACGAATCATTACATAATTGAGAAATACATTTGCTTTTGTAACGGAATAATCAACAAGTCGATTCAACCATTTACGCAGTATATTCTAAATTATAGATCACTAAATTATAAAGCAGCTGTCAATTGAATTTGTAAAAAAAAGACACATGCGCCCCCAGGAGGACAAAACAAAGCATTTCTGGCATCTGACCTTGATTGTTTGATTGGCAATATGCAAATTAATAATAAAAACAGGAAAAAAAAGTCCAATAAACATTTAATTTAATTTTTAAACAAAGCTCTTTCTTTGGATTCAAGGGCAACATGTCAATATAAAACAATTCTGAAACCGAATATAATGTCTAACATTAGAAGCACTGTAATTGCAAACAAAGTTTCTTTGTGCAGGTGTCAAGAGTGGTGACGGGAACGTCCAGCACTGGAACACGCTAATAGTGATACATTCAGAGTGAAGAACACATGCACTCATGCACACAGGTAATAAGGTCAAACATAAAACAACAGGGTGATTCATAGTGACTCTAAATTCCTACAGCATAACCCCCTGTGCAAAAAAGTAATACCAACAAAATCCTTAAAATATGTGCTCGGAACAGTTTTTAAAATTGTGCCTTTAACGCAACACTTCTCTTCAGCAAGAAACAGAGTGGTCCATGCACATTTTATGACATCATAAAATTGGAATAATAATAAAAAAAAACTGCACAATAAATATTTTATGAGAAATGTGATACAGCAGAATACAGGACTGTTGTAGCATCCACAAACCTATCAAGAGAGCTCTGTGATTAATAAAAGAAAAACAAATGTGACCTAGTTTACGTCCTCTCTTATCAAGATCTCCTTGGTAGTCAGGATATTCAGTTGAACACCACCCAGATGCACATGGGTCATGAAAAAATTAAACCCTGTACAAGACTAAGGAGTTTTCAATGGTCAATTATTACTGACAGTGCCGTTTATTCCAGGATTTAGCTTCATTAATGGGCACAGGAAACCAGTGTGTTTGAGTTACCCTATTGCACTGATCTCAATTACTGGCTTCCACGATCCTAACATTGAGCTGAGCCATTCTAACTGATACGGCTAAAATATAAAAGGGTTGTCTTTAAAAAAGCAGTATTAACTTAAAAACTCTCAAATCCTACATTATCCTACAAGTATGCATATCCTTAACAGATAAATTGTGCTCCAATCTATGCAATCTAAGGCTCTATACAAAATAATATATGTGCATCTGGTCAAAATATACAGCATTTTAATTCACCGGATCATATATGCATCTATTCTCCATCAGTAAACATGGTATTTAATACTATGCCATTAAAGTTTGAACCAATCAAATCACGAAATGTCTAATGGATATCATGCACACACTTCAGGTATTTGTATAGTAATGCAGCTGTTTGTATTTCATCTGGAAGTACATGATTCATTCACTGCATCGTCCAGATTGGCAGACAAATTTAGTTGCAGACATCCCATGAAATGTCTTTACCACAGTTCTTCCTGTCATTAATGCAGCTCTCCTAATGGCCTCATTGCTGCCTTGTTACAGTTTCCACCACATGAGAACTATCAGCTTCAGACTTTCCCGTTACTACTGCCGAGGCCAAGGGCCTGCACCACGTCCACACTCAGCCCACTCTTCAGAGTCCTCCGCACTGCAACACAAGCAGCACACCATTAAAACCACAACACTTTTTGTTAGACTGTAATATAAAACATGCAACTCCGTGTCAAACAATCTAAATAATACATAAACTATTAGCACATGTATAAAGACCGTCTTTTGATGAACCAAAATGATCTGGAACAGTAAAGGTAAAGCTTTCCTGTTGTTCAAACAGTTGAGCAAGGCGTTAGCAGCTTGATAAATGTGTACCTTGAATGTAATGTAAGTCACACTGAATAAAAGCATCTGCCGAATGCAAAAATGTAAATGCAAATAAATGTAAAGTTGTAGAAAAATGAGCAAATATTTGACAAAGTTTTGCAGGCAAAAATGACCAACTTGAGCGGTTGCAAAGTCTGCATGCTGAAGTCTTTCCTCATATTAAATTCTCGATAACATTAATTCATATTCCTATAGAAATGACGGCTGCACTTTATTTTACGGTACTTGTACTTACATGTACTTACAATCTACTTGCCTAAGAAAGTACCAGTAATATAAGGTAACTATATGGGGTAGGGGTAGGTTTAGGGGTAGGTTCAGGGTTAGTACTAAGTTATTACCTAGTTATTGTAATTACTATAATAAGTACATAGTACATGAGGAACAGGACTGTAAAATAAAGTGCTACCGAAATGACTGTATTTGGAAACCATTTTGAATGTGACTGCGCCTTAAGACATATACCATAGACAGCTTCAGCCTATTACAAATAAATAAAGAGATCTCAGCTGCAGAGAATATTTTTCCGGTTTGTGTGCTTTCAGTTTCCATTTTTTAAAAGTGCAGTTGCAAGAATGCCCTACAAAAGACTTTTTGTGTTCGATTTCTGAGATATCTGGCAGTTCAATCCGGCACAAGCAGAAGTAATGAGGTGGCACGATGGATCTGACAGGGAGACTTAGGGACTTTTGAAAGCTAAGCAATGGTTGAAGACAGATTACATTGTGTTTTGGACACAGATAGTGTTGAATGCAAACAGTGGCTAAATCCTTAATCTCATCCCCCAGGTTTAGGGCTAAACAACCTTCAGAACTGGGTATGAAGTTCAGTGGTCCAAAAAAAAAAAAAAAAATTTAAAATAAATAATACGTTGAAAGTCAAAATGTACTCACATGACTTTCTGTTAAGCCGCGAGCGTTTTCGTGTTTTTGGACTAGACGCCCTCTCTGTGGGATTCTGGGTGACAGATTTAACCAGACGATCCATTATCTCATCTGTGGCATCGTCCTGTGAGCTGGGGCTGTCCTCTTTGGCTACAGACATGTTTGTGTTAACCATGCCAAAACCTGTGTAGAAATTACATTAGATCAATCATTACTGCGCTTATTTACTTTCTTTCAAAGGAAGTGTTAAAATGAATGAGGTTGGTATTACATCTTGGCAAGCTAATGAAAATCAGGTCATTTGTAAAAGGTTCACATATTAAGGCAAATACAAAGTTGGGTGCAAAAGTTTGAATCAATGGCTTATTCATTCAGGTTTTTCCATGTTTGTCTTGTCAGTTAGCCCTCAAAAATAATTTCAAAGGACATGATTAATTTACTATTTATTTTCTAATAAATCTGTTAGTTGAGCAAACCCACTCCATGCAGCTTGTGCAGTAACTCTACCTTCATCATCATCCTGTGCTGACTGGCTCTCTACTGGTGAAGTAGGAGCGCTGTCAGAGTCATAAGGCCACTCTGTGAGATCAATTATGCTCTCATTAATTATAGTTTTATCATATATTGAAAGCTGCACAATTGCTTTATATTTGCACATATCCATGCTCCAAATGCTCTACCTTCATCACTCAACTGAAGAGTTGGTGAAATTGGAGAAGTGTCACCACCAGTGGTAAGAATCTCTATAAAAAGATCCCCAAAATGACAAACAAAATAAAACTTAAATAATAATAATAATAATAATATCATCATCATCATCATCCAAACTCTTTGCAAAATGTCGTAACAGATGTAGCAGAATGAAAAAACAAGCTACATCTGGGCTGGGTAACTAAACTTTTTGTGATTGAAGCGGTAGTTTGGCTTGGGGATTTACCTTCCTGCAGATGCTACTTCTGTGACTATAATTAAACAAATTCCACAGGAAGGCTGGGTCCAAGCAGGAAGACCAACACTGGTCTAAACTGCTAACTTATATAACCTGGATTTGATGAATGAAGCTACAGGTGGAGAGAATAGAGTGATCCAATGCCAATTCAATTAATGGGTGTGTTGTGGTATCTTACTTCGTACAGCACGGCTCCTCCGCAGCTTGCTGTTGTCGTTGTTGGCGATGAGCAGGTTCTTCATGTTCTCATGGTCCTCTTGGGCTGGCTCTAATTCTACGGTTGAAGAAACCGGGGGTGGGTTGTCCTCCAGAGACAGTGGTGGAACTGCTCCAGAAAACTTCTCTGTCTGTGAGAAAAAAAGATTATTGGTAAAGTTTTTTTTTTGTCAATCTACTAAACTGACGATTGAGGGTGATACAGTGGGGTTGTGGACAGGACCATGAATCGGTTCATTTCCACAAATGAGTGATCTGAGTTCAATACAAGTTAAGCACTATTGACAAAATTTGTGGCATAATGTCGATCAGGGCTGTCGTCAGGAGTAGACTTGTCCCAGGCCCTGTGCTGAGGGGGCCGGATAAATGCTTTATACTGTGGAGTGTTCAGGGGTGGACTATGGTTTGGTCTGGGTTTTGTCTAGCAATGACCTCGATGGCACTGAAATGATGAAGATGTGAAATTGTCTCTTATTTTGTTTAAAAGAGCAATTTTTTTCTATTTAGTACTGCCCTTCAGAAGCCAAACAAATCGGGACACTTTATCCTAATCATTGTATACATACAATTTTTCTGAAGATCAGTTTAACTGCTCGGGACAAACAAGGGGCTCATGAACAACTCATGGTGAAAAAAAGATCACAGCATTAAGAATCAAGCACATGTAAACTTTTGAACAGGGTAATTTAAATAAATATTCAGCTATTATTATTCTCATTATTATTTTGTTAAACTTTTTAACATATTTCAGATTCTACAAGGTATGTGTAAACTCAAGACCACAACAGTAAGTTGGAAGAACATGAGTCATGATCATTAAAATAACTTAAATTATATCAAAAAGATTTAAACATTTTATGTGATGGAATGAGGTTAGTGGACTAAAATCAAAGGACATCTTAGTGTAGTCAAAGAATGTTTAAAGTTGATGATTTTCCTCAAGAGCTTCTATTCCTCACCTCTGTGATCATTTTGCCCCGGGTCTTGGTGCGCTCCCGGTGGACGGCGCGTTTGCGTTTCTGGGTGAGGACTCTCTCTCGTGTGGTGCGGTACTCAAGGGCAAACTCACTGATGATCTTACAGAACTGAGTCACTTTAGTGTCCCGCACTGAGTATGAGGGCTGACCCAAGTACAGCAAGAAGGAATGAAACCTGCAAAGGAAGTACAATGAATATACTGTATGCTCCAGTTAATCCTAATTAAAAAATTAGGCACAATCATTCAAGCTCACCAATTTATGGGAAGCATCCAAATGAAGTTGGTATCTTTTGATTTAACATGTTAAAGTATAAAAAGTATTACAGTGTTTTTTGTTTTTTTTACCTATTAATAATGCGCCTATGCACTACTTTCAGGATGATGATCCTTTCAGTACAGTCCTTCAGAAATTCTGTCATTTTGTTTTTCAAGTTAGGTTTAGCTTCATGTTTGGCCACTACTTTAAGATTGTCCCAAGATGCTTTGCATTTTCTCTCCAACTGAATCAGGTTTTCAGACAACTGCTCAAAATCCACCTGTGGGAAAAGAAAGGAGGAAGTGATAAATTAGCACTAGCACAAATTAAAAAATAATGTTGAACATTGTTAGGCATAATACAGTCATGGCCAAAAATATCGGCACTCTTGGTAAATATAATCAAAGGCGGCTGTTAAAATGTATCTGCATTGTTAATCCTTTTGATCTTTTATTTTTTTTTAAATTCACAAAAATTTAACCTTTCATTGTATAGTAAGAATTTAAAATATCATTATGAAATAAATGTTTTTCTCTAATACACATTAGCCATAATTAACGGCACCCTTTTATTCAATACTTTTTGAAACCTCCATTTGCCAGTTTAACAGCTCTAAATTTTCTCGTATAATGCCTGATGAGGTTAGAGAACACCGGACAAGAGATCAGAGATCATTCCTTCATCCAGAATCACTCCAGATCCTTCAGATTCACAGCTCCATGACGGTGCTTCTTCTCTTCAGTTCACTTCACTCATTTTCTACAGGATTCAGGTCAGAGGACTGGAATGGCCAGCAGAAGCTTGGTTTTGTGCTCAGTGACAAATTTTTGTGTTGTTTTTGATGTTTGTGTTTGGATTATTGTACAGTTGGAAGATCCAAACATGGCCCATTATAAGATTTCTAACAGAGTCAGTCACTTATTGATTTTTTTATCTGTTGGTATTTGATAGAATCCATGATGCCATGCGTCTAAACAAGATTTACTAGATACTTTTTATCCCTAGAGTGTTTTGCTGCTAAAAAAATTATTTTTTAGTTTCATCTGACCATAGAAGCCAGTCCCATTTGAAGTTCCAGTCATCTCTTATAATTGAATATGCTGAAGTTTGTTTTTGAATGAGATAGGAGAGTTTTTCTTGAAACCCTGCCAAACAACATGTGGTGATGTAGGGGCTGTTTGACAATTTTTTTTTAAAGGTTTTCTGACCCCGAGACTCAACTATTTTCTGCAATTCTCCAGCTGTGGACCTTGCAGAGTCTTTAGCCACTCAAACTCTCCTTCTCATCGGGCATTAGGACGATATAGACACACGTCCTCTTCAAGGCAGTTTCATAACATTTTATGTTGATTGTAAATTCTTAATTATTGCCCTGATGGTGGAAATGGGTATTTCACTGCTCTAGCTCTTTTCTTAAAGCCACTTCACTAATTTGTGAAGCTCAATTATCTTTTGCTGCACATCAGAAATATATTCTTTGGTTTTTCTCATTGTGATGGATATTTAAGGGAATTTGGACTTAGTTTTTCCCTCCTATTTATATTTCTGTGAAACAGGAAGCCATGGCTGGATAATTTCATGTTCATAATCACCCTGGAGTGCTCAAAATTGTGAATATGAATGGGAATATACTTCAGACATATTTTACTCATAAGAATTTCTAGGGGTACCAATAATTGTGTCCAACGTGTCTTTTGAGAAAAACATATTTCAAAATGTTTTTTTCCCTTATTTTAAATTGTTATTATCCAATGAAAGGTTAGATTTCTGTGATTTAAAAAAAAGAAAAAAAAAGAAAAGAAAAAGGATTAGCAATGCAGAATTGCAGATTAATTTTCACAGCCTTCTTTGATCATATTTACCAAGGGTGCCGATATTTTTGGCCATGACTGTAGGTAAGACAAACAGAACAAAGAAATCAAAAATGCATATAAAGAAGCATCTGAGTAACCTACTTTAGCAGAGCGTGTGATAGCAGGCATCTCAGAGTAAAGGTCTGTCGTATCTGGGTAGTTTTCCACCACAAAATTGCAGGTATGATGAAGCAGAGACTGCCTGTGTACTGTGTCCTTCACCTCAGTAACCTTCTCCAGATAACTGAGCTCAAAACCCTTAGCCTGCCAGAGAGCCAAGAAGTGCCAATTAAAGTCATTATGTGATGTTCAATGAAATACTACATTAGCTTTGTTGGCAACTGGTGGGGACATTTTATACATAAGTGCTGTCAATCGATTAAAAAATGTAATCGCGTTAATCCCACTCATGGACTGTGATTGATCACGATTAATCACAAATTTAAAACACTAGGATTTACCTGTAAATGTATTGAAAAAGAAAAGCATGACAAACTAGTTTAAAGAAACAGAACCTTTCACACCTCCGCAAAGTATGAGACAATCCTTATTATTCTTTTTTTTTTTTTTTTCAGCCATTATCAGCCTTTATGCTGGAAATAAAACGTTTACCAAGCCACAATACAACAAAACATTTTCTTGCGACATTACATGAAGTATTATGACAAAATGCATTATGAAGAAGAATTGGACCTGCATGTTTTGCAGGTGCATTAGAGCTAACATTAGCGTCATGCTACACAAGACAATTTATGAGATTAATAGTACACTTTTACTCAGAACTCACTTTAAACAGCCATCGAGTGTTTGTAATAACTTCCTTTTGTGATCACATGTGTATATACTTTGGGCGGCCGCGATGCATTATAAAAGTAGCCCAAAAAAAACGCAACCCACAGCTCTGTAATTTTTCCAGCGACTGTATTTTCAAAATAGCCCAATTATGCAGGAAAACCGTGACCCTGGCAACACTGGTTCGCTGTACCCTTATCACATATGAGAAATACATATCTCTCGCGCACTGTTGCTCTTTCTCTCCGCGTTCACTTCACTTTTGTCTAGCCCGGCAACGCATAAATCACATAATCCCTGCGTCCCAATGTGCATACACCCTATCTGCCCTAAATAGTATTGAAAATTACTAATATCACTTAGAATTTAGGATGGATAGTGTGCACATTGGGACGCAGGCAATGATGACCTTCTGCGCTGCGATGACAGCAAGAAGTTGGGGTCAAACCTTATCAAACGATTAATTTGCGTAAAAAAAAAAAAAATACTAACGCATTAAAATTTTTTGATTAATCGCATGCGTTAAAACGTTAACAGCCCTAACACATATACATATATACACACACACACACATACACACATATATATATATATATATATATGTATACATATATATATATATATATATATATATTAACATGGCTACTCATTAAATCAAAATGGCACAAATTAAAGGACATCATGTTCAACAAGTTTTTAACATGGCATTGCAACAGACAACAAGCTATAAATTTGGTACTGCTTTAAAAACCTCATTAAAACTACTGATATTTCTGAATATGTGAAATGTTCTTTTTATTTATTAAGTAAAGTTTAAGGGAGCCCAAATTGATGAGACAAGTTTCATTTTTGGGGTCAACTATTCCTTATAATAAATGCATAGATATGCTTCAGAAGGCCTTTATAACACTTTTTATGATGGATGGACGCACTTTTTTGGCCTTCAAAATCTCGACCACTATTCACTGCCATTATAAATCCTGGATGAGGGACACTTTTTAATATAACTCTGATTGTATTCGTCTGAAAGAGAAAAGTCATATACACCTAGGATGGCTTGAGGGTGAGTAAATCATGGGGCAATTTTCATTTTTTGGTGAACTATCCCTTTAAAATCAAAAATCAGTTTGATCTGTCTGCCCTGGTTTAAAACGAAAGTGTTCTACACATCGTAGTACAGAGTGAATACAGTCTTCACTACTTGTATGTACACGAGTTTGAAGAGTTCAAGAGGTTGTGACATAGTTCAGCACAGAAAACATGCCATGCAGGGTCTTGATCATATCTTATCTTCCACAAGGCAAAAGCAAAAGATTAAGGCATCAGCACAGAGCTGCTCTGACTAATCACATGTGTCCATCAAGCTTCAGACTGCAGCACTTGCCCTTACTACAGGTGCTTTAAAGGTAACTCTGCACCTAGGACTCACTGTGGAGGAGATGGAGCACTTACATTGGTGCTATTGAGGAAGTTTCCAATGGCCAGTAGTGTTGCTAGGATAAGCTTGAAGGTTTTGTTCTTGGCGAGTTGTTCCATACCCAGTTTCAGGTCAAAAAGAGGCTCGGCAATCTCCTGCAACATTCATGTGTGAGGGATAGAAGAATGACAGAGAAAGATAGAGATTGAGAACGAATGTTTGGAAATGAAAGCCTCACTAAACACATACCAATCAAGGTCGGAAGAACTCAATTTTAGAAGCCTAAACTACTAAATTCCTACTATCAGAACTAGAGTTCAATGATCAGACAATGCAATACTGAAACTGTGAATAAGTTTTTTTTTTTCAATGTCAAAATAGATAGATAGATAAATAAATAAATACAATCCCAACATTATAATGTAGTACACTGGCAAAAACAGCAATATGATAAAATACACTAGTGTTCTACTGACAATTAAATTTATTATAATAGGTGTAAACAATGCTTCGACCAATTAATCTAATCCATTAACTGTATAATTTTAAGGGTGCCAAGCAATGCAGCATTAGGTGCTTTTACGAGCATTTTTACAATTGCTTCATATGCAGCTTTCACAGATTTTCAGCAGACTTCACAGATTTATATAAATAATAATAATAATAATAATAATAATAATAATAATAATAATGACAATAATCTAATGCTTGCAAACACAATACTGAAAGTTTGGGGGTCAGGCTTTTGTTTTTGAAAGAAATTAATACTTTTACATTAAATTTATCAAAAGTTAGAGTAAAAAAAACAACAATTTTAACTGTCTATTCAAAGAATCCTGAAATAAATGCATCACCGTTTCCAGAAAGTAGTAAGTAAAGCCTGCTGACAATTCAGCTTTGTCATCACAGGAATAAATTACTTGCATTACTTTTAAATGGTCACCTCTGCATTGTGTAATACAACAGACTAGAACTAACATATAGTTGTAACGCTTTAGCTGATTAATCCTTTTATTATGATCATGTTACTGGAGTAAACAGGTTTTCATTCGAAGTATAAACTTAGTATAAAAAGAGGATTAATTGTCGTAGGGCATTGACCTTCTCCAGGGTCTCATAGTTCAGTTTAAAGGCCCAGAGCTGTAATCTGGCTGCGAGGCCACTGATGGACGAGAGAGCGAGCAGGAACTGCTCTGCTGTGCCCAGCGGTACATCAGGGTTGGCCAGCTGAGCCTCCTGAATCTTCTGTTTCTCTTCATCTGTTGGAGTCATGGTCAGGATTTTCTATAGGTGGATAGAAGCATATTCAGAGGATATTTTACTTCAGATTTGTAATGTATAAATTAATAATTTAAATCTTTCTTAATTTTATAATAATTAATTATTAAAAAAAATACTGATATTTATGCTCAATACAGAAATGAAGGAATGTTTAAAAACAAATTAAACAAGCTTCACTGCCACCTGGTGGTGGATGCTAGTGCTACATTACCTCAATGCCCTCTTTACTGATGGCAAACTCATCAAAGGTGAGGATGGCACTTTTAATGACATGTATAGCAGGCAAAACAGTCATGCCGATGTTGATGGCATTGCTCCTCTTCGGATCAAGCACTAAAATTTCTGCTTTCTTGATCTCAGCACCTTTCTGTAGGAAAAGGATAGAACCTTTTTTGCATGTACTGGCCATAATAAAAAAGTTGTTGCTTAAACATTTATTTATCCATATATTTAATAGCAGCATTCCCCCAGTGAGGTGACCTATCATCTTTTAGTAGTTCAATGGCTTTAGTAAATTGGTAAATTGTCATGTAAACCCTGAATGGTTTATTCTTAAATAAGTTTCCAGTTTGAGTTGTCTGGCATACATATGATCTATTTGTTACTAGTATGTACAAGATGCATAAGATTATATAGCTTCAATGTTTAAAATTGCAATTTGTAAAAAAATAAATAATTAAAGCTAGGGAGGGGGGGGGGGGGGTGTGTTGTACCTTTGCTACTGGAAGATCCTTTCCTTTGGACTCAAACAGGTGCTCCAGCTTAGCTGTATCGACTGCAACCTTATCAAGTGAAGCCCAAACTGTGCCCCGCCCAAACTTGCACTTCCTGGGGCTGTCGGGCTGCTTAAGCTCCTTCCAGAACAGCTTGACCGTTTTCCGTTTCTTTAGAAAAGCCAGATCATTTCCTTGAGACGGGGACGGAGGGAGGAGTCCTGGAGGAGGAGGAGGCACACTCAAACCTCCAGGAGGAGGTGGAGGAGGAGGGGGTGGATTCAGATGAGGAGGTCCAGGAGGAGGAGGAGGAGGAGGAGGAGGAGGCGGTGGGAGAGCAGAGCCCAGTCCTGGCACTGGAGGAGGGGGGTGGCGGTACTCCATTAGGCAAACCGGTGTCAAAAGTGTCTATATCCAGCACATCGATATCCTCCTCCTCCATCAGATCGGAGAAGTCAAGATCTTTAATCCGCAGAGGTCTGGACCTGGGCTGCAGCTTCTCCCAGGCATCCCGACTACCCCTGGATAATGGCGTCATCATTGTCTTCTCTAAACTCTGTGAATGAGTCTCCGCTTCAATACTGTACTGTGGACGCAGCTTCTTGCTCTGTTCCTCCTTTAGCCTGGCGCAAGCGGCCTGAGCAGTACCTTCAGGGATCTCCAGGTCCGCCCGCCTGAACGTGTTTTCTGTGGGCTGAGAAGCGTGAGACTGCAGTCTGGAGAGCCGTCCGGCCATACTGGTGATCCCATGGTCCTCAAGTGTACTTTCCAGAATAGGACTTTTTAGGCCTCCAGGGGTGTTGTTTTTGGAGTAGAGCATATCCAACATGAACTTCCTGTCATTAGAGAGGGTGCTGTGCTGTTCCGCTGTACTGCCCTGATGCTGCAAACCACCCTCTAGAGGAACAAAAAAAAAAAATAATTAAATAAAAAAAAAAATACACTGTGCTGAAGGAAAAATATTAGGGATGCACAATATATCGGTACCATACAATATAGATTACTGACCATACTGACCAATATTAGTGGGTTTTTTGTAGTATTATTTATCAGTATCGGTTGATATTGAATATTTGTTATTTATTTAGTATTTTATTGACAGCCCTAGAACTATCTACAGAGATAAATTTAATCTGCAGTCCATGGACAAGAAAAAAAGCGTATTATGCTTGTACTATAATAAACATTGTTACATGTCTAAAATACATGAGCATTAAAAAACATGCCAACAAACAAAAAAATACTACATTGAAAATTCATTAGATTATACTGAATATATAATTATGCATGTTCATTAACTTGAAGTTGTTTTTTTTAAACAATTTAAAACCAAAGTTAATTGTAATCTTGAGCAAATCTCAAAATATCAATTTTCATACCATAAATAAATGATAAAGTTATGATGCTTGAATTCATTTGTAGCATTTACAACAAAATAGTATGGAATTTTAATATTGGCCATGTATCAATTATCAGTCATACTCATAACATGAAAATAAATCTGCTTATTGATATTGGTCAGAATTTGTTTATATTGTGAATTGCTATAAAGTACAGTATGCAACATAACGGTGTTGCCATCTGCACTGTAATCAACCAATAATCTTTATTTCGGTATAATAGCAGCAGGCTAAAAGAGACATCCTACCTTCAAAATGCCCAGTGCAAGCACAGATCATGTTGTTCCCACATGCTACCATCCTCTAGTTTCAGTAACCCAGCGCAGACTAATAGCAGTAGCTCCTTTGAGCTCTAACAGCATTGTAGTGCTAGCTGCCTAAAACCTCTACATGCCAAAACGGAAACTGAAAAGGGGAGATCCCCATCTCCAAATCTAAACAGTTTACATCTCTGCCCTCTACTTCAGCTAATTTACATTCCCTGGACGAAAGGCCTGTTAGTGGCTATGTCATTTGGAGCAGGGCCACTAGAGCAAGAGATGGAATCACTCTCACATATTTCCACTTTGAAGATTTCTGCTTGAAATAAAGCTCTTGACTTCTCAAAGAAGCCCTCACACAGAAGTGCTTGACTACTGCTCAGTATCAGAAATATTCAATGAGCAGAAACCAGGTTAAGAAACCTACTTTTAAATAGATGCTTGATAGAAGAAATAAGTTTCTTCTTTTTTTCATTTAAGAGTGAAGGCTGGGTGAGCTTTGAATTAGGTATGTGGAAGACACACTGTTTGTTCATGTCTTAAGGTCACTGCACACTGAGTCCGAAATTTTCGCATGTTAAAAAATAAATACGACCTCACGTTGTGTCAATCACGTTTGCACACTGCCTCCGAAACTTTCGTCCATCAAAAAAAAATTCAGATCAGGTTCGATTTTCTGTGTTTTCACATCCATAGCATGCATTTTGATAGGAAAGGATGGGGAATACGAAAAAACGGAAAAACACGTGTGAAAATTTCGGACTGCAATGAACTTTAGGCAGACAGAGCAGCAGTATGAATGACATGGAGAATGACAGAGAATGGAATCTCTTGCCTGCTTCATTGTGGGCTGTTGTTGTGTCCTCTGGTTGCTCCAGGGTGTGCCTGGTCAAGTTTACCCCTTCAGACTCCTGATTATTACTAGATCCTGCAAGACACACACATACACAATGGAAAACACTGAAAAAACAACAAAAAGAGAGATCTAGCAGTTTTTGTAAACCATACAAAAACTTGATAATTCAAAACAAAAGTTCACATAACTGTTCTGAGTTAGTGACACCTCATGAAGCACACTACTAATATCCAAAAGATGGCCCAGTCCATGCAGCTAATCTACTAAAGACTTGAGAAAATGTTTGTTAACAAGGATCAGTCTCGCTACAGGAAGTTAATAAGAATTAGCATAAGCACTGTTTTAGTATTATTTGTATACTATTACGGTATTTATTTTGAATTAGCATTTATTTTTATATTTTCTGTTTTCATTTTAAAACATTAAGTTGTAGTTGTGCATGTCATTTTTAATGTATTTTTAATATAAAAAATGAACATCTATTTAGCTTTACTTTTATTTTTCTAACAAATTTTTGTTTTAATATTAAAAAAAAAAAAAAAAGAAAACAACGATAGATAGATAGATAGATAGATAGATAGATAGATAGATAGATAGATAGATAGATAGATAGATAGATAGATAGATAGATAGATAGATAGATAGATAGATAGATAGATAGATAGATAGATAGATAGATAGATAGATAGATAGATTAAGCTTAACAATAACAAAACATAAATGGATAATGACCCCCAAATTAAAATTCTGTCTGTGTTCAAGAAAATCATTTTAAATGTATTACTTTTTGTAAGGGACCATTTGAAATACTGTAATTATGTTCCTAGTATAAGAAGTATGTATGAATTATATTATGAAACATTGAAGATGTTTGTGTAATTTAATTTGCGATTTGACAGATTTTCTGTAACTTGAATGTTTTTGTACACTGTCTGTTTATGTATTGAAACTGGAAATCATGAATATTTGTGCTGAAATTGTCCTTCTCGGACGCCATAGTGATCAGGTGGACTATTAAGCTTAATAAGATGGCGGGTGGACGAGAATGTGAGACGCTGATTGTTTGAGCCTATATTGTTTTAATGTGGATTTTATACTTTCAATTCAACGCACATCTGATGATGACAAAAGGATTATCATATTTGATTTACATTCATGTTGATTGTAATTAAAGAAATACTTGAATGTTTGTTGTGTAATGTTATCGATTGTGATGCTTATTTATGCAATTCAACATGTTTAAGAGTCTATGCTTGCATGATGAATCTTGTCATGTGTATGTGTTAAAACAGTTTTCAGGGTGCTGTGGGGTGTTGTGTGTCACTTCAAGGTGTACGGAATAAAGATGCTGCTTGAGTACACCGCGTTGTTGTGGTGAATTTAAGGAAACCTCATGCATCAGTTGAGGCTCTCGGATCCAAGGGATTGCTACACTTTTATTATTATTATTATTTTGTCTCAAATGTTATTGTCCATGCAATGGAAGTCAACGAGCACCTGGACATTCTTCAAAATATCTTCTTTGGTTTTCCACAGAAGAAAGCAAGTTTTTCCAGATATGAAACAACATGAGGGTGAAAAAGTGACCATTTTTATTTTTGGGTGAACTATCAATTTAAATCTCCCACAAGATGTTTCCCTACATATAGTAGTTTATTAGTGCATTTAATTTACTCGATGAGATATAGCTCTTTAGATACAGCAGTTATGCTGACTAGCAGGTGCAAACATGCATGCTATCAACTATCATTTCTGCTTCCATAACAATCATCTCACACTTCATTACCAACTTTCAGCTCTGCAGGACCCATGATTCCAGAAGAATACAAAAAGTTCATCCCACCCTTACAACATTAATAAAGTTAGGCAACTTCCTATGTATGCTTGACAAACCGGATGACACACATGCAAGCAATAATTGAAAGTGTGCAGCTCTAAAAAGCAGTCAGAACCATCACAGTTGGAACGCTGCTGAAAGTTATGAATCTCAGCAGGACACATTACATAATCGTGACAAACTTGCTCTAGAACAATCAGAGCACATTCCAGACTTGGCAATTAACAGTATGTGCAATAAATTTGAGGAGTTGACATACAGAGTGTAGACAAGCTCGTAATTATTCATGACAGTATACACACACAAACAGACGAATAAATGACCACAAATACACTCACACAGTCATATGCATTCGGATTTAGTAAAGCTTCACTGATTAGGGAACGCAGAGAGTTTAAGATGTTAGATCATGACTGGAGTCTTGATAGACAGAAAGACAAGCAAAGGAAGAGAACAACTAGACAAAAAGAGGAGACAAGTAGTGCAAAGATGGAATGCAGAAGACTGAAAAGGAAGAAGTCAATGCATATTGTAAAGGACAACAGTGTGACATTGTAAGGAACAGAAGGTCAGGTATCAGCACCTGCAGTGGTTGAGCTGGAGACCGGCTGCTCGGTTTCTGTAGATGCCTCTATGTCTGTAGACACCACGCTCTCGCTTAAAGACGGGCTCTCATGGGCGCCGTATGGCTTCCTTTTCTTCTCCCACTGGGATGCAGCCAGACTACGCAAGAAATTGTCTCTATAAAGCCAACAGAGAAGCAGCACTCATTTACTAAGCTGTAAATGGAGGGTTGGGTGACATAAGTGCTCTGATTCTGTAAATAAGTTATATATAGTAGACCTGCTCTGAAATGAGTGGTTGCAGAATACAGTGAAACCATAAACTAGTTCAAATCACAATGGCATATAATAAAACATTTAAGCTTTTGGGACTGAAAACTTTGTCCAGACCTTTCTTCTATTTATTACACACACAAAAAAAGATTATTTTAAAAGGTTATTATACAGTTGTTTGATACCGTGCAGTTATATTGCAAAGAGAAAACAAGCACAAAAAAGGCACAGGTAAGCAATATGGAATAATAAATAAATACATTTTAAAAACAATCCCTTGCATCCTATCACAGAAATCCAGCCTTGTGTCTGACAAAGCCCACCACCACAACCACCACCACCATAAATTATCTTAGAAATGATTTCCCACAACATACATGTAGAAACCAACACAAAAAACAAATTTTCTGTATGGTTATTAGTTTCAATAACCACCATGCTGATCAGGCTTGATTAACTCCAGTGATCCACCAGAAGAACTGTTCTAAACTCAGAGTTACACTGAGGCATGTGTGCCGAGAATAAACTGCTTCACATGAATGACACATGATTTAAGATTGTTTTTATTTTTTAGGCAGTAAAGTAGATTAAGTCATTGTTAAACCCATTGCCACTGCATTAATACGTGTTAATTTTACCTATGTAGAATCATTAATATTATAATAAGGATCATACGTGAAATTAAAAATAAATAGCCAAACTAAAGGTTAATATTCTCACACAGCACACACAGCCTCAGTTTCTGAGCATAGCAGCTGGGTTAGCCCCCAAACACCTGGCTGCATGCTAATGTATGCAGAAAGAGAGCCTGTAACCATACAGAGCTGCTGTATACTTACTCATAATTCCTCAGAACCGGCAAGTCTCTATTCACACTCTCTGGGCTGAAGAAAAACACTTCAATTTACACACTTTGTCCATATCACTCCTGTTAACTACACTGCACAAGGCTCATTAAATATATAGAAAATACCTTTAGAAAAACCTATTCACATTACACCACATCTTGTATAACTTTGGCTTTTAAGCTTTGGAAAAGAAAAACTGCTTTGTGGATATTTTTTTAGGCAATTTCAACAATAGCCATTTTTTCCATGAATGGGGATATGATAGCAGCCCATAAAAAGGCAGGAGATAAAGGCATCTTTGAGTAGCAACTTGAGATGAAAGACGAACTTTATACAAAGAATAAAGAATGACAATGAGGGGGAAAAGGCCACAGATTATTGTCCATTCATGACAATAAAAGTAATTCTCTCACTTCTAAACTTTGCTAAATATTCTGCACTAATGTCAGAACTATCAGAAATCATAAATATTTAAGTAATAGCAAACTATAAAAGAAAAAAAGTTAAACATACATTAAATATCTATTAAAACTTCTTAATTTGAAAAAAAAAAAAAATTGTTGGATTAGTCTTTGGCAGATATAACGGATCGATTCAATTTTAATCTAGATTTCCAGCCAGTAGTTGTTTCCTCCAACTCTATGACTTTGTCTCCCCAAAATGACTAAGCATCAGAATGATTTAAAGTGCTAGCACCTCCAAAAGCCACATTCTTTGGCCACACCGCAGCTACTCACCAAACACTGTCTGCCTGCTGCTGTCTGTAAAAGGAGAAAGAGAAGCAAAGCGCAGGAATGTTGGGCGCCACAGCAGTGGAGGAAGAGATTAGGAGATGTGCCAAATATTATGAGAGAAGAGAGGAGAGGAGTGAAAGATGCATGGGGAGACAGAGAGAAAGAATACACACAAAGAGAGACAAAGAGAAAACAAGATAAGTAAATCAGGTAATTGGCAAAAACAGAAAGAAATAGAAATAGACCAGAAAAACAGGCAAATAACATTGAAGAAAGCAAATCTGTTACAAAAAATAAGCAAAGAATATTTGAGTAGGAGTAGAAAGATAAACGTAAGAAACACACCTGATCCTAGGCATTAGAGGGAAAATAAGAGGAATAATCCTCAGTGTAGCAATTCCAGATAAAGTTACAAGTTAAGAGACAAATTAACTAAATACTAACACTTTTAATAAATTCAGTATTTTTTTGACACCTCAAAAACTGAATACTTTTTTTTCCTATTACTGCACAGTTAACACAGTAGATTCCAATATAAACTATCACTGATCACACTGTTCAAATCAACCCACGCCATTCAACTCATCCTTGTTTTGCTCCTTCAAGACCTTCAAGTTCTTCCCAAAATATTCCCATGCCCTGCCTTCTCTTACTTTCACATCTCTTTCCTCTGCCTTTTCCCCTCACTCCTATCACAGGATCAGTTGCTTACTTACTTGAAGACTCGCTTTCCCTCTGTCCGGCTGGGCTGCTCTGCTCCCGTCTGGGAAGGGATCTCCTGAGGAGAGTCTGTTTCTGTGAAAGACGCTCTGTGGAGAGACAGTTAGTTAGTACAAGCTAAAGGCTATAGCACACTATGGGCAGTTTGATGTGAATCAGGTCCACACATACACAAAAAGAATGTGCATGTCAGTAAATGTGTCTCTCTATCCACTCCAAAATACACAATATTTGAAGGCACATTGCTTCGTTTCATCTCATTTTCATATTCTGCTTTTCTTACAGGTACAATGCTAATACAGCTCCTTTGAGAAAAACTATTTAAAATAAGGTTAACATTTTTTCGATTAAATGAACTAACAATGAATAACTTCACAGCATTTATAATCTTGGTTAATTTCAACAAACTACCGTTAAAAGGTTTGGGGGTCAGCAAGTCTCTTATACCCAACAAGGCTGCAATTATTTGATCAGAAATACAGTTAAATACAGTACAATTGTGCATTTTAACAGTAGAACTATTTTATATAATAATATAATAAAATGTATAATAAAATGTAAGTTGAAAATGTAAAAAACTGAATTTTCACCATTAATCCAGTCTTCAGCATCACGTGATCCTTCAGAAATGGTGTCCAATACACATTTATTATTATTACTGTTGATACATTTTCAGTATTCTCTGATGAATATAAAGTTCAAAAGAACAGATTTAATTTTAAGTTAAATTTGTAACATTTTTTGTAACAGTTTAAGTCTTTCCTTTCACTTTTGATCAATTCATCCTTGCTGAAGTATAAATTTCCTTCAACTAAAGGAAAGAAAAATCTCAATTCTACATATAATAATAATAATAATAATAATTAGTAGTAGTAGTACAGTCATGAATGCTTCAAATTCATATTATTCCTAAATCAGTATAATTTCATAAACTAATTATTGACTATCAGCACTAGCCATCTGTAACAGCAGTTTGCTAATCTAATATACTGTATGTGATGTTTCTTCAGAGGGATCACTTTGAACCCTCGACCGGTTTCATTAGAGTCAGCACTTTTATTTATCATTTCGCAGATGAGCTGACATCATGGCTGCAGTGAGCAGAAAGCTGTGAGAGGCTTCTTCTGCGGTTCTGCTCGAGAGAGCAGCATTCAATCCTCTGCCGCCACAACCAACTACTCACTGCAAAAAAACCCCGTCTCCGTTTGTTCAGAGTGCTATTATGTAAGATTTATATTCAGATTCTGTAGTCTTGTTTTATGTGGCCATTGGTTTTATATTTGTGATGCACCTTGTCAAATATCAGATATTAAAAAAGACACTGGAAAAAAACTAAGACATTACGTGTGCATGAGAGTTATATGTTGTAATTCTTGTTAGTTCAGAAAAGTTTGAAATGAGATGAATTTATTGTTGAAGTTACTCTGGCTTGCTAATCTACAACCTCAATCCAAAATCCAGATTACTTTGAATATAATATGAGCTCTAAACTCAACTGGCCTCAGATCAGTAGCCAGGACAAGTTCAACATACACCAAACAATTAGTCCAAGGCTCGAAAGCAGAAAGTGATGTAAATGTGATACAGACCTGCTCAAGATGCTTGAGGTTTCCTCTGATATAGACCTCTCCTTTTTTAACCTCCGTCTAGAAATCCCCATGTGAGCTATGTACTGACTCATAAAAGAGCGCCCCCTAGTGAATGACCAAGGAATTGTGGGAGGGAAGAAACAAAAGTAGAGAGAAAGAGGAGGAACAGTGATGGTGGTTACATGGACAAACAGTGGGTTAATATGTTGACAACATCAGCAAGAATCAGAGAAACAGTCCCAACCACCCAGAGCCAATGAGAAAATATGCAGCACTTAATTAGAAGAGGAGAAAAACGGCATATGAATAGAAATTGTTATAATTAAAGATTCACAAAGTGAATGGTCACCAGGGTTAAGCAAATATTACAAATGCTTCTCCTAAAATATCATTTATGTGACATGGATATTTTAGAAATAATGCTAACTTTATGTATTCTATATATTTATTTATAAATATAAATTATACAATTTAATTATGTACTACTATGCATATGCATAAAACTAGGTATATGCAGTTAAAGTGATCATATCTTATAAAACTAAAGTATAAACTGATGTATTATTGCATTTAATGCCTGTGCTTGTGACTGGTCATGTTCCTTTGTGACGTCACATAAAACTGGCAAAGCATTTAGAGGAAAGAGCTGATAGGCAGATCACAATTGTGCCCAGTTCTGGACTTTTAAGACCAAAAACATCCTGTCCAACCCTAGAAAACATTCCTGTAGCTCTACGCAGAGAGGAACGCTTCCCAAATAAAACATTCACTTTCCACATATGTGTGCAAGGACTGTTGACTCAATAAGACATTTCACTTTGGCCAAAGGCAACACTTGAAATAGCACATTGTGACTTGGGCAAACTGAGAGAAGCACTTCTCACATACCCCGTCTACAAACACCAGAAACACCTGACAATCTGACAACTTTTGTGGTGCATCTTGGGTGCCACATGGTAATTACACAAGACACCCAGAGCGTAGTAAATAAAATAAGCATTAACTACATGAATTTAAGTAATAGGTCACCTTTCTAAGGACTTCATCTACACAGACTGGAAAATGAATACTACACTAATGTTGCATGTATCAAATCACTGACTATCTTGGCCATGTGTAAAGACTCTGATAATGACCGGGCAACGTATACACTGTAAAAAGAATTTGACAATTCACTTAACGTATTTTTTAAATGATTATTTACTCTCTCTTTCTCTATAGCGCGTAACAAAGTTCACTGGCATATGCATCCTTTTATGCTTCTTTTTTAATAACATTGCTGCATCATAATCATAATCTAACATCTAATCATGTGTTCATGTTTTCATAGACACGTTTTCATGTCATTTTTATTTTTAACATTCATTTTCATAACAGCCTTCAGATATTTTCATTATCTCCATTACGGCCATGCCCCGCCCCCCGCACACTCCCCGCCCCCGATTACTCGATTAATCGTTTTTAAACCCATCGATGATCAAAATAAGAAATTGCCAAAAATGCCCATACCTAATTTCAAACGTGACAAACACAAGCACTGATGATAACATTAGTGTATGAATAATAGCTGTGTGTCTACATGAGGAAGACAGCATCAGAGTGCAGGATTGTATCTTTATCATACCCTCATCCACACAGGACAAAATACATAGAGTCAAAGAACAAACATAAATCTGGAAGGAATGTTTGGTCAGGTAAAAATAAATAAATAAATAATAATTTTAAAAAAGCCTAACTAACCAGCCAACAAACTAACTAACTAACTAAATAGAATTACAAACAAATAAATAAATCTATACTGGTGTCTGTGTCATGTTCATTCATTTTAAATTAATAAATGAATAAATAAATAAAATCAATGAATTAATTGAGAAAATAATAAAATCTATACTGGTGTCGGTGTCATTTTCATTAAATAAATAAATGAATAAATAGAAATGTTACTTTGTCAACTAAGTTGAAGTACTAAATATACTAAATCAAAAACTGGGGGGAAAATCTGGTAACACTTTACAATAAGATTCATTAGTTAACATTAGTTAACAACATTAGTAAACATGAACTAAGAATGAACAAAACTTCTACAGCATTTATTAATCTTAATGTTAATTTCAGCATTTACTAATGCATTATTAAAATCCCAAGTTGTGTTTGTTAACATTAGTTAATGCACTGTGAACTATCATGAATAAACAATGAACAACTCGATATTCATTATCTAACATTACCTACATTTCACTGCTGGTTATACTCTGTATAATTGTGTATGTGACAAATAAAACTCTTGAATCTTGAACAAAGATGAATAAATAGAGTAATAAATGCATTGTTCATTGTTTGTTCATGTTAGTTAATACATTAATATTAACAAATGACAGCTTATTGTAAAGTGTTACCAAAAAATTAAAGGGAATGCCGTGGATATGTTTGAAAATTCATTATTGTGCATTACACGAAACAGAAAAACTGTTGCATTAATAATCCATACAATCCAAACATGATTTGAATCCATGAGATGAACCAATGTATGAATGAATGAATGTAATTGTTGGCTGAGAACCTGCGAGACACATTTTCCTTACTGGAGTAATGTATCTCAGAATGGATTCACATCTGTGAAGGCTACAAATCATCCTTTATGAAACCTTTTCTTTCCTAAAGTTTCACGACTAAAAGGTCTGCTTAGGTTACGCTGCCACACAGTGGAGAAACATCACATTGCTGTATGAAAGTCCTTTAATGTACCCTTACTGTTTGATTACTGAAAAGCTTAGCAATACAAAACACATTCCAAGTATATGATCCGTTTATAGATGTGAATGTGTAAGACTGCATAAACACACAACGCACTGTTAATACTCACAAGTTGTGTTCCTGCTCAGCTGTAGCAGAAGACTCTACTCCATTAGTCGCAGGAGTGAGAGGAGGAGTGGGGGAGCCAGGGGTCATAGAGGAGGGACTGGTCAACACCGGACTGCCAAGAACAGGAGAATAAGAGGAATCTGAGAGCTGAGGGGAGGCTGTTTGCATCACCTCTGAAACACAAAAAGTGCAAGTGAAGTGTGAATGCTATAGTCTTTTAACATTAGGTCTGAAATGACAATGTGCAGACGCTGGATGTGTGAGACAGGCCCTTCAGAGGACAACACAAGGTACAAGAACAGGGACGGAGAGAGAGACTGCATTGAAGATACCTGGGGTAGGGCTGTTAGACGAGACTGATACAGTTGGGGAAGCTGGTCGAAAGGAACTATCTGTAAGATTGTGAGAAGATGACCGCCGGCTCCTCCTGCCCTCCTGCTCGCTGGGTGTCAATTTCCTTCGGTCTTTACGGGCATTTGGTGCCCCTTCATCGATCTCACCATCTTCACACTTGAGAGCATTCTACATAATATACAAAACACAGAAATCATTCAGTATTCAGTAATACTACCATTTAAAAGGTTGGAGTCAAAGATGACTCCAATGCTCACCAAAGCTGCTCTTATTTGATCACACAAAGATGGTCCCACTTTGTATTAGGTGGCCTTAAAGGAACACTCCACTTTTTTTGAAAATAGGCTCATTTTACAACTCCCCTAGAGTTAAACAGTTGAGTTTTACCGTTTTTGAATCCATTCAGTCGATCTCTGGGTCTGGTGGTAAATTAGCACTTTTAGCTTAGCTTTAGCATAGCTAAAAGTGCTAGCTTACTCTTCTGTAGTTACATCGTGTACTAAGAACTTTCAGCCTAGAAAATCGCTACTTTTCATTTTCAAATATAAGTACAAGGTAAAAACATGTACATAATAAGTGCACTGCATCAAATGATTCATTTAAAAGTACATAGTAGTTAAGGTCACTTAATACTGTATAAAGTTGGACCGTAAAGACAATTACTACAATTACTGTAATATTAATACAATTCAAAAGGACCATTTTCTACTATGATTAAAAATGTAATTTATTCCTGAAGATGAATTTTTAGCAGCCACGTCTTTACATGATCCTTCAGAAATCATCAAAATATGCTGTTTTGGTGTTCAAGAGATATTTACTATTATTATTATTTTTTTTATTCTCAATGTTGAAAATAATGTGCTGGAAACCATAATATTTCTTTCAGGATTCTTTGATTAATTGAAAGTTCAAAAGAACAGCATTTATTTTAAACAGAAATGTATATAATCTATATAATATATATCGATATAATATGTTATGCTGTCACTTTTGTTAATGTGCCCTTGCTAAATAAAAGCATTAATTTCTTTATTAAAAATAAAACAATAATACAAAAAATCTGATTGACCCCAAACTTTTGAACAATAGTCTATATATCAGAGATATGGAGTGTTTGAGGTGTACTGGGAGTTTACCTCATAAATGATGAACTGTTGTTTAAGGTCACCCTCGGTGCCGCTGCTAGTCATGTGTTTCTGGACAATGCCTTCCATTCCTAGCTGCTCCAAACAGTCTGTCACATCATAAAATGAGTCCTGATCGGGAAGCGCAGACAGAGTCTGGGAGGGCAGAGGGATAAATACACATCAAGGCCATTTAGGCTCAACATTGTGCTGATGTGCATCACGCTTGTAGATTTTGGGTGTGTAATGACTCCACTGTGACTGCAGTGGAGATTCCTGGGCAGCACCATCTCTCAGGACCTGAAGTGGGACATTCACATTGAAGGCCCAGCAAAGGTTGTACTTCCTTTGTCAGCTGAGGAAGTTCAACCTGCCACAGAAGCTGCTGAAACAGTTCTACTCTGCCATCATTGAATCCATCCTCTGCACTTCAATAACTGTCTGGTTCAGCTCAGCTACCAAATCTGACCTCAGAAGACTACAGAAGGTAGTCCGTACTACTGAGCGAATCATTGGTACAACCCTCCCCACTCTCCAAGAACTGTACTTATCCAGAGTGAGCAAAAGGGCTGGTAAAATCACTCTGGACCGCTCACATCCAGCACACTCTCTCTTTGAACTGTTACCATCAGCTACTGTGACTAAAACAAATTCCTCGTATGTGCAAACATACCTGACAATAAAGCTCATTCTGATTCTAATCTGTGGTTTACCTTGTTGATGAGGGTCATGGTGTAGATGAGCAGCTCTGTGTCTGATCCATTCTTCTCTGACAGGATCTCTGTTAGATATGTCCAAGACTTAACACCTGAAAAAGATAGCATACACCTTAAGCTCTCTAGCTAAACAAAGTTATTGTGAGGATAATGACAGAAAAAAGAATGAATGGAACATGGTGGATTTATAGTGTCAGTATTACGAGAGAATGTTTAAATATATGTTTAACCTCTCTTGCCATCCACAATGCTGACAGCTTGAATAAGCAGTGGACTGTTGGACTCTGTGTACTCCACAAACACTATCAGCAACTTCAGAGCTGTCTTCACAACCAGCCGAGACTGAAGAGAAAGCGAATGAGAAAAATAGCCAATAAAGAGACAGTCTTTACCATCCTCTTACATAAGATGGCAGTATCAAACCTTATGTATTTAAGAAAAATCACATACTGCACATAATAAGAGTGTAATGACCAAATAAACATGCATCTCCAACACTGATACAGTAATTTACCACTAGTAATTTGTTGTAAAAAACAATAAATATTCTGCCACTCATTTTCACTTCCTCTTTGATATTATGCAGAAGGATATGACCTCAAACTGATTCTCAAGATGACTGAATCTATTACGGTAAAAAGTGTACAAATCTCATGTCAACAGGTTCACACTAACTTTGCATTAAGAAACTTCCTAAACTATACATACAAATTTTAAACTTGTGAAGATGCAAACTCAACAGAGCAATGGCCCAAACTTGAAATTGTTGCACAACAGCACCAGCCAGTTTATTATGGCCATTTTAATATCAAGTAACTAGTAATAAACATTTCTGTGGTAGATTTGGCAAACTATTCTCCCACAGTAGTAATATTTAACTTTAATAATTAGAATTGAAGGCTGCGAGTAAAGATCAAAATACTTCAATTTGGTCCAGATTCACACCTACATCTCTGCACTAGCTTGTACCTTTCTGGCCAACCTTATATTTTTTTCTAATTTTACATTGCCTTAGGATGACCTGACTGTTTTGCTGAACTGCATTTCTTTTCTTCCTTTCTTTTTTTTTTATTTACACATTTGGCAGCCACTTCAATCCAAAATTCAATCCAAAGCAACTTCAATGTGTTCTTTTTGAGCTATATAAAAAAAGCATTTGTAAGTTGCTTTGGATAATTTAGCAGACAAGCATTTGCTCATTGAGTTAATGTACAGTAAATGTAATCCAGCCCTCAGGAACCAAATGGTTATCACATACAATTAACTTTTGAACATGGATCTATTAACTCTTAATCAGGTGGCATGTCGTGGTATTAAAATGTCAAGGTGCATTAATAAACAGCCACTGATGGAACAGTGTACTAATACTATATTGTGGTCAGTGTTTACAGATGCTGTGGTGTGTGTGTGTTGCTGTCACTCACCAGGCTGCCAGTCAGTGTGTACAGCCACTGTACAGTCTCATTGTGGTTCACAACACCGTTCATTCCGTCCACAAACAGCATGATCTGACTGAGAGCTGGGACCAGGACAGCAGAGTTTATTGTACAGTGCCGGCATGTCCTAAAGGATCTAGTGATCTGTCCTAAAGCTTTCATGTTTGCTGGTCTAATTCCAGCCAGTATAAACTTCCTGTTACAGATGGCCTACTTAGCCAAAAATGTGCAAAATTCTTTGTGCTATTTGAACTCTGCATGCAAGATGTGTGGTGTATATGCATAATAAATATATATACACATATTAGACTGCTTTTAGAAACTCTGATAGATATACACACATCAAGTCATGTCATGTCATGATGATTAGTGAAAGAACCATCAATAACCCTGCTAACAATGTTAAATGTTTTTAATGGAGGCATGCATGAAGTATTTTGTAGTAGTTCTGCATATGTTTCAGTAAATATGTGATGTTGAGTACAAACCTCTGAGAATGTAGTTCTGGTAGTTATGATCTGCCTCAGCACCCACTTTAATGAAACACGTCAGACCCTCGGAGATCACAAACTCTGGAACCAAGTCCTTATCATCCTGTTCAAAATAAAACAGAATTGAGATCTGCTTTTGTGTACAACTGCATACAATGTTATGAACTACAGTTCAAGAAGTTTGTGGTCAGCATTGATATGAGTGTATATGGTATATGGGTGCACCATTAGTATAAATGTGGATTGTATCCGTATTGCTGTGTCCTGAGACACTTCCTCAAGATTTAATTTTGTGCTTACTTTTCCTCACAATTTAGACTAAATTTAGAACACAATGTAATGACAGTACATGTTGAAGAGAGAAAGTTTGTCACTCATTCAGTTCACTAACTGTAACAACATCGTCCTTATCCAACTCACTCACATATAGCTTTTTTTCTCTCTTAAACCCCTGTTGCTTGTGTTTTTCATGATCTTACCTGAAAGAGTTGCTTTAATGAAAACAAGGACCGCCGAAGCTCAGGACCATGGGAATTATACAACTTCTCTAAAAGAGGAAGAGGGGGGGGGGGGGGGGGGGATTGATCAGTCAACTGACAAGGGCATCAGTACTTGTATCTAGGAGGCAAAGATTGTTATTACTGCAGTGACATTCTCAAAGAGCACTTAAACACATATTAAGATACCTAGAGAAATAAAGATTGAACTTCACAGTTTGACTAAGGCACAGTATCTGATTCAGTGTAACTCACTCAGCTAGCTAGATCCTACCAGTACAATTTGTGTGGTGGTAATGGTAAACACAAGCAAACCATTCACATTGATAAAAACAAGGCATCATTAAGCATCGGATCTTTGGAACTGGCTTATCATTCAGAATCAGAGGAAATGAGAGGGTGTCACTGACTGCCTTTAAACAGTCATTCCTGTCATATAAATGCCTTTCACATGTTCAGCACTTGACTGACAGGTTAGTCATGACACATTTAAGTAAAACCCATTTAACATGCCTATAAAGTACAGTTTTATTTTTTCTAAGCATTTCAAATTGTTGTACTGTACCAGCCAAAAGACACATCTACTCATTCTTTACCATTTTCCACATCTTAGAGCAACTAAATATTCATCAAAACTGTGAAAATACACAAATGGAAGCATGGGGATACTAAGAAAATCAAAACTCTTAGACATAATATATTTCTGATTTTATTTCTTTCTATATATTTAAAAAAAAAAAAAAAAACTGCCTACACATTATCTCAACAAGCTTCAAGATAAATCATTCAGATCCTTCACTATGTGGTCCAACTCATCCATTAAAAATGTGTGAAATTAAAATTTTAGTTTTGTAAAGACTTTCATAGGCACAATTTATGTCTACAAATGTAAATTCAAGCAGTTAATAATAAAGATCAATTTATATAAGGTCTTTAATATCATGATCTTTAATAAACATGCATGCATCTAAATTCTGACTGGTTCTGTACATTATAAATGACAGAAAGAAAGAAACAAAGAAAGAAGAGAAAGAAAGAAAGGGAGAAAGAGAAAGGGAGAAAGCGAGAAAGAACGACAGAAAGAGAGAGAGAAAGAAAGAAAGAAAGAAAGAAAGAGAAAGAGAAAGAGAAAGAAGGAGAGAAAGAGAGAAAAAAAGAAAGAAAGAAAGAGAGAGAGAAAGAAAGAAAGAAAGAAAGAAAGAAAGAAAGAAAGAAAGAAAGAAAGAAAGAAAGAGAAAGAGAAAGAAGGAGAGAAAGAGAGAAAAAAAGAAAGAAAGAAAGAGAGAGAGAAAGAAAGGGAGAGAGAAAGAGAGAACGAACGAACGAACATCCATCACTAAGGTGGTGTAAATGACGACATTAAAGCTCACACACACACACACACACGTTCACTCTCAGATCTTTCAGTCCAGGAGGTTAGCCTGTGCCTTCTGTGAGAATTGAAAGAAACTGGCACGGCAGACACATGATCTTCCTCAAATAGCTAATTCAAGCTGATGCACTCACGCAACGTGTGCTACAATCAGCCTCTCTTATATTTTCCGACTGATTCACCATCTTTCGCCAACTGTTTATTTAGAAAATTTGCAGAGATGCTTAATAAACAGTCATTCCTCAATGCCTGGGAATAGCATTATTTGTAAACGAGCATTTGCAATGCCGCTCAACTTTGAACCTGCTGGTTCAAAAGGTCCAAGACTCAGCAAACAGTGTCTTGCACACATAAAGGTATTAAAGCTCTAATTTGTATTAAATTTATATGTTAATATTAATATGCATTACTAAACTTTTAAAGCTTTCTCAACTTGACAGATGTATATCCCACAATATCTGGCATGAATAGTGATTTCAAAAGAACACTGAGATCACCTTTATTCACAAAACCAGACTGGCCACGAACAGTGAATATTTGTACATTATGTGCCCAAACTAATATCCCACGAGAGTTGAATATCACTGGCCACTGGATCCCTTGATGTTACATCATGAAGCACGTCAAATGAGAAGCTTCTGGCTTTTAGAAAATACATGGGATTCTAATAACGTTTTGTTTTGGTGATCTGTTTTGACAACGAAAAGACCAAAAGTCTGTCACTATGATGTGTTCTGTTGTAGTTACTATCCCTGTGTATGTGTATATGTGTGCACATTCAAATACGCAAAAGAGAAAGAGTTAAATATAGAGATTGCCAAGTAAAGGGGTACAGACAGACATGAGTGTGTGTGTGTGTTCAGCCAGGCATCTGAGATCAGTGGTAAAGTCCATGACAGCATGGAGAATGATGTAGTCCACCACAGACAGCTGCTTGCTACTGATAATGTTACACACTCACACGGACAGATACACACACAAAGTTCAGTGTCAGAGGAACACAGACATTACAGATGATGGCCAAAAACACATTTGCTCACACAAACTGTACATTCGCAAATGGCATTCATGACAAACACGTGAAAATGTTGTTTTGCTGCTGCTTAGAAGGAAGTCACAACAAGCAGCCAGGATGTCATGCCCCACACACAGAGAAGGAAGTATAGTTTCATGGAGAGAGTGTGGCACACATTTAGAACAATTCCCTCAACCTCTCACTTAGACAAATATATACTTAGCACATTCTTTGCATGCAAGCATATAGCCTTTCAATAAATTATATTCAACCTCTTATTATACAGGCTAATAGATCTGCCAAGAATTTTACAGTCAGCAAATGTGGTACCATAAACCAGTCTTTTCAGTCTAAAACTGTACATCACTGGGGCTGAATGTTCCCCTAGATACCCACAGTTGTGTTCAAGAGAGAAGAATGAAGCAAAGAAAAGAAAAGAAGTGACGGCATGTGGGCAAAAGATTATGAAAGCGAAAAAGAAAACAAAACGGAAATATTCTAAAAGTAGGATATCACACACAAACATGTAAACACCAAAGGATCTGAGTTCATCTGATTCCCTTATGTGAAGGGTAATAATAATAATAATAATAATAATAATAATAATAATAGTTACATTTATATAGCGCTTTTCTGGGTACTCAAAGAAGCTTCTGTATTTCTGTATGTGGAGTGAAATTGTGGAACAGACTAAGCTTAGGGCAGTTGTGGCATAATGGATAGAGAGTTGGACTTGTAACCTGAAGGTCGTGGGTTTGAGTCTCAGGTCCAGCAGGGATTGTAGGTGGGGGAGTGAATAACCAACACTCTCTCCACCCTCAATACCTCAATACCACGACTGAGGCGAGACCCTTGAGCAAGGCACCGAACCCCCAATCGCTCCCCAGGCGCCACAGCATTGACTGCCCACTGCTCCGGGTGTGTGTTCACTACTGTGTGTACACTTGGATGGGTTAAATGCAGAGCACAAATTCCGAGAATGGGTCACCATACATGGCCACACACCACTTCCCTCCCTTTAGTGCTCAAGCAATGCCCAAGTGTGTTCATACAGATTATATGTAATATACCAAATATATGTAGGAATGTCAAAAGGGTGTATTAAGACAAGGATGAGATGACAGACTTATGAAGTTAAGTTGATGATTATTGTTATTGATTATTATTATCAACGTGAAGTGGAGAAGGGGTAGGATTAAATATCTTATGTTTGTTCCTACTCCTTTTTGGACATGTATAAGTTAAATTGTTTTGTTTTGACTGTATTTGTTTGCATGTTCGAAATAAACGTTCAAATTCAAAGCGCTTTACATAGAAAGGGGGAATCTTCTCAACCACCACCAGTGTGCAGCATCCACCTGGATGATGCGACAGCAGCCATATTGCACCAAAACGCCCGCCACACACCATCTTTTACTGGTGGAGAGGAGAGAGTGATGAAGCCAATCAGTGTATGGGGATGATTAGGAGGCCATGATGGTCAGAGGCCAAAGGGGAAATTTGGCCAGGAATGCCGGGGTTACACCCCTACTCTTTTCGAAGGACATCCTGGGATTTTTATTTATCACAGAGAGTCAGGACCTCGGTTTAACGTCTCATAAAAACAGAGACTAGAGCAAACAAACTACAGGGATGCAAACGCATCATGGGTGAAAAAGGTGACAAAGACATGCAATTAACCTACAGAAAACACCTCTGACTGGCCATTGCTTTCAACAGATCAACAGAGATGCCTGTGATTGGCTACACTACTCAACGCTGCAAAAACATGTAAATATACTTGTGGTTTTGGAATTCCAAACCAGAGCATGCATGCAAAAACACACAGGAGCATTTAAAAGTGGTTGACTACAAGCCGGTACAGATATGAATTGGTACTAATATAATGGTACTGTAAAAATGGCACAGTTTAATAATTTATACAGTATCGGTTCAAACCTTTTTTTGAAGTTAAAGGATCGCACTAGGTTCAACTGAGGGTAAGCGAGTGACAAAACCAAATATGACAGAGGACACAGAATCCTTGAGAGAAACTGTGACTTGGCACATTCTTCATGTCACACTGAATGAGATTATTCACACATAGCCTCTGCCTCTCTTTCTGCATTCACTGCTCCAACTCAAAACAAGATGCTTGCTATGCATCCAAGGCAGGGATCCTCAAACCTGGCCAACTCCTGCAGAGCTTAGCGCTAACCCTAATCAAACACACCTGAGCGTGCTAATCAGAGTCTTCAAGATCATCAGAAAATCACAGGTAGGCGAGTTTGATCAGGGTTGGAGCTCAACTTTGCAGCAGATTGGCCCTCCAGGGAAAGATTTGAGGAACCCTGATCTAAGGTTTGACAAAAAATAAGCGATTAGGTATAACTGATCTTCACACAACAGAATCAAGTACACCGTTTAAAAGGAAGCGTTAGGGCAATACCCATACTGCACAACATAGCCTAGAGTACTAACTGTGTTAGTGAGAACATCTGATTTAAGCTGATTGTCAGCCTGTCGAAAGAGCATATGTAAAACCTATGAGATCAGCATCATGGGAAGAATTCCTCCAGATGTGTTTTATTAGTCAGGCTGCAGTCCTGCAGTACTGTGACAAAGGGCGCTTCAGAAGTCAAGCCCATTGTATGAGGGCTCCAGCACAGAAAGCCATTATGGGTAGGAAACGGAAATGTGGGAAGAGTGACAAGGGAAGCGTAACAGACATCACTCTGAACACAACCATCTGAAAACACAGAGTACTCCTAATTTAGATCAGCTGGATCAGACATTTACAAAGTCATCTACAATGACAACTTCATGAATCAGTAGCTATAGCCTTGTTTTGAGCATAACAGACAGATCTCAATAGTTCATAATCGATGATCAATCAGATGAACAAAATCAAACAGGTAGCGCTTCATGTAACTAGATAATATGGACCGAATTAACTTCTACAGAAGGGCCTTCTTTGGCCAAGTTTTGCATTACCAATTATCTTTTAAATGAGGCTGAGAACTTTCATTTGTTAGAACATGAACACAGACGAACCTCAACATTTGAATATAGCATAACAAATGTTCTCTACAGGTTACTGCAGACTTGACATTTGAATGAAGCTAACCACCACAGCAATTCTTGCCAAACACAGTGTTATTCTCAGTGGCAGCCTGGCAAGACTATGGAAATAAACTTTTACCTCAGTTAACCCCCATTTCTCAGGGCATGTTCCTCTGAAAGCTGATATGCTGAGTTCCTTATACTGATCTTTTCCAAAAGAAATTAAGAATAGATAGTGATGTAGGCAACCAAACAGCATATTGCTTTAAAGCAAGAAGGACACAACACTGCTACAGACTCTACAGACTTTAACATGAATGGGACTGTAAACTAATGCCTAACATCTGAAAAAGCTTCCACCCTAGAGCAGGGAAATGGTTAACACTGCAGGTCAAAACAATGGCTATACAGAAATGCTCTGTTTGTCATGTTCACACATGCCATTCTAACTGCAGTTAACAAAATAAACTCCTGCTCCATGCCCATATGGACATAAGAACTGCACATTGGTTCACAATCACTAAAAATGTCAGGAGACAGTCCCTAAGGACAGTTTAATGTGCTTGTGAAGACTGGGTAAGGGTCCCTTTTAGTAGTGCCACAACAAAAGTTTATAGGTTAGACATTGAAAAACAGATTGCACTTTCGGTTACCTGATTGCAGTACATCTAAAGACAGATCCTGTACAGCCTTATAAGGGCAAACTAGAAAAACACTCTTTTCTGATCTGCATCAATAGAAAGCACGCACAGTGTGGGTTGCCAAAAAGAGTAATCTAAATTATTCCCAGAATCTAGAAGACCATGTTCAAGACATCATCAACAGTAAATGAGGCCATGGTCACTAAAAAAAAGACCACAAAAGGAAATTATGCTTAGCCCACTGAGAGACATTTGTTAAAGGACAACCTAAATTCATAGGATTAAACTTAAAACTTAAACTGCACCATGGGATGTTTACTATGATTAAATGTGAGCATGTAAAACGATCGCCTCTAACTGATTCCCTAAGCTGATTCCTCTGTCACATTATCAGCATCATGTGCAACTCTACATTGCGAGTAAATCACTCGCATATCAGAATCAGAATTAGCTTTATTGCCAGGTATGTTTGCACATACGAGGAATTTGTTTTAGTGACAGTAGCACTACAGTGCGACAGAATGACAGCGACAGGACACAGATAATAAAAAAAATATACAAAAATAAAAATAATAATAATAATGTACAAATATACAAAATGGACAATATGCAAAATAGCACAAACACAATATACAAAATAGACAATTAAGTATGTACAGGTATGTTAGGTGCAAATTTGAAATGAAATAAGTATGTGTTAAAAAAAAAAAAAGTATGATAGTGTTGTGCGTTTCATGTTTATTGTTAAGAGTTAATTGTTCATGAGATGGACTGCCTGAGGGAAGAAACTGTTCCTGTGTCTGGTCGTTCTGGTGCTCAGAGCTCTGTAGCGTCAACCAGACGGTAACAGTTCGAAGAGGTTGTGTGCTGGATGTGAGGGGTCCAGAGTGATTTTGCCAGCCCTTTTGCTCACTCTGGATAAGTACAGTTCTTGGAGACTGGGGAGGGTTGTACCAATGATTCGCTCAGTAGTACGGACTTGTAAAACCCACTCTATCTCATTAGTACTCTTTACAGTCCTTAATACAGGTTTAGCTGACTTCAGTTTCTGCCAGTAGGTCGGAATAAGATGAACCAAACAGTGATCAGAGAGTCCTAAAGCTGCTCGTGGGACAGAGAGATATGCATCCTTTATTGCTGTGTAACAGTGATCCAGTATATTAACATCTCTTGTGGGACATGTAACATGCTGTCTGTATATTGGCAGTTCACGGGAGAGATTTGTTTTATTAAAGTCCCCGAGAATGATTAAAACAGAGTCTGGGTGTTGTTGTTCTGTGTCTGTGATCTGATTAGCGAGTTTCTGTAAAGCTGAGCTCACGTGCGCTTGTGGTGGAATGTAGACACTCACGAGAATGAACGAGCAAAACTCCCGTGGCGAATAAAAAGGTTTACAGTTGACGAAAAGCGTTTCTAGATCTGAACAGCACATCTTCTTTAATACTGTTACATCTGTACACCACCTCTCATTGACGTAGAAGCATGTCCCGCTGCCGCGCGATTTCTCTGTTGATTCCGCGTTGCGGAATATGCGACTAAATCTTCACTCTGGGCGACTAAATGATGACTAATATTAGCCAATGGCTAATAAATTCTCAGATTTTACTCACCAGTGTGTTAGTTGGAGGCTAAGTATATAAGTTTAGCACAGATATATTTTAACTTGCCAAACACTATGCGCTTGAGAGCATCACTCTCCGTCAAGCGATCTGTGATATTAATTTTTTTTTCAGTTCATCTGAATGGATGAGCAGCGCACCTGTTTTTGACGTACCATAAACTTTAGTGTGAATGCGCATGTTTCATCGTCTCACACGCAAAGAAAGAAAGAGCGAGAGAGTCTTACATAACATGCAGAATTGACGCGCTACATGCGCTACAGTCCAAGCGAAAACTGGCAACCTGATTAATATTCATGAATCCTGCAGCTCATTAATCCTTAGTGCATTTTATATTGTTCTTATTAATAGAATTTTTCTTCCTCTTCTTATCATCATCATCATCATCTTATCAGTATTATTGTTAGTTTTTAATTTCCTTTTATTTATTTTTTTACAGAAACACTGAATGACCAAAAAGCACCACCACCAGTCCAAGTTCAGTTAAAATGACCAATATGCATTCATACATGGTTACCAAGTTTTAATTCTGATTACTAAAGTAATATCATTAAATAATAGGCCTATTTGATTATCATATTATAATGATTGACTGACTGATGTTGAGTATACTTTCAGATATTTAAAAAGCTAATACATATACATATATACACACACATTATATATATATATATATATATATTTTTTTTTTTGTTTTTGTTTTTTTGTTTGTAAAATGGTGCATATGCATGCATATTATATATAATTCGATCTAATTCGATCCAGGTTCAATGAGTCAGGATAATGTGACGTGCAGCTTATTCTTAAGCAGCCCTTAATGTCGATCATGGATCAAATCGATCCACCATCGCAAACAGCGAATATATCTGTGCTGTTTAATGCATTTGAGACGTTGTGTTTTCCTCCGTGCATAACGGACACGTCACAGGTATATTTTTCATCTGTAAAAGTCATGCAAATATATAAATTTTGCTGTCAGGAGTGGAGTGGACGAGGCTTACGCGAGTGAACAAGCAATGCTGCGCGCAACAGACGCAGCAGGATAGAATAATAGAGCAATAATTCTTAATAAAATATGCATTCTGCTCAAATATTTGTTGTTGGACATAAGGGGTGTAAGAAAATATCGATACACGTGAGTATCGTGATATTTTGTTTGGCGATACTGCATTGATTCTCAAAAACGGAATATCGATATTTAAAAAAAAAGAAAAAAAAAATCATACAAGATTCATGGCAGTTGTTTCGTTTTGAGTTCATATCCCGACCGCTAGTCTTCATCTCTGAACTTAAACAGTGACAGGAAATACTAGCATCAGGGCACTCCACTAATGTTAGCGTTAAAGGAACACTCCACTTTTTTTGGAAATAGGCTCATTTTCCAACATCCCTAGAGTATTACAGATGTGTTTTACCGTTTTTGAATCCATTCAGCCGATCGCGGGGTCTGGCGGTCCCAAAATTAGCATAGCTTAGCATAAATAATTGAATCCGATTAGACCATTAGCATCTCATTATAAAATGACTAAAGAGTTTCGATATTTTTTCTATTTAAAACTCGACTCTTCTGTAGTTGCATCGTGTACTAAGACTGGCGGAAAATGCAAAGTTGTGATTTTCTAGGCTGATATGTCTAGGAACTATACTGTCATTCCGGCGTAATAATCAAGGAATTTTGCTGCCGTACCATGGGTGCAGCAGGCGCAATGATATTACGCAGCGCCTGCTAATAGTATAACGTGACCACCTGTTTGCACAGGGAGCGTGCCTTGCAACCATGGAGACATTAGTAAGAGACGATTTAGAAAACATTTCCTTTGGTACAGAACCTGAACCATATCTGTTTGAACCTGAATACACAGAAGACGAACTTTTACATACATTTTGGCAAAAGGCTGCTTGTAAAGCTGATTGTGAAACCACGGACAGAGCACTTTCAATGATTCAAATGCCACCCCCCCCCCCCCCTTTTACAGTAAATCAATATAGCATAGTAGGCCTACAGTCTTGAGCAGTGCTAATTTGTTACTCTGAAAAAAAAAAAATCGGCTCAGTTTTGGTGATAGGGCTGTATTTTGTACCACAGAAAATTCCGATAAGCAATACTGACAATTACACACGTTTCTTTTAATCAAACTATGCACTACCTCTCTAGAACTGTACAACAGAACTAATATATACTGTATAAGACAAATGGTCGAGCAAATCTGATAGTAGGGCTGTGCAATTAATCGAATTCGATTAATTGCACAGCCCTATCTGATAGCATTACACAGGCAGCTAATGACAACAGCAGTGCTTTTTCAATGTGGTCAAAAGTGATAATAATGTTACACTTACAGCCATGGGTGATGATCCACTTGGTCCTGTCTGTACTCTGAAGATTGTTGGGATAGCCGTATTCTTTAGATGCCGTACCATAGTATGGGTAACACTTTCCATGTTTTCCAAATAGTCATCTGGTCCAAAATGATCGGAGCAAACACGCCATTTCTTGATTGATTCTACCGGTGTTTTCAAATCTATGTTCAGAGCAGCTAGCCATTGATTCTTTTGTTGCTTGTTTTTCGTTGGAATTCTATGAAACATGACGGTGGAATACACCTTCGACTTACTATTACAGCCCTTTACAACGCACATAACCATGGCTAATCGCACACAGGTAAATCCAGCCACTAAACTCACCGGCTGTAACTCAGCAACTACACAAACATAGTGCTGGTCACTTTGGAAGTTACCTAGATGGGGACTTCTTTCAGGCGCTGCGTAATATCATTGCGCCTGCTGCACCCATGGTACGGCAGCAAAATTCCTTGATTATTACGCCGGAATGAGAGCATAGTTCCTAGACATATCAGCCTAGAAAATCACAACTTTTCATTTTCCGCCAGTCTTAGTACACGATGCAACTACAGAAGAGTCAAGTTTTAAATAGGAAAAATATCGAAACTCTTTAGTCATTTTATAATGAGATGCTAATGGTCTAATCGGATTCAATGATTTATGCTAAGCTATGCTAATTTTGGGACCGCCAGACCCCGCGATCGGCTGAATGGATTCAAAAACGGTAAAACACATCTGTATTACTCTAGGGATGTTGGAAAATGAGCCTATTTCCAAAAAAAGTGGAGTGTTCCTTTAATATAGTTTGCTGCCAGTAATGGGGGATGAAAGAATTGTTCCAGTTCTCGTTTCAGTGTACAAAGCTGAAGTGTGGCGTCATTTGGGCTTTTGTGGTAACGTCCGCCCCGGGACCGCGGCGCGAGCGCCACCTCAGTTCCACCGCTTGCCGCGTCCCGTAGAGCCTTTGCGCGGGGCGCGGCGGGCGGGCGGGCGGTATAGTGTCGCCGCATGGCTGCAGCTTTCTCTCGTGTCGGGGACGTTTTGTACAGCTGGGGCGGTGCTCGCGTCGCGGTCTTAGCGATTCCACGCGGAACATAAATACAAATTGAAAAACCTGTGAAATCCAAGTTGAAAGGTTCTGAGAATGTTCAATATCTGTATTTATTTTATTGTTTTACAATTGTTTTGTTTTCTTTAGGAATCCTGCAATCACTTTATTTTTCTTTGATATTAAGCAGATGTCATTTTTTGTTCAGATCAAAATGTTATGACATTGTATATTACAATTGTAAATTTAAACTGTGAACCTTTAAAGCAGGGTTTAAAATATATATATGGTCTTTTTATAAAATACATTTTATATAAGAATCCTGCAAGCACTTTAATTTTTCCCCCTTGACTTGTACTGCACAAAAAGTGGTTCAATAACGTTGAATGTTACACGGACTGATTATAGCAAATGCAGATCCCAGTGTGTTCTGGTTAAACAATTTTTATTTATTTATTGCTAAGGTTTGCATATGGTGGTGTGCTCTTAATGACAGCTTTCCTAAAAAATATATCCTATTCCTAAAATAATATCCCAATTTATCGCCTTGCTTACAGTATCGCAACCCCTGTATCATGATGCGTATCGTATCACCAGATTAAATGTGACATGTAGAATTTTAGTCCTACATACAAGTGTATTTTTATGATAGCAGTAACTGTAAATCAAATGTAAGCTTAATACAGCCATACTAGCTCATGAGTTAAATGTGTCCCTCTTATCAGTTAAAATGTAGTCTGATTTCTATTATTTATTTTCATTTTTGATTCAGTGATTAACTTTTAATTTAGTGTTTTAATGCTTTAAAGAGCAATTTTAGATTGTAATGTTTTAATGTTCTAATAACCATAAAAGATACAGCTGTCATAAAACGCGAGAGAAAGGCTGCATGGCTATAAACTACATTTTGCCCACAATACATTAAATACAGTTGGATGTAGCCTATTTTTTATTTGATTATTTAAGGTGTATTTTCTGTATACTTTTATTTTTGGACTAATAATAATCAGATGACTGACTTTGAAACAGAGTATGTTTTCTGTAAAGATAACAGGCTTGTATTAATAGTGGAATGTTTATTTGCAAAGGCTAGCAGTCTGCTAATGCGGAGCTTGAGCTCTTGAAGCTCCAGCCTCTTTTCCGGGAGCAACAGTTCATTTGCATTTAAAGAAACCTACTCAAAATCAGCGAGTTTTGGCTCATACCCTAAAAGTGGCAATTTTAACAAGCTATAAAAATTTATCTGTGGGGTATTTTGAGCTACAACTTCACATATACGCTCTGGGGACATCAGAGACTTATTTTACATCTTGTAAAAAGGGACGTAATAGGTCCCCTTTAATTAGTTGCTAGATGTTCTCCCAGCTGAAAATTTATTGCATTTTCAGCCCTTTTTTTGCCAGACTTTGCATATGCATGTCTCATATTTATATTGCACTTTATGCATGTTAGTGGTTATTGGAGGATTTTGCAGAATAGGAATTTTATTGTAGGTTGTAACAGACCGTTTAAACATATGTTGATAAACTCCTGAACTTGAACACAACGCTAGCAACTAAGCTACAGCCAAACACCTACAAAAAGAGTTTACATATGCCAATGTGCCCATTTGTGCGTTTTAACCATCAAAATAAAAATAAAAAATTGATTAAAAAAATATTCAATATTTTGTGTTCACCTGCATATCATGTGAACATTAACCAAAACCAGAGAACTATAAAAATTCAAAAACATGTTCTTAAATTATAAATTAAAATCTCAGGAGTGACAGAGGGGTTCAACTGAAAAAAAAAAAAAAAAAGGTCATTCCAAAACAATAAATGAAACTTCCTGATGAAGACAGTTCAATGCTCACCATTGTTATTATTATCAGCACTATTATTATTATTATTATTATTGTTACATGTGTGGTCTGTGTAGTTTGATAAATGCACATAAACTTTGATGGATACAGATGCAGGATTTCCTGGGGTAATGACTCAGTACATCCACCGGATTCATTCCAGCCAAAGCCCGATTCAGCTTTGACCTCAGCACATATTTGCAATAGAGTATGACACCAGCAACTGAGTATTATGGGAGATTATCTTTAGGTATGAAAACTTGTGATCCAAATGAGTCACAGAGGGTATGAGGAGTCCCCAGATGCCAACACAGGGATGTGAAATGCTTCTGTGGTGAGCATGATGCTTTGGATAGAGTCTGTCAGGTGGACGAGGAACACAAGGCATGAAAAGATGTCACAGAGAGATCAGCCTGTAATGCTCGTAAATGACTTGGGCACAGAGGGAAAGAAGAAAGAGATATGGAGCTAAAATTGAATTTGCAGCATCATGGAAAAACATTTTAGGGTTTTGCAGACTTAGGTAACCCACAGTGCATGTATTGGCACATCAGCTCTTCATTAGCCTGAAGGGGGAAAATAAAATAAAAGAATAAAAACTGAATGTGGAACATAGAGTATTTACTGGCATATAGCACTGTGACACTACACAAACCCTCTTTATAAATAGACTCCAATAGGATGTCTGGGTCCTCGTCCCTGTGGACCAAACATTGGCAACCATGCTCGCAATGGATGGTGGAAAATTCAAAGAGTCTGGGGTAAAAAACATCTAATTGTGACAATACATACATTAGCATTGAATTAATAAATTTATGAGCTGCTACAGTGAATCAAATTGAATAGAAAGGACATTTGGAAGAGATGTCAACGGTATTGGTAGATTTTAGCCCCAGATTATAACCTCGTCTTTCAGAGCATTTCATCACACAAGTCTGAACACGAGCAGCTGACATAAAGGAATCAGAGACAGGCTTAGAGGTTGCCTTTGATATCAGGATTCCCACACTTTTGACATTCATTTCCCTAGAAAATTGTTCACCCAAACATTGAAAATCATTTACTTGCCCTCGTGCTTTTTCAAACCTGTATAATTATTTTCTTCTGCTGAACATAAAAGATGTTGTAACTCGTTTTTTCATATGGGTCAAAACGCAATATTTGAACCCACTGACTTTACATTGTATGGGGGGGGGCATCTTTTGAGATCCACAGAAGCAAGCAAGTCATAGATCATTTTTGGGTTCACTATCCCTTTTAAGGACAATAAAAAGGTAGAGTCATATATTCAAAAAGGTATATTTGAAGATTTTCAGCCCTGGAAATTCCCCAGGTTTGCCATGACTGTGGGAACCCTGCAGTATGGAGACACTGTGATTTGAAGCAGATCAGCCAACAAAAGTTTAGTTAGATCCAGAAGTCCCTTTGCTTCTTCTGTGAGCTGGAGAGGGTTAAATATTTAAGGTGTAGATGGAAGAAGAGATTTTAGAGGCATTTAAGAGGGTTAACAGTGTGCAGGGTGGCATCAAATATAAAAATAAACTCAGATGTCCTGTTTTGGCACCATGTTGAACACTTCAAGGTTTGAAAAACCACTTACATAAAATGTTTGTGAGTGACTATGAAAACTATGACCTGTGGTTCACGTGTCCGTGTGAGGGAGAGGGGCCTGTAGAGGTGTTAGAGAATCGATGCTAATGACAGACGTATGGGTGGCTTTGCTAAAATTTGAACAGTATGTGCCGCTGCCCAGCCTCACATAAACAGTATGAAATAGAAACCCGAGGCCTTAGGGATGACCTATCTGCCGCATGGCATTTCCTGTTGGCCAATTTAAATGACACTGTTCCTCCTACACAGAATTACTTGGAAACACTTTAAAAATTGCCACAGCATTTTTTTGAGCTTTACTGACCATTTTATATGCACTCTCAGAAGTGAATATTTATTTATATATAAATTGAAAGTAAAGCACATGAGATTTGACAGCTAATCGTTGCTTTTAATTTGCATAGACATCAAAATCCATTCAATTACTAATGTTTTGCTGGTTCAATATTACACATACATACATATACACACTTATCAATGAGATACATTAAAGATACATATGAAGTAACTACTGATGAGATGCCACACAATTTACTCCTATTAATATGCAGTGCAATCAGAGTTCAATTCATTTCAACACGATGCAATGGAAAATTGTTCATCTATATTCTATGTGACTCTCTGGACACACCTCGGTCTCTAATAGAGTTGCTATACGTCATTCACGTAGCAGCAAGTCAATATTATTTGTATAGTGCTTTTAACAATGCAAATTGTGTCAAAGCAGCTTTACATCGGCTTGATATAAAGCTGGGTGGCTTTATATCAGCTTTACAGTATTTAGACGGGGAAATAGTTTGTCGAAATAGTGTCATTCTCCTCTGGCCATCAGTGGTGATGAGAGAACGTGCTTGAGAAACTGTTTAGAGAGGAGAAATCAATCTACATATAAAACATAGGTCAAATTATTAGTCACTTTTTAAATAATAAGAAGTATAGTGCATCTACTAATAATTATTTAGAAAAATAGATTTTTGCTGATGCAAATAGGTTAGAAAAGGTGCATCGCGATACAACTTGCATCTGACCCATGCTTTTTAAATGGACTATTTTAATGCAGATGCACCGATGTCATTCAATGACATTACATTTTTAAGTCTAGAAATCACACTTAAACATCCAGGGTTTCCAGAGAATCCAGATAGATTTTTAGAAAGAAAATAGAAAATACAATAAATAAAAGTATTCTTCAGTTCAAAACTGAATCCATTTCATGATTACAAGTCACAAGACAAAACTGGATGTGCAGGAGACAATATGATATTGCTTAATTTATCTAGTTGCAGCAAGAATGAATGTTGTTAGGACCTGCAAGCTGAGGACTCTTGAGGAAAGCTTTGAATGTCTACTGGGAGAGTACAGGATATGATGAATTACATTGTTTTGTGGGAACCTGTGCAAAGTGCCATTTCAATCCATTCATTCAGCAGAAAAATAAAAACATTAGCAAATGTCCTAAAACTGACATTAAAACTTGGTTCCTCTTTAGAAGGAAGTTTTTTTTATGATTCATATGACAATAAGGCAGTATAAGCTTATTTCTAAAACAACAGGAAAACAGAAGGAGATAAAGGCCGTCTAAAATAGGATAGTGGCTGTGGTTGTTATCAAAAGGAAAGGTTTTTTTATTTCACTGATTTTTTAACTTTAAAGTTTACAGAAGCACTTATTAAAGCCACAATGTGTACATTAGATATTGATACTGTGTTACAGTATAAATTGCAAAGCCAGTAGTCTTTTTATCCTGAATGTATATATTTACACACTCCTTCAGATACTCGGGAAGTAACTCAGCAGATTCTTTCATTTCCATAAATTATGTCTGCAGCAGAGAGCAACAGAGGACACACTTGATACTGGATGGAAAGGAACACAGTGTTCTCATACAGCAAATGAGTTAACTTGCCGGATATCAGGAACAACAAAGAGTCAGAAAAAAGTCCAGAAAGTTAAATTCACACTTAAAATGTGAATTGTGCAAACGGGGAAAAGCAAGCTGTGATTAAGCTAAGAGCAATTTAAAAATGTCACTGGAGGAGGAGGAGCATGTGAACCCTAAAGACCTATTCATATGCATAGTTATGATAAAAGATCATGCATTATTTTGAAGACAAAGCAACTATGTAAAATTACCCATTTCACTAGACATGGTTATTAGCCAAGTAACAAGCCCATTCCAGTTGCAACAGAAAAAAAAAAAAATAACAGCCATGACTAATAACAATGGATTCTTTAAAACGCTGGATCTCAGTCAAATCAGCCACCATTTTTACTTGTATCTGATTGGCTGGGCCAGCTGGCACTGACAGAATCAATAGAGCGCAGATGGCTCATGTTCAAGAGCCAAAGTCATGTGACCATGCAGTCCCAGCAAGCACTGGAATGGAGCCTGGCCACTTGTTTGTAACAAATGAGTGAAAATGCAAGCATAGTTTGACTTTATTAATCAAATTGAAAGTATGCCAGACACTACAATAGCTATGTGGGGGTCGATTGATGTGCTCTTTGATTCAAACTGATCCAAATGTGATTATATTTCAAGTTAAAAAACAAAACAAAACATAATACTGCCAAGAATTTTTTTTTTTTATCCATTTCAAGTGGTCAATATAGAGAGGAACACATCTCAGATCTGAAAAGAGCAACACTTCATGCAGAGACACAAAGAAAATAAACAGGCAACAGGACTAAATTCCACATGACACTCCGGACAACACAATTACAAGGACTCAACATACCTCGATTATTACAAGACAGTAGTTTAGAAATAAAAATCTACTGTGCAAAACTGCTAAATCATTATCTATTGTGCATGACCACAAAAGCAGCATCAAAGATTCAGCACACCATCAGAGTCAGTTGGGAGTGTTGTTTATCACAGTGATCCAGAAACCCCAGGGCTGGACCAGTCTGTCCTGTCTTGAGGTATGTTATTCTCTTTGTGTCACTCGAACACACACATATATATTCAGTATCACACAAAAACCAACAACCATTCAAACATGTTCCATAAGCAGAAAGATAAATCAGCATAATATAATGCAAGACAGTAGTTCACAGACAGAATGGAGGGGAGACAGGTGTTCATTCATAGTGTATACACAGATATCACTAGGTTTCCATAGCCCTTGTTTCAACCTTCTCATCTGTTCACTATATGTCACACAATACGAATGAATATGACAGCTAATGAAAGGGGCATGACTAGGCCCTGGAAACTTTCTAATAGCCACAAGTAATCAACAACAAAAAACACAATTTAAATAAATAATCTAAATAAAATTGAAAGTAAGTGAACAATTAAGTGTTTATACCATCACATGAAATGGTGTATACTTGAAACTTGCAGTGCAGATGGGCATGTTGATTATACATGGAGTGTTCTGGTTTGGTCACAGTGCAGGATGAATGGCACCTGATCAATTTCTAAATATGTGGAGAGGAAACCCTCACAGAGGTAACTTTGTAACTACACCCTGGACATAAGAAATTAGATTTTTTTTAGCCATTTAGATGCTATTTGAGTATTAATTTTATTCTAATTATATACATTTTTGAAGTGGATTATGCATTTAACAGGACTGGAAAGAAGTTTTGGACACATCTGGTGCCAAAACTGGACCATGGACCATGGTCATGCCCATTCAAAGTAAGGGGGCACGTCCCCCTTCAGATTTCTGAGCCAAGTGGATTTTGAATGCAGCTTCCAAAAAACAGCCAAATAATATTTTTTGTATTTGACACAGTCACACCGGTGTGATTAGATCGTTCAGTGCAGCACAGCATCAGCTGCAAACATACACAACTGTTAGCCAATCATAGCGGTGGGCATTTACTTCTGAGTAAACAATCAGCCATGCCCATTTAAACAGAGCGTTCTGATGCTCTGCACAGTTTAGCCCCAACCCTAATCAAACACACCTGATCCAGCTAATCAAGCTCTTCAGGATCACTAGAAACCTCCAAGCAGGTGTGAGTTGGAGCTGGTTGGAGCTAAACTCTGCAAAGCGGTGGCCCTCCAGGAATTGAGTTTGAGACGTATATGCTATGGTGGACGCAGAATACACTTTCCGACTTTGTATATGGTTAATGAAATAAAAAAACTAAGCAATATGCTTGCTTATAGGCCAGTTTAAAACAGTTTATGATGACCATAAAAGACAAATACGGATGAATTTTCACTTAAATCACTGACTTGAACCAATTGTAGTTGAACTATTAAGTGGGGAAATCTTATGCTCATTACTTTAACAGATCCACGTTACAATGAGAGTCCAGCTGAACCTAAAGTTGTCACTGAGGATTATGAGGATATAGTTGGAAAGTTCCCAACAGAGAGGAAAAACTGTACAGGGATAATACCATTTCAGCATTTTTGGAGAACGTGGTCTATTTTTGCCTTCTCCAAGACAAACTAAACCAACAGCCAGAATGGAAAGCCAGGGATGACGTACTTGCCACCTCAGCAATACAGATACAACTGCTTATGAAATGAGCATGCAAATCAGTCATATGCTCAACATAGAATATTATTACAGTGCATACACTCTTACTTACCAAGGATGGAATGAACACGTACTGGGAGCTGTGTACGGAGAATCAAGATGGGCTTTTTGCCTTTTCTGTAGAAAGAAGAAAATTTGAGAAGATATCACACATCAAACCCGAGTAACTTCATTCAGAAACACAGTTTGTGCTTCTTATCAATATTCTATCTAGGTGAATTCTTCCGTTCACTTGAATTCTTTCACTGATGATAATACAGTTGGAGCAAAATACATTTTAAGAATAATGTGAATTTGTCATTATTACAGACACACACTACACTGAAGGCAGATTGGAGAGAGTCAGAAAGAGAGAATATGGGTCGGTAGGGATTAAGGTATGGAAAGAGCGTTTACAGGCATGGAAACTATGCAACTATGGCTAAAAATGGACCAATCCATGGCTTATGTTTTCTTCATGATGTTCTGTGTGGTTCATACACCCAGTCACAAAGACACAGACATTCTTACACACACACCCCAATTTTGTCTTCTATTTTCCAAGTGCTGCCGTTTCAAATGACGCGTTTCCTCTTACCAATCGGAGCGAACCTGACGGAGCTCCAGCTGTGGCTACATTTTTGCCAGCTTACAAAATACACACCATGTATGCTTTAAATACACACTCCCACAAACATAGAAACACTGAGCCCTTAGAAAAATGAGATCACCCAATTAAAATACTTCATAATGAGAAATGATGACATTTCCACTGGCACAGAGCTGCTAGTTCTCCTTCAACAATCAGGTCACAATCAAGTCTCTTATGCCAACCAAGGCTGCATTTATATGACCAAAAATACAGTAAAATCATTAAATTTATTCAAATAGAACAGTTGTTAAACCGTTATATAATATTACAACTATTTTTTTTTAAAAACTTTTTTGTATATTTTTGTATCTTATCAAACTTTGTATATTTTTCACACTTGCATTAACAATTTAGCTCTTTACAAATACAGCACTCCGCTGGGTTTTAAAGTGGTTCTCCAGAGCACGGCTGAACAAATCTGGAAAAAAGCAGCCTGAGTATAAGTAGTATTACAGTTCCAAAGTCATGCAATCTTTCAGTTTGAGCTGACTCAGAATTCTAGATCTGTGGTTCAGAGTTTTATTCAGTCTAAGCTGTGGTCAGCACACTCACTGAAACGCTGGCTCTGCCTGTGTGAAATCACTCATGTCTTTTGGTGGGTCCAACAACTGTGCGTTACTAAGCAACACTAATAAATGATTTAGTGAAACTGATACCTGTCATAAGATAATGCTTGAACATTCAGGGTTCACAGACCTCCTACATAAAAGTTTGGCAAGTTTTCAACAGTATAAATGAATAATAAATAACCATTCATCTGAAAAATAAGTACATTAAGTCCAAGCATTGTTCGCAGTGCAAAAGTTTATCTCAGTCATATAATAGACATACTGAAGGAAGTGTTAAATTTGTACTACAGAAAAAAAGAGCAATACATCCAAAGCCACAGATGCTTATTAATTAGCCTGTTTTTATATAGAAATGTATTTTCTTAAACATTAATTTGTGATTAATCCAACCATTCTACATGGTTAAACAGGGCAATTTTCTCCAAGCTGTACAGTGTACCACCCTATCATCATAAGCATCATGGTACAACTGCTGCTCATTATATTGTATTTATTTCAGCTTTTTGAGCATGACAGAGCCTTTACCTGAATTTCATAAAGTGTTTTCTTAATAAAATGTCAAATACTTATGTTATGATCTAAGGAGACTGAACAGATGTTCAGTCTCTCAAAGAAAAAGTTACGTTGAAATTAGTCATTGTTGACATTAGTTTACAAAAATAGCTAAAATTGGGGAATTCCTCAAGTATAGCGTCAAAGACTAAACAAACACTGAGAGAATAGAGTTATCAGTGCATTTCCTGACTATAACAGTTTCTGCAGCATTGTTTAAATTCAGTTTCATCCGCCAAAGGAACAAATGGATGGATGTGCCGGGATGGAGACCTACAAACATACAGGAAATGTTCTCTCTTTGATTTGATTTATTTATTTATTTTTCCTGTCAGACAGACCTTCTTGACAATGGCAGGCTAAAATAATGTGTATGTCTGAAATGAGGTTGCATTAAAAATATACAGAACAAAAAATTAACAAACTAAACAATTTAAATGAGTACATGAGTTAGAAATAAGAAGAAAATGAATCAGTGTAACTGTTTCTCACACCTTACAGATGTACAGTACATGGTGTTTAAAAAAATAATAATAATAAAAATTAATTCATTAAAGATGCATTGAAACAAATTAGAATTAATTTCAATATATCTCCTAAAATAAAAGGCAAGTTAATCTTGGGAGCTAAAGTACAGTCTAATTGAAATGAAACAAACAAATGAATGCCCCTTACTAATGCTTTAAATCTGGACTAAAACACCTTTGTCCTAATACCAAACCGATCTCATAAGATAACGTAACTTTAATGAAGTGGTAATTTTGTATTATCTTGTTTGGTGGGGATTTTCATACGGAAACATCCCATTTAAATTTAAAAAAAAAAGGACACCTCTAACCCCATCCCTAAACGTAACCATTAGTTGGGTGTAAGCAGACCATGTGGAAATGTACAAATGAGATTATATGAATTTGTACAAATTAGCCACCAATTTACAAAAGTGTAAAACGGATACTAATGTCACAAGAGTGTGTCGGCTGAAACCTGTTCTTTTTTTGTTTAGACAAGCATCCCACAGTACCTGCAATGTAGCAGCTTTATCATCACAAACAAGTCAAGTTTCTAAATTCTGTGGGCCATGTTATAGCAATGAATACAAATAGTAATTTAAGAATTTATTTATAATCTCAAAGAAGTTTTTGTATCATATCTACAAAGCCAACATACAAATGTTCTACAGGAGGAGCATTAAGACACATAAGACAGTTAGTCATAAGTCATGATTATAGTCTGATGACACCACCATGTAATAAAAAAAAACAACAACTAAATATAGCATTAGAGAGGGCAGTGCTGAAACACCCTTTGTATTTAAAAAGCGAATGCTGAGTACAGTTAAATGCATCCGAAACAATATCCCAAGGGGTCAAAATTTTACATTGTTGCACATCCCAAGAACCAGATTCTGTGGAGTGTTGCAAGCTTTTCTTATCCACTCTCTCTTCTAAACGCTCTATCATTATGAAGCCACGTTCCCAGCGTCTGTGACTAATGTTGTCCACTCCTCCCCTCTGGCCTCACTAAGAATATCTGTGTGTGTGTGTGTGTGTGTGTGAGTAACATTCACCGTATGAACGATTCTCCCAAAGTTCTTGAATATGACTAAGAACTCAGACTGACCCAAGAATGGAATTATTCCTTCACTTTTATGCAATTTATGCTGTTTTTCCTATGTTATAAAAATTAAAAGAAGGGTTAGATGGAGGCAGACATGTTGAAAAGTCTCTGAATTTAGACTTAAAGTCTTTCAAGGCCAAATCAAGACTAAGATTTGACACCTGACTTACACCAATAACAATAAATATATATTTTTAATTAGTTATTATTTTGAAGGATTTCCCTGATTATTAATGAATTCCTCCCTAAAATGAGGTTTTTCATGAATGATTAATAATTTCATCTATAATACTACTTTTAATTAACAGTTTATTCATTCAAGTCAGCAAGGGGGGAACTTCATTAAATAAAACAAAATGATAATTTAATGAAAAATACATTTTTTCTTTCTTTAAATGCCATTCTGTTAAAATAATGCATTTTTGTTTTCATGACCGAGAGTGCATGACAGACTCCCTTTTATCTAAACAATCTCACAATACTCTGAAAACATTTTTTTCCCTGGTAGACTAAAAGACTTTCTCCATGGGTCTCGATTTTGGAGTTGAAGGCAAGTCAGTTGCTTACAGGTCTAAGTCATTTTTTTGCATTTACATTTCAGATGCAAGTTTCCATCTCTGGGAAAACTTAAACTAAAAGACAGTGAAAGGGAAAGAGAGGGGGGAGAGAGAATATTGAATGGCAAAATATGAAGTCATTCTTACTCCACGTCCTCATAGAGCTGCTCCAGATCATCTCTCTGTTCAGCAAGGGATGAATCCAGATCCAGGTAATTGCCATTAGAAGCCAGTTGCAGTGCACACTCCTCTAACTGAGAGAGAGACAGAGTAACATCACTGCCTAGCATTGTAACTTGACACAGCACATAAACAGATTACAGTTTCATAATAGGCTCTTCATGCTTTTTGAATGTCCAACGAGTCGAGTCTTTTGCTCTCTTTGACATTTTTATCTGGCAAGACACAAACTACATCCCAACCACACATAACAGTAAAAATCCAATCTCAGTTGTGTAACCCTTGAGACACACTCACATTATAGCATATGAACATACACTCATACAAAACAAAACAGACACCATTAGCCATCAACTAGTGCACAACAAAGAGAGGTCATTGTTGTCGAATGGCGGTGTTTGTTACAGAGTCACGTCTGAAGCTGTGCTGTAATAATAGTTGATTGAGGAGCTGAGATTATCTTCTGTTTACAGATCCCACCCTTTCCGCAAGCATCAACTCACTCTCCAGCTGCAAGCCATTCTGGCGACCCTCTCAAAGAGTTACTTACATTCCCTCACATCATGCACTCAAGGATTCACACACAAACCCATGCACAATTACATGCATGCTTATTTTATCATACAGCCAAACAGAAGTACACTGATAGAAAAAGTACAAAAGCTGTCAATGGGGTGGAACCTTTTCAAAAGGTATACCTTTGTACCTTATCCCTAAAGAGTACACATTAGCACCAAAATGGTACATTTTAGAACTTAAAGGTGCAATTACTAAGGCTTTTCAAAGGGTACTGTCAAAAAGTGACAGCTTCTTGTACTTTTTTCTGCGTACAAATAAAGACACTTGGAAACACATTTTTAGTGTTTGAAGCATACATGGTCCTATGAAACTTTTGTTCACAGTATTTTAACACTGTTTACATAATGTCCTGATTACAAGCAATTATTAAAAAGTTGAAGCTCCAGCATCTTCAGTTAGGCAAATGAATGAGGAGTTACCAAAACCTATATGAACTCACATGTCCTTCAATTAGGGTATGTGGTCTTGAATTTGACCGTTTACTTCCTTCAAACATTGTACTTCACAGGCGATATATTAAAAGAGTACACTGTGGTGTAACATGGCTTTTTAAGTAGCTACACAAATACCATGTTTTCTGTTGTGTTCGTGTGAACTATTAGATAAGTTTAACAAACGTATATAACATAAAATTGACTCATTTCGATTACCGAGGACATACTATCTAGCTTTTCCCCTTTAAGACAAAAGTATGCAACATTTCTACATCTCATTTCATTCATTTACGATAGATAGACAGACCATAAACTTTCACTCAGCACCAGGAGTTTCATCTATGTACTATTCAGTGACTAAACGAACCAAGCCTTTTGTTAAACAACACGAACTTTAGCCACAACGCAGCTTTAATGACACTTTATTAGCAGGTAAGCACACCTTCATGAGGTAAATGACTAACCTTCAAAGGCGCTTCTAGCAGTTTGTGGATCCCGGCGATCTGTTCGTTCAACAGCAAATGCTCGTTGAGTTCAAACTGCAGAGGTCTGCGGGGCTCGGGGAAATTTGAGCACACGAATGGGTCCGAGTCCTCCAGGTATTGCACTCGACACGTTATTGTAGCCATGGTTCATCCGTGGTCACAAAGTCTAAAAGTTAAACTCGCTTTCCACCGCAGTTTTCCGTTTGTTACAACAAGTCATCTAAAATAAAAGAGCGACTAGCCCGCCACGCGCCGCTGTCAACACTGACGGAAACTGAGGCTGTAGTCAAATTAAGGGACGAGGCAGGGACGTCAGCAGTGAGTCACACGCTGGAAATACAGCGATTGGTATGAGCTCAGCGCCTCGCATTCATAATGTCACTCAAGACAATTACAGAAGCATTAAATCATTCAATAGCACATGTTTTATAGGCTATGTTTGTTGTCTTGACAACCTCGCATGTTAGCTTATGGGAAAAGGGTTGTTTATGAGTGCGTTATGGCGCCATCTGCTGGTCACGTGAAGCTTCATTTATTTGTGATGGGTCTGTTTGTATGTCGAGCTCAAATTTCATGCAAAGCAACCGACTCTTCATCAGCCAAAGGTGTTTCTCTTTTACTTCGCATGAAACACACAGTGCGTCTGTAAACACTATATCCATATGTTTAATAGGTACATATTTTTTTAAATAATTCTCATAAATCCCTGTTATAGGCCTATCAGTTTCTATAGGTTGGTTGTACATGATAAAGATTAACCTGGCTATGACCACCTTAACCATATAAATAGGGATATTGCTGAGCTGTTTCTCCATGCTCAAAGTCCAGCTTGAACTGGTTGACTGTTTTACTTCTAAAATAAGACTCGCATCCAGAGCTAAGTTTTGCATTCTTTACACAGAATCATTTAAATTAATCTTAAAATGAGATTTGTTGTACTCTTTTTACACAAGCCAATTCTGGCTTTCCAAATGGTCTGAAACAGAACAAATTATTTGCAATACTTTACAAAATGTTTATTGGTTTTTAAAACCACTTAAAAAAAACATCAGTAAGCACTTTCAATACAAAAGAATGAAGAAAATCTTGCTGAAATGTCATTAAATTTCATCAAACTACCACGAAGAGTCTGTACATAAACAATAACAACATGAGGGAATAGCAAAGACAAGGAAATAAAGACAAGGGGAGCGGACAATTCTACCAAGTCAGAGAATAATACAATTATGTTTCTGGCCTACCTCTTCATTAAAGTAGAAATAGTAGTGCTTGTTCAAAAAACAAAAGTTTACATACATACTTTTAAGAGGAAGGAAATAGTAATGAAGACATTTTTTTAAAAGATAAGGGGGGAAGAATCATGTCACAAGTGAATTTTCTTCTGTTGGACATAAATACTCATGTTACTGTAAATAAAGTCATGACATGTGTACAGTGATCAAATGCAAAAAAAAAATTCTAAATGAACAGTTGATTATTTAAATGTTTTTAATTGAACATTTCAATTGCTTTCACTCATTTACATGTAAGCACTTCTCAACGAGATCCTCAAAAGGCTCCTGAACATATGAACACAAACTGACTTTTTTACTTTAATCCCCCCCACCCCCTACACCCACACACACAACCAGTAGCTCTTCAAAACAGTATGCTGGGGCTTCATGTATTGCACTGAAATTCTCAAAGCCAAAGTTCCTCAATGAAATTAGTGCAATAAAAAGAACCAGAAGAACTTTGTGAATTTTCAGTTGTTACATTTCCAGTGTTAACTGCTAGATCCCTGTGCAAAAAAAAAAAAAAAGATATGCAAAAACCACAACACATTTTAAAATTCGTGCTATATTCTCAAAGGACACTCTTCTGCAGAAAAATAAAAAAGAACTGGAAGCCAAATAATAAATAAATGAGAAAAAAGCTTAAAAATTAAAACTCACAACAAGCTATATCTATACAAGAGATGTCTAGTTATGTAAACTATACTTGTAAAAAAAAAAAAAAAACTGCCAAATCTGGATCACTATCATCATGGTCATATTGTCAATATGAATGTTAGTCAAAGTTGTAATACAGTGTCATTTTTTCCTTTTATAAAAATAAATTATATACAGAGCATCACAACAAACAGAAATTCCATAGTTGACTTTCTTCATCCCCTAAGAACTGTCCTGCTATAAATACCAGAAGCATGAAGTCTGACATGTCATGTAAATAAAATTCAAGTGCTACAGTGGTCGTATGCAAATTATGCACAATTATGCATAAACCAAATTCCCTTTCAACCCCACAATCTTGGCCCCATTTTAAAACATGCATCTTAAAAACTGGGATAAGAATTGAATTTGAAAGTGGAAAGAAACAGTAGAATTCCTTCTACATTTTTCTCGGTAATTACAAAACTTGTCTTTGGTATGGAAGTAAGGCTAAGATGTAATTCAAACTACCTACCACACTCAGCAACAAAGTGTATCTTATGCTCTGCTATTCTGAAGCAGACTACTAATCAAGTACTTCAGTACAACATGGTACAGTAATGGCCCTTTGAATTACATGTCTTCATTCCAGCTTTCAAAGCGAGTGGGGGCAGGGGGCTATCTGATGATATTAGCACTGAGCTCATTTATTAGTAATGTGATCTGGGTATTTTCAGTTTCCTGATGTTTTTACAGCTGGTGAGATGTAAAGGCTAAAGGCCTTTACATAAGGATAAAGGCTCTTTATTAGTGCATGTTATAAAGAAGTTCCTGAATGAAGTGCTTAAGTACAAAACAGTCGTTGAAAATGCTAAACAAGGCATGTGCACAAGAGATTATATACTTCAACGAATCTCATTTGTGCAAACTACCAAATGACAAGCATCAATTGGGGAAAATTAATAGAGTCAGAAAAGTGGCTACTCATCTATTTCTTGGCCACATAAATGCATAGTTAATAATAAAACAAATATTTGGGATAGTTTGACAACTGTCCTATGACTTTATTTATTTCCACAACTATAATCCACTTTGGAATTTTGGTTTCACCAGTTATGATTACCCAACCAATTTTTACTTCTAATTCTTCTATTTTAAAACCATATTCAAATTGCAAATGCAATATAAAGATGCCAGCTGGTGCAATAACCAGTGCCATGATTATTCATTGATTGGGTTTAAATTAAACTCAGCCCGTTCTGTTGGATAAAATCTGATTGATATCTTCAAATCTAGAGGATGGGGAAACCTGAGATGCAGCTCAGAGGGGAAAAACCCTACATGGGTCAATATTTTTTGTTAAATATTAGCATAAGCAAATTTAAATTCCAAAAGTGCACTCATTTATTCATTTAACATAAGCGATTTTGTGCAAGTAGATGCATACTTCCCAATTGACATAGTGGTTGACAATAAAAATAAAGCTGCAAATGTAAATTGCTAACTGGCTCACGTTACGAATTCCAACATGGTGGCACATTTGTGTGCAATAAGTTATTACTTAGTAAACAGCTGCTGCAGGTATAAGCTGCTGTTTTTCCATATTAAGCGTCACCTGAAAGCTTAACATTGCTAATGGGATCTTCCCTTATTCTTTGTTTACTGAAAGACAATACAGATGTTCAACATGTTCAAAGCTAATTTTCTGCAAATGGAAGCACCGATTTTATTTACAGAGTGAAAAAGCTAATTAGATGAAGTACAGTACCTCATATAGCTGGTGTAACATCAAATTACAAATATTTTTCTTTAAGATAAAGGGTTAAAAAAGAAGTTATTTCCCAATCTTCCATACAATGCCCTTTCACTGCAAAATGTTCAAAGGATTATATAAAAGTTGTGTAACTGATTGCACAAAACAGTGTAGAGGCATAAAAATGTCTCCGATGACTTCTTATGTAAAGCTCTGAATTGTTTTCTTGCAAAACTGGTGAGAAAGAGCAGGAAAAATGTGACAGTACTTCTAGGTTAACCTGTTTCTCACTACCCACTGGGACAAAGAACCAGGAATCTTGAAAGGGCAATAATTTCTGTTCAGCCTGGCACTTCAATATGGACCTGTGTTGTGACGTCCAGGGGCTTATAGCAGTAGGTGCTGCACGATGAGATGAATACATACATTGATGAGACTTCGAAAATACATACATAGAAACCTATCCAAATAGCAAAACAACACAAAAGCACAAATTAACCAAACATTTCCACTGTTGCCTGGTCTTTGCTCTCCAACCAGTCAAAGCCAGCAGAATTCACAGTCTCGCTGCATATCTGTTGAAAAAGTGGGTCGTTCTTCAGTTCTTCCAGTGTCGAGTCTTCATATTGTCCTTGCTGTTGACTAGGGTCAAAAAGAAGGTTGGTGTCCAATGTATTCAAGTCATTTATGCTACTGGTAAGCTCAGAGGTCAGTCGCATATCGCTGGGAAACTCTGAACTCCCAGCACTGAGTTCTGATCCTTGACCCACAAGCTGTGAGCCAGCATTCAAGCTTTCCTCATGTAAAAGATCTTTGACAGTTCTGTCTAAATCCAAGGGTTGCTGGTGCTGATGTTGTTGGAGGTTTTGCTGTAGAGGCAACAGCATGGCCTGACTCTGCTGTTCCTGCCCAAGGAGCTGCCGTCTGCCTAAGTGCTGCTGTTGTGGCGGCTGGTGCTCCCCTGAGGCTGATTGTGCTTGGCTTTCGGCTACAAAGAAGCTCATCGGCTCCTCTCTAGCATTTTTCATGAGGTAACCAGGCTTCTGGGATTCAAAGGCTGATGAACAAGGTGAGATCAGAGCTTGGTGGCTGGCACTACTAGGAAAGCTGGGCACTGTGGTGGTCTCCAGAATCTGGGTGAGATTCATGCGGGCAGTGTAGTTGGATGGCATGTTGTTGATTCCGATGCCACGCACAGAGTAATCTCCATCGCCATCCATTTTGTTGATGAGGACATTAGTGATGTTTTTGGTATTCATCTCCTGGCCTGCTTGCATGGGTAGAACCTCAGACTGCATCATCACAGTGACTGGAACAGACTGACTCCTCTGTGCCATGCTGCTGATGCTTGTATCAGGGTCACTGTTAGAAAAGATATTTAGCACTTCAGGTGTTACAGGTGAGTTGAAAGGAGAGACCATAGAGTGGGGAACATTGGGATTTTGGGTCCCGCTCAAGTTGCGCTGCCTGACTGCCGGGCTAACGCTGCGGCATCGAAATGTTCCAGACCCTGAGCTGGCCTTGTTGTCAAGGGGTGCTGGAACAGCAAAACCCTCTTTCTTGTTGAGGCTAGCCATGTTTGCCACTTGCTGTTGGACAGGCGAAATGGGTGTCAAGCGGCTGATATGAGTGTCATGATGTCTGGTTTGTGACTGACAGGTCTGGCCTGGGATGGCGAAGGCGTGAGGCTTTCGAAAGTGGTCATCTACTAGGTCTTGGTAGCTGGGCAGAATGCTAATGCCATTGTTGGAGTTCCCACCACTGTTATTGTACCCACTGTTCATCCATTCCAGTTTATTCTCATCTGGATGTGTGGCCATTGGTCTTTGCATGGGCTTGACAGGGCTTGAGGAGACGGTACTTCCATCATGGTATCCAGTGATGCTAGAGTTAATAGGAGTAAAGGCAAAAGGGTTCCTGCATTCCACAGGGCTTGGTGGGATACTACTGCTGCAGTTGGAGTGTGGTGTGCCAATAGGTGTTTGTCGACTACTTCCAAGAGCGTTGTCGACCGGAGTGGTTGGGGCTAAGCGCGAACAGGGGCTTTCGTGCATCATACCCTGACCACTTCCTATCATCTCAGAAGTGGGAGTAGGTGTAGGAGTCGGTGTTTGGATTGGGGTGCTGCTGCTATGAGCAGAGCTGTAGTACAGGGTGTTGGTCTGAAGGGTAGACATCGTGGTAGTCTGCATGGTTTGTTGCTGGCCTTGCAGTGAATTATCCACACAGTTGCTAAAACTTTGTATACTATTGTTAATTTTCATCTGCTCTTCCATTTGTACAAGTTCCTCAACAATGCTATCCTGGGTCATGTCATCATCAAAGGGAAAGTAGCTAATGTTGGCCTGGGTGCCACAGTCACTCATTTGAGCCTGCTGGTTGGAAGAAGAGTCTTGAGCAATTGCAGGAAGGGGCTCCATCATTAGGGTGGACATTTGCTTTGGCTCAGACACGATTTGCAGGCCATAAACTTCCTGATGTTGTTGAGTACCATCTTGCAGCTCGCTATCCCAAAATACACTCTTCAGTTCACATGCTGCAGAAGAGTCAGACTGGTCAAAAAGCAAAGAGTTTTTGGTTACTTCTTGTAGCAAAGCTTGACCTGGAGCGCTAACAGTATGGGTGACCACAGCTCTACCTTCGATACCTGCTGAAGATCCTTCCCATCTCCCTTGGGAGATGCTTTGAGGCCTGCAAACAGTCTGAAACATGGTATTCCCCACTGAAGTATCCTGACTTGCTGTAGAGGTGACAGAAACTCTGTAATCCATTACTGATGAAGCTCCATCCCATCTTCCCTGGGAGATGCTTTGTGGCCTGCGAACTGTCTGGAAACCAGTATTCCTGACCAGACCTGCAGTAGCTTTGCCTGTAGCTGTGAGAGGTGCACTTTCTGGCCTTATAGGAGTGCTCGATCTTGGAATATGCTTTGCCATTACATTTGACTTTAGTCCCTCAGATCCATCTGCTGGTAGCACAGAAATGTGAGCTTTTTTAACAGGTGTTGGGCTCAAATCAGTGTATAAGCCAGGTCGTTTGTGAGGGCTCTTGGATGCCAACACTGCATCTTTGGGTGATGTCACAACCGCATTACCACTGTTTGACTGAGTGCTACTTGTGTTCTGATACAAAGTGCTTTCATTAGTGTTGGACGTATTATTGCTGCCAGCAGCCAGAGTTTTGACACCAAGGAGTGTCCTCTCATTGCATTTGGTCCCTGTTAGAGTGTCCAATCCCAGTGAGCCCTTGTCAAGAGTGGGTACGCTAGCCGCTCTGGGTTTGAATATCCCTGACCGCTGTACACCACCAACGCCGCCCGGAGTGGTTACCAGTCTACTCGCACCACCATGCTCTTGAGCACTTCCAATTATGGCTTCAGTATTTGTTTTAGTGTCGATGACAGGGTTTGTGAATGTTGAGAGCCCTGACCTTGCCAAAACAGATGGCATTGCTGCTATAGACCCACTGCGAACACGCGTAACTGGCTGTGGATCATCATTGAGGCTGGCAACTCCAGCAGATGCAGGTCTGACTTTGTTGCTGGCAGGGGTATCGGCTGGTGTGCTGGTCCCACTGCCATTAGAGCCCAGAGATATGGTCGTCATCTTGACTACATTGACCGAGCTGACGTGCGGAGTTGACATTACCGTCTTGATGGGGCTGTTGGTGATAAGCAATGTTGGTGAGCGCAGGGTTATGCCACTTGAGGCAGATGGCTTGGGTAAGATTTGGGCATACCGGTGACGGGCTGACCGGTCGCTTATCGGACTAGCCGAGATGTTATGAGGTGTCTTGGTGCACTGCTTCACAGGCTGCACTGACTGGGTAACCACTTGAAACTTTACAGGAAGAACTTTGCTGTCTGCAGCTGCCATGGGAACAGGGCTAGGAGACAACAACTGCCTGCTCCTCTGAACCGGCAGGAAATACAAAAAAAGGAGGAATGAGAAATATTAGTCAAACAATAGGTGCTAATATAAATTAAACATTAAATTAAAGGGACAGTTCACCCAAAAAATTAACATTCTGTCATTAATTACTCACCCTCATGTCGTTTCAAACCCCCAACACTGTCATTCATCTTTGGAACACCAATTAAGATATTTTTTGATGAAATTAGAGAGCTTTCTGACACTCCATAGACTGCAACGCAACTACCACGTTCAAGGCCCAGAAAGTACAGATATCGTTAAAATCGTCCATGTGACATCAGTTTATTTACGAGAATACTTTTTGTGCGCAAAGAAAACAAAAATAACGACTTTATTCAAGAATTTATTCTCTTCCCTGTCAGTCTAATTTGGTTTTGAAGATGAACGAAGGTCTTAAAGGGTTTGGAACAACATGAGGGAGAGTAATTCATGACAGAATTTAAATTTTTTTGGGTGAACTATCCCTTCAAAATGTCATTTGTAATTTTTTTTTATTTTGTGTAAAAATCAGTTTACCGTAAAATGTTTACCGTAATAGGGCTGGAAACCGCTGCAACCACAATCCCAATAGGTTGTGGTGAGACAAGAGCAGGACTTCCACAGGGTATGGCTGTCCGTGCCACAGGAGTTATAGCCCAAATTTGCCCTCCTGGCCTGAGCTTCACCAGGGAGTGGAGAATGCAGTTTCTGTTCTTGTTGCTTCTTCTGGATCTTTCTTTGTAGCTGCTGTTTGGCATCTACGGAGGGGGAGACCAGGGTTTTAACCTGAGGTTGGAATGAGTGTGCATCAGATGTGGGAGCAAATGCCGATGACTGAATGGACAATTTTGCTGCTGTGGGAAAAAAAGAGAATTGTAGAATAATGACAACGTTAAAAAAAATGCATTAATTTTTCCAAAACATGCCATTATTTTTGGCTTTGTCTTGTGGTTGTTAGCCACAAGGTGGAGACATTTGCAAGTTTAGGTACATAGAGTCAACTGCTGAGCTATTACAAGTTTACTGTACCTGAGGGGGAACCGGTCATCACAGTAAGAGCAGCCATAGACTTAGTTCCAATATAGTGGCTGTTCAAAAGAAATTGAGCCAGATCCTCAACGCTGTCAAACTGCCGACTCAGCACTTTCTGTGCCCACTCGCACACCAACCCACATGCGGCCATGCGCACCTCATCTTCTGCACTAGACAGTTGACCAGTAGATTCAAACACTTCACACTGACAATGAAAAGTGAATCAACAGTTTTCGATAGAACAGACAATATTCTAGACTTTGACATGGCATTGCTTGAGTGGTATCTAAAATAAGAGTGATATCATTGCAGCTAAACAGAGGTAAGACAAGAACACACAGAAAGAACGAAAGCAAGAAAGAAAGATACTTAACTAAATTAAAAAAGAAGAGTAGTAACTTACCTCATCACCTGATTTGTGAAGATCTAGGTTGGGAAGAGATGGCATGTGTACAAAAGCCTTCTTCCTAAGTCCACTATAGCAATACATTCACAGAAGTCAAGGAAATACATGTCCATCAAACAAATAAAAGGTATGTAGATGTCCACATATCAAAAAATGTGTTGGATCACTTTGGCATGAAGCAAATAACAATGTTTGTTAATGCTATGGAATTAAAATATAAATTTTGTTTAATCAATGTCAATATGTAAAAAGTACAAGTGAGGCCGAGCCAGTGTCATAAGCCATGCAGGGCAGAGGTGTTGGTAACAAGTAAAAACTATGACACACCAAACCAAAAATACAACATCACAGTAATTTACTGTTCACCCATCTACTCTCATGGGTATGAAAAGTTTGGGTATGAGAAGAGAGACAGCATGCAGATCTATAGTGGGTTTCCAGCTCATGAACTTCTACCATACCTTTAACCTCATTCCTTTACTGAGCATCTCATACAGCTCAGAATGGAAGCTGACAAATTGCCAGTTCTGTTCCAAGACGTACGCTACATATGGCATCACATCAAACATGATGTTCACAAAAAAAGGTATGACTACTGCAGTGCTGATTGAAAAAATTAACCACTAAAAAGCTCTTATTCACTTCTCTTGCATAAGAAAATACAAGAGGTCCTCTGCTGAAATGATGGCATTGCTTTCTTAGGCATTAAAGTTGGTGAGGATTGGGTTTCCGTTGCAGTGGCAACCGTCAACAACAAGCATGGTTTATATCAGTGACGCACCACTCTGAAATTAAAAATATAATTCTCAATCACAAATGCACTTTTAACCCTGCCTTACTTAACACCAAAATAACCATGACCACAGTTACACAACATAATTTCTGAGATTTGTCACAACAGCTAAAGATATGTTGTTGTTATGTTGCTTACTCCTATGACATTTTCTAACAAAACTATGAAATAAGATTAATTTATTTCAATATCATCTTTTAAAAGCATCATGGTAAAATGTAGAATAATGTAAAATTAATTTTTCCTATAAATTAGATTTTTTTTCTTTTTATTTCAAATTATGTTATCGAAGCTAACAAGACTATAGCCTGTACAACCTAATGCAGCACAAAAGAGAAATGATCTCCACTGCAAGGCTGTATTGAAATGAATGGGCACTTTGCTGAATGTCTTTTCAAGATCACGCATTTGACAGCCAAACGTAAAGGGGTTTGCTATACAGCAAAACTCTGTTCAAGGACTCAGGGAAGTTTTATTTGATTCAGTTTCTGATCTATATATAGCGCCTACATGAATTGCAGCAACAGATGTTTTAGTACACAGAGTTCAGGGACAGGAACGTGTATATGTGTGTGTCTGCTTTGGGGGGCTGGAAAGAGGTAGGGCTGTGTATTGGCAAGAATCTGACGATACGATACGCATCACGATACAGGGTTTGCGATACAATATATTGCGATACATTGCGATACTGTAAACAAGGCAATATATTGGGATATTTCCTATTTTAGGAATAGGATATATATTTTTTAGGAAAGCTGTCATTAAGAACACATCACCATATGCAAACCTTAGCAAAAAATAAATAAATAAAAATAGTTTAACCAGAACACACTGGGATCTTCATTTGCAATAATCAGTCCCTATAACATTCAACATTACTGAACCACTTTTTGTGCGGCACGAGTAAAGGGGAAATATTCAAGTGCTTACATGATTCTTTAGTTAAATGTATGTATAAAATGTATTTTATAAAAAGAATAAAATTTATAAATTTATATAAAATTATAAAATTTTACTTTAAAGGTTCACAGTTTAAGTTTATAATTGTGACATACAATATCATAACATTTGATCTGAACAAAAAATGACATCTGCTTAATATCAATGAAAAATAAAGTGCTTGCAGAGAGAGAAAAGAAAAGAAAACAACTGTAAAACAATCAAATAAATACAGATGTTAAACATCCTCAGAACTTTTCAACTTGGATTTCATAGGTTTTTCAGTTTGTATTTATGTTCCGTGTGGAATCGCCGAGACCGCGACGTGAGCACCGCCCCAACTGCATAAAACTCCCCCGAATTACGAGAGAAAGCTGCAGCCCCGCCACGCCCCGCACAAAGGCTCTTCAACACGGGACGCGGCAAGCGGCAGAACCAAGGTTGCGCTCGCGCCGCGGTCCCGGGGCGGACATTACCACAAAAGCCCAAATGGCGCCACACTTCAGCTTTGTACACCGAAACAAGAACTGGAACAATTCTTTCATCCTTCATTACTGGATGAAAGTACATTTCATTACATTACATTAGTGGAGTGCCCTGATGCTAGTGTTTCCTGTCACTGTTTAAGTTCAGAGATGAAGACTAGCGGTCGGGATATGAACTCAAAACGAAACAACTACCATGAATCTTCTATGATTTTTTTTTTTTTATTATTTTTTTATCGATATTCCGTTTTTGAGAATCGATACAGTATCGCCAAACAAAATATCGCGATACTCACGTGTATCGATATTTTCTTACACCCCTAGAAAGAGGGGTAATGGGATTGTTACAAAAAGTTCCACTGAAGGATATTTGGATTTGCCTCGCATGCCAAGTCGACGTGCCTTCATGTTGGGAAAGACGTTCTTCATGATCTTTCCAAAGTCTGCAGCACTGAGAGCGTGATACTCCAGGCTATCACAGTAACTCCTGTGAAGCACACACATGCATAAAAAAATCAATCACAATTTGCACAGAAACCACAAAGAATCACAAGCTCTGTGTAAAACAACTTGTTAAAGTACATTATACATATATACATATTCCACCTCTTCAAGATGATTGAGTTTTAAGTGAATGGAGAAAGCAAGATGGCACAGGATTCCTAACTTACTTGTAATCGTCATAGACTTCTTGTTTAGGCAGTGATGTTTCAGGATGTTCCTCAAGATGGTTGCGAATCCAGCTAAATGCGTGCAACTGCTGAGAACGACTTGATGACATGGAGCTCTGCTCACTGAGAGGAAAGCATTTAACAATACAATTTGAATTAATGTACAGTTGGTAGCCCAGATACTGTTTCCCTACCATTAGCAAAATGCAATATGATAAAGATGATAAAAGCATTACTGAAGGGTTGCATTGCCCTGAATTTGCACTTGATTTTGCCTGAATGTAATTTAGTAGAACACAGTAAAGATCACTCACTTTCTCTCATTGCCACTGCTTGGTCCAGAAGGCAACTTGAGATAGAGGTAGAGTTTTTCAATGTCTGTAAGCTTCTCCACATCTTGCTGCAAAACAACAGAAACACAGATGTGTGCTAAGTATTAAGAATTTATAACATCATGCATGTTTCAGGAATATGAAATGTCGAGCACTGTCTTCTGTCATCACTGTCAATACAGAAGTGTAAGAAAGTAAGATAAATCATGAAACAAAAGTGATATGACAGCATTTTACTTCCTGGACAGTGGTCACGCTGAAAACAAGCTTTTGGCTACAGAAACTTTAGAAGCACATAAAGTTCTGAAGCAAAATGAACAAATTCACAATTTTTTGTATTTACTCATAAACAACATTTTTGAACATTTTTTAAAGTTTAACACGGTACAAGTTTGATCAGACCAAATAATAAAAAAATCTGAATATGCCCTACTGTTCAAACATTTGGGCTCTGTACAATTTTGGCCAAGTCCATTATGTTCAGTAAACAATATAGCAAAAACAGTGATATTGTGAAATATTATTTCACAAATAATAATAAATATTATTAGTGTCTGCTAAATGACTAAAAATTAAATATTATTAGAATTTAAAATGAATGTTTTCTATTTTAATTAATTTTAAATTGTAATGTATTCCTGTGATGGCAAAGCTGAATTTTCAGAAGTCATTAATCTAGTCCTCAGTGTCACATGAGCACTGAACAGCTCTTCAAAGAGAATGTGTAAGATGTTTGGGTGGGGCAGAGCTGATTTAAATTCTGCCCGAGTAGAGAGCAGCAGACACGAGTCTCTCCCTCCAGGCGCTGCTCCCCATCTTCACTTACCTGCTCTTTCTCACTCGAAAAACATACACTTAAACCCTTTTCTAAAGCTCTGCAAACATAAATTGGATAGAAATATTAAAGTGATTTTTGACAGGTTTTCTGCACCTGGCAACCATCATGAAACTACATGCAATTTTAAAACTCCGAGGCCTTTACACAGCAAGCTGGGCTGAGACCTGCAGAGCTGTGAGCAGCAAATTAAAATAAACAGACTTCAATAGGATTGTACAGCATAACCCTAAACAGGAAGTCATCCAAGGTCAAAATATTCCAGAAGAATAACTAATCCCTCAGCGATCAGAGCAGTCGGTTAAGCCAGCATAAACCAGCTTTTGTTTTCATGGTGTCTGCCTGTGGGAGTAATGGAAGTGGGGATCTTCAAAAGTCCCACAACACAACTATACCAACAATCAGTCCAAATTATCTCCTTGGGGTAAGGGCCATGTCAAAATAAACAATACCAACACAGAGCTTATGAAACTTGGGGAAAGACTGTCAGGAAACACAGCTGTCACCTAAACATCTCTTCATCAGTGATGGCATCATCACTCGCTGATTCTCCCGCCCTCCCCTTTCCGTCCAATTCTAAGAATAGTTGTGTCTCTTTCTGTCTTTTCTATTCGTCTCTTCGTTGCTAAGGGAAAGATGGCTAGCAAATAGCTAAAGTTATCAACCACTGAGCGCCGTTAGCGTTAACATTGCAGAGGGGTAAGAAAGGCAAGTAAAAATGGCACGAGAACGCAGACGTCTCGGAGCCAAGTGAACAACCCAGTTTAAGAGAGGACTTCGGTGACTTTTAAGGGTGGACAAAAATAAGCATGTGGAAAACAAAATCATTAACACATACGCTACAGTTCTAAAGATTGGGGTCGGTAAACATTTAAAAAAAAATGTTTTTATTATCAATGTTGAAAACAGTTGTGGTAAAGTATGACAAAAACTTGATATATCTGTGAAAACTGATTTATTTATTTTTTTATTTAGGATGAATAAAATAATTCAATAGAACTGAATTTATTTGAGATGTAAATCTTTTGTAAAATTATAAATGCCTTTTCTGACACCTCTGATCCATTTAATGCTGAATAAAAGAATTTCCTTTTATAAAAATTATTTTACTGACCCCAAACTTTTGAAGGGTAGTATACATGCCAAACTGGACATTTGGACAATACACATTTATCGAACAGCTTTTTTAAACATTTTCAACCTGCAATTTATTCATTAGTCTCAACACTGCGATGAAGACACTGGAAATCAGGTCATGCCAAGGTTGGAAGAACCTGTAGCTCATCATCACTCAGCTCATTCATGCAGGTGTAATGTCCCCTGGGTAGTGTGCAGACGCCTTACTCTGCACTACAGAGCCTAGACATGCTTAATAACTCATGCATTATTCAGATGGACTGAACCCAGTTCTTAAGCAAATTCTTCCAGGCCCGGATGCTGTAACAATTCAATACTGGCACAAAGTGATGATTCAGGAACAGTCAGTCCCTCAAACCCTGAATGAACAGTGAGTGAATATAATGAACTGAATTATTGTATTGTATCTCCAGCATTTTACATTAACTGCTTAAAGGCACAGTTCACCCAAAAATAATTCAGCATCATTTACTGTTTTTCAAAACCTGTATAACTTTGTCTAATGTGGAACAGAAAAGAATATATTTTTTAAAAAGTGTCAAAATATTTTCCTTTGTGTTCCATGAAAGAAAGAAAGTCATACCAGTTTGGAATAAACAATTTGGAACTTTCATTATTGGGTGAACTATCCCATTTAAATATAAACCAGAGAAATAAATCAGACCTGTAACCTTGTTTGTTACAAACAAAGCCTCAACGCACAAAAAAAGATAATTAATTATCCTATTATAACTAATTGATAACTAGTTATACCCTGCTAGAGTTAAATGTTTATTTAATTAAAGCAGGCATTGTTTGCTCTTAATTTCTCTTTTACAAGGTTGCCAAAAATTGTCAGAAAAACTGAAATACGACAGAATGTTGAACATTTTGAAGCAATACAGTTGTTTTTTGGGGGATTTTTTGAGTGGCATGGTTAGCAAGATGTAAATGTGAGGTAATCAGTGTTAAAAAGCAAGGCTTTGTGGGATACTACTATGGAATGAACGTTTCATGCGAGGAGGCTGATGCAAGACTCGGCGAGAGCTGGCAACATCCTGCAGAGGTCAACAGGGGCAGACTAGAGGAGGAGGGACGGGAGAGGACAGACGAGGTGAGCAGCGGACTAAGGGCACACCGCCTAATATCTGGAGAGGATTTTGTGTTTCTCTTTACCTTGAGGGGCCATTAACAAACCACTGTCACCTTCACCTTCACCTCCCCTCACACATCACCCCACATAACTCAAAACCTTATTGGCTGCAGCCCTACATCACCTCATGGGAACCTCCTCAACTATGCAGAAACTGTCCACAAATTACAAACATCAGCACTGACAAACCCAATGCTTTATGCAGCCCTCACTCAAATATATGATAACCAAAGTATGCTTCACGCTAGCTATCTTACTTTGCTAACAATTATATTACAATAAATTGCAAAAAGAATTCTCTTATGCTCACCAAGGCTGGATTTATTTGCGCAAAATCCAGTAAAACATTTTGAAATATTATTACAATCTAAAATAACTGTATTCTATTTTAATACATTTTCTAAAATATAATTTATTCTTGTGATGGTAAAGATGAATTTTCAGCAAACATTACTCCTTCCAGCCATTACTCTTCAAGAAACATTGACAATAATTAGAAATGTTGAAAATATTCACTAATGTGGAAACTTAACTGTTGAGATTCTACCGCACTTGACCTCCCCACTATAAACAATGCAGGGTATGTCGCATGCAGCAAACAATGACATTTACTTTTCAAAGCCCACTGTTACAAAAGTCCCAAAGGTGTGAGGATGTATGTGAGCTCGGACGTGGCCAGAAAGACTAATAAGATGGGAGCACAAGAACACTGCTTCCGTTTTGGACTCGGACTTGCGATTATTGTGTGTGTCTCTGTCTCATAGTTTTCTTTATACTTTGGATTAGCTTCCCCATAATAGGCGGTGGCTCTGTTATGCTAATATCATCATATTTGTCACTGTTTTGACCACAACGGAAAAACTGCACTTAAAGACTGAACTCTACCAGTGTCAGTGCTGAACCAGCCAAACCCTTTCTGAATGAAAACACCACTATAGAAAAGTCAAAGCAATGTCAGCCAATACAGATGAATGACCTCTGACTGGGCATTCCACAAGATGGCCTACATAGAACCACACACCTTGTTAGGATCGCCTCCAATGTAGGGATGGCTCGATACCATAATTTTGGCTTCGGTACGATACCAGAATGTAATACCTCGGTATCGATACTAAATCGATACCATAGGTGACAAATAACCAGCCTCAAAAGATAAGTTAATTAAAAATATATATATTATTATTAATAATAATAAAAACAGATTCATATGTTAATACCTTTGTATCAAACTGTAACAAAAAACCTAAAGGGAACATAGGTTACATTTTGATGTTGGAGAAGAAAAAAAAATAGGCTAACTGAAGTAATAAGATGAAAATATATTCAAATCTTATCTTTTCAGTGCAAACACAGTGCAAACTAAATGTCTCCTAAAAAAAAAACCTACCGGAAACAGGTTTCATTTTGAAGAAGAAAACAAATAGCACTGAAGTTGTGCAATTGATGCAACAAATGTTGCTTTATTGTAAAGTGTTATTCTAACAGTCAAAGTAATGTTCAAAATCATGTTATTATTTCTCTCTCTCAGATTGTTTTCAGATTTCAGACTCAGCCAAAGAAAAAGCATTAAATATAAATCTCACTCTCTCACTTGCTTCATATTAGCGATCAGCAGCGCGTCAGAAACATTACCTAAATTTGATTGTCTGAAATGCAAGTGCATGTATTACGTTACCAAAACGTCATTTGATTCTAGCGTGTCTCACACGCACATTTGCGCTTACTGTATTACATCTGAATGTGATCAGATGTAAATAAAAGGTCAAATCAAATCTGAATTTATGAATGTTGCACTCACCTGTCGATCTCTTAATTCTTTGAAAAGATCAGGATGAGCAAGCGACAAATGCTTAAAAAGATTTGATGTGTTCCTGTGGCAACATGATTTAGGCCTATAGCAACGCTTGCATACAGGTGCAGTAAGGTCAGTTCCTTCACCTTTGTCATCTGTTTTTTATCCAAAGTAATGCCATATTTCTCTTCTACTGTTCTCTTTATTTATTAATTTTGGGTGCGCTGAGTTTCATCTGTTTGATCCATCGCGTTGTTCTGTTGTCACATTTAGCAGTTGCACAGCAATTTGGGAAGCACTGCCACCTACAGGTGCATTTTGCAACAGCAGCGTATGAAATACCGAATTGAGCAAAATTATGATATCGTACCGTTTGAAATATAATATATACCGGTATTTTTCCAGTATCGGTATACCGCGCATCCCTACTCCAATGTAATTTCAAACATTAAATAACCTAAATTGTAAAAAAATCAATACAAATAAAAAAACTGTAGCATTATAAGAAAAGGCACAAAAGTCACTGACCTTTAGTAGGACATTTATATTTCTTTGTCTCCATGCATGAGAGGACATATTTTGAATTTGACAGCATTTTAGTATTGTGTAATTTGATAGCAGAAGCAGTATTTGTTTAGTATACGCCATCGTTTGACAGATCTGACTCACAAACACTTCTCCTCCTATCACTCGACAACCAGCCCTGTTGTAACTTACAACTTACCATTACTATAACTAACCCAAGAACCAATGATAAGAACCTATTTTTTCAGGAGGGACGGACTGCCTTCACTTTGGGTTTGTGTTTAACACACCTTATGTAATTTATGCGACAGTCTACCTTAATAACAAACAAAATCAACTATTACTTACATGTTACTGTCCAATGTTATTATGCGATTCACCATGACTCGAAACAAATATATTTAAATTAACCAATTAATACAATTTACTATGGTTTAAAGCACATTTGTATAGGTCTATTGTAATGTTTTATAAGATTTGTAACCATAATATTAGATAAAGCTCAGGTTATTTTCCATATCAAATACTCACCAAAATGCAATCCACCTTTGATTGTACGGTTTTGCTGCAGAAAAGAGAAGAGAAAGAATCAGCATGACACAAGAGTCATTTGAGAAACATTCATAAAGCTGGCTTTATTAATAAATCAGTGGCATTCAAAACATCTTTCCATCCTCTAACTGACGCCCTCAGACCAATATATCCTCAGGAACACGTGCTCATGCACAAAAAAAGTATCTTGCATTAATATTCCATCACATGGGGGTCTATAAATATTCCTGCCAATAAGAATGTGTTGGCCATCAGGATGTTTGAGGGACCGGAATGAACCAGTATGGAATCTATATACAAGTGCAGAACAGTAGAGAGGGTCACATTTGCACTCAGGGTAATGTAAAGACACTTTCCATGTGATGGCTGTAGAATCATTTGAACCTTCAAAGAACAATCAGTACATCCTGGGTACAGTCACAAGTCAATCTGAATTAAGGGTGAGATTTAACAAAAGATTCCTCAAAATACTAAAATTGATCTCCTTAATTTCCTTCAACACTACAAGAAATGTTCCATAAGGCAACACAGTGGCTGTACAACAAGACTGAGAGCTAAAACTAAAGGTTAGGCCTAATTGGCACAAGAACAACAGAGAGCAGGGCACTTTGAACAACAAATCAGTGTAATTACAGACTGGTTGTTCACATGACTACCTTAATTCAAACCAGCCACTTCTGGCCTCTTGTTGGTATAACTTTTATTTTGTCAAAACCAAATAATATGCAAATGAGGCTTAAACAGGTAGATACAATTGAATATTTAAACCAGCAACATTTGTAACATGAATTAAGGTAATGATAAATTATGGACAGGCAACCCTTGACAATTTTGCTATTCAATCACATCACAGGATAAATCACAGTTTGGCAAGACATAAAACATATACACAACCTATGAATGTAAGAAACGTTGGCAACACGGGCCCAAATCTCTCTTGCACTGGCCCCGAGCCTCGAGCCATCAGACCATACTTACTGTCAAGTCCTGATTTGCCAATCACTGGAGCTATACCACATACTATGGCTTTTAATTATAGGCTATCCAATCAGGCAGCGTGTTATTCCTACAATCTGACTTCTTAATCCCATATAAAACCTTTCAGGCTTATGCCAGAGGCCAAAGCCAAGCAGCATGTGTGTTCTTAGAGAGTCTTGTGCCTAGGAGCAAGTAAGAGGTCAGGGAAATAATGAACTGTTACTAGGTGAGTCGCCATTTGCTCCCACGTGGCTTCAGGCCAGGTAACTCTCATTAAACTGTATCTAGGTAGTCATGAAGCAGATAAAGGATCACACAGTGGTGTTGTCAAGGCAGGCAGTAAAAACAGGATTTCCCGTTTATATCACTTCCTGTAGCAACAACAAGCCGACACCTGATTCTGGCTTGCAATAAAGCTGAACATGCAATCATCAACAGCAAAGTTTAACTGTATTAGTCTGGTGTTCACCTGATACACCTGAAACAGCCCTAGACAGCAATATGCCATAAGTGCAATGCAATATTATTTGTCATTAGGACTGGGAGATATGTCAAAAATATCTTATCGATAATCGCCTTAATATTGCAATAGGGCTGCAACTAACGATTATTTTGATAATCGATTAGTTGGCCGATTATTCTTTCGATTAATCGATTAATCGGATTAAAAAATATTGACCAAAAAAAACACTATTCCACATTCTGCCCAATGTTCTACAAACAAACGTGACAACTGAATGCTATGAAAACATACAGTGCTTAATTTATTAGACCACTTATCATAATAAAGAGAAAACATATTTTAGAAATTTGTCAAAAATTTGTTTAAATTTAAAAATGTTATTGTCATTTATTGGACATAATAAAAAATGGCCTCATAACAGCTTGCATTCTTGCTGGTATTGTTTATGTACTTTTTGACTGCAATTGGGTATCGCGAAAAAAAAAATACTCAAAAAATACAAAAAAAAAAATAAGTGCTCTGGTTTTCTTTCATAGATAACAGCAATAATGATATTATAGCATTAAAAATAGCCTACTGTTACTAAAGAGCTTACACATATTGGAGTACTAACCAGTACAGAAAGCCGAAAAATGATTTTGGTTATCACCAATACTGTTACTTTAGAGCAGCAGTGGCACAAACCTTACATAAACACATTGTTAAACTTACATAAATTTGTTAAGCATTGTAAAAATTGAATATAGTTTAAACCTCTATTAAAAATTAAAATAATAAAGATAATAATAAAGACGAATAAAAACACAAACTCAGTGTTAACCAACAGGTAAGAGTAATGTTCTGCAGGAACTATGATCACAGTCACCTCCTCATTTCTTTATCCTGTAAAAGGCCGTTATGGAGCGTCTCATGTTTATATTCAGACAGACAATTACATGCTGTTATCCCTTTAAAGTTCCTACTCTCATAAAATATTCGCACTGCATGTTGACTTTTAAACCTTAAATTAACTTTCAACAACAGATAATTCAGCACAGTGGATATGTTTGCGCTGAAAAGCCTATTAATTGTCTCCCTCTCTACTGTGTTCTGTCCGTCTGACGCGCGGGCGCGCGCGCGCCCGCCGCGCCGGCGCTCATTCGGTATTTTAAACTTAACACAGACTGTCAGGACGGACCTTCATGCAAAAATGGAAATGCTCGCGTGAATTTGTGGCATTTATAGATAAGGATATGACCGTAAACTGAACGTTTTTGCGCTGAGGACGCACACGCATCTGTCAAAGCGCCTGACAGGGCAAGCCATTACTCTTATGCATTAACTTAAAGCTTAAAATAAAGAATTATCATGTTTTGGGCAGCTTGGATCACGTGCTTCTCCGGCAAAATCTCATTCTGTTTCCTCCACTATTTTTAGATGCATTTTGTCCATAGAAATGCATTATTCAGTGCCGTAATTTGACTAACCAGCTGAAGTTGGACGTACACTGTGGGCAGCCCCGATTAATCGATAATGAAAATCGTTGTCGATGATTTTCATAATCGATAATAATCGATTTTATCGATTAGTTGTTGCAGCCCTATATTGCAATATCTGATAATATTGTCTACCCAAGCCCCACCTCCACCATGCACCGCCCCCGCCAAGACAACATTGCCGACATGCACCATAAATACACACCATGTTCAGTTTGGTCTTAATTATTGGCACATTAAAGTTTGGTTTTACTTTTCTTAGTTTGTGCTTAAGCTAACAGAAAACATTAGCTTTGCTGTTATGCTGGTGTCATCATTATACAGTCTGTTTAAATAAATATTCAGAAACACATGGAGTGCTACTATTTGTCTTTTTTCTGTTTCACTTTTATTAAACTGCAGATCAAAATAGAGTAGGCCTATGCCCTAAATAAAGATAAATTATATTGGAACACATCTCCAAATTAATCGCATAGACAGATGTACATTGCCATTACAATAGTCAGCGCAGAACAACAGGCAAATAAAATATAAACTGAGGTTAGTGATTCAGTAAAGATTTTCTTTTCTTTTGTTCTTTGATTAACATTAATGACCGGTGGCACTTAAGACATAACCAATTGTATTTATTAGGGCTGGGATGATACGCTAATCCAGTGCTTCTCAAAGTCCGGACTCCGGTCCGGATCTGGACCCGGAGGGAATTCAATCCGGACCCGCTTCTATTTCATATTTCAAGAACACTAATTATATTTCCTACTTTGATAAACGCACGTTAAACTTGTAAATCATTTGTTTATTTATTCTTATTTTTTTATGTCTTTTGGAGAAGGTCCGAAATTGCAGGCGAGATATTGAAACTTTTCCTTCATGACATTTGTTGTCATCATGACATCCAGTGAGCTTATGACGTTTGGCGTAATCGGGCGACATTTCACCACTAATATTTTAATTTTTTTGTTTTGTTTTGCTATCACTTATATTATGGCAATTTGTCTTATAGCAGTGCCCAGTGTACATTTATTTGTGGCGGCTTGTCACAATATCAAAACTGACCGCTACAAATAGATTTTCCAAAAGGCTTATACTTCGTTGAATAAACTGAGCACTGCGCGTTTCAAAAATAAAATGCTGCGCGGGTGTTTTTATGTGACTGTATCTTTTAAAAGAACCGTCCGTTTTCTTCAGAAAAGCTTTGATGCCAATTTTCATTTGGTCTTTCCTGTAATGGCTGATAAAGTAGCGCTTATTTGATTACAGTCGTTACCGGGGAAACAGCTATATAGCACGCTCCAACAGCGCCTCCTGCTGGCAGAGAATCAACTTGCATTTGCTAGTCTGCGGGAAACACTGGTGTCTGTCAGCAAACATAAACAAAAAAGCATGCTTCAGAACTGTTTTGAGAAGGTGCTTACGTTTTGAGCCATGTATTATTACTATGAATTAGCCTACTACTACTACTATTACTATCTTGTGCCCTGCAATAACCATTTACGCAAACTCTCTTTTGATATAAAGGGAAAAAAATAGAAAATCGGCCCAAAAAATCAGCATCATATATCGGCCATAGGCTGCCCTGATTTCTAAATATCGGCATTGGCCAGAGAAAAAACATTATAGGTCGACTTCTACTGCTGACACTTAAATTAATTGTTTTGCCACTTTTGCACTTGTTATTAAAGTATTTTGAATGCAAAGGGAACCTTTTTTTTTTTTTTTAAATGAGTGTTTATTTGTTATATGTTATGTATGTTTATTAAAAACACGTTTTGTAATAACCAATTGTTCCGGACCTTTGGCACTGATGAAAATTCAGATTTGGACCTTTGAATGTAGACTTTGAGAACCCCTGCGCTAATCTAATAAACTATTGCGATTCGATATTACAATTTATTATGATTTTTGTTTGCTAATTAAAGACTAGACCATGGAAAATGTTTGATTATAACCTTAAAAGAGACACTATACGAGTCATAAACAAAAACAATGCATCACATCTTTCTGAACCTTTATTTCAGGAGCATACACATACACAGTGTATATTTAAAGTACCTTGAACCATGAACTTGAACAAATGTTCAACAAAATTAAAATACTTTCTGAAATAAAATAAAGTCCTATGATACTTTGCATACCGTTTTAGTCATGTTTAGTCATGTTTTCCCGGCAGATGCAGGGCTCGCAAAATTTCAAAATCCCTGGTAGCCCTTCGGGCAGGTACTCTTCAGATTTTGGTAGCCCGAAAATTTATTTAACTAGCCCAAAAAAAAAAATAAAAACATTTTTTTTAATATAGAAAATCAGATAGGAGTCTAAATGTCAATCAAAAATATTTTCAATACACAAATATCAACAAATATGAAGGAATTTTATTTCACTATTTACAGGGTATCTGCAGAATAAAAAAAAATAAGGAAATGTATGACCCATTTTAAGAGCTGCACAAGTAAAATGAACACAGTATGAGCGGAGTTGGACAATGTCTATGGTAACATACAGTATTAAGCCATAAAACGACATGATTTACAGTTCAGATACAGACCATTTTTATTAAAAGGGATAAATCAAGCATATAAATTATTATATTAATTTAAAACAAATAAATATTACGTTCTTAATTGTTTAGATTTTTAGAAGGCACATTAACTTCTCTCTCATTTACAACACTATGGCCTGGTTTCACAGACAGGGCTTAGACAAAGCCAGGATTAGGCCATAGTTCAATTAGCACATTAATGTCATTTTTATTAACATGCCTTAGAAAAAACATTACTGGTGTGCATCTTGAGACAAAACAAAGGCACTGATATGTTTTAAGATCAGTCAGTGCAAGTTTCTTTCAGTTGAAACAGCTCAGAATTACATTTTAGTCTAGGACTTAAGCCTTGTCTGTGAAACCGGGGGTATGTGTTTGCTGCTTAAAAACATGGGTCGATATTTGCATTGACCTGACCATAAGCAGCAAGAAAGGCTTATTGGAAATGAAAATTCATTCCTTCTTCAGGAGCGGCTTAATGTTATTTCCCTCAGGGAAATTCCCTGTTAGAAACAGTACACAAAGCAGCGCCGTCCACGCTCATAAACGCTGCTTTATCAGGCATTATAGGTAAGATGAAATAAAAATGCCAACGACACGTTTCTGAAGACAGTCGGTTCCCTTCAGATACATTCACATGAAGACATCCGTGTCATGTTTTGATTTGAAACATGTATTCAATGACATCATTGCCTTTTGAAGTTTAATGCAGCTATATCGCGATTCTTGTCTTTCCACCCCCAACTCTAAGACCTCTTGAAATTATAGTTAAGACATTTATTATAACATTTAAAGCATTTAAACGTTTTTATGGCCTTAAGTTTGATACAACTAAATTGAAGAATTTTTAAGGACCTGTGGGAGCCCTGTATTTTAAGGTAGCCCGTCGGACAGGGAGGTAATTAATTTTGGTAGTCCGACTGGAAAACATTATAGCCCCGAGACGTCGGGCTAGCGATTTTGCGAGCCCTGAGTTGGGATTCAAAACGTGAAGGTGCAGAAAAAATTCTGGAAGAGGTTTGATCCTCTGCCTCCGTCATGGTTTTGCTTTTCTATTCCCAACCCTCCTACTAAATTATTTCATTCTTACATGCAAAACGACTGGATATAGTAGTAAGTCACCTTACTACTACACCTGTATGGTGACTTACTACTATACCTGTATGGTGACTTACTACTATACCTGTATGGTGACTTACTACTATACCTGACTACTATACCTGTATGGTGACTTACTACTATACCTGTATGGTGACTTACTACTATACCTGTATGGTGACTTACTACTATACCTGTATGGTGACTTACTACTACACCTGTATGGTGACTTACTACTATACCTGTATGGTGACTTACTACTATACCTGTATGGTGACTTACTACTATACCTGTATGGTGACTTACTACTATACCTGTATGGTGACTTACTAGGTTTATCATTTGTCATTTTTTTTTGTCCTGATAATGTCAATAATCGTCTGTTTCCTAACTGTCGACATCAACATCGCGATACTTAGGAGACATCTTCAATATACGATAATATCATCATATAGCCCAGCACTATACTGCATGATAATGTCTGATTTTTTTTTTTTATGATCAATCATTGGTGTGATTTTTCAGTATGTGTGCACATCCCTTGCACTTGAATTTGGGACCAGAGAGGGAGTTGTGAGGGAACAACCGCCTCTTAATGGCAATTGGTGTTGTAATGGATTAACTACCACCACTTTTGTCCATACAATCATCAATCTATATTAACAATGAGCAATAATTTTACATACAGCCACATAAAGCAAATATGATATAAATATACATTCATTTATAACAAAACAACTTAAAATCAAGTCATTTAAGGTTTGTTTTTTCCTGTAAACAGTGGCCTGATTTAAGCCACAGACACTGCCCCTGCCCGTAAGATCCCCTCCTCCAGCTGGCCGCATGTGCTCCGATCATAACAGAAACGTAAACAACCGCATGAGAGAGCGAGACAGAGAGAAGTGGGGGTGGAAGGTGAGAGGTCACTGTGTCACTGGTTGGAAGGGATAGTTGTGGACGTCTCTATCTTTTGCTCTCAATAAGATTGTTCTGGGAAGAGGGCAGAGGCCTGTGAGCTTCACGGCTATTTCCACATGAGCAGAGTGCTGACTTGAGAACAGCCAGACATCACAACAGAGACTAGCACTACTGCTAGTCAGCATGACCTACATGTGTGATATCTGAGTGTCAGTGTGTGTGTAAGAGAGATTGACGATGAGAAAGCTCTCTCTATCTCACCGACAGACAGAAAACTCCACTGAACCTGCTGAACTCAGCTACTACTGTTCTGCGTCTCATAACCTCATGTGTGCACTAACACACACAACTTAATCAAGCCATCAGCACTGAGCACACAATCATGCTACACTTAAATGGGAGTAATTTAAGTGTATAATACAGGCACAATATAACTAAATTAAAGATACATAACTGGTAAAGCGATATATACATAGACTTCTCCTTTATTTTATTTTACACATCCAAATATTTGAAGCACAAATGAGTATCATTGACAGCATGCTAAAGCTATTAGCACTTAAGAGTGCTGCTAATAGCAGAAAACTGAGCATGGCAGGCTTCCTTCCAGCTGCTCCTCTAACAGGAACTGTCTGACTTCCCAGACTGCTGTGAGCAGAGAGGTGATCTAAGGTCTCAAACACATGGCTGCTAAATTACTGATATCTTAATATCTCAGAGAGGAAAAGTAAGAGCATGCATACTGTAATGTTTTCCCACTCTTAAGTTAGTATGTTGTAAATACGGGGGTGCCAGACAGGATTTCTGTCATTTAGTTAAGGTTTGGGGTCATTTTTTGTCAAGTTTCAAGAGTGGCTACCTTGAAGGACCTACATATTACGTAATATAACGCAAAGTCTGAGGTTTGGGGTCTTAAGCTCACCCAGGCTGTATGCATTTGCTCAAACATGCAGTAAAACAATATTATTTTGAAATATTATTACAATTTATAACATTTTTCCAATGATTTTTTAATTTTTTTTATTTAAGATATAGATTCTTTGATGAAAGGAAAGTTCAAAAGAACAGCATTTATTTGAAGTAGAAATCTTTTGTAAAATTATAAATGACTTTACTGCCAATTTTGAACAATTTAATGCATCCTTGCTGAATAAAAGTGTTGTTTTCTTGCAAAAATAAAATAAATAAATAGATGCATTAAAAAAATCTTACTGACAGCCTTTTCTCTTACAACTCTTCTGGTCTTTTAACTGTGTGCAAATATAAAAAATTTCTACTTGCAAAACCTAACACATTCTAAGTAAATTGAAGAAATACAGAGAGGAAATGCTACGATACATGCTATGATTACTAGTTTGCTGAATGTCTTCTCAAACAGGAAAACTGTAAACTTCATTGGGTATTTTGCAGACCTAATAGAATGTTTATGCATCAAAACCACAGACATAGATCCTTCCATTGTTTGAGCATTGGCCTAGATGTAGGCTAAACCAAAACAGAGTCATCTTACAGCGCCAAAGAAGCAGTCGTGAGCCGTTCTCAGAGACTGCAGTTTGCTAAAAACAGCTGGGCTTTTTGCCAGCGGTGCTATGGCTCATTTTCATTTCTCTTTGAAGGTGATTACCACCATTGTGTTTGGATCTTTTCCCCTCCTCCCAATTCCATCCAATTTCCCTTCATATGTAGATGAACAAAGATTCACACTGATGTTCATGTACATACACATGAACATCCATGTAAAAATAAGGGACCAAATTCACCCCCGTCCAACCCTCAGCTTAGTGAATTTAAGGTCCGTTGTTAATCTAAAATTACCTGACAGATTTCGCACAAATTAACTCTGAAATAAGATCAAAGCGCTAAATCACAATATTGAACCAAAATTACAGCTCATTTTAGAACAACCCCCTCTGCTGGTCTGTTGCTAAAAGTAAATTATTTTCCCCTAACAGTAACAGGTGAGATTCTAGTGATTTGTCGTCTACCTTCATTTTGGTATTGCTTCAGTAAGCAGTATTTATGCATTAATCATCTCCAACATCAACGTATAAATTACAAGATATTCCCATTAATGACTCTTTACCATTGGCAAATCACAATCTCTTTTCCACAAGATTTGCAAGCACCAGTGCCAAATACCCGGTTCTTTTCCACAGAGACCGTCCCATGTGCCAACCAGCATGCCAAATGCAGATGGGGCTATCAGCTATCACATCGGCAGACCTAACCTTTAGAGCTCTACTCAGAGTGAAGGGCAAGGAGCATAGGCTGAGACAGTCCACTCATCACATGCATGTCTGCTCAAATGGTCAATCCATTCAATAGTACTTAAAGCTATAATGAACAGCAGAATCTGAGTGTGAATGATGCACAACTTCAAGTTCAAATTCCAGACATCTGTCAAATTCACAACGGAGAGAAATACAGCAACTTAAAATTGGTATTGGTATGCCAATGTTGTGATTAGAAAAGTAAACCAGTAATTATCAAATCCACTGTTATACAGATCACAATAAAATAATTATTTCACTGCTAAAAAGCCAACCTAAAGAGTGAAATGGATTATCAAAAAACTTATTGTTTTGTTCTAATCTGTAAAAGCCAAGTGCTGGAAATTAAACTGATATTGTAATTTTGTGTGTTGGTTAACTGAAATTAACTGGTAAAATAACTATCAATTTTGTATACAAGAATCTATTCCAATAGTACCACTTAACAGTCTAGTCCATTAAGAGCAGCTATAGCGAGACAAAACACTGTTACTTAATGAGTGGATTAACTGTTATTTATTTGTCCTCCTAAACCAGTATACTTAAAGCTTCCCAGGAAGTTACATTTAAGGTCAAAATGTCAACATGGTTTCATCACTCCACTGATTAGCTGTACTGATTTATGCATAATTCAATAAACATCAGAGTAATGAGTAGGGCTGGTATCGTTCAAAAATGTTCGATATCGATACCGATACCTTGAGTTCGATACCGGTTCCTGAACGATACTTTTTTCGATACCAATTTTATGAAAACCATTTTAACAAGATTACATTCTCTCAAAAAACTTTGGTTTTATTTTTTTCAGCTTGTTGACATTTATACAGACTCAAGGACTCATCTCCTGAGCCACTGCACAAAGGAACAAAATATATCCAACACAATTAATCAGTACAAATAATTTTAATAAAGCTCAATAGTTTTCAGTTTACACTAGTGCGTGCTCGTTTTAAAACGCATAGCTCAGACAGAATCATCATTTCTAGGTTGTTAAAGACTTCAAAATTTAAAATCTTTCATAAGTGGATGTTTTATTTTCTTTCACAATATGTTTTATTGTTATTAAATTCTATGTTGTAGTATGTCTAATTATTTGAATGCATAAAAACTACTTAGTTTATTCAAATTTATTCTTAAAATAGCCTTATGAAATGTTTTCTTTTTCCTCAGAAATAATGTGTTCTGTATCTGGTTTTCAAATGAAGGCAAAAAAAATTATTTCATTTTTCTTTTAAATTATTGAAAATAAAACTTTATTTATTTTGGCAAACAAAATGTTACTATTAAAATTAAAACATGGAAGAAATGTTGTGTGATAATTACTTAAAAAACAAGAGTTTTAATAATTTTAATAGTAGCCTAGTAGTAGCAGTATGTACTGTCTGCTGAACAATATTAATATATTTCTGCCGCAGTGTCTTCCAAGTTAAACCGAACTTTTATTTTGATGGGTTTCCGGGAATACCTTTATAGTTCTGTGTGTATATGATATGACGTTAGTTTTACTCAAATCAAACGGTAAAATGCTCATGAAGTGACTCTCAGAGCAGTGCTAGAGCTGTTGTTCATGTGTTTATGTCCTCATTTAGTGAGACGGCAGACGCTGAAATGTCACGCGAGCTTCAGTCTGTGTCAAGTAAGCGAAACTGCGCGATACAGAGAGCAGACTGCTCCGTACGCTTTCGAATTGCTCTCGCGGATGTGTCAAACACTGATCAATCAGCACCGCGTCACTTCTAGGCTGTGTCCAAATTCAGGGTCTGCATCCTTCGGAGTACTCATTTGAAGGATGTTACGTCACAGCGCCGCGACGAAGGCTGTCCAAATTCGTAGGATCCTTCAAATGCGGCCCACAAATACGTCCTCCTTTTCCCCGAATTGGAAGGATGGGTGTGGTGGATCCTTTCCCGTCCTACCTATCCCATAATTCTTTTCGGCAGAGCGTAATGGCGGACGAAGCGAGCGGTAGCGGAGTGGGAGAGGAGTTTCTCAGACAAAACAAGCTAAAGTTTATGCTTCGGCTCAATGAATTTGTAGGAGAAATTAGTAGAATACTTAAAAACAAATAAAAATAGGCTATAATGGCTTACCTGGATGTGACTGTCTTGTAGTCTGATATAAAAAACTCTCCGACAACGAGCAAAGAAAGTATTTAATTTATTTAATTGCTTTATTTCTTCCAAAAGAATTAAAATGAGGAGAATAACTCTTTGTTTGTCCATTTTCCCGCTTCTTGCTTGGTGCTGTCACGGTTGCTAGGCGACAGGATATGAGCAAAGGAACTGAAAGAAGGGTAGGCTGTCCAAATTCACAAACACCGACTTCCGGGTTTTGCGGACGTCGGAGGATCCCTCCTCCTTCAACCGGGTAGGAAGGATCCTAAGGAGGATGCAGACCCTGAATTTGGACACAGCCCTAGTCAAACACACCTAGTGCTGCAGGTTTATTGGCTCACTGATGTTAATGAGATTAACCCCTTAGGTATCGAAATTTGTTACCGAACGACAAGACGTTTTTCGACACTCGGTGGTATCGAGGCAATTCGGTCGGTGCCTAAAAAGTATCGAACTCGATACCCAGCCCTAGTAATGAGGAATATGCTACATACAAGGTTCCCACACCTTTTTACAAATTAATTTGCATAAGCTTTTTCTAGTTCCTTATAAGAACTGGATAAGGACACATACTGTACTTTGTAGCTGACAAAATATTTCAACATTTAAATTTTCAGTGATATTTCCATTTTTCCATGACACACACACACAAACACCCATGGGTGTTTGTGTGTGTGTGTGTGTGTATATATATATATATTTACACACACACACAGAGTAAATACAGGGTGAGGCTAAACAAATCTACATCCCATACTGGAAGTACAGTAGAGCCGCTGCTGCAGATACATGTCATTGAGAGCATGTCTCAACATGCAAAAACAAGGGTGGTGGTGGTGAGGGGGATGGAGGCTGCAAAATAATCGTGTCAGCGTTTTTTATTTTCGTTTTAGCCAGCGTTTTGGAATTATTTTTGTGTCTTTATTATTCAAATAAAAATTCTGTATTTGAGAGCAAAACTAATTATTTTTTAATTAAAAAATAAAAGTTTGCAAAAAAAGTCTTCTTAAGGTTCAAAATTAAAGTAATTGAAAACAAAATAATTTGCAGTGCGTGTAAATCTTTAAAATATATATATTTTTCTTTGTGCACTTCAAAAACTTTTCATCACTAATCCACAAATGTTGCTCTCTTTCCTGCGGGTCTAAAACTTTTGTTTGCGAGTTGAAAAGTTTTTCTTGCGAGTGAAGCTGTGTGTCAGTGGGCGGTCTCTACGCACCAGGATGAAAGGCCCTTTTCTATTGGCCACTCTCCATTGAAGTGACAGGTTGACCACGCCCACTACGCTTTCCCGCCACTGACGCCAGTCTGACAGAAGAGCGAGCTTCTAGCAGTAATGGCCAGCAACCTCTCCTTTACTGGGTAAATTAGCTAATTTAACATCTTAAATTCAGTGACTAGTGAACTGAATTATTCTCTCTTCTCATGCTCCTCCACATAAATACATAACGTTAGCTAAGCCTGTCTGTAGTTGGTGATACCGCTGAATAGATTTGATTAGACAACAGTACCTTAGCTACAAGTTTCTATAGTCTTTGGTTAGCTATAGCTGTTTTGTGTGTGTGTGTATATAGAGAGAATAATACAGTTCACTAGCCACTGAATTTAAGATGTTAAATTAGCTAACTTACCCAGTAAAGGAGCGGTTGCTGGCCATTGCTGCTAGAAGCTCGCTCTTCTGTCAGACTGGCGTCAGTGGCGGGAAAGAGTAGTGGGCGTGGTCAACCTGTCACTTCAATGGAGAGTGGCCAATAGAAAAGGGCCTTTCATCCTGGTGCGTAGAGACCGCCCACTGACACACAGCTTCACTGGCAAGCAAAACTTTTCAACTCGCAAACAAAAGTTTTAGACCCGTCCCGCAAAAAAAGAAGGCAGGAAAGAGAGCAACATTTGTGGATTAGTGATGAAAAGTTTTTGAAGTGCACAAAGAAAAATATATATATTTTAAAGATTTACACGCACTGCAAATTATTTTGTTTTCAATTACTTTAATTTTGAACCTTAAGAAGACTTTTTTGCAAACTTTTATTTTTTAATTACAAAATAATTAGTTTTGCTCTCAAATACAGAATTTTTGTTTGAATAATAAAGACACAAAAATAATTCAATACACGTGACTTGTTTACCACCGCAAGCGCGCGCCCACTAAATCTGTCGCGACAAGACACAGACATTTCACTTTCTGTACTTTCAAAAGAAGATAAAAGCGGCTCTATAAATTACGACTACACTGTTCATGACAGTCAGGGCGAGTTACCCACCTCAGACTTTAACATGCGTAATCTTTCCAAAACAAACAATTTTGGTAAATTAACTTATCGTTATTATAATAATGAAAGAAACTGTGAGCTTAGTTGAATACAGAGAGTTACTCCAATCATGACTCAATGTCAAGTGGAAACGAAGGACCATCTAGAATAGAGCAAATTAGGATGGAAAGCCTTCAATTCCATTAACCCACACATATCAAGCAGCACTCAATTACTGGGCAATGTTTCGTACAGCGCTTACCAGATCGAGCTCTTTATTTTTAGCTGCAACGCATTCGCCTCAGCCCCTTGTAATCCTTGAACCGCGGAAGGTAAAGGTCCAACTCCAGCTCCAGACTGCTGCGGGTCATCAGCCATCACGATGGGGATCTGTTGAGACGAGGATGGGGATCTAATAAGTAGTCCTTAACCTGAACCTGGAGAATGCAGCTTTCCTCCGTAAATAGTACATCACGATCACCGCCTGTTGACTTCACGGACAAATCGGACTCGACTCTAATAGATCACGCTGGTAATTCATGGCTTGCGGTTGCAGTTGAGGTCACTAGCCCCTCGCGTGCATCAGGAGCAGAGAAACACTTGGAGCTGCAGCAGGTTCAGAGTCATACACTACCTCTCGCTCTCTGGCGACCACTGGGGAACTGATGCTGCTGGGACCGCGCATGCGCACTGCGCACCAGCGGAAACCCACACGAGGGAGCTGCAGCGAGTTCACGTAGTTCAGAATATTACCAGTCACTCGTGTCTGAAGCGTAACTGGCTGTCAGCAAGGACTGATAATATCCTTCTCATTGTTTTACAAGACCCCACCATAGTCAGTTGTTTGTCTTTTTTTTATCAGTCACGTTTAGTGTTCATCTTGGCGGTTGTGCTGGAATGCCCTTGAGATATTTAGTTAATAAAAAAAAAAAGAATGGTCTGAAATACACAACATACTGATTTTACCTTTGATTTACTTTAACGTAAATTAATTAAATAAATTATAAAAAATAGTAAAAATTAATTAACAAATTAATTAACCTTCATTTGGCCTTCCAACTCTAGCAGTCTATTCTTATTCTAATTTATCTATTTGTTTTTTATTTATAAAAAACTCTTGACCCTGATTCCATTTTATTATTAAAAAAAAGATCCTATAACACAAAGATCCTATTGTTTTTCTGTTCTTTTGACTTGTTTTATTTATATGTATATAATCTTGGTATAAGCTTTGATTCTAGTCTATGTTTTGAATCCTATATCAATCAGCTTGTCAAATCATGTTTTTTTCAACTTCTTAATATTGTCTGTCTACGACCTTCTTTAAATTTAAAAAATGCTGAAACTGTTGTCCATGTGTTTATTACGTCACGTTTGGATTATTGTGACTCCTTGCTTTATGGCCTGCCCAACAAAGTCCTGAATCGCTTGCAGCTAATCCAAAATTCAGCTGCTTGTGTTCTTATATCTACCAAAAAATCAGCCCACATCACTCTGGTTTTACAGCAGTTACATTGGCTCCCTGTCACCTATCGTATTCAGTTCAAGATTCTTGTTATAGTTTTCAAGGCCCGTCATGGTTTAGCACCTTCCTACCTTTCTGAATGAATTCTCCCCTATGTCTGTGCCCGTACTTTGATATCTAGCTCTGATAATTTGCTTGCCGTACCCAAATTCAGGCTACCTAGTGTGTGTGGTAAGACTTTCTGTTTCTGCTGCCAAGTTCTGGAATAAACTACCACAAGGTCTCCATGTTATCTCCTCACTCCAGACCTTTAAAACTCCCCTCAAAACTCGCTTATTTACAATATGTTTTCTTAATTGATTGCTTGCCTTAATTTTCTGCTTTATGTTTGGTTTGTAACTTATCTGTATATTGCATATTATTGCATCTATGTCTGCTGCTTGGTTGTTCATGTTATATACTATTTGTGTACGCTTGTTTTTTTGCTGTTCTTGTTTCTGTTTACCTTATGTAAAGTGTCCCTGGTATTTGAAAGGCATATAAATAATATGTAATAATAATAAATAATATGTATAAAGGTATATAAATAAAATGTATTATTATTATTTATGTATGTTTATATGTATGTATGTATGTGTGTGTTTGTGTGTGTGTGTGTGTGTGTGTGTATATATATATATATATATATATATACACAGTACATACATACATGCATACATACATACACATATATATATATATATATACATACAGTGCCTTGCGAAAGTATTCATACCCCTTCATTTTTTTCACGTTTTATGTTGCTGCCTTATGTTAAACTGTTTTAAATTACTTTTTTTCCACATCAATCTACACTCCATACACTATAATGGTAAAGCAAAAAAAAAAAAAAGGTTTTTAACATCTTTGCAAATTTATTAAAAATAAAAAACTTAAATTATTCCATTGCATAAGTACTCATACCCTTAACTGGGACAGTTGGAATTTAGCTCAGGAGCATTCATATTGCTTGTAGGTGTAACTAGACTTTAATTTAATGGGTATGATTTGGAAAGGCGCACATCTTAATAAAAGGTCCAACGGCTGATAATGCATATCAGAGCAAAAACCAAGCCCTGGGGTCAAAAGAACAGTCTGTAGAGCTCAGAAACAGGTTTGTGTCAAGCCACACATCTGGGGAAGAGTAGAGAAAAAAAATATTCTTCATTGAAGGGTCACAGAAGCATGCAGTCTCTGTTACCCTTAATGGAAGAAGTTTGAAACAACCAGGATTCTTCTTAGAGCTGGCCTCCTGATCAAACTGATTAATTGATGGAGAAGGGCTTTGGATAGAGTGGAAACGAAGAATCTGGTGGTCACTCTAGTTGATCTCCATGATCATATGTGGAGATAGGAGAAATCTACAGAAGGACAAACTGTCAGGATCCTACCCTGACAGTCTTGTCTGTCTTGTCCCTGTTCAATGTTTCTTTGTTTGTTTTGTGTCTGAGCACATGGCTCTGTCTCTGTTTGTGTTTGCCACATGCTCCTCTTGTCCAACCTCCCTGTTTCCCATGGTCACGCCCCCTTGTTTAGTCATTGTCTAGTCCTCGTTTGCTTGATTGTGTTCACCTGATCCTCGTGTGCTCTGCTGCTTTATATTGCGTTCCTTTCCCTTGTGTCCTTGCTGGTTCGTTTTGGTGTCTACCAGTTTCTTGGTCCTAAAGATATCCTTTGATCTAGCTCAAGTGATTTTTTGATCTCTTGTCTTATTTTATATCCTCGGTTCCTTTTTTGTTTTCTCTTGTTCTGTCAAGTTCTTGTTTTTTGATTGTGTATTCTTATCTAGTGTTTTCTCTTGATTAGATTTTCTTTTGTCTGTCTTGTGTCGTTGTGTTGTCTTGTGTTATTGTGTTTTGCCCTGTCCTGTCCTTACCCAGATTCCCTGGCCTCTGACCCCTACCACCTGGAAGCAGCTCTCCACTCTCCCGAGTCAGGTCTCTGGTTCTGTGAGTCGCTACCCGGCGGCTAGACTGGTGCGACTTCTGAGATTCACTTCAAGCTACGGGGTCCCTGTCTTCCTGCCTTCCTCTGGAGCTGCTGCCTCTGTGCTTGAGTCCGCTGCCACCTTGGACTGGCTCAGTGGTCATCCCTCCTGCCTGTATTGTTGTCTGCCCTGCCCCTCTGTTTGGACTGATTCACTTCTCACTCCCCCTGCTGTTTCTAGTCAACGTCTTGTCAATAAATTACCATTGTCTGCTCATTTGCATCTGGGTCCCATTTCTTGCAGATCCCTGACAGAACGAACCAGCCAGTTCAGGACCCAGCAATGAGCATCCGTATTGTTCCTCCCAGTACTGCCAAGGGAAGACTGGAACTCCAACGGGCAGTGGCATCGCTCCGCCAGCAGGGCCGGGAGGTGGGTTCATTTGCCCAATTCTTCTGGACCATGGCAAGGGGCTTGGAGTACCCGGACTCAACTCTTAAGGAGGCTTTTAATCTCTGCTTGGATGACCCCCTACCACAATGGGAAATGGAGCAACTAAGAGGCCTAGATTATTGGACCTTTTTAAAGTATTTGCACCATCGCAAGGATTGGCAGATCCTTACACCACCAGAGTCAGCCTGCAGAGACCATGCCACCCTCCCTCTCATTTCAAGTCAAGTTCAAGACCCTCTTCAGTCTCCTACGTTAAAACGTAGACTGAGGAGGAAGAGAGCAGCTAAGACTGCTGTATCGGTTTCCGAGTCCACGGAGTTAACCGCAGTCCGTGTAGAAGCGATCACGGCAAAGGATCCTAGGTCTGTTCCAGTTATCCCTGGGCCTGTCCAGTCTTCTCCAGTCATCCCAGGTCCAGACTGCAGCGACCAACCTGTTCTCTTACCCTTGCTGAGTCAAGTCCCAGATCATCTTCTGACTCCAATAAAGCGTAGGTCAAGACGGAGGAAAGCAACCCAGAACACTGCATCGGTCTCTGAGCCAGTTGAGTCCGTTCCTGCCAGTCCTGGGCTAGTTGAGTCCACTCCAGTCAGTCCAGAGCCTGTCAAGCCTGCTCCAGTCAGTCCAGAGCCTGTCAAGCCTGCTCCAGTCAGTCCAGAGCCTGTCAAGCCTGCTCCAGTCAGTCCAGAACCAGTCAAGTCAGATTCTTTCATCCCAGAGATGGCCAAATTAGCAGCAATAACTTCAAATGTGGTTAAGTTCAATATAGTCAACTCAGAAGCAGCCACGGCTGCTGCCGCCTCCCCAGTAGCAGTTGATCACACACTGCTGTGCCCCCAGAAGCCAAAGCGAAGGAGGGCCCGGGTGGTGCAGTTTGACATTGCCTCTCAAGGCGTCCCAAGTCCTCTGGTCCAAGAGGGCCTAAGCCACGAGATCCCATGCACATTGGTCCAGGTGGGCCTGAGTCAAGAGGCCCCAAGTCCAGTGGTCCAGGATGACTTGAGTCAGGATGCCTTGCCTCCAGAGGTCTTGGAGGACCAGACTAAGAAGGTTCCTAGTCCAGTCGTCCAGGTGGACCCAAGTCTGGAGGCCCAAGGTCCAATGGTCCTGAAGAAACCAACTCTGATGGTCCAATATCCAGTGGTCCCAGAAGTATGTAACCCGGTTGAACCACACCCTTGGCTGCCCACGTCACCTGTTGTCTCTGCCCTAGTGAAGGAATCTGTGACTGTTCGTGTAACTTTACCTGAACCACCTGTTAATCCTGTCACGCCCAAGAAGGGCAGTCATGTCAGTCGTGCCATGTCCTCGGAGCCTGTCCTGGTTCCAGACTTGAAGGCCTGTCCTGAGCATCCTAATCTGCCTGCTACAGCCAAGAAGGCCATATCTGTACTGCCAACCAGTCATGTCATGATCACTGAAGGGGATGCTGTCTGTCAAGTTCTGTTCTCTGAGACTGTTCCTGCCTCAGTCACAGATGCCTGCCCAGAGCGGTCAAATCCCCCAGCTATGGCCATGCAGCCCGACTCTGAGCAGTCCGCTCACCTTGTTGCGACCATTGAAGCTGTTAAGCAGCCCGCTCCCACCGTCCCGGCCACAAAGGTCCATGTCAAGCAGCCCGATCTTCCTGCAATGGCCATGGAGGCCATTCCTGGGCAGCCAGTTCTCTCAGCCACAGCTCTGGTCCAGAAGCCTCCAGTGTCTGCTCCAGCTCCAGTGCCCGCTCCTCCAGAGCGCCCTCCAGTGGCCACTCCCCAGTCAGTCCCAGAGTCTGTCCTTGCGGTCCCGCAGGGCCCGTCAGAGTCAAGCCCAGTGTCTGTCCCTGAAGCCCTGGAGTGTGCTTCCAAGCCTGTACCTGAGCCTGTTCTTGCATCTCCTGACCCTGTTTTCCAAGAATGCACCCTCCCTGCCAGTGCAGTCATGGCCCCTGAGTTTGTCCCAAGGTCCGTCACCAGTCAGGAGTTGGCTCCAGAGACCACTAAGGCCATTTTGACGACTCCACCACTGAAACAGGCCTCCAATTTCTCCAGAAGGACCACCAACAAGGTCCCCATCCCGCCCTCCCTGTTACCAAGGCCTTATGAGTTCGCTAAGCCGACACCTCCCTGGTCGGCCACAAGCTATTTCCCTGGAGTATTTTCCTCCCCAGTCCCACCCCCTATGTTTAAGGGCCCCCCTGGAACTCAAAGTTTTCTTCCCAGCCCGCCCTCCCAGTTGGTACCCCCCTTTGACTCCTTTGCCCAGTGTGGACGCCTGGAGGCGTCCGTTGGGGGGAGGGTACTGTCAGGATCCTACCCTGACAGTCTTGTCTGTCTTGTCCCTGTTCAATGTTTCTTTGTTTGTTTTGTGTCTGAGCACATGGCTCTGTCTCTGTTTGTGTTTGCCACATGCTCCTCTTGTCCAACCTCCCTGTTTCCCATGGTCACGCCCCCTTGTTTAGTCATTGTCTAGTCCTCGTTTGCTTGATTGTGTTCACCTGATCCTCGTGTGCTCTGCTGCTTTATATTGCGTTCCTTTCCCTTGTGTCCTTGCTGGTTCGTTTTGGTGTCTACCAGTTTCTTGGTCCTAAAGATATCCTTTGATCTAGCTCAAGTGATTTTTTGATCTCTTGTCTTATTTTATATCCTCGGTTCCTTTTTTGTTTTCTCTTGTTCTGTCAAGTTCTTGTTTTTTGATTGTGTATTCTTATCTAGTGTTTTCTCTTGATTAGATTTTCTTTTGTCTGTCTTGTGTCGTTGTGTTGTCTTGTGTTATTGTGTTTTGCCCTGTCCTGTCCTTACCCAGATTCCCTGGCCTCTGACCCCTACCACCTGGAAGCAGCTCTCCACTCTCCCGAGTCAGGTCTCTGGTTCTGTGAGTCGCTACCCGGCGGCTAGACTGGTGCGACTTCTGAGATTCACTTCAAGCTACGGGGTCCCTGTCTTCCTGCCTTCCTCTGGAGCTGCTGCCTCTGTGCTTGAGTCCGCTGCCACCTTGGACTGGCTCAGTGGTCATCCCTCCTGCCTGTATTGTTGTCTGCCCTGCCCCTCTGTTTGGACTGATTCACTTCTCACTCCCCCTGCTGTTTCTAGTCAACGTCTTGTCAATAAATTACCATTGTCTGCTCATTTGCATCTGGGTCCCATTTCTTGCAGATCCCTGACACAAACATCACTGCAATACTCTACCATCAAACAAAAGAGACTTGAGGCTGTAAAGGTACTTCAGCTAAATATTTAATGAATACGTATGCAATGTACTTATTTTAGTTTTTTATTTAGTTGTGACAATTCTGTTTTTGCTTTATCAATATGGTGTATGGAGTGTAGATTGATGTGGGGAAAAAGTAATTTAAAGCAGTTTAACATAAGGCAGCAACATAACAAAATGTGAAAAAATGAAGGGGTATTTCGTATGAATACATTCGCAAGGCATTATAAACCTGAGATTTGTCACAGCACTTACATATTATTTTTGATTGCTTCTGTTGTCCTCATTTGTAAATCGCTTTGGATAAAGGCGTCTGCTAAATGACTAAATATAAATGTACGGAGGCATAAAACGTTCGCATTTTTATATATATATATATATATATATATAAAAATCGGGAATCAAAAGAATCAAGTGTGTACACGTACAATCACCTCAGACATGAAAGTGTCCTTGTTGCTTAGCAACGGCGTCTGTCCACTAACAAACAAACATGGCAGACAGCACACCCAGACCCGCGCTACCTGCTGTAAGTCTGACGAAATAAAACTGTTTTCAACTTATACCGTGTTAATTACAATTTCGCCTAAAGTACTCCGTTGTGTGTTAAATCAAATCATTTTCGTTAAATCTCAATAAAGACAGTTCTTTCGTTGCTCGTTCGGAATCAGACGTGAAACTGAATATCCCTAACAGACCAATAGCTGTCTTAAATCATCAAAATGCTTAAGAAACGGGAAAGAAAGTAATTTCGAGGATAAATAGGGATTAATAACTGCTATAATACTTTAACTTTCTTTCTAATCAGTTAAAAAAGCCTCAAACGTCTTACTCAGAAAGGCCGTCAAGACCCAGACCTCAGAGCAGGTCTTCCTCCGCTCCTTCGAAGAAACCACCTCACATGGACCTCCTAGCCAAAGAAGAAGAATACAAGTATTTATGGATTTATTACTTAAATGCACATTCGTTTATCTACGCTGCTTTGTATTTAGCTTATATCAGCTGACTGCATAAAAGGTGCTATAAATAATTTAGGATTGAAGATCACATGGTTGACTATCTAACTGCTTGAAATTCAATTCATTTGAATTTAATTCAATTGTTTCAACTCTCCTCAGACGTCTCAATGCAGAGCTAGAAGCAAAAACAGCAGAAATTGTTCGAGAAGCAGAGAAAGTGATGGTAAGACTAGGAAAACGTGAAAAATAACACAATAGATTCAGATAAGAAAGATTTGAGAGAACGGGGCGTTTTTAATCTGTAATATTTAATGTATAGTTTATAGAATGTGATATGTGTGATGTTGCAACAAACCCAGATACTAACACTGTATGTTTTTGATAATTTTTTTCAGAGGGATCAAAATGAGGTGCTCTCCAAACCAATCTCCTCCCACATCTCCATTGATACTAACTGTGATTTTGAAGTTTCTAGGTAATGGTCTTCACACTGTTTGACATAAGCATTAGCAACATCTTTTGCTGTCTGCCAGCATAACATTTCATGTCTTATCAGGAAGGCAGACACAAAAAGAGAATCCACGACCAAGCAGACCCCTACAACGGTACAACTCAAACAGATATCATATGGATCAGTGGAAATGACAGCATTAGTTACAGAAACATTTCTGTTGTGTTATGTAGATCATGAGAAACAAGAACTATTCTGCAAAATCTTCTAAGCCAAACAAGTCAGGATCGGGAAATAGAAAAAAACCCCAGTAAGTGTATTCTCAAAACTTTTATTCAAAGAAATGTGTACATAAAATAATAATAATAAACTAATTTATGTAAGATATGATCAAATCTAATGAGATCTGGATTAATTTTTGCCTTTATTTGTTATGTTTATATATTTGTGATGAAGATGTTTGGGTAGCATCAACAGTTTCTTCCAATTATAGAAAAGCATCACAGACTGTGGTTGATGATGTTGCTATTCCTGAAGACTTTGGGGATTTCTCACTTGCTAAAACAATCAGCATAATTGAGGGCAAAGTTAGTGATGATCTCACTGAGGAACACTTGCAGGATGACATCATGCCCAGTGCTGGAGATGAGATGGGTGCAGGTGGGTTAAAAAGGACAAATATATTCAAATATTGAATCTTCTGCGCTGTTATACTATTTGCATTATTGCTTATACATTTATTTTGCATAATTACAGAAGCTCAAATCAGATTTTTGAAAGCTAAACTTCGAGTAATGCAGGAAGAATTGAACAGACTCGCATATGAATGCAACCAGAAGGTAAGAAGTTTGAGATGTGTTCAAGGTTAGTTAATCTATTCAGTCAGTTCAAGTCACTCTTGCTCAAAATCTCTTTTGCATGTCTTGAAGGATGATGAAATCAGCACTTTAAGAAGTAAACTGAAGGACTTGGAGGAGGAAAAGGCAAGATTGCAGAGGACTGCAAATGTCCAACAGACTCAAGTTGAGAAGCAAAAAGCTTTAGCTGAAGAATCAAGTCGGAAATGTGAAGGTCTGCAACAGCAAGTGGCAGCACTGCAAAAGGTACTTGAACTGTTGGCAAAATATTATTCAAAGTTTGTCTCACAAGTGACCTTATGACAGGATAAGTGTTACTGATCTGAACAAAAATGTTCCTTTGATTGTAAACCTCTAGTTCAAGTTCAAGTTGAGCTTTATTGTCATTCCGCTACATGTGGGGACATACAGTGGAACGAAATGTCGTGTCTCGCAGGACCACGGTGCTACACAAATACAGACATACAACAATGAAGTAAAAAAACACTATAAACCTATACACTACTAACCTACTGACAGATTTAACTATAAGTATACTATATATATAAGTATTTATCAAACTAAAAGAATAAAGGATAAAAAATACAAACTACAAACTATACTCTACTCATTTCCTATAGGAAATGTATAGTATATGTGTATATATATATATATACCATAATTCCTGTTAATTAGAGCTGTGCCAGGATCCAGAGCCATGGAATTCTTGGCATGGGCCCTTTAACCTGATTAGTTCTCTGTGTGTAAAGTGAGACTATGCCACAGCTGCTCAGAGACCAGAGCACACTGCACTTGGGCTTCTGGGACAGATATCTTTGGAACTCTCCCTTCCCCTTATGATAGAGACATGGAAACTGAATAAGGATAGAGAACAACAGTAGAGTCTGATAAATCATATCAGAATGGGATATATTTTTGAAATAGAAATTCACTGTCATCTCACTTTAGACTTAATAAAAGCATCTCATGTTTGGGTAGTTTTAGGTTAAAAGCTATTATTTCTGCTTTAAAGATTCAACTTTTTAAACAAAGAGCAAAATATTGAATTGGAACGTCTACATCTGAAAACACAATCTGCATAATATGTTTTTTTCCTGTGTCTATACACTCTAGGAGTTGGAAAGCATGAAGAGGACCCACAAGCAGGCAGCCAGTACCCACAGTGCAACAGAGGTGCGGCTAAATAGAGCTCTGGAGGAGGTTGAGAGGACTAAAACACAACTCAACAAACTCAAACAGAGCAGTAAGGTAATGTCATCTCAAATAAACCAGCATGAAATAAACCAATTGAAGTTTTTTATGCAACAAAACTTTTCGCACACTCCAGAAATTTTTCAGATTTACTTTTTTTTTTCAGATGTTCATTTTACATTTCTCTTCTGTTTTTGTATCCGACTTAAGGATTTAACCAGTCAGGAGCAACAAAAGATTGAAACATTACAAGCTGAGAACAGAAAACTGGAACGACAAAAGGCTGAGCTCATTGTGGGTTTTAAAAAGCAACTTAAGCTAATAGATATTTTAAAGCGACAGAAGGTAAGAAACCAATTTCGCCACAATTACTTGAATCTGTCATTTCCAATTACAGTAATATTGTACCTCAATAAGTGCACTTTTTAAAGCATTTTATGTTTATGGCTTTATTTTAAAAGATGCATTTTGAAGCAGCCAAGCTGTTGTCCTTCACTGAAGAGGAGTTCATGAAAGCTCTGGATTGGGGAAAGGATGGAGTTTTATAGGTTTCTGTTTTGTATTTTGTAAATAGAGTAAAAATAGATGAATGTGTACAACAACAAACAGCTTACATTTCATTCATTGTTTAACAATCTTCAAACTTCATTAAATAACATTCTGAATATCATGACAGACAAGTTATCAACACTGCCACATTTATTCAGATTACTTTGCCATCTAGTGCTGAATACATGAATCAAGCTGTATATCAAAATAGGAGTTCTTTATTGTAATTTAATCAACTGTTATTTTATGTACAATGTATACATAGAACAAAAATATCTCATTCTTGCTAGTAAATAATTGCAATATTCAGGATAAGGGGCCAACCCATTCTTCTTTACTGGTAGTCAACTGTAGGAAGTGTGACCATTCTGGTGAACTCCTCAAGTCCATCACGTCCAACATTAGCCTCTTTAAAAAGCTCATCCACTGAAAAAATAATTCACACAACACATAAACAACTTTTTTTTTCCATTTCATTTCATGAGCTTTGATGAAAACATCAATGTAAACTGAGAAGATAAATGATTTATACCTTCTTTATCAGTGAGCTTTTCTCCCAAGCCTGTGAGTTTGGCCCATAGCTCAGAGGCCAGAATGTAGCCCTTCTTGTGTTTATCCGTCATGCGCATAGCCTCCAGAATTTCAGTCTTAGGATCTTCCTGCTGCATCTGTCTGTGCATCATGGTAAGAAATGTAGAAAAATCCAACTCCCCTGTCTTATCTGTGGTAATTTTACAGTAAAAGATGTATGATCTCCTAAGCAAAGAATTCAAGATGAACTACTGAGCATTTTTATTCGGTCTATGACTGATACCAGTGCTTCAACACGCTCTTACACAGTCCAAAAAAATTAAATGTCATAACTATACTGATTCATTAAGGTTTTTTTCCCCATCAGGTTTTTATCAGCATAATGAGACCACTAATTGTATATCGCTGTTAGCCACAGGTGACACAAGGAAGCTATGGAAGAGTAGACAAGGAAGATACATTCACGATTTAATGTAATGTGTTAATCATGAAATCGTTACCTATTTTGTGGATTTGCAGATGTCTGTCCACTTCACTATATGTGGGACTTGTACTTGACTGTAATAAGGTTTTTGGCTTCAATCTTCCCCTTTCGCTTCTTGTCATAATGCGAGAAACATTCTTTGAACTCTGCGTGAGAACAAGGAAACAGTATAAACCAATGCCACAAATTTTCTTAATACTAATATACTGCCTTTTTTTTATAAAGAGAACAAGTCAGTTTATTTTACTATATTCATGGATCGTAAAGCACAAACACATTACTTCTGTGTAACACGGCTTACCATCAATTTGAGTTTGTGATAAGAATTTTGCCTGAAAGAGAGTTTTAAAAAACAGCTTAGGTGAAAAAATGTTTCCGTGAATCAATGAAAAATAAAATTTAGAATAGAAAAAGAATATCAAACTCACCATTCTACAGACGTTTCGGCTGTTCAGGGAAAGAGACACTCCCTCTGGATCACCTGTAGGAACTAAAGTCCACTGCAGTGTTGATGTAATTGATAGCCTCCTTGTCATAGGAACATTGATATAGGATTCCAGCTGTCACATTATACCTCTGCTACAGCAGGTGCAGCTCATGACCACACTCAATGACTCATAACATATATAGAGAGTACAAACTTTATTCAGATAAAACAAGGACATAAAAACAACAATTTCACTGTAAGCCACAATAAATAAATTACTTTATTCAGTAAACCAAAATTACAAACATTGAATATTTTGCCTTGTCAAGATTCAAACCTAGATCCAACTCTTTAAAGGGATAGTTCACCCAAAAATGAAAACTGTCATCATTTGCTCACACTCAAGTTGCTCTAAACCTGTTTTATTTCTGTTGAACACAAAAGAGGGCATTTTGAGAATGTTGCACTGTAAAAAAAAAAAGTTGAGCCAATTTTTAATTTTAAGACAACCAGCTTCAGCAGATTTTTGAGTTCTCTCAACTTATTTGTGACCCTGTACCACAAAACCAGTCATAAGTGTCAATTTTTCAATATTGAGATTTCTAGCTGAATAAATAAGCTTTCTATTGATGTATGGTTTGTTAGGATAGGACAATTTGTTGGTCGAGATACGGCTATTTGAAAATCTGGAAACTGAGGGTACAAACAAATACTGAGAAAATTTCCTTTAACGTTGTCCAAATTAAGTTTTTAGCAATACATATTACTAATCTGAAATTAAGTTTTTATATATTTATGGTAGGAAATTCACTAAATATCTTCATGGAACGTGAATGGAACGTTAATATCCTAATGGTTTTTGGCATAAAAGAAAAATGGATAATTTTGACTGATACAATCTATTTTTGGCTATTGCTACAAATATACCCCAGCAACTTAAGACTCGTTTTGTGGTCCAGGGTCACATTTTTGTAGGAGATTCTCAACTTTTTATTGTATAAACTCTGCAGAAGCTGGTTGCCTTCAAATTTTAAGTTGGCTCAACTTTTCTTTTTTTTACAGTGTGGTAACCAGTTTTTTACTCTCCATACTGTGGAAGTAAATGGCTACTGTCAACTGTTTGGTTACCAACATTCTTCAAAATATCTTCTTTTGTGGTCAACAAGAAACTCATACAGGTTTGGAACACCTTGAGGGTTTTGGAACAACTTTTGAGGGTGAGTAAATCATGACAGAATTTTCATTTTTGGATGAACAATCCCTTTAAGTAACACTGGAACTTAAGTAAATCTTCACAGTTTCACTCAAGGTGCCATTAAACTTGGTCAAAGCATTATACTGGAGAAACATCAATGAAATTTAGTTCAGAATTGCTGTTAGTATTTAACTGCCTTTGATGTCAAGTCAAGTCAGCTTTATTGTCAATTCTTCCACATGTACAGTACATACATACAGAGAATTGAAATTGCATTACTCTCAGACCCTTGGTGCATACAGTTAACATTAAACACGTTCAGATACAGATAAATACAGTTTAAACATATGTACATATGTGACCAAGGCTCTGGAACATAGATGATACCGGGATACTTTTTGCGCAAAACTTTATCATTCCACAGATATGCGACCCAAACCAGAACTAATCCCAGTGTAATGATGAAGTTATAGAAAAGGAAACGGCCATTGCTGTCTAACACAAAGCCCATTCGCCTCTGGCGCATCACAGTGGCAACCATGGCAAAAAAGGTGAAGACATACAGGGCAAAGATCTGCCCCTCAGTAATCGGATACCTGCAGAAATAAACCACATTAATGTTTGGACAACATTAATGTTTCATTAAATATTCTGTTTCATTTGAAATGACTTAACAGAAGTAAAATGGTTGTTTCAATTTGAATGAATAATTCACATACCAATAGTACACCGCACTGGGGCCAAGTAGCAGCCAGCCTGAGTAAGGCATCTTCTCATCTTTAACTTGTGTAAATCAGCCAGTGAAATATAAGAAGAGGATGAGAAAGAAAGGGACATACCTATAATAATAAAGGAGTGTGGTGTTTTACACACATAAATTGTAAATGTAAACTTAATACAAACTGAATACAAGTATGGAAAGTATACTTACCACATGGTATGCCCTAAGTGCTCATCATAGTAATGCAGAAGCTCAAAGGAATCAATCTGGTAACCACATAAAGGATTTGTTACCATTATAATAAAAAACTATGTATTCCAAAAGAGCAAATAATTTGGTTGATCTGTACGTTTATCTACTGTACCAATGAGGCAGGCTTCAGATCTTTGATTATGGGCTTTTCTCTGACAGAAAGGTGAAGCTGGTATCACTGAGGATGAGACGATGGTTAATTGAGTCTCCTACCAGGTGTATGCTAGCTCCCATGACAAAGGTGATGATGCAGAGGTAAACTGCTGAGCGAGGAAGGGCTGTGGGACTCCGCTCAACCAGCTACAAAATGTTAAAGACAGTTATGTTTAGTTTAAAACAACACTTTCCTAACGGAGCATGCTGCACAACTTCTTGTCCAGGCCCTTGTCATTTCTAGGCTGGACTTCCATCATGTGCAATGAAACCTCTTACAAATGATGCAGAACACAGCAGACTGGTCTTCAACAAGCCCAAAGGGGCCAAGTCACACCGCTCTTCATCTCCCAGCACTGGTTACATTATAAGTGCTTCAGATATAAGCAGTGTTGGGGTAATGCATTACAAGTAACTCGAGCTACATAATCAGATTACTTTTTTAAAGTAACTAGTAAAGTAACGCATTACTTTTTAATTTACAAGAAAATATCGGAATTACTTTTTTCCCATTTATTGACTGACAGCTCTCATGTCCCAATGTTGGGAGAACTTGGAAGTACAGAAGCGTGTGTGCTGTGAGAACATGATGTTTCTGTAGTTCTAGACTAAATGTGAATGTGCATTAATTCATCTCACTCGCAAAAAAACTGATTTAGTATTCATCAAAATAAATTAAAACAGTGAAATGCAAACTCCGAATATGACGCAAAACTGCAATAATTAAATATGTTAAATAACACAAATATATGTAATCCCATTTTATCAACCAATGTTTTTGCTGCGGACCTTTGATCTAGTTCAACAATAATAAGCAAAAATGACTTTAGATAAACTAAGAATTGTGCTTCATTGTTTTTTATTGCTGAAGAGTGTTGAACCCTCTTCTCATGCATTCTACTTTACAGTCGTGAATTTACTTTTCCTTCAGCCTGAGGCTTATTCATTACACTTTTTGGTGTGAAAGGGCTTTTACATTTGCTATAAATAGAACTTATCATATTAAAAACAAACAATCAAGCCCTGCTCATTCAAAAAGTAATGCAAAAGTAATGCAAAACTAACGTAACACATTACTCTCCATAAAAAGTAATTAAAGGCTGGAATACACTACACGACTTTTAAAATCTGAACAGATTTTTAAAACATTAGGCATCACTTACCGACTTTGTAAATAGTGACAAAGGAAAACTGCGCATCATACACTACGCGACTGAAGATCATACACTACCAGACTAAGTTGTTCCAATCACAACAAACTCGCGCAGAAACGTGTGCCCTGTTGCTAAGAGACGCATGACAAATGAAAACATATGAGTTCTAAAATCAGCTGAAAATATCAAACATGCTTGATTTCCTCCGACTGGATCGAATCAAAGTCTGAAGCTAAAAAATCGGAGTCTGTGACCATCATACACTATGCGATTTTCTGTGGAATCTGTCAGCTGTAATCTACATGGCTCTGACTTTCCTCAACTAGCTCAACTTGTTCAGACTGGAAAATCAGGGCAAAATCGAGTAGTGTATTCCAGGCTTAAGTAACGTAATTAGTTACTTTTTTAGGGAGTAACGCAATATTGTAATGCTTTACTTTTAAAAGTAACTTTCCCCAACACTGGATATAAGCTGCTAAATTAAATGTAAATGTCTACTTTTACTGAAATATCTCAAGCAAAAGCACATATATAAAAGGATTAGAGGAAAGGAAAGTCCAATAAGAACTTCACATTAAGGTCCACTGTGTGTAAATACATCCTTATGTTAACTTCTTTAATCCTTCTAATTTTATTTTATCTGTCTTTTTATTTAAAAAAATAAAATAAATAAATAATAATATTTATCTGTACTGCGTCAGGCTAACCAAGACTTGTAATAGCACTTGCACGTTGTTGCTCTTTTGTTGGTTTTGATTGCTTCTTATCTCCTCATTTGTAAGGCGCTTTGGATAAAAGCATCTCCTAAATGACTAAATAAATAAATAAATGTTAGTATTTTTAGTGTAGAAGAAATTGTACCTTCAGTAATAGGAATGGTGTGATAACATTATATGCCATGTGAAAATAATCGCCAACACCTTTATTTAGAGGAAACCATTCCAGGGGCATTATGATCTAAGTTAAAAAAATATATAAAAAAATTGTTATCGGTATTAAAGAAGAAAAATACATTAATGCATAAATATCACAGCTTGGTTTAACTTGTACCATAGCAATTTTGGTCCAATATCCAGTTCTGCACAATGAAACAGAGCCAGAGGTCTGTGTGAAACTGCGACTGTGCTGCAGCTGTAGAAACTGTTTTCTCACTCCCAGCCCTGCTTTTAAACAAAGTACAGCATATTCATTATAAATTCTAGCATTAAAATAAATTGGCATTATTTAAAAAAAAAAGCTATTTTAATCGCAAGCCATGCTTTTCAGCTGCCAGACGAATCTAAATTTCGACAGTACAGTAAATCATCCGACAGCACTGATTAGTTCAGGTAACATTGCACCATCAAATGGTGATATTAGATAACATTGCAGCATTAGAATATGAAATGTTACATTGTAGCATTAGGTTGTGAAACAACACACAACAATTCTCCCAGACCTGAAAAATGCCTTTGTCATAGCCGCAGAATGTGGTCTTCTCCGCATGGTTAATAGATTTGTTCTTTATAGTAATTGCAAGACTACTTTGTATCGATCAACTCTGCTATACATTTGTATCCAAGCATTCATTCATTCATTCATTCATTCATTCAGTCACATGTCAGGTCCTACACCGAAGCTGTAAAAGTTTAAATGCATTATGCGTTTCGTATATATCTTAATATACAAGTTATTTTTACGATTTATATCTAACTCAGTTTCAGTTCTCTTACATACAGAGGCAAATCACTTCTTAACACGGTATTTTTGTTTGTTTGAATCACGTGACGTTCGGACCGGTTTTTCTTCAGTGGCTGCAGCAAAGTATATATATATATATATATATATATATGGATGGGACTCTTACTGCCATCTGCCGGACTTCTACTGACCATCAAGACTGTAAAATATTTGGTGTACTATTTTACTATTTCTGCAATAAACTTATATGGCAGAAGTAGTAAGACCAGTGTACTATTCAAAGACAGTACACATTTTACTTTAAATATTTGCTTCTTTACCTTATACATACTTTTATTAATGATGCCACTACCACCACATATAAAATATAAATAAATATGTTATTGAATAGATTGTCAAGTTACAGCATCTAAAAATATACAATTTCCCTACAAAAATACAGAACTCTGTCCAAGTTAATTTTCCGTGTTGTTTGAGTACTATCCAGTAATTTCTTTGACCTAGACTGCTTAGTACTAATGAATCAAACGAGTATATATCGCCAACTACCGGTTACCGGTTTAGACAAGTCAGATACATCTCGTTTACAATGTTGTTTTTTGACTGAATATTTTTAATTCTTTAAAATAATCCTAATTTTCCCACCATTGTTTATAGAAAGTTAGTTATTAGACACATTTATAGCGATTATCCCGTCAAATATATCATTCAAATGCATCACTAAGGCACTTTTATTTTGAAGGCAGAAGACAATAACAGTCCTGTGATCGTATGTAAGTTAGCCATCTTAAAGCCCTCTCTCTCCACGGCCTACCTAGACGTTTCTGTCTTCACATCACCAGTGTAAAGTTCACCGTGCTGGATTAAACATCTTGTCATCTACAGTAAAGCGAGGTATCACTAGAAAATGAGCATTATTTAGATTTGGTCACGTGATGTGACGAGAGCGCATGTGTTAGCTCATGTAGCTGTCATGATAGGAGCTATGTCTTTCAGTGCTAGGTGCTTAATATAACGCTTGTAAACACCCTGGGCCAAACTACAGTTGTCTAACTCACTTAACGTAAAGTTGTCCGATTTAATCTCTCAGTGTTTAAATGGTGGTTGCGGGGGTTGTTTTTGTTTATTTTGTTACACCACTGTTGTTTTAAGGAAGCCAGGCTAGCAGGGTGTTTTGGCTAACTGAGCACCACTTTTCAGTAACGTTACAGTTTTAGGGGTCGTAATCTGCCTTGTTGATGATGTCCTGAGTTTATTAGAGGCTAATCCTGGAGTTACAGTATTTGGGGTGAGGTGTAGACTAAAGCCGGCTAATTTACTCGGAATCCTACACAGAAATGCGTGTGATAGAGTAGTTACAGAGTTATAGTGAGCTGTTTATACGACTGATCCGGTCCTCTCATTTGACAGATCGAGTGACCTGACAAATCTGCTGATAGTTATTAGGACAGCAATGTCACTGTTTTTAATAAATCTGTTTTCACTCCAGAATCGAAACGTAGTCGCTTGACTGCTGCCTCCAGCGACGAGCAGAAGAGCGTCGGTGTTTCCAGCAGTGCTCTGAGCAGATATTAATAACAATACATTTAAGAATAATGATTAAACAATTTAAAGAAAGACAAATCCTCTGCAAATATATATTAAGTACGCATGATTTCGAACAGAGAGGAAGACATAGACACACATTGACAGAGCAAGAGCAGAGGATCTGTAGACACTGATCTACAGCAAACACTTTCTGCTGATTTGTCCTAAATATCACAATGTGAGGGAAACATTTCTCCCCAGATTTGAAGCACTGATTCCATCATTTACTGAACTTAGTGGTACTGAGAAAATACGCTTCATACTTGGAGATGATGACAACACAGTTGCATTACCTGCCAAATTTGTGTTAGCCGTTCACAATGTTAGGTGTTAAACACCGTTTACTCTAAACTGACTCAATTTATCTTTTCATCTCTTTAGATGGATTTTTATTTATCTATGTTGTTTTTTATAGTTTCTTTCTTTTTATTATTTATTTATTTGTTAATGCTTCGGCAACATTGTGTTACACAGTCATGCTAATAAAGCTTAATTAAATTGAACTGAAATGGAAAACATGGAGTGGCGCTACGGAGAAGGATTGCAGAATGCTTTGAGAGGAATTCCAGTTGCTTCGCTACATATGTTATTCCAGGCTGAAATGACACTAATCACGTTGATACTTGATTTTTCGAAATAATGTAAAAACAGTGTATGAAGTATGGAAACCAAGATCTATGGCGTATGCCAGACTTATCCAATCATTTAGTCTGTTTAAATCCATCCCTGCAAGCTTGTGTTCAACTGTTTCCATTGGGCTCTTCAGGACAGTAATGGACCTGTGGGTGGGGCCATAATGGAGGCGCGTTTTTAATATCATCCAGCTCTTCCTCTCTGGACGTAATGAGTTGAGCTTGATGTAGTAGGTTAGGATTAGGGTGGTTTAGGATGTGGTTGTGCCAAGGGGTAGCTGATCGTCGAACTTAACCCATCAGCTCTGCAGTGAGCAGCTTCTCAGTTTGCTCACATCACAGTGACGGTTGTGTTTAGGGGAGGGGTGAAAGGGCACCATTTTCATTGCATGATTCATTAACACCCACCAGTTTGAAAACACCCACAAACTTAGAAAGGCCCATTTTTGTTCTGCAGACACCTCATACTTCCATTTTTTAGTGCAATGTTTGCATCTCAGCAACCTTTAGATAGAGCCAATTCTCCGTTCTTCATTTTTTTCCGATAATCCTTTACATTTAGATGTACATCACAATGCAGAAGAAAAGATCTGCCATTATCTCAATTTCATTTCAACTTTAATATCAGCACATCTATAATTACACACAACTTAATATACTGTACCCTACCTTTAACATGTCACGCTGTAAAAAAGCACATTTAGCAGCAGTGAGGGCTTAAATTTGAGCCATTTTCAACTATGCTGAGACACTATGTATTCAAGACCTGTTTGTGAGGAATCCAATTATTTTAATGCAGGAGCTGGTGTGCAGTCATTTCCATCTGTATGTTTGTGAAAGAGCAGTTTTTAGCTCTGCTATTTGTGCCTGACAAGTTGTTTGTTTAAAGTTGTGGAGAAAGTTATGCCTTAAAAACAATGCCATAAGTGTTACACCCTGTTCATGTGTAGTTCATACATAATTTACCTCTCACGCACCATTTTATACTGTGCATGAAATGGTGGGCGAATTTTGTGGCCATTTTCTGTAAAAGACCTCTTTTTAGATGTGTGAGACATAGTCTGTTTCAGGGTGGAAACCAGCCCATGCATCGTCTCTATATGTCGCTGTGCTTTTTTGTACCTATCAACAGCAAAAGTAGTTCCATGTTGAGGGTGTAAGCCAACAGTAATTTTAGACTAAATCGTATGTTGCCACCTTGCATTATGAATCTGCATCCTATGTATAGCAAGGATTTCTTCCTCTTAATTCTCATGACAAATTTAGAGTAAGCTTGTACAGAATTGGGAAACACCACTTCCTAAAACAAGCAGAATCTTTAACCTATTTCTGGGTTTGAATCTTTCAGGCAGCACTTTGCGATAAACACATTGTGAATTAACCATTTCTTCTGAAATTAAGTAGTCTGGATTATTCTTGTTTCAATTGTTCATTGTCACTTTCCGGCTGTCATATCTGCCAGCAGATGAGCTGACTCTTGATCTGGCAGATGTAGAGCATACTGGTTTACAGGACAAAGGTAACAGCTCACTGATAAGTGCAGAACATTGGACACTGAAAGAAGCCTTCCATTGGTTTACTTCAGGTTACGTTCAATGTGATTTTAATGAGTGTTTAATTCAAATAGGATCGATACAAATCATTGAACCCTTGAACAAAGAGGAATTGAGACAATGACAGGATTCTTTCTCCTTTTTACAACTGAACCATTGTCACACAACCATATGTGTGTCATGCAGTTTATGAACAAAATCTGTTTCTTTAGAATCTTGCAAAGTATAGTTTACAGCTTGTATATTATAAATGGTTGTTTATTATTGTTTATTATCTGGGGCTGCTAAGAGTTTCTGACTTTTTATGGTTTATAGTTGCCGTTTCAATTTTATTTGTTTTATTTCCTAAGTTTTGTACTGCTGGTGATATAACCTGGACTTTGATCCGTTTCTGCCATAGCTGTAACCGTGGAATGAGGCATGTCGGGGCTGTCTCCTGGTTGACATTATTGTGACTGTTGAAGCACAAACTTTTTATAATGTCTAGTATGGTACTCCCATTACAGCTTATTTTTAATTCAGTAAATAATAGTTTTACAGAATGTCATAATTTGAGTGATGAATAGCTTCTGTAAGTGTTTCCACTGAGATGTTTCTTGTGCATCTGTTCAATGACTCTATATCTTTTTAAATTCCAAGATGTGTAAAAGATTCGGGAGACACACTTACAAGAGCTCGGGCCTCTGTGGGGATTTCACAGCCATGTGAACGACCGCTAGTAACCTCTCATGTGCCCTCTTGCTTTCTTTTTTCTCATCTCCCTCTCTTACTCACTCACCCACCTTCTCTTCTGTCATTCTTTCCAGTTGCTTGTTTTCTCACTTGCTTTCTTGTTTTTATAAAATCCTTCGGAACACCTCAGTATTGGATCTGTACAACCTCCAAACAGAAGTCAGACTCTTGTTTTTCTCTCTTTGTTTTGCTGTCAGTCAGAAAGCTGCAACACAGAAGAGTCTATTATAGGAGAGGAGTTTCCTCCGATGGCATCCAGACTATTGGAGAGGATAATCATGATGTGCTGCTAGTGACGCAGAGAACAACATGGACAGACAATAACAAATCGTCACGCTAGGGGTAAGTGGAGCTCTCACTCACAATAACTTATTCTGCTGCTTCAACTCACTTTATCCCCCGGTTTCACAGAGAAGGCTTAAACCTAGTCCTAGATAAAAATCTAAGTCTGAGCTGTTTCAACTGAAATAAACTTGCTCTGACTGATCTTAAAATATAACAGTGCCTTTGTTTTGTCTCAAGATAGACACCAGTAATGTTTTTTGCTAAGTACGTTTATAAAAATTACTTAAATGTCCTAATTGAACTATGGCCTAATCCTGGTTTAGTTTAAGCCCTGTCTGTGAAACCGGGCCTAAATCAGGGGTGTCCAATCCTGTTCCTGGAGGGCCAACGTCCTGCCGAGTTTAGCTCCAACACACTTGCCTGGAAGTTTCTACTAGTTAGTCTGAAGACCTTGATTAGCTGGTTCAGGTGTGTTTAATTAGGGTTGGATTTAAACTCTGCAGGACAGTGGCCCTCCAGGAACAGATTTGGGCACCCCTGTTCTGTAAATAGCAATGCATTTTAGGTGTTTTTATTGTATGCAGAAAGGATTTAACTTTTAGTTTACTGTAATGCTTAAATCCAGGTTTATGTCCATAGTTAGATGCTTATCTTTCAGTTGTTAGGGTGTGTAAACCTGCTGTGTAACAGCCTAAATCATATATTTTTTAACACTGATCTTTTTGATATATCAGCATTTAGATGTGCAGATATTGAAATTCTGACACTCAATAATTAAGCTGATAATATTTTTTATGTTATGACCAATAATATAAATCTATATTACTTTTACTACTGTTTAAAGAAAGAAAAGAATTAGGAAATGAAAACATACTAAAAACTAAACGAAATAGTTATTCTTCAATTTGAAGTTAGGTATTCTGTTTGAATTAGAAAATAAGTAGTTATTTTAATGAATGTTTGGGTATTTAATGAAAATTTGTTTGTTTGGTCTGAAAAAAGTTTACTGTGCATTTTAAAGTAAGCAGTGAATACTAGTAAATTTCTTCATATTTTTTTCAATTTTTTTAGGAGGAGCTGGAATACATTTGGCATCAGTTACGTACACTGATATTGAAAGAAGTTACCCTTAAAAGTATTTTTGTTTTTGTTTTTGTGAGTCTTTTTTTTTTCTTTTTTCTTTTTTCTTTTTTTCTTTGAAGCTGAAGTCAAATTGTAGAATTGAATCAGCATATTTTGCTGCATTTAAGGCGTGGTCACATTTACTCTTGCATAGCAAAATTTCCCAGGCAAAGAAGGGAGGACCTGTGGTTGTGGACTGTCCACAGAGGTCACTGGCAGACCAAGTAACTTGCTGTTTGGTCAGAGCTGTGATTTTACATGTCAAAAAAACTTTACCTAATGTGAAATTTAACAACCATTGGAAGTCTATTAGGAAAATTACATTACATTAACAAATAATTTTGCTCATTGACTTTTGTCACACCAGGGTTAGTGTGATTGAACCTTTATCCAAAATACCGTCCCCAAATCAGATATCCTTCTCTGTTTTTTAAAACGTTCTTAAAACTCTCAAAGCAACACCCATGAATGACCAGTCTTGACCAATTTTTTTTGGCACTTTCAATTCCCATTCTCAAGTAGGTAGTTCGTACAGCATGCTTAGTTGGCAAAAACATACATTCACTTAGACGAATACTTCTCAATTGTATTTTTTGCTGTGCACAGTTTAGCTTAAGAAAAGTTCCCATGATGTGAAAGGGTGACTGTGTAGTTTTTGTTAGCTTTGCATACAGAAGTGTGACTACTTAAGGAACTGGACTGGCAGTCATTCAGGCAGTTAGAGTGGCAGACCACTGCTGCCCATATTACGTGTGCTGACTTTGTACGTGTCAGGTGTGTCATTGCATTTCTGTGCTGCTTGCTGTTCTACTTTGTAGATGGTTTTGATTCAGTATTGAATTTTATATTCAAAGATGGTATCAGTTTGAGGCAATTTTTGTGACTTAATTTTATAAACAGAATCAGGCAGTCTTTCAAGACTTCAGCTTTGGCTTTTATTGTCCTCTGCAGGTGCAGTCTTGGTTCGTTATGACAAGTGGCTGTGTAGAAGATGTCCACCCTTTCTACGACTGATATCACTGATGTTGGTCATGGTAAGACTCTTGTTTTTCTTGTACTAGAATGTGAAATATTCACATACTGGAATAAAATCAGAAGTTGCCAGAACAGATTTGACCACTTTAGTCACACATATAAATATATGAATGTCATTGCATTTGATAATAAAATATCAAACCAAGTGGCTTTTATTTCTAAGAAAAATAACCCAAGCTTTACTTTACAACATATTTCATTGAAAGGTTTTGTGAACTTGAGTAACTGATTTCATATACCACCTTGACAGCAGTTATTTAAAAGTAATTGCAATATTCAGTTGGAAAAGTATTATCTATTGAGAGATAATGTTTGAATTTATTGCATAAATAACAAAATATCAAACCTGATAAAAATTGTAATAGTGTTGCTTAAAGGGACAGTTCTGTCAGTTCTATCATTTTCTCACCCTCATGTTGTTAGCAAACCTGTATGACTTTGTTTATTCTGTGAAACTAACATACTTTGAGAAATGTCTGTGATTTATAATAAATAAGTGTGATTTTATTTATTTATTCTTTTGAATACAAAGGAACCCAATGGTTACCAAAACAATTTGGTTACCAATATTCTTCAGAAAAGACATACAGATTTAGAATGACATAAGGGTGAGTAAATGATGACAAAATTTTAATTTTGGTGTCCAAACTGGGAGTTCACAGTTGGATTTATTAAAGCATAATTTTAGCATGATTAATAAAGCTATGTGGTTAAAAACATATAAACCATTTTTAGGGACCAGTTTTGATGTTTGTAAAAAAAAAAACTATTATCCAATTCATACATAAACATATGGGTCATGTGTTATATTTAATGCGTGTTGTTGTTGGTTGTGTGATTTGTAATAATCATCCATTAGAATCAGAGATGTAGCTATAGGTTTTCAAGATATTTTCAACTATTTGGTACCTTGTATCAATGACTAGACCTAAGGGCTAGTAATAATAAACATGCAAAAAGTCACATGTCTGCATGTGTATGTAATGCTATATTTAAAAGTATCAACAAAAAAAATCTAGTGGTTCTTTCTAATTGACTAGTTGGTTGTTTTGAACGCCTTGTTAATAATCAGACCCAGCTGTAATAGAACTGTGTTGTACAGGGGACTCTCTGTGCTATGCCAGTGAAGAGGGCCCTTCAGCAGCGACAGCAGAAGTGAAACAGGAGACTCTCAGTCAGACGGCCTCATACAACACGTCACACAATGAGCTGAACGACACGCTGCTCATGGAGCCCAGCGACATCAAGATGTACCCCACAGAGGACACACCTGCACCAGGTGAGACTGAATGACTGGAGGAGACTTCTGAACTCATTTCATACGCAGATAATATACTTCACATTGCTAGGATTCAGATAATGCAGAATTGAACTTTACCTATTACATAACATGTGACACATTACTTTTTCTCATGTATGAACATGCGTGTCAGTTTGATTATGTGAATATGTGTGGATGAACTGGCCTAACTGGTTAAGTGAACACAAATGCACTCATTCATAAGGTTATAGGGTATTAACTCATTATTTATTTGTCTATGAAGCTTTGGATTTGGAAGCGTTTCTGTCCTTTGTGTTTGTGCAGAGGGTCACCCAGTCAAGAGAAAGAAAGGCCCTGCTCCCAAGATGTTGGGGAATGAGGTGTGTAGCGTATGTGGAGACAAAGCATCTGGCTTTCATTATAATGTGCTGAGCTGTGAGGGCTGTAAAGGTTTCTTCAGACGCAGCGTCATCAAAGGAGCGCAATACACCTGCAAAAATTCAGGCCGCTGCGAGATGGACATGTACATGCGGCGCAAGTGTCAGCAGTGCCGTCTGCGCAAGTGCAGGGAGGCCGGCATGCTGGAGCAATGTGAGTGACACTCTTTGACCATCAACACTAGGCTGTTTTTGAAAGAAGTTTCTTATGCTCACCAAGGCTGCTTTTATTTGATCAGAAATACAATGAACCGTAATATTGTAAAATATTACCAAAAAAAAAAAACAACTGTTTTTTATTTAAAACATTTTAAAATGTAGTTATTTCCTGTGATGGCAAAGCTGAATTTTCAGCAGCATTTACTCCAGTCTTCAGTGTCACGTGATCTCTTAGAAATCATTCTGATATGGTGCTCAGAAAACATTTCTAATTATTGTCAATGTTGAAAACAGTTGTGCTGCTAAATATTTTTGTAGAAACCATTATAATTTTTTTTTCAGGATTCTTTCGTGAATGAAAAGTTCAAAACAACAGCATTTATTTGAAATAGGACGTTTTGTGTCTCTATGCATCCTTGCTGAATCAAAATATTAATTTTATTTAAAAAAAACAACAACTTTGGAACAGCAGTATAATTTTCTATTTCACCTATGTCTGGCGTTTTTCATTAAACATGAATGTCACAAGCAGTCCATACAGCTGCATCCAATCTTTTATCTTATCTGTTATGATATGTTCATATGACATTGTGATCATGTAGTGCTTGTTTAGCTTATCAAACTATTAGCAGCTTTATCTCTGTCTCTTATAGGTGTTCTGTCAGAAGAGCAGATCCGACTAAAAAAAATGAAAAAACAGGAAGAAGAGACGGCACGTACCTCTGCAGTGGCAACACCCAGCCCTGCTCCTGAGATGCCCCCCCTGGCTCCTGAACAGCAGGAGATGATCGAAAAACTGGTGTCCATGCAGAAACAGTGCAACAAACGCTCTTTTCTCGACCGGCCCAAAGTCACTGTAAGTGCATTTAAGTGAGCTTTAAAAGTTTGATGCAAAGCAGAATAAAACAGTAATTTGCTGATTTAAAGTGGAATAGTCTGACTAAAATCATACTAGTCTGGTTTTTGTGAAGTCGGACTAAAAGGCCTATTACTATTGTAGCTCAGCTTTGTAAAGCATTTAATATGTTAGTTACAGTAATACAGTTGCTCTTTGCGTTGTGCATTTGCTCAGAAAGATGTGTATTTAATCCTTCAAATATCCAGTTATGCATTGTGCCATGTAGATGAAATCTTTCTGAATCTGTGATGCATTGATTCTAAAAGTTTACATCAGGATCTGTTGTTTTTCAGCCTTGGCCACAGAGTCAGGACCCACTTAACCGAGAGGTTCGACAGCAACGGTTTGCTCATTTTACTGAGCTGGCCATCATGTCTGTGCAGGAGATTGTAGACTTTGCTAAACAGCTGCCTGGCTTCCTGGAGCTCACCCGAGAGGACCAGATTGCCCTTCTGAAGACCTCAACTATAGAGGTAAGACTTGACTGACCCTTAACACACATTGTTTTCGGTCATGTTCTGTTGCTGTTCTGGTGTGCACAGATGGAGCACTGTTGTTTGGCAGACTTGTTTCTGCTGTTATTTTGTAACACAAAGTACTTTAGGAAAAATGCCACCTGGTGACAAATCTCATAAAAACTAAGCATAGCCTGTACTGCTTGTTTAACGTACCTGCTAAACTGTCTTTTCTCCTGTAGATCATGCTGCTAGAGACTTCCAGACGTTATAACCCAGCGATAGAGAGCATCACCTTTCTCAAAGACTTCAGTTATAATAAGGAAGATTTTGCCAAAGCAGGTACTGGATGAAATTATTATATGGGTTCTTGTTTTAAACATCCCTGATGTTTACAATGAAGAAAAATATGATTTGTCATAGCTATGGCTTACAGACATATCTAATTTGCATTGTTGTTCTTATTTTTAGTAAAGATAAAATAAAATCATGATATTGTGAAATGCATTCTTATCGTTAATAAAAACAAATTTAATACTTTTATTTTGGTAATATACGACCCCCCCCCAGTTCAAGCCTTATGAATATTTTGTGTGGTTTTATTTGATACCTTTTTTGTTGTTCATGTCCTAAAATCATCTCTGTCCTCTCTGGCTCGTCTGCAGGGCTGCAGTTTGAGTTCATCAACCCCATCTTTGAGTTTTCGAAAGGCATGAATGACCTCCACCTGGATGAGGCAGAGTACGCTTTGCTCATTGCTATCAACATTTTCTCAGCAGGTCAGTTTGACACAAGCACTAATATTATATTATTTGTCTTCTGGTGAGGCTTACCAGGCATTTATTTGTCCCTGTCCCTGTTTAGAAATATCAGTGTGCCCCATTTTCAGGGGAGAATAAATAAAAAATAATTGAGTACAATGAGCTTTAAAACAGCACAAAACCTCCTGCTATAGAAGAGTATTAGTATTCAGCTTGGATTTCTAATACTTAACATTTTATTAAACCCTTTATGACACTCAAACAAAGCTTATGTTTTGAAAGGGGAAGCCAGTTTTAATAACCCATTATATTTAGTAGATTCTAATTTGAGATTGGCATCTGGTGTGCTGCTGGTTTATTTTGAGAGCTTTTTAATGATCCATCCTACAGTAATTCCCAAGGCACTTTCTCACAAAACAAATGAAATGCAGCATCATTCTTATTCATTTGTGTCAATCACTCTTGCTATTCTTGTCCGGTGTGTGTGTGTGTGTGTGTGTTTTTGTGTGTGTGTGTGTGTGTGGTGGGGGTCAGACCGACCGAACGTGCGGGATCACGAGCTAGTGGAAAGACTACAGCAGCCATATGTGGACGCTCTCCACTCTTACATCCGAATAAAACGACCCAATGTGAGTATGATTTACCTTAGAAGCCAAACATAACACTTAAAGAAGAAAAATGAGTACTAAAAGAATATCAGTGTTTTGTTAGTGTTTGTTCATTTTAAAGTCATGCAGTTTGTGGTCAGTTAGATTTTTTTTTGATTGAGGCACCGAACCCCCAACTGCTCCCCGGGCGCCGCAGCAATATGGCTGCCCATTGTTCCGGGTGTGTGTGTTCACTGCTGTGTGTGTGTGTGTTCACTGCTGTGTGTGTGTGTGTTCACTGCTGTGTGTGTGTGTGTGTGTGTGTGTGTGTGTGTGTGTGTGTGTTCACTGCTGTGTGTGTGTGTGTGTGTGTGTGTGTGTGTGTGTGTTCACTGCTGTGTGTGTGTGTGTGTTCACTGCTGTGTGTGTGTGTGTGTGTGTGTGTTCACTGCTGTGTGTGTGTGTGTGTGTGTGTGTGTGTGTGTTCACTGCTGTGTGTGTGTGTGTGTGTGTGTGTTCACTGCTGTGTGTGTGTGTGTGTGTGTGTGTGTGTTCACTGCTGTGTGTGTGTGTGTGTGTGTTCACTGCTGTGTGTGTGTGTGTGTGTGTGTGTGTGTGTGTGTGTGTGTGTGTTCACTGCTGTGTGTGTGTGTGTGTTCACTGCTGTGTGTGTGTGTGTGTTCACTGCTGTGTGTGTGTGTGTGTTCACTGCTGTGTGTGTGTGTGTGTGTTCACTGCTGTGTGTGTGTGTGTGTGTGTGTGTGTGTTCACTGCTGTGTGTGTGTGTGTGTGTGTGTTCACTGCTGTGTGTGTGTGTGTGTTCACTGCTGTGTGTGTGTGTGTTCACTGCTGAGTGTGTGTGTGTGTTCACTGCTGTGTGTGTGTGTGTGTTCACTGCTGTGTGTGTGCACTTTGGATGGGTTAAATGCAGAGCATGAATTCCGAGTATGGGTCACCATACTTGGCTGTATGTCACTTTCACTTTCACTTATATATTTTGCCTGTTGTGTCCTTTTGCGTCCAGTTGGTGGCACTGATGAATCTCCCTTTGCATCAATAATGTATTACAATTGATTAAAACCGTATTTTTTTTTTTTTTTTACTATTTTAGCATTTATTAATATTTTAAATTAGCTGTTGTTTTTATATCTTCAGTTTAATTTTAGTTTGATTTTGTTGTGCTTGTTATTTTTATTTTGTTTTATTTAAATTTCTTATGTTTTTATCTCAGTTTTTCTAATATTTATTTTATTTCAGCTTTATTTCAGTTAACAAAACTTTTGAGCAGTTTTAGCTAGCAATAAGAACACTGTACAACTGATGAAATTTTGCTATTCTTATATATTCCTAATCATCTACTGCTCATTAATCCCCATCAAAGGATCATCTGATGTTTCCCCGGATGCTGATGAAGTTGGTCAGCCTCCGAACACTGAGCAGCGTCCACTCAGAGCAAGTCTTCGCTCTGCGCCTCCAAGACAAGAAACTTCCACCTCTGCTTTCTGAAATTTGGGATGTCCACGAGTGAGCCAGCGCTCCGCCTCCAGGACAGAATGAGCCAGTGTCAGGGAAACATGGGTGGGCAGGGGTCCTCTACAGACAGAACACAAGGTCATGATGTCCTTAAGGGCTGAAATGTCTCCCACTGTCATTCTCTTCCTTGACTTCTATATTTTGGACCCAGTGATCAGTGAGCTGCTTCCTTTGAATGTGCTATTGATAGACTGTATGGCCAGAAGTAGCTCAGGGGACCGTTCAGAACAGATAATGGTTATTTGACTATGGTAATTAGAGCTTGGGCATCAGGATGGGTTTGGATTCAGAGACTGACTTGCTAGAGTGAGTAGCCACAAACAGTGTGGTCATGATTTTTTTTAGTCGTTGTTGTTGTTTATACCTAATGTTTCCAGTACCAAAAGCTTTGAGCAGGTTTTGGTAATGGTTTCTACTTTCTAATTAACAGAAGAGGTTGTCTTGAAGGTTCTTCATTACAGAAATGTAGTTTATTTACAGTGTTTTTTGTGATTCCACTCTGGCTGATTGGTTGTAAATGGCTGATGGCCATTTGATTTTTTTTTTGTTTAACATGCATAGATCACGCATAGCAATGAGTAACACAGTCTTCTGCTAGTACAGACTCATTCACTCATTTTTATTACATGATGTTTGACATGCATTTTGTCTCTAATTATGTTAATCTTCTGTTAACACCCAAATGTTGTTTTTGTTTTGTTTTTTGTTTTTATGGACAAAATCAATCAGTGCTTTACCAGTGCAAACCATTCAGAGCCCATGTTAATAATAATAATTCATTACATTTATATAGCGCTTTTCTGCTTTTCTAAGCACTCAAAGCGCTCTACATTGTGAGGGGTGGTGTCTCCTCGTCCACCGTTACACTGATCCAGCACATCACAACGTACACAAGGCATTCTGTTTTCTGCTGGTTGGAATATTCAGAAGAAGAACTGACAAACCAAATGGCCTGATTTTATGAGGTCAAACGTACTACAGATGTATTCTGCACACCAACCCAATGTTTTGGGGTGGTTAAAGTGCTTATCAGTGTAGCATATGGTTGGCTGGGATCGGTAAGAGTCACGAGCTGTTAACGCACGTCAGTGTGCAGCTCAACTCACAACGACTACTGAGATACATAGATGGATAGATAACCTTCAAGTGTGAAGCCTTCTGAAAACTTAATGCAGACCATGATTATTCCTTTTCCATTACATTATCGTGTAGTTACTGCAATCTCCAACTTAACATGCTGTAGTTTCTTTTGTATTTTTTTGGAGGGCTGATGTTGTTTGACAATTCATTCTCGAAAATATTACACATACACAAACTAAATCTCAGTTTGATGCCTATGTCTTGACCAATGTGTCATTTTTGTCCCTGAATACAAATCACAAACAAGCAGTACAGAAATATATATCTTCCAAAATCAGTGGTTCAAATTGTCATAGAAAATAACTTGGGCCATTACTGCTGTTGCTTGATTTTTTTTTTTTTTTAAATAAATAATATCATTGTTATATTTAGTTATATATACACCCATTCTTCAATGAGGATGGTTTTGTCAACTTTTATTTACACATACTAAATAATTTAATTTAAATCTTTAATATTCCTTTTTGTGTGATTTTGCAATTATCTAGCAGTCTGTTTTAACACAGTTTTGTTGTACCTCACATATACATTATGATGATATTCAGATAGTCTGAATGCACACAGAATAAAACCTTTCCCATCCACATCAAGAGAGAATGGCAATGTATGCGAAACCGTATTTTGGTATTAAACTTAACTGGATCTCAGCAGTAGCTCTGAAAAAAGGGACTAGGCAAATGAGAGCACTTTGTAACGTCTTATTATGCATACCAATGCAAATATCCGGTATGAGCATGTACAATTCAGGTTTTACTGATCTTAAAAACCACTTTTATGATAGGCATGGGTTGTGAATCAATTATAGGATTTAACATTGCAAAAATAAGCATAATTTCTATGGTTGACTAATACAGTTGGTTTGCTGTGGCATTCTTTGCCCTGACTGTGCATATTGTTGAGACTTTGTTTGCTAAATCAGATGCTGATGTGTACGTTTTTATACCACCTTTCTATCAGCTAGTGAAATTGCTAAATGCACATTCGTTTTCCTCCAGATATTTTTGATTTCTGATTAGACTCGTTCAGGCTCATGTCATTTCCCATCTTTCAAAAGGACTTGAAAATACAAGTGTGTCAGTGCAGTTCTTTTACCTTCATCTGTTCAGCAGCCAAACTCAGACAGTTCACAAACTGAAACTTGGTATAGAACCCACTGAAAGACTTGCATTGTTAAACCTCAATGATCTTCCTGATGATTTGTCATTGCTTATCATCTGTTTGTGCACATATGAAGTGTGATGAGGACATAGACAAATTCTAGTCATCAGCGTTTACTCCCGCTGCTCTAAGCTGTTTTCTCCAAACTGAAATGATAAAATGATTTTCTAACAATGTTATTACATGAGGCAGAGTGTAATGCCAAGTTGATTGTAGTTCTAATTTATTTGTACCCTCTCAGCTCAGTGGACCTCAATGCTCTGATTAACATTAGTCTTCAACAGAGAGTCATGCAAGGATGACATCATAGAAATGCAACCTTATGTTTTAACGCCTTAAGTCCTTGGATGTATACTGCTTTATATGTATAAATTAAAAGTAGACTAAATTTATTGTTCTGTGAGAGTATATATTTATCTGATAAAAATGCTGAAAAACTTTGACTCAAAGCCTATTCTTTATACAGAAATACATTTACCTGAAACAGGGAACCTCTGAATTGTTTCTGTCTGTTTATTACTCTGCTGTTTTTTAATAGATCAGGGTTGACCCTGTAAATAAATACTGAATCTGAGCTTACGACATTGGTGTCAGTGATCTGTCTATTAGCATTTGTGTTATGTAAGCATCTCTCAGCATCCTAATTTAAGGAAACATGAGCTTCCGACAGAAGCATGTTGTGTTTGTTTACTCGATCAAACCTTCTGGGCAATATGCAAATATACTCTCTTACGTCATTGCACGTCAGTTTGCGACTGTGCAATCTTCCCATTTGAACCACTCTCTAGCACATAACGAATGTTTTCACTTAACCTCGGTCCAACTTATCATTGTTAAATAAACGGCAGAAAACCGTCAGTTCACACGTCTGACTGTAAACCTGAACGTGAAGGCGTGTCCCCTCTAGATGACTGAATGGTACAGTCCAGCCTCCGTCTGTATGCGGAACTCACGCTCGGCTCGTACAGTACTGATGGGCAGTCCGATTCTTTTCTCCGAATCGGTTCTCTTGAACACTTCGTTTCCATAAACCGGTTCTTTATTCTGATCGTTCGTCATTTATTATATTTCCTACCAAATGCAATCGGTCAGTTGTGTGTTTTTGTTATTACTAATAATCGTGCTTATTGTAATCTCATTTACTTTTTTTAACCTTTTGCCCTATCAATTAAACCATCTGTTTGCTCACTACTCCTAGCTAGCAATTCAGTGCAAGTAGTTTAGAACTGGTATAAATCAGTAACTGCGTCCCAAATGACGCACTATACACTATGCACTTGTACACTATGTACTTATGCACATACTCGATCATGTAGTGTATGAATTATATAAGGTTATATAATTCATACACTATCTTCATACTTGCGGTCTTGGCCTCTTGAGAGCGTGTGCTCTTGGGACGCACCAATCTGAGAACCGGTTCAACTGATTCACTGAAAAGAACCGGTTCAACTGATCCACTGAAAAGAACCGGTTCAAACGAACGATTCGGACGTACAGTCAGTTTGCAGGGAGAGGGAGAGAGGAGGAGGACGAGCAGCGCTTATCTACAGGCACAATCATCCCTGCATCACTGACCGACCCGCCACAGAACACGGATGTGCGATCGTCGCGTCGTGCCGCTGTCACATCATGTGTTCACCATCGTCTGTAACGACGAGCGCGATTTGAGACGCGCTTTCTCCGCGGCAGGGCCACAGATAGACGGCTAAAGCGAGTAGCAGTGGCGTTAGCTCCTGGAGGTCAGTATCTCTTTTGCTCCCTTTCTCGCGTCTAACATTATACCTTGTAACCGTTATATGGTGCTTATGTGATGGTTTGCTCTGAAGCGGTTGTGCGGTGATCGGGTGGATGAAGGTGTTTACGTTATAACGGTGGGGAAATGTACGCAGCTGGTTGTGTAAGCAGCTTTGACAGCTAGCTCAGTGCTGCTATTTGATCCTGTTAACGTTAGCTGCTGCTAGCTGCTTATCGTTATTTTTCACTGTATAAATGTGTGTAACGCTGGACCTCTGCTTATAATATATAATGAAAGACTTGTAAATGTCACGAGTGCCTAATAACAAGGCTGTCGATAGGCAGAGCTCTCGTCATTAATTGAAGTCCTCAGATTCAGTGCATTTGATAGGGATGAATGTTATAAACAGCAGTATAACAACGCACCATTTTCCCAAAAAATTATCAGATGAGCCTCTTAATTTGATTATTGTAAGTGCCCATCTGTTTGTTCTCCAGAGGTCATAAGGACAGGTTTTCTCTCCAGAGGGATGTTACAGGGCTGTAGTCATGTCATCAAGATGATGATAATGATGTGACACATGAAAAGCTTGGCTGTATATTGCAGCTTCATCTCTCTGAATTAGCATGAGCAGTAAACCTTTTTGCTTTTGGGGGACACTTGAAATAGCTGCAACATCAGGCCGTGCAGAAGATGACTTGGGTGGTGTTGTTTCTCTCTTGGGTGAAATGTGAGACACTCTTTGCCTTTGTCAGTTCAGCCTGTTTCCGGTCACTGTTTGCGAAGTATCCTCTTTATTCAGTGGTCCATGGAAGAATCCATTCAATTGAGCTTATAAAATCAGAAATATATTATATGCACTAATTTGGGTGTAGAATTTTGTACGTGTCTTTGATATAGTTCATCAATGTGCAAGTGTCTGTTATATGTTCGAAACCCTGTACAGGATTAGATTTTGACTAAGGGCATTAGGGCATAATTGTATTCACAGCAATATGCTTTCATCTCAAATTAAAGGGGCAGATGGGGGTAAGTAGTATAAGTGTCTGGATATATTAATCTTGGAATTTGTCTCCCGTGCTTTGAACACTGTATTGATAATGACAGATGGAATCTGTGTGAATGAGTGATTCTCAGTTCCTGCTGTTAGTGGAGAGTCCATACTGCATTATGAATGAGGCTGATGGGTTAAGTGTCAGAAATTAACTTAAAATATTCAAATATTTTTTTCTCTATATTTTTCACCAGGAGTTGATTTTCAGGGGTATTTGAGGGGGTATTTTATTTATTTACACCAGGGGTCTCATTTATAAAAATTTCTTCCTTAAAGTGTTCGAGAGACAAAAGCTAGATTTTGCGTACGCACAAAAGTTTTCAGATTTATAATACCATGTGTACGCCAGAACCTGCGCATAAATCCCTTTATAAATCCAGTCAGGGGAAGATTGTGCGTACGTGCATCTCCACCCCGACTCCACCCCGGAATCACCATATATGGAGCTTACAGCGCCTCGTTTTACTATGCATAACCTCATCTGCATATCATTTCCATAAATTCCCATCCACGTGACACCATCAAAGGTACAAGACATTAAGGAAATATGAGATACGGATTACAAATGCCATTTGTGCCATACATATACATTTTTATTGCTAAAAATCATCCAGTATCCTTATGTTTTAGAATAAATATATCAAAATATCCATAAAAAAACTATTTCAATATGCTCTCAGAAAAATAATTTAGAATGGAGTTGATCTCATTCATTTCCACTGTCCAAATAATATTTCAGTTGTTAAAAAAAAAAAAAAAATCTAATTAAATAATGCAGTTTTGCTGATAAGGTGAACATCTTTTTGCTATTTTTAGTGGAACAAAATAGGCCTATATTTGTTGCAGTGTAAATACCATTATCTGACTCTAAAAAAATTATTTTAAAAAGGAAATGTGCAAATCTTACCATTTCCTTCAAGTTGTATCCTTCAAATACAGTGAAATTTTTCATAATGTAGTGGATGCCTTCACACGACATCAACACCTCCGTGCAGCTGCGGTTGTAAATTTAAGCGATCATCATTAGACCTACTAAAAGCGGACAATGGATCACCGAATCCAGCAGTGTCCGCCATAATATCGCGGTAAGTGCGCATCAGTGAACATTATTCTCACTAAAATATTTTCTCAAAACATGAGATGTGCAGTTTAGTTTAAAGATGAATTATTGTGCACCTATAGCACTCCTCGCTGTCATTAAAACATACAGTAACATAACACAGGAAAAGTAATCAAGCGCATCCACTACAAATAGGCTGTGTCTAAATTCATATCATTTTGGTTTAACTTCTGTATAATGATTTTGTCATTTCAGTGCTTATCTCCATAAATGATAGTGGAATATTTAATGCAAATATGTATATTGAAATGAAAACTTCATTACTTTTCTCTCTCCAGGTAAAAATGTCCGTACGCATGGGTCAGAGTGTGTGCAGGTGCGCAAATTTTCCCATCAAGTTTGTTTTTTATAAATCCCACCTTTTGCATAGGAAGTGGCGTACGCCTCTTTCAGGGCAGGTTTTTTGCATACACAACGGTTATAAATGAGGCCCCAGATGTGTGTGTTACATTTAGGGTTAATAAATATGTTTGATATCTAAATGTCTGACTTTTTTTTTTTTTATCACATTGGAATCGAAACTGGAAATCGATAAGACTCGGAATGAAGAAGCAGGATCGAATCGGAATTAGCATTGATAAAATTCAAATGATACCCAACCCTAGTTATGTCTTGTCAATTTAAAAAAAAAAAAGTCTCCGTTTAAATAATCAGAATAATTAATAGACTTTAGAAAAATTAAACAGATATTTAAACTGGTGAATTTGGGAGGGGAAATCACGAGATATTATTATATCTGATTTTTGTAAACCCACCTTTCTTTCTTTTTTAAGTCACTCTGCCTAAATGGCTTATATTCTGAGCACCGGAAGTAACTAGAGGATGGTTCTAACGAACATTGCTATATTTATGTGTTTGTTAGGGCAAATGAATCCTGCCAGCTCATCCTTCAGCTCACTACGTGCTCCCAGTGGTGTCGCGTGAATGGCGCTGTGACTCCGAGTGTAAGCAGGGCCTAAAACTAACTTTTTGCCACACCTGCCAATGGCCGGTGGCATGATAAAATTTACCGGCCAAAAATAAATTTTTGCAAAAACAAGCAGTTGTTACTACTACAATGACTAAACATATTTACAATGTTTTTCATTTGTCCTGCTACTGGTGTCTCTATTAAATGCATTGTCTCTCAATTTTACCTATTAATTATAGCCATTCAACATTACAGTATAATTTCAAGCCATTATTTTTAAAGGGGTCATATGATGCGATTTCAAGATTTCCTTTCTCTTTGGGGTGTTTCAAGCTGTTTGTGCATAGATAAGATCCCTGAAGTTGCAAAGAGTAAAGTCTCAAAACCAAAGAGATATTCTTTATCAGAATTAAGACTCTGCCACGCCCTCCTAAAACGGCTCATTCAAACACGCCCCCACATGTCTACGTCAAGATGTGGAAATATTTACGTAATGCCACCCAAATGTTCACGCAAAGAAAGAAGGCATGGTTTCAGTAACTGCATAGTGTTGATGCAGCCATGACAGGGAGACGCTGTGTGTTTAACTCGCCAAAACCGCACATTTTGTTTTCACTACATTGCATTGTTATATTTCGTGAAAGTTTTACCCGCCAACTGACACTGTTACATATACTCGCCAACACTGATTTTTACTCTCATTTGGCGCTTGGCAAGTGTTCATTTTAGGCCCTGTGCGTAAGTGTGGAGTGGGCAGACTGAAGTGTCTGTTGGTTTGATCTGATTTGGACACTGGGGAATGCTGGGTCCTGAATTGATTGAAATGGCCTCTCCTCTCCACCATTAATCCTGATTGCTGTTTATGTCCTGTCTGAAAGATTTCATCTGTCACTGTGTTATGTTTTCCTCCCTGGCAGAGTTTAGTTTAAATGTACATGATGCACAATTACACATAATTTACAGTGAAGCTCATTTTAGAGATTAGAAAGCAATTGCACAGCCATTTTTCCTCCTTGGGTGTGGTTCTGCTCTATATCCTCAGAGAGAAATGATGGAGATCTTTATCAGCAAGTTTTTGTATATGTGAGATTTCACTTTTCCCATAAATATTCAGCTCTGAGACTCTTTGAGGGTGGTTTTAGTTAAAGATTTAAGAGAAAACTGATGGGATCGCTGTATAATTTGTCTCTCTATTATTGATTGGCTGGTCTGATAGCACTGCCAGAAAAGGCTTATTTTATCTCGAGCACAGCAGTAGCTTGAGGGGTGTGCTGTGAGCATGTGTGCTGCCAACAGGTGGGATGGCTTTTGGCAATCAGCCTCTCTCCTACCACATGAACAAGTCTGAGTAATGCATCGCCACTGGCTTTCACAGTTTAATTGCAATCAGATAGTACATCTCATTGCAAATTGTGCAAACTTATTACAAGACCATGCTTTTGTGTAATGCAGCTTCTTGTCAGAATTAACGCATAAGAAAAAAATAGGGTACATTTAGGCTGCTTGTGTTTTATGAAAACCCTGGCCTCTGTCTTTTTTTCCTTCCCACAAAAGGTAAGCTTTTTAAAAAAAACAATACAAGTGTGGTTTCTCAAATTTTAGTCGGACCTTTTTCATCAAAGACCTTTTTCACACATCTGTGACAGAAAACAACTGAAAGTGACTGTATTTCCTCTACAGCAATACATTATGAAATGGTTTGAGGATTCTGACCATTACAGTGCATTTTCAATATTATGTTCCACAGTGTTTGATTTTTAGTTTTCATTTTTAATTATATTTTAGTAATTTTGATGGGCTTTTGTCATTTTTATTCATTTTTTAAATGTATGTGTAGCTTTAGTTTTATTTCAATTTTAGTTTTAGTAATTTCATGACTTCAACTTATTTTATTTATTTAATTGGTTGACTTTTTTTTTTTTTTTTTAGGATGGGTTTTTCATTAATATTTATACTGTATTTTATTGGAGCTTTATTTCAATTAACAAACGCATTTTTATTAGTTTTACTATTAGTATTAGTTTAACTTTGTTCAAATTTGTAAGCCTGTCACAGCGTGTGTAAATAAAATCAAGTCTGACAGACATTTATTTTGAGCAGTGAGTAAATAGGTCACTATTATGTAGGGCTGCAAAACGATTAGTCACGATTAATCGATTCAAAATAAAAGTTTATGTTTGCTATATGTGTGTATGTGTGTGTGTGCGGTGTATATTTATTATGTATATATAAATACACTCACATACATGTGTATATTAAGGAAAAAATATGTTAGATTTATATGTAAAATATTTTTATTTATAAATTATAGAAATCATATACTAGTGTTTGCATACAAATACACACAATACATACAAATATATATTTTGAATATATACATGTGTGCGTATTTATATATACATAATTAATATACAGTACACACACACATATTGTATGTAAACAAATTTTTATTTTGAATCGATTAATCGTGCCTAATCATTTTGCAATCATTTTGCATTTGTTGCTTCATATTAGCTTAAATTGCTAAATATTGTGTTAATAAATAGGTTTATTGTACATTTTCACTGTGTTTTTGTGGGTGAGAAGCTGCACTCTCAGTGAAGATGGTCACATGGGTAAGTGTGAATATGTGTGCCAAAATAAGTACATGGCTGCTTATGTGTGAAACAACCGGCCTTGTATATTGTTTGCACTTTTTTTAATTTATGTGTGTATTTAGATTTTGGACCGTGTTAGCCTTTGTGTACCTTTTGTTAACTTGTGAAGTGAAGTGACATACTGCCAATACTTGTGAAGTGACCCATACTCGGAATTCGTGCTCTGCATTTAACCCATCCTACGTGCACACACACAGCAGTGAACACACACCCGGAGCAGTGGGCAGTCATTTATGCTGCGGCGCCCGGGGAACAGTTGGGGGTTCGGTGCCTTGCTCAAGGGCACCTCAATCGTGCTATTGAGGGTGGTGAGAGTGGACATTCACTCCCCCCACCTACAATCCCTGCCGGTCCGAGACTCGAACCCGCAACCTTTGGATTACGAGTCCGACTCTCTAAACCATTAGGCCACGACTTCCCCTTGTTGTCAGTAAGATGACTGTTAACCATCAGATCAAGCTTGTTGTTAGTGCTAATGTGTTTAAAGTGACTCCTTTTATGGACAGTTAATATCAAACCACTCTTAACTCCTTCAAAAAAAGCTGTGAAAACCGGGGGTGCATAACCTTAAGAGTCTTGAGAGTTTCAAAAAGTTTCACGGTGATGTTAACCCTTCTGATATAACTTTCTTAGAAAAGAGCATCATCAAAGATCAAAGTAAAATGTCATGTTTAGGTGTAGACTTTCCAGAGTTCCTCTAAAGATCACTTTATCCTGAGATGTCTATTGCTCTTCATGTTTGGTTACAGGATACTTTTCATAATGCTGATGTATGTGTGTTTAAATGGAAAAGTATTTGTCTTCTAGGTGGAGGAAGTCTTTTATTTGCTTTATTGTCTTGAAGCACATGTAGCTCTTGTAAAGATAAGACCTGTAAATTGAAACTGTAACCCAGCTTTTTAATTTTGTCTTCATTATAGTTGAAATATGAAAGATTTTCATCAACAAAATTTTGATTTATCATTAAATGTGTGTTTCATTTTAGGTTTATGTAACGATTTTAACTAGATATGAGTGTCACAATTTGCATAAAATGTTTAATGCTAATTTAATATGAATAAATACAAATGAATAACACAACATTAGCGGTAAATACAGATGTACAGAAAGAAAATACTAGCCTAACTAACGCAAGTAAAAACTTCTCAAGCTCACTGAAGACACAAAAACAGTCAATAATAAAATAAGAAGAAATTGTACTAGCACAAATAAATAAAATATTGTTTTCAGGTAAGTCTATCAGAAATAAGAAATACTACAGAAACGGATTCATCAAATGTTTTAAAGGGAACCTATTATACCCCTTTTTACAAAATGTAATATTGGTCTTGGGTGTCCCCAGAATGTCTGTGAAATGTCAGCCCAAAATACCCAACAGATCATTAATTATAACAGCTGGAAAATGTCATTTCTGGGGTCTGTCTAAAAAAGAGCTGATTTGGAGTGTATCGCTTTAAATGCAATTGAGCTGCATATTCCCGCCCCGTCGCATATACGTCTTTCTGCATTGCATATCTAACTTACAGCAATAAACAGCCGGTAGAAGCAACATAACTGAGAGCGAGAGAACCGGTGTTTAGCTTGACATATGGGAAGCCAAATGCACTGAAAGCGGGGCGAAACCGCTCAGTGTTACAGAGCTCGCGCGCGCTGACTAATCGGTGTGGATCAACTGACTGAGCTGCACTACCGAATGAATCTTGCACTATGAACGGTGTGAACTAATCTCACAAGCACGGCGCTGATTAGATAAAAATACTTAATATACGCACACAGATACGGTTAAAACGCTAAGCACTATAACGTCATGACATTCACAAGGGTGTCTGGAGTGATACACGTGTTTAGGTACATTTTTATGGTGCATTACCTTGAAAAATGAAAGTAATCCACAGCGTCCTCAGCAGCTCAGATGTTGGGAGAAAATGAAGACTCTTATGTTCAGTCTTCCATCCAAACACAGAGCACGGGGATTGCTTGTGAGACATTGTTGACGTAAACTATGGCAATGCTTGGTTTAAAGGGGATTTAAAAAGGAGGAGTGGGTGGATTTTTATCATTGTTCACACACTGCCAACACACATTTATGTCCAAAGACCATGTAAACGTGGATTTTGCATAATGGGTGCCCTGAAATGTTGTCTTCGTTGTATAAATAAAGTTTATTTATTTATTGTTCTTAAAGCGAGAGCAGCGAGAGACGTTCTCTTTGTTTTTAATTGTTTGATTAACACAGGACACAAACAACAGCAAGTATATTAGGTTTCTGTCACTTTAGGACCTCATGCATGGATCCAGTATATTGCCACACATCCAATTGTCTCCCAGCTATTTACACTCACTTAAAGTTAATACTTACCAAGACCAAGTCATTACCATGTCATTTTGACATATTTATGTGAGTATTGGCCCACCATCACTCACCCCTAGTTACAGTGGCAGATACGTGCATAACAACATGTCGAGACAATAAATTAAATAGATTATGTTTTAGTTTCTGTTCATTAGGCTAGTTGTTTATAGCCTATTACATCTTAAATCTCGTGTTAATGTGTAGATTTATACCTGTTTCAAAATATTTTGTTTGTGTTTGGCAAGAATCATAAAAAATAATTAGAAGCAGCATTTAGCCTCAAGCCTCAGGGAAAGATTTTAAGGGACACGTCCCTTCAAAAATAATGTCCTCACTGACTGATCCAAGAGGGCAAACATGCTCTGTGTTTGAAGTCCTCTTTCGTTCTTCTTGCATCAATTTAATTCGATTTTTTTCATTTTCCTGATTGTTCAGGTATGGTTAACTCTAATGTACAGTGGCATCTTAACATCTTTCTCTGTGTTTTTTGCAGTCACAGTTTAGTTGAGTTTTGACACAGTTTTGTGCTCCGACACATGACAAACCCTAAACTTCAGTCAGATCCTTTATAGGCGATGAAAGGTTTTCTCTGAGTGCACTACTGTGGATAACCCAATGCAATTGCTGATTTATGATTAATTAAATCAAAGACCCGAAAGAAGCAATTAGCCTTGCTCATTTTTGTTTTGCTCATGCTAGTTTTATTGGCCAAAGGCTGTTTATTGTCTTTCTGTGTATATGGTGATTGGGACAGTGTATTTTCTGTTTAAAATAACCGTCACAGCTGTGCTCATGAAAAGAGGCAGTATTGGTTTCCACGGCGACCGTGTGGAATCTCATTACCCGAGGCTGATTGTAGAGCCATGAGGCAGACACACTATGATTGACAGGGTACGAGATCATGTCACATTTCCCATAGACACATAAACGCATATGTTCCCTGGAGGTCATGAGGTCTGGGATTTGTTCCATGCTACCTAATTAACCAGGTAGTTAGGTAAAATAGAGAGCACATAATGTGCATCATTATTAGTTTTTTTTTTAGCTGCAAATTATTGGCTTTGGATTAAATACATTCTCTGAGATGCATTAGGAAAGTTATAACACAAGCTAAAGGAAATCTGTTTCTTTTGTTTGTTTAACTGCAAGAAGCAATACTATGAGCTTATTGCAGATCACTGGATAGCACATCTTGTAGGATTAACACGTTCATTTCACATGTTTAAAATCATTACCTTATACTAGGGGTGCTCCAATTGATCGGCTATACCGATCACTAACGGCCGATAACTGCCTTGCGATGTTTGATGGGTTGTCTCTAAAAAGGCCAATCTCAAAAATCCGATCTCAAGCTGCCGTGAGAGGATTGACAGGACATGCAGCGGCACCGTCTCAGGCCTGTTTCACACATGCTCCGTCTGCAAGTCCATGTGCGTTACGTATGCAGTGCAGAAGCAACATATTGTGGACTCATTGTGCTTTCACACAGGACGCGTTTGCAATCCGCAACATTTATCCAATATTTTGATTTCAAATCCAAACGTTGTTAGCCTATACTGAAAGTGTTTTTTCAGCATTGTGATCCTCTTTTATCACAGTACAGTATACAATTCTTTCATAGACATATTCACGTTTAAACTCAATTAATATAAACAACGTATTAAATGCATTTGGCTATAGATTTGTATATTATGTTAGCTTAAGCAATTGGAAACACATTTTAACACAGCATATAGCCTACTTTTCTTGTGTTAGGCTTTCACAAATATTTTAAATTAAAACTTACCACAGACAGAAACAGTCGGCTCTTGTGCCTTTTACATTTAAATCTTTATTACAAACAGTCCCGCGGGTCTTAAAAAAAACTTTTTGTACTTTTGTAGGACAAGAGTTTAATTCAGTGCGTGCAGCACAAAAATACTCGGTGCGGAAACCGCTGCAGGCGCACCGCTCCTGGAACGCACTGCCGGACCGCAACCGCATGCAGTGTGAGCGCTTTAATCCGTTAACATGGGTGCGGGAAAAAATACACGCCGCAAACGCATTGCAAACGGAGTATGTGTGAAACAGGCGTCAGTCTCTGTCCGGTGCGGGTGAAATAATTATAATGCTGGACAATTCATATTTCTTCATTAAATAACTTATAAAAGTAATTTGAAAAGTTTCTGTGAGGCATAATTTCACAAACAGCGTGAGAGAATCACTGCGCGCACTCTTTCTCTATCTCTCTCTCTCAAAATGCGTAAATGGCTTCAAATGACATCGCTTCTGCACTAGCCTATAAGCGAGCTGCACAGTTGACACAGGACTTATCACTTGCACAATTAAGGCAGTGTCGCATCATCACTAAAGTTTATAATTTGCATTTCTTTTTAATTTTTGCCAGTGTTTCAACCATTCAGTGCTCCTGGAGACTGCGCTCATGCACACTCGCAGCGCACACACATAATGCCATGCAGGTACACACACACACCGTTTGCATTGCGTATGCGGTGCGTATTTTTTCTGCGCTCATGTTAACGGATTAGAGCATTCATACTGCACATGGTTGCGGTCCGGCAGTGCGTCAGCAGTTTCCGTTGCACTTGCTGAATTAAAGTGACAGCGCATTGTTCTTTATGAAAGCCTCCATACCATAACGTGAGGTAAACAGCAAAGATAACATGCTTTTCAAAACTAAAACAAAAAAAAAAGTAAAACTAAACGGACAGGACTTGCATGTTTTTTTCCACAAGAATACCAACACGTTCACCTTCTCTGGTTTAAGAAGCGGTCTTTCATTTTAGTTTGAAAACCAAATCCTCTGTTGCGCTCAGTCCGGTGCGCACACCTTCGCGCAAGTGTTCCCAAAAAGACAACTCACTGTCTGGGCAACAGCTGACTCTTTTGCGGGTTAATGATCAACCCGAGGTGCTCTAAGTGGCTGAATTACAACACTTTGTAAGCAGCCAACTCCCGTTCTTACCTGGCTAGAACAGTCAGTCATCGAGGTAGTTCAAAATACGGATTCCCATCTGTATCAGAGGGGAAAGAGGATCTTTGTGAAAGTGCGCGGGGCCAGAGACCGTCCAACCGAAAGGACTGTATATTGATAGGCCACTCCCTTGGTGAATCTCAAGAAAGGTCTGTGATGGGGGGGCTATGTGGATGTGAAAGTATGCATCTTTCAGATCCACTGTCAAAAACCAGTCCTCGGGGCAAACGTGCATGAGGATCTGCTTGATAGTTAAAGGGGCGGTCTAATGGAATTTTTTCGAAGGCTTGATTGTGTTTATGGGGTGCACAGCAACATGTTCATGCTTCGTTTTTTAAAAATCGCATTATTTTTCACATATTTTACCTGTATTGTACACTGCTTTTCAGCTAGCATAAAAACGGCCGGTTGATTTCCTGGTTCTGTGAAGGCCCTCCCTCAGAAATACACAATGGGCTCTGATTGGTTAGCTGGCCCAGTGTGTTGTGATTGGCTAAACTGCCTCTAATGCACATCTAAACGTCCCACCCCTCACCTCAGCGGCATATGCTCCGGTTGTATTGTAAACAATGGCTTCAACTATATTCTGTCTGAGCCCGATTGAGACGCAGAGGATATTAGTGAAGAGGATCACGCAGAACCTGTGCAAGCGCGGCTTTTAATGATAGGCCTATGTTTTTTGTTTGTTGTTGTCTCATACTTTTATATACGCTGTTATTATGCTACTGCTTATGTTAGCTTTTAATATACGGTTTTATCATGATTTAAAGCTTTAATACAGTACAGCAACCGCATGTGCGTCCATGTTTAACGCTTGTCATAGCTATGTGAAAATAAGTGTGTAAATGGAACAGTTCATTGCTGGAGCTGAATGAGAGAGAGAGAGAGAAATGCAGAGCAGGGCGACGCAAGGAACAGGATTGAGAACCCCTGCTTCAAAGTTCTAAAGTGCTTTAGAACTTTGATTCTAAAACTTGTGAATCCATTAGAGCGCTTTGTTGTCCGGAACAGAAGTAATGCCTCTGAAGCGAGGTGGCCTGCGAGCGAACTGAAGCGAGTAACCTCGCTGAATTGTTTTTAAAACCCAACTCAACACTCCCGGAATGGCTGCCCAAGCCGTGAAACGGGAGGCGAGAGGGTTTATTTTTGCGAATGAGAGCTCGCCAAGAGAAGGCGGGGAACTTGCATTCACATGAGTGTGTGAGAGAGTGTGAAGAGGAAATTTGCTCTTTATTGTTTGTGGGTCCGCTATCACAGCGGTAAAACATTCGGGTACACACTGCACCTGCAGGATGTGACCCACTGGAAATGAAACTCCATGCTCAGAGGTGCTCCGTGGAGGGATGGAGGCTGAAAGCGAGCTGTTTTGTCGGGCGTTCCGGCCGAGGCGAGAACAGAGCCCCACCTCTTCCTTTCTAGCACATCAGGACGGCTTAGGCAGCTTGGGGTCCCGTGGGCGGGGACCTTGACGCTACGGAAAGGGGAAGCATTTTGCTGTCCGGGGGCGCTGCTGCAGCCCAGGCTCAGATTTCCGTTGAGGCTGAGGCTACGCCGGCTTTGCAGGCTGAGTAGCAGGGTTCTTCTCGCGGCCCGCAGCCACAGGGCCAGGGCGTTTGGGAAGGAAGCGTCTGCGACGTCTTCTGAGTCTCTGAAAACCTTTCAGCAAACCTGTCCACAGTGGGCCCGAACAGGCCCTTCGGCGACACCGGTGAGTCGAGGAAAATCCCTCAGCGTCTCAGCGACCCTGATCTCAGTGAGGTTTAACCAGAGGTGGCGCTCCAGCACCACCAAACTGGCCATGGTCTTGCCGATCACCTGCGCCATTTCTTACGGGCTCTCTGCTGGAACCTCCCCACTCTTCTGCATCAGACGCTGCCATGGACATGGAGTCGTCTGCGATAACGTCCTCGATGATGATGTCCTCTTGTGCCGAAAGCGACCAAGCCAGTCGCAGCCGAAGAGGGGCGCTGGTTTTCTTGTGTGAAACACACCAGCCAGACGAGAGGACGTGGAGAGGGTGGGGCACATGGGTGCTGATCCAACTTGACACCGCTCGAACCCGCTGAGAAGGACCCGCTGTTCCTTTCTCTTAGGAGAGAAAGGAAACGGGAGAGCTGAGCAAGGGGGACCACCTTCATGAAAAAAGGTGATCCGCGAGCAGTGACAGGAAAGACTCATACTCTCGCAATGGGAGAATGAGCCTTCAGTGAGCGCAGGCTCTGCGTTGGTGCTGCCGAAACAAACAACGCACTCCACTGTCCAGGGGTCCTTGCATGAGCCACACTCGCGGCGTGACATTTGCAACAACGCACGCTGAAATTTGCTGTTTAGGAAATTTGCTGTCTGGCTTGCTCTTCATGCGCCGAATGGCCGCAGGGAATCCTCGCTGCTTGGGCATCTTCGACGGCAGCGTGCAGAGCTGGAGCTTCTTCTTTTCGGCTTCTTCCAGAGTCAGTGAAGAGATGAACCTCGTTTCTGAAGGAGAATGATCTGATGAATGGCACTCTGAGCCGACTAATATAGGGGTCAGCTCCTCCCTTTCTGGCAGGCTAAAGCGCCATTGGTTTGTGCAGCTACACAAATCAGGCTTCAGTACAGAGTAAAACAGGAGTTTTCCCCATATGCATCTTCACGCAACGGGAGAGACCGTTCGAAAGGGAACCTGACACCTGCTTCCTGAAACGTGTTACCTGAAAATGTTAGTTTTGTTGGTTGACATTTGAATATATAGTAGTTGTATCTCTTAGCAAGGAAAGATATGTCCCAATGCCATTTACAGTGACGTGGTTGCCACTCTTGTGTAATTTGATTGTCTTTTTAGATTAATGAAAAGATTTCACAATGAGCTGCAAAAAAAAATACATTAATTTCTGAGAAGTGAAACATAATTTTTGCTATTGGAAATGTAATTGAGCAAGCGTATTCAGTTTTAGTATTCTGCTGGTAAAGTACAAAAGTCCTGAAATAAATAAAGTATAATTACTCGTGTACTTTACACCCCTGCCCCAATTTAAATGTCTGTTTTTAGGCATCCCATAGCTCCTAGAAGCTTCCGCTCCAAGTGCAAGTGATTCATGTTGGGTCAGTAGTGATTTAAGAAAAAAACAGCATGGAGGTCCTGGTGTCAAATGATCCGGGTGATGCTTAGAGAAAGAAACAGAGGCGTTATTGATGTCTTGGTCACAGACCACCCATCTTCTCACCTCCCTTCCACCACCTCTTCCTCTCTGAGCTGTTGAGAGTGATGGAGGAAGAGCAGAAAGTGCCACTCCAGCAGAAAGAGGAGGCTACTAATCACAGTGTGAACACTTCGGCTCCTCTCGCACTAGAGATTAATGCTTCCTTTCGGACAAAGCCAAACTTGCTGACTGGACTAGTCATTCAAAAGCAGTTTGAGTCAAGGTTCAAGATGAATATGTTTCTGTTCTTTCCAGAATTAAAATGTTCCAGAGGATCTGGCTGAGTGTAATAGACTTTGAGGAGCAGCATTTTTCTTCATGTTTTTAGGAATGTTCAATTAATTTTTAGGAATTAGGTTTGACAAGAATGTTAACTGAAGCCAGCCACAACAGTTTATTTAGTTAGTTTACAAGTCATGTTAGTTTTTTTGCACATTTGCTGAGTTGCATTGCAGAACACTTCTGACTCTCTCTCCGTCTTTCTTTTAATAAGCTGAAAATATATATTTAGCTTGGGTACATGTATCTTGACAAATTATCTACTATAGACTGAGCACCTGCTCAGTGTTGACCCTGATGAGATGCGGCTGAATGCAGAAGTCCTTGTTTTGTGATCCATATGCAGTTACATAATATTGCATAACACCATCTCAGCTCTGAAGAGTTCTGCTTTTAGGGCATATGAGTTTTATTTAAAGGGCACCTATTAGTGTTGTCACGATACTGGAATTTCTAACTTCGATACGATACCTGGAAAAATATCGATACTCGATACCATTTTCGATACCACGGTGAAAAAAACTGCCACAATATTAAGGGGGTAATTTTTTTAATTTAAAGATAAATGTAACAAGTCGAGAACATGCGGTATATTTTACATGAACAAAAAAATGTCTTGAGGTACTGCATTTGTTGATTTATTTATTAATCTTTTATTAATCTTAGTTAAATGTTAATTGAAACTAACGTTTACTAATACATGTACTAATTAAAATCCAAAGTTCTATTTGTTGATATTCTCATTTGCTTCATAACCAAAATATTTCCAGATATAGGGCCCTATGAAATCCGTTTTATTTTTCCCCAAATTCAGTTTTATTTTTTTCTACATTCTATTTTTTCCATTTAAATTTTTCTGGATTCCGTTTTTTTCCGTTTTAATTTTTCTGGACTCTTTTTTTTTTAATGGTCAAATTAAATGCTATTAATCTAAAAGCATGTCTAATTCATTAAAATCATGAAAATTATACAATTTAACATTTAATTTATTAAAAGTGTAACAAAAATGACACGTTTAGGGCCGTATGAAATGTTTTATTTTTTTCTCACCTTATGTTTTATTGTTACCAAATTCTGTGTTTTAGCATGTCTATTAGGCTATTTGAATGCATACAAACAATTTTTATTTATTCTTACAGTAGCCTTATGAAATGTGTTTTCCCCCTATTCTTACAGTAGTGTTTTCCCCCTATTCTTACAGTAGCCTTATGAAATTCTGTGTTGTGTATTTAAATTTTACTGGATATCAGATGAAGGCATAAAACAATTTTAATTCATTTATATTTGAATTAATGAAAATTAAACATTTACATTTTTGGCAAATGAAGGGGATTTACTATTAAAATTAAAATATTTTGTGATTATTTCTTTAAAAAAAATTAACAGTAGTAGTAAGTAGTAGTGTTATGTACATTCTACTAAATAATAGTAATATAGCCTATTTCTGGCACACGGTCTTGAATAAGTTAAGCCGAACTTTTATTTTGACGGGTTGCCGTGAATACTTCTAATGTTCTGTGTGTGTATGATATGATGCTAGTTTTACTCAAATTAAATGGTAAAATGCTCGTAAAGTGCATTTCAGATCAGTTCTGGAGATATTGTTGATGTATTTATGTCCTCATTGGGACGGCAGACGCTGAAATCACCGCGAGCGCCACATTAGTAAACAAAACCGCACGTGCAGCACATTCACACAGAGACACGCAGAACATGCAGGATTCATATTTAAATCCACTTTTGCAGCTTAATATTTACAGATACTAGTCCATATCGCGATTTGATTTAAGTGTAATGACCTACTTTTGATTAATTCATCCACACTTTGACAAATTCCGTGACATTCCGCGTTAAACTGTAAATTCCGTGTTTATGACTGGATTCCGTGCGCGTTCTCTGCATCGCGGAGATCATAGATCCCTACAGATAGCGCTCCTGCTGTGTTCTTTAACAACTAGAGCAGTCATCTTTCTATTCACTTCACTTTTGCTATTTAACCAGAGCGAAGGAGACGAGTGCGGTCACGTGTGGTGCTTGTCCACGCGCCTTTGGAGAGAAGGGAAAGTGACAGCTCGGCTAGTATCGGTGTATCGATACTTCGGGAAATTAATATTGGTACCGTTCAGATATTTCAGTATCGATATTTATCGAAATATCGATATTTTTGACAACACTAGCACCTATTATGCTTTTTAGGGCCCAAGCCAGTAAGGCGCAGGGCCCTATTGTTCCCCTAAGGATTATTAGGGCCCAAGCCAGTAAGGCGCAGGGCCCTATTGTTCCCCTAAGGATTATTATTTTTAGGGCCCAAGCCAGTAAGGCGCAGGGCCCTATTGTTCTTCTAAGGATTATTATTAGGGCCCAAGCCAGTAAGGCGCAGGGCCCTATTGTTCTTCTAAGGATTATTATTTTTTTTTTTTTTTTTTTTTTTTTTTTTTTTTTATTTCAATCATCCGGGCACTTTTGGGGGCCTTAACGTGCCCGAAAACTCTCGAAAATTGGCACGCACGTTGGAACCTGCGGCCATTAGGACGCCGCTGAGGCTGGGACCCGGGCGTGGCACAGGGGCTCTACGGCGCCCCCTGGAAAATTGTCAGAAAGCTTGATGTATAGCTCACACATACTTGCACGTATTCATATGAAACTCGGTACACATATAGAACTCATTGAGCCGAACAACTTCCGCGCAGCATGTCATAGGCTCCGCCCAACAGGAAGTCGGCTATTCAGGGCTGTTTAAAAAGCGCATGCTCTGGAATTTGATATACTCCTCTGAGGATTTCCATACGATTGCCACCAAACTCGGTGAACATGATCTCAAGACATTGGGGACGCTAAATTGCGAAGATATTTTTGATATGTCGAACGGTTTGCCCGTGGCGAGGCGATGAAGTTATGGCGAAAAATGAGACCCAGGAAATGCCTAATAACGTCCACATACATTGTATGATGTTGATCAAACTCCAGTGGTTTGTTCGTTGTATGATGCCGATCGGATAGATGTGACTATTATGACTGAAAGTTATAGCGCCACCAACTGGCTGCAGGAAGTGTGTCGTTTTCAAAATTATTTGAATTCAGCATCTTATTTTTACTCGATTTGCTTCAAACTTCACCAGAATAATGTCAAAACACGGCCGATGTAAAACTGTGAAGGGAATATTGATATCTAAAATTATGTTGCCATGGCAACGTGTCAAAGTTGAAAATTCGTTTCTGGTGATTTTGAGGCAGATAACATGTTTAGAATGTCATGAAACTCAACACACATATCCATTTTAATGATAGTTAGACACTGGAAAAACCTCATAAACGGGCGTGGAAGAGGCACTCTATAGCGCCACCTTTTGTCAAAAATGGGGGGGTTAGTTTTAGCTACAGACACCAAACTCGGTACATAAATTGTTCTTATTAATCCGGACAACTTTCTAATTTACAGTCATTAGCTACGACCAACAGGACGTCGGCTATATTTATTTTAATGTAGGTTTTTTTTTAAAACGGGCTGTAAACAAATTCATACTCCTCAAAGCAGAAACACGTAAATCACACCAAACATTTTTTCTCATGATGCCAAAATACTGAAGATGCTAAATTGCGGACGGATTTAGGATATCTTGAACGATGATTTAATGGCAATTTATTAAAGTTACAGTAAAAAAGAGATTTTTTTTTTTTTTTTATCTTTTAAGAGCAGCTTCCAAACACTTCATAAAAAATTACATACACAGAACAATACAGTCTGAGGATATGTGATTAATTTCATGAATTTACAATACACTATGCAGAGGAGAAAATTTAAAAACTATCAGACAGTTGTTACAATGCTTCTATGAGTGAGAGTTCCCTGTCAGCCTGCAGCTGAGTGAGGGGGTGGGGGTGGGGTGTGAGTGACTGTGTGAGTGACTGTGTGAGTGACTGTGTGGATTGAGGAGCTGGGTGAGAGAGAGAAAGAGAGAGAGGGTCTGTTTTTTTTAAATCTTTAAAAAATGCTTATAAAGCATTAAAGGTTTTCATAACACTTTATAATTAAGTCTCAATTGTTAACAGTAGGGAATGCATTAATTAACATGAACTAACAATGAAAAATATAATTTTTTACAGCATGTTAATTCTTCATTGATAGTATGAACTTACAATGAACTAACAATGAACAAAATATTTTTAATGTTAGAAAAATAGTCATGTTCAAAAGAGAAACTTTAAAATTTAATAATATATTAACACATTTTGGAATTAATATTGATCAACATTAAATGGAATATAATTATTAATGATTATATATATATAATGATAGCTACAGACACCAAACTTGGTACATAAATTGTCCACATTAAGCCGGACAACTTTCTAATTTACAGACATTAGCTACGACCAACAGGAAGTCGGCTTTTTTTTTTTTATGTGTTTTTTTTTTTCAAAACGGGCTGTAAACAAATTCATACACCTCCAAGCAGAAACCACAAATTCACACCAAACACAGAACAAGACAGTCTGAGGATATGTGATTAATTCCATGAATTTACAGTACACTATGGCGAGAAGAAAATTTTAAAACTTATCAGAGATATCCTGTCACTGTGCTTCTAATGTGTGCGGTGGGTGACTGGGTGGGTGACTGACTGTGTGAGTTCAGTGAGTGTGGAGGGGGAGAGAGAGAGAGAGAGAGAGAGAGAGAGAGAGAGAGAGAGAGTCTGTTTAAACTTCTCAATAAAATCCTTAAAAAATGCTTAAAGCATTAAAGGTTTTGATAACACTTTATAATTGAGTCTCATTTGTTAACAGTAGGGAATGCATTAATTAACATGAACTAACAATGAAAAATATATTTTTTAAAGCATGTTAATTCTTCATTGATAGTATGAACTTACAATGAGCTAACAATGAACATAATATTTTTAATATTAGAAAAATAGTCATGTTCAAAAGATAAAACTTTAAAATTTAATATATTAACACATTTTGGAATTGATTTTAAACATTAAAACATTGATTTCAACATTAAATGGTATATATTTATTAATGATGTAAATTAACAACAGTTAAATAATGTTGTTTTTTAACATTGGTTAATTCACAAATAACATTAAATATTAACAATATATTTTTTACTTTATTCATTTGTGTTAGAAAAAATTATTCATTTTAGTTAATGGAAAAATAAATCATTAAAAAATGCTTATAAATCATTAAAACCTTTGGTAACTATAATAATTTCTCATTTGTTAGCATTAGTAAATGCATTAACTAACATCAACTACCAATGAAAAATATATTTTCATAGAATTTAAAGTTTTATATGTTGTTCTGTGTGTGTGTGTTTCACAGAGTTGATGGTTTGGATTAACCCTTTAATTGCCGTATCCCTTAAAACCAAACTGCCAGAGGGTTACTGTGATGCTTGTGCTCGCTGGGCACCGTTTTATCGATGCCACCGGGGTGGCGTATGCTGACGGCTTGGGCCCGTCATCGCTGCTCGCAGCTATATTTTTTTTTTTTTTTTTTTTTTTTTTTTTTTTTTTTTTTTTTTTATTTCAATCATCCGGGCACTTTTGGGGGCCTTAACGTGCCCGAAAACTCTCGAAAATTGGCACGCACGTTGGAACCTGCGGCCATTAGGACGCCGCTGAGGCTGGGACCCGGGCGTGGCACAGGGGCTCTACGGCGCCCCCTGGAAAATTGTCAGAAAACACGATGTATAGCTCACACATACTTGCACGTATTCATATGAAACTCGGTACACATATAGAACTCATTGAGCCGAACAACTTCCGCGCAGCATGTCATAGGCTCCGCCCAACAGGAAGTCGGCTATTCTGGGCTGTTTAAAAAGCACATGCTCTGGAATTTGATATACTCCTCTGAGGATTTCCATACGATTGCCACCAAACTCGGTGAACATGATCTCAAGACATTGGGGACGCTAAATTGCGAAGATATTTTTGATATGTCGAACGGTTTGCCCGTGGCGAGGCGATGAAGTTATGGCGAAAAATGAGACCCAGGAAATGCCTAATAACGTCCACATACATTGTATGATGTAGATACAACTTCAGTGATTTGTTCGTTGTATGATGCCGATCGGATAGATGTGACTATTATGACTGAAAGTTATAGCGCCACCAACTGGCTGCAGGAAGTGTCATTTTCAAAATGCTTTGAATTCAGCATCTTATTTTTACTCGATTTGCTTCAAACTTCACCAGAATAATGTCAAAACACGGCCGACGTAAAACGGTGAAGGGAATATTGATATCTAAAATTATGTTGCCATGGCAACGTGTCAAAGTTGAAAATTCGTTTCTGGTGATTTTGAGGCAGATAACATGTTTAGAATGTCATGAAACTCAACACACATATCCATTTTAATGATAGTTAGACACTGGAAAAAGCTCATAAACGGGCGTGGAAGAGGCACTCTATAGCGCCACCTTTTGTCAAAAATGGGGGGGTTAGTTTTAGCTACAGACACCAAACTCGGTACATAAATTGTTCTTATTAATCCGGACAACTTTCTAATTTACAGTCATTAGCTACGACCAACAGGAAGTCGGCTATATTTATTTTAATGTGGGTTTTTTTTAAAAACAGGCTGTAAACAAATTCATACTCCTCCAAACAGAAACACGTAAATCACACCCAACATTTTTTCTCATGATGCCAAAATACTGAAGATGCTAAATTGCGGACAGATTTAGGATATCTTGAACGATGATTTAATGGCAATTTATTAAAGTTACAGTAAAAAATAGATTTTTTTTTTTTTTTTATCTTTTAAGAGCAGCTTCCAAACACTTCATAAAAAATTACATGCACATAACAATACAGTCTGAGGATATGTGATTAATTTCATGAATTTACAATACACTATGGAGAGCAGAAAATTAAAAAACTATCAGAGAGTTATTAAACTGCTGAGTGAGAGCTCCTGCCAGTCTGCCTCTGAGTGAGGGGTGGGGGTGGACTGTGAGTGACTGTGTGAGTGACTGTGTGAGTTGAGGAGCTGGGTGAGAGAGAGAAAGAGAGAGAGAGGGTCTGTTTTTTAAAATCTTTAAAAAATGCTTATAAATCATTAAAGATTTTGATAACACTTTATAATAAGGTCTCATTTCTTAACATTAGGAAATGCAATAATTAACGTGAACTAACAATGAAAAATATATTTTTACAGCATGTTAATTCTTCCATGATAGTATGAACTAACAAAGAACAATTTTTTTTAAAGCATTTATTAATCTTTTTAATGTTAGAAAAATAGTCATGTTCAAAAGATAAACTTTAAAATTTAATAATATATTAACACATTTTGGAATTAATATTGATCAACATTAAATGGTATATAATTATTAATGATTATATATATATAATGATAGCTACAGACACCAAACTCGGTACATAAATTGTTCTTATTAATCCGGACAACTTTCTAATTTGCAGTCATTAGCTACGACCAACAGGAAGTCGGCTATATTTATTTTAATGTGGGTTTTTTTTTTAAAACGAGCTGTAAACAAATTCATACTCCTCCAAACAGAAACACGTAAATCACACCAAACATTTTTTCTTATGATGCCAAAATACTGAAGATGCTAAATTGCGGACGGATTTAGGATATCTTGAATGATGATTTAATGGCAATTTATTAAAGTTACAGAAAAAAGAGAAAACTTTTTTTTTTATCTTTTAAGAGCAGCTTCCAAACACTTCATAAAAAATTACATACACAGAACAATACAGTCTGAGGATATGTGATTAATTTCATGAATTTACAATACACTATGCAGAGGAGAAAATTTTCAAACTTATCAGAGTTCTCCTGTCTCTGTGCTTCTAATGTGTGCGGTAGGTGACTGGATGAGTGACTGACTGTGTGAGTTCAGTGAATGTGGAGGGGGAGAGAGAGAGAGATAGATAGAGAGAGAGAGGGAGAGAGAGAGAGGGTCTGTTTAAACTTCTCAATAAAATCCTTAAAAAATGCTTATAAAGCATTAAAGATTTTGATAACACTTTATAATTAAGTCTCATTTGTTAACAGTAGGGAATGCATTAATTAACATGAACTAACAATGAAAAATATATTTTTTACAGCATGTTAATTCTTCATTGATAGTATGAACTTACAATGAACTAACAATGAACAAAATATTTTTAATGTTAGAAAAATAGTCATGTTCAAAAGATAAAACTTTAAAATTTAATAATATATTAACACATTTTGGAATTGATTTTGATAAACATTAAATTGTATATATTTATTAATGATGTAAATTAACAACAGTTAAATAATGTTCTTTTTTAACATTGGTTAATTCACAAATAACATTAAATATTAACAATATATTTTTTACTTTATTCATTTGTGTTAGAAAAAATTATTCATGTTAGTTAATGGAAGAATAAATCATTAAAAATGCTTATAAATCATTAAAATCTTTGGTAACTATAATAATTTCTCATTTGTTAGCATTAGTAAATGCATTAACTAACATGAACTACCAATGAAAATATATTTTCACAGAATTTAAAGTTTTATATGTTGTTCTGTGTGTGTGTGTTTCACAGAGTTGATGGTTTGGATTAACCCTTTAATTGCCGTATCCCTTAAAACCAAACTGCCAGAGGGTTACTGTAATGCGTGTGCTTGCTGGGCACCGTTTTATCGATGCCACCGGGGTGGCGTATGCTGACGGCTTGGGCCCGTCATCGCTGCTTGCAGCTATATTTTTTATTATTTTTTATTTCGACTATCCGGGTACTTTTGGGGGCCTTAACGTGCCCGAAAACTCTTGAAAATTGGCACACACATTGGAACCTGCGGCCATTAGGACGCCGCTGAGGCTGGGACCCGGGCGTGGCACAGGGGCTCTACGGCGCCCCCTGCAAAATTGTCAGAAAGCTTGATGTATAGCTCACACATACTTGCACGTATTCATATGAAACTCGGTACACATATAGAACTCATTGAGCTGAACAACTTTCACGCTGCATGTTTTAGGCTCCGCCCAACAGGAAGTCGGCTATTCAGGGCTGTTTAAAAAGCGCATGCTCTGGAATTTGATATACTCCTCTGAGGATTTCCATACGATTGCCACCAAACTCGGTGAACATGATCTCAAGACATTGGGGACGCTAAATTGCGAAGATATTTTTGATATGTCCAACGGTTTGCCCGTGGCGAGGCGATGAAGTTATGGCGAAAAATGAGACACAGGAAATGCCTAATAACGTCCACATACATTGTATGATGTAGATCAAACTTCATTGATTTGTTCGTTGTGTGATGCCGATCGGATAGATGTGACTATTATGACTGAAAGTTATAGCGCCACCAACTGGCTGCAGGAAGTGTGTCGTTTTCAAAATGCTTTGAATTCAGCATCTTCTTTTACCTCGATTTGCTTCAAACTTCACCAGAATAATGTCAAAACACGGCCGATGTAAAACTGTGAAGGGAATATTGATATCTAAAATTATGTTACCATGGCAACGTGTCAAAGTTGAAAATTCGTTTCTGGTGATTTTGAGGCAGATAACATGTTTAGAATGTCATGAAACTCAACACACATATCAGTATTAATGATAGTTAGACACTGGAAAAAGCTCATAAACGGGCGTGGAAGAGGCACTCTATAGCGCCACCTTTTGTCAAAAATGGGGGGGTTAGTTTTAGCTACAGACACCAAACTCGGTACATAAATTGTTCTTATTAATCCGGACAACTTTCTAATTTACAGTCATTAGCTACGACCAACAGGAAGTCGGCTATATTTATTTTAATGTGGGTTTTTTTAAAAAACGGGCTGTAAACAAATTAATACTCCTCCAAGCAAAAACACGGAAATCACACCAAACATTTTTTATCATGATGCCAAAATACTGAAGATGCTAAATTGCGGACGGATTTAGGATATCTTGAACGATGATTTAATGGCAATTTATTAAAGTTACAGTAAAAAAGATAATTTTTTTTTTTTTTTATCTTTTAAGAGCAGCTTCCAAACACTTCATAAAAAATTACATACACAGAACAATACAGTCTGAGGATATGTGATTAATTTCATGAATTTACAATACACTATGCTTAGGAGAAAATTTAAAAACTATCAGAGAGTTGATATAATGCTTCTGAGTGAGAGGTCCTGTCAGCCTGCAGCTGAGTGAGGGGTGGGGGTGGGGTGGGCTGTGAGTGACTGTGTGAGTGACTGTGTGGATTTAGGCAGTGGGTGAGAGAGAGAAAGAGAGAGAGGGTCTGTTTTTTAAAATCTTTAAAAAATGCTTATAAATCATTAAAGATTTTGATAACACTTTATAATAAGGTCTCAATTCTTAACATTAGGAAATGCATTAATTAACGTGAACTAACAATGAAAAATATATTTTTACAGCATGTTAATTCTTCCATGATAGTATGAACTAACAAAGAACAATTTTTTTTAAAGCATTTATTAATCTTTTTAATGTTAGAAAAATAATCATGTTCAAAAGATTAACTTTAAAATGTAATAATATATAAACACATTTTGGAATTAATATTGATCAACATTAAATGGTATATAATTATTAATGATTATATATATAATGATAGCTACAGACACCAAACTCGGTACATAAATTGTTCTTATTAATCCGGACAACTTTCTAATTTACAGTCATTAGCTACGACCAACAGGAAATCGGCTATTTTTTTTTTTATGTGTTTTTTTTTTTTTTAAACGGGCTGTAAACAAATTCATACTCCTCCCAAGCAGAAACCAAAAATTCACACCAAACATTTTTTCACATGATTCCAAGATACTGAAGATGCTACATTGCGGACCGATTTAGGATATCTTGAACGGTGATTTAATGGCAATTTATTAAAGTTACAGTAAAAAAGAACACTTTTTTTTTTTTTTTTCTTTTAAGAGCAGCTTCCAAACACTTCATAAAAAATTACATACACAGAACAAGACAGTCTGAGGATATGTGATTAATTCATGAATTTACAATACACTATGGCGAAAGGAACATTTTAAAACTTATCAGAGTTCTCCTGTCACTGCTTCTAATGTGTGCGGTGGGTGACTGACTGTGTGAGTTCAGTGAGTGTGGAGGGAGAGAGAGAGAGAGAGAAAGAGGGTCTGTTTAAACTTCTCAATAAAATCCTTAAAAAATGCTTATAAAGCATTAAAGGTTTTGATAACACTTTATAATTAAGTCTCATTTGTTAACAGTAGGGAATGCATTAATTAACATGAACTAACAATGAAAAATGTATTTTTTACAGCATGTTAATTCTTCATTGATAGTATGAACTTACAATGAACTAACAATGAACAAAATATTTTTAATATTAGAAAAATAGTCATGTTCAAAAGATAAAACTTTAAAATTTTATAATATATTAACACATTTTGGAATTAATTTTGATCAACATTAAATGGAATATAATTATTAATGATGTAAATTAACAACAGTTAAATAATGTTGTTTTTTTAACATTGGTTAATTCACAAATAACATTAAATATTAACAATATATTTTTTACTTTATTCATTTGTGTTAGTAAATTATTCATGTTAGTTAATGGAAAAATAAATAATTAAAAAATGCTTATAAATCATTAAAACCTTTGGTAACTATAATAATTTCTCATTTGTTAGCATTAGTAAATGCATTAACTAACATCAACTACCAATGAAAAATATATTTTCACAGAATTTAAAGTTTTATATGTTGCTCTGTGTGTGTGTGTTTCACAGAGTTGATGGTTTGGATTAACCCTTTAATTGCCGTATCCCTTAAAACCAAACTGCCAGAGGGTTACTGTGATGCTTGTGCTCGCTGGGCACCGTTTTATCGATGCCACCGGGGTGGCGTATGCACTGACGGCTTGGGCCCGTCATCGCTGCTTGCAGCTATATTTATTTTTTTTTTTTATTTTTTTTTTTTTTATTATTTTTTATTTCGACTATCCGGGTACTTTTGGGGGCCTTAACGTGCCCGAAAACTCTTGAAAATTGGCACACACATTGGAACCTGCGGCCATTAGGACGCCGCTGAGGCTGGGACCCGGGCGTGGCACAGGGGCTCTACGGCGCCCCCTGCAAAATTGTCAGAAAGCTTGATGTATAGCTCACACATACTTGCACGTATTCATATGAAACTCGGTACACATATAGAACTCATTGAGCTGAACAACTTTCACGCTGCATGTTTTAGGCTCCGCCCAACAGGAAGTCGGCTATTCAGGGCTGTTTAAAAAGCGCATGCTCTGGAATTTGATATACTCCTCTGAGGATTTCCATACGATTGCCACCAAACTCGGTGAACATGATCTCAAGACATTGGGGACGCTAAATTGCGAAGATATTTTTGATATGTCGAACGGTTTGCCCGTGGCGAGGCGATGAAGTTATGGCGAAAAATGAGACACAGGAAATGCCTAATAACGTCCACATACATTGTATGATGTAGATCAAACTTCATTGATTTGTTCGTTGTGTGATGCCGATCGGATAGATGTGACTATTATGACTGAAAGTTATAGCGCCACCAACTGGCTGCAGGAAGTGTGTCGTTTTCAAAATGCTTTGAATTCAGCATCTTATTTTTACTCGATTTGCTTCAAACTTCACCAGAATAATGTCAAAACACGGCCGATGTAAAACTGTGAAGGGAATATTGATATCTAAAATTATGTTACCATGGCAACGTGTCAAAGTTGAAAATTCGTTTCTGGTGATTTTGAGGCAGATAACATGTTTAGAATGTCATGAAACTCAACACACATATCAGTATTAATGATAGTTAGACACTGGAAAAAGCTCATAAACGGGCGTGGAAGAGGCACTCTATAGCGCCACCTTTTGTCAAAAATGGGGGGGTTAGTTTTAGCTACAGACACCAAACTCGGTACATAAATTGTTCTTATTAATCCGGACAACTTTCTAATTTACAGTCATTAGCTACGACCAACAGGAAGTCGGCTATATTTATTTTAATGTGGGTTTTTTTTAAAAACGGGCTGTAAACAAATTAATACTCCTCCAAGCAGAAACACGGAAATCACACCAAACATTTTTTATCATGATGCCAAAATACTGAAGATGCTAAATTGCGGACGGATTTAGGATATCTTGAACGATGATTTAATGGCAATTTATTAAAGTTACAGTAAAAAAGATAATTTTTTTTTTTTTTTTATCTTTTAAGAGCAGCTTCCAAACACTTCATAAAAAATTACATACACAGAACAATACAGTCTGAGGATATGTGATTAATTTCATGAATTTACAATACACTATGCTTAGGAGAAAATTTAAAAACTATCAGAGAGCTCTTAGACTGCTTCTGAGTGAGAGATCCCTGTCAGCCTGCAGCTGAGTGAGGGGTGGGGTGGGGTGGGGTGTGAGTGACTGTGTGAGTGACTGTGTGGATTGAGGAGCTGGGTGAGAGAGAGAAAGAGAGAGAGGGTCTGTTTTTTAAAATCTTTAAAAAATGCTTATAAATCATTAAATAAGGTCTCAATTCTTAACATTAGGAAATGCATTAATTAACGTGAACTAACAATGAAAAATATATTTTTACATCATGTTAATTCTTCCATGATAGTATGAACTAACAAAGAACAATTTTTTTAAAGCATTTATTAATCTTTTTAATGTTAGAAAAATAGTCATGTTCAAAAGATAAACTTTCAAATGTAATAATATATTAACACATTTTGGAATTAATATTGATCAACATTAAATGGTATATAATTATTAATGTTTATATATATATAATGATAGCTACAGACACCAAACTCGGTACATAAATTGTTCTTATTAATCCGGACAACTTTCTAATTTACAGTCATTAGCTACGACCAACAGGAAGTCGGCTATATTTATTTTAATGTGGGTTTTGTTTTTAAACAGGCTGTAAACAAATTCATGCTCCTCCAAACAGAAACACGGAAATCACACCAAACATTTTTTCTTATGATGCCAAAATACTGAAGATGCTAAATTGCGGACGGATTTAGGATATCTTGAACGATGATTTAATGGCAATTTATTAAAGTTACAGTAAAAAAGAGAAAACTTTTCTTTTCTTTTTTTCTTTTAAGAGCAGCTTCCAAACACTTCATAAAAAATTACATACACAGAACAATACAGTCTGAGGATATGTGATTAATTTCATGAATTTACAATACACTATGCGGAGGAGAAAATTTAAAAACTATCAGAGTTCTCCTGTCTCTGTGCTTCTAATGTTTGCGGTGGGTGACTGGGTGGGTGACTGACTGTGTGAGTTCAGTGAGTGTGGAGGGGGAGAGAGAGAGGGAGAGAGAGAGAGGGTCTGTTTAAACATCTCAATAAAATCCTTAAAAAATGCTTATAAAGCATTAAAGGTTTTGATAACACTTTATAATTAAGTCTCATTTGTTAACAGTAGGGAATGCATTAATTAACATGAACTAACAATGAAATATATTTTTTACAGCATGTTAATTCTTCATTGATAGTATGAACTTACAATGAACTAACAATGAACAAAATATTTTTTATATTAGAAAAATAGTCATGTTCAAAAGATAAAACTTTAAAATTTAATAATATATTAACACATTTTGGAATTGATTTTGATCAACATTAAATGGTATATATTTATTAATGATGTAAATTAACAACAGTTAAATAATGTTGTTTTTTAACATTGGTTAATTCACAAATAACATTAAATATTAACAATATATTTTTTACTTTATTAATTTGTGTTAGAAAAAATTATTCATGTTAGTTAATGGAAAAATAAATCATTAAAAAATGCTTATAAATCATTAAAAGCTTTGGTAACTATAATAATTTCTCATTTGTTAGCATTAGTAAATGCATTAACTAACATCAACTACCAATGAAAAATATATTTTCACAGAACTTAAAGTTTTATATGTTCTGTGTGTGTGTGTTTCACAGAGTTGATGGTTTGGATTAACCCTTTAATTGCCGTATCCCTTAAAACCAAACTGCCAGAGGGTTACTGTGATGCTTGTGCTCGCTGGGCACCGTTTTATCGATGCCACCGGGGTGGCATATGCTGACGGCTTGGGCCCGTCATCGCTGCTCGCAGCTATATTTTAAAATTTATTTTACCGTTTGTTCATGTAAACAGTCTGCTGAGTTACAAAACACAAAGTCCTTGCCAATAGGTGTTCATCTCTCCAGCAGAAACACTTGCCTGAAACACTTTGTTTGTAGTCCTGCCATTATTTACATGACTTAGCTGCATCACCCTGTTACACATTTGCATAATGCACCTACTGGTTGATCCATCCTCAAAGAACAACTTGGTCGAGGATACGCTGTTTTTTATGCTGTTTTTTTGTTTGGACTTCCAAGGCCAACACCTGGGTTATCGTAGATATAAACTGTTCACAGCTGCTAATGAAATATCAGTAGTTGAATTAGTCTGTTAAATAAGGTGCATTTTATAATCACAACATACTGGGGTCTGCGGACCAATCAGAGTAGGTTGGACTTTTCGCAAAGATGGGCGTTAAAGAGACAAGTACTAAAACAGAGCGTTTCAGTGACTAGAGGTGCTGCAACAATGTAAAATATGCACAAAAATATTTTTTTTTACTTGAATCATGTAAATTTATTCTAGCAGACGCCATAAAAAAATAATGAATTCGTAAATAAGTATAAATAGGCTTTTTTAATTCTGGGCTGTGATTTAAAGAAATTACCTCAGAATGAGTGGAAATTAAGCAGTCAGTCATGTTTACATTATTTAGGATATATAAGCATTTTTTTGTAGACGGTTTGATGTTGAATATTCATCCAAATTATGGTGAAAACCAAATTATTTGTGTGTTAAAATAACATTTGTGTGTTCAAAATGTAAAGAAATGCTTATATTACTACACTGGCCATCGGAGCGAGCCAACCCCATGACATCACACACTGTGGTACTGCAAGATGGCGGCGCCCTTGCTCCAAAAGCTAAAACAAAACAACCTTTTTTCTTTAAAATGGTTACATTAATCATGTTTGTTGTATATTTTTTAATCAAAGTGGAAATTACTTGACTAAATAATGTAAACTTAACTGACTGCTTCACTTCCACTTTAAGCTTCTGAAGCAAAGGTAATGCAGTTGTTTGTCAGATGTAGGGTGCAGGTGTCTGTCTGTGTGTTAGAGCATGATGGAAAACTCTCTGCAGTGCAGAGTATCCAGAACTTCAGATAAGCACTGACCCAGTTTTGGGTCAGTACAAAAAAAAACACAGACACTGCAGTGAGACAGAAGCAACTTCTTGTGAAAGGCCGTCTGGCTCTCACTTCATAGTTACTTTTCTGTTTACAGCCTTTCAAGACCGTATTTGCTTAGTTAACAGAATATATTCATCCAGAAATGTCTTGCTTGAGTAAGTTGCATTTTGATATAGATAATATATAAATTCTTCTAATCACAAACATCTAACAGGTTTACTGAACAGTCATGTTAGTTTAATTGATAGCATCCAAGACAATCTAGCTGGATAAAGGTGTGTTTTTCCTGTGTGAAATTTGAGCATGCTTTCGTTTGTATTTACATTGAGGTATGTGCTCATGCATATGAGTGCTAAAACATGAGGAACACAAATGGCAAATCTATGCGGTGAGGACACAGCTGGGCTCCAATCCCTTTAGCTTCGTTTATCAGAATGTGTGTGTGTTGTGTTTACATTTGAAGTTGAGCCTCCTGTCAAGATGTGTTAGTGAAGACTTCTGAAGCTTGGCTTGTACAGTGTGCTCTGTTTGACTGTAAAGATTACTGTCAGAAATATAGCAATCATACTCCAGTGGTATGCAGCTATAACTGAACGCTATGCTTCCTCCTCAGTGTTTAGTATGGACAGTATGCATTTAGTATGCAAAATGATTATCAATCCGATACTCATACAAGTAGCCAGGCACAAAATATTTTTGTAGCATTTCAAATATTTTGAAGTAGTGCTGCACCTTTTGACAAATATGTGACTTTTATATTATATGACTATATGACTTTAATTCATGACACCCTGAACAGCATAAAGAGTTAAATTACCTAATTACCCAAGTTTAATTTCCAAAACTTTGTTTCAGCTAAAAAATTTAACAGAAAAAGACTTAACTGCTAAATTAGACACACACCCTCCTTACAGAACTTCGCCCTTTGTGGATACCATTGTAATATTGCAAGTAGAAAAATAACAACTGAAAAATGCATATTGAGCTCCCCTGTGACATGCAAAGTGATTGATTGATTAATTGATAGTCAGAAATATTTCAGTGATACTGTCGGGAAATGGGGATTTTGAATGGCATTTCATACAAAAATCACTTGCAGCACCTTCAAGCTTTGCAGTAGTGCAGAAGGCTTCATTTCACTGCAGAGCACTTGCTTTGTGATGGATTACTTCTATAATGTTCGCTGTTACTCTTCAACAGGCCCCATTCCTGCACACCACAAACCACAATGATTGGCCGCTGCCTGCCTCAATCAGCCAACTCCTAGTTCTGCTGCACCTGATTGGACGACTGCCTGCCTGAGAGCTGATGGTTGCTACAGTTGCCATGACTTAGAGACACTCCTGATACAGAGATGGAGAAAAAGAAACCCTGTCCACGCCTCTTGGACTACCTGGTGGTAGTTGGAGCCAGGTAAGGGAGATTGTTGAATGGTATGTAGGCGTGCTTGTGTGTATATGGCTCAGACATAGGTTCTATAGGTGCTTAAGTAAATTGTTGACAGGAGAATTGAATCACAGGTGAAGTGATTGTGTGTTTTGTTTGTATGCGACCTGTGCAGGTGTATTCCAGGCATCCAGCCCCTGGTGTACTCTGTCAGTTAATGTTAAATGGGATTGTATGTTATCATGAGTAGTGTTGACAGCAGATGACAATATAATGAATAAGAAAAGGTGGAACTTGGGAAATATGTTTGTGTAGCAGCCCTTCTCAAACTTCCAGCCTTAATTAAGTCATTCCAGTTCCCTACTCCCATAATCCTGGGAGCTGCAAGGAGTTTGTGAGATTGTTATAGAAATATTAAATTAAACTATTCAATTAGTTAAATACTGAATTATAGACCATTTATAATTAAAATGAGGTCATTTAAAAAGTAAATAATAGTAATATTTCAGAAGTGAGAACACAAAGTTATAAAATTATTTTCATTTCATTGCAAAGCTGAATTTTCTACAGCGATTATTCCAGTCACATGATTCTTTTTATCAATGTTGAAAACTGTTGTGCTGCTTAATATTTTTGTAGGAACTGTTACTTTTTTTTCAGGATTCTGTGATGAATAAAAAGTTTAAAAGAACAGCATTTATTTGAAATAGAAATCTTTTGTAATAATATACTCTTAGTTTTGATTAATTTAATCCATTCTTAATAAAAGCATTAGTTTCTCTTAAAAAATACCAATCACCAAGCATTTGAACAGTAGTGTATACATAGCCATTGTGCAATACTTCACACAAAGAGCTGGGGCTGAGAAAAGCCCGAGATCTGTCTTCCTGTCTCTTACTTCAGTCTTTTTCCCTTAATCAGGCAACCCAGCAGCGACAGCGTGGCACAAACTCCTCAGCTGCTGAGGCGCTATCCACTGGAAGACCACAATGGCTTCCCACTGCCCCCTGACGTCGTCTTTTTCTGCCAGCCTGAGGGCTGCCTGAGCATCCGTCAGCGCCGGGTCAGCCTTCGTGATGACACCTCTTTCGTCTTCACTCTTACCGACAAAGACTCAGGTCTCACTCGCTATGGAATCTGCCTCAACTTTTACCGCTCCTTCCAGAAGGGCCACCACCGCTCTCGATCTGAAGGAAAAGGTAAGAGGTCATTTTAGAACAGTTTTATGAGGCAGAACCATTTTATCAACTGATTAGTGGCCTGGTGTTGACGTTCATAAACCATCTGAAGCATCAAATATGTAGAGTTATGTTTAATAAAGATAAAGAAGATTTTATATATATATATATATATATATATATATATATATATATATATATATTCATAGAGCACTAATAGATTATTTAAAAATTCAAGTTTTATTAATTAAATTGATTAAACATCCATTTTAATTATTAACATTTTATTAAAATGGATTAGTTAAAATGGAATCCATAAAATGTAAATCAGAAAACACCAAATTTGTGAACAAAATTAAACGGATTTCAAAGGGGCCTTACTTAATTTCTCCATAATATTGTTTTTTAAACAGGAGAAAAGGCCCCTCATACAGACTCTGCAGTGGAGGCAACAGAGAAATCTGACCCCTCCACATTGACTCTTCCAGGGGAATCTACACTGCCCCCTGCAGGAGATGGGACTTTTCCACCAGGCGAGCCGGGCAGCAGCGGAAAGTCTCCACGATCCAAACGCACTGGTCGACTGACACCACAGAACCGGAACAGCACGTTAACCTCTCTGTGCATTCTGAGCCACTACCCCTTCTTGTCTACATTCAGGGAGTGTCTATACATCCTCAAGCGCATGGTGGACTGCTGTAGCCAGCAGCTCAACCAGAGACCCGGTGCTGCCAAGTCCACACAGCGGTGAGAACAATCTTTTTTTTTTTTTTTTTTTTTTTGTGAAGTATGCCGATATGTAACGTTACTCTGAGATTCAGCCAGGTAATACTTGTGCACGGAAGTGATGTCTAATGACTGCAAAGTTTTGTAATATCTTACAGTAGATGTGTAATTGTCAAACACTGCGGTGCTGCTAGAAGATGCTATCACAGCTGACAACATTCTGCCTCTCTGTTTACAAATGCTCTTACTATCTCCATTTTTGTTTATTCCTTTGAGTTAATTCTTGTAGTGCAATGAAAAAAAATTATTGACAGAAACCCAACATTCTGCACTCACTGCGTCGAAATCCAAAAGCATTTGTTTGAAATTACTATCAATATTAAATAGGGTCCATAAATGGTTTAAATATTGTTACTGTTATTGTTAATATACACTGACACTGGGTAGTCAATGATAATCAATGTAATACTGATCAACGTATGTTTAATGCAAATGTAAATTATTTGCATTCGCATTTAAATTGAGTTTAATGTGTTTATTTCTCTAGTCATTAGTGAGATTGATGCATGGTCACATTTGCTGCCCATGTGGAGTGCTGTTTGTGCATCTCCTCACCCATCATGTGTATATTTCCAATATCAAGAGAACATCATATGGTGTTTACACTGAAACATAATAAGTCATAAATAAGTCACCAAAGAAAAAAAATATTCTCTGGTCTCACTCATCATACACACTTTTAAACCTGGCATGTCTTGATATACAAGATATACAATGGTGAGAGAACCAATTAATTTTTTTTTCAGTTTCTTCTCTTCCTTGTGTTGATATTACACTGAAACAAACAAATAGCTCTTGACTTGTTCATAATCTTGCAACATGAATATGAGTAGACAATGAGCGAATTCTGATTTTGGGGGTGTATTGCGTCTTTAAATATGTTACGCTGGGAATGCCAGAAGGGTTTGACATTGTTAGATCCTGTAGTGTCGTGGCAGTGATTTAATTGACAAGTAACATGGTGCTGATGATTTTATACAAGGAAGTCACAAGTGGAAGGATGTGTGATGATGCTTGTGACTTAGAGAGAGGGACGAGCGAAAAGGAAGTAGTGTGAAGAAGCAAGTACTTGTGACAGGGTCTGGGATTGTGTGAAGGAGAGAAGGGTTGTGCAAGAGGTCTTGCAGTGTGGTGCTCCACACAGGAGAGGTTTTAACTAGATCGTCTTCACATATCTCAGTGGTAATGGTAACTACATCCTTGAGTGTATATTGGTAAACAATCTGCACGATAACACTCTGCTGCAGATCAATAAGCATTGAGTAGAAGGGGTTTTTTATCTCTGTGATTTCCTCAGCTGAGTCTATTCTTGCGTAACCTAGCAACCACATCCACCATGAGCCACATTCGCATTTGCAGACCTCAATTTGTTTGCAGTTGAATTGCCCTGCCAAGCCCCTTTTATTTGTTCGCAAGTGCGGAGAATAATTTAACCAGAATAGCAGCCTGTGTTGAGTGTTAACACCGTAGACTGTAAAAAAAAGATGGACGACGCGTCTCTGCTTCCTTCCACTATAGAAAAGTGAAGCGAATACATCTCAATATGGCCGCTGCCATCTTGAGTAAATGACGTCATTTGGAGACCGAGCAGTAGTGTCGTGAGGTGGAGCCGCGGAATCAAACTCCCGCAGACCCAATCAACCATAACGACACGCCCCGTTTTTATAGCATCAAATTACTAGCTAAAATCAAACTTACCACAAAAACGAATAAGTGAACCTATATCAGCGTGATAACAACTATATTAAATGACCAAAACCATATTTCGGAAAATTGTATTGGAAGTGTAATTCATTTTTTTTATTTTGACTGAAGTCCCATTCGTTTATATGGAGAGGGCGGGGTTTATGACCTGTACTGCAGCCAGCCACCAGGGGGCGATCAAAGAGCCTGCAGCTTCACTTTTAGGGGCGAGTGAGACACACCCGGTTCAGACCTGAAGTAGTTCATATATTCCATGTAGATGCAATTTTTCCTCTTTTTCTGTTTTTTTTCTATTCAGTTGAATCTTTATCATCTCCATTTGAATAAAAATTGACTTTCTTTCTTCGATGGAGGCTTGAATGACATTTACAGTGATGAGATTCAGGATGTGTTCTTTTAAATGTTGTTCTTTTTATACTTAAAGGAATAGTTCACCCAAAAATGAACATTTTCAGGTCATCCAAGATGTAGATGCATTTGTTTCTTCATTGGAACAGATTTGGAGAAATGTAGCATTACTTTACTTGTTCACTATTGGATCCTCTGCAGTGAATGGGTGCCTTCAGAATGAGAGTCCAAACAGCTAAAAAAACCTCACCATAATCCTCAAGCAGTGCATGAGACTGTAGTCCATTAATTCATGTGTTGCAAAGCAAAAAGCTACATGTTTGTTAACGGTGCATGACCTGTGCAGATTTCTCTCTTGATTTAGACGAGATGACTTTTTTACTGGAGAAAGCTATTTTATGGATTATGGACTATATTTTAGCTAAATTTAAAAACATCTTGATTAGGGATTTAACGATTCACTCAACTCACGATTCGATTCATGATTTAGATTTCTCGATTCGATTCATGATTATTTTTTTATTTTATATTTACAAAATGAGATTTAAGACAAATTTTAAATGAAATGTGTCCTTTTATTATTTCTTGGACAAAAAGCTGCACGTTTCTTTGTAAAATTGAAATATAACACTATACTAATATAGCACTTGCACATTATTTTGATCGCTTCTATTCTCCTCATTTGTAAGTCCCTTTGGATAAAAGTGTCTGCTAAATAACAAAATGGAAATATAATATAAATAACAAAACTAAATTGAAATTTGAAAAACAAGCTCCAAATCAAATACGTAACACAAATAAAAGAAATCTCTTCATATAAACAAAATAAGGCTTTGTCTGTGCTCTTTCCATTTAAAATTAGAGGCAACCACTGCATTTTAATCATGATCCAAACAAAGATGCTTCATACATGCAACATGAGCAGTTTTTAATCTAAATTAGATTGTATAATTTCTAAATTTGAAGCAAAAACAGAATGGTCTGACAGACTTCAGTTTTGTGAAACTACTGTATACATAAATATCTGCATGAAATGAAAGATATTTATGTGATAGAGGGACATCTATCACTATTGCACTCGCTTTCTCGCAAAAGTGTAGTTTATTCTTGCTTAAGTACACCCTAACTTATTGTTTTAATTAGTGTGCCTACCTATTAGCAGCCTCAAACATATGACCTTATGTTACATTACAGTGAAAATTTCAAATAGAATTTACTGTGTGTATATGTGCCTTTGCAGTGAATGTGTCTTTAAAGGCCATTTCTGACTCAGTCATCATGTTCTCACAGTACTGCAGTGACCTTGGCTTTACCCACGTTTGTAGCCTTTCAGTATGCACGACTCAACCTTGTAATGACAAACCATCATGCGTCATACTGCTCTCATCTGGGCTATTCTGTGTGAGAATAACCATATGCCAGTCCACTGGCCTGATGACCAAACCAGAAATCAGTTTTCACTTTGCCAGCACACTCAAACCACTAAAGCAACTTAGTTTCACTTTTGATGTCCACATTTTATGAAATGCAGGACATCCATGGTCATGGAAATCCAGGAAGGTTTTTTTGTTGTTTTTTGTGATTTCCAGGAGTAATGAATATACACAGTAAATACATTCATACTACAAAACATTTCTATTGGAAGTGAATGCTGTACTTTTGAAATTTCTATTAATGAAAAAGAATCCTGAAAAAAAATTCTCACACAACAGCACAATGGTTTTTAATACTGATAATAATAATAAGAAATGTTTCTTGAGTACCAAATCAGCATATTAGACTGATTTGTTATCACAAGAATAAATTACATTTGAAAATAAATTCAAATAGATATAATTTATTTTTAATTGTAACAATATTTGACAATGTTACTGTATCGATTTGATTAAATGTTTTGATCAAGTAAATGCTGCCTTAGTGAAAGCAAAGACTTCTTTCCAAAACAAAAAATCTTACCAACCACAAACTTTTGAACCGTAGTACATGTTTCTGTTGATGCTCAGCTTAGGTAGATTTTGGCTATTTTATTTTTAAGTATATAAGTAATTTGAATGACAGGAAAGTCATGAAAAAGTATGAAACTTAAGATGCAGGAACCCTGAATATAATGATTAAACTATTTTGCACATAATGATATTAAATTAGCATCATCGTTTTTCAGTGCAGAACTGTGGTTGGCTAGAGAGTCGATATGCATTAGCATTTGTGTCCCTAAAGAGGCCTGTGTTCATTTGCAACAATTTAAATACGCAGCAACAACACAATTAATGAAGACGTCTCAGTGGTTTTGACGACACAATTTGACAGCAGAAGGAAAAAGACAGGTAGAGTGTCAGAGAACAAAACATGTTAAGAGATGGAACGAGTGTGTGGAGCTGGTGGAGACGGGCTGTATGACAGATTGAGACCACTGACTGTTCTCAGAGAGCAGCTGTGAGAAGTGGGAGTTCTCAGATGAACCAATTACTGCAGCACCTCTACTCAGCCCACACAACCATAGTCTGGCCTGTCTGGATCTTAGACGCTGTGCTTGTGTATTTGAGCTCCAGTGAATTGATATGAACTGTTTATGGCATTTATGGCAAGAAATCATAAAGATTTATGCTGATATTATCCAAAACCCCTTTTTGCTTTGGGCGCTTCTAATCTTTTGGGGAGCACTGTACTCATTTTTGTAGAACTGGTTTGGACATTGTCAGAAATAATACTTGATACCAGTGATTCTCTGTTGCTTTTGAGTTATACTGAGAGTATTATTGAGAAAATGTGACCCTGGACCACAAAACCAGTCTTAAGTGTCAATTTCTCAAAATTGAGTTTTATACATCATCTGAAAGCTGAATAAATAAGCTTTCCATTGATGTATGGTTTGTTAGGATCGGACAATATTTGGCCGAGATACAACTATTTGAATATCTGGAATCTGAGGGTGCAAAAAAATCCAAATATTGAGAAAATCGCCTTTAAAGTTGTCCAAATGAAGTTCTTAGTAATGCATATTACTAATCAAAAAATGAAGTTTTGATATTTATGGTAAGAAATTTACAAAAAATCCTCATGGAACATGATCTCTACTTAATATCCTAATGATTTTTGGCATAAAATAAAAATCGATAATTTTGGCTATTGCTACAAATATACCCCAGCGACCTAAGACTGGTTTTGTGGTCCAGGGTCACAAATATTTCCTAGACAATTACAGAACTACCACCAGCACCTTGAATGGTTGAAAAGGCAAGATGGATCCATGGATTTGTGTTGTTAATTTCTGACCTTACCAATCTTGTACTGTCCAATTTTCTAGACAAACTAGAGATTGCTGTATGTGAAATTCCCAGAAGATTAGCAGGTTATTGAGATACTCAGCCCATTCTCTTTTTTTAAATTAAAATCATGTTAAAGGTTAAAGTCATGTAGATAACATTCCTTCATAGAGTTGCACAGTGCATCATGATTTTGTTTTTTGATAAAAATTGTGATTGTAATTCAAAATGTGTAAAGAAAAAAAAGTTCCAGGTTTGCTGTGCTTGTTTGTATGAAAACAATGCCACATTTCACTGTAAGACACACAGCTTATATATTTATCAAATTAAAGCATAGTATTTGGATTTGATAGTTTTATTTTGATTAACCGTGCAACCCTATTTTCTTCCAAATTCTAATGTTTGGTTTGCATAATTCAACCAATTGAATATGATTTAATTATGCACTGATTTGCTGCTGCATGAATGGCCGATTAGATATTTGCATTAAGAATGAGAATATATGGTAATGCAAACAGTAAGTGACCACTGTTGTGTATTTTATGGTGTAGTCTAGTGCTTGTAGAGCTTTTGAACTGTGTGCCTGTTCACTGCTGTGCCATTTTACTTAAAGTGATTAGTAGTTTAATCCTGAACAGTAGAAGCCAGCTGCCACTGTTTTTGTGCTATTTCTGTTTTTTGTGTAGATCCTAGAAAAAAATCATTAAATCAAGACAATACCTGAATGAACTGGACAGTTCAAAAACTAGTTAACGAACAATTAAATAAATAAAAAAACTGAGCAGCGGTATGAACAAAGACAGAACAATGGAAAGAGAGCTTGTCATACTTGTTCGTGGTTGTACTTTTGAACCCGAACCCTGATACTAATCGAACGCTTTAAATGTGTATGTGTGGGTTTTTCTCCCTCAGGGACACAATGTGGCGTGTGTTCACAGGCTCTCTCTCCGTCGAGGAAAAGGAAAAGGGCAGTCAGGTGCTTCAGGACCTGAGGGAGATCGAGTCATGGGTGTATCGGCTGCTGCGCTCCCCGGTGCCTGTTGTTGGTCAGCGGCGTGTTGACGTGGAAGTGCTCCCCCATGAACTACAGCCTGCTCTGACCTTTGCCCTTCCAGACCCTTCCCGCTTCAGCATTGTAGACTTCCCTCTCCACCTGCCCCTGGAGCTTCTGGGAGTCGATTCTTGTCTGCAGGTCCTGGCCTGCATTCTGCTGGAACACAAGGTATGGATGGCCAGAGGAACACAACCACAACTCTATCAGATGGCAGAGACCCATAAGGGCTTTTCACACTTGAAATTGTTAACCCTGGGTCATGCTAAACCCTGGATAAATGTAAATCTGGGTTATCTGTAATCACGTTTCACACTACTCATACTATACTTGGGGTTAACTGTTAATCCTGGGTATTCATTAACAAACGTTTCACACTGTACATTCCTAAACCCCTAAAAAAGTGAAACTTTCATACATATTTTACATTCATAACATGTAAAGTAAGGTATTTCAAAAGTTTTTTTTGTTTTCATTTTGATGATTAGAGCTTACAGCTCATGAAAGTCAGCAGCATGACATGCATGCGTCATGGTACTCTCGTGAATGTGCATCAAAGACTGACACGGAAGAGAAGAAATTGTTGAATAAAGTATTCTCTTAGTTTCATAAAATTCAGGTTGAAAGAAAGATGTCACATGGACTATTTTAACAATGTCTATACTACCTTTCTGAGCCTTGAACATGGTAGTTGTGTTCAATTTTCATTTTTGGGTGAACTATCCCTTTAATCACTATTGGTCAATATTGGATGTGCAATTTATTACAATAAGATTACCTTTGCTGTCCTTTAAAGCTCACTTAAAGTTTTAAAAACACTAATCATTTAAAAACGGTTTAATGTAATCTTTTTGCAAATTATTTATATTAGCATTCATTTGTAATTTATTTAGGCAAAATATATCATATAACATTAATAATATTAGTATTTTAATAAAAAAAAAAAAGATTAAATTTAAATATAAAATTTACATTTTGATCATTTATCATATTATGTCCGGTGACATGAAAATGATTATCAGGCAAATATTTAATACTGGTATATGTGTGTGTGTATATATATATATATATATATATATATATATATATATATATATATATATATATATATATATATATATATATATATATATATATATATATATACATACATGCATACATACTGCATACATACTGTGTATATATATATATATATGGTTAATGAGGTTAATGGTTGTCCATAGATCTGTTGTTTCTAATGAAGCTAGTCTTCATCATTTTGCCAGTGCAGGTCACGCTGATAATGACAGGGAGTCTTACTCTCACCCTCTGCTGTCTGTAGGTGGTACTGCAGTCCCGAGATTATAACGCCCTCTCAATGAGTGTCATGGCATTTGTTGCAATGATTTACCCCCTTGAGTACATGTTTCCTGTCATTCCACTTTTGCCCACCTGCATGGCCTCTGCGGAACAGGTAACACAACTCAATCTTTTTTGAACAGTTTGTGTATAAACAATGAAGCTCTCTTTATTTGTCACACGCCTATCTTCTTTTTCTAGCTCTTGCTAGCACCCACTCCATATGTCATTGGTGTGCCTGCCAGTTTCTTCCTGTACAAGTCTGATTTTAAGATGCCTGATGATGTTTGGTTAGTGGATCTGGACTGCAACAAGGTACATATATCTGTAGCTACCTGTAATCCTACTTTGTGGATTCTACCATGTTGTAAAGCCTTTAACAATTAAAGCTGCAGTCCGTAACTTTTTGTTTTGGTTAAAAATTATCCAAAATCAATATTTGAGCAAGTACATAACCAGCCAGTGTTCAAAACTATCGCCTTACTTTAGCCAGATTCACAATGGTTAGCTTATAATAATGTTTTCTAATTTGAGTGGTACGGGTAGGATTTCGCGAGAAATTCGAGCATGCTGCTTGCGTGATTGTCTGTAAACATACCTCAGTTGGTCAGAACAAGCATGGCAGACTTGTTACTTGTTCAGATGACAATATACAGTGAAAATTCTTATTTGGGTCATATATTCCAAGACGTAGGCGAGAATCTGTAATTACTAAGTATAGGATTCACACCAGTGCGGTGACTGACAGCCACACATTCACCTCGAAACATTAGATTCATCCGTGCTGGAGCCGTGCCAACTCATAACCCCACACAATGAAGATAATTCTGCAAGTAACTGCAATTCTAGGTTTTCAAACAGAGATGGCGACAAAGAGGCAAAACTTACGGACTGCAGCTTTAATTATGTATGTACTATAGTGGTCTTATGTCGCTTCTACATCTTTATCAATGTAGGTCATTGTTCCAAGCAACGCAGAATTGCTCCCTCCCCTTCCTGAACCTGAGGCATCTGAGCTTAAGAAACACTTGAAGCAGGTAAGTGAACCAGATGTTCTCTTTTCTCTAAGGAGCCCTACCATTACCTCTGAATTGGAATTGGATACTAACTGGATTCTAGAAGAAAGGCATAGTAATTATACTGTCTTCTAACTGCTGCTGTAAACATGGCCAATTCTATTTGCATTTAAACCAAAGAGAAGGCTGATAATGTAAATATATTTTTTTAACCCTGTCATTTGAAGCCAAATGCAGACATAAAATTAGACATTTTCCAATGTTTCTAGGGTTTATTCTGACGGATTCATATTTATATGATTACTTATGTATTGTAATGACTGTATATTCTCCCCCTTTTTTTGTTCCAGCTCTTGGAGGTAATAAGTTTTGAGTTTCCCTATCTCTAGACTCAATAATGGTTCTAGTTCTCTCGCTTAACCCTTTAAAATCCCAAATAGACCCTTATCTAGAGCTTCTGACCTGATTCTGGCACCTCTGAGCTTAATCAAACCCCATTAATATCAGCTGTTTAAACATTTCACTGTGTTGTCATGAATCATTGTTATATACTGACCAACTCTGTTTTTCCTTGAGGTCCTTGCACACAGAGTCCAAAACTTTTCTATGCGTTTTTCTGGTGGTGTTGGTCTTTTTTTTGCAGAAGCGCATAAAATTGAACCTGTTCTGAACCTCCTCCTTTTTTTTATTTTTTTATGACTGACAAAAGTTTTGGAGGCAGTGTGTAAATGTGATTGACACAACTTGAGATTGTATTTCTTTTTTAACTTGCGAAAATTTCAGACAAGAATTTCGGACTCAGTGTGCAAAGACCTTTATGTCTTTTTAATAGAGATGCATTTAATTTGGTCACAATCTGTTGTTTTTATTTTCGCTGGTCTGCAACAGAATTTCTCAGCCAAATTGATTTACCATTTTGTTTCATCTTACATCAAACATAATTATTATACTGTCATTGTAATAACTCAAGCCAAAATAGTCAATACCCTGAATCATCAGTTGTGTCTCACAGACCATGAGTCATGACCCTTCATTCACCATTATAAATCATCATGAGTCAGGTCCTCATCTTCAGATCATTATTGTTCTAAAAGCTGATTTAGATTGAAGGTCATCTTTTTCAGTGGTCTGTAGATGTACAATATTGCCCTATCATTCATGAACCACACATAGTAGTTCAAGAGCTCCATGAGCCAATATGGAAATCATACTTTTCTTGTGATTGTCATTCAGTTCTGTTTCTCACTCAGTTTAGCTTTAGATTTTAAGAAAATGTTATGCAACATCCTTAACGTCAACATGAAATCAAAATTCACTCTGTTCCTTCCTTAATGCACATTCATAGGAACAAAATGTCATAATATTTCCACAAAATCTCACTCGAATGTCGCTTCGTTTTGGGTAACGTCACCAAAAAGAAGAACCTGTTTTACTTTTTGTTTGTTGAAAATCCTGTTTCACTCTGAAAAGCATCACATTGATGAAGTATAGCTAAAATAGGTTGAGAATGTAATTTTGTATTGACTAACACCTACCAAGTAATGTTTGCAGTCAAGTTTTGAGATTTGCACACATTCTCCAATGACAAGTTTGTGTGAGATCTGCTTCCCTTTCCACCTGATAACCCACTGGTTTTCTTGAGATTGGTGTGCTTTATATCCTGTGTGCACTCATACGGTCCAGTTCATGGTGTGTTGTGTCCTCGCTCAATTTATCTCTCTGTGGTTTCTCCCCATCCTTGAATTGTCTCCACTCATGTTTAGTCACATGATTTCCCAATCTTAATCTCAGTGACAGGCAGTCATGTGACATTTCCTCCATGTTTTCTTGTGTCCTTCAGTGTCTGGTAAGATTGACTTTGATCACCCAAAAGCAGATCTTCACCTCTGATTCCAAGGTTCACAAATCTTTGCATTTTGACTGTGCACGGAAAATCTTTCCCCCTTCATCAACCCCTGTAGCCCTACACTCTCTGCAAACTTAACAAATACTGAAGCCATACAGATACTTCTTTATTCCACACCCTTTGAATAAACAAATTCACAAATGCATACACTACTGACTCTGTTTGCCTCTATAGCCTCTAACTCTTTGCACTCTTCCCTCCCTTCTCTTTGTGCGATGAAGGTCCTACAGAAGCCCCCTGTATCTCATAGCACTATGTTTGGCTTGAGCATGTTTCAATGCAACATTTCACTTACATTATACTCATAACCCAAAGCAAAAAATCATAGTAAGCAGCAGAAGCAGATGATGCGATTGGTTTGGTAGCGTGCCGGCCAAATGGTGTGGCGAGAGCAGGGTCTGATGGAATGCCAGCTAAGAGGCATTGAGTGAGCAATGGCAGAATTCCCAGAGTGCTTTGTTAATGGCTCTATGTGATGACCGCACCCTTCCCGCTAACATGTTGACTATTAAAATGTTTGATGCAACACCGTCGGTTCAGGCAATAGCTTTCTCTCTTATCCCCATGTAACCTTTTCTGAATTTTAAAGGGATAGTTCACTCAAAAATGAAAGTTCTGTAATCAGTTACTCACCTATATGTTGCGCCAAATCCATAAGATGTTTGCTCATCTTCGAAATGGAAATGAACACAAATTATTTTGTTCCCTCCATTGAAAGTCCATTTGTGATCCTGGACCACAAAACCAGTCATAAAGGTCAATTTTTTTTAAATTGAGATTTATACATCATCTGAAAGCTGAATAAATAAGAACATTGATGTATGGTTTGGGCAATATTTGGCCGAGATACAACTATTTGAAAATCTGGAATCTGAGGATGCAAAAAATTTAAATGTTGAGAAAATCGCCTTTAAAGTTGTCCAAATGAAGTCCTTAGCAATGCATATTACTAATCAAAACATAAGTTTTTATATATTTATGGAAGGAAATTTACAAAATATCTTCTTGGAACATTATCTTTACTTAATATCCTAATGATTTTTGGCATAAAAGAAAAATCAATAATTTTGAGCCATACAATATATTGTTTGCTATTGCTACAAATATACCCGTGCTACTTAAGACTGGTTTTGTGGTCCAGTGTCACATTTGACCAAAACATTGACAATAAAGACATTGTAAAAGTAATTCATGTGAATCTTCAGAAGAGACATAATGGCTTTATATGATGAACAGATTTATATTAGATTTATTTATATGATTCATCTATCAACACTGACATAGAGCTCATCAAATATGGTGCTCAAATGTACTTGTTCAATTAGGGTTTGTTCACGTTTGAGCTTCTGCTTACCAGAAATCAAGGTGTGTAAATTATGACAGAATTTACATTTTTGGGTGAACTATCCCTTTAATCTAATCATGCGCAATCTTATTTAAAGAAAAGTAGTGACTATGATTTTATCTTTGCCATTCAGTAGATTTTTAGACAGAAGTTGGTAACCGTAGGCCTCCAATGTGAGACATGATTGCCTGAGGCGATAGTGTTCTTACATCAGTCTCCCCTGTCAGGATTCATTGTTAAATTGATCTCTCCTGTATCCATCTTCCTCCTCCACCTCTCTCTCTTTTTCTCTCTCACTCTGTGTCATCGACTCCTCTATGCAGGCTCTGACTAGCATGAGTCTGAACACGCAGCCTATTCTAAACCTGGAGAAGTTTCAGGATGGACAGGAGTTGTCTTTATTGCCCCCTGGTCGTGACAAAGCCTCCCCTTCCTCCACTGAGTTCAACCCACTCATCTATGGCAATGATGTGGACTCAGTTGATGTTGCCACAAGGTATGAAATATTGTATGCTGTATCAAATGTGACTTGAATTAGTGACATAGAAAATGATTTTGGTTTCATTTGAAGTAACAATTGGAGCTTTAACAAACAAATCATGATTCATTAATAACTTTCATACTAAAATAATTTTCTTTAACGAAAATGTATTTATGAAAAAAGAAACTTCCTAAATTGTTTGGGCATATAAAGTACATAATAGAAATGTTTTATTATTTCGATTTTGCCATTAGGGTGGCGATGGTGAGGTTCTTCAACTCTCCAAATGTGCTGCAAGGGTTCCAGATGCACACTCGCACTCTGCGTCTCTTCCCCCGTCCTGTGGTGGCATTCCAGGCCACATCTTTCCTGGCCTCTAGGCCACGCAGGAATGGATTCACTGAAAAGCTCTCACACACCCAGGCAGTGGAGTACTATGGAGAGTGGGCTCTCAACCCCACCAACCTGGCTTTCCAAAGGATTCATAACAGTGAGAGACATAGATATACCTCATCCTTTGACCTTAAGTTGCTATTTCTTTGACCCCCAGATTTGACTGTCACAGTTTGCTCCCCTAGTGGCAGTTGTGATGACCTCTCAATTAGTTGTCAATTTAAATTCGTGAAGACACTGACAGTAAGAGAATTTACCCTGTTTTTATTGACCATGGTGGAAAAAATGAATAATGGATGAATAGTTGCCCATATAAATGATCGCCAACACTTTTAAAAGGAACCTATCAAGTCCTGCATCTTCAGAGAGTTAGAACTCCACTCCGCTCCATCTTCAGTTGTGACTTCCAGTCTGTCTGCTGTTGTTTGTTGCATTCTTAATGCAATTTTACACTTACCTGCATGCAGTTTCACTATGAATACTGTCCATTGTTTTTCCCATTTTGTGTGTAGTTGGTAATTTATATTGTGTGTGTGTTTCAGATGTGTATGACCCCTCTCTAATAGGCGATAAGCCTAAGTGGTATGCCCACCAGTTACAGCCAGTGTTCTACCGTGTTTATGATGGGAACTCTCATCTGGCGGAGGCGCTGAGTGGACCCCTGCAGGATGAGACCAATGATTCAGACCCAACAGATGACAGGTTGAAAACACCCAATACACACTTATACTTGCAGTACTCATTAACACACATCTTTATACACATTCACAGAAACTCATGCACAAATGCTATTTATTCTTTTTTTACATATACATACACATTCAAAAGTCTGGATTTTTTTCAAGAATTGAGATGAAATAATTTTATTTAGCAAGCATATATTTTCAGTTGTTTAGAAATTAAAGACTATTATAGTGTTACAAAAAGTTTTCTATTTCAAATAAACGATGCTGTTGTGAAATTTCTATGTCAAAGAATCCTGAAATGTTTTTTACAGAAAATATTAATCAGCACAACTGTTTTCAACATTTATAATAATAAGAAATAAGCACCAAATCAGAATATTGGAATGATTTCTGAAGGATTATGTGACATTGAACACACTTGACTATTTTTGATCAAATAAATGCAGGCTTGGTCAGCATAAGACACTTCTTTCGAAAATATTACAAATTTTTTTACACCCATGCATTTTTGTTTAAACTGTTTTTGTCTATTAAACTCTATTATTTGTTGCTGTTTATTTCAGTGGCAGTGACAGTGAAGCATACGATGACTCAAGTTCTTCCTACTCGTCTCTTGGAGACTTTGTGAATGAGATGATCAAAGGGGACATACAAGGGGACACACCAAGTTAGCTTCTCCATTTTTAATAACTTTCCTGAAAATAGATTCTTCTTCTTACCTCTTCTTACCAATTATGGCTTCATAATTGTTGTGTTTACACTCTTTCTAGATGTTAACACCCTGACCCATGCTGCGCTGGGAGATGCGAATGAGGTAGAGATCCATGACTTCCAAGAGTATAAGGGTGACAACAGTGACCCAGATCCAGAAGGCCCCCCGGAAGCAGCAGACAACCAGCCACTGCGCTCCAGCTCCAGCACGACGGCCAGCTCCAGCCCCAGTACAGTCATACAGGGAGTCAACCATGTCAGTGCTCAAACTACATGTTATCTGAATCTAGAGGTAAGCATCATGTGCTGTGATCTCTAAAGTGTGTGTGTTTGTTTGTGTAGGAACAGAAGGAACCCATTGAAGTGGAGGCGACAGCAGGCATAACCCTCCCTAACTCTGTCCCAGGATTGGGTGCTCCACCTTTTACAAGACCCACTCCTGATCCGGTCCCTGTTGACCCAACCAATAAAAAGAGAGAGTATGATAATCCCTATTTTGAGCCACAGTATGGCTTCCCTTCAGAGGAGGATACTGAAGCAGATGAGCAGGAGGAGAGTTACACACCACGATTCAACCAGAATCTCAATGGCAACAAGTATGTACTTGGAGATAATCCTACACAACCACTCAGAATCTATATATCTGCTGCACAGACCAGCTCTCAACATCCTCTCCTTGAATTGTGTGTGTGTGTGTGTGTGTGTGTGTTTAGACCGTCTCGTCCATTGAGACCCAGCAGCCTGAAGCTTCCGGGTGAATCTGATGGGGAGGGAGACTCCAGAAATAGCTCTCCGAACTCCACCATCTCCAACAATAGCAGCGATGGCTTCGGGGGACTCATGTCCTTCGCCAGTGAGTGGCCAGCTTAACATAACCTCTATTCATTCCTTAGTAGCTCATGCTCACATTGCAAATTTGGACATAAAAATACTGAAATCGCAAATGAATATTTGAAGATGTTTGCTTGATTTTTTTTTTTTTGACACGTTTTCTGTCTAGACTTCTGTCTCTTTTAAATAAATTTTTAAATCATTTTAAACTTTTTTTTAAATTTCTGGTTTTATTGTTGTGATTATTTATTTATTTATTTTTTATGATTATTTTACTTCCTTTTATTTAAAGCATTTTGAATTACCATTGTGTATGAAATGTGCTATATAAATAAACTTGCCTTGCCTAGACAAAAGCTAGAAATAACGAAGAATTGAGAAATACTAGAAGGTTATATGGCATTCTTTCAACTTTAATATTTGTTAATACGCTACTGTTTAAAAGTTTTGGATCAGTAAATTTTTTTAAATGATTTGATAAAAAAAACAGTAAACAAAAGAAATGTTTCTTGAGCACCAAATCAGCATAATAGACTGATTTCTGAAGGATCATGTGACAATGAAGACTTGAGTAATTGCTGCTGAAAATTCTGCTCTGTCATAATAGCAATAAATTCAATTTTAGTAGATTCTTTTATATTGTAATATTATATTGTATGTATGAATTATTTCTTAATAATTTTTACATCATAATAATATTTCACAATTACATACTATGTGTGTGTATGTATATATATATATATATATATATAATATTTTTGATTAAAGGAATGCAGATTTGGTGAGCACCTTATTTCCAAAAAAAAAAGCTTTGAGTGGTAGTGTAAATTAATATTCAGAATATTAATAAATTAATAATCAGAATATCTTCAGTGCTATTTTAGTTTTGCTAAGGGTATGTTTCCTGCTGTACATCTCACCTTAATCGTGTGTGCGCAGGTAACCTGTATAAAAACCACGGCACCAGTTTCAGTCTGTCCAGTCTGGCTCTGCCTAATAAAGCTCGAGAGAAGAACACGCCATTCCCCAGCCTCAAAGGTACATACATCCCCTCGGATCTCTTCATGCAACCTTCCTGCTCATCCACCCATTCCGTCCTGTCTCATTTTTCCAGTCTAGTCCAGTTATCTTCTATTCTTCTTCTTCCTCTCCTTTTCTCCAAATCCTTTCCTTATCTTTCCTTTCCCTGCTGCTTTCTTTTTTTACCTCTGGCAATACGAAGGCAGTGTGACTAATGGTTGAATCACTCCAATTAGATTGAACTTGTTATATAACTTCCACTGAATTCAACTAATTTAAGGGTCAAATAAGTAGATGTTAATTATACTACAGTAATTCTGTAGTTTAAGGAAGAGTCACACCACATCTGTTTAGAACAGACATTAGGTTTAGAAAGACTCCAACCTCAGCTGTTTAAAAAGAATATTTCTTAGTTGACTAGTTTTCATTGTTCTACTTTTTCTCTTCTTCCTTTATGATTTGTTGTATTTCTTTTAAAGAATATTTTAATTTTGATTTAACAGAGGATACAGATCAAGGTTTGTGGGAATGTTGCCTGATTTCTTTGCCCCACATGTCTTTTATCCAGTGTTGCTGCCCTGAAAGTGACGAATATCTTGCCTCCTTTTTGCACTGTGAAGAAACTGATTTAGTGGAAAATGGTGGCATAGACATATAGTCACTTTCTAAGCTAGCAACCACAGTTCTTATAGCTGTTGTTGTTATTGTTGACTTTATTTTCTGTTTGTTTATGATTTTGGATGATTGTATTGCTCAGACGATGCTGATGACAGTCCTGAGAGTCCTGGTATGTTTCATATCTGTAGCCTGCCCTAATGATAAAACCAGTTGCTGTTTATAGTAATATAGACCCTTTGAGTCCTGAGAGAATGAGAAACTCTGCCCACTTTTCTCTCGTTGAACCTGACTGACAGACTAGCATTGGTTCCTAACTCCTGTCCTTGATGCTTCCTTTTACACCCCTGAATCTCAACTATAGCGCCAAACAGCACCTGTCATGAACTGATAATCTGTGCTATTTCAGAGTTGGAAAGTAAAATCTTGTGGGACAGCAGTTCGGAACCTCTAAGATAGAGGATATATCTGTACTCACATATATCCACTATGGCTTTCCTCCTCCTTGTTCCTACTGTGTGATTGTTAGTAATGAACATAATAATGGTGGCGCCTTAATAGATAACTGCCAGTTGTGGTTGCATTTCAAAACCTTTTTCTCTCTGTACAGAAAGGATGTTTCTGTAGGAATGGAATGATGTGATTTTTGACTGCTCTTCGTGTTGTGTGCGGTGTTTTTGAAGTGATTTTTCCTTTATTTGTGGGTCATCTCAGTTGGAGACTGAGTTGAGGTCTGTTCCATTTCAATTCCACCTGAACTCTTTGGGTGAATTGAAGATAACAAAACCACGCTGGGGGAAGTGCAGCCACTCAGTTCATTTCAAGCTCTGACAGCTTCAGAACTGAAATGTGTTTTCCACTAAACTTGCTAGATGGGTTTCCACTTTGAAGTCTGGTGGTTGTGTAGGTGTTGTAGGGGGGATGGGGCTTGGTTCTGTTCATTGATTGTTAGTTGGATTTTAAGAATAATGCAACTTGCAGTCGATTTTGTTATGTTTAACTGGACTAAATGATTAGAGAAGTCTTGCTTGGTCACCTAAGAGAAGGTTTTTTCACCGAAAAATTTAGTTAAGACATTTGATTAAAACTATTTAAAAATGTAGAAATTAAAACATCCACAAATGAATTGTTCAAGTTAAGATGTATAACATACATTTACAAAATAGAGTGAAATTTTTATTTTCATGGCAACTTTAAAAATAAAACAAATATTTCAATTAATTTATAAATTATTTTTAAAAGCATAATTTACTTATTTAGAGCTGAAACATTTTTTAAATAATATTTCTGTTTATTATATGCCATGGTGTCTGTTTAGTTGTTGTTCTTTTTAAGAATGGAGTTTTGTAGAATGGCTTCATTCTATGATTAATCGCATGTAATCACAATTAATCAAGACTTCCCAAATCACAAGCTATTCTGACCAAGTGGAAGTCTGAAATGCTTATATATTTCTGATTTCAGTCTTTCTCTCTATTTTTCTCTCTCTTTTTCATATTCCATGCTCTCTGCTGGTTTTCTCTGTTGTATATGTACATGTGGTTGTGGGTTGATGTTTGGACTGGTTCTGTCTGGGCCGGTGTTGTTCTCTGTCCCCTCTTTGACCCCCTGCACTAATTCTGGCTTCTGTGTCCAGTATTTGGGCTAAATTCTCTTATGGAGATTGTAACAGAGATCGGCCCGGGGAGCGGAGAAGGTGGGTTCCGCCCTTTGCTGCGTGAGCTGCATGCTTCTCCAAAGCCAGTCAGCTACATCTCCCAGCATCCTGTTCCACCATTGCTTCCTCATTCCTAATGTCAGATGTCAGTCACTGTGATTGTAAACGTTTGACTCTTTTGTTTCACATGTCATGTGTTTTGTTGATGGACTGGGATATGTTAAATTGAAAGTTTGGGAAAAGTGCAGGTTAGAGAGATTGATGATCTTTGACGAGAAATTGGGGCAGTCGTGGCCTAATGGATAGAGAGTCTGACTTGCAGGTCAGAGTCTCAGGTCCAGCAGGAATTGTCGATACCACGACTGAGGTGAGACCCTTGAGCAAGGCACCGAACCCCCAACACGCACAAACGGGCGCCGCAGCATTGGCTGCCCACTTCTCCGGGTGTGTGTTTACGGTGTTCACTGCTGTGTGTGTGCACTTGGATGGGTGCAGAGCACAAATTCCGAGTATGGGTCACATACTTGGCCACACGTCACTTCACTTCTAAATGTCCAGAATGTGCATTTCTATGCAGAAAGTGGCTACTTACTAATTTGAAAATAAATGTGTTAATTTTGCGGGAAAAAAAGCGACAATTAGTCGTTATCGCAAAATAAACAGACTCATGGTTATTGAAGATTGTTCTGAGGCACACTTGGGTCCTGATCATCCCGTCTGTGTTTTTCCTATTGACCTTCTGACTGTACATTATAGTTTAAGGATAGTAAGATTTTTTTATTGGTTACAAAGTCTCTATTTATTTGAAAAAAATAAATACACTATATTTAAATATAGTAAATTATGGTAATGTTAAAATTTGAATTAACTGTTTTAATATATTTTAAAATGTAGTTTATTATCAATTCTCAGCAGCCGTTACTCCAGTTTTCAGGGCATGAGTCTTCAGAAATTATTCTAAAATGCTGACTTGGTGCTCAAGAAACATTTCTTCTTATTATTATCACTGTTGAAAACCGTTGCACTGGTAAATATTTGTTTATTTTTTATATTTTTTGGAAACCGAGGTGCATTTTTAATTAATTCTTTGATGAATAGAAAGTTTGGTAAAAAAGAAAATAGAAATCTTTTGTAACATTATAAATGTCTTTACTTTGATCAATTTATTCCATCCTTGCTGAATAACATTATTGATTTCCTTAAAAAAAAAAATCCAAATTTTTGAACTTTTTTACCCTATGCAGCTAATTACAGAAGAGTCACATAACTGATGGGGCTCTGAACAGCAGCTGTCTGCTGGATTTTATAGCTGGAGAGTGCATTGTTATTTAAATGTCTTAATCTTCCTAGCAGCCTTGAATTCATAATTCATGTATTTGCTCTTTATTCTTGTGAGATGATTCAAAATAACCTCTTTGGCAAGTTTGTAATGACATATAGTTATTCAGGCATGTAAGTCTTGTCTGAAAATATTCCCTGGCCAAATTTAACGTGCAGCCTAACCACACAGAGTGACGTGTGTGAAGATGTCCATCTGTTAAAGCCCTTGTATCCATGCACTGGTTGTGCTTCACGCATGTAGATGTTCAGATGAATTCACAGAGGCTGTATAGACACACACACACTGTGTTAGTGTATGTGCTGTTACACTCACAGCTAAGTGCGTGTAGTATGATCATCTGAACCGAGAGGGCATTTTTCATGTTGTTTCTTGTTGCCATGCAGTCTGTTTCTCGCTCATCCATTCTTCCATTCATCTTTCTCACTCTGTTCTTTGCCTGTGTGTGTGTGTGTTTGCTCCAACCAGCGTCATTGCTCCTGTAGCTCTCCTTTTTGCTCCAGTCCTTCAGTTGCACCTCTAACTGTCAGCGTTAGCATCATGTAATACCCCCTAACTGCAGTGTCCAAAAAACTGAGGTGCAAAGGAATATTTGCAGGTTGCTTGAGTGCGTGTGTGTGAGTCTGTTAAAAGCTGTATGTGTGTTGCCCTTTACTTCTTTTGATTCTATACTATTACCAGACACAGAGTTAAAACATCTGTGTAGAGGCCTTAGACTGCACTGTGTTTTAATGCTGTCGTCTTTGTGTTTCAGCTGTGGTGTTTATTAGATGTGGATTTTTTACTAAAGAATTTTAAAGAAATGTATGCTTTATTTGTGACTGTGTTTGTGTATGTAGAGGTGGGTTGGTTGGTGGATGGGTGGGTGTTGACACATGGAAGCAGGTTTCATGTGACACACATACGTACATATAAGGTCTATATCCAGTCTTACGAAGTGAATGGTCTGTTGTAGGTGCTCGAGCCCCCAGAGCGCTGGTAGATCAGAAATCCTCTGTTATTAAGCACAGTCCCACCGTCAAGAGAGAGTCTCCGTCTCCTCAGGGCAGAGCCAACAACACCAGGTACTGCAATGACCCTCATATTTATTCATTTAGGTGCCTTTATCTCAAGGATCTTACAAATTAGAAAAATACAAGCAGATGTGATTACTCCAAGCATGAAAACACTACAAGTAGTGCTATCCTGCACAAGAGTACAATAGTGTATGTATATATGTGCATGTTTATGTGGTTTATGAGGACACAAATTTGTATAATGACATGGGTATGACAGAGGTATTACAATATGAAGGTGGTTTATGAGGACACTGCCTATGTCCCCGTAATTCAAAAGGTTTTAAAAACAGACTAAATGGTGTTTTTTGAAAATCTAAAAGTGCAGAAAGTCTCCTGTGAGGGCTAAGTTTAGGTGTAGGGTTGGTGTAGGGCAATAGCACACACAGTTTGTTCAGTATAAAAACCATTACGCCTATGGAGAGTCCCCATAAACCACAAAAACCAACATGTGTGTGTATATATGTGTATATATGTGTATATATACAAGTATATTTATATGTGTATATATAAGTGTATATGTGTATATATATGTATATATGTATATGTATATATATATGTATGTATGTATATATATATATCAGGGGCGTTTTCTCGGTAGGGGGTAGGTAGTGGAGGTAGTGTCACCACAATCGATATTACAAACATAAATCGCAAATATTACTAAATATGGCATTAAAAGTGTAAAAGTCACTCGTTTGAAATGGTCTGAATACGTGATGACTGTGTCAGTTTTGAGTGAGCATTCAGTGTGAAGAAATGTAAGATATATCTTCGTGTCTGTGGCAGTGTTTACATTGCTTTTATGACGACGATGACCCGAAAATAATATTAAAAAGAACAGCTGAACATCAGTTCACAAATAAAAAATATTGGTAACATTTTACAATAAGGTGTCATTTACTAACATGAACAAACAATGAACATTTATTACAGTATTTAGCCTATTAATCTTTGTTTACATTAGTTAATACAAATACATTGTTAGTTCACAGTGCATAAACTAATGTTAACAAACACAACTTTTGATTTTAATAATGCATTAGTAAATGTTGAAATTCATATTAACTAAGATTAATAAATGCTGTTGAAGTAGACTATTGTTTATTCTTAGTTCATGTTAACTAAAGTAGTTAACTAATGAAACCTTATTGTTTCCAGAATATTGTTCAAATTGTTACTGCCTTTAGTTATTTTGTAATAAATATAAAAATGCATAAAAACACTATGAAGTGTATAATTAGTATTAAAATTATTAAATAAAATAAAAAATAATATTAATAAAATACAAAATAGAATTATAATTTTTCTCTTTTATGTAATATTTATTTACTCAGGAAAATGTGACAAAATTAAGTGTAACACGGACACACGCGCATACATATAGCTATATAAAACTGCCTCCTCCTTAAAACACCAACGCATGCCACTGATATATATATATTTCTAAATATCATGTGTGTCTGTGTGTGTGTGTATGTATATATATATATATATATATATATATATATATGTATATATGTGTGTGTGTATATATGTATATATATGTGTATATATATATATGTACACACACATACACACATATATATTATATCAAAATATGGATCCCATGTCTGCAAAACTAACATTTTAAATGAAATATTGATAGCTAATCGATATCGAATCGAAACGAAACCATAAAAATAAGAATCGAATCGAATCGCAGAATTGGTCACAATACCCAGCCCTAATATATATATATACACTTTAGTAATATTATTTATCCTTGCTAAATAAAAAGAAATCTTACTGACTTTCCTGACTAGTGTTAAAAATTGTTGGGATTTTTTTACTTTTGATTTTTATTTATTTTTTATCCCTCTTCTTTTCACTTCTGTTGTGCTCTATTGAGTGCCTATGAAGTGAATATGTAGCTCTTCCTCGGTTAAACCTGGTCTTCTTTCTGTGCAGTGAGAACCAGCAGTTTCTCAAGGAGGTGGTCCAGAGCGTGCATGATGGGCAGGGTGTGGGCTGGCTCAACATGAAGAAAGTACGCCGCCTGCTAGAGAACGAACAGCTCCGAGTCTTTGTGCTCAGCAAACTCAACCGCGCGGTCCAATCAGAGGAGGATGCTCAGCAGGAAGTTATAAGAGATGTGGTGAGTTAGAAGTGATGAGAAACAACTGAACAGAAGCAAGACTCTAATATTTGATTTATGTTTTATTCATTATATGGTTTTGCGTGCCTGTGTATATAGGAGATAAACAGGAAGGTGTACAAAGGCATGTTGGACCTATTGAAGTGCACAGTGTCGAGTTTGGAGCACTCTTACACTAATGCTGGCCTGGGAGGCATGGCCAGTGTCTTCAATCTGCTAGAGATAGCACGCACCCACTACCAAACCAAAGGTAACCTTCATTCAAATGTCTCTATTAAATCTTTTGTGAATATTTAGCATCAAACATGGTTTCTGCATTCAGAGCAATAGATATGTGTATATATACCAACTCAAAGAGGTTTTGCTTTCGAGAGAGTCTTGTTCCTCTTCACAGCCGTGTCTATCTTGGTGACAGTCACTTTTACATATCCTTGGGTTTCAGCCTTTCTTTCTGTACCTTTTTAGAGAAAAATCACCTGTAGTCTGCCTTCAAATTTAACTTCTATCCCTTGTGTCTCCACGTGTCTTTGTTATTTCCTCTTCTTCCTTTTTCCTGTGCTCTGTTTCCTTGGTGCCCACTTGTGGCTCACAGACCTAGAGAAGCGGAAACGGAGCCCCACTGAGGGGATTAGCAGCCCGGGCAGTAAGGAGAGCCCATCGGCCCGAATGGAGAGCGCCAGGGCAGCTGGTGTGCTCCTGGTACCCCCGTATCCAATTGCCACCACCCTCCTCTGGAAAACCTTCACAGCACTTTGATACCCGGAGTCTGAACGAGGAGAATTTTATTGCCTCCATTGGTGTGTAAACCGCAGTCCCCATTGCATGCCCCCCCTTCTCGCTGCTTGTTACGTTCCCTGAGCTATCTGGGGGCAATGTGTCCCTTCGGGTTGCATCCTCTATTTCATTAACTGTCTACACCGACTTTGTGCCAGAAGTTAAGAACTAAGTTGGCTGAAGAGTTCCTTTACCCGAAATTGAAAATTCTGCCATAATTTGCTCATCCTTATGTTGTTTCAAACTTGTATGACTTTCTTACCTCTGTGGAACACACAAAAAAGATGTTTTGAAAGTCTAAAACATCACTAGACCCTTAATTTTTTTTCTTTTCTTTTTTTAATCTGCTTTTGTGTTCCAGAGAAGAAATAAAGTCATACAGGTTTGGAGTGGCATGAGGCTGAGAAAATGACAGAAATGTCTTTTTTGGGTGAACTGTTGGTTTAAACATTGTAGTATGAGTGATCCTTCCAAAAACAGCTCCAAATTCTCCAGGTCAGTAGCTTTTGGAGCCAACAAATATTTTAAGGTGGCACTGGTTGGTGTAGACACATTAGTGGAATATTGTGATGGTTATGAACCCAATTTATGTAGACTTCTTCTGGAATGTTCAACATGTGTTTTTTTCAAATCCTGTATGCCAGTCCCAACTCCCCTTAAATCCATTGGATGCATGTTAGTGAAAGACCTGCAGCTCTATGTAGCTAAGAGTGATATAGTGGGGTGGTGAAGGTCTTGGACTGTACCACTACTCTCTTTAAAAGGGTCCTGAGCTGTTTCCTCCCCTGTTAACAGTCCTATGATGAGCCCTAAATCTAACCACAGATGTCTGGCTTGTGGATTTTTAGGCCCAGGCCTCTGATTGGCGGTGATATCTGGGTCTGTGTACAGGGGACCGTTCACCCTCTCCAAAGCCTAACCCTCATAACCTTGCCTTGTCTGTCCTTTGGTAATAATGCACCTGCAATTCTACGGAATGTCTTTGAGACTGCACCCCCTGCTTTTGCAACACCTCATTTCACCCACCAGGCTGATTTGTCGTCCTCATCTCACAACTTTTGCATCTCCCAGGCCATCCACCCTCGCCTTGGAGAGCCATTGCCCATTATGGATGACAAGAATGGGGAAAGAAAACCAAGGCATGAGGCTGATTTTGTGAAATTCATCATTTTGGCTCTTCAGGAACAGGGTCGCAGAGCTTAGGATGTTTTGTAATGGGACCCCATTAGCTTTAAACGATTAGATGGTTTTACATGATGTCAGATCCTTCATTTAGCTTGCATATGGCTGTGTGATCATTGCAAAACATCCTTGTTTTGGAAAATGAGATTTTGCACTTGTTCAGTTTTATTTATTGATTTTTTTTTATTATTATTTTTCTTTCTCTTTATAAAAAAAAAAGAAAAGAAGCTCATCCTCCATATCTGACAATTCAACCGGCTCTCTGATTCTCTCTCTGTCTTTCTCTCCTTGCTTGCAATGCATCTTGGGTAGAATTGTGGAGCAAGAACCAGGATAACAGAAAGCAAAAAGCTTTGGAAAAAGAACAGCGTAAGATCACTTCCCTAAGCACCCAATTAGACTTTCCTTTGCAGAACTGCAAAACAGGGACTTTCTACCTGCACCTGTCCTCTTCCCTTAAACCACTTTCTATTGTGGGGAGAAGCAGAATTTGCCCCCAAATATTCAAATACTTTTCAAAAAGCCCATTTAGACATGTGGCCCAAACATTATTCCAAGGAATAAATTGCATTTATTTAAAAGGAGCAAGGCATATAGATGCAAAGTTAAAAATTGCAATCCATCCAAAGTCAATATTGAGGTATAAAATAAGCCCTGTACACATACAGATTTAAATCCTATTGAAATGAAATCAGTATTTGGGCCATTATTTCTAAGTGTGCAAATCTGACTCTTGACTAGGGATGTGCATTTTGGTCATTTTGACAGCTTGAGTACTTGACACATATCAGCTTGGGCTACTTGAGAACTCTGGGTGGGCAATGAGCAGAATGTCAGAAGGCCTTCTTTTGCCATTGTATCACATCATTGTTTTTTAGCGTGTCACACCATGAGCAGAGTGTTTTTTATGATTTGTCGTCATTTTTTTTTTTTGTCTAGTTTAGCTCCTGTAAAAAATACATTGCAAGACCCCTGCGCTAGAATGTGTCCCAGTGTATACACTCAGTGTGATGAGAGCCGTTTCTCATGTGGACTGAAAGTCAGCCTCCATGTGTAGGTGGCATCCAATCATAGCAATCACAAAATGGATAATTTATTAACCAGTGCTATCTCTTCATAGTACTCAGGTACTAATGCCCATCCCTACTCTTGACTGGTTTGCTCTGTTTTTAACTTGGCAACTTTTCTTGAAAGCATTCACATTTGTTTGACCACGATGAAATAGATTTCTCAAATGAACCTGTTTTTTTTTTTTTTTACTTTCTACATTTATTTAATTTTTCATTTCTGTCAGGTCATGTAAATAAATGTAAATTTGTAGCACAGCTCTATTTACAGTTATGTCTTAACTGAACACAGGCATGTGTCGTCTTTGGTTTCCTACCTCCTTTTAATTAATTATCTTACTTTTTGATGCAAGTATGACATATGAGATAAACTACATCATCCCACATTTCAGTTACTTCTTTCAGTTGAGTAGTGAAAGAATTTCAAAGAATCTTGTTAGACCACATGCATCTCTGAAGAAAATGCTGTTGTTAAGCTTTAGTAGCTTTAGATTTTTTTTTTTGTTGTTGTTGTCGTTTTATTATTTTTTGGTTCTTGATGCCTCATACATTGCAGCGTAATCAATTTTAACCAAGTTAGGGTTTGCAATCACAATATTAGTTTCTTCATTTAAGAAGCAGTGAGTGCGCTAGTTGTAGCTGAAGCTTCCTCCTGTCTGATTGATTGACTGTGTTTGCCTGCATGTGTGACTGCTTCTGTCTGTGTGTCTGTGATACCTAGTGCTACTGTGAACTGATCTGGTCCACTGTCAGCTGATCTGCTTCTGTGAGTTTCCCCGATATGACCGCAAGCATCATTCGTTTCTCTCTACCTGACCTGCGTAGTCTAATGAGTGGCAGCCAGCTGAATGGCATTATTCCCCTCGGTGATATCGATAACTGTCACTCTCCAGAACAGAGATGGCTTCAGCTTGCTGTTAGTCATGTGACGTCCCAGAATGCTTTGCAGAGAGTTAATGGATGGAAGAGCTGATTATGTGTTTTCTACAGGGGCTGATGGAGCAAAACAGCGTCTGGAAGGTGGAGACATTGAGGAAAAGAAATCACAGATCAGTGCTGACAGTGGCCTCAGTGTAACGTCTGGCTCACAGGTGGGTTTTAACCTAATATCACGAAATAAATCTTAAAACTTTGACTATTTTATTTTGAAATTTATTGTATGTAAAAATACCTGTACATATTGTTTTTTTCATCTTTGTTCTCCTTGCTTGTCCCTTCTGCAGAAGAGTGATACAGAGTCCCTGGCGAGCTCCGAGCCTCCTGCTCTGACGAGAAGCACCAGCCAGGACTCAGAGGCTAGCACAGTGGTAGGGCATGGCCATTACAGAGACACTGCTATCCTTTCCCTAAAATACCATACAGATCATATGTAGTTCCCCCAGACAGTTTTGTTTCACAGGTTTTACAGACTTTATTTATTTCTATTTTGTATTATAGACAAGTGTGTTACTTTCTGTTTGTGTTTATGTATAGTTTACTAAAAAATAAAAATTCTCTTCTATAGACCACAAAATTAGATTTTAGGCAGAATGTTCTCACTGACCATAACAGTAGTCCATACGACTCGTGAATGCAATATTCCAAGAGTTCTAAATGTAATATCTAATATCCTGTGAATAAATTATGTAGGAATTTAGGATTCAGTCTGTCCACAAAAGACTTGGAATACAGCTCAAGCTTGGAGGTTTTAGTCATTTGAGTCACTTTCAATTTAAACACTACCGTTAAAAAGTTTGGGGTCAATAAATTTGGTGGAGTTTGTTTTTTGTGAAAGAAATTCATACTTTTATTAAAAAAGGATGCATTTAATTGGTCTATAATGAAAGTAAATAAATGTATAAGTTACTTAAGATTTAAGTTTCAAATATGTGCTGTTCTTTTGAACATTATTCTTATCAAAGAACAATAATAAGAAATGATTCTTGAGCACCCAATCAGCATATTAGAATGATTTCTGAAGAATGGAGTGACACTGAAGACTGGAGTAATGGCTGCTGAAAATTCAGCTTTGCCATCACAGGAATAAATTACATTTTAAAATATATTAAATTAGAAGTCTGTTATTTTAAATTGTAATAATATTTCACAGTATTGCTGTTGTTATTATATTTTGATCAAATAATTGCAGCCTTGAGTACCAGACTTTTCTCAAAGAGTATTAAAAATATCTTAACAATTCCAAACTTTTAAATATTAGTGTGAAACAATTCTGCTTAATTTCATCTTGCAGAAAAATCTAAAATCATGCAGATTTTAAACAACATTTAGAGTTTTCATTTTACAGTGAACTATCCCATTAAGTAGCTGCATAACCCCTCTTGTTTGTTGTGCTGTTGCTGATCTCTGACATTGGATCTGAAGGTGAGTAACAGCTCAGGTGAGACGCTGGGTGCAGACAGTGACCTGAGCAGCACTGCTGGAGACGGCCTGACAGGAAGACACGCTCAACATCTCAATCTGTCCCGTGGCACACTGTCTGACAGCGAGATTGAGACCAACCCTGCGACCAGCTCTGTGTTTGTGGGTATTTCTCTCTGTTTTAGTCATCGGATTCGCCGCAACCAATCAAATGAAAGATAATAAAATAATGAATATGGACAATTGTCAATGTCACACATATAGGGCAAGACTCATAAGCTGAAGCCAGGAGTGAAGGAACCTGTTGGTGTTAATAAGGGAGCACCAGCTCCACCCCTCGAGGATGTTAGCATGAGGATCTATCTGTGTGAGGGGCTGCTGGGTAAGAGTTGATCCTCTTCCTTAATCCATTCAACATTCCTTTCCTTCCATTCATTTTGTTTCCTTTTTTCTTCTCTTCCTTCATGTCCGTTCTCACTGCTTTAGTAATAAACTCTGGCATATTTTTTAATGTCTGTGTTCATTAAAATGATGAGGTATTTCCAAAAGTTGTCTCTGTTGGTCTTCCATAACCTCAGCATTTTCAAATTGTAATAACATGTCTGCCGCTCAAAACAATGATTGCAACAGTTTATTCTGTAAACCCTGATTATATTCTGACCATTAGAGCTTTGTAAAGTGTTCTGCTAATTTGCTGTTTTTCTGTTTGGCTCCAAATATGTCCTCATATTAACCAGCGTGTGATGAATTATTGGTTTGCATACCTCTGACAGCACACTGCTTTGCTTCTAACACTAACACTTTCTTTGCCTTTTGCTCTGCGGCCACCTCCTTTTCCCTCTCTCTCCTTTTTCTTTTTCTCCTTCCGTTTAATGCAACGAAGGGCGAGATAAGAGCTCAGTTTGGGACCAACTGGAGGATGCTGCCATGGAAACCTTTTCTCTGAGTATGGCTGAACTCTGCCTTTGACCTTTGGGATGTGTGTATTTTGGGATTGTGAAGTTGTGGTATTAGACACTACATGCCTTCCCTCACATCCATACTTTGACTGTGTTTAAGTCTTGTATGGAGCATGTAGGGTGTTTTTTTCTAAGAAATGAAATATATTTGAATGTATAGGTGTGTGCATGATACTGTTTTGCATGAAGAGAGAATTCAAATACACAAGCCAGACAGATCAGATAAGCCAACTTTATTTTGTAATTGAATGTGTTTGTGTGAAATCGAGGGTTGACAAAAGCTGCTTGAATGGGAATGCTGAAAAAATAAGCAGATGTATGGAGGCGTGTGTTATCTTTGTGTTAAAATTAATTTCATAAGGTTTGATAGCAAGCTCTATTTATTACAGCATGCTGTGCAGTTACTTTGGGTGCTTGATGTCTCTTTCTGTTAACGTATGGAGGACGTTTTATTTTAATACTCATTTATTCTAATAAATAATAATAATAAGTGTTTTATGCTGGTGTGTTGAGTAGAAATACTGTTTTACTCAAGTTAAGAGTGAAAATGTGTGCATGTGTGTAGGTAAGGAGCGTTCTACTCTGTGGGATCAAGTGCAGTTCTGGGAGGATGCCTTCCTGGATGCCGTTATGTTGGAAAGGGAAGGTATGGGGATGGATCAGGGACCACAAGAAATGATTGACAGGTTAGTATGTTCTTTTAGTGCCTTCATAAGTGTTCATACCGAACCGAAACCAACACCGAATGAAATGGAAAAACATCCGCATAATTAGTCGAGGATGAATGTCTTTAATGCATAATCCTCTGATTTCAAAAGTTTACATACTTTACTGATTGCATATTAGTTGTTCACATGCTTGTATACAAATTGCACCCATCAGACCGTGCTGAAATGCCTTTCCAGGAGATCATATTGGAATGGTTTAAGCTAGAAGCTATTTAGTCATGCTAGGATTCAGATGTAAACTTTGCTGTTGTGTTTGTATTATGTTGTCCAAATACGACTGTGCTGTGGTCTCTCAGGTATCTGTCTCTGGGAGAGCATGACCGCAAGAGACTGGAGGACGATGAGGACAGACTACTGGCCACTCTCCTGCATAACATGATCGCCTACATGCTGATGATAAAGGTAGACGCATATATATTTAAGTGAATATTGAGATTTTTAAAGTGTAGTTGTGACATATATTCAGCCGTTCAGTGTTACTAAATTATATTTATGTAAGTATACATGCACTAGCATTCGACAGTTTGGTGTCAGCAATATTTTTTTAAAGAAATCAATACTTTTATTTGGCAAGGATGCATCAATTAGATCAAAAGTGACAGTAAAGGCATTTCTAATGTTATAAAAGTTTATGGTTCAAATAAATAATGTTCTTTTGAACTTTCTGTTCATTAAAGACTACTGGGAAAAAAGTAGTACTGTACGCCCTCCACAAAAATATTAACTAAAATTAATATTAAATCTTACTCTTCTCTAGGTCAATAAAAATGACATCAGGAAGAAGGTACGGCGTCTTATGGGGAAATCTCACATTGGCCTCACACACAGTCAAGAGGTCAATGAAGTCCTGGACCGCCTCGCACATTTGGTGAGAGCCGGTTAAATGAAGAGTTACAGCTATTGCGTGAAAACCAGTAGCCAAATCAGGTGATGAGTGAATGATTAATCATTTGTTTTGTTGCAGAGTGGCCGGGAGCTTCCCATCAGGCCAAGTGGCAGCCGGCACATTAAGAAGCAGACATTCGTCGTGCATGCTGGGACTGATACAACTGGTGATATATTTTTCATGGAGGTATGGGTTTTGTGAGTCTGTGTGCCTTCTCTTTATTCCATATAACAAGTCTGCATGAAATCCAAATTGTATAAATGAGCATTCATTCCTTCTTTCCTCATCCTTGTGTGTGTTTAGGTGTGTGACGACTGCATAGTCTTGCGCAGTAACATCGGCACAGTCTATGAGCGCTGGTGGTATGAGAAGCTCATAAATATGACCTACTGTCCCAAGACCAAAGTGTTGTGTCTGTGGAGGAGGAACGGTCAAGAAACACAGCTTAACAAGTTCTACACCAAGAAGGTAGGACACACATCGATGTAAAGGCATACTGTAGTACACACACCACATACTTAAAAAATGTGACAGTCTCATTCTCAATTCACAAATTTTATATTGTTTCAGTACAGTCAGTGGAAATTGGAATCAGTCACTGTACTTCTCTTTCTCTGTTCCTGTGTGTTTGCTTGTCAAGTGTCGGGAACTGTACTACTGTGTTAAAGACAGCATGGAGCGTGCTGCCGCACGACAACAGAGCATCAAACCAGGTAAATTGTGCATCGTTGCACACAACCATTCAAGAGTTTTAGGTTTGTAGTTTTTTAGTTTTTTATAATTTTGGGGGAAAAAAGCCTCTTAGGCGCGCTTATTTGATCAGTAAACTGTTTTCTATTTGAATCCATTTTAAAATGTAATTTATTCCTTGATGCATGGCAAAGCTAAATTTTCAGCAGTCATTACTCCAGTCTTCAGTGTCACATGATCCTTCAGAAATCATTCTAATATGCTGATTTAGTACTCAAGAAATATTTATTATCATTCTTATTATTATCACGGCTGAAAAACAGTTGTGCTGCTTAATATTTTTGTTGAAACCATGAGACATTTTTAGAATTTTTGAAGAAATCTTTACAATCGCTTGTAAACAATTTATTGTGTCCTTTCTGAATAAAAACTATCAATTCGTACTGACCCCAAACTGTTGAACTGTAGTGCATGGGTTTGTAGGGTTAAATTAAGCTACAATGGACTGCTTTTGGCAGTCATCTAAATGAAAGTGGCCCAATTTACTCCTTGTATTATTTTATATATAATATCCCGCTTCTTGTTGTTGGAATAAACTAAGTTTTTTTTTTTTTTTCATTTCTCACTGCTATTTGCATTTTGTCATGTGTGTAGGTCCAGAGCTGGGAGGCGAGTTTCCAGTACAGGACATGAAAACAGGGGAGGGTGGTCTCCTTCAGGTCACGCTGGAAGGCATCAACCTCAAATTTATGCATAGCCAGGTAGGAGGTGTTGGCTTTATCACAACCATGACGAAGTGCTTGCCAGATTCAATACCACCCTTCCTCTCATTCTCATTCCATCCAATCCTGTTTCTCTTTTCTGCCACTTCTCGTCTGTATTCATCTCATCATCTCTCCAAGTCTCTTTTCCTTCCTCTCACTCTTTCTTTCTATTTGTGCCTGTCTTCCTTTGAGAATTTTTTTGGAACAACTGACAAAATAACAAGAAAATGCGCTAAAAAGTTACATAATCAATGTATGAAGCATTTGTTTTGATATTAGAATTTAAAATAAATTAAAATATGGAAAAAGTCTAAGTGTTGTTCCTAAAGAATCTCAAAGAGGAATAGCTGTTTTCTTTTTTCGTTGTTGTCCTTTGTTGTTTGGCTGGATGTTTATTTTTGGGTTGCATAATCACAAGCAGAGATTTACTTTTTCAAATGTCAGAACATTCCACCTGCTGTGTGTGTTAGTATGACGTGTTAATGGTCACGACGCCCAGCTCTGGTCCTTACGGTTTGTGAGTGTTGGTGTGATGTCGGTTTGTTGTGGTGTGCCAGAGGTAAGATGTAGATCCTTGTGCAAAACATATTCAAAATGTACAAAATACATTGTTGGGGAGATTGAAATAATACATTTTCTATTTAAAACCCATTTTAAAACCACTTTAGTGAGTTTTCATTCTAATACATTTAATTAACCAACTATATAAACATATGCTTTAAACTGACTCTAATGGGAGACAATCAGGTAATAGTTTTTAATAATACATATTTTATATATTCTACTTGAAGTGATTAAGACTGGAAAAGATCTGGAAAAGACTGGACCAATTATGCAAACCTTAACGAAGTAATTTTTTTATTTTTTTATTTCCAACATATGTCTTTTTCCTTGGTTATCTTAGGTTAGTCAAATGGTCACCGAAACTGTTCCGCAGAAGAAAGAGCTGGAATGACAGGCTTGGAACTAGATGAGCTTGACTAAATAATAACAAAATATTGCGATAAATTGAGGACATGGGTGCCTCGCTGTGGTCACTAGTCAATTACTTGATCTTTTAAAGAGTGCTAACGAGTAAAATGTCAGCAGAAGTTAAGTGCTACTGAAACTGTAAAAACTCATGTAGTGTAGTTGTGTGTGTTGTAATGGTTTTGGCACTGTTCTGTTTTGGCTGTAGGCATGTGTGAGGGAGCTGGTCCTCATTGCTGGTGGAGGAGGCATGGAGGGTAATGGGGTGGGAACACATCAGGGATTCAAAACTAATGTAAACATAATGGAAGATATTAACAGCTTATGTGCAAAGACTTTGTTCCTTCTGGATGGAATCAGCGGTTGTAGTTTAATACCGTAAGGGTGGGCTCGTAGCACCAGAGGGTGTTTTGTGCTCTTTTTGTCCAATAATAATCCAAACCGTTTCTCTCCCATGCTCTCTCCCCCTGCAAGGAGCGGAAGGTACACAACCTCTGCAGTCTTTGCTTTTTAGTGTACCATTTTTCATTTACTTTTTCTTTCTTTTCCTTGTACTATAGCTTTTCTGGCAGACGCCACTTTTTGTGTGCTTATTTTTTGATGTCTTTTGTATTATTTTCTTGTATTGTTTGGTTTCTTTTTGGTTTGTGTGTCTGTCTTTTTTTCTGATGATGGAATTTTCCATGGATGTCTTTGCATGGGCCCTTTCACCACGTAGGGGATCAGTGCCATGATTTCGTTCCCACTTTTGGTGCAAATGGTCACAGCTGAAGGGTTTATATTAGCTCTTTAGTCTTAAGTTCTTCAAAAATACATCTGTTATGCAAGTCTCCAAGTGCCTCAAGAACACGTCATAATCGAATAGTGTTGAACGAAGGCAGTTCTCCTTTTGGCTGGATAAGTATTGTATAGTGATTCTTTTGAAAGCGAGACTCTCCTAAGAGCTATGGTGTTGACTTGATTAATTTAATACAGTTTAAAAATGACAAAAAAATATAGATCTGATGTTATTTTTACTCTCAAGAAGATGAAGACCCTTAATGCTGCTCAGGTGTTGAAACTTTCACGGCTCTCCATTTGCGTCACTGGCCCATGTAATCCTGTCAACATGGAAACTTCTCTTTCTGTGCAGTCATATTTTAGTTCTGATAGCTTTTCAAAAGCTTGCTTATCATGTTCTTTCTTCGTTTCTCCCTAGTTTACAGTTACTAACTGTCCAGATTGTCATCTCTTCAAAAAATACTTTTTTTGTTTTCCCACAAGTGTGTGATTGAGTTGGTAACAGTGTGTCCTGTTGTTTTTTTGTTTGTTTTTGTTTGTTTTTAGGTTTTCATAGAGCTGAGTCACATTAAAAAGTGCAATACAGTGAAAGGAGTCTTTGTCCTGGAGGAGTTTGGTAATTACCCCCATTTTGATTCTAGGCCTGTACGTGACACAGCAATAACCCAGTCACATGAAGAGCAGAGAAGTTATCATGTTGAGTACTGTTAGATGTGGCGATCTGAACAACTGTTAGAGCTTTAGGAGCAAAGGCTATATATAAGCCAGCAGGACCGTTGTTTTTAGCTGTTGTTCCTGTAATGCACAGTCTATGAATGATGTTACATGAAACATAACGCCCAAAATGAACCAGATCTGCCTGCAGAATCCTGTTCCCCTTGGACCCAAAGCCATTCTATTGGCTGAGACAGTGGAGTAGTAATTATTAATATTATATTAATGTTAGAGTTAGAGTATTAACACCAAAGATTATATATTTAAGTATTAATGCTCATTACCTCCATTTGTACTTTGCCATCTAGAAATGCTCGCTTAACATTAATCTGTAAAAAAAACTAATTGTAATATAAATTTAATAAAATATTAAATGTGATCTTTAAACATAAATACATTCACTATCAATTGAATCAGCTCCATTTGAGATTATAGTTGTTTCCTTTGATACATCTTTTGGAGGAGGAGTCATAGGTTTTCATCAAGAATACTGCTTTAAGTGATGCTTCAACTAAAATTGTCAGTCTCCAGAATAGAAGTCTTTATAGAGTTAGAGAATACAAACCCGATTCCAAAAAGGTTGGGGCACTGTACAAATTACAAATAAAAAAGCAATGCAATAATTTACAAATCTCATAAACTTATATTTTATTCACAATAGAATATAGATAACATATCAAATGTTGAAAGTGAGACATTTTTGAAATGTCATGCCAAATACTGGCTCATTTTGGATTTCATGAGAGCTACACATTCCAAAAAAGTTGGGACAGGTAGCAATAAGAGGCAGGAAAAGTTAAATGTACATATAAGGAACAGCTGGAGGACCAATTTGCAACTTATTAGGTCAATTGGCAACATGATTGGGTATAAAAAGAGCCTCTCAGAGTGGCAGTGTCTCTCAGAAGTCAAGATGGCAAGAGGATCACCAATTCCCCCAATGCTGTGGCGAAAAATAGTGGAGCAATATCAGAAAGGAGTTTCTCAGAGAAAAATTTGAAGAGTTTGAAGCTATCATCATCTACAGTGCATAATATCATCCAAAGATTCAGAGAATCTGGAACAATCTCTGTGCGTAAGGGTCAAGGCCAGAAAACCATACTGGATGCCCGTGATCTTCAGGCCCTTAGACGGCACTGCATCACATACAGGAATGCTACTGTAATGGAAATCACAACATGGGCTCAGGAATACTTCTAGAAAACATTGTCGGTGAACACAATCCACCATGCCATTCGCTGTTGCCGGCTAAAACTCTATAGGTCAAAAAAGAAGCCATATCTAAACATGATCCAGAAGCGAAGGCGTTTTCTCTGGGCCAAGGCTTATTTAAAATGGACTGTGGCAAAGTGGAAAACTGTTCTGTGGTCAGACGAATCAAAATTTGAAGTTCTTTTTGGAAAATTGGGACGCCATGTCATCCGGACTAAAGAGGACAAGGACAACCCAAGTTGTTATCAGCGCTCAGTTCAGAAGCCTGCATCTCTGATGGTATGGGGTTGCATGAGTGCGTGTGGCATGGGCAGCTTACACATCTGGAAAGGCACCATCAGTGCTGAAAGGTATATCCAAGTTCTAGAACAACATATGCTCCCATCCAGACGTTGTCTCTTTCAGGGAAGACCTTGCATTTTCCAACATGACAATGCCAGACCACATACTGCATCAATTACAACATCATGGCTGCGTAGGAGGATCCGGGTACTGAAATGGCCAGCCTGCAGTCCAGATATTTCACCCATAGAAAACATTTGGCGCATCATAAAGAGGAAGTCTTTATGTCTAAGACAGTCTTTAAGTCTAAGACAGTTGAGCAACTAGAAGCCTGTATCAGACAAGAATGGGACAACATTCCTATTCCTAAACTTGAGCAACTTGTCTCCTCAGTCCCCAGACGTTTGCAGACTGTCATAAAAATAGGAGGGGATGCCACACAGTGGTAAACATGACCTTGTCCCAACTTTTTTGAGATGCGTTGATGCCATGAAATTTAAAATAAACATATTTTTCCCTTAAAATTATACATTTTCTCAGTTTAAACATTTGATATGTCATCTATGTCGTATTCTGAATAAAATATTGAAATTTGAAACTTCCACATCATTGCATTCTGTTTTTATTCACAATTTGTACAGTGTCCCAACTTTTTTGGAATCGGGTTTGTAACTAAACCATGAAGAGATTTTAGAGACCGGTGCTTTTGGAGATATGTACAATGAAGGGTGGTGCAGTGTACTGTATGAAGTCTCTTCTGTAGTCATAGAGTCGGCTCTAGACTGGGTTAGTGCTGTGTCTTTGTGCTTCCTTTTTGTAATCCGCCCCTCATCTTTGCTGCTATGAAAACCTTCATTCTCCAGCAGGTAAAGTGCTGTCACCTTTATCTTCTTCTCTTTCTTAACCTGTCCTCCTCATTTAACTCTACATCTGCCATCATCTCTCATACATCCCTTTTCACCACTAATGGCTGTCGACTGCTCATCTGCACTGCACTGCCAGATGATGTCAGATGTCGCTTCTCCTACACTCGAGTTTATACACTCATGCCTGTAGTAAAAGTCATTCCATAAGTGATGCAAAAACCCAGCAGACCCAGGATTTCCTTTCAAATTTAACTTTCAATGATATTCCCTTTCTTGCTTTCTCTCTCTCTCTCTCTCTCTCTCTCTCTCTCTGATTTCTCCTTCTATCCCCCACCACTTTGTATCTTTTTTCCTCTGGCTTTCTTTCTGCTCCTTGAGCCTGCCTTGATTCAGTTCCCCATTGCATAAGAGTTTCTCAGTCTTGTGGGAAACGTCTACTGATGATAAATCCTGTTCAGTCATATGATCTTTGAGTGCTGCTCCTCTGCTGCAAGATTCAGTGCTCTGTAGCTCTGTCTGAAATGTGCAGGGGTCAGATATAGATTATTAATATTCATTTGTCATGGGCCGTATGTATGCCTCCCCTCTTGTCTCTCTCTCTCTCTGTCTCTATCACTCTTTCTTTCTCGCGGTTTCTGCCCCTTGCCCTTGAATATTTTATATTTGTTATTCCACTTCTGTTTAACTTTTTATTTTGTGTTTTGCACTGGGATTTGCAGTTCCTGAAACTAAAGAAGTGGTGATCCATAAGTACAAGACTCCTATGGTAAGATTTCAGTATTCATAAAGTACAACACAGTAGAGCTGGGTATCAATACAGATGTCCAGATTCAATTAACAGGCTCTTAACTTGTTGCAGTATCTGATTTCAATGTTTTTAAATATTCCAATAGTCAATATGTTTAAATATCATTAAAGTAATTGTTTTATGAGTAAGGCTACACTACGAGCGAAGTCACATCTTGTAAGATTGACACTGTTATTGAACAGAACTGAATCAATACTGAACTGATTCAAGTTGAATAACAGACAACTTTTTTCCCTTTTGGGGAATTGCTTATAGCAGAATTGAATTGATGATCTTCATTTATTTATCTGACCTGAACAAACGCTGAACTGACTTGAGCTAAATAATTAGACTATTGTCTTTTGCTGCTGCTGCTTTACAGCAGAACCTGGATTTTTGCCATAGTTGAGTTTGCATAATTGATTTTCCTGTTCATCACTATAAAGCTGCTATGATCCAATCTGTATTTTACAAAGCGTTGACTTGATTTGACTATACTAATCCAGCTTTATGTTTCTGATTAAAAAGTAGGGATGCACCGAGACCACTTTTTCCAGACCTGGCCGATACCGATACTTTTCTTTTTGGTACCTGCCGATACCGAGTACCGTATTCATTGCATGTATAATTTTTTTTAAATACTGGGTATACAGAAACCCAAAAGAATATGTATAATGTTCGTTGGCTTAGTTCATTTAGCAAATAGATATTTCCTTCAGATATTTTCGCACTTAATTATTCCAATTAAAATATATTCTACAAGCTTTTGTTTCTTTCACTATTTTTTTTTTTTGCCCTATGGCACTTTATATTTAAGTTAATAGCACATTAGGCTCAGTACTGTAATCACAAGACTTTTTCCTGTTATAATGCAAGGAATCACTTTTTATGTATAAATCTTGTAAAAGCGATGAACATATTTTCTGAAACATAAGTCGCATTTTTTATCATCTCGACAAGCTTGCGCATTTGTGCCGACACACCCTCAATCAACTCAGCATGCTTTGCTTATCAGCTCACGCACATCAGCTATACAGGTGTGAATATTGAATGTTTAACATTATATTAATTACATGTACTTCATAGATATCGTTAATCTCTATTAACTCTATTAATCTCTATTAAGGATCGGATCAATACCGATACCAGTATTGGAGAGACTTGGTGTTGTTTCAAAACTAAGGGAAATATATATCGGCATTGGCTATCAGCCAAAATTATTTGAAAAATATCGGAAATCGGCAAAAATCTAATATCGTGCATCCCTAATTTTACAGTGTGACACTAATGAAAAGTAGTACAGAAAATACCGATATAGAAGAAGAAAAAACATGCTTGGGATTTTAAGAATGACGTTCAAATAACGATTGCAGTTAACCAGGAAATCAATCTTTTTACCCAGCCCTACAATATGGTATAGAGCGATGTGTTTTTTTATGTTAACTGTTCTGTCTTGAACAGGCACACCAGATCTGTTACTCGGTGCTCTGCCTCTTCTCCTACATGGCAGCGGTCAAGGGGAAAGAGTCAGAGGGCAAGCCCAAGATGCTGTCCCCACGTCCACTACCAAGCTAGCACACTTCTCTCCTATGTTTACTTCAACCCTTCAGCTCCTGAACTCCTTGCAATACTACTCCTGTTCAATACAAGCTGACACTCCTGCCAAGCTCCTTTTAAAGACCTCTGCTCTTGTACCGATTCAAATGTAGATGCATTCACATATTCAACACATTCGTCCTAAAAGAAACAACCTGTTCATATAATGTATCTGATATAATATTCCAGTCCTTGGACACTAAATTGCTGGCATTTCACTCTCATAATATGGACCAACCAGAAGAACAGACTTTGACTACTATCGGTTGACGTCCTCACATTTGTACACTTTTATTTATTTCAATAAGAGGCATTTTGTTGCATGCAGGTCCCATGCGCAGCTCTTGCGAGTTGGTGCTGGCATGCAGACATGAGGCAAACGTCTTTCCCCTCTTCAACCCCCTCTGATATCAGTCAACAGGCTGTGTATTTAATATTTATGTGCTAAGTTGTACTGTAAATTCCAGTCTGTTCTGTGTGTGGTGGGTGAAATGTTCAAGTCTTTGCAATCTAGACCTGCCACGTATGAGGGGTTTGCCTTAACTGTCCATGACGGAGCAGCTGTCCCATTCGTAAATGTTCCATTCGCCCTCCTCCACCTGCTGTAAGTGGTCTAAGGTCTGTGTATCTCTTTAGCTCAAAAGGCTCAAACTGCTGTACTAGTTCTGCTGTAAAGTTCCCTGTCTGTGAACTGCTGTGTTAAATTTGCATGTCACTGGAAAAAAAAAATGAATATTTAAAAAAGGAATCTGTACATCTCTGAAGCAATGCTGAAAAAGCAACTAAAATGTTTAGGAAAAACTGTAGTTTGTTTTCTAGACGTGCAATACTGTCACTAGTGGGTACCAAGAACAAGTCCAGTCATGTCCTCAGAGTTCATCCACTGTCCTCCTGTGTTCATAATGAGGAGACCAGAGAGCAGATCAGGCATCATGTTTTCTGTTCATTTGTTGTCATTATTTTGACACAGCAATGAAAAAAGGCATTATTAATCTATAAGGTATAATTAATATATTAAGGCATTATTAATCCATAAGACAGCTGCATTTGTTTAAATAGTGATGGAAAAGTCTCATGTCCAAAATGTCCTGTTTGAAGTGTCCTCTTCCTGTTTGTTGTGTGTGTGTGTGTGTGTGTGTGTGTGTGTGTGTGTGTGTGTGTGTGTCTATGGGATTGTGTGTATTTGTGTTAGAAACACAGATGGCAAGAGATTGTGTCTGTTCATAGAGGTGCAGATTTTCTCTTTCATCTTTTTGACTACTAGATTTGGCAGTACAGCTGTCACATTTACATATTTTAATGTTATTTTATGTTTTGCTCACATTTTTAATAATTTAAATGTATGAAGTGTTATTTTGCATCTCCAATAAATTCAGTTGTTGAAAGCAGACTGTAAATTGACTTGAGCCCACTCAATATTGGTTTAGAGATGTAAATAGCACAAAACTGATTTCCCAGAGTCCAAGTCTCCCAAAACGGATGTTTTGAGTTGGACAGTGGATCAGGTCTGTTGTTTGAAAGTGTGAGAGAGATACAGTTGCACATTATTTGGGCTTTCATTTTAGTCTGTATTGTTTAGAACAAGAGGGAAAGGAAAAAATAGAGACATGGATGTAAATATTTCAGCATTTAAAAATATTTATAGAACCTGTACAGCTTTGGCAATATGAAAATAAAAGATGTCCAACCCGATTCTGTGACTGTGCATATTGTTACTGCATGAATTACAATTGTTATTCAGTGGTCACATAATTTTTTTTATTATTAAGGAATTATATTTGCCTCTTGAATTTTTTTCTGAAAAAATTAAACTGTTTATTTAGCTTTTAAAAAGCCATTTGTCAAATACTTTAATTGGATAACTTACTTTAAAATCATCAAATATAAATTCAAAAACTGTCCCAGCAGATGTATAACCACAGCACGTTAGTTTTTGTGTAAGTGCATGAATGAAAAAGAAATGTGACAACTCTGTATATTACAAATGTATTTTATTGGCATTTTTGAAAAAAAAAAAGAATCCCTGTCAGAGTCCTCCTAAATCATTGCAACACTTCAGCTCAAGCATATATATATATATTTCTTTTTTTATAAACATTGCATTGTTACGTGGAGGCCCATCCAAAAAAGCTCACTGGAGGTGTTCAAAATTTTTAAATATCATTGTGTATTTACAAAAATAAATGAGGCTATAGCATGTTTGCAACTAATTTACTAATTAGAGTCATTAGCCACATGAGCTATATTTGCATTGTTGCTGCATTAGGACAAATTGGCCAGTATTTCTTTCTTTAAAAATGTCATATTTGAGGCCTTTCAAGTATCAAAGAGCTTAATGTCTACTGCACGTGACAATCAGTATTCAAGTACTGATGAACTATCCAATCTCCATACAGTATATCAAAACAGAGACCCTTTGTTTTGGACATCAGCTTATAAAAAATGTTGTACCACTAGAAACATTTTTCTCTTTAAGAGTCAATATCTCATCATTGGCCGAACTACTATTTACAATAGAAGCAACTATAAATTGAATGGTTCATTAGAGAATAAAAGGGGAAACTACTAACTACCATTAATCATGATTGGTCTTACAAGAATGTTTATGTGAAGGAGAGGGAAAAGTACTGACTGTTAAAACAATAATCCCTGTTAGACAAACGAAGGTTGGCAAAATTTTTTAGTTCTGTTGACACCATATGTGAAATACACAAAAGCTAAAAGGGAAAATTCTATACATCACAAACTAAATCTCAAACTGTGCCAGAGATGTCACTTTTGTTACAACACGGACTAACTAATGAAAACATTAGTGCTTCAGAATAAACCCATTGTATTAGTTCAAACTAGTACCATATTTTGAGCAGTTGTCCATACATATGCTAAACATTTAGTTTTAAACAAAATTTCACAATCACTTGTGATCGTCATTAACATTAACATAGTAAGACTAAACCCGAATTGTCTCTGGCAAACTGTCCCTTATACCAAAGAACAAATAATACATCAAGACAGAAAATGACTGTACTTTGTAAGTGCAAGAAAGAGCTGTAGACTCCCAAGAGACCTTCAGTAAAAGCTGCAATTATAGTATTATATTAACTACAGAAGAACAAATATCCACTTGCCAAAACTGAAATGCCCAACAGAAATATCCCTAGGCCCTGAAGCTTTCTAGAGCAAAGAGATGTTTTTAAAGTTGTCAAGAAGCAACACTAGCCCAAAACCAGAGGAAAGATTAGACATCAACTTTGCTTCCTATCATAACTGTCACTGTAGTGTGGAGGATGAAGAGAGGTGTCTAGCTATCTCCACGGACAGCTTTCCGAAGGATCCTGAGACGGGACATGACCTCATCCCAGTCCAGATATGCTCCTTCAAGATGTCTTGAGTTCTGACCTCGTGACAGGTAGCTCTTTCGGCCATGCAACAGACGCCAGTTATCGAAGGTCACCAAGTCACCTGCACAGAGATGAAATGAACAACCAGCATCAGTCCCATATTTATACATGCAATGTCATATGTGACCGTGGACCACAAAACCAGTCTTAGGTCGCTGGGGTATATTTGTAGCAATAGCCAAAAATACATTGTGTGGGTCAAAATTATCGATTTTTCTTTTATGCCAAAAATCATTAGGATATTAAGTAAAGATCATGTTCCATGAAGATATTTTGTAAATTTCCTACTAATATATTAAAACTTCCTTTTTGATTAATATGCATTGTTTGTTTTTTTTGCACCCTCAGATTCCAGATATTCAAATAGCTGTATCTCAGCCAAATATTGTGCTATCCTAACAAGCCATACATCAATGGAAAGCTTATTTATTTATTTGGAAAAATTTACCTTTCTGACTGGTTTTGTGGTCAAGGGTCACATATTTGTATATTTAGTAAGAAGGCTAGCAGCAAAGGGAAAGCTTTTGGTAATCAAAATACTTTAAATATAGGATAATTCTAGTGAACATTTTTGAAAATCCTGGCACTAGATTTAAAATGGAAAAGTTTCCAAAGCCTGAGTCTAATCCCAAATTCATAAACCTAAAACCCTTCATCTTTGCCTATTATGCAATTATGACTGTCAGCTATAATACAAATGTCAGCTATAACAACCGTAATCTGACTAGGTGAACTGTGTGGCTGTTTCTGACCACACTGACCTGGTTCCATTCTGTATGTGAACATGTTTTCAGGCCTGCTGAGCAGCTCCACAAAGGCCTTTAGAGACGAGTAGAAAGGCTGAACCTGACGCACAGGCATATCCAGCACCGAGTCTCGTGTGGCATTGTTATAGTTGATCCTCGTCACCCGACCCTCAGAGTCCACACTGCACATTACATACAAGCTTGTATTGAAAGTTACCAGGATTTATGAGAACTACTACAGTGTATTGCTGTTGTTTAGAATTGCATGGGAAAGAGCAACCACAGTACAAAACAGTACAGCTTAAGCTGGTTTGCTGGTTTTAGCTGGTCACAGCTGGTCAGCAGACTGGTTTTAGAAGGATTTTGGCCTCTTCTTTAGCTGGTCAAGCTGGTCTTACCTGGTCAGGCTGGGAAACCAGCTAAAACCACCTGCTTCCAGTTTAAACCAGCTAAGACCAGTCAACCATCTTAGGCTGGTTTTAGCTGGGGGTTTTTCAGCAGGGTTGTGTTACACTGAAGGTGGGGGGAAAAACTGATGACAAATGTATAGCCTAATAAACGCATTAATTTGTAGAAATGTTCTATAACTGACCAAGAGATGGTGCTGTTTTACATTAGTTTCGTATAGTCAGTGTTGCTGACGATGAGAACTAATCCATTGCATTAGTTATGCGTGATTATGCGAGTATGTATGCGTCTGCTGGAGCCACAGTCTGTCTTACTCTATAATGTGGTTTTTGGACTGCACACTGAAGTCACAGTAGTCAGCACCGCTGTCTGTGAAATCCACCCTGAGAGAGGAGAGGATGTTAAACGCCTCAGGATCCTCTCTACGGAGCTGCTCCGCCATGTGAAACCCATCAACCACTTCACTCTCTCCGCCCTGATCAGCCTGACGGACACAATGCAGGAACTGCACCTACAACCAGAGGAATTACAACAGCAGTCCTCTCGTGAAATTAATCATTTATTCGATTATTTATTTAGGGTGTAGTAATTCTAATTAGCTTAATCTATTAAAAAAACACACACAGTGAATGCAAGTCCCCTCATGATCTAAAGAATGCATATATTCACCTTAATGAGTAACACAGCACAGTATGGTTGGTATGTATATATATATATATGTGTGTGTGTGTGTGTGTCAGTCCTTGTCTTGTGTTTCCCCTCCTCCCGTGCCCATATTTGGCCTTCCTGTTCCTGTCCTCGTTTGTTTTCATTAGTTTAATTAGTCCCTAGCCCTGTGTTTGATTAGTCCACACCTGTTCCTTGTTTTCCTAGTGTTCTTAAACCCTGTGTTTCCCTGCCTCTGTGTCCAGTCTGACCGTCAAACCCCTCTCTTCAGTTGATGTCTCCACGGTTCCTGTGATTCCTAAGTTTGCTTCATTAAAGTCTGTGTTGAAGAGAAGTTGCTCGCCTCTGCCTTTCCCTGCTCCCAGAGGGAGCGTGACAGAAGACTGGACCTATACAACGTAACTATGGCTGAAGACAGGCTTTGGTGTCTGCGGCAGGATGGTCGGGATTTGGTAAGGTATGTTGAGGAGTTTCTTGAGCTTTCCAACGAGGTGAGCTGGATTGACGCCTCGCTCGGTGTGTGTTTTCGGTTTGGGTTGGACAAAGATGTCATCAGCTGCGATATCCCCACGTCCAGTTTTTCCCTTATCGGGCTGATAAATTATGTCCTCAATGTACATGGCATTGATTTCGAAGTCGAAGAATGTCAAACCGATCTTCGTCCAACCCGAGAACAACCCGGCCTCACCAGCTCACCGCTCGCCAGGACCCTCCACATGCCCTGCCAAATGTTCCGGCCACCCAACTCTTCCCAGCACTGCTGCTGTCCTCAGCCCAGAGCACCCCCGCAACCCCGCGCTTCAAGAGCGCCCTCCTGAGTTCCCGCTGGTTCCGTCCAGCCCTCCTGAGTTCCCGCTGGTTCCGTCCAGCCCTCCTGAGTTCCCGCTGGTTCCGTCCAGCCCTCCTGAGTTCCCGCTGGTTCCGTCCGGCTCTCCTTCGTCTCCGCTGGTTCCATCCAGCCCCGCGCCTCCCGAGCGCCCCCAAGTGTCCGCGCTTCCAGAGCGCCCCCAAGTGTCCGCGCTTCCAGAGCGCCCCCAAGTGTCCGCCCTCCCGTGCCGGCTCCACGCACGCGCCCTCCCGTGCCGGCTCCACGCACGCGCCCTCCCGTGCCGGCTCCACGCACGCGCCCTCCCGTGCCGGCTCCACGCACGCGCCCTCCCGTGCCGGCTCCACGCACGTTCCCGCTGGTTCCGTCCAGCCCTCCTGAGTTCCCGCTGGTTCCGTCCAGCCCCGCGCTGCAAGAGCGCCCCCAAGTGTCCGCGCCTCCCGAGCGCCCCCAAGTGTCCGCGCCTCCCGAGCGCCCCCAAGTGTCCGCGCCTCCCGAGCGCCCCCAAGTGTCCGCGCCTCCCGAGCGCCCCCAAGTGTCCGCGCCTCCCGAGCGCCCCCAAGTGTCCGCGCCTCCCGAGCGCCCCCCAGTGCCGGCTCCACGCACGTGCCCTCCAGTGCCGGCTCCACGCACGTGCCCTCCTGAGTTCCCGCTGGTTTCGTCCAGCCCTCCTGAGTTCCCGCTGGTTCCGTCCAGCCCCGCGCTGCAAGAGCGCCCGTCAGAGTCCGCGCTGCAAGAGCGCCCGTCAGAGTCCGCGCTGCAAGAGCGCCCGTCAGAGTCCGCGCTGCAAGAGCGCCCGTCAGAGTCCGCGCTGCAAGAGCGCCCGTCAGAGTCCGCTCCTCTGTGGCTCCCAGGGGGGAGCCTCCCCAAGAAAATTTTGGGGGGGGGTAAGAGGGTCACAGCCTGTGTGGCCGGGCCAAGGGCCAAGGCCACAGAACCCCTCAGGCCTGAAAAAAATAGGCCGTGGCCTCCCGAGTCCCCTGACCCGCCGTGGCCTCCCGAGTCCCCTGACCCGCCCTGGCCTCCCGAGTCCCCTGACCCGCCCTGGCCTCCCGAGTCCCCTGACCCGCCCTGGCCTCCCGAGTCCCCTGACCCGCCATGGCCCCTGGAACGGGCACCGCCCTGGAGGCCTCCAGAGCGCCCACCCCCCCCTCCCCATTGGATGGTGTTAGGCGTGAGGACACGCCTTCCGGAGGGGGGCGTAATGTCAGTCCTTGTCTTGTGTTTCCCCTCCTCCCGTGCCCATATTTGGCCTTCCTGTTCCTGTCCTCGTTTGTTTTCATTAGTTTAATTAGTCCCTAGCCCTGTGTTTGATTAGTCCACACCTGTTCCTTGTTTTCCTAGTGTTCTTAAACCCTGTGTTTCCCTGCCTCTGTGTCCAGTCTGACCGTCAAACCCCTCTCTTCAGTTGATGTCTCCACGGTTCCTGTGATTCCTAAGTTTGCTTCATTAAAGTCTGTGTTGAAGAGAAGTTGCTCGCCTCTGCCTTTCCCTGCTCCCAGAGGGAGCGTGACTGTGTGTGTGTGTGTGTGTGTGTGTGTGTGTGTGTGTGTGTGTGTGTGTGAACTCACTCCAGGTGGATGGTGCAGAGCAGGGTAATCTGTGTGCAGGCTCAACTCTCCAGAAGTGTAGGCAACATTGTTAGCCATGGGCTTGTCCTGCACTTGCCATGTGTGTCTGTGAAATCACAGAGGGGGGCGATGGATCAGAACAGGTGACTATGGGCTTGTAAAGTTTTACTGCATTTCTCCATTTATTTATTGTAGGAAACCACAGCAGTAAAATGTTTACTTGATTTAGTATGGTCTTGAGAGTAAATTTAAAGACTAAGGAACCTCTTCAATGAACAAAGCAGACATTTTTGTTATGGCAGTGCAAGAAATAGTGATTGTTTTTTTTTTGGTAGTGAATTCTTGAAACTACTCACTGCAAAGCAAAAATGACTACTTGTAATTACTAATTTGGTCTTTTATTTTTGAAGTAAATCTGTGTAAATTAAGCTTGTTTTCAAAAAATATATCATTATATTTATTCATATATAGATTATATAATCCATATTTGCTTTTTTATTGTTTCTTGAAGTCTTTAACAAACAATTAAAAAAAGCAAATATGGATTATATAATGTTACAGAAATCACTGTTTTCTTATCCATAACCAGCCTTTTTGATTCAGTTAAGTTCTTCAGACACTTAAAAAAAAACTTCTTTACTCTGTGCTCACAAAAAAGCAGGTTTGGTAACCTAGACTAATTTTAGATTTCTATAAAAAAATTAAAATATTTTTTTTTCTTATCAAGTTGAAAACAAAGGAAAGAGGAGTGTTTGTGGCTTTTCAAAAGGAAATGAGGCAGATTAGTGGTATCAATAAGACTACATTAGACACCAGAATCCTCCTCCTTCAGTCTGAAGATCCCTAGCCAGTGAAATCTTAATTTGGCAAATGCAGTGCTTTTTGTTCCAGTCTGGGTCAGATGAAGCTGCTTTTTGGCCCGTTTGAACGAGCTCCAGGGGCTAGTGCAGTGTTAAATCATTCAGCCTGTCACTTAACTGTTGTCAGCTGAGAGGGAGTTCACATGCATGGATTTGTGATTAGAGCCAGAAGCTCACAGTGTGTCTGTCTCTGTTCTGTCTCTTCTCTCCAGCTCCTCTATCTGTCTGTCCTAGGCTGTGGTTTCCATTCACTCATCCTTACTTATTAAAAATGTTCTCTGCATGATCTTGTGAGAGGCTTTGGTGTTTGGCAAGAAAATGAATCAGAATCTCAATGGTTTTTGACTAATAAAATGGACTCAGTGAGTCTAGAGCAATGGAACAAGTTTAACTGAGCGTAAAAGCAAAGCTCTTTCACATCATTTCCTATTCATTCAGATGCCGTCAGAGGCAGTTTTTTTTTTTCTTTGAAAACAGAACCAAAAGTAAAAGTAAACAAAATACCTAACAACATACCAATGCCAAGTATAAAGACAGGTTAAGGTCATTTATTGAAATTTATTGAAAACGCAAGTTTTGGCGTTTTGGCGTTTGAGAAACTAGCTATGTATAGTTTGGGGTCAGTAAAATTTTATTTTTTTGGAAGAAATTAATACTTTTGTTCAGCAAGAAAGCATAAAGTGAATCAAAAGTGACAGTACAGACAATAACAGAAAACATGCTTTTAAAAAATACTATTCTTTTTGAACTTCACAATATTACTGTTTTTGCTGTATTTCTGATTAAATATTGCAGCCTTGGTGAGCATAAGAGACTTTCAAAAACATTATCTAAAAATTCTTACTGACCCCAAACTTGCAACACCAAAAAAAAATCTCATGAAAAAAAATGTGGTTATAAGATGCACCTGGTCCTTTAAAATGACCTTGTATTCGTTGGCTGTTGGAGAGAATCCCCAGACCTAACAAGACGGGTGCCCTGACTACTACACATCTCCTACCACTTTTTCAGTAGGTTGAGGGACTTTTTATTTCCTTCAATTATAAACCTGTCCAGATGTAATGCATTAGGGTGGAAGATCAGACCACATTACTCATCACACCATATTTCGTTTTCCATGAATGATGGGTTTGTGCCCTTTGCAGCAAGTTATTTGTCTGTCTTTGTAGATGTTGGAGTGAGAATGGCAGTTCTGACATAAATGGTAGTTTTGCACAATTTTGGTGTAAACGCAGTTACAGATGTTCAAAATCAGTTTGACAATTTCTGAAATGGTATTTGAGAAACTTACAGTACTACCACGGAGTTTGTAAATGCAGTTTGACCAGGTTTGAAAAGTACATAATTATTTTTCATATAGTTTCCAGTGACAGACTACATATTTTAACATATATTTTGCACTACGCAAATAGGCAGTCCATCTAGAACTTATTGATCATTGGGTAAATAGTAATACTAGTTTTCAGTATGATAATGACTCCTATTACTCCACTGTTTCCAAGTCGGCAGTATTAAAATGGCAGTTTTTTTTGCTACTTCTGTTTATGTCTTTGCTCACTAAATGGTTGAATCATTATGATTATCTAAAAATAGACATTTCATTGCTTTAATTAGAGTGCTGCCAAAGCTATCGTCCATACCCGTAAAAGGTGAGGCGCAGATAGCCAATCCTCTGACTCAGTCTGGCCACCTGGCCCTGCTCTGTCGGCGCCCCCCTCAGGTAAACAATGCCAATGCGTCTAAGAGCCTCTAGCCAGGCCAGGGCAGCCTTATCATCATGTAGAACTTCCTGAAAGTCAGCTGTGGGGATCTGCAGACTTGAATCCCAATATTCACGCTCTGAAACACAGATACACATATAAATAAACATTACAATGCACAACAGATAAATATCACAGAGCAATAACACAACTTAGTGTTGCGTCATGAAGTGTAAAGAAACAGAAACCTAATTTTCAATATTTTATATTTTTTAATGATTTGATCAATTATTTGGTTTTTGTTTTTAGCAACTCATAAACCTCTTGAAGTTACACCACAAAAAAACCTAGCTCAGGAAACTCTGCATTAGAAGGTCCAGTTTTAAAATAAAAAGCAGCGGTGGCTCAGGTCTATATAATTATGACGGAATGATGTCAGCATTACTCAAAAAGTAGCTAAAATCATTTCCGAGCTAAACATGTTTCTCTCTGAACTGATTGGTCAGAACACTGTGTGAGGGCCTGCATGTTTGGAAAAGTACTGTTGGAAAACTCTGGTTCTTATGTCTACTTTCACAGACGGGGCCTCTAGAGAAGTGAGCATTTGAGAGCAAGCGTTCTGCACTTAAGTCTGTAATTCACTGCTTGGACCTCACCCCGCACCTCTTTCTCAGCTTCTCTCAATTTAGAAAACTGTTCCCACTGGAGAATTTGTCACAGTTGAGAGTCCAGAGACAAATATAGTACAGGACCAGCAAGTGAAAGAAAAGAACTCCTAACCGATTATTTCCCGATTTAAGTCATCTACACTACCATTCATTAGTCTGGGGTCAGAAAGAAAAAAAAATGAAATGAACACTTTTATTCTGTGAGGATGTATTAATTTAATTAAGAGTGACAGTAAAGACATTTATAATGCTATAAAGTGTGATTAATTGAAACTTATCCTGAAAAACACAAAAGCACAACTGTTTTTAACATTAAGGCAATTTGAGCTCCAAATCAGCATATTAGAATGATTTCTGAAGGATCGTTTGACATTGAAGACTGGAGTAATTGCCATCAATAAATTACATTTTAAAATGTATTTCAGAGGTATAGACATACCTCAACAGGATAAATAAAGTTTGTAGATTCCAGACCTCAACTATAGATAGAAGTCACAATGCCAACACAGCAGACACACATGCAGGATATCCATGGTGATGAGCACAGATATAAGAGCTGTCTCATTGTGGCTCATAACAAACATACTCATAAAAATACAAATAAAGGTAAAAGGCTTGAAATTTGAACGATGAAAGATGTTTAAGAAACCTGTTAGAAAACAGTTATTGATGCATTTCTGTTTGGCATCACTAGAGGCACTGCAATGAAACATGGCCATTTGTTTACTACTGAATGCATTTGCTGGACTCGCCAGACTACAAAAATGGTATTTTGTTGATACCAACCATAGTTAATAAAATGTGTAGTTTCAAGTTGACAAAATACATTGAAAACAAATTAGTCATGATATACACGGACATGCAGTATGAATATGCAATCATATAAACGTGCAAATCAAGTTAATGCAAACAAGACCAAAATTGACTGACACATAAGGCAAAGAAAACACCCACAATCTCACAGCAATATTGAGGTTCTGGTATGAATTTGATCAAAAAAAGAGAGGGAAAGCGAGTGAGCTGGGCACTGGTCCCAGGGTGAAGTAGTTCAGTCAGTCCAGGTCAGTAATGTTCAGCTCTTATAAGCGTGTAATGTGTAATATTCTCTGTCTCACTGACATACTAGGGTTTCCTGGCAGTGCTAATGTCGACTTCAGAGCCAGAGATTAATATCATGCTATCATTCTGTCCAGCTGCGGCTTCTGAGACACTTTAATAAAAATTGACATTATGTTTCAATGACCCTTTCAGTCTCTAAAACAGATGGAAACACGTACATTTATGCACACAAAGGCATGCCGGAAAAGAAAGGTGTCGGCTTATGTGTGCTTGAACAGTTTCCTTCAGCATTGCCTCTGTGATTTTTCCAGCTATGGTAATGTGAAGCCGTGGCTGCTGTAGCTGGCAGGCAGCTACATCCAGTCAAGCTCTGTCAACAGAGTCCCTACTGAGAGCTCAGCACAGAGCAGAGTTCACGAAGAACAGGACAGACAGAAGCTCACAACCAGAGTACAAACCACTTACAGAGATAATTTCCAAATGAGATATGGAAAATAGATTTATATGATTTGAGTAACTCAATTTGCATGTGCGCAGCATCTTATATTCAGTTAATGTCCCAGGCGCTTCTCAAGAAAATGAAGTAAGACACCTCTTTTGAGTCAAGCCATTAGTTTTCCATAAGCCATTTGGAAAAATAAGGTTTTAAAAGTACCCCTTCAACTGTTATTTAAGTAATCTTAATCTTTGGCCTGTGCCAGTGAGGTCTTTTTCAGTGTGGGAAGAGTGAACTGTTTTTCATCTAATGCAGCAATGTGACTGTTTTGCTGTTTTTGAACTTAGACAGGAACAATGTGGTCTTGGTGCTCTGAAGGATCATGATGTCATTGTACGCATGATGTCAGCTGAACCAGGACATGGTGTGACCGCAGTAAAGCACACTTGTGCCCTCTTGTAAATGAGACACTACAGCCACACTAGAAAAACTCCTTTAAGTGAATCAGTTCACTGGGTCATAAAAATCCTAGTGTGAGATATACCTAGTGTGACCTAATTCAACCTAACTACCTGTTCGCTCAAACGTCATAATATATACTGTATATGTTAAGCAAAAGAGACATGACAATCATTTCAATTTAAAATAACTTTCTATTGTAATCTTACTGTATATTTTAAAATGCTTTTTATTTTTGGGATAAAAAAGCTGAATTCAGCCAACACTCCAGCCAGTGGCGCATGATCCTTTAGAAACCTCACATTTCTTATTCTAATCAATGCTAAAACAGTTCTGTTGCTTTCAACAGTTCAACAGAAAAGCACTTATGTAAAATAAAAATGTCCTCTAAGATTATAAATGTCTTTACTGTCATTTTTGATCAAGGATCAATGCATCCTTATCTTTTAAAAACGTTTAAATTGCAATACTTCTACACAGCAATTTTGCTTCACCTCTAAAGAAATACCACAAAAATAAGCCACTTGCACTGCATTATATAAAACTTGGAGTTAAAAATGGACACAAAACGGTCCTTCTCATTTGTAGAGAGATTGAGTAACACCATGAAGGTCACGTCAGTTGTCTACAAATGGTGCTAACCTGCCAGGAAATGGCAAATGTCATATTACTGCCCAAGACAGACGTGTTATAGCAAGGTGAGAGCTTTACAGGCCTCTTTCAAGCAGCTTGAAGACAGTTTATATGGGAGGTCTTAAAACAAGGGGCAGAACTGTCAAATTATGTGCCAGTTAAGGAGCTTTGTTAAACACATGCAAGCTTTGTGTGTTTTACACCTCAGCTAGAAACAGACACTTGTGATGTGTAGTCGCTTTAAACCGTGGAAATTTATTGGTTGTCTTTCACTGATTTAAGGGGCACAAGGGGATGCCTTTTGTGCCTTTAAGCAAAGCAACAGCATAATTTCCTAAACTTCAAAGAGAAAATCACAAAGTTAAAAACAACAGTAAACTAAAGAACATTTGTGGCTAACAAAATCTCTTACAAAGCCCCAGTGACGTACATTAATTTTGAAAACTTAATATTAAAATCTCAGGACACACAAATATGCGCAGGATGCTTGTTCTGGGAGACATATTGTTCAGTCTGCTCCAACCACAGCATCCCGCAAGAGTGGTGTAAGCACAACAGCTCACTCTTCTCAAATCTCCTTAAATCTCTATTCCATGTGGCAGGAAGTGGAAAAAGTCTTTCCATTCAGGGGCGATTCTGGGGAGAAGTGCCTGCACTACAAATGTAACTGCTGTCCAGACCACACATTAATTCAACTATTACGCAAATGTTAGCCAACATGAGTGCATTTCAACTATACATGAAGCTGTCCTAAAAATTGTCTCAAACAAAAACCAAAACCCATCCGGTCTTTTTATTAAAAAAAAATTAAACTGAAAGAATCGGGCAAATTTATTATTTCAATTCAAAGTGTGCCTTAATAGGGACAGTGTTATAGAAGGATATCAACAAATATAAGGCCAGATTCACCCCATACACTCAAGCAGCACATCGAGAGAATAATGACAGCAGCAGGCTGTGTTTTGGCTGCGTAACTGAACTGCAGCTTTATACAGTACAGAAAATAAAATCTCCAGGTTGCTATATAAAATACATTCTTTTATAATAGCCATATAAATCATAGAAAGATTAGAGATGTATATAGCTAAAAAAAATGACATGGCTAACACAAATATTATGGAAATGAAGACTAACAGCTCACAATTAACTCACCATTAAGAAAGAGCACCTCTTGCAGAGCCTGTCTTGCCTCAGAGGAAAAACACCGTTTCTTCAGCCAATCAGGATCAAACTCACTACTGTGCTGATCAGGCCAAGTAATGGACACCTACAATGAGTTTCAGAAAAACGGGTTTAAGGACTATTAGACAATGACTTGGTGTAAAAAGACCAGGGGTGCGTTTCCCAAACCATCGTTAACTAACTTCCACTGAACCCTATTCGTAACGACAGCACTTGCGACCATAGTTGCTTTTGGGAAATATCTGTTCACTAGCATAGTACTGCATGCTGGAGCCCCTACCAAACTTCCTAAATGTCTTAACCAGCAATAGTACAGCAGATATACAGTGTTTAGGTGCAGTCACAATAGCAAAAAAAAGGTCCACTGACCATTATCCTTATTTTAGCAATGTGTGAAGCACAGCTCACACAGAAATCAGTTTCAAGCAGCTTTCTGTTGGTCAACGCAGTGAATTTGTGTGATGTGAAATTTGCATGGAGAAATCTTTCACCCTCACAAGAAAACCCTGCTCATATAGATTCAAAATTTTGCCAAACAACAGTAAATGTGTCCGGCAGCTTTAGTTTCAGGATCTTTTAATACAGAGTCAGGTTTAAAGGAATAGTTCATCCAAAAATTCTAATCTAAACAATCTGAATCCACAATGCATTTAAAGTGGCAGATGACAAAACAGCAGCACGCTCTTACAATAAAAAAACGTTACTGTGTGTTGGTGTGGACGATAATAAAATATAGTTATATTTTATAGTTATTATTCTTGGTGTGAACAGGTCTGTTCTTTGCCATACAATAAAAATTAATGGGGCCATCAAAAATGACAAAAAAAAGCACCACAGTGGATGGGAATAAAGTGAATAAACCTGGAATACAGCATAATGGAATATTTATGGAAAGCAACAGCTCCCCTTCCACTTTTATAGTACCGAAAAGAGCAGCATGGACATTCTGCAAAACATCTTCTTTTGTGTTTCACTAAAGAAAGTCATATCCATTTGGAATGACATGATAATGCATAAATGACAGATTTCTATTTAGCATGAACTATCCCTTTAAGCTTTGCTTACCAAGACCAACCTTATTGTCCATCAGCTGTACTTGGTCCATTCCGGTGTGCACGTCCAGATTTGAGAACAGCAGGCAGCGTGCTTGTGCTGACTGCAGCGTGCAGTGAGGACACTGGCAGTTATCCCTTAACCAGGTGAATGGATAAAAACTACAACTCCCATCATCCCAATCAATCTGCAGTAGTCTCTCCTGGTCCAGTGCCCGGGCCTGCCTTACTCCTGGACTCCCCCCAGTGAAGGGCAGAGGAGCCGCCGCCAGTGTCTGATTCCCAATATGAGGTGTCTTGACCAGTTGAGGATGACTGCTTGCCCCCTTCAGTGCCTGGAAAGCACCTCTGGACATCCAGCGAGTAAGATAGGATAGCATGCTGATTTGTGAGTAGCTGCTGGTAGTCTGAGGACACAGAAAGTAAGAGGTTATTGCGTTCATATAACAGCCACACCTCTTCATATCACCTTTTACCCAGTAATTAGATGAGTAACCGCAGTGAAATGTGCTGCTGTAAACGGTGCATATGACTGACGTGAGCAGCACACAGGTGTCAAGTTAACATAGTACAGCAAACTGCTATCACACAACTCCATTTTTCCAATTTTTCAGTCTTTAGTAATGTAACATTTTGTGACAGATATTTTTTTTAATAAATAACTATTGATAACCATAAAACTGAACTGTTATGTGTTATATTTTCAGTTAATAAATCACTGAATACCTGTAAAAGTAACCTTTTGACATAATAAAGAGTTCCAAGAGTTTAGGGTTGGTCCGATTTTGCTCACCATGGCTGCATTTATTTGATCAAAATATAGTAAAAACAGGAATATTGTGAAATATTACCACAATTAAAAACAACTGTTTTTTATTTCAATATATTTAAAAATGTAATTTATTCCTGTGATGGTAAATCTGAATTTTCAGCAGCCATTACTGCAGTCACATGATCCTTCAGAAACCATTCTTTCTAATATGCTGATTTAGTGATCAAGTTACTTCTTCTTTATATAAATGTTGTAATCATTTGTGCTACTTAATATTTTTGTGGAAATCATGATACATCTTTTTTAGGATTTCTTTGATTAATAAAAAATATATAATATAAATCTTTTGTGAAATGTACTTTGCTGTCACTTGATTAATTTAATGCATCCTTGCCGAATAAATGTATTAATTTCTTCAAAAAATAAAAAAATAAAAATCTTAGTGACTCCAAACTTTTGAACGGTAGTGTATTACAACCATAAATTAAAATTTCTAAGTGTGTGTTCTCTTCATATTAGGCTTGTTCCAAACTAAATCAGAAGCTAATCTAGAGGTTTTTTATTGTTATTATTTTATTTTGCTCTTCTACAGAAGGCAGGTCACTGATTTGTTGACTGTCAAAGTTTGTCTGACAGCCCAAAAGATGAGATAACTCGACAAATGATTAATGCAATGACGTCAACCAGAACTGAATTATCTGAATGACTGTAAGGGTGCATGACTGACAACACTTATACAAACAGTTTTACATCATAGTAACCAAGATAAAAGCTAATCTGGGGCTAAGGTGACCTTATGACTTTAGCACTGCCATACTAATCAAACTGTGACTTAACGAACTCTGTGGTTCAATTCTACTCGCACTAGTAGGGAAAATTTTGAATTTGAGTTTCACACCTCATGCGTACAGTAATCTTAATGCAGTCTTTGTGTTGTATCTCTTAACCTAAACAATAAAACATGAACAGTTTGTTTATTACAATTCCAAATAGGCTACACCGCAAAACCCAAATTGATATGAATCAGTATCCACTGCTCAAAGTCTCATGATCATCATAATAACAATATTGATAATGTCATAAATTGTTTTTAGTACATTTGGTACGTCAACTATCAGTGTTATTGATCCATTAATCCCAGTTATTTTATTCTGTTGACAGCCATATTTCTTGTGAGAAGTATATACTATACTATCTAACATTATTGTATTATTCTAATAATTTCTAGAATACACTGTCAGCTTCATACAAAGATAGACTTTTTTGGCTTTACTATACCAATTATTCATTTTTGCAAACAACATGTTATCTTTATAATATAACGCTAACTATTTTTCTCACACATTACAAACAGGGCTTAATACTTGAAAATATATACTTTGTCTATCAGGATATAATCCCTGTACCCTAAACAGACCTTTGAGCATTGGTTATGTAATGTGCAAACACCTCAGCTCATGTGTCTCAGGGAACACGGAAGTAGGTGAAAGGTCACCACTTCATTCCCCCTGCAAACAAACACATTACCGCCTCCGGCGATAAGACAGCACGTACACACACACACACACACACACTGCAGCTGACATGAAATATGAACCAATTCAGCTACAACATTTATTGTTTTTATTTTGACTTGATAGCTAAATATGCATATGCCTTGTTGTTTCCGGGTATTTTTAGCACTCGCCCTCTTTGTACTGCGCTTTAGTAAATGATCTATGGAGCAGCTGACTGATTAAAGGAGGTCTACGCTAGAGGTTTCCATTCATAAAATATTACATGAGGGAATCACGAGTATGAAGCTTACAACAAACACAACAACACCAAGCTATCACGCGAATGTCCCGTTTACTAAATGCAGCCCAGCCACTGAATTTCTTTTTCGTTATGTACATGTGATGAGAAATGAGGAAAGTAGAAACGGCATGTGGTACTTACCGTGAAGCCGTGGGTAAGGTAGGCTCGGTTATTTCAGCCTTATATAGCGCTGAGAAGCGTTTGAACTCACAGTGCTGGAAGTGGGTGAAGGGTCAGATGCACTGTAGCGCTGCTTGCTGCCACACACACACACACATGTTGGTTTTTGTGGTTTATGGGGACTCTCCATAGGCGTAATGGTTTTTATACTGAACAAACTGTGTGTGCTATTGCCCTACACCAACCCTACACCTAAACTTAGCCCTCACAGGAGACTTTCTGCACTTTTAGATTTCCAAAAAAACACCATTTAGTATGTTTTTAAGCCTTTTCAATTACGGGGACATAGGCAGTGTCCTCATAAACCACCTTCATATTGTAATACCTCTGTCATACCCATGTCATTATACAAATTTTTGTCCTCATAAACCACATAAACATGCACACACACACACACACACACACACACAGTAATCATCTTGATGTGTGCGCCACTGACAAAATTACTTCTGTTTCAGGCTTGTTTTTGTAACTACATTTTATTGCAGTTGCTATGTGGACATACTACACTGTTTCCAAGGCCTACCATACTGCATTCGATTTAAATATATAGGATTTATTAATTACATAATAATTAAAATAATTATATACAGTACAGTATGAAGTCCATGACAGACAGACAGACAGACAGACAGACAGACAGACAGATAGACAGACAGATAGATAGATAGATAGATAGATAGATAGATAGATAGATAGATAGATAGATAGATAGATAGATAGATAGATAGATAGATAGATAGATAGATAGATAGATTACATAATAATGCCAATATTTAGGTCACAGATAGACATGTCCATGATGATTGTGATTATCAGGTTAGCACATCACTGACTGCCAAATACAGCAAGTACCAAATAAAACACAGTCTAGAGTGTATTTATAAATAACTAGTATTTTTATGTTCAGAATTTATTAACTTATTGTTTAATAAAATATTTGTTAAAATAATATTTAGTTTTGGGTTTCCCCTTATCAATTTAAAATTATCTCTCTCTCTCTCTCTCTCTCTCTCTCTCTCTCACACACACACACACACACACACACAAATTAAGAGATCACCCTCTACCGCGACAGTTACACTGGCTGTCTTGTAATGCATGTTTATGAGGAAGACTCCCACTAGGGAGGTTGGTGTCCTGCAACAGCTGTTGCAGTGTTTTAACATGAAACAACGTGACACCTGCATATGCTTAGAGTAACTATCATATTGCTCTAATAACTGCATACATACCTTAATAGCTCTGCATCAACGTGTATGACTTTAATTCATAATATGTCATCTCAATATAATTTTTTTAATAGACAAATGGTAAATTCAAAGTTTTGAGGCCTCTGAATAGTTTTGGAAAGCTTTAAAATAAACTAAAAAACACCATAAATGTATCATATGATCCAGACAACGTGTACTAATTTAAATACATATTTGTGAAACAATCCAAAATACATAATTCATTGACAATCTTCCCTCTCAGTGAGCTGTTATCATCGAGTTGATCTCAGGATCCAGGTCAGTCCAGTTTGTGAATGAATCAATTAGTGAATCAGAGCAACCAACTCAAAGGACAATTTGTTAATGATTTGTTCATAGATATTATGAGAGAAGTCATACAGCTTTTTTGAACAACATAAGCCTGAGTTAAGGATGAATGAGTTTACATTTTTCGGTCAGTTATCTTTTCTGGAATGTTTTAGAACAGTTCTTGCACTCACACAGATACTATCTTGAAGATTTTTATTACAAAAAGGAATATACACAACATATACTGTATCTCAGGAATGGAACTACACAAGCTAGAACGCTTCAAGTCCAATAATCCTGCCTGCAGTCATCTTGGTTTGTCTGGAATATGTCATCCCAGATTATCCTTTTCCCATTACTTCTCAGAGGATTACAAGAATACTTAATGCAGCACATACAGTTTCATAAAATGAATACAGTTATGCTTTTTCATAAATATAAACACTCACAGTTTAATATTTTAAAAGCTCACAATAATATATATAGATTTGGGCTCACAAAACGTAATTACATGTACAAAGAAGAGCAAATGTGTTTTTATTCCTCCAACTGTATCATAGAATATAATAATAATAACAAATTATGTTTTTAATATGTTCATGCCAGTATCTTTGGGAGGATTGTCAGACTGAATGCTTAAAAACTATTCCAAGTACATGCTCTTATATAAACTAAATATTAATATGACAGCTAACATTTGTACAATGAAAACTATATTCCTTCTGTTTAACCAACATGAATTTTCTCTGAAACATTCAAGTAATGCCAATGCAAATGAAAAAATGCAAATACACCCTATATCATTATCTGAGAAACTCAACACTGACACTAACTCAGTGTTTTGTATGTCTCCTCTGAGAGGTAAAGCCTCTATATTGGTTAGACTGAAATTCCAGTTGTATTATCATCTGCAAATGTCATTATAATGACTACAACTTAAAGGCAGTATTGCCAAGTTTAAAGCATTTAATGGCTGTCCATCATGTATGATTGCCGCTATTAAGTGAATACTGGCTTTCATTTATTGCACAGAATAGCTGCATCACTTTTGCCAAGTTACAGAGAAAAAAAGCAATTATTCCTTCAAAATAAAAAGTATATTGTTATGTTATGAGTACTTATTTTAGTAAGCAATCCAATAGATATTATTACATTTTACATCTAATAGGTTATTAATTATTTTCTGGCACTCGCTATGGTGATAGTGAAAAGAAACAATTCCAGTGAATTCTGTAGGGATCTGTGGTTCAGACATTAACAATTCACTTCTGAATAGTATGTGTTCCAATTTTTTTCATAGTAACTATTAACTATTTACTCTAGTTCTTATAACTATTCAAATGTGACCCTGGACCACAAAACCAGTCATAAGTAGCACGGGTGTTTTTGCAGCAATAGCCAACAATACATTGTATGGGTCCAAATTATTTTCTTTTTTCAGCTTTCAGATAATGTATACATATCAATTTCCAAAAATTGACCCTTATGACTGGTTTTGTGGTCCAGGGTCACAAATGTATAGGCTATATTTCAGCTTCGTAGTACTAACTGAATAGCCTACATACAAACTACATATTTATTAGACCAGTGTGTGTTCTGTTATAGTGTGATAATAACAGCTAGGATCGATCCTAATGTCTCATAGAAATGAATCTGAACCGAGTAATTAGGCTACGTGCAGTTTACAGGATAACTGGGACAATTTTATTGGGAAAATTAAAACAAGTAGCCTACGAAGTAAATTAGCTACTAGCCTACTTAATTTGAAGGAATAATGTTAAAATGCCTTGCCATAGAGTCAGACTGAGATTTGCTTGGGTAGGCTCCAGAAGGCAGACAGCAGTCCTCTACACCTTCATGTACTCGTTCTTCAGACGGCTCAACCGGGTCCCGTGACTCCGGATGATGAGGGACAGCAGCTCGTGCTTGTCCCTCAGTCCCAGCGAGATGTCCACAGTCTCCTTCAAGACGTCGCGCGTGTGCACGATCATGTTGAGGAAGTCGTCGCTGATCTTGTGATCCTCTTTCAGCTCGTTTTCCTGGCTCTGTTTGAATTTCACCTCCAGCTCCAGAAGAGACTTCTCGGAGTTAGAAAACGCCTCGCTGATCTGGGTCGTCTCCCGTCTCAGGTATTTCCCATAGCTGTCCTCTCCTTCCAGGTCGAAGGAGATGCTCTTGCCGATGCCCTCCAGCACCCTCGCCGCGTCCTCGATGTGCCGCTTCATGATGATAAAATCGTCCCGGATCACCGAGTCCTGGTCCTCGTCCAGGGTGCATTTGCGATTGTCGGTCATTTTGAACAGCATTTGACATTTCTCGGGATCGTCGTTATCTTCGTAGTTGCCATCCGGCACGAAATAATGATGAAAGGTGCCGTTGGACATCTCTGGTTGCAGGGGTCCCGAAAAGAAAGCCTCTCCGACACGCAATGAGAGCAGACCGGCTATCAGTAGGAACAGAGGGGAAGCCATCATAGCCACCTCTGCCTTATCACAGTCAACAGTACCTTCGGCTCTGCAGTTCAAACTTTAGACAAGCCCTCCTGCTCCAGCCCCACGCATGTCCAGAGCGTCAAATGCCGAGCATTCCCGACGCAGAAACAGCTAAATCGCACAGAATCGTCCGCAGTTTGATATTGCAATTTTCCTGTCCGCTTCCCTGCCTGTGTTTTTGGCTAAATCAACAGGCGTGAGCCACACAGACCCTCGCCGTGTTCTTCCTTGTGTCTGTTTGAACATCTGGACTGTTCAGACTCTGTGCTAGGTTTAGATAATAATACCCCCGGTCATACTCTCAAATTACAAGCCCGTCACTCCTTCACTTTTAAGGCAGCACACATTACAGGGCTTGTCATTAAAAGACCTGGTCTCCTGAAAGCTTCTGTCTATCTGTCTTGGCTGGATGTTAGACTAAACTAAATCAAAATCAAAGAGGTGCCAAAATTACTGTGATGAGATCATTGCACTTATTTAGAACACTTTAAATTTAATTTTAAACTTAATTTATAATTAAATTAAATTTATCTAACCCTAACTCAAGAAAATCTTTTAAAAATGACAGTAGATGATTGTGGGGTGATATAATGTTATACAATATTAAATAAAGACAAATAAATGATACTTGTTATTTAAACAATGAGTAAATAATTTTATATATTGTGGAGAATTTACATTTTTGTATGTAGGCTGCTCTATTTTTATTAAAAACAACTGCTTTAGAAGTACTATTCATTGTAGGGTAAAGGCAGAAACAGGAGAAAAAATAAAGTGCAACACTGCCACAAAAATGCTGAAAAATTTATAGATGGAAATCTAATCCTTTTCACTGCAAACAAAAAATAAAAAAAATCAATCCAATACATTACTAAAAACACACTTGCTCAGTTGAAATCTGCATAACCAATAAGACTGTGAAATTATCGAGAATAACAATTATTATTGTGAAAAATGGATATGGATATAAATACACACATTATTGTATTACATTACAGTGTGCATTTATCATTCACTTCCCAGGAGTTTCTATAAATGTTTATATCTTTATATTTTTCTCTCTTTTGCAATGACAAATGCTTGTCTCAGTTTAATACTAAAAATATAAACAGCAATGTGTCATAAACTTATATGTAAGCGCTGAAAGCCAAGAATGTGAGCACCCTCATTTGAGACAATAGCAGACACTGCAGATGGCCACCCTGCATGCTTCCCTCTTCAATTAGTCTAGGTCTAGGAGGTGTGTCTGACAGGCCTCTGAAAAGAGGGAGCTCTCTTTATACAGGAGGTCTTCATTCTCAGAGACAGGTCTCCCGGCTCCATATATGCCGATTACCTAAAGACGATGTCTGAGTGATGACGAAAGGTCGTGACAGAGCGTGAGACTGAGCAGAAACTGTTCTGCTTCGGCATCAGGATGTGCTACTTTCCTGCAAGGGCCCCTGTAGAGAGCCTCAGAGGGTGAACAGCAGTGAGCTCACACTTATACTCTGTTCACTTTTAAAAAGCCCAAGGCATTAATGAACCACACATTCCAAGAAAACCAAAAGACAAACATTTTGTGGAAACTGTCACAAAAATGGTGATGTCATATATGATGTATGAAGATGGATTCTCAAATACACTCCAAGACTTGGATCACGGAGGATCACATCAGATGTTGGCCATGGAAAGCCTCGTTTGGTCAGCCTTGTTGGATTTACAACCGTCTTTCATCATTTTTACAGACACTGTACAGACACTGCCAGCATTCTTTCATTTCACCATATGGCCCTTAAGCAAACACATATACCCACACACCAACAGACACACCCCACACAACACAAACTTTTCAAGACACTCACATGTGCTTTTTTACAACATTAAATCCTGGCAAATAGTCCCTCAGTCTGGTATGTGTCTGTGAGCATGAGGTAATAGGGAATACCGCAGTGATGTATCTTCATTATGCTACGGATGCGTGCCCTACTATCTCATTGATACAGAGACGAAGTTCCTGCAAAATAATAGCTTTCCTTCAAACTCCCGTAAAAGAAAATCTGCACAGATGCAGAGCAGAACATGCAGAGATGCAGAGTGGAGAAACACCGGGAGAAAATCAGAAAGAAAAGGAGTCTTGTTTTCCACTACACTGGAATTCGTTCCACTAGAATCTATTCTTTATGAGTACTTTAATTTTATGGTCTTCAGTACTTCTTCTCAGACGCCCTGTACCCCTTTGAACCTGGTTCCCCCAATGTTCCTCCTACAGATATCCACTACAAGGGGGCCGACTCTCTCTCTCTCTCCATACTTAGCTCGTCTCTTAAACCCCAGTGGATGGAACGATGCCAGCTCCTGGAGAACTTCCCCTACTGTTGCCCTGCTAATGATCTTAATAACAGGAGTCTATAAGTAATGTTAGCTGTCTAGTATTTTTCATAGAACATATTAACTTTAACATCAGTTTAAGCTTGCATGAAATGATCATACTTCCCAAACTATGACTGAGACTTATGTTGTGAGTTGCACACCTCTGCCAGACTTTTCACATTTACATTTTACATTTATTCATTTAGCTGACGCTTTTATCCAAAGCGACTTACAATTGCTATATATGTCAGAGGTCGCACGCCTCTGGAGCAACTAGGGGGTTAAGTGTCTTGCTCAGGGACACATTGGTGTCTCACAGTGGATTCGAACCCGGGTCTCTCACACCAAAGGCATGTGTCTTATCCACTGCGCCATCACCACCCCAGGATGCATCATTTCACTCACAGGATGCATCATAAATACTACTGAAGTCATCATGTCGCCCTAGGATGGGCCTCTTAAGTAAATGAAAGCTGCACACAGTTCCTTTGTGGTTAGACTGTATTCATGCCATCAGCTTGGCAAGGGTAAAATGGGCACTGACTTAAACGCCCTGAACCTTGCGTGAACTGGAACTCCAGGCCAGTTCTAATCTTTTGAGGAAAGAATTATGGGAGAACAGTTGTTTCATCATTAATCCATGGAATTTTTCTGCAGGGCAATACGATTCAATTAATGAAGCTTTTGAGCAAGACGCTCATAAAATATACAGATGCTGGAGGAACATGGCCAGTGGGGCCATGAAACAGAGTACACCGACATCATGTTCTATAGGGCCTATTAGAAGACCACTGAGAGGAGAGGCACATGCATGCACTCTTCATAAAAAAGCATCATATTAAAATAATAGTTCACCCAAACATTTATATTCTGCCATCTACCCACCATCATGTCATTCCAAAACTGACTTTCATTCTCAAATGGAGAATTATGATGATGACTGAAACTTTTAAGCTTCAAAAAGACCACAAAAGCACAGTAAAGATGCCATAAAAGCAGTTAATATAACCTATGTTCTTTTTTAGTCATACAATGCTGAGTGTGAAGAACAGATTGCAATTTGGGTTGTTATTCATTGATAATCTTCCTCTCTTGGAAGCTGTGTTCACATCCACAGCTTGAATTTTGGTATGTTTCTCACACAACCCTATCTTGTGGCTTCAGAAGTCTAGGAATACAGCACATATGGACCACTTTTATAATAACTTTTTGAAGTTTGGAAAAGATCTTAATTGTTACTGGGGTGGAAATGCCAATGATGAGGACCAGATGACAATATGTGAGGCTACCAAACGTTACAAAGCTATCACTGTCCCAATCTGAGTTGAATGTAGCAATCAACAGGTGCACTCATACGCAAGGGATACAACTGATTAGGTTAGACAAGCATGAAAACTTACAAATCTCATCTGGTTACGAGCTCCCTGATGCGTCAGAAGGTTAATGAAGACTTTGGTTCCTTAGAGTTTTCCTTTATCACACACACATGTTCCAGGAAATCAGCCCAATGGTGACCTAACACCAGCTTTTTTCTGATATATGCTCTACTGCCCAGTTCTATAAACCTCTGGATTTACAAGTCCATTAAGGTAAAAAAAAAAAGCCTTGTGACGCAATTCTAGGAGCCATGTTGATCCCTGGAAGAAAGCATATAGTTAAACAGCCACACATTCAAATGAATCAGTTAATCAACCTAAATAATCCACTCAAAAGACCAAAAACCAGATCCATTTGTAAATAAAAATGCTGTAACTGTGACAACAACATGGGACAACTAGCTACAACAAAGTTTTAAAACCGAGTTAGAGAATTATGAATGCACAAAATGTGTTGCGAGAAGAATGTTAATGAAACCTAGAGACAGAAAACAGGCCCACTTGCTACTGAATCACACTCAGCAGAAATGATATATCCGTATCTATAACCTGCCATTATGGATAAAGATCTGCCTCACCATGCATAAAGGTCCACAGCAATCAGGCAGAGGGAGGGATGGAATACGGGGTAAATCTCCGCAGGGAGAATCGAAGGAATTGGAGTTGTTTGTTGAAGAAGTGCTGAGGAGATTTTTCCAGCTGTTTTGTGGTCAACTGCTTCCCTCACAACCCCTTTATTCATTTATACATTTTCCATATGGAAATGTTCTGAGACGAATGTACATACACGCACATTACAGTCCTGCAGTTACCCTCTTTTCTGAAGAATCTTACAAGAAAGAGAGAATATATCTAATTGACCCAATATTTACTCAGGTATGGTCATCTAGGTCATATGATAAATGTATTCAGTGTATGCAAAAGAATGTGAAATGTCAGATCAGAATTTAAATTTACATTTAAATGAGTCCAGTGGCAGTTGTAATATAGGCGCTTCTTTATGTGTAGAGCTGCCTCATCTTCCACTCGTCAGTCTTTCCTGGCATAACTTCAGCATGAGTCTCTTCTCCTGTTGTCTGCTAACGGTATCCACATAGCACAAAACAGCCTACATAGTGGGGGGCATTTTGTTCTCTATTACTAAGAGTCTGTGTGCATCAGCCTCCATTAAAGCTATGCCAAAATGATTATGCTATGATTAATCCCCACTGATCACAAATGGAAACAAAACCTCTGCAGTGAGCAAGAATGGCTCAAAATGCCTGATTTCCAAACAAGAAATGAGTAAACAATAAAATGAAGAAATAAACAAATGCACCCCTTCCATGTTGTATAATTTAGTAAATTCCCAAAGGACTAGTACGTATTAGAGAGATCAGAGGATGTTTATGTTTAGAAAGAACCACCGGTTCTAATGAGCTACACATGTGGATTTGGACAAATGACTGTGCGGGTGCTTTTTTCCCCCATTCATTATCCACAATGATTTATTGGATTGCTTGTAAGAAGTCATCGAAACTTCCAAAACACATGTTCCTTTTGTATGCTCCTCTCTGTCTGAAATGTTGTGCAGGGCATTTGAGACCTGAGACACAAGTAGGCCTAAAATAAACTCTGACATACAGTACACAGTCAAGGCTGCTCTGTGGCGGATCAACCTTTGCCTGCTCCAAATTCTGTGTAAAGACTCAATGCTGCATACAAGCATATGCCTTTATTAATTGTGTATTTATAATCATTTATATTTGTGTACTGCGTATTTATGTGTGCATTAAGTTCTAACGCAAAATTCTGTAAAGCTCACAACAGACGCATAGACACATCCCATTGTTTTTACCTCCGTTCAATGAGAATCTGGTTTATTCTAAATTAGGGCGCATGTGCCCGCCACTACTAATTTTGTCATGTCATTTTTGTTTTATTTATGGTTATTCCTTATAAATAAGTAACACTTTTGTATGTAACATAGTTATTTAATTAATTAATAATAAAAGGTAGTATGTCAGTTGGTTCCAAATTATGTCTTAAATGTATTATAAATAGATGACTGAAATAGATCATTAAAAATACCTGTATCAGTGTTTCCTTAGTTTATTTATTTATATTTTTGGTCAGTGTAAGAGTTCTTTCCCTCTGATGCATTGCATTACCAGTGTTGCACCTTATGTTAAGTCAACCTAAGTATTAAATGGGTTGTTCTGGTTTATATTTCTTTTTAAAGCTTCCCTGTAAATACTTCAGTGTTTGTGTAAGATTAAACTAAGTGGCTGTGCAGGTTTTTGAGTTATTAGTCAGTGAGGAGCACAGCAGGAGTAGCAGCCAAATGCTGCAGTCATTCTTACACCGACTCTGCAGGCAGACGCAGGAGGATTCGGTAAGTATACTGCTCTGTCATAATGAGTGGAAAAAATGAGTACTCAAGAACTGAGATACGCCTTGTTCCCTGTCGACCAGTCTAAAATGTGCCATCTCAAAAAATGAGAAAATAACAAGCAATAAAGGTGAAACTGACAGAGAGAAGAGGGAGAAAAATGAGAGAGACAGAGCAACAGCTACCAAAACAAATATGGATAAGACTGTAAATGATGATCTGTCTAGCAGGAAGGACATTGTCCGTGTTTTTGCACACATGCGGGTTCTCTGTGCTTAATTCATCATCCTGGACTACAAAAAATAAGGAAATAAAAAAATTGAGCAATTCACAGCAAATGCTCTTCTTTAATCTACTGAACTATTATACATTTCTATTTAATACCATTTGTGCTTGTGTAGTACTCTCTTGATAGTGAATGAGAGAGACAGAGACAAGAGTTAGTGGCTGCCCAAGCGGTCCTCGTTTGTTGTCTTTAAGAAACATTGTATTTCATTAGAACACTTTGAATCACAGTAGTCATTAACACATATAAATACTCAAATCACAGCAAACAAATAAATAGATAATCATATATACAGAAATGCTGTAGATCTTCCACACATCTGGATCCACTCATAAGCTCAACCACTCAGGTAAGTATTTCATGCAAGCAAAACAACACAAACGACTTGGATAAACTTCTCTATGAAACAGGTATTAAAATTACACAACCACACAAATGATCAAACCAAACAAATCACCAAAACATTAAAGCATGTAAATGAATGAGTGAATGAGAGAGACTCACCCAACTGTCACCCGGAATCCGGAAAGCGCAGCTGGACTGCCCAGTGCAAACTCATTACAACACATTAAAGTAATTTAAATAGAAACAGACATACATAAATACATAAAATATATACAAATAATTTCATATTTTTATGACAAAAAAAAAAGGGTGGTCACACTTGTTTTACTATAATGTTGCTAATTGGAAGTGTATTTAAGTGTAAGTGTATTTAGAACATTATGTAAGTGTTAAGTGTATTTATTTATTTATCCATCCCACAAAGGTTAACTAAAATTGTGATGTTTAGCAACTGGTAGTACTAATCTCATAACATCATAAATTTTACATGGATTTTGCCCTGTTTATATAACATTATTTTACACATATTTAAGTCTTATATAGTATAAATAAAAGATTCTGTGCCAGGAGACATTTGTATTTAATTCAATGGCCACATTTGTAAAAATGGCTTCAAAAGTTTGTAACAATTTATCCCATTGACTCCTATGTAACAATTAATATTGATAAATGTTACATTGGTACATTATAAGTATAACAAAATCATTTCAACATATTAATAAATTATTAAATGTATGATAACTTTTTACAACTTAATTTCCCCATTCATAAATGCTGTGTCTAAAAGTTTAAGATGGCATTTAGAGACCGCAGGGATTTGCACTCTGTCCATGTATGTTGCGTGTTGGTCTCCTAGAAGTAATACATATTCAGTATTTCAACATTTTACCAATATGATCATGTTTTTTTGTGATTCTGTGCCTGTATATGTGTAAAAGGGAGAATGCATAATTCTAGAAAAATCATTAAATCATCAACTTGTATTTTACTCTAATAAAATTCATAAATTGCAAATACAATTTAAATACATTCTTGCCTCAAATACTCAGAAAGAGAGAACAAGCACCAAAGGCAAATGTGTGAAAAGGAACAAGGAAGTTAAAAAAACAGAGTAAGATAAATTAGACAAAATTCCAAAACACTTTCTTTCAATGATAACAATGGATTGCTGTAGTGAATTTACTAAAAAAAGAAAAAGGAAAAAAAAGGTGTTGAAGCCATGATATGTTTTGGTTTTGCCAGGAAACTAATGTGTTATATAAAAAAGATTCCTAACAGATAAACATTGGGTAAATATTATGTAGCCGGGGCTTTGAAGTATGGTCTTGGTGATATGCGGGGGCCAGTTCCGAAAAGTGTTGTAACAGATAGCATAAATCACTCCGATATCATGACACTTTGAAAATGTTCTCTTGGATGCTTGTTCTATGCTCTAACTGACAATATATCCAGAATATATCAGCTCAGCGCTTTGAAGCAGTTTTATGTTGGTGAAAGGCCATTAAATGTATCACACTGTTAGGAGGATTGTAAGAGTCACTCTGGATCCATTCAAAGATCTCCTGCTGACCAGAACAGTGATGTCAGCATTACAAAGTGTTTAAATGAGTCAAATAATGACGAGTCCAATGTAACTGGCATGGGCACACAGAGCGGTTGGTCTTTCCAAGGCCTGTTAAACACCATCATACATAAAAGCAGAATGAGGGCTAGAGAAGGAGAGTGAAAGAGCACATACATAAACACGCTTCAGTTTTCATTATAACTGAGTGTTGCTGCAAACTCCTAAGGTGTGCAAAATATTCAAACAGTGGAAATGTTTAGAGCATCTTGGTCTAACGCAGGGAGGAGGATCACACATGCTTTCCATATGCAGTAAGTGTTGGGAGCACTGAAGTAGTTGGAAGAGACCCACGCTGGGCCAACGGTGGACCTACACTGGGCTTTCTCTGGTGCAGTAATGGTTGGAGCATGCTCAACGGGAATAGCTGCGGTAGTGTTAAACCTCCGTGCATCTGCCAGGAACGCTGCCGCAGAAGCAGTTCTGTCTCACTTCGTCTGAGATTCATAAATGCCTTCATTGTGCCCAAGACACTGTCAGAGTCAGGCAGATCACGCCACACCATGTCCTACCACACTGTGACTGAAAATAGACATATTCCCAGCATAAGAAGCTAATGAAAAAACAGCAAATGTTTATACAATGTAAGTCCGGGGCTAGTCAATTAACTTCTCAGGAAAATTAGGCCCAGTGTCTAGTGCAATGATCATTTTGAGATGTCAGTGTGAGATTGTTGCAGCAAAAATGAGAAAGACTGAGAAAGAGAAACTGCCTTATATATAATATGTAATATGAAATTTGCCTCAATTAACCCCTAATTTGCTGCTTATTAATAGTTCGTAAGGTAGCTGTTAAGTTTAGGTATTGGGTAGGATTAGGGATGTAGAACATGGTCTTGCAGAGTGTGCACTTTATAAGTACTAATAAACAGCCAATATGTTACTAATAGGCATGCTAGTTAGTTAATAGTGAGAACTGATCCCTATACTAAAGCGTTAACATATCGTCGCCTTGGAATTATAAGGTTATATCTGACATTTTTGTCAAAATTAGTCACATATTCTTTTACATTAAGATTAAACATTAAACAACAATAATTACGTATCTGCAGAATCAATAAGTGCAATTCAACTTTATTTCACAATGTGGCACTGTTTAAAACATAATGATGATGTGATTGTTCACTCATAAGCGCATATGCATAAAACAAATAATCATCTGCAAAAATTGAACTGGCTCAAATGGCTTTACTGCAGAGCAATTAGGCTACTGTACATAATGAAATATAAGTGTCACTGTTGTTTGATGGTAGATGTGGTGTTTTTGAAGATGCTGAAAACGATAGTTTTGAGAATATATTGAGATCGTGAATATGAGCCAGATGCTGAATACTGGGGAAATGCGCTCTCACGATGGCAGTGATGGTAAAATCATCTGCTCAAATCGAACCCATCTAAGTTTCAAAAGGAAGTATGCTTATTTTATTCTTTTTTATATCATTTTATGGTCTTAAAATATCAGGAGAATATGCTATTACAGCAATTAGAGATCCATCCGTGCTGGATATAAGTCTGGATCGCTAAAGACCCGAATATGTAATGATTGGCGAAATATTCATGCAGTTTAAATTCTTAAAATTTCTTAAATTTTAAAACATTAAGCCTGAAATATCAAATCAAGTACCCTAGCAACCGCATAGCAACACCTTAGCAACACCCTAGCAACCACCCCGTATACCTTAGCAACCGCATAGTAACACCCTAGCAACCAGCCCAAGTACCCTAGCAACTGCATAGCAACACCTTAGCAACCACCCCGGGAACCTTAGCAACCGCATAGCAACACCTTAGCAACTGCCCCGGGTACATTAGAAACCGCATAGCAACACCTTAGCAACCACCCCAGGTACCCTAGCAACCACATAGCAACACCCTAGCATCTATCAAACTTTAAGCTTTTAAAACTACTTTAAACTTCAAACTATTTCAGACTGAAAACCGTCAAACTTAAAACTTTTCAAACTTAAACTTTTTTGAACTAATCGAACCATTAAACTTTTCAAACTTTTTAAAAACTTTCTGGCCCGGCTTTCTCAAGCCAACTTAAAGTTTGTCTCGATAAACTTTTTTTTTATCTAGTTACCCACTATAATCCTAGCTAAAATAAACATTAGCACTGAACAAAATATTTAGTATTGCCCTTTGTGCCTAACCAAACCAAGAAAAAATTATTTCTCCTAAAATATGGAATAAATGTGATAAAGAAAGCATTAAATTGACCTTTCTCATACATGGTGACACATTGTTACAACACTAATTTTGTGTTTTAAAACAAATTATTAAAAAAACTATTTGTTTTTCTTGAAAATTGTTGCTTCAATGAATGTTTTGCAAGATAGAACCTTATAATTCCAAGGCGATGATATATAGGCAGCTTAGTTATACTGTATGCACTTAAATGTTATCTACAGAGATCATTACTTACAGACATATTCATTATTCACAGACATATTCATCACTGGTTTCATGACTCAATGCTTATTCATTATGGTGTGTCAAAAAATGCACAGTATTAAAGTGGTGGCCCCCTGTGAGCTCTGATTACATCTGTTCTGTGGATGATAATGCTGGACTCAACCAAGCTGAGTTCTTCCTAATTAAACCCCACATTCCTCTCAAATGGATTGAGAGAGAAAGTGCCAAGGTCATTCTGGGCTTTTAAAAATATCTGTCACATTTAATAAAATACAGCTGACAGTGAGTTTGTTTTCTTTTCGTTGTAGCCTTGTATTTTTTGCCACTGTGTTTTATTTAAAAACACTTCAAAGTAGATTGCACATGATGGCATGTTACCAAGAATGATGTAGCTAGCAAATTTTTTATTAATTCTATTAGATTTTTTTTCATTATTTAAAAAATAAAAGAAAGAACAAGAACAAGTCACCACTGTTGTGCTCTCTGGTCAATAACATTTAGTATTTATTGAGAACAGTGATAAAGGTGTGAAAGAAACTCTGACCACAGATGGCTGTCATATTGCCATAAACTAAAAAATTAAATTCTCTCAGGGATCACACTTTTTCACTATTTTATTGTTTATAGGAACAATCCATGGTTACTGGAACAGACCTTAAGTGTTTTGTTAGTGCAGTGTTACAAAAGCCAACTGTTTTTTTTTATAGCACTGCCAAACCATTTGCAAACAATGCAAAAGTACGGACTGAAATGAGGTGACAGTCCCAGATGTGAATCTACAATGAGAGAATGACATCTTCCTAATGACATTTGCATAGTCATCATACTCATTCTGCACTAAAATTATGCAATTTAACATATACATGCATTCAGGCAGTGAGACAGAATGATGGATGAAGGATTGAATGAAATTTAGATGGAAAAGACGCAATCATTTTTCGGCCCATTGTGAATCGCAAAATACGCAGGTATTCCAAGCCTCCAGAGGCATCGTTTCATTTTCTCACATACATCTGTGCCCGTTTGTGTGTATATGAGCGTTTTGATAAATCACCATCATTTTAAATAATTGTCATGGATTAGTGTAATATGAATTTATGTAACTATGGTTTGTGTGTATCATTATTTGTGTGTGTGTGTGAGTGTGTGTGTGCAGTCTGGATTCTGTAATTGATAGAATCCAGCTGAACACAAAAAATGTGTCCAAGTGACCTAGTTTTTTTAGATGTGTTTTAAGGATAAAGGGTTAGATCGTCAGTCAAAAAATCTCACAAAGGAATGTTTTATCTCACATTCCCTAAATTTAAGCTGCAGCGGTACTCCCAGTTTTTATTCTCTAGTCTTCAAACAGGCCACTCTCTGGCCTCCTCAGGGCATCAATCAGTAGTGAAACATAAGTGAAGCAGGACGCTGAGCTCATGTCTGAGGAAAGTCTCTGTCTTATTATCTCTCTTTGTTTTTCCTCCAAATCTGGAAGTGTTCTAGGTCTGGATTCTCTCTCTCTCTTTTCTTTGTCTATTTCTATTCTGCCTATCTCTGTGCTGGTCTGCAGTCACAGGAGGTGAACAATTCTTAGGGAAAGAGTAGCTCTAAGCCCTGATCTTATTCTGATTCACTCACCAGATGCCCTTAAGGGTTTGCACAATTTGTTTTCTTCTAGCAAAGACTTTTCTGAAACCATCTCCATGTGTTCACCATCTAAGGTCAATATCGTTGCCAGAACTGTAAATCAAAAGTTGTTGTTGAATTGTTTGTACCTGGTGGTTATGTTATGTAGGTCAGTACTTTATCTGTTCAGTTTGACTGTGAAAATAGCCTTCAATAGTTCATTAGACCAGATGTGGAAGCATTAATGTCACAAAAGTGATCTGGGCCCGTATTCACAAAACATTTTATCTTAAGAGTTCACCTAAATAGCAGTAAACGTTTTTAGCTAATAGTTTTCTCTTAAAACCTATTCACAAAGCTGCTGAGACAAACTTTTACTAAGGAATAGATTGAAGTCTTAAACTGAGAGTAAGGCGGGGTTGACCTTCTTGCTACGGATGATGTCAGCTTGCTTAGTAACTATGCACACGGTGATTGGCCGATAGTCTCTATCAGATATTTATTCATAGAAATATTGTAGAGCGCAATATAATGTTGCCATAATCAAATAAAGGTTTAAAAATAAAAATGTTAATTGCCACATTCAAATAAAGTTTTTAAAATGCAGGATAAGTGTCACTAATTAAACAAATATATGTTCAGCTTATTGTCAGCCTCTTACATGTATGCTTCTCAAAAACAATAAGCCTAGTGGATATGCATATAAACAGCCTTATAAAGGGGTCCTATTATGCTTTTTTAGAAAATCTTAATTTTGTTTGGGGATGTAATAGAACATACTCTCATGCTTGTCGGTTCGAAAAACGCATTATTTTTTACATAATTTACATTATTACAATACCTCTCTCCCCAGCCTGACACAAACGAATCAGCCAATAGTGAGCCTGCTCATGTGAAGTCACAGCAGCACAACACCAATCATTTAATATAGCTACAATAAAATCATTTAATTACACTGAAATATTTAAATATTTATATGTATTTTTTTAAATGATTTGCATTATGCAAAATTATCACAAATTATTATTGATGCTTTTCTATTTTCTATTGGTATGTCTCCTCGTTTACAGTTGGAGCAATGATGTGCACATGAGTTCCATCAATGGCTCCAACAACTCCAGGAAAGACCACAATCCTTATAAAAGTGGCTTGTTTTTGCAATATGGTTTGGCGGCCAGTTGGAAAGTCAATAAACTGCCATACTGTAGTTGTCAAAGCGATATCCGGCCTAGGAAATTTGACATCTTCACCCTTAATTAAAAAAAAAAAAAAAAAAAAAGTGCAAGATTTTGTAAGCATATTGAAGAGATTTACCTCTTATATTGCATAGTTGCTTAGAGTCAGCTGTTTTATTTGTGATAATAATGCAATGAAACATGCCAAATTGTGCGGTCATTATTTTTGGCCATGCTGTCATACAAAGAAATTATGAACACATGCAAAAAAAAAAGAGGACCAATGAAATGTTTATAACTTGTGTTGTAGTCAATGTTGCCAATTTAGTGATTTTGTCACTAGATTTAGTGACAACCTCATCCGTTTAGATAATTTTTTTCAAAAGCCTAGCAACAAAATCAATTTCTTGGACAAACCTTATCTACATTCTGAGACTCTCCCATAACGTCATAAAGGTGATATTTATATAGATCAGTGAACTCACCTTTATGAGGTCATCTAGTAACACAAAGTGACCAGTTTTAGCTGCAGTTGGCAACATTGGTCAGTGTTTTTTCTTTCTTTTGTATTTTAATGGTTTAAGTGAAATGTGGGGTCAAAAAAAAAAAAAAACCCACACATCACTGTTGTCCACTATTGAGTTTGGTGGGATTAGTGCCACAATATGTAAGACCCTGCCTTCTGTTACGGAGCCGACGAGACGAGAGGCGAGCGGATCCATTTGCAAGGCTTTTATTCAGGGATGTGGTCACAAAACAAGCAAGGTTCATGCAATGGCAAAAAGGTACAACACAGGCAAGACAAAGAGTAATCATAGGGCAAGGGTGGGTCTACGATCGGCGAACAATATCCAACAGGGCAAGGCAGAGAGATAATCCAGGTACACACGAGCAATAGTCCAAGAGAGGTGCAAACAGAGTCCGAAGGGCAAGGCAAAGGGTTAATCCAGGAACCACGGGCAAGAATCAAAACACTAGAAAACAGACAAGGCAAGACTATGACAACTAAGTGGGCTCCGTAGCTATTGCTAGGAGAGTGATATACGCTCAGGGCCAGATTTACCTCTTATCGTGACATAGGCAAAACAATTTTTTGGGCCCCCCTTCCCTATTAATATATATATATATATATATATGTATATATAGCCACCCCTGCAAATTAAAATATTTCGGAATCAGTGGAAACCGTTACAGTGTTTTCTATCGCAATAAGCTCTTATGTTCAGTCAATAAAGATCGAATGCAATTCTTTCTTTGAGAACGGAGAACCGTTCCATTAATAGGCTCCGGCATCGTGGTCATATTACCACTTTGGGAGTGCATTATTTCTCTAATAGGCCTAATTTTAACGGACTGGAGTCACAACCACCTCAAGACATTGTTCAAATGATTTATTTCTGTCATGTTTTCGTCCTGAAATCTCGTGCCTAGAATGCCTATGCATAAATCCGGCCCTGATACGCTAGACCAGTGGTTCCCAAGATGGGGGGCGCTAGAGTTCACAGCGGGGGCGTGGGAGCAGAGGTAGGGCTGGGCGATAAAATGGATTTACTGTAGTAACACTAACTGCACCATGGTATTGTGGTAGAAATGTGGGGCTAGCATTTGTGCATTTATACACTGAACAAAATTTTTAAAAACTTTTGTTTTTGCCCCCATTTTTCATGAGCTGAACTCAAAGATCTAAGACTTTTTACACAAAAGGCCTATTTCTCTCAAATATTGTTCACAAATCTGTCTAAATCTGTGTTAGTGAGCACTTCTCCTTTGCCGAGATAATCCATCCACTTCACAGGTGTGGCATATCAACATGCTGATTAGACAGCATGATTATTGCACAGGTGTGCCTTAGGCTGGCCACAATAAAAGGCCACTCTAAAATGTGCAGTGTAATAAATGTATTTAGACTACTATTTTACATATAAATAGGCTACCTAGAAACCATATAGTTGCATTTTTCCCACAGTATTGAGGTGCTATATGTGTGGTTTTAACTCTGGTAATCAGATGTAAATGTAGGCTATGCCACTATGGAAGAACAACGGTTAATTTTAATAAAACTCAAACAGTCTTTCACCATATAAAAAAGGAGGTTGTTGCAATTTTTACAGATGTTACTGATTTTTGATAATGCACATAAATTTACATCTGCAACCTAACTCAAATTACTACTGTCAACTCAATGTCAAATGTGCATTTCTAAGAGACAAAAAAATAAGATTATTATTGCATTTATATACAGTATATATATTATATGTATATATATTTTCAGATTACCATATGTGTATGTAGGGGGGGCCTATGAAAAAAAGGTTGGGAACCACTATTCGGCGATCTGACTGAGGGAGTCCATGGTTTAAGTAAGTTGTGTGATGGGAATCAGCTGTGTGATTAGTGCAATCAGCTGTGTGTGTGTGTGTGTGTGTGTGTGTGTGTTGTCACTGCAATGGAGGATGGGAATTGTAGGCCGGGGATGACGTGCAGCAGTTAGTGTAGTGCAGGAGTCAATGTGGTGAGCGAGTGACCTCTGGTGGTGAGTGAACAGTTCATAGACCAGATTTGTGACACTTGTCATCAACCGGTGCATTGCTGCATTTGTCCAATTTTCCAACCAAAAAATATGTAATTACTACTTTCATTTTTGCAGTTAGAGCATTGACTTGTTGAGTGGAAGAGGTTATTAAAGTATTTTTACTTTGTCAGTTACAAAAAAAACTAAAAAAAACTTTTTCTTGTCAATCAAGTTTGTATCGTTTTATTTCATTTCATCATATAGGCTAACTCCAATATTTTATATCTTCGCTTTTATATCCAGCTTTCTTAAATAATTTAGGAGCTGAGCTTAACACTTAGAAACCTTTACGAATCACTCTTATTCTTAAGGAAGTCATTCTTAGAATTTTGACACACTTAGGACTAAAATTTTACTTTGAGTGGCTTTATACATATGGCCCCAGATCTCTAAACATCTGTGATGTTCTTTGGCGAACAAAATGTCTATGGGAAGAGTAAACCTCTCACTGTGAACAATATACTATTACTGATAATCCTGCATCTAAGATGGTCTTTGACTGGGAAGTTTTGCTCCACTCCCACATTTTTCCAGGGTTTATGTAATAGTGTGATAAACGGAAAAGCAGCTGCTGAAAAGGTTGAAAAAAGTGGGGTGAAAAAACCTGTCGAAGAGAGAGGGGAGGGGAAAGGAAAAGTCTGTGGTCAAGGAGTTTGGGTTCTGCTGGTTGAACAGTTAGCAGTTCTAACACACCTTTATATATCATTGTATGGCTGTTCACTAGGTTGGGCAGCAGAAAGTGTCTTTTGTTCCGTTTGAGAGTTTGCAGGTTAACTGAGGTTATTGAAAATGTCTCAATACTATAAACACTGTAGCCATTTTGTAGCTTTTCAAACTTTCCACATAAGTAGGTCTATTGTAGTTCATGGATTCATACATGGTGCACAAACAGGTTCCCATAACTTCATGCAGATGAAGAATTTCCAGTCTTTTTAATTTTGTGATTTGCTCATGGTTTGAGCATACCACAAAATACATTTATAGCCTACTATACATGTAAGCAATGGCCTACATTTACATCTTAAAGAGATTCACCCAAAAAAAGGACATCATTTTTTTTTCCTGTCACAACGTTTTTCAAAAGTGAAAAATAACACTTGCACCACATCGTTAGGCCAGTAGTGACTGTTAGTGAGCAAGTCATTCACTCCAACACGGGTTCATTCAGAAAAGATTTAGTGACACGAGTGAGTGAAATAATTCAGTAAACAGATTTGTTCACAATTTGTTTCACATGGATGTATTTAGGAAGGAAACTGTGTGTTGCTTGGATTTATTGTTTTCATTGTTGGAGCAAAAAAAACCAAATAGCTGCCATTGTGTTTAAAAGGGAAGTTACTCAATATTACCATCTTTTTCATTGAACAGTTGTATAAAAGCAACATCACTCTTGTAATCATGCTTATATTTGAAATATTAAGCTGCAGTACAATGGACATGATTTGTACCATGGCTGCCCAGATAGCATGCGGATGTGGGCCACTTAAGGCAATGAAACGGCACTGCTGGCCTTCTTATGGCCCATACAAAATGGATGTAAGCCTGAAGTGGCCCACATATAAAATAGCAAAAATGGCCCAAATGTAACAGTTGTAACACTTCAAAGAGAAAGGAAACTTGAAATTGACCCCTTTAAATCCCATTGATTAAAAACCTGCAAACAGATGCTTCACTCTACTGGTCATCTTCCGCTTGTGCAGCTCAAATGCAGAACATTAACTACTGTCATAACGTTATAATGAGAGCACTATTGTAAAAAGTGTTGTGAATTCTTAGGGTTTCGCTGACGTTTAATGTTAATTATCTTTTAATCAAAACATAAAACATTCTTTTTGTATCTCTGAGGCGTCTGTAACACATTTTCCCTGTGTGTTAACGTCAGTAATTATGACTGTTGAATGTTTGACTTGACTCTTGGTGATGTATTTTGTCCCGCCCCCAAACATATGATTCGACTATCAGTCAACTATTGGCAAGATTAGAAAATTCAGATTCGACTATGAAAATCCTTAGTCGGGGACACCCCTAATACTAACATTAAATATTCCCTTCACTGTGTGAATCCAAGACAGTATCACAGATACACTAACATCAACATACACACTCATCTAAAGACAGAAATATATTAAAACACATTCTGGCCCTCAATTCGGAAAACTGTAAGATATCCCAGAGGCCAATCAACCATTAACTCAGAATATCCCAATAGAACAAAACATTCCTCTGATGCTTAAAAAATATTGCTTTATCTATAAATATTATTTATAAGCGGGTGGTGATGGCGCAGTGGATAAGACACATGCCGTTGGTGTGAGAGACCCGGGTTCGAATCCGCTGTGAGACACCAATGTGTCCCTGAGCAAGACACTTAACCCCTAGTTGCTCCAGAGGCGTGCGACCTCTGACATATATAGCAATTGTAAGTCGCTTTTAAGCGTCAGCTAAATGAATAAATGTAAATGTTATCTAAAGGCCTCATTTAAAACATTTTCCTTTGGCTTCTATGAATACCATTAAAATGTTTGAGCAAAACTCCTGCTGAACTATTATAAACCTTAAAGGAATGAACTGGCTTTGTTGTGATCAAAATTATTGGGCTTGCTTCTCCCTATATAATAAATCATCACTCAAGGATATGATGTTCATGCTCTTTTGGTGTCCAGCTGCTAATCATATTTCATGTAGCATTGTAATCATTCATATTTGACGCAATCACTGCATAAGTCTGTTACTTCACCATTCCCCCAGTCAAATGCAGTTCACAGCTCTCCATGAGGTCTTAAATTGCAGGAGGCCCCAAATGAATTATTAAATAAACAAACATCTACTATATGCTTTCGTTGGTATTACACTTTCCTTGTTTAAGTAGTTGACCTTGTCTTCTAGTATGCTGTAATGCTATGATCACTTCATATTTTATTCAGTTTTGTTCAGCTTTCCATAAATACAGTGTGTGTTTTCTGTAAAGTTGGAGCTTGACAGCTACTGTGTGCTGCAGCTTTATAATGTGAAGCCCTGCAGTTTAATAGTCTGGCCTGTGGGCACATGGCTTTTGTTCTCCAGGGGCAGTTTATGCCTCAATTTAATTTTATTTATTTGAATAGGAACCTTCTGCAAACAAAATTTTCCTATGCCCATATAAAGTGTGAACTGAAAACGCTTGGACAGAAGTTGGCTAATTTAAAGGGTCAAGAAAGCAAATAAAGTAAATGTGATGTTGGTTGCTCCCTATAAAGAAAATTTTCCAACAGAAAACAGCCCACATTGAGAAACACTGCCAGGCTTTCTTCTTTTGTCGTGACTGTTACCAGTGGAAGTTTATTTAGTAATAATTATTTCTAATTGTGTGATAATTATGCAAAATATTTTACTTTAACAACAACATTTAACATTTTACTTTAACATTTCCGATGAAAAATCTAATTCATCTACATCTTGGATGACCTGAAGGTGAGTAGATTTTCAACTTTTCCTGAATTTTAAACTACTTCTTAAAACATTTAATAGAATGTCGACTGATTTGTTTCTTATTTTAAACAAAGGTGTAAGAATAAATGATAAGGACATTGAAGGTCTTGATGAAGATGTTTATTGTAGCACAGCAGTGAAAAAGTAGTACCTTGGATTCAATGGAGTCAGAATGAACCCGGAACATCCTAAACGTAAACCTTTTATACAGTTACAGTTTATTACCTGTAATGTAAATGACGTTGCTCCTGTCAGAACAGCTGTGGTCTGTATGTTACTGAAGTTGAGACACCCCATTGTCTAAGTTGGTTCAATATGTCCCACACCCATTCTGCAATCAAACCATTTGCTCAAGATGTGATCATCACAAATAGTGCAAACAGAACAATTAACAGAATAACTGCTCACTTTCTTCTTCTCTATAATAAATAAGCCATTTTGGGAAATGAGCTTGATCAAACATCTATTGTGGAGTGGAATCTGGGTCAGGACAGTCTGTAGTCTAAGGGATAGTTACTAATAATCATTTAAAGGTGGACAAAAATGCTTTTAATGATTCAACTCCTCAAAAAAAAAGAAAAAGCCAAAGCTGGTTTGGTGGTTTTAGCTGGTCTGTGTGTGATTTGGGAAGGGCTTGCGGCCATTTCTGCAGGCCCAGCTTGGCCTGGCTTGGAGACAAGATTAAACTATGATTAAGCCAGCTTGAAACAGTGTAAGATTTTTTTACTTTCAACAAGGCCTGTGGGTAATTCTTATGAGCAAACTGCATTTTGAATGTCAGAGCTTAACGTTGTTTTTTTTTTTTTTCATCCTTACAGTAGGCTATCACTATTTTTGATACTTGGTATGTTAACATTTTGGAATTGAGAATAAATATGATAATCGTAAAAACAACAACAACAAAAAAACTACCTTTGGTAGTAACTTTAATATGCTGTACCTGCCATTTTGCTGGTCTGATAAGTGCATTAACTTACCACAAAAGCAACTGAAATATGTGTTACTTTTAATGTAAGAACAATCATGTAACTGCTCCCTACAGAACAGAAAGAAATTATAATACATTCTGCCCTCTGCTGGGCCATTACTGGAAGAGCAAGTCTTCTGGCCAGTGTGTCCACTCTACCAGTAAATGACATTTCACAGGTTGTTCACAAATATTTTAAATTCAGGCCCATGATTAACCATTAGAAACATAAACTATTCCTCATAAAGAAGTACAAAAGTTTCACCACCCCAGTATGACATTGTTAAAATGCAACCTATGACCGCACTACGACAAAAGACAGCCTTATGACGCACATGGTCATTGGTCATGTAAAAACAGCATGTGTCTTTTGTTACTGGCTAACGCTGAAAAGATATGGGGTGGAAGAAAGCAGATCTGAGCAACCTGTGTGTTTCCATGGACACAGAGCATGGGAGGAATGCTCGGAGGCCCAGTTTGTCAGGTGCTCCTCCCTTCAGGGAATTTTAGTTGTTCAAAGGCTTCAAAAATCTACCTCCAGGATAAACCTGTGTACACTGATGAAATGACTGACGTATGAATTGAGATTGACGCACATGAGTGCTTATTTGCATCCAGGAAGTTTGATACAGAGGTGTGGCTTGCAGGTGCAAATTCAGGAAAGGCCAGTTCCCAGGTAGCCACAAGCGAGACAGGTCCCTCCCCTTGCCTCTTGTCTCTGGATGCACACTCTCTGAACTCTCAAACGATTTTACTTCAACCTGCCTCGATCATCTCACCCGAGTCCAACAGGCAGCACTCAGGTAGGTACACAGTTTTCATTTTTAATACATAGAAACCTATTGAGGAATGTTATTCTGCATTAAAATTCATCTGGCCTAGTTTGGTGTAAAATGGAGAGTAGGTATTAGATGTCAGTGGTATGAAGGCTATTGAAATTGTGATCCATTGAAGGAAATCACGATTACAAATAACTTCAAAATAAATTACCTTTGGGATGTTTGACGAATGGTGCCACATACCTATAAGAGTTTTAATTCCTGAAAGTTATTAATAAAATTATGCATATAAGTATGAGTTTTTCTGGAGACACTGATGACCTATCTAATAAACAATGAACCAAAAAGGTATCCCTTAAACAAAAGTTTGAAAAACATGTTATATTATAGCTTAATCAGACACATATCTTCTCAGTGTATTGTAATATTGACTGCTGTATCACACATCCTCATAAGAGATACCACAAACTCATTACTGAGAAACCTGTTCTGGCACATTCTAAGATTATTAGTAGAATATTTTCCTCCAGGAGTTAGAGAGAACTGTCTAAAATGGTGTTATTTTACATTTCTAATTTAATAGACATGTACTTTAAATTTAGAATTTTACATTTTCATATAGACTTCACGTTCGCTCAGAATAATGCCAGAAAACATAATAAACTATAATACAAACTATAATAATAGTGAAATAATATTAATAATAACTGACAAATGTATCATTCATAAACTGTCTGTAAAATAAAGAACAGCAATGCAATAAATTTATATTTATTGTAAATAAAAAAAATTATGACATAAAATGTGGTTCAGATATGACATGCCAGATTAAATGCTCTATGCTAAATACACACAAAAACAGGACACAAATGTGGAGCCCAAGGACTTTTGATTCCTTCAAACCCTTTAATTTCTGTAACATTATTACTGTTTATTTGTACTTTTGTTGGTGGCTGGCAATAATAGATGATGGCAGATGAACTGGACAAACAGGAATAACTGAAGTGACATTGTAATGGAAATAGTTACTCTGTTAGTCACATTAAGTGTCACATTGTTAAGTGTGGGTGCGTCTGTTCAACAGCACATCAAAATACAATATAGATACCAATTACTGACATTATTATGCTACGTCTATGTCTCATCAAAGCATATTATTTAGATATTTATACAAATATTTTTATGAGCATCGCTTTGTTCTTTGTGTTTTGTTTTGTCATAATGTCCCTCAAAATGTGCATCTAAATATAGTTTGGGTGTGTACATTGAACACCATACAAAGAACACAGAATATTGTATGCTCACCTCCTGTTATTGCAATGTACTGACATGGTTGAATGGTATACATTACACTTGCATCAAGAGGGCTTAGATACACTTCAGTGAAAAGGATTCATGGGAGTGGAACAAAGGGTTGCTAGAGGTTTCTGAGAAAGAACACTTTCATTTTGTATAGAGAGACATCATAGGTTTTGCTTTTCCCAAATGTTGATTAATTTTGGGCAGCATTTATCTTTTTATTGATGCCAGCATGTTGTCTACATACAGTATATGCAATATAACTTATGTTGCATTTAAAATAGTGGAATATTTTCGGGATTGCTTATGTCTGTTTTTTTTTTTTTTTTTTTGTGATATACACATTCACTCCACACAGTAACATGTCTTATTTTGGCAGGGAGAGGAACCAAATATGAAATTGCCACTAGGCATCACACTTGCACTCCTCTTGATACTTCAGACGTTTCAACAAGTGACCACCCAGATACCTGACAGCTGGAAAAGAAGTAATGATACTACAGACAACAATGGAGAACAAACATTTAGTGAGAAAATAACTCAACCAAGTAAGGAAGACCTACAAAGCAATGAGGATGCCAAACCAGAGAGCAGTTCAGAAACTGAAGGACAAATATTTGGCTCAATTTATGATAGTCAAGGAGGAGAGCAGAATTACACAAAATTGGATCAGAGCCCTGAGCAGTCTTCTGAGGAATATAGTTCTGATAGTCTCGTTGCTACAACACTACCTCCAATGATTGCACTTAATTCAAGTTCTGAGCTCTCAGATACATCGGCAGAATCCACTGAAACACTGACACAGGACACAGCCACAAACACCTCCACACCAGAGCCAGAAGACACAAATGAATCTGCTCTTAATGACACATATACCACTCCCCAACCTGAGACTACCGCGACAGAGAGCAGCCATGATGAATCGGGCTCTGGATATTTGCCCTCAGATGATGTACCCACCAACAGCACTACTAAAAGTCCGACCACCACAACAAAAGATGAAAGTGTCCAGAACCAAACTACAGTGAGTCCAACTGAACCACCGGTATACAGTACTACAACGGCAGCAATTCCACCTGCCTTCTCTGAAAACGTCCCGGCTCCTGCCACAGAGGATACAGAAGTAAACCAGACCGAACCTATTGGCATCGGAGAGAATTCTGAAAGAGGTGAGACTCACAAATCAGCATTAATCAAGCACTAATAATCATTGTTTATAAAAAAGACTAAGCTTAATTTGATGGCTGAGAAGTTTTATCATTTGATACATCAGTACTTTTTTTTTTAATGAAGCAGCAAAGCTTTGATAGTTATAAGAAATGTTTCTTGAACACCAAATCAGCATATTAGAATGATTTCTGAAGGATCATGTGACTCTGAAGACTGAAGCAATGGCTGCTGAAAATTCAGCTTTGCCATGACAGGAATACATTTCAAATATATTAAAATAGAAAACAGTTATTACAAATAATACAAATATTTGACTGTATTATTGTTTAAATACTGCAGCCTTGGTGAGTATAAGAGATTTCTTTTAAAAACATAAACAATCTTGCAGACGCCAAACTTTTGAACAGTAAATGTTAAAATGATATGATGATAGACAAAAAGATTTAGCTGAAATAGAATTCCCACTCCAAATCTGGGTCACTGGTAGTGTTTTGACCTTTTATAGAAGCATTATTTCACTCTCCAGTTCCAGAGCACAAAGATCACACAAATCTTTTTATTTCATCCCCCAAGCTAGCCCTCATTCTTAGCTTCTCTCAATTCAGTCATAAAAGACATATTTGCTGCTGTTCCTCCGAGTTGGATTGGATTTCAGGCTTTGTTTGTCCTCTGCTCTTGGCCAAAGTGTCTAGTTACTGACACCTCACTTTCCTCACAATAAGAGTGGTGTTCACCCTGCAGATATTGGGAGGGGCACCTTTTGGAGGTCAGGTGTGGACCAATGTGACAAAGAACACCTGACATTGCTGGAGAACAAATTCCATGACCATTTGAGTGAACGTGACTCTAAACAATCTGTGTCCAAACAGTATTCTGAACTGAAAAGAACAGTTAAATCTACATGTTCAGAATTAGTTTTATATATTCAGATTTTATGGTTTTGGCCTGATGAAATATACTAATAAATTTCAGGAAAATAAAGAGCTTTTTGAAAGTCGTCATTTTCCTGAAATGTATTAGTATATTTCATCAGGCCAAAACCATAAAATCTGAATTCTTCTTTTGAACTGATGGTGTCGGTCCGAATTGACAAAAGTTTTAAGCAAGAAACTCCATGATAAAGGCAACCACAATATTACTGTCCAAAATGTTTTTTGTTTTTTATAAATCGCTAATGTAGTCAAGGGTTGTTTCGTTGTTACAATAAACATGAAATATGTCTTTTCAGGTTTATCTTCAGATGTTTCAGATGGTACCGAAAGCAAGAACGGGCAGGCATGGACCATCGTCCTAGTCATTGGGATTGTAGTGGGGGTCCTGGCCTTGGGAGCATTTATCTTCCTGAATCGAAGGAACAGAAGAGATTTCTCGCACAGAAAACTGGAGGAAGAGATGTCACCTGATCCAGGTAATATAAAACTCACCTGTCATTATTTGCATCACTTTGAACCAAGATCCATGTGAATATATGTGAGGGCTTCTATGAACATACGGAATCATTTTTTCACTCTGATGAACTCGTTTTTTCTCTCTTTTCAAAGTTCTCCGACTGGATAACAGTGAACCACTAGACCTGAAGTTTGATGGATTTGGTTACTACAACCCAGGACTACAAGGAGACAACATCCAGATGTCCAATTTTCCACAGGGACGTTCCAAATGAGAACAAATCTGTGATGCCAAATACATTTTATTTAATGTTGCACCCATATGAAAACAAAAGGATGTTATTAAGAAATCATTGTAATTTTTCATGTGATTTGCCAAAACAATCACAAGGCAATTTTACACAACTGAACAATCAAAACATTTTTTAATGTTAAGTAGTGTCTTTTGTTTGAGTGTTTTATTTGGACTATCTGAAGGAACCAAATCTGAATATTTCTATACTGGGTACTTTTTTATTGTAACTGCAAAGTATTGGATTGTATGTCTGCTTCTAATTGATCAAGAAGGTTGTTTACTTGACACAGTTATTGTATAATGTCAAAACCTGTATATGCAAGATGGAGGAAATTATCAGCATTATGACACAGCTTCTCTATGCACAGTAGTTTTGGTCTAGAAGATCGAGATTATGTCAGTGAAATGGGAGAACATCTATTGGCTTTTTCCCATATTGAATTTTCAGACACAAGCCTAATACCTTTCTTCTGAGCCTATAATATTTGATGATTTCTTAGTTTACAAAAGCTCTGAACTAAATAGAGAATAAACATGACAGTAGGTTCTCAGATTATTATAAATAATAACATAATACTTGTCTCCGTGTCTGATTATTGTATAATCAAAATATTATTATTAAGAGAAGGCCTACTTGAAGCTGTGTGTGAGCTTGTCCAGTCCTGTAGATGGCGCTGATTCCTTTCAAACATAACAAACACATTTTGATAAACATGGCAAAGAAGACTGGAGGAACCCCGGCAGTTGTTGAATGTTATGAATAGTAGTTTATAGCGGAAGGTCCGGTCATGATTAAAACCGAGAAAGTGTTATATTTGAACAGCTCAAAGGGTAGAAAGGTCCGCGTTGTTCGGGAGCACTATGTGAGGGAACAGCTGCCTTGTGGAAGCGCCCTCTGTCAAGCGGACTGTCATAACGGTAGGGAGAACACGAGCCAAAACAACAAAAATCACATGAAATGCGTGTTTATTATTATTATTATTCATTTTTATTATAGTGAATGGATCGGTATACCAACAGAGCTAGGTAGCTAACAACAGGCAATCTTAAATTACGTGGTCTTTAAATTCTAATGTGAACTATAGCTTTACGAATTGTTAACTTACGACGCAGAAATCTTTGTTATTTGGCTTATTATAGTATGTATATGTGCATGTTTATGTGGTTTATGAGGACACAAATTTGTATAATGACATGGGTATGACAGAGGTATTACAATATGAAGGTGGTTTATGAGGACACTGCCTATGTCCCCGTAATTCAAAAGGTTTAAAAAACATACTAAATGGTGTTTTTTTGAAAATCTAAAAATGCACAAAGTCTCCTGTGAGGGCTAAGTTTAGGTGTAGGGTTGGTGTAGGGCAATAGCACACACAGTTTGTTCAGTATAAAAACCATTACGCCTATGGAGAGTCCCCATAAACCACAAAAACCAACGTGTGTGTGCGTGTGTGTTCAGTAATGGAACAAACGCAAGTTTACAGGTTGTTCTACTTAACCCTTTATTCACCTTACTAAACTGTTAATGATCAGTGATTTACCTGAGTGAATTCAATGCAAACATTAATTGCAGGGTAAAAAAAAAAAAAAAAAATATTAATTGCAGGGTGAGCTACCTAACAAAATTATTTATTGTCACTAAAACATTAGACAGTAAATCTTGGTAGTTTGGTAGTTCATCTTGCAAATATTGTTTTTGTGTGTGAGGTGTTATTTTATCGTGTTTTCCGAATTTAGCTAAAAAGATAATAATGCTTTGCAATATAATATTGACAATTTGCGCTTCAATAGATGGCAAAGTGCTGTCTGGAGATGTGACCCACTATGTGGTTCCCGATGTGGGAGTGGTTCGGGATTTCCTGGAGATCCTGGAGTTCGGGGAGCTGCAGGGGATCGTGTTGACCCAGACAGCCTACCAGACTGTTCAGCACACCCGTGGACGCAGGTCAACCCCTCAAATATCATTTTTGACATCAGATTTTAATTTACTTATTATTAACTAAACCAAGTATTGTAAATACTAGCAGTCTGTGTCAATAAAATAGGAAAATTCCCTAAGGAAATTTGGAAGGGTAAGTTTTAAGTACAGGTTACTTTCATAGTTGCATTTTGTTTTGTCTTGTACAGGCACTATAACAGACTGCGTGCTTTACTGAAGGATCCTCGACATGATTGTGTGCTGTTTGCCAATGAGTTTCAGCAATACTGCTACTGCCCCAGAGACAAGGGCGAGTCTCAGGACAAATGGCATACAAGGCGAGTCCTGACTATAGAGTATTATGCTCTCTTTGTTTACTTTGAGAAAAGCTTATTGAGAGTATTAATAGACTATAGAGCAGGCCTTTTCAAAGTCATAGACAGTGGGCCTCTCTTTTGGCACAACATACACAATGGCTCCTCCCCACACTCTAATTTTGTACAAATTATCAATAGTATAAAAAATGATTTTTCATTTTCATAGTTCAAAATGTATGTATATAGTGCAACAACAAAAACCATGCAAGGAAAAAATATATATTTATTTAAAGCATTTATAATACAAATAAGTGCAAGCCCTGAGATAGGTGCGCCCCACACTTTGAAAACACTGGCTATAGTATAATAAAGTATTCTTTTTGAATCAACCTCAAGTGTAAAGAATGTCATGCACTTTGAGTTTCAATATACAATAGAAGTGTGCAAGTGTAATTTATTTATTTTTAAAAGCAAGTAAAGCAAATTCAACCTTTTTGAAAAGTGAGCACATAGACACTTCATTGACCTGAGCTGCAGAAAAAAAATCCCTATGTACATTCTGTTCCAGAAATGTGTACAATGCAGCAGTTTGGTACTATAATCATCTAGCTGGACTCCAGCCGGTGGTCATGATTACAGAAGATAATGATGCTATTTCAGAATTCAGTGCCTTAAACAGTGGCGTGTATGTCATCTCAACTCAGGTATACTTTTTTTTATTTTATGTCCTGTGAAATCTGTGATGTTTAATTGTCAGTATCTTTTTGGAGTCAGATATGTTTAATAACCACTAAATTGTAGAACCGATGTGGGTTTTTTTTTTTTTTTCCACATAAAAAATATTTAGTTTCAATAATCTATTTTTCATGTTCATTTATTCATTTAAGAAAATGTATGATCAATCTTTCAGGGTTTATTTTGTGAAAGTGACAGGCTGATTATACTTTATCCATACATATGTTTAACTTGTAAAAAAAAAAAAAAAGTCAAGAACTGAGATTACTGTTTTGCATTTCACAAATGTGACTAAATGAGTGCAATATATGAGACCACCATTGGTAAAACCAGTGAACTCTATTGTAGGAGTACCTGTTAAGTTTCTGGCCAGACCTGCAGGGAGTCCATGATCTGTACAACTCCATTGCTCAGACTCTGCAAGAGCGAGAGAGTGAGGGAGTAGAGAAAGTGTACGCTGAACACCTGCCTGCAGAGGTGCTGGAGGCTGGTATAAAATCTGGCAGGTACATTCAGGTAAGTGCCTCTCACTCCTGTTATTTAAACCAGATCTCTTTCTTTGGTAGTAGTTTATGGAAACTACATTCCAACCCACTCCTTTCCCTTAAAGGGCATCCTCAGTGTGAACAAACATCGAGCTCAGAATGAGGCTTTTGTCCGTTATGAGGGTTCAGCCAGCAAAAATACAGGTTGTTACCAACATACTTGTATCAGTCCTTAAAATGTTATTTATTACAAAGGCTCTTATTGATGCTGACGGTATTATGGTCTTTTACCTTTGATCCTGCCTGTATGATCACTTGTTTTTAGAGCTAAATAGTGATGTGCTGATCAATGGAGCAAAGCATCGTAACCGGGCGGTGCATGGAGACGTGGTTGTCATAGAGCTGTTGCCCCGTAATGAGTGGAAAGGCAGGACTATGACATTAACAGAGGGTCAAGGGGAGGAGCAGCCACTGGAGGAAACACAGAGTCAGCCTATGCCCACAGGTAATCATGAGTATGTGATGATTACAATTGGTCTAGAACATTCTGAGTAGAATGTGAAGATTGACTGATACACATGCAGACAGTTGAATGTATTTCCACATACGCTGGTGTCCAAAAGTCTGAGAACCACTGGTGAAAATGTTTTTATGGTAACACTTTTTATGAAGCCTGTATTTATAATACATTATAAGGGTATTCTTAAGGCATTATAATGAATGCATTATAAAAACCCTTATAATGAGTTATAAAATCTCATGAATAATCATAACAACCATTATAATACATTATAGTACTTAAAATATTTGTGGTTATAACTTTTAAGAGTATGATTATTTATAACACACAATGAACACCTAAATCTACTTCATTTATAATGGGCTATATCATAGCTTGATATTGTTTATTTAAGATCTGCACAGTACCTTACTACATCTCTTGAGTGCATGAATGTTTATATAAAACTAATTGTATTAGTAGACTTAGGTAAAGTAGGTAGAATGTTCACATACTTGCAAAGTATCCTATACTCAGTTTGTCTGTTGAGGAACCATCAAAATAAAGTGTTAGCATACAGTATATTCAGCAGACACACTACTAATACTCTCATGAGTGCTAGTTGACATGTAGTTGCAGAGTTACTTATCAACAGCTGTCTAAAGCAGTGGTTCCCAACCTTTTTTTCAGGGGACCCCTATTTTAACATACAGTTTTTTCACCGACCCCCATAGCATGTATGACATATATAAAAAAAAACATTTTATACTTAAAACCATTTATAAGAAAAGAGATGAGTCAAAATTATGAATGATTATAGGTGATTATATTATTTTATCAAATTTTTAGAACATTTTTATCAACCGGTTAAAATTTACAACAAATTTGGTCTGATTTTTGCGTTGATTTGAACAATAACGGGAAACAGGCCAAAGTGGGCGAAGATAAAAATCTTTTGTCTTATTAAAAAATAAGAACAAAGATACACATTACAAATACACATAATATACAAATAAAACAAACAGTGCTTTATTTTCAGGTACAATAGGTGTATTTAGCAGAGCATTCAATGAAATTGAATGAACAAATATAAAAATAAAAGCAACTGTATTAAAGTTTTTCAGTCAAGAATAGTGAGTGATTTTTCTCTTTGCGTTTTGTTGTTTTGTTAATGTTAAATGAATAGTTCCCCCAAAAATAAATATTCTGTCATCTGTCTGTCAATTCTGTCATAATGTTTTATTTTTATACCATCATTTACTCAAAAGTTGTTTTAAACCTGAATTAGTTTATTTCTTCTGCTGAACATAGATGCTATTTTGAAGAAGGTGGAAAACCAAACAGTTGCTGGTCCTCAGTGACTTCCATAGGATTTTTCTTTCCTGCTATCAAATTCAATGTAGACCAGCAACTGTTTTGTTACCCTCATTCTTCAAAATATCTTATTTTGGTTTCAGCACAATAGATTAATAGAGGTTTGGGACAACATGTGAGAGAGTAAATAATGACAGAAATTATAAGGTGAACTATCCCTTTAATGACAGTGGCAGCATGTTCAGTACTGTCCCTTTAAGACCTGCACGCATCTACAGACACGTATCCATTTTTCTCTCAATGGTTTACTTTCATGTTAGACATAACCAACTGAGTCTATATGTAAACCTTGTGTGTTTTGACAGTATTAGCGCAAAAGATTTCAATGCGCGTTCTTCTACCAGACCAGCGCGCGAATGAAACATTTAACCTTGTATGCAAATAATGTACTTTTGCGATCAGTGTCCTGTCAGAGTAACTCTACTGTTGAATGTCGTGTTGTACAGTAAATAGAGATGGAGGCGACAGAGCTGTATTTGACGATGTGCGCTGTAGCACGATACTACCATATTTCTTCAAAAGCAGATCGTGGAGTGATTTTTATCGTCCACGATCAAAAATCGTCATATTGCACACCCCTAATTCATTCATATTTTAATTCATATAATTTCCCTCTAAAACCTTTCACTGCTTTCCGCCATATTTTCACAAAACGAAACCTACGCTGCATGCTGCGACTGTGTGAGATTGTTACTACCTTTGCTTAATGTTGGACAGTATTTAGGTGAGTTTTTATAATCCTGGTAAACAAATGGTTTTAATGATAATACAGAATATTAAACGGTAGGCACTAACTGTCGGGATTTTCATTTTGTGGTCAAACTAGAGTGAGCTTGGCGACACCTTGTAAATCTTTAGCGACCCCTAGTGGGGGTTGCGACCCCCAGGTTGGGAACCACTGGTCTAAAGAGTGCCATCAAAATAATCCAACTGATATTATATATATAAAAAAAAAGTTCAAAGCGAATGTGTCATATTACACATTCATCTGATCTGATATCTGATCTCATGGCTGTTTGAGAAAAAAATATATATTGTAATTATTATTACTTATAAGTGGTATTTGTCTGCTTTAAGTAACATAAGTAACATGGCAAGATATGAGACTTATAATACATTATAAATATGAGAAATATAATCCATTGTAATTTAAGCTGATGGATCGTGTTCACTGTGTTATAAATCATCATACTCTTAAAAGCTATAACCACAAATAAGTAACTATTATAATACATTAAAACTGTTCTTATGAATATTCATGAGATGATACAACATATTATAAAGTTATTTATAATGCATTATGCATTCATTATAATGCCTTAAGAATACCTTTGTAATGTATTATAAATACGGGCTTCATAGAAAGTGTTACCGTTTTTATTGTTACTTACAAATGGTATTATGTGTTTGAGTGAAAGTTGTATTGAGAAAATTCAATACAATTTCAGATAACTTTCAGGTTCAAAAACAACATTTCCAAAGTTAGATTTTTGGACCTCGCTGTTGATGGATCGTTGTATAAGTTGTTTTTTTGACTCTCTCCTCTCTTTCCTGTAGGCAGGGTTGTGGGTATTCTGCAGAGGAACTGGAGAGACTACGTTGTGACTTTTCCTCCTCTTGAGGAGGTGCAGTCACAGAGTCGAAATTCAAAGAAGATTCTGGTTATTCCATGGGACTACCGCATCCCTAAAATCCGGATCAGCACACAGCAGGCTGAGGCTTTGCAGGTGGAGATATAATTTAGCAAAATATTTTTTAAATGAATGCATTTCTTTTGAACTTTTTATTCATCAGTGAAAAAATGTATCACATATTCCTCAAAATGTAACACAACTGTTGTTAATGGTTTATTATATTATCATATGATAAATTGCATTTTAAAAAACACTAAAATACAAAACAGTTCATCATATTTCATAATATTACTCTTGTTTAACTGTATTTTTGTTCAAATAAATGCAGCCTTTGGTGAGCATGAGATGCTTAATTAAAATATTAAATCTTTAATATTTCTTCTATGTGTAGGATCAAAGAGTGATTGTGCGTCTGGATTCGTGGGAAAGTACTTCTGTTTACCCCAGTGGCCACTGTGTGAGGGTGCTGGGGAAAGCAGGCGAGCTGGAGACTGAGATTCAGACCATCCTGTTGGAGAACTGCATTCATGTTCCACCATTCTCAGAGGCACAGGTGGGGTCATAATGTCTGCATATGATTTTAAATAATTTCAAATGTCTGTACTGTGATTTTTGCCTTAACAAAAGAGTGAATCATAAATAGTAAAGCCTTTAATAAGGTACATGGTGTATTTGAATGTTTCTTTAGTTGCGAGAGATGCCAGTTAACACTGAGGAGAACCAGTGGCAGATGGACAGCAGTGAAGTGTCCTCTCGACGGGACCTGAGAGACACACACCTGGTTTTCAGTATCGATCCCAAGGGCTGTGAGGATGTGGATGATACCTTGTCTGTGCGGACTCTGCCTGGGGGGAAGCGGTTAGAGCTGGGTGTCCATATTGCCGATGTCACTTACTTTGTCAGGGAGGACTCTCTTACAGATCTAGAGGCACGGTCAAGGTATGGAAATTTACCAGTTATCAAAATATAGTGGTAGATTAATAAGAGTATATTATTGTTGAGTGTATTTATCATGATGTGTTTATATAATAGTTTAATATTATATTTTGTACACTTACTAATGAAGAATAATGATTGTTCATACACTAAAGTTCAAAATTTCAGGGTTTCAAAATTTCAAGTTTTTGAAAGTTATCTCTTATGTTCACTAAGACTGCTTATTTAATCAGTAATACAGGAAAAACAAGAAATATTGTGAAATGTTATTACAATGTAAAGTAATTATTTTGTGTTTTAATACATTTGAAAATGTCATTTTATTTTTGGGATGGCAAAGCTGAATTTTCAGCCATTACTCCAGTTTTCTGATTTTTATTCTGCTTGATATTTTTGTGGAAATCGTGATACTTTTTTAGGACATTTTTGGGAATAGAAAGTTCAAAAGAACAACGTTTATTTGAAAAATGAATCTTTTGTAACATTATAAATGTTTTTACTGTCACTTTTTTATCAAATTGTGTCCTTGCTTAATAAAAGTATCAATGTAAAAAAAATGGTAAGACTTATTTACACCAAGAATGATAATATTTTGTTTATTATAAATGCATGCTGCAGTTTCTGGTGTCAGCTGCTTTAAATGCTCGAGCTCAAGTCGGATGGGTTCTGATTGGCTGACTATGTCTTCGTCATTAATCAGCTGGAAGAAAATTGTTCAGAAAGAAATTGAATTGATATCTTTCCTCTGTGTCATTGTAGTTCTTGTGTGGACTTCCCTATTTTCATAGAATTTGAATTAGAAATATTAAAACTTTATAGTTATCGTTATCGTTAGTTATTGTTCTTGGTGTGAACGGGCCTTTACTGACCCCAAACGTTTGAATGGTAGTTTGTTTATCATCAAATTTCTGTGATGAATGTGCATTTGTAAATACTACAGTAACTAAAGTATACATTAAATAAGTTGCATCTTTCTTTTCTAAACCCAGGGCAACCACTTCCTACTTGGCTGACCGCAGGTATGACATGCTGCCAGCAGTGCTGAGTGCTGATCTGTGCTCCCTCCTAGGAGGAGTGGACCGGTGAGTAACACACAAACCTATCCCTGCTTTTTGAGACTTGACCTAATATGCTGCTGGAATCTGTGGATTTTCTCTCTGTATTCTTTAATAGAAAATAACAGGGAATCACTTTGTGATATGTTCCAGATATGCCATGAGTGTGCTGTGGGAGCTGGATGCTGAGACTCTGGATGCGTGTACGGTTTGGTACGGTCGCACTCTTATCCGCTCCTCCTATCAGCTTCACTATGAGCTGGCCCAGAGTTTGCTGAATGGCGAGGAGCTTGAAGTACCTGAGCTAAGCCAGCTCAAGGGTTCACAGCGAGACCAGAAACTGGCTGAACTCTTGCAAGCCTTAAAGACCCTGACTAGGGTGGCCAGACACCTCCGTGCACAGAGGAATAAGGGTGGTGCTCTGGAGTTGGAGGGGGTGGAGGTGAGGGCTCAGCTGGATGAGGAGAAGAACATTACAGCCCTTGTGCCCAAACAGCCTCTGGAAGTTCATGAGACTGTGGCAGAGTGTATGATCTATGCCAACCACTGGGTGGCACGCAAGATACAGGAGAGCTTTCCACATCAAGCTCTTCTGCGTCATCACCCACCACCCAAACAGGAGTTCTTTAATCACCTCATCGACTGTGCCAAGGCCCGTGGCTTTAGTATTGATACAAGGTAAAAATTATTTTCTTGAAGTAAATCACCAAGGCTGTATGTATTTGATCAAAAATAGAGTACAAACTGTAATATTGTAAAATAACTGTCTGAGTTTTCAGCAGCCATAACTTCAATCTTCAGTGTCACTTGGTCCTTCAGAAATCATTCTAATATGCTTATTTGGTGTTCAAGAAACCTTTATTATCAGTGTTGAAAACAGTTGTTCTGCTTAATATTTTTTTGAAAACCTGATGCTTTAAAAAAAGAAAAGAAAACATATTTTGTAAAAATTTAAATGCCTTTACTGTTGCTTTCGATTAATTTAAATAATTCTTGCTGAATAAAAGTATTTTTTTTTATCTTACGGACTCCAAACATTTGAACAGTATTACATATCTAAATAAAGATATAGCCAAATAAATAAATAGAATAGAATAATAATGTAATCAATATGGTGAGAAATAGATTGCATACATTCATGTAGATTTACGTGTCTGCATTGCTGCATCTAGGTCAAACAGAGCTCTTGCTGATTCTCTGGAACAAGCTGTGGATCCTCAGGACCCCCTGGTGAACAAGTTATTGAGAATGATGGCCACCCAGGCAATGTCTAATGCCCTTTACTTCTCTACAGGAGCCTGCCCAGAAGAACAGTACTATCACTACGGTACATGTTTTTAATTTTGTCAAAATTACAGATCATATGTAATCTCATTGTTCATTTAAGCAGAGTAGCTGGTTGCTCATTGTAGTAGCAGTATGAATAAACATTCTACCATGCTTTAAAGGAATAGTTCACCAAAAATTTTAATTTCGTCGTCATTTACTCACGCTCATATCGTTCCAAACCTGTATAAATTTCTTCTTATCTTGAGAGGCACAAGAAGATATTTTGAAGACCCAAACAGTTATTCGTCCCCATTGACTTCCACAGTAGGGAAAGAAATACTATAAAAGTAAATGGGGACCATCAACTTTACCAGCATTCTTCAAAATATCTTCTTTTATGTTCAACATAAGAAAGAAACTTGTATAGGCTTGGAACGACATGAGGGTGAGTAAATGAAGACAAAATTTTCTATTTTGGGTGAACTATCCCTTTAAAACCTTAATTGACATAGAGGCATATTGGTAAATTTGCTTGCTAGAACTAAGAAAAAGATGAAAGCTTACATTTGGTCTTGCTTTTTATGTCATTTTCAGGTCTTGCTCTGGATCGATACACTCACTTTACCTCTCCAATCAGACGCTATGCCGATGTATTAGTTCACCGGCTGCTCATGGCTGCTATTCAGCTGGAGAAGGAAGGATCACTAAGCAAACCCTTGGCCAGTAACAAAGAACTTGAGGAACTAGCTCAACATATCAACAATAAAAACAGAGTAAGTGGGGGTCATTAGCTTTTGTATCAGTACTTTATTGTAGTAAAACTGCAGTAATATAATTCTCGGGAAATTACCTCAACACTTTCCGCACTCTCTGTTTGTGTGACAGGCAGCACAGCACGCACAGAAGCAGTCCACAGAGCTCTTCCAGTGCCTCTACTTCAGAGACAAAGACTCCAACACAGATGAGCGCTGTGTGGCTGATGCTGTGATCTATGCTGTCCGAGCTAATGGCTTTCTTGCCTTCGTACCACAGTAATGACCTGCTTATGGAATATTGCTTAGTGATTGTACCAAAGAAAATGTTACACACAAAAAATTAAGACAAGTGTACACTACTATGCATACTCTGATATTTGATCAAAAATGCATTAAAACAGTAATATAATGAGATATAAATTTAAAATAATTTATTTTAATACATGTGGAAAGTTGAATATTCAGCAGCCATTACTGAATATTCATACAATGAATATGCATATAATGTGGACATGCTGTTTGATTTCAAGCTGCTGTAACACTGCTGTATCTATTCACACAGGTATGGTGTGAAGGGAGCTGTGTATCTTAAGGATCGAGAGGGTCAGGTGGTCAGTATTGATGGAAATGGAAGGTGTGAGTGGAAGGCTGGGACATTGCAGAGATACCCTGACAGGATTAGCACCTGCACCAGCACTGGAACTCATACATTTTACCTCTTTGACCACGTTACAGTAAGTATATTCTCAGAAAACAGCAAAAATCACCTTGTTTGTGGCACCTTTATTTGGACTGTCATAGATATGTCTGTTACATCCTCTAACATCATGTTTTCCTTCTTCCTTTTGTGCCTGTATTCCTCCGCAGGTTCGTATCTCTGTAGAACCGTCCCGTTGCCATGCTGACAGCTTGTGTCTGGAGCTTATCAGCAACAAGTCCCATTGCCCTGTGCAACCTGAGTCACATACAGCTGGTCGTGGTCGGTCTGAGCTGGTTCAGGAAGTGGTGCGCTGGGCAGAAGAAGCCTCCCTCCAGGCAGAGGAAGAGAGGGCGAGGAAGCCCAAACTAAGCAGGGAGGAGAAGCAGTTCAGACAGAGCAAAACACCAAACCTCTATGTCCTGTTACAGGAGATCAGTGAACTTGCCCTGCTGGATCTGTCCGTCTGTCAAATCAGAAATACAGAGGAACAGACTTGCACTGCTTCTTCTTAGCCCTTTACTGCTATTTCTACAATTGATTAGAAAGCTTTAGGGATTTTGTAATATTTGTCATGAACTTCCATTGAAGTGTCCAGATGTGAACTGACAAAAATGAGTTCCACTTACTCAGGATTTATGAACACTGGTTTCTTTGCGTTGTCCGATACATGAATTCTAAAGGGAAAGTTGGTCAGGTTCTTCGCCTTAGTTTCCTGTGAAGTCAATGGCTTTATATTTGAAGACCAGCTTTTGGACGGTAGATACACTCTAGGCATCATCTTCCAGTGTGGTGTAAAGTTTTCATTTCAATGAGGCAAAGGAAATTAAAAACATTTAAGAGAAACCAGTATCAGTATGCGTGATCTTTGGTTGTTTAGTGTATGACGCCTAGTGTTTTAAAATCTGCTGATTGTAAATCATATACTTCAAAATCAGTGCTGTCAAAACGATTAATCGCATCCAAAATAAAAGATTTTGTTAACTTAATGTGTGTGTACTGTGTATATTTACAGACACATGTATATAATTAAGAAAAATATGTTTACATATTAAATATATTAGTATATAAATTATATGAATAAATATATACATGTAAATATTTTCTAAAAATATACTGTATGTGTATTTATATATGCATAATAAATACAGTACAAACGTATAACAAAAAGCTTATTTTGGATGCGATTAATCGTTTGACAGCACTATTCTAAATATAGGTCTACACAAATTGCAACAAACAAATGGTTTTCTACATTAACATTTTTATTCAGAAAATAAAAAATGTACACTGAAATAACAGGGATAAACATAACTGACAGCAACATTACAAGGTGATGACAAACTGACATCATTTTCAAAAAAAACAAAAAGGTAGGTGATATGGGTCAACCTCAAAAGCTCACTTTGTCTAGCAGTATTGTGTGCTGGACATTATAATAAACTTAAGCCAAGTGGTGATTTTATTTTCAGGTTCACAGAGTTTATTGTAAAAATTCGGGGAAATGTTTTTAATCTGAGCAAATATATACCAAAATCCTCACAGAGGATGAAAGATATGACAAAATGCAAGGAAACTGAACTAGATTAATGTGTGTATAAGATCATTGTAGTGAACAAGCCCTGGGTTGGCATTACAAAACATGCCAACGAGCTGCAAAAGATGTTTGCATTTCACTGGGAAGATTTTTACAAGGGAAAACATGAAAAAGCCCATCTGTTTGGAGTTGCCCTTTCCAAAACACCCAATTTAGTCACAGTCCTCTTGGTACAAACGGGGAGGATTGGTTCAATTGCTGCTATCATCAACTATGCCATTTGGAACTGGACTAGCACACTCATTATCATATAAAGGGGAATTCTGAAGCGCAGCTGACTTTTGTTTGAGTGGCGTTTGGGCTGAGGTGCTTTGTTCGAAAGTGCCCTGATTCTCTTGACTGAGGTACTGTCCTGAAGAACTGGTTGATGGTTCATCTGCATCTGCCTGGATGGAAATCTGAGAGGATTCTGGAGGGGATCAAATAATGATACAAAAATTAGACTCGAGCAGCTGAATCTATATGCATAACAGTGGACCCAGATTTTTTCCAGGACCATACTGCCCTACAAAGGCAAAAGACCGTAACTCGCTAGAGTATGAAACAGAGAAAAATGTTTTTTATTTGTCCAGCCAAATTAATTATAGGAAGGACACTGGAAATTTGACAATTAGATGTTTTAGTAATGAAAAGACAGTAACTTCCACATTATCAATATTTGGTTGCTGATCACCATTTACAAAATCGTTACAGTAACACTTTTTATACAGTATAAAATCTAGTGATCACGGGCTCTCATATATAGGCTATTGTATATAGAAATGTGACTGTATTAATTGTTTTTTTTGAACAAGTAACAAGCAGACTAAAAGTTAAACGTGAGTGGATACCATTTTGCAGCCAAGTTATTTGCTATGCTCAGTAACATAAAAGAATGCTAGACATCGAGTAATTGCTTTTATATTGACTTGAATGAAAATAGCCAAACCTAAAAGAACGACTTGTGGACTGATGTGAACGTCAGCATGCAGGAATTCTCAGAATGCTTGTGGATTAAACATCTCCAGCGATGTTTGTCACCATGGATTGATTTTAATCGGGTTACAAGGTAGGATAAGGATTTAATTGCGAACTGTTAGTACTAATTTTATGATTGATCATGCTATGGCATTCTAGTGTACACACGTATAACTAGAAGCAACAGCCTGGTCAATGATCTGCATTATATAAAGGAAAAAAATCTTTAAAGGTTATTCACGATTATGTTTTGCTGGTATCTAGTCTTTACAGTGCTTTGTTATATGGAGCTGTTTGGTAGATCGCAATCTAATTCGTTTGCCTAATAATCTGACAGATCAGATGTATGAAAGTATCCAAGTTACACCATAATTAAAACACGGCAATCTTTAATGGACAGTAAAACAAAGGCAGAACACCGTATAACTCCAAGCCGTAACCGTAACTTCATTTTGACGCGCAGTTAAACAAAGGCAGAACTCAATTTGAGCGTTCCAAACAAAGTGAAAGAGCCGTAACTGGTGTTATATGGTGTTCTGCCTTGGTTTCTCTGGGGCTTTTTGAAGTTATGGTTAAGGCGACCCATTATTTTCTTGGAAAAACAATGAAATCGTCTGTTATGCTTATGCACATGATAAAGGATGTCTTGAATGTCCCAAAAATATCAATAACTCATTTTCAACCAAAATCGAAGTTACGGTCTTTTGCCTTTGCACGGCAATATAGGCAAATGAGAGAACTTTCATTCTAATCTTAACACACCAAACAAACACCCACAAGATGATGACATTAATGACTCCACACACCTAACTGTTTCTGCTTCGCAAGTCTCCTCTCCAGAGCCAGCCGTTTGTTGAGCTCTATGCGCCGCTGCTGTTCCTCCGTGAGAGAGGCTGGAACAGGAGTAGAATGGACAAACGGATCTTCAGGGAAACCTTCTTCTCCAACTGGATCAGACTCTTCCGGTACTAGAACCTCAGCCTCTTCTGAAGGAGAGTAGAAAGTCAATGAATTTATACCTGCTACTTTCAAATGTTGTGCAAGACAGCCAAAAGTTAAAGTATCATTACCAACATAGTCCTCGTGTGTTATTGGCATGTCCAATCGAATTCGTTTCAGACATGTCTAATGGAGAAACAAAGTAAAGCATTAACAAAGGATGCAGACAACTTCCATTAAGGATGTACAATATCACACATTGAGGGTTTTTAAATGAGGTCCACGCTTCCTAGATTAAATATCGAATTCAAACAGGATTCATTCTTGCGTTGATTAAACAGAATTTATATGTGCTTTAAGTCCCATGCACAGTTGTTAATGTTAAAGCACACATTTAACATTAAAAACATGGCAATCATGGGGTGGCATCAAGAAAAAACAGCCTTAGACAATAATGTCAAGTAACATTTAAAATAGACGGGTTGGACAGGACCCGAGTACCACACATGGCCTTTTCCTCCCCTCTCTTATCACTTCCTGTCCCCACTTCTACTGTCCTACATTAATAAAGGCATAAATGCCAAAAATATTACTTTTTCCAAATATATAAACAAAAAAAGCAGACATAAAAAATAAAATTACATGAAAAAATAGCACAGAGTTCACACAGTTTCCTGTGTGAACTGCCCCTAGTTAAGCTTGAATTTGCCTCATAATAAAGTGTTCTTTTTCATTAGTGCCTGACATCTTACCTGAACTTCTTTTTTACCGCCCAGACTCTCCACTTTATCAATGAACTCCTCAAACTGCATTTTAGGATATAGGCGATGGGCCCAGTTCTCCATTTTCTGCAAGAGGAGCTTCAGATTCTCTGCCTGAATCAGAAATAAACCAAGAGGGTGCACAATGACAACTGCATTCACATATCACATTGACTCATATACATAAATGTTGGAATAACCAATAACCGCACCTGAGTTCAGGAGTATTTCAATATTTCACACACAAATGGTGAGGATGAAGTGAAAAATGAGCAATTACCTCATGCCCTTTGCCTCTGAACTTAACATCTTCAAATAATGTACGCAAAGCTGGAAGACCCTTCTCAGAAATCAACCTAAAAGAGAGAAGAGATGAACTGTAAACACTAGAGAAACTAAAGTCAAGTCATATTTATTTATAGCACCTTTCATAATAAATAGTTTTAAAGCAGTAATAGAGAAAATCATGATGCTAATGAAAGTAACATCTTAATTTTGTAATATATTTTACATTTTGTGATGATACAAGCAATAAAGTTTTAAAAATGCTACATAGTATATTAGAGCTATATAAAGAGCTGGGTAATAATATAGTTACATTTTACAAAAAAAAAAAATCAGGTTGCTGAGTTTTTTATACATTATACACTTCATGTATGCAGAAGTAATTATAAATTAACTGGCATCTGGTTCAGTACCTGTTTGCATCCAGTTTAGGCCGAGGCCTCTTCACTGTTCGTCTTTTTGCCACTGGCACTTCTGCTAGTTTTGACACTTCTCCGTCCTCCTCATCTAGACACAAAAAGATTTGGGTTTCATCCTAATGTGAGAATAAACTCCACAGAAGACAGTATGAACAGGAGGGATTATGTAGCGTGGGAACAGCTCACATTGCTATAGCATCAATTGGACAAAAAAAAATCCCCTTACTAAAGATTCTGAGCACTTATATGAGCACCATTATTCCCTTTAGATCTAATTTTTTAAAATGATTAAGAATGAAAAACAGACCCTCTCCATTGCCAAAAGGATCCTCCTCAATGTCTCCCTGACCAGGCGATGATGGAGGAGGGAGACGAGGGAATCGCTCATCCTCTATGTGCTCATAATCTGGTATGTCAAACAGGCCATTTTCTAACGGATCGAGCATGGTGCACGGTTCCTGCAGACAGAGAGTCAGGAGCATATGATCAATTCTAGAACATAAATACAATTTAATTCTACTTTCAGTGGTGTTCAAGTAAATTATTGGCAGCTTTTTCTCTTTTGTGTGTTTCTGAACAGGATGACATGGTAATGAACCTACAGTTTAACAATAAATCTACAACACTATTAAAGTGACCAAATACACAAACAGCAGTTATTATCACCCTCTGAAGTCTAGGTTATCTGGGGGTCTGTGGTCAAATATTAATATAATATAACATTTCATACTATATTATAATTAAACTATTATTTTAAATAATTAAATTAAATGTATTTATACAGTTTCAAATAAATACTATATGCCATCAGTAAATTATTTAGCATTAGTAATATTTTTATGTACATCACCACAATATTGCTTCTGTAAAGCGGTTCCAGTAACGTTATATAACAGCAAGTTGTTTACAAACAGAAAGCCAAGCATAAACTGCCTCAGCATTTTTAGTATTAAATATTCATGTCTTTGTACTAGGGGTGTGCGATATTGAAAAAAAATGATATCTCGATATTTATTTTTGGATTTTTTTCGATTAGACAATATTTTGCCGAGTGTGTTATTGTGCTGATATCTGTCTGCCGTGGACAGCTGCAGTTTTTGATATTCTTCATATTCTGAAGACAATCAAATTCATTCTTCATATTCATTTTTACCTTTTATGGGCAATTTTACCTTTATTTTAAGTCATTTTTCTATAAGTGTGCATCTTTTGAATCAAATTGTTACATTTAATCAGTCAATTAGAATAATATTATATAATAATATTGCTATATGTACGCCTTTTCTGCCCCCATATCTTGAATTTTGTGATCATTCTTAATGCATTTTATTATCATGCAGTAAAAGAACACTCAATCTAGTGCTCATAGAACTAATGTCTAGACTTCATAGAACTAATCCTTATATTAGCACACAATCATTGAACGGAACAGATTACTGTAACGTTACGCGTAACGTTAGAGGAGAGCTGTTTGTTACTGTCACAGCATTTTGGCGCCAGACATCGCCCTCGGTTTCGCCCATGTCTAGATATCAAGCCCAACCGATGTAATTTCAGTGATAACCTGAATATCAGTGCGGTCTGTCGAACTTACTGAATATGTGCTGTCAAAGGACGAAACTTCAACACCGACCGCAGCAAGAGATCTTCAACACGGATCACAGCCACAGCTTCTGCCGGCGGCTTTTTCCTCAGCCAATCGCATGTCTGCTGCGGCGCGCGTCAGCTGCTCTCTAGAACTGCGACATCTACCGGCGCGGAGAACTGAAGACATACTTTCACAACAAACAAAACGGACGAAGTTTAAACCGAGTTAAAACGAGTTTACCGACGTAGACACATCTAATAATAATAATAATTAATTAATTAATTAATTAGTTAAATTCTACCTTCCAATCCTGTTATTTTGAGATAACGTTAATTGATTACTTCTCTCTGTACTCTTGACTGTTCTGAAACACAATTTAATAGATTTGATAAACTAAAATTGGTTATAGCCTACCTAGAGCTTTCCATTTTTAATTAAACAGTTCTCTTTCTTTATTAAATACTGTACAATATAGAAGTACATGCTTAATAGTCTCCACTGCACTACAGGATCAATCCAGTTTGATGTTTCCCTATTATGAATAATGAGTGATTTAAACCAGAATGTCATGTAATAATAATATCTTCTCTCCTATTGTGGAGGCATATACACATCAAAATAGCAAAACAGGTATAATGCAGGTTTTCAAACTTTATTGAAAGCACAGATCGCATACACATGGGTCTTATACTGCTATGTATTAGTAGGTTGCAGTCCCACTGAATATTTTAAAAGGTTTCACAAACACATTTATTATGGTATTTATTTTATTGTCTGTTTGTTTGCCACATATACAAACGCCATTGTTAATAGGGTTACATAACTGCTTTCAGAAAGTTTCAGAAACTTCCATCTAAGTTTTCTCACCTCATAATCAAATACCCAAACCTCAACTTATATTCAGAGTAATTTGTTGAGAGTTCTTTGTATGGTCCAACAATTCATGAACACAGATGTACATTCGTGGACCATTGCATTTGATCAATTATCAATTCACATGTAAACAAGTCTCGGCATGTCATCGTTATTAATAATAATCAATAAAAACGAGAAATGTACGGACACATGCAATGTGAAAAATATAGTTGTGTAAATGTGAAGCAGTCTGTTTTATATTCGTGTTCTAAGCAGAAACATGAGAAAAACTGCACTGAGGAGAATGCAGAGAGTGCACACGGTGGGGACGACAATCTCTGTGACCATCTCCATGTGGCTGATCAGTGGATCTGGAGAAAAACAAGTCAGTGACAATTAATAAAAAAATACATTGTGAAAACATGAATGTATCTGAAAATAACACTAGAACTGAACAAAAAACATATATGACATCCTCAGCCCTGTACCTAAACTTCATCATGCACAGGCCAAACCTTTGGCATATCTGCATGTTCCTTATTTTCCTTGGATTTTCTTCTAGCTGAAAGGGCAAACAAAAGAAAATTCCTGTTAGAAAGTTACCATATAATTTCCCTCTCTATATATTGTGCTTGGTTATAAATAGAAAATGTAATTTGTGACAGAATTTTCTTTTATTTGCCCCAGCTAGATCACTGCTGGCTGTGCCGCCCAGTGGGGAGAGAAGTCAGCAACAGTTACACTAACCTGCCGCAAGGAGCTGGTTACTTGAGGTGCATGTTTCTAGTGCCTTTCTTTTCCAGCTTTCAATCTGTGGTAAACATTATCCAACTTAAATGCATAAGATGCAAACTGAGACATAATATAAAGACAAACTATTTATTTATCTCACAGATTGCCCAAAAAATGCTTAGACTATTATACTCTTTGACTCAAAAGATGAAATAAAAAATTAATTTAGCATACAATTTAATGCTAAACTCATTGAAGTCATACCTCTCTCTGATTAGGGAAACCGTTCGAGCTGATGATGCGCTTGTAGTACTGAACTGATGCTTTTGGGTAGCGTGGTTTATTTTTGCTGCCAAAGTCCACGTAGTACAGGCCAAATCTTTCAGAGTAGCCCTCGTCCCACTCAAACTTGTCAAGCAACGACCAAGCTGTGTAGCCTTTCAAATTCACTCCATCTTTAACCGCTGAATGAAAAACACCCCAAAAAGGTTCCTCTGAGTGGTTGTATAGAGTTTATTTATCAACGAATGAAGAGAATTATGATTTGGAGCTCTGTAGAACTCTTGTGTTTGAAAGAAAGCATTTTTAATTTTTATAATGCTCAGTCTGTAATCAAGTTTCCGTAATTTAAAAAAGTGTTGTGCTGCATCATATTGTTTTTTGGAACATGTGATACTTTTTTCTTTGATGAATACAAAGTTAAAAAGAGCAGCATTTGTGCAAAATAGAAATCTTTTCTAACAATATAAGTCTTTACTATGATTCTTTTTCATCCCTCCTGAATAAAAGTATTAATTTCTTTAAAAAAATAAAAATAAAGAAAGAACAAATGTACTGACCACAAACTTTTGAATAGCATTGTATATTGTGACAAAAGTTATTTTTTAAATAAATGCTGTTCTTTTAAACTTTTTATTAATCAGAGAATCCAAAAAACAAAAAAACAATGGTTTCCAACATTGATTATAAATCAGCATATTAGAATGATTTCTGAAGAATCATGTGACACTGAAGACTGGAGTAATGATGCTGAAAATTCAGCTTTGATCAAAGAAATAAATTATATTTTAAAGTATATGAAAATATAAAACTTTTATTTTAAATTGCAATAATGTTTCAGAAAATAACATTTTTTTTTTGTATTTTTGATCAAATAGATTCAGCCTTGATGAGCAGAAGAAACTTCTTTAAAAAACATTAAAATCTTACTGATATATATATATATATATTGGTTTGTTCTGGCCTACACTGTTAAGAGAATTTAAAAATAGAAGGCATAGATTTCTATATTGATTCTGACCTTTGAGCATTTCATTGATGTAATCCCTCAAGTACTGCATTCTCCAGTCATCACACAGTTCTGTGCACATCATCTTCTCTGATACACCATTTCCTGTCACGTATATAACGGGGTCTCCATACTGTGTCTAAGAATAAAAGGATTTGAGTCACAAAAGGCCAGTGTGCCATTTCTAGTCAGACAACTGGCCACAGGCTGCAAGTAGTTGTTGCATAGTTGTTTACAGAGATGTGTCAATGTACCTTTACAAAGCTAAGCAGACGCCGGAAGCCCCATGGCACAGAGTAGAGCCACTCTGATCCAGGATCAGGCCACTGTGGGTCTACCAGCTCAGCCAGGTCACGGTCAGTGAAGTAGCTGTTTGCATGGTTGGAAGGAAAGTTCTTTTGTGTGATGTAGCGCGTAGTGAAATGACTGATGCCCAGGAAGTCACAAGTCCCTCTGACATAACTTTTCTCTTGAGGGCTGAAAGTAGGCAGGCGAGAGCTACTTAGGCCCTGCTGGGCACTCTTCCTACCTGCAGAAATGAAACACAGATATACTTATGTAATAATTATAAATTATCATCAGCCCCAACTAAATAAGCCTATCATTTATTTATGGTTTGCTTGCCTATGTAGTCTTTCATTATTTGAGGATAGTCTCCATGGAAGAGTGGTGTGGCAAACCAGCCCAAGTAGAACTGGACATATCTTTCAGCGGCTTCTATATCAAGCTGATTGGTGATGTCCACTGGTTCTCCCCAGTCAGCTGACAGGGAGATGCCCACCATACCTAAAATGGCAGAAACACTTGTACCTGTTTGGACTTTTGTGCCTTGACAGGGTTAAAGCTAATTTCAATATCTAAAATTTGTCTACCTTTCTGTTTGTTTCGCCACTGGGCATCGTATGTGTGCCAGACCTTGGCATGAGCCTGTCAGTGCAGCAGAGGATAAAAATGACCTTCATTTCATGGCATTTGAATTTTTATCTGAAACGTCGATTTTAAAAGTTGAAAGTATTTTCATAATAGTTTGCTATCCCTAAATGCATGCATATTTGGTGTTTTTATTTAGATTTAGCTTTTTTCTCTGCTGTTCATAATCAGAGCATTGCATTGCTAACTTAGCATATAAATGATTTCTGTTGATCATTTATTATAGACTATAGTGGACTGCAGTGGATTTTGATCACCTTAATGATGTTGTGGGCAGCATTATAGGCACCAGTACCCCTCATCTTCAGACCAGGAGCATGTTCTCCAGTCTCATAACCCTCCACTGCAACTGACTGGAAATATGGAAGGATATAAAAGTGGACTTTAAAACAGATAATACCAGACAATAACTACTTTTAAAATTCTTACCCAAGGATTGTTGAAGGTGATCCAGTATTTGACTCGATTACCAAATCTCTCAAAGCACAGATTGGCAAAATCGTTGAAGAAATTGACCATACTGGCATTTTGCCAACCTCCATATTTCTCCTCCAGAACCTAGAAAAACCACAGATATGATTTGAAAAGTTAAATCAAAACTGATGTATACGCTGTTTAAATATGTGTACTCTGACATACTTATCATACATATTTTTTGAAAGAGAATTCAGAAACATTCCCTGCTTTAATATTCTATGATGCCACGGGAGAGGAGCGAAGCAACTGACATTGGTAGGTCACATGACAATGACAACATTGCGGATGTAGTATGTCCAAATTTTATTCACACTAGCCATATTCATACTATATAGAACATACTTTTTAATGGTCATTAAGTCATTTTCACACCAAATGTAGAAGCTACAAGACAGTATGTATAGTATGTGATTTCAGACGCAGACATTGTCTAGTCTGTGTGGGGATTTTGTTTTACCTGAGGTAAGTCCCAGTGGTACAGTGTCACAATCGGCGTGATTCTGTTCTCCAGAAGCATATTAATTAAGTTATCATAGTGCTCTATCCCTTTCTGATTGATGTAGTCATCTAAAAAACAATCAGAAAAAAACTTTTGGTAATGACTCTTGTGAAACATTTCAAGAAAACTTTTTTTATTTTTTTATTTGGCATAGTAATTGAATTACTCTTAGTGCCGCTGGGCAGAATCCTTGGCCAGGAGATGGAAAAGAGATAGTGGTTCAGCTTCATGTCTTTCATTAGTGCAATATCATCCTAAAACATACATTTAAAAGATTATCATCTACATACATCATTGCATATTTCTGATCAGGAAATCATTGCACCTTTATTTTATTATAGCCTTCACATGAAGAGTCACCAGTGTCATTTAGGTGAATTTTCCCTCTTTTGTGAGAAAACACATCCCAGATGCTCTTTCCTTTTCCGTCTTTATCCCATGCTCCTTCTGTTTGATATGCTGAGCTGCCAGCGCCCCAAGAGAATCCTGAAAATGTGTGCATACACACTCTATTTATATAAAAACAGTATGTATAATTCTTGTGAATATGTGTTTGTATATGCAATCATTATATAGAACCCTGAAAACGAATAATTTTGGTAAAATAATACCAAATGTTACTGACATTGTTCAAAATATCTTATACTGTGTTCAACAGAATAACGAAATTCATACAGGTTTGGAACCACTTGAGGGTGAGATGACAGTATTTTAATTTTTGAGTGAATTATTCTTTTAAGTAAGACAGGATTATTATTTACAGGGATATTTACTTGCTTTAATCACAGTTTATTGTAACTGTGCTGTGACCATTATGCAAAAGAACATATATTGCATATTTTGCATGATATATCACTTGATATATTACCGGACCTATTGTTCTTTATATTTTAATACTTGCTCTTAAAAACACACTTATATTTGCTGTTATTTGTAAGTGTTATTTGTTGTTATAAGTAAGGCTTTACCTGAAGGAAATGTGCCATATTGAAATGATCCCATTTCATTCTTGGTCCAGTCAAAGTCTTCACTTGCAAAAATGCACAGTGCCAACAGAAGAAAGTGGCATATCCTCAGCACACTGTGTTGTAGCATCCTCTTATTCTCATAAGTGTTTGTTTTTCACCAGTAGCACCTGCACAGGTTAAAACAGACTCGTTTTACTTCCAGGCACACCTTTGAAAATGTTTCATCCTTTCAGTTGTTTAAGAATTCCCCAGTCCTTAGATAGGTGTATATATAGAGACATTTGAAGTCAGTTATCCTCATTTCAGAAAAAAAGCATACTCAGAGCGGTCAGCTTCCAAAGCATTTGAAGCTGAGGCATATCAATGATGCATCCCAAACTACAAAGCTGTCACAATCCACTTGCAATCAGCCGAAAATGCCCCCCAAAATTTCCAAACCCAGATCAAATCAGATGAATTATCTCTCATTTCAGCCAGCTATAAGACAAACGGACACAAAAGGCTATCAGTGACAAAAAGTAAGTCAGTTTGTCAAGAGCTGCCAAAATGAAAGACATCTCAAAAGTATTTATCCAGCAGAGAGAAGATGCAAGTTTCTATCAGAAAGGAGAGAGGATGAGATGGTAATTAAAATGTTTCCTTCTGTTTGCAGGAACCAGCAGTTTTGTCCTGTCTCATGTCTCTCTCCCTGCTCTCACCCTCTCTCTCAAACTCTCCCTCAATCTAGATTTGCACTCAAGCACATATAGACATATACCTGCTCCAGGCCTCACATTCGTCTTGACTGGAATCCACTCCAAAGTTCCAGAAGGTCACCTAAGCTTCTGAACTTCATTCACCCTTACAAAGCTGCCCAGTGCCTGTGCGCCCGCGAGCACAAAACAGTAGTGAAGCATCTAGTAGATCCGAGCTCCATTCAGGAGCCACACGCAGGCTCAAATACCCACTATTCAAATTCAATGGGCTGAGAGGGGAAAAGTGCTGCTCCTAACATGTTTTATAGAATTGAACATTTGACTCTGTAAGCAAAGCTGATGTTGGTGTGGGTGATACATTTGCATTTTGGCCCCCAAGGGGGAAATACAAGTTTATGCCATAAAAAAGGTAAAAATGTTCAGATTTCAACCAGCATTTCTGAATCAATTCGGCATTCTTTTTTTTTTAATTAAAGGATGGATGTTATATTAAATAATTAAGCAAAAACAAAAACACAAAAATAAATAAAATAATAATGGATTGTTTAGCTTTTAGAGGATAAGTTAGTCATAAATTTATAATGTGTAATGTTATTTTATAAAGTTCAGAATATTACTATTGGAATCCAAAAATAATACTACTAGAATCCAATTCTGACTGAACTAGAATAATAATTATAGATAAATATAATATAAACTCATGGCTGGATTGATCTCTCTATATCTGTGTCTATCATTGTGACTTGCTGCCCCAGTTCAAATGTGAATACAGCTACAACATGCTTTGAAAAGAATGTTGAATTGTTTCAAAGTGTTGACACAGCACTCTTTTACTGTACGTGTTGAAGGAGAATTTGTTCAATGTATGTTGGTTTAACGTGTGTTCATGTGTTCTCTTGCATGTTCAATGAATGTGTGTGTGTTTAAGCTTTTGTATGTGTGCATTTGAGTTTTTGTATGCACATATAGCTAAAGGCTTTTACAAAACATTGCATGCTGTATGTGTTTAGCATATCAATACACAGACCGACTACAGAGAGAGCAGCAGAAAGAGTATGAGCATTCTAGCACTCCCTGTTTCTATGTACCTGCTGTATTTAAGGACCATCTTAGTGGCCACCACGAGCTGACATGAACATCTTTACTAAGGTCCCCGGACTAGCCAAACAAACCAGGTATGTTTGCGGTGCATTTGGACACCAAATTTTTGAGTTTAAATCTGCACCTCCCAAGAGGACTGTATTAATCATTGCAGAAAAAGACATATAAAAGACCAACACCCGTGACTTTGTGGAAGAGTGTGAATATATAGTTCTGATCACAACCATACCATTAAGACAACCCTGAAATAACATACTGCTGTGCTTTAATTGGCAAAGAGATTTGTTTCACATACATTTACACAAATATATATTTACCTTGTTATGGAACAAATAAAATTGAACTTTAATTTAAATGTTATATCATAAATATTTGGAAAGAAAAGACTTTTTAATCAAAGAGCTGGCTTCTTTCATATTGTCTAGACATTGTTTGGTTGTTGATTTTTGGAAATGTGCTCAGAGTGTTTGACTTTTTTCCCTAGCAAGCTGGGGTCTGTGCTCCAACGTGCCTTCTACGGGTCCAGTGGGAGGGTAAGAGTTTATTTTGATGGCAATAGCTTATAGTTTATCCCTGCATAGTGAATTAATAATTTATCAGTTGGGAATATTTGTCAGCTGTTTGCTACTCTTTTTATTTCTTCTCATGTAGTTAGTGGTGTTTTTAAAACAACATGAAAATTAGCTGAAAACGTTTTTAGTTCAGGGTATCTATGTTCTCCCAAATACTTTTAATCCTTTTGGGCTTATTAAATACTTAAATGAATGTACATGTTCAAGTGGGGTTTTTTAACATTAGTTTGTGTGTTTTCCAGGTGACCCTTTTCGAGCAGAGGAACTTTGCAGGTCGGCGACTGGACCTGACCTCTGACTGTCAGAAATTGAGCGAAAAAAACTTTTCCGACAGATGCAACTCTGTCCAGGTGGAGAGTGGAGCGTGAGTACATGATAGTTTTGTATCACAAGACCTTATTTTAACATTTATAACTGTAAAATGAATGATTACTCCACATTTTTATTCAATAAACATTGTTAGAGCTACATTAAATAATTTTTGCATTTCCTTTCCGTGTACATTTTGCCAGTTTAAGCCCATTCAGATATGTTTTGCATTTTTACTGTGATGTGTACTTGTGTAGATGGGTGGCATATGAACATGAGAACTTCCGTGGACGTCAGTACCTGTGGGACATGTTTGAGAGGGGGGAGTACAACTGCACTGATAGGTGGTGTGCTCAGGGTGACCACATCACCTCTGTTCGTGCTGTGAAACAAGTGAGACATTCCATAAAAAAATCAAAATATTAAAAGCAATATAATAAGTATCAATCTTTGCACTGGTTCCATTGAAACATGTGATGGTATGATCCAAAATCAGAAAAGTAAAAATAGTTTTATGGTCTAGGATAACAGCCCTCCCCGTGCACAGCTGTTTGAGAGGGCAGGTTTCTCAGGCAAGAAGACAGAGCTCCATGATGACATCCCCAACCTGATGAGCCGTTACAGCCTTAACAGAGTGTCCTCCATCAGAGTAATGGGCGGAACGTGAGTATAAATTCACTTATGTTAAAGGAGACATATCATGCCCCTTTTTACAATGTGTAATATAAGTCTCTGGTGTCCCCATAATGTGTCTGTGAAGTTTCAGCTCAAAATACCCCACAGATAATGTATTATATCATTTTGAAAATGCCTATTTTGAGTGGAAGCAGAAACACTCTGATTTTCGAGCCTGTTTCTTTAAATCCAAATGAGATGCAGCTCCCGCCCCCTCTCCAGAATAGAGCTGCTCCATTTCAGGACATACCTGCTAAAAAAACATCTGTTTTGGTTCTGATGATCATGTTTATCGTGCTGAAATCATGCGTATTAAACCATTTTAATTGAAACGTCTGATATACGGTTTTCTGAGCGCACACATCCAAAGCACGCGCACAGAAAGCGGCTGTCACAGCAGTAAACTAAGTTCTCATTCACACACAAGTTTATGTTAAAAACACACACGAGTTACAAAAACAGTCAGTTATGTCTGTGAAGGTAAAGAGCTGGGAAATAAATCGCATGATTATTTTAGATCTGTGTGGCAGCAGCATACAGTAAATAAATCAATAAATCCACTGCTCTGTCTCAGAGGCTGGGACTAAATAGTGTTCTGTGCTCGTCTGTGCAGCCAAAAGACAGAACAGTTAGCATGTTTTGCTCAAACTTTCACCATGGCATTAGAACTGTACACCGTTTTCACTTGCGAAATCAAAATGACAGCGCCTTGGGTGGAAACTTACAGATTAATGGACGGTAATATTATAATGAGATCCCTTTGCCACATCACCAAGGGAGCAAGAAGTGTGCAGAAAAAGGCTTACTAAAACAAAGCTACTGGGTTAATCTTTTTCACATTTCCTTGATTGGTAGATGCACTGGGGACCTGATTATAGCACTTAAAACCTGGAAAAGTCATATACACACAGACATTCCGGGCCGGAATGCACATTTTCAAATGAGAATAACTGACTGTAGCATTGTTTTTCAGATAAACAAGTATGTAAACTTAGCATGCTTCTTAAATATCTGCAAACATATTATGGTATTTTTATGCTTTAGTAGAGTCAAAATCCGACATACAGCACCTTTAAAATACTGTTCTGTGTATATATTCAGTGTTGTGTGCACATTTCTCATCTCTCTCTTCTGACCACAGCTGGGTGGCGTACCAGGAGCCTAACTACAGAGGAGCACATTACACCCTGGAGAAGAAGGACTACAACAACTTCTCTGACTGGGGTGCTCAAAACAGCACCATTGGCTCGATTCGCCGTGTCCGCTTCAGCTAAACAAAACCCCCTGAAAAACACCCACATCTGTCAGCTCTTTATAAAAACAATATGCCAGCTATAAGTGAAACAAACCCCACAGAAGACCTATTTTAGTAATAAATGATGGAAAAGACAAATATTGTTGTTTTTGCTTACGTTATCATTAGTTATCATAAAGATGAAAAGTTCTTCAACAGCTCAGGGGCTTTTCAGCTGCAAGAATAAGCGTTGTGTTGCCCTCTGGTGGTAAAAAACACTTGTACAATGTCAGCCTCTCTGGTCTACTGTTACCTGGTATGTCAGAGCAACCACCATCTTAAGATAGTCTTGTAGCACAGCTCCAGGATAGTTCCCAGGATGCTACAGTACTGTTTCGTCCTGCCCTGATGGGATGTGGGATGCTTATAGGAACTGTGAGCTCACGGCTTTGCCCTCTCTTCTATGATCCGAATCCTTTAAAGAGCAGCTGTGGAGCTCATCTGTGTATATTTGAGCATACGTTGAGGAATTCACACGGGCTTTAGCTCTGTGTTGGACTGACAGACACATGCTGCCGTGCTCTCTAAAGGCCGGTGAGGTATTTCTGTGGGTCGTGGGAGTAGCAGTTGCTGTGCCCCTGTCGTGCCGATGACATTGTGCTACATCTCTCTCACGGTCACCACAGCAGCCTGGAGGTACCCACCAGTGCAGACACAGCGGAGGGGTAGAAAGAACGCAAACTGGTTTAGAATGATGTCTTGAAGAGAAGGAAGTACAGGGAATGAGAGAGAGCCAAGAGTGAAATGAGATTTCTGTGATTATAAAAAAATGTTGGACACCACCATTATGTTAACCACTGACACTTTATTTATTCTAAAAAACTAGTGTTACAGCTAGTATTGTGTTACCACTGCTGCTGCTGCAGTTACTGTTGATCCTATGCTATAGTAATACATGATCATGGTTCCCTAGAATTTTTGAGTTTAAAAAATAAAATAAAATAAAATAAATCCAATTATGGTGAGACAGGAGTCTAGTGAAATTACAATAATATAATATAATATATAATATAATATTGTTACTTTTGTAATATATTATATAAGTTAACAGCTAAATCAACTTGATATTTCACAGAGATTCTGCTGATTTGAAACAATGCTGAGACATACAAATATGCCCTACCTTTCAAAATTTGGCGTCACAAAATATTTCTATTTTAATCAATGTTTTTCTTTTGAACTTTCTATTCATCAAAGAATCCTGAAAAAATGCACAATTGAATAAATTACAATTTAAAATATATTAAAACAAGACAGTTACTGTTTTTATTGTATTTCTGATCAAATAAATGTAGTCTTGGTGAGAATAGGAGAATTTAAACCTTAAAAATCTTACCAAATTCAAACCTTTGAACAGTGTATGTGTAAGCAATAGAAAAAGATTGGCAAACACAGCTGTTTTGCTTTTACATTTAAGGCCCATGATTTAAACTGGAAAAATAAGAATGCATACACTGTATGTTGTTGTTGTTTTTGGGTTGGGGCAGGAATTCCATCACAAAACTTTTTCCCTCTGTACCACACACACACACAAACAAACAAACAGAGTCTGACCTTGAAGGTGGCATGGCCTGTTGAATGGGAAGGATCCTATGTTTCTTTCCAGTAACTAATTGACCACCCATACACAGCATTCCTCTTGCTTGAGTTCAACAAACACATTGAGTCCCACAAACACATAGGCCTACACAAAAACATGTACATCCACACACGGCAACCCATAAGTCATGTTTTAACAATCAGAATTTGAATTCCTCTTTCTCTGAGCGTGTTTATATGGTATGGATGTTTACGCTTACAAACATACCACACACTGGTTGTACTGTAAAAGCTGTTTGCCCTCTTTTCCTATTCTCTCGGTGATTGCCTTTACTGTAATCCATAAGCCAAACTTCACAGTTCTCATGTTACATAATTACAGTACTACGTGACAGAGGGCCAAACAAGCACACACCTCACACTACAGCACACTTTAATGGCAGTTATTATCTCAGTCTGGTTTGGTTTCGTTCACACAGTATCACCGAGTCTTTAAATCCTTAGGTACTTCCCTATGAAACACTTTCTATCCAAGTGTGACCCTCGATCTTCAGCAGTGTGATAGTAAAAACTGACATTCACTCACACTCTCTCGAGCAAGGCAATAACAGACTTGAATGTCACATTGTTTTTGTCAATCCATTCTGGGAAACTCCACCTACTTGATTTAGGCCCAAGAGGAAAAGTACATTGACTCCAAAGAGATTTAGTTCAATCATTGAATTTACAACAAAATGAAGAAATATCATGCAAAATATGAATGTATATAAAAAAAATCTGATTTTTCCTGCCCCCCCCCCCCCATCTTCTATAGCAGATATATTTTTGAACATTTTAAGATAAGCACAACAAAATTGAATGTTGTAGCATAACATGTCATACTATATATCCTCTGTGTTTTGACAGCATAGATATCACTCCATCAATGCACAATGTTCTTGAGCTACATTTTGCTTGATCTATGTTACAGAAAGATGATCTCACCAGAAATTGCCCTGCAGGGCTTAAAACTCTTTCATGTCTGACAAGCTATTTCAGTATGATTATCAGGAAAATCTTGATGCTACATGCCACTTTGCAGCGTGGCGTCTTGTTTCAACATGTTTTTGGTCCTTCAGTCAACAAAGAAGGGAAATGCCTATAGGGAGACTGCATGCTCAATGCTAATGACATATCTATGTTTGAAGGAATTTCTCAATTCTCTGATAACAATATCTGATATGAGGTGCCAAGAAAGGTTTTACTGGGATATTTTTGCTATAATGCCAGTAAAATTTCCTTAAACGCTTTGATGTGAAATCAGTGGACATTTGAACACATTCTACTTTTGCGCTCATCATCATGGGGCTGTACAGAACCGTTGGTACAATTACAAAAACTAGTTTTACTCAGCAGTTCTAATTATCTTCATGCACTTAAAAAGAATCTAATGGTTTATTGAAAGTTTAAAGGCAGAAGAAGCTTGAAAAGCATATCAGTTTCCAGATACTTGTTACTATTCTGCATGTAAATACTGGCATGAGATCTTAACATCAATGTTGTGTTCTTTGCATTAAGGCTCTTGTTTGAATTTTCAGGATAGAGACTCATGAACTCATGTCTAGGTGGACACGGGGACGGCCAGAGGCTTTGACCACAGTCAATAACAAAGAGCTCTGGAATCTTTTGTCTTTTGTCTCAGGCCCTGGTATGAACTCAAAGCTTGGACAGGCCACCACTGTGGCCACCTGTGAACCACAATTATCACCAATGCTTGCACACATGCACACTGGACCAATTAAGCATCCCGTGCACTCACCTCCATTCAGCCAGCACTAACAGCTTTGCAGTGATGCCAGGACTGACTCCCTCACTTCCCTCTCACTCATCAGTAATGACTCTTGGAGCAATGTGTGTGTGAGTATGAGCTGTGAGGTATTTAAAGGGTTGCCAAGTAATTACCTAAACAACACAATTCCTGCAATACAGATAAAAAAAAACAAACAAACAAAAACAAAAAACATTGACAGAAGTTTGAAATCCTGCCAACATTTATTAGATGGCTTTCAGGAATTGATTCTGATTGGTCCATTGTGACATTCAGTAGTCAGATATTTCGGACCAGCAGTTAAAAAGGTGTGCCACAAAAGACACACTACACACTATGCACTTTTACTATGTATGTATATTACCGTCTAGCATCCGAGTCTCCTATGTAAGGAAATCTGTGACTGTTGAGTGCATTAAGTGTCCAACATACCACACTTAATTTTTTGGGGGGTTAAATAAGTGCATCATCCATCCGGGTATTTAAAGTGCACCACTTCTAGCTGGAGTTTTCAGTGTGAACACCCTGTCTATCCACCTTTTTCTTCAACGCGGAAGTAAGCCTATGGCCAAGACGTTATAGGGAACGAGAAGAATAACAACGTGCAGTAAACAGTAAAACTGTTTGCACTTCAAATCAGTGTGTTCGTAATTAAAATGATGACCACAGAGGACTTCAGTGAGAACTGAAATATTGTTGCCGTGCTCATCTTGTCACTACTAGCCTGATTGCAAGTACTTTGTTGTGGACTATATTTTTCTTGGAGAAAGTTTTACGGTGGAATAAACAGGTAAATAATTTTAAACTCAAGTAAATATTTCCATCACGTCACCCTTACGAAAACACACTCATATTCTGGCAATCATTGATACAGATATAATGGGCAATATATAACCTTTAATTTGCTTGAAACATTTTCAAAACGAGCGAGACATCACATCAAAGATTGTGAGTGGGATTTGCAGCCTGTCAGTGTAGCATCTGAGCTTTAACCCCACCTCTGCATACAAGGCCACTGTCTGTTTCCAATTAAGAGTGGAGGCTGGAAAACAGCCTTTTAAAAGGACCCGAGCATATTTGGATGTTTACATTTCAGTCCTTCCCTTCAACGTGGAGGTTGCTTGGAGACTGGGCTGAAGAAAAAGCCCAAAAAACAGCAAGGAGTTTTTAAAGCCTCAGTACTCCGTTACCAGAGTCCTTCGCCACCCACTGAGCCCCTGATCCTATCAAACACAAACACAGGCCAAAGTGGTTTACTCAATAACACAGGCATGCCACAGCCCTCTTGCCTGGCTGCAGAGATATGCACTACCAGTTCATTTCATAACCCTCCATCCTTATTTCACGCTCAGGAGTTTGTGAGTGTGTTTGCGTGAAAATGTGAAAGTTGTTTTGGTATTATTTTTTAGATGCTACACATTCGTCCAATGCACAGTCAATTAGAATATGATAAAAAAAACACGATAATTAACAGATTATGATCTTAGATTTCAAATGTATGTAATTCATGCATGAATTCCATGAAATTAATTAGAGGTTGCGTTATGAATACAATGTAAAAACGAACAGTTTCAGCAGCAAAGCCTCATTCTCCTATACAGCAATAATGTATAGCCCTCTGGAAAGAGTGCTTCGGGCAGTTTTGGGAACAATGTGTTGCCTTAGTTCTGGAAAGAGAGCTCTGGACAGTCTCTGGCCCGCTCCAAAAGCGCTTATACTGACCCCATTATGGGCGTATAAATGTGGATGCTTAAATTAGAGCTGGTCTGCGTTCACATGTCATTGCCAATCCCAGCTATGGACTGTGAGAGGGACCATGAATCTGTAATCTAGAGCTTGTGTGTGTGGGCATGTGGTGTGCCAGTCATGGACCCAGGGAATAAAACTAAGCACAGTTCACCTCAGGCACTTGGAGTGACTTGAGACTTGCCAGTGCCACCATTTTATAGAAACAGAAATGATGTTTCATAACTTCAAAATCTTAGTCATTTTTAGAGATTTTTTTGTATGAGAATATGTGTTTTTATTTGCTCTAACCATGCAGTCTAGAGATAATAAAACTGGCCAGTCTGTCTGTAGATCAAGATTTCTTTTCGATAGCTCATATTTGGATTTCATAAAAAAAAAAAAAACGGTCTGATAAAGCTTGATCTGTCATGCTCCTCCCTGGGCCACCTGATGTATGTCTTGTCTTATCTCATGGATGATAATTATACGATAGGCTACTGCTCTATGTCACGGACACAGGCAAAGGAAAAACTTTCAACAAGCTTGAAAGGAAAAAAGCAGATGTAGCAGAATGGAAACCCTGTGTTTGAATTTGTGTATGTATTGACCATGAAAGATCACAAAGACTGAGCACCCACCAAGATTAATAAACATAACAGTTATTTTCTTATTTATTTACATTTACACATTTAGCAGACGCTTAAAAGCAACTTACATTGCATTCAAGTTACAGTTTTTAAATTTTATCAGCTCTTGCTTTCCCTGGGAATCAAACCCATGACCTTGGTGTTGCGAGCGCCATGCTCTACTATTTGAGCTACAGGAAGGCCTATTTATTCATTTATTCATTCATGAATAAATGAATGAATAAATAAGTTATTCTGCCCATTCTCTGTTGTACTTGGTTGATTTGTGAGTCTCTAAATCTGGCAACTTCAAAAACGTAATCGTGCATGTTCTTCTTTCGTAAGAAGATGGATAAACTGCAACAAATTAATAATGAAAGTGCAGTTGTGTTTATCAGTTACTTCTGCTTGATTTGACCCTTAACAAGTACTGCATTGATATTGGCATATCATTGCTTTGACTTGAATAAAAATGGTTAATTTAGATGTTATAACATACATTTTTAAGGTAATGTTCAACTTTTTTATGCTGAAACTTGTAACAGACACAAACAAATCTGTAAATCTGTCTTCTGTATTTCACACGTTTCTGCCTCAAATTCTCTCTCTGCTCAAAGCCAGGCAGGGACAGGAAATTGAGAGCCGATCTGGTAGTGGTCTGGCCTCCCAACCCTGAAATGCAGATCCACTCGCTTTGAAGTTGGGAGAAGAATCACATGCAATTACTTGCGATATAAACCATGTTCCTCAAAAACACATCCTCTCCCTCTCTCCATTTCACACTGAGGGCTTACATTTTTTCTTAAGAATTATGAACTAGTTGGAGAGTTGTTGACTTGCCAAATGCTGAGAATTCAATATACAGTAATCAGGGAGAGATGCAGAAACAGTTGAATGAATCACACCATAAAAACATCCCACCCATTCCCTCCAGAAACATGCAGGAATACACACAAATTGCATGAATTCATTACCCACAGTACATATTCCTTACATCTCTTCTCAAGAGTTTAAAGCTGTGTATAGAAAGAGTCTGGTAAGTAAAAGAGTAAAGAACTTCCTCAGGAGAGAAAGAGTGCAGAGTATAATTCCCTAGATTATTCCCATAGTACACAATCAGAAAAAAGGAACAATAGAGGAATATATGTCTCTTTCTCTGTCTCTATTCCTGTTCAGGACCTTTTTAAAGCATGTTATGGACACTTTGCATAATGTTGTTATATGACTGTGATATTTTAGGATAAATAACCTTTGGCAAGTCCATAAACCTATGCACCTTCATTTTTACTGGTCAATAAAATTTATAATGTTATATACTATTTTCAAATAGTACTTTTTACTCTAACGCATACATTTAATGAGAACACTTGAAAACAATTGCTTTATAAGGACGTTTAAGTAGTTTTACTGGAAAACAAGACAGAAAATATAAAAAGACAGTGTTGTTATGTGAAGCATCCAGGATGTTGTGTGCTGTGATACAGTACACAAAAAGAGAGCCACACAGGATCAGTTTACTCACAGATCAATGTTCAGTCCAAAGACACTACAGCGGTTTAAGGGGTACTAAAATAGTACCTCAATGCCTCAGAATGTAGCCTTGAAAGTAATTTATGAGTAATTTCGCTAACATAATGAAGTTGACAATGATCATGCAATAACATTTAAATCACAAGAGGAACAGAATACAGCAATTACAAAAAAGAAAGCGGTTAGGGGAAAAACTGCAACAAAAGTTGTCTTCTTTTTTTGTAGGGGAGTTCAGTTCCTCTGTTTTTCCTGCTCCTTTGTCAGTTTAAATCAGAGCCAAACACACACATAAAAACATACACACATTCTTGGTAAATTTATACTCGACATTACTTTCAAAGCAGAGGGTTCTTCCTGAAAGAAGTAGGCTTTCCCTTAAGTCTGTATGTACTCTATCTCTCTTGCTTATCCCCTGGCCAGACTCACACGTTTCTCAGTCAGGCCCGTGTTTCCTCACCTTATAGTATTGTGGATCTTGCTTATTTAAGGACGAAATGCATGTGAGTTCAGCCAATATATTGTCACTGTTTTGACAGAGTTCAACTTTATATTTAGAGAGTTTACAGGCAGAGAAAAGAGAGGAGCAAAACAAACATCAGTATAATGAATAACAGTATGTTTAGAGTAAAACCGAACTGAATGGCTTTGTGTTTTGAGTGAAAAAGTAAAAATCATCTCACATACAATAAATTAAAGAAAAGCACTAACCAAAATCACAGGGGTAGTCATTTCAACAGGGGAAGTCAGGGAGCACCAAGGAGCATTAAGTGCCTATAGCAGTGCATGAGCAGTGATGAAAAGCACCAGCAGAGAGGCCCTGTGCGTGTCTGGTCAGCTGACAGTGAGACAAAGTATGTGTAGCTGTTCGGCCCGGGAGAACAAGTGTGTTTGTGTATGGAACTGAAGCCCTTATCTCCAGCCTGTACTGACGCCATAGTCTTCCTGTCTCAAATCTCCTCCATTGATTTACTCTCTCCTCTCTGCCTCTCCACCCCTCGCTCGCTCTGTTTCTCTTTCTCGATCTCTTACTTAATTCCTGCTGGCCCCTGGAACGGTCTTCTGCATTTTCCGTCCTCTTTCTCTCTCTCTCTCTGTGTCTCTCTCCTGGAGATTAGATGTAGTCTTTGTACCCACTGACGTAAACACCGGTTGGCACAGATGCACGCAAAGTCTATTACTGTTGACGGGACACGCCTGTCTCTGGTTATGCAGGTTTACTGATGAACGCAAACACTTGTAATCTTCATATCTCTCTGTCTGTGTTTGTACATATCTGTCTCTGTTTTCCTTTCTTTTTTCCCCCCGAAGCATACTTGAATCTCAGCAGAGGTCCACAGTTGTATGCGGTTTTTACCTGTGTTATTGTAATCATTTAGTCTTGTGTGCCACTGTAGAGATAATAGTTCTGAAATGACGAGGCACAAGATAACTTCATTTGCATCGACTGTGCTGCACAAATGCAAAGTCAATTGCACGCTAAGTGAAGTAAATTCTTTGTTTACTCGCACAAGTAAGAGTAAGAGCTCTATCTCTCTCTATCGTCTAGAAGTTTATGGCCTGCTTCGTCGGCGCCAGGCGCTCTGAGACTAGACTAGACTACAATCAGCTATAGCAACAGAGTGGTCTGATCTCGCTGAGTTTCTCTCCCTTTCCTCTGTTTTTAGCCTACTTCCTTCCTCGGGTTGTCAGATATTCTCTTTTCGCTCGTAGAGCCAACAACAGGCATGCTTAAAAAGCACACAAAATGAATGGAAGAAGTCAGCTTTGCACAGCAATGCAGAGACTGTTGTATATTCAAAGAGGAAACAATCTTTGAAATGCGTATTCATCAGATATATCGTATGAAGTGGGTTGTTCTTTTGGTGTTCTTTTAATGAATCTAGGTAAATAAAGCAACTCTTTGTGATGTTATTTGTTTAAAACTGATTTTTTTTAAATGTAGACCATAGAGCTAGTGATGATTTGTACCATCTTAAAGAACAGAATATGCTGGTCTAGAGAGTGCAAGATTTTTTTATTATATATAATAAAATATGAATTATATTTTTAATTAAATTAAAATAAAATAATATGAAATAAAAACATAAATGAAAACCAGCAGTGATGAGTTTTCTTTCTGACTTTTTTATTTTATAATAATAGTTAGTTCTGGTCTAGTATTTCAGTTAGTGTTTCTGCAGGTTACATCATTATGCCAGAAGGTGGCAGCCAATGACTGTCTTTAGGACTGAGTCTAAACTGATTCACTCAAAAACTCTTGACTCATTCAGGAGCAAAGCAAGTGACTGTAAAAGAGAGTCATTTGAATGATTTTATTAACCGATTGACTGAAACAGGCAAAATAACTGGCCATACACAGTGTCTAATGTACTCAATATTAACTGATTGTTTATTGAATAAAAGTAGATAAGTTATATTTTATATAAAGGTATTATGGCAAAGTAGTGCTACTTTAACTAACACAGAAACAGAAATCTGTTGTTGATCACCTGCTGTGATCTACTTTTCTCATGCGTTATTGCTATATATTACTGTATATATAGCTGGAAAAGAAATTCTGGATAAACTCTTAAAACTCAATCAATCATGTACAGTATTCAACATTTGAAGTGGATCAAAAAAGTTCATCAAAGTTGTCCTAAGACAAGAACGCAGTTTGGTTTTAGGTTTTAGGACAACTTTGATTAAAGGTTTTGATCCACTTCAAATGTTGACTAGTGTAGAAAGGACATACTGTTAATAATTGTGGCAACATAAATACACTGAAACAAAGATGTAAGTACAGCATGATGAAAACCTTAACAATTTACAATGAAGTTCAATATTTAACTACAGTAGTTCACATGAACTAACAATGGAAAAGCCATTGGCTTGGAAAATGGAGTTAATCTTAATTTATTTATTTTTGCGGTAATTGGAGAAAAATCTGGAAAGAAAGATAGCGTTGCTCCGTTGGAAGTTTTCACGGGGCAAGTCTAGCGGACCGCAGAATGAGCTCCCTGTCCATGTACCGCAGCAATTTAAAGATGAAAGCCCGTGGTTTAGCGCGATCTGATGCGCTCGCTCCACTTCAACCTCTTTGCCCGCCAGAGACGGGAGCCACGCTGGTAGCGATCTTTTCAAAAAGCCCATATAGGCTCATCCTTTTCTGAACCTTCAGGCAATTCAACCAGATGCAGATTGCTGCACCTATTGTGATCCTGTAAGTCCACAACCTGTTGCTGGAGCGCGGCTACTGGTCTATAGTGATTTACAACTTTCTTTTGTTCTCTCATCTCCCCTGTAAAGCCCCTTTCACACTGCACGTTGGACCCGGAAAATTGCCGGAGTGCCTTCTGTGTGAACGCAACCACGTCCCGGGATTGATTCCGGGATCAATCCCACGTTGGGGACCTAGTAACATTGTCGGGTTCAGTCCCGGAACGAGCGATGTGTGAACAATACCAGATAAATGTAAAGGCTGATGACGCGCGTTATCATGCGACTCTTTTACCGGGTGTGAACGAAAAATGTGTAAACTGGAATGAAGCATCGATCAGAGCTCCTCACTATCCGCTCTGAAGCTGAAATTGTTCGCCAGTTTAGTTTTTTTTTTTTCGTTCGCCAGTTTAGTTTAGTTTTTTTTTTTTTTCGCTCGCCAATTTAGTTTAGTTAAGTTTTTTTTTTTTTTCGTTCGCCAGTTTAGTTTAGTTTTTTTTTTTTTTCGCTCGCCAATTTAGTTTAGTTAAGTTTTTTTTTTTTTTCGTTCGCCAGTTTAGTGAAATGGTGTGCGGCGCATTATACACGTCACATGAAATGTCACGTGTCTTTACGGGATCTTTACGGGTTGTGTGTGAACACACGCACAGATTCCGGAAAATCACTGGCAGTGTGAATGAACCAAATTCAAACGATCCGGGAACAATTGCCGGAACACATTACCCGTGTATTTTCCGGAATCTCTGTGAAAGGGGCTTAAGAAGATCCAGTTTAGAGCATAGCGACTGAACAACTGACATGTGAGAAGCGAACTCGTTCCGCATCGCCGTCAGTTCGGTTCCTAGAATGTCCTCAAAGTGAGTAACAGTGTTCCCATCTTGTCCATCATATCGCTAGCGGTCGGTGGCTTGGATTTCTTCTTAATCAGAGAAGCTGACGGAGACAACTCCTGCTGTTTCCCACTGTATGCCATCATTGAAAGTATTATTAATGAATAAAACTTAAAATAAAACGAAAAACTGCAAAAAGGGCCAAATGTATGGTGCTCTACTCAAGTGCGACTAGGGTCATGAGCATGTCACGTGACCTCCAATAAATGCATTTGTCACTGTTAATGTTAGTTAATACTGTCAAGTAGCCTACAGAAAATATTTTTACAGTAAATATTTCCTAAGAGTAGAAGTAGCTACTGTAGCCATAATATTAAAATTTCCATTTTTTTTTTTTCATATTCACATACTCTTGCCACGTAGAAGCATCACATTTACACAGCAGACATGCATTTAAGTCTTTGGCTGTCTCCTTGTCTTCACCATAAATGAGGTTTTCCTTGCCGAAACTCTTGTTTTGACTGCCAGAACCTTCCACAGGAGACAGATTACACTGCTAATGTCTGTCTGTGGCTATAACTTCCTGCTACCATGGGCCACACCAGCAGTCAGAAATCAGGTCCGTACCACACAGCTTCTTTACATTGTCGAATTGTGAATTCAGTTGATTTGGAAATATTTTCATCAACTCAACCCTTCAGTCTATATTAGTTGCACTTGTGTCATCTGAATGTATTTTGACTTTGTTATTGTCACTAGAGCATTTTGTCAGTATTCATGGAGCTAGCGCCATCCAGAATGGAATATGGACCCGAGGAAAGGCCTTAAGGGATGTGAGTGCTCTCTTTTTCTGTCTCCCACTGTCTCGCCTCTCTCCACTAAGGTCCATTAGGAATAAGGGGCTTGTTGACATGCTATTCCTGTTGGGAATAGCATCCCCATCAACAAGACCACGTCTGTCCGGACTAGATGGACTGGGGTTATTTTGGGGGGTGGTTTGGTACTGCTCTCTCTGTCTCTGCTCCAGACTTCTGCTGATAGACTAAGAGACTTAATAGGAGTAGCAGCAATTATTAGCCTGACGCCAGGCTACAACAGTTATCACCCCTATGATAAGTGAAGGGAGAAAGCCCAAGGATTCTTGCTCTTGATGCTGACAGTTTGCAGCAAGGGTTTTCACCATTCTATAGATCTATATCATTCACCTTTAAAGAAAAAGGGTTTATATGTATATATATATATATATGTGTGTGTGTGTGTGTGTGTGTGTTTTAAACAATACTGAACAGTATATATATATATATATATACATATATATAAACCTTGCTACATGTAGCCTACTGCGTTGGGCTAACTGAGACTTAGCAGTTGCATAGTGTTGCTATTTTGTTGGTTTTGATATACGTAAACACACTATATATATATATATATATATATAATTATGTAATATGCACAACAATAAAAAATAGTGTGGTGGTAATAGTACTTGTAGTATTTATATTATTTTAAAATAATAAAACATAACTACATACATTAATGATAAAAACGTTAAAACATTTAAACATTAAAGCAGTAACATTTTGGTGTGTTTGGTTGTTTTTTTCCCCCTGCACAATCATAATCATTGCAGCAGTAACATTTTAGTGTTCTGTCGCTGCCACAGAGCACACGCACACACACGCACACACGCACACACACACACACGCACACAGGTACATGTTGCTCCTTTAAGAGTTCGGAAACTTGATACTGTGTTTGCGCAACAATCAGCGCGGCTCGAAGCCGCCAAAGTGTCTAGACGAGCACATGATGGGAATCAACCAATGGCTCCACTGCTCTCCTCAGGGGCCCCATGTGTGTGTATCTGAAGAAGAAAGAGAGTGAAACGGCGAAATACCATCGAAGAATCCAATTAATCTCGCTCGAAACACGGAACGAAACCTCAAGACATCCCATGTCCGTCTATCCACCCGGAACGACCACTTTGCCGTCGCAACACAATCATTTTCCTCTGCGAGGAGCGCGTGGAACATGAACAAGGATTATAGTGAGATCCATTCATTTGCTCGGCGTCATTAAACTGCTGCAAAAGGTTTGCTTGGAAAAAAGGTCTGTTTCGGAGATTGTGAAGATTTTGTTCTGCATATCGTGCATTTCCTGTTGTTCAACAAGAAGTTACTCATATTGTTGGGGAATGTTTACAGACTGGATGCACCGCTCCTCACGTAGTGCATTATCATTATTATAGCCATCAATTTGCTATAGTGCTGATATATTGTAGCAGCGGAGTCTAATGTTGGGCTTTGCTCAGGCTCTGCTTGGCTGTGGATGCGAGCACAGATCATTGATGTCTTACAGCGAGCGCACGAGCGTCTGGAGTCTCCGCGGTTCTGACCAAACATAGGAAAAACGGATGCAAACTGTTTAAATTGTCGTATGTTCAGGACGAGACGCACGGGTCTGGTTCGGCGACTCTGGAGAAGCCGTTTGGTCACCGCAGGTAAAGAAGGGGGCGATGGTGGTCCGGATGACTGGAGTGACAGCAACCCCGAGAAGATCCCAAGAACGGAATACGCACCGGCGGGAAACAATGCAGGCTCCTGCAGCAAACACGGGGGGCCGGGGATCCTTATTGAGCACGATGGACCCCTCAACGAGGGGAGCGAGGGCAGGACGGTAACATGCTGTTTGTTTAGAGACCTCCCCAGAGGCAAAAACAGACTCGCTTGTCGCCTAGAACATAGGAATCACAACAACTATAGCAGTTTGAGTGGCAGGGAACGGATAAATGGTGCCGTGACCGAGCAAGAACTCAAGAAGTGCACTTATGCGTTTCTCAAAAAGTTGAAAGAGAAGTCTCTGGATGTTTTACTGGAAGCGGTGGAGTCTCAAGGCGGTATGCCAAGTGGATGTGTTCTGGTTTCACAGACTGAAGTGCGAATTGGAGGTCAGCTGGTGTCACCACAGTACCTGCTGTGTCGACTATTTCGCTGGCCAGACCTTCGGCTCTCCTCTCTCCTCAAACCGCTCTGTCACTGTCAGAGCTCCAGGGCAGAGGACAGCCAGACGCTCTGCTGCAACCCCCATCACTATAGCCGTGTATGTGGACCAGTCAAGGATGGTAAGGAAACCTCTGAAGGTTTTTAGTCAAGGCTATAATGGCTTTGCTGTCCATTTGAAGTGTGTTTTCAACCCTGCTGAACTTGTTTGCTAGTCTTAGTTGGTCTCCCAACCAAACCAGGCTGGTCTGTTTGATGCTTCTAGAGGAGTTTTGGGCACTTTTTGGAAGTCCATGTTTACTCAGGCCAGGAGACCATCTTAAACCATATAAGACCATTTCAAACTAGCGAAGACCAGCAAACCATCTTAAGTGTTTTCTTTAGCATCAAATAAGGAAAAACTAATATAAATGTGATTTTTACTTGAAGCGTGGGTGAATGATAGGAAGGGGAGTTGGACGGTGATACTCCTTTTCAGTAAGTGGAATTCCCAACTAGAATCCCTCTGGGATTCTCAGTTTCTCTGCTCCCTCCCTATTCACAAAAACACTACCCTAACATTGTGCATATAAATGAACAGTTGCAGATAAAGAATTGATTGAACAATTGTCTTTGAAGAGGGTCAAGAAAGAATACACTGTAAAATTGTAACATGCTTGTTTAGTGAATGCACAACCATATATACATCAAAAATAAATGTCTAAAGCAGTATGAATTGCACTATAGTGCATGAGGCCTTGACATGCATACAAAATGTCACTACAGCCCATTAGCACCAACACTAATAATTAATGGTTAATAGTTTTAAAGCAAAGTCTGATTCATTAAGTGTTTTCCATGAAGTTTTCATTCTCGGCGTTAGCAAAATTGCAGTGTTTTCACCCACTGTTATAATGCGATTCAGAACAGGTCACTTTTGATTGGATTCCATGCATTCTGGAATGACGACACATCCATTGCCTTTTGATGGATGCTCTTCTTCACCTGTAATTTCCATACCAGCTGGGAGCATTCTTATTTGTGTAGAAATTCTGGAGAAACTGTGCCAAGCGCTGTCACAGTATTAGATCTCTAGGTCTGATCATATAGCCTTGAAAAGTCAGAGATGTGTTCAGTTTTAAAGGGATGCTCAATTTAAAGAAAACTCTAACTCAGTTTTCCCTATTTTCAGACACACCGCCTCCTCCCTACTCCCATTTCTCTCCCTTACCAGAACACAAGCCACTGAGTAAGTAATTTGTCTTTCTCACTTTAAGAAAGCAAAGATTCCTTGAAATAACGTATGATGTTTTAACCCTGTATGTCATGTTTTCATCAGCAGTCAAATGGAGAATAGGTTATATTTTTCGTCTTGTCATTTTGCAGATTCTTCCCTCCCAGTGCTGCCATACATAGAAACCGAAGCCACACGTTCACTCGGTGGCATGTCGCTGGACTATTCAGGTTGGTGTGCAATTCGTCAGTAAATGAATGCATTTAAAAGGGGAAAAAGTGTGTTCAGTATCTACTGCCTTTGTTAAACTTAAACATCAAATGGCTTATACTTATGCTACGCTTAAAGGGTTGCAAAATTAATGCTATTCTTTTGAACGTTCTGTTAATCGAATTAAAGTTTCCACAAAATATTAACCAGAACAACCATTTTCAGCATTAATAATAATAATAAGCACCAAATGTAAAGCTGCTGAAAATTCAGCATTGCCATAAAAGGAATACATTTAAATATATTAAATTTTAAATGCATAAAAATAATTTTAACTTTATAAATATAGAAAACATGGTTTTGGAAAACATGGAAAAATGCAGACATGGTTGGCATTAGAGACTTCTTTTAAAAACATAAACAGTCTTTTTTAATAAATAATGTTAGTGTGTTTACTGAACGTGATGCTTTGGTTTGGACCTAAGGTTGCTGGCTGTTGCAATTTGCTGTTTTCAGAGCTGCTACATGTCAAATGGTTAGCTTATCCATGTTAGTTTTGTTAGCATTTGGTCAGCTAAGCATTCCTCTCTCTATCATATATACATACATTCACCTCCAGGACCAATTTCAAACATAAACTCTCTGTGCTTATTTAGTGGTTCCTGAAGTAGTGACGTTGTTGCTTTCCTTCGTTGCTTTTGTTTCTGTAGTGTTGTTATGTAGCCATATGATTTTTGGTTCTCTCTATTTTGTCACTTCGGTGTTCAAGGATACTTTTAATATGATAAATACATGTTACACTTTTCTCTGGAGATTCATTAACACAATTGTTGACTTTCTCCAGTTTTAATATGATATCTAGATGTGCCGTATGCAAATAGCTAAAACTTCTCAGACGTCATCCTCCAACTTTTCAGCACTGAGTCAAAATTAGATTATGAGCAACAATGGGCAGTTTTGTCAGGATGCTGACTGGGAACTCAGGGCCTCCTGAGCTCTTATCTGCTGTGTGTCTTACAGCACTGTGCTTATTATTACTCCGCATATAGAGCTCTGGAGACAAGGAATAAGATCCTCTTTTGGTGTGTCACATACGTTCTTTCCTCCATTATTTTCATGTTGTTGCTTCCTGCTGAGTTTCGCAATGCAAGCCCTGGCACAGCCAGCCAGTCGCATTTTAAAATAAGGTTTAAATTACAGGCCTCGCTGTGGCTTCCCCTCTTCCTGACAGAGCGCAGGCCAACACGCAATTTAACTAATGAAATCCTGCCTGTCTCTGTAGAGATTCTTTACAGATGTTGACAAAGAACGACTCTATCAATTGTTGGAAAATTATTTGCCCCTGTTTTTTTAAGGGACACGCATATTAAGGCTTTTTGATCTAGTTACTTTTTTTGGCTGATTTATTGTAATTGCGTTTATGCGTGATTGCATGTGTCTGTCTGCATATTCCTCTCAGTTTCTCCTCAGTATTGAGAAATCATTTTGCTTTTTCATCCTGACACAAGCTGTTAGCTTCATCTTAGATAGGGATCAATATGCAGTCAATTCTCTTACCACAAATTCATCATCCAGTGGAATGAGCAACAAAATGACTTGCAAAAGAGATACTGCTACAATTATATCCCTCAGTATAAGGAAATCTGTGTGTATTATGTCATTTAAAAATGAAGCATATGGGATTGTTCATCCAAAAATCTAAATTCTATCATCATTTACTCACCCTCATGTCATTCCAAACATGTATGACTTACTTTCTTCTTTAGAGCAGAAAGGATTTATATTTTGAAGGATGTTTTGACTGTTTTGTCTATACAATGTGTATGGGGTCCCCATTGACTTTCACTGTATGGATTTAAAAAAAGTTGTCTTTGATGTTCTACAGAAGAAATATTATGTCATATATGTTTTAAACAAGGGTGAGTAAATGATGATAGAAGTTAAAGTGTTAATTTAGAATAAAGTTTTAGACGCACAAAAAGAAAGAAAATTGTTGGCTTACTTTTGGAGCCGAACAATTTTGACCGCTGCTATTGTTCTAGAGTTGTGAAAATACTGGAAATGTTCTAGAGTTCTTTGGCATTTCCATTATCACCCCTCTAAGCTCCCCCACTATTCACTGGCTCAGTGGAAGGGTCTAATATGTGGAGGGAGATCTAATATTTGGCACAGCAGGACAGACAAGACTCCATCCTCTCCTTCCCCCTCTCATTTTGTGGTGTTGGTTTAGGCTAGGCACACAAGCACCAAGAATGCTTTTGCAGGCACTAACAACTGTGCATGCAAAAGAGAGAACTTTCTAAAGGAGAGGTTGAACGCTCCTAAACATTATCATACACCATAGCAATGCTTACAGAATTAAACTAGGCAGCGAATATGTGATTTGCATGTCTTTGCGTACGATCGAAGGGAGTTAAATATGAAACTTAAACAATGAGGCCATCTATGAAAAACAGATGAAAAGTTTATTTTCCATTGTTTTCCTATTTTGCATGGTTTTTCCATTTTATTTACTTTAAATCCAGGAAGTTTTATGCAAATCTTTATGGAAATTATGTCCTCCTTTTCTGTGTTTTACTTGCGGATCCTTTTTTTATATATTTGAAAGTACTTACTATGTGAGCGGCCAGAGAGTCTGTAGAGATAATGATTGTGTATTTCCGTACCCCTCCTTAAACAAAACTTACTTCATTAACAGTGTGTCCTCTGCTGTCTGTTTGGTCCAGAGAGGGTTGAGACTGAGCAGAATGAGTGCACAGGCCCAGGGCTTTAGATCTTCTCCCTCAATAGAGCCTGTGAAGCAAAATAATGCCATCAGTCTGTGTTTGAGTTAATCAGACTGGATAGGCTGGCGGCTGGGGGGTCAGGGGGTCACGAGCCTTCACTGAGTGGTCAGAGAGCTGAATGCTGGCCCTCAGAGGGGAAGAGGGGGCCCCTGTCGGCCCCGTGCGGGCAGAGAGGAATGCTAAGGCAGGAGCGGGGGGTGTTAGAGTCAGAGATGACAGATTTGGGCCTGTAAGTGGGGGTCGTTGCTCCTTCAGTTTCAAATCCTCTCCTGATAGGATTGGAGATTTAGAGAGTGCACATGTACTGTGTAACATCAAAAAGAATGAGGGTGCTGATATGAGAGTGGTCAAAACATTGACATTACTTATCACGACAGCACATTACTGTAGAAATAAGCACGCCGCTGGGGCCCTGGTGGCTTTCAGAAACACAAAACCTGATGTAACTTTACAATAAAAATGTTATATTTAAATAATATTTAATAATAAGTATTGTTTATTTATAGCGACAATGCACATTAATGAACATCAGCATAAAAATACATATCCCTGATTATAGCAACATTGCTGTAATCATTGTTATCCAGTATTATAGTAATATCAACAACAACTACAATAATAATTATGTATTTCCAGTTTGCTTTTGTTTTTTACTAATCAGCCTCAAATTTGGACAAAAAAAGTTAAATAACTTTTACAGTTTTATTAAATTAATTAAATTGTAATATTTATTATATTTAATTACAAAAAACTAATTTATTTTATTAATTAGTTTATTTAATAGGGACAATGCATGTTAGTATATCATCAAAATGTAAACATGACAGATTATAGCAACATTGCTAAAATCATTGCTATCCAGTATTATAGTAATATTAACAACAACAATAATAATAATGACACTTTCTGTTGTTTTTTGTCACCAGTCTCTTATTAAAAGAATTATAAATATTGTATGATTTTACAATAATTAGATTGTCAATACCTTTTTAACTAAATAGAAACAATACTGCACATAGCAACTCTTTTCCTTGAGAAAATTATTTAAATAATATTTGTACTTTGGTTTGTGTCCTTTTTTGAAATTTGATTTTTTTTTTTTTTTTTTTACTCCACAGATGCCAGTATGTCTCCCTCCTCCCTGGCACAGAACCACTGGTGTAACGTGGCATACTGGGAGCTTCGTACACGCGTGGGCCGTCTGTACCCAGTTCATGACGCCTCTCTTAGCATCTTCTATGACCTACCTCAGGGTACAGGCTTGTGCTTGGGCCTGCTCCCCCTCTCTCCGCGTTCCACCTCCGTCCAGCGCACCCGTGGCAAAATCGGGCACGGCATCCTCCTCAGCAAAGAGCCAAATGGAGTTTGGGCCTACAATCGCAGTCAGCACCCGATATTTGTGAATTCCCCGACTTTGGAACATCACCCCTACCTGAGTTTGACTGTGAGGAGAGTCATGCCAGGCTACTCCTTAAAGGTTTTTGACTATGAGAAGTCGTGCCAAATTCAACCCCCCAGCGATTTGGTGCACATGGAAGGGCCATACGACCCAAACAGTGTGAGGATCAGTTTTGCGAAGGGCTGGGGACCGTGCTACTCAAGACAGTGTATTACATCATGCCCATGCTGGTTAGAGATTTTACTGAACAACCACAGATAATGTATACACATGAACAAATCCAGACATATCCATTGCTCTTACCACACCCTGCACACACTCATTACAAACGCTCAGACGCCCACAGCCACAATCCCAAATGTAATCTATCTAAATTTAATATAAAGTTTTATATAAACGTATTATATGGAATACTTGTAAATACTGAGTCATTTTTACAACATAATTATTTATGTATGGTGCAATGTCTTTATGGATGGACAGAGGAAATAAAAACAAAAGAAATGCATTTCGTAGTTCTGTGTGGAATTAACATATCTTGTAATATTGTACTAATTTGTGTGTATATGTATGTATGTGTATATATATATATATATATATATATATATATATATACAGTATATACACACACACACACTGATTTTTGTAATACTGCACTATTATATATATATATATATATATATATATATATATATATATATATATATATATATATATAGCAGTAGATAAGACAAATTTAAACATAGGACTATTGTTTCACCATATGAAAATATGAAGAAAATATTTTTTTAAATGATCTGTAAAAAAATAAATAAATAGCAATAGATGTCAAAATAATACTTTTCATATTATTTAATATTACACATGATTAATATCAGTGTTGAAGTATGTTTTATGTATGTTTTTGTTGGCTGCCATCAATCAGAAAAGGAGCAAAAATGTAACCTCTAATTTAATTTCACCCTTATTATCAATGCTGAGCTTACAGTCATGAATTTATCTCTGGGTCTTTTGATGATAGATGTTTTAAGTTTGGCTGACCTCCTGAATAAAACTATAAAAAGCTTATGGGATATATAAAATATTTGCCGATGAAATTAATCAAAGCTGTTATCTAGAGATGATTTGGAAATTTCCAATTAGCTCAAAGCTCAAGTATTTCATTTGTCTGTAGAGCAAGGCATATAGTGTTCTTCAAACATCTCGAAAAATACGACCGCGTAGTGGCTAGCTTACTCAGCAGTCTGCCTGGCCCCACCTCATCCCTTTTAAAACAGGACTCCCAGAAAACAACACCGACATTATCCCTGTGCCACGCTGCCCCGGCCGCCCAGCTCCAGACACATTCTTCAGCTCTATGAGCACCATATTATGACTGTGGAGACAGAAGAGAAAAAGCACCTTTGAACATTTGTATCTGTGCAGGGAAACGGAAAAATGGAGGCATTTGCATTTAGCATGTTTGTCTCCTCAAGAGCTGATGCTGCTTTTCAGGGAGGATTTGAATAGATTAAACTTTTTAAATCAACATTGCATTCTCCCACATTTCTCGGCAGTTAACGTGATTGTGCATATAAACGGCATAACCAGCTCAAATAATATTGTCTGTTCTCTTATATGCATGAATGTTTTTTAGTTTCTATCTCTAATTGATCTCATTTGTCACATTCTCCAAGCAGGATCTCTGGCTCTCAGCTGTGTTTCTGCGTGAGGTTTCTAGCCGTGGTGTTTTAACTCCATGGTGGGCTGACCTCACAGTGAACTGGATTTCTGAGTGAGTGTGGTGATTTTGACTCAGCCAGTGCTGTACTAATTTGGTTTCTGCCACACCAGATTATAGCAGTTTGGGATTCAATCGTATAACTTCCAAAGAATTAACTCAAATACTTGCCCTTTGTAATATGTGAACAGAGATGATTGTTCTGTACACCCAATTTAACTACAACATGCTGTAAAATCAAACAATTGCCTTTCTTTGAGATGGCTAATGTTATTAACTTGTGTATCTCATTTTAGCGATCTTGTGCTTTGAGTTGAAGGTACATTCGAAAATAAAGAAAGATAGCTGAATAAGATAAATGAATTACAACAAAAAAATTTCATATACTTCCGTTATTAGCTTTACAATGCACCAGTCACTCATTTGAATGACAAACACTACCTTTTTTATGAAAAGAAAGATAATTTTTTGAGGAACTTAAGCTAATCTACTAAAATCAATGAATGCATGATTGTTTATCACCACTGTAAAGTTATTGCTTGTTAAATTTGTGGAAAAGCCTTCCCGATTAAGGCTCAAAAGGATCAACCTAATTAAATCTCAATGACACAATAGAGCTGTGAGGCCCTTAGGAAGAGAACTAAAGCAGATTAAACCAATAAAAAAATGCAGAGATGCCATGCTGACGTTACATAAAACATTTAATTACATATCAGCTGATTCATTTTTTCCCCACATGTCCCCATTTCTTATTCTTTATTCCCATACAGTCTTGAAAATGCATGGTGAGTGAAACAAAAGTAGACGGCATCATAAATCATTCTGTCATCAGTTTATTAACTAAATATAATATTTAGCCTTTATTTTCGTTCACCCTCTTTTAAATCATTCAGCAGCCCTATAACTCTTAGATTATTTTAAGGTCCATGTATGTACAGTATGTAATGTGTCTGTGATGTATACGTTTATGTGTGTAGAGTTTGGCGTGTAGGCATATTGGTGTTTATTCTTAATCATGTCTCTGTTTTGTTTCTGTAAGCACTATGTCTGTCAGCCACTGTAGTAATTATAGTGAGACTGGAAGCCTGGCTCGGGACGGCCCGCTCCTTAAACATCCTTCAGACATAACACTGCTAGACCAGATCCTGAAACACTGCCAAAACCATTTCCCTACCCTTTCACTTCTTTTCAAATTCCTCTCTCTCTTCATCTATGTCCCCCTCTCGTTTGAATCTCAAAAGCACTTTGAATTACCCCAAACTGTTGGATAAGTATCTGTCTATGGAGGTGGTTTTCTTTTTGGGCTGTTTGCTTGCTGAAGAAAAATATTTGTCTTTGCTCCAGCATATAATTTTGAATTATTATATTTTTTATAGGCTTACAGGTTGTTGTTTTTATCAAGTATAAACTGTGTGCTTTATGAAAGACTGAGCCACTGTAGACTGTCCAGCATTTCCTGTCAATAGCTCTGCAGCAGAGAAATCAATATGTTCCCCATGGAGCCAGACACAGTTCTGCTGTTCAGCTGGTGTTTATCAGACAGGCCACAGTGATATATAAAGAAGATAATCCATTCTTCATTTTATTCCTGATGATAAAACTCGTAATATATTGATATTAAACGTCATAATGGCGTTTATCTGTTTGTGTGTGGGTGGTGGGCGTTCATCAGTAATACATTGAAATGTGTGTGTGTGTGTGTGTGTGTATGAAGAGTTTATTAACGCTATTTTAATTTTCAAAAAAATTCCATTTCATTTTCAAAAATCATGTTTTTATTGTGTTAGTTGGCTAGTTTTTTTTTTTTTTTTACCTAATCAAAATAACCCAACTGCAGTTTGATTGAGATTAATTGGAATGCACAATGAAAAAACATGATTTTTAAGAATCGAGTTATGTGTTTTTGCAATTGAACACTTCATATGTATATGTGGGTACGCACACACACACACACACACATATATATATATATATATATATATATATATATATATATATATATATATATATATATATATATATATATATATATATATTTTTTTTTTTTTTTATACAGTGTATTACTGATGAATGAAAAGCTATTAACGGATTCTAAAATGAAAACCTAATAGTAGCCCACTGATTTCAGACTTTCTGCTTCAAAATTTCATTTTTATTTTATTGTGTTACTTGCTGTTTCTTTAATTTCAGAGTCAAAACTGTTTCAAAGTAAATCTTACACCATTTTTCAGTGCACATTCTCATTTGATTAACTGACCTTTTAAACATTTATTTATATGTGAATTTTCAGTGTTAAATTTCTATTCTATTCTATTCTATGGGTTGTTAATTAGAAAATCCCTGACTGCATTTACCATCTGTTATTCATAGTCATGATTTCAGGATGTTTAATAAAAAAAATGTATCTTGCAAATACATTACAGATATGTTTTGCATGAATTATGAAGTATGACAGTACTCTTTACATTATTAGGAGACAAATTTGATGTTGTAAAGAAGTGTTAGTATGTACTCCACCCTCAGCCACCCCTATCTCTCTCTCTCTCTCTCTCTCTCTTTCTCTCTCACACACACACACACACACACACTCACACTCACTCTCTTTCTCTCTCTATTTTCTCACCTTTGCTCTCACTCTCTCTCTCTCCATAGGAGGATCGGATGTTCTCGAGACTCCAGGAGGGCAGTCGGCCGGCAGACGGACTGGCTCCACACTAGACTGGGCATCCGTTCACAGTCATTTTCTCATCAGTTTTACTTTCACTAGCCTCAGCTAAACATGCTTGTTGCTAGCAAACATTCTCACACATACATATGTATAGACACACATATATACACACAAATACATGAGAAACCACATGCATGTATCTTTGCCTTCAAATTAATCTATATATATAGTTTTCCCCTCAAGTCTAAGTAATCCAGCACATATACTGGATCTATATATATACAGTATGATATTCAAGGATATGATGAGAGACAGTTATTCAGTTATTTAAGCAGACACACAACCATCTATCCACACAATGCCAACATATGATGATAGGAAAGGTAACCTATAGGCGAGCAGACCAACACATGCTAGGAGGAGTTGAGATTTTTTTTTTTTATTAGCTTTTTATCAGGATTTGTCAAAATATTACAGACTACTTTAAACATTATGTTGTAGTTACGTTGCATTCATTCACATGGCACTTTTATTTATTTATTTATTTTTAATTACAGTGGATAAATGAGTCTCAGTAAATAAACAAGAAAGAACTATTATAGTTAATTTTGTAACTTGATGAGGTTCATACTGCAACAGACAATGGTATAATACGTAGAATGTTAGTCTGTGTTATTTTGACAAATCCTCATAAAAATTACATTTTTATAAATCATTATCATCATCATCTCTCTTTCTTTCACACTCTCTCATTCAGTGAAACCAGAGTAGGGGGCATTCCTTCCTAAAATGGCTCCCTCTTCCTCTGTCTCATCCTGTGGTGTTATTGAAGCAGTATTTCAGGCCTGTCATAAAGTCCCTTAGGGATAAAGTATCATAACTACCTAAATAAGTGTCTCCAGATGATTAGATAAGTCTTAACGCCTCAAGATCAACCTAAGGGTGGTGATGGCGCAGTGGATAAGACACATGCCTTTGTTATGAGAGACCCGTGTTCGAATCCACTGTGAGTCACCAATGTGTCCCTGAGCAAGACACTTAACCCCTAGTTGCTCCAGAGGCTGTGACCTCTGACATATATAGCAATTGTAAGTCGCTTTGGATAAAAGCATCAGGTAAATGTAAGGCTCTTAATTGTATTATTTTTAATTATATATATATTGTATATACATGACGCATCATAGATTTTAGATTCAGCATAAAATATTTATTTTGGGGAAAGGGGATGGGGTGGGTGTAAAAACTTGCGCTGTTATCAATTGCTGCCACCTTGCTGCCACCTGGTGGCGTCTGAACTAACTACATGCCCATAAGAACCTTTTGGAAGGAACAGGACAATCCTCTGGCATCATATTTTGGCTACTGGCCATCCAGCTAGTCAATATTTTCCTGGAAGACACATTAGATGTGAACGCTCATTGGAGCCAAGCAACCTCAGATGTTTTCCTTTGCCGTTTCTGCTTCCATTCATGAGGAGTTGGAGCTCAGCCCAAATAGCTGTGTGATCCGTTAGTGATTTATAACTGTGCTGTATTGTTTAATCTCCTAAATTATACTAGCAGACACTGGAAATGTTTCCACGGTTTTCTAAATGCTGCCTAACCATGATGAATTTTTTTAACCCACATGCCTGGAGTCTTTTGCCTAAGACACGTGAGAGATACATTGAACTATTCATAATAGTCTAATCAAATAGTCTGTCAGCAATTTTCTTGTCTGCCTTCCTTGCTGAAAAATCCAGCTTAAAGTGATATAGTGTTTTAGAAGAAGGTAACTGGTTTCTAGCTGGTCTAAGTAGGACATTAGCTGATTTAACATATAGACCGTTTTGCGTCACTAATAAACTTGTGACCAGCGGATCAAACCAGCTTAAAAGGAATAGTTCTCCCAAAAATGAAAGATTGCTGTAAATTTAGTCACCCTCAGGCAATCCAAGATGTAGATGAGTTTGTTTCTTCATTGCAACAGATTTGGAGACTTTTAGCATTATATCACTGGTGGATCCTTTGCAGCGAATGGGTGCCGTCAAAATGAGAGCCAAAATAGCTGATAAAAACATCACAATAATTCACAACTAATCCACTCAACTCCAGTTCAATGTCTTGTGAAGCGAAAAGCTGTGTGTTTGTAAGAATCAAATCCATCATTAAGATGTTTTTAACTTCATATTATTGCTTCTAGCTAAAATACGAGTTTTATGTCAATAATATTGGTTCCTAATTGTGAATTATTATGATGCTTTTATTATTGGAAATGCAATCTTTTAGGCCACTATATAAAACACACAAAATATGATTGTTATGAGATACGAGGTGCATTTCTCTCTCTACACATTCATTAGCAATGTACTACAGTAAATGTACATTACTGTTCTAATAAATGGAAAGTTTTAGGAGTGAATTGCGTGTTGGCTTTTGCTACTCTAAATAAAGGCTTGTGCTTAATTAAAGAGTATTCTGTGATCAAGCTCTTCTGTAATGGGCTGTGTTTATCCCTCTCCAGGTGTGAGGCAACAGCTAAAGAGACTAGACTCTTCAGACCCCGTGTTTGCTCAAGTTATATTTTTAAAGTCTGTTATTTCCCCTTAAGAATATTTACAGTGCACACAACTGTATTTAAGTATGGATTAAAGGGCGCTTGTAAAGCTGCTTCGAGCCCCTTCAGAGCCCCTGCTTCTCAGACCCCACCCAACAGCAGCAGACCCGAGCCGAGTCCTGCATCCACTCACACTAAACTCACTGCGACAGCCCGGCTCTCAAAACTGCTGAGAATTTAATGCACTGTATTGGTTCATCACTCAAATTTACTCTGACCTAGCAGATGACAAAAGTAGACAGAAAAGGGCCTTCTAACTGGTTAAAGCTGACCATTAGCTGGTTGACCAGTTATCATGTTACACAAACCAATGACTAACTAACAGGTATGACCAACTGGTAACTGGTTTGCCCCATATAGCAAGAAAAAAAAAATGTAATACACAAGAAGATAATGAATAATGCAATAAACAGTTCAGACTTTTCTGAATAGTTCAGCATAACCCTTTTAAAAAATATTAGAATATATATAAAATAACATCTATATTACCAATATATTTTGTTGTATATTTTGAAATATATTAAAAAATTATATTTATTAATTATAATATATATTTTTTTAAATATAAACTTTTTCTATTCTTTTGACTTGTTTTATTTATATTTTAAAAAGACCCTCTATAGCAGTGGTCTCAAACTCAATTCCTGGCGGGCCACAGCTCTGCAGAATTTAGCTCCAACTCAAACCTGCTTGGAAGTTTCTAGTGATCCTGAAGACCTTGATTAGCTGGATCAGGTGTGTTTGATTAGGGTTGGTGCTAAACTGTGCAGAGCTTTGGCCCTCCAGGATAGCAGAGGTCTTCAACCCTATTCCTGGGGACCCACTATCCTGAAGAGTTTAGCTGCAACCCTAATCAAACACACCTGAAGCGGTCAATCAAGCTCCTCGAGACTGCTTGAAAATTGCAGGCATGTGTGCTGAAGCCGGTTGGAAATTAACTTTCCAGGAGAGTGGGTCCCCAAGAGCAGGGTTGAAAACTTCTGCTCTATAATAGCTTTCCTTAGTCTATCTACTATTCGGTTTCATTTTATTTAAATAAAAATCCTTGCTGTGTAAACTGTCACTATATGTCACTGCATAAAAATGTCTGCTATGACTAAATGTAAATGTATATCTGAAAGTATATTTTTGCCACATAAAATTTGTGGTCCAATGTGGTCTACCAGTAAGAAAGCAGATAAAATGTGGTAAAACTTGTAGTTAGCTAAATTTTTCGGCTGAAAACAGAAAAGTAGCAACTTCAATAGAAAGTCTTCGCCACCAGGTGGCGCTGGTTTGCTTGTCAATCCTTAAATAACAGCTGGCTCTACTGAATGCCGTCTGTACTATTAAGTATCTACATTTTGTACAACCAGCTGTAAAAAACAATTGGGGGTCAAGCTATAAAGACTTTTATTTGTGTGATAGCATCCCCTATATGATAGACAAATTAGATTATCTTCAACTCTGTCCAAATGAAAGGCCAAGATGACATGGGCCAGTGGCATCATCACCATTTATGGCCTCTGTTAGATTTTAGTCAGTGCTTGCTGATCCGTGTCATTCTGCCCTCAGTATTTCCAACACACAGTTGGCTATTCGCTCTGAGTCATGGGTGCTAAGACCAGTATGCATCACACTCAGCACAATAGAGGAGTCAGATCTCCAGCCTTGTGCAGGCATCAGCACGTGAATCATGGTAATCCTCACATGGGTGTGGATGCTTTGGGCCCGTATCAGCCACAAAATATATGCCCTCCATGCTGGGTCTGCACTCTTTTGGTCCCTGTTACTCACACAGATAAATCAAACAGAAACATACACAAGGGGAGTCACTGGTGATTTTGCAACGCCGCACACTCCTTCAATAATACAAATCCAGAGCGTCATATTACGTAACACCGGAGTGTGGGCTGGTGTTGACTAAGTGGTGGTGACCAGATTTATCACAGCCCTCAGAGCTTATCAGTGTCTTTCCACAGACAAGCAGAGTGACTACAGCATGCAAAATAACTCAGCCAATCATATGTTAGGGTTATCTTGTTTATCGTTTTATTCCAACTATGAATGCTTTAAAACAGCATTTACTCATTGTTAACATGACATGGAATGGCTGTATTTTAATGGTTGCAAGAGGTGTTGATAGGCTTTTAGTTTCATTGTGCTCACACTCAGGGAACATAATTATATATAGTTTGGGTCTTTAGGACTTTAATAGCTGTTTTTGCACTTTGGAGAAATAAAGAATCAAACATAATATCACTTAAAATGTTCGGAGCAAAAGCTGAAAATAGCATGATGAGTCTGAGTTTGACCTTCCCCTGCTTTCGTTTTTTTTTTTCAGTTCAGTGCACTGTAGAGGTATGACCTTTATTCTTTGTGTACCGTATGAAGACTTCAGGATATGTGCCTATATGACAGCATAGAGAATGTTTATGACGCTGACTGAGGAGTGTTTTTTCTTCAAAGTTAAAGGTTTTATGGAGGTGTGTGTGTGTGCGTTTGCATATGCAAAACATAGGTTGTTTTACACTCTGCTGCCTGGAATCTTCATGCCGCCGTGGTGTGACGGCTCTCAACACCCTACATATGTCTGCCATAAAACGTGCCTTTATCTCACCCTATGGAGTTGCAAATTTCTCAGGTACACTCGTAAACACACACACACACACACACAAAGACACACACTTTCTTAAGCAATGCAGTGCAAATGGGGACATACCATAGATTTCTTTGAATTTTATATACAGATAATAATGAATAACCCACATGCTAAACCTAACAGAGAACTTTTTAGAATTAAAAAAATATATATTAATACACTATCATTGAAAGGAGTATGATATTTGAATTTATCATAAGATTACAAAAGATTTCTATTTCAAACAAATGCTGGACTTAATATTCATAAAAGAATCCTGGAAAAATTATATCCCAATTTCCACAAACTTATTAAGCAGCACAATGATTTTCAACACTGATAAAACAATATTTATTGAGCACCAAATCAGCATATTGTTATGATCAGATCAAATGCAGCATTGGTGAACAAAAGAGATTTCTTTTAAAAACAATAAAAATACACAATTTTAACAATAATATATAGCATTTTCACAAAAGAGAATGTCTCTACAGATGTTCCCAAATTAAGGTTTCGTCAGATTTTGCTCACTTCCAGGAACAATCCTGTGCCCAAAGTATAGCTAAGTATGTACACAATAAACATTTAGGTGATGAATTGCTATCACATCTGCACACGCACACAGAGTGATTTTGGTAACACTTTAGTATAGGGACCACTTCTCACTAGTTGCTTATTAGCAAGCCTATTATTAACATATTGGCTGTTTTTTTGTACATATAAAGCACATATTCAACATGACCATATTCTACATCCCTAATACCCAATACTTAAATTTAACAACTACCTTATTAACTAATTATTAAGCAGAAAATTATGAGTTTACTGAGGCAAAAGATATATTTAAGGGTTTGTTAATAGCAAGAATTAGACCTTAAAATAAAATGTGACCGTGATTTTACACTGGAATAAAAACATAAAACATCAACAAAAATGTATGCATGTAAACAACATAGAGATCCCACCATACACAAGCACTGCTGCTCAGATCTTCACAGAACTAGCTCTTGGCAGTAATATTTGTTTATCTCTCAGTAGCTGTCACTCACAACATACTGACACACAGTTATCACATCAGTTTTCCGAAATGATTTAGTGGCATTTATTTCCATCTGTCTCCTTCAGCAGTACACTTTATACGCATAAAGTTATCTTGTGCGAACACTATGTCAATGCAACAGAGAAAAACGTATTACACTAAAGAATTATTCAAAAGAACTCATTATATACTGAGAAAAATGCTTATATATGTTTAAGATAATATTTAATTGGCCTAAATAACAAAAACTAAAAAAGCAAATAGTCTGACATTGATGCTTTTGTCCCGCTGAGATGCTATACTGCTTTTTTCAGTTCTGCTGAACATGTACAGATGAAGCCGAGATCATTGCTTTCTTCCAGCTGTCCTTTAACACATTGGTACTAGTATTGTGTTAAACACTGTTGATTAGACATAAGCTTCATCTTATCACTCTAACACATGTCCTCCACTGGGACATAGTTCAGCCCCCTCTGACCCTCTTTACCACCTTGTAGCTCCCCAGGGTCTCTTGAGTCCAAGTATGCATAATACCCTCATCAGCCATCAGACTGTATTGGGCCATTACTGATTCACACAGCCTTGCCTTTTGTGTGAGGCAATTCTTCAGACGAATGCATGCACACACACACACACACACACACACACACAGACATTAATACCCCCAAGTCCCCCCACTTTGCTCTTCTAGATCCCATCTGCCCCCTACCCCCACACATCCTCAACTACAAGCCCTGGACTTCATCCCTTCCTACACCCCTAAACCAGCTGTCCAGGAGCCGAAGCCCCTGAGGGAGTAAACAGGTGCTGAGCTTGTGCTGGCCACTGCAGTCAAGCTGCACATTTTAATACTGGCAGCCTCCATCCTGCCACATGCTGTCATGCAGATACATGATGAACACGAACACACACACACACACACACACACACACATGTACTCACGCACAGGTTTGCTTGGCTAACTACATGAGGATTTATCGTACAGACCTTTGTAAAACTATACTACCGTTCAAACATTTGGAGTCAATAAGATTTTATTTTACTGGTTTAAAAAGAAGTATTTTATACAATACAGTATAAACTTATTGTATGTCTTATTCTGAAATATGAGTACAATTTAAAATAACTGTTTTCTGTTTTAATATATTGTATTTTATTCCTGTGAGGGCAAACCTGACTTTTCCACAGCCATTAATCTAGTCTTCAGTGTCACATGATCCTTCAGAAAGTATTCCAATATGCTGATTTGGTGTTCAAGACACATTTTATTATAAATGTTGAAAATTGTTGTGCTAGTTAATATTTCTGTGTAAACTGTACATCTATACATCTATACATATTTTTCATGATTCTTTGGTAAATAGAAAGTTCAAAAGAACAGTATTTATTTGAAATTATTGAATCTATTTTGTATTATTATATCTTTACTGTCACTTTTGAACAATTTAAAGTGTTCTTGTTGAATAAAAGTATAAAAATTACTTGCTGACCCCAAACTTTTGAATGGAAGTATGCATTGTAGATGCACATGTCAAATTTAGCTAGCATTATATTGAATAAGATACAGAAACTACACTGAATGAACAGCCATGCAGTTTTTCAGCACATGATCTTTTAGATTCCTGAGGTATGTCATGCTATGTGCACAGAAAGATTGTCTGTTTATCCATCAGTTTTGAGTATATATTGACTATAACCGTGTGGGAGGACAAAAAGAAAGGAAATGCAATAAAAATATACATCAGTTGTATTTTAAAACAGATAAAAGACAGAAACAGTGTCATGCTGAGCTGAGGACGGGGATATTTAGAACAGCTAGTGAACTGTTTTAAGAATGTACCAAGGGTTGCCATACATAAATTTAACTAAATGTGTGTGGCCAAACTCTAATGACCAGCAATTTAAAACTCTCCATGTTTAAATTGTTTAAAATAATCATGAAAATTGCTTTTATGTTCTTACTTACTGCTTCCTTCTTGCGTGATATGTCTTGTGTAAAGGGACAAAAATCCTGGGCTCAATCTGATAAGGATAAATCAAATCTGACTAGTGCAGGCCCTAGGTTTTCATTTTGTATGTAACAGCTAGCCCTTGGCTGCACACACTTCTGACCTAAACTCCCACTAGCATATGTTCATGTGTGTGTGTGTGTGTGTGTGTGTGTGTGTGTCTACCCAAAGATGATGGTCAGTAATAACTATATACGACAGATACCAAACATAAACCATTTAGGTTAAAACCTTAAATACATAAATAATTATGTTAATGATAAAATATTATCACAAGGCCACACAAGAGCTAAAAATGAAAGAAATATTATAATACCTCATGTAATTCTTAGCTCATCTATTTTAGCTAACCGTTAACACAATAAAGTGCCGTAAAATGGCCCCAAGCTTCTATTTGGAAAAGAGCTATTTGTTGAGACTCATTTATTGTGCTTTCAATGAGTCTGGTGCAATGTTTGTGTGTATATGAGTTTACTGCTCATAACATGTTGTTGTCATCGTGCTGAGGCAAGGCCGCTGCATACTCAGCATTGTGTCTTTCGTCTCCACTCCCTCACTAAAAAAAGAAGTCTATGCTGCTCAGTATCAGATTAATTAAACCCTGTATACTCAGTTCAGTGGGATGCCCCCTCACTCACTGCCCTATGGTGAAAGAAACAGTGGGGGTGGGAGAGGTAGAGAGAATGTGACTCTTTTCTCTTTTGAGAGTTAACTGCAATTGCGTGTACTGATTCTGAGAATGATAAGGTTTTGTACAACTCACTTCCTGTGTGTCTAACAGAGGTTATTGGGTGGTTTTTATGAGTGTTTACAATAGCACAGGAGGAACAGAACTATAAATCTGTTCAGGAGGTTCAGCTTAGTCCGTTTCAAATTAATGTCATTGCTCTCAAATCTATAACATTTTGTACAGAAGTCTTTGTGTATGTAAGAAAGTTTGGCAATGTGATGATGTCAACACGTAGCCCTCAAGAATGGATAGACCACTATAAAAAGTGCTTTATCGACGTACTGATATATGACTAAAGTCCTTGTTTCATGTCATTGATTGTACATGATTTTAAACATGTATTCAAATGTAGGCTACTACTCGTTTCCTTTCGGGGTAAAATTTTGATGAAAAGTGTACCTTTAAAAGCAAACGCAAAACGTCACAGAGAGCCGCAGCACACAGCAAAGCGGATGACATTAAACTTGAGTAAACCTCACTTTATAAACAATGGCAGCACGAAAACATACGTTATATTACAGACATATGAGGTACAGCATAATTTATTTGAATATACGTGCTTTTTTCTCGCAGAAAGCGCTGTCCAATTTGTCCAGACGGGATGAAGGGAACTATTTCCCCGCGCGGAGGGATATGAATGGCCTGACAGTGGTGTGTGGCGCGCACTACGCTTATGATCTTGAGAGACAGACGGAGCGGAGCTGAGCGCTGAACTTGAGACCGTGTCTCGGTCACGTCTCAAGTGCCTCTCACTTTACTCAATTTTACTATCGACCACTGAGCAGTTTATTTTGATTTACCGCCTTCGGATTACGCTGCGGATAAAAAAAGTATCCGAATTTCTCTCCGAGTTGAGCTGCGTGAGAGACTTCGCAGTAGAGGACCGCTGAACTGAATTCAACATGTCAATTTTACCGTTCACTCCGCCGATCGTGAAGAGGTTGCTGGGCTGGAAGAAGGGAGAGCAGAACGGACAGGAGGAGAAATGGTGCGAAAAGGCCGTCAAGAGTCTGGTGAAGAAGCTGAAGAAGACGGGACAGCTGGATGAGCTGGAGAAAGCCATCACAACTCAAAATATCAACACCAAGTGTATCACCATACCACGGTGAGTGCATTTAAAAACATCGGCTTGTGGTGAAGTGGTCTGTTTTACTGTCGTGATTTTAGCAGAACTAGTCCTCATAGTCTTAAAGTGAAGCTAAAACACCTTTGAAGAACACAGTAAAGTTGAAGACAGCAGCAATGCCCCTTATGTTTAGTAAAAAAACTCGTGTTTCCTACGTAGATCTTAAACAGCATCTCAACTCACTTCTGTTTATATGATCAAATTCCGACTCTCCTGTTGATTTATTATAGCTTTATACTCTCCGGTGCTTCCATAAACCCACATTTGCCTTGCCTGGGGTTGTCGTTTGGGTTGTGATGAGGTTATATAACCCGACCTTAATCTGGGGAGCGCTGGAGCTGCTGTATCTGGGCTAAACGGTGTGTTATGAATTGTGTGCACATATTGTGAATGTGTGTGTGCATAGGTGGATACGGGATGTAGGTTGTTGTTTTTCCTCTCAGTTTTGCAAGGACTGGTTAATCTTATGTCACAGTACGATGCTGGCAGGTCTTGCCCCTACGAGCCACACGAGGGTTGCCTACAAGCAGCAGATCTTCAGTCTCAGCACTTCAGTACAGAGAAACTTGATCTAGGCTCTGGTTCTGTCATCCTGTTTGTTGATGCATTTAAACGTGCAAATCCAGAAGTCGTTTATAGAGGTCACTTAAGTGGTTGTAAACGATGCTTTTTGTTGTTGCAAGCTGTTTCGTATAGAAAGACTTTCCTGGCATAGGGTTAGGATTGCAGATAAAGGTCAGTTATTAAATTGCATTTGATAATAATACATTTGCATTTGAGCCAAAGTGACATTTATGTTACAATTTATTTATTTTTTTTTTTGAATAACGGCTGTTCTTTTGACCTTTCTATTCATTAAATCAGCGCTTCCCAAACCTGTCCTGAAGGACCCCCTGCCCTGCACATTTTGTATGTCTCCCTAATCAGACACACCCAATTTAGTTCTTGCAGTCTCTACTAACGAGCTGATGAGTGGAATCAGGTGTGTTGGATAAGGGAGACATACAAAAGGTGCCTGGCGGGGTGTCCTCCAGGAAAGCACTGCATTAAATAATTCTGAATGTATCAGTTTCCATAAAAGTAATTTTTATATAAATGTTTTCAACATTGATAATAATTAGAAATGTTTCTTGAGCACCAAATCAGCATATTAGAATGATTTCTGATAGATCATGTGACTCTGACGAGCAATGACTGCTGAAAATTAGAATCTGCCATCACAGGATTAAATTACATGCATTAAAAAATAAAACATTTTAAGATATTTTTAAAAAATCCAACCCCAAACTTTAGAACAGTAGTGTATATTGTCACTATATTGGTCAGTAGTCTCTACATATTGTCTCCAGCATATACATAAACCAAACATTTTACATTATTTAGCAAATCTTGAAAACACATGAGAATTTCCAAATGATTTTGTCAGTCTGGTAAAGTAAAAATAATAAACTGTTGTATTACACATCTCTATTAGAATTCCAACAGTAAAAGATGCTAATATAGAGATTATAATTTAGAAGTGACAAAAAGGGTAGAAAGCTTCCTCTTCATGCACCGAGAGAGAGACACGTGTGAAAGAAAAAGTGAAATAATTCATGGGATGTTGGTTTTTAAATCAGGACACCAGATCGCAGTGTCTGTTGTCTTTTTCACATTATAAGATTAGAATAAAAAGAGTGATTGGAAATACTAAAAGAGCTCTTGACAGGAAATCTTTTTGTTATATCAATATCACATTAAGCAATGCAAGATTTAAAGGAAAATAACTAGAGCATGATGGAAATTTACCACCAAGTCAGTCAAATTGATGGATAATGATTATTTGTAAAGCAACCTCTGACTGTATTGCCATTGAAAACCTCATATTTGTGAAGATTGCAATTCAACAATTTCACTTTATAGCTATTTTATTCATAGTTTACAAAAGAGACTTAGTTTTATATAAAGGCCACAAAATCTCACCCATCTGCAGTCTTCAGCCTTCTAATCACAAGTAGCTGTCTGAAATGGAACAAGATGTTACAGAATTACTATGCTGGTAAACCTCATAGGAGAGTTTATTCATGAGCTATATGCCATTGCCTTGACACATTTGGGTTGCTTGACTAAATTTACTATATTTACTAAATTGGGTTGCCTAACGGAATTTAATAAAAACTAGAAGACACAACAAAGAACTTTGTAACCTTATAGTCAACATTTACATTTATAGACATATATAGTGGACATAAATAGAGTCCCTTTGAGATTTCTTTTCCAAATTTGAAATTTGCAAAATTGTGTGGTGTTAAAGGGCCGAGCAGCTGCGGTCCAAGCCTGCAGCACTGTTGTATTGGTTGTTGTTTTCAAACAACAGCTATCTCAGTGAAAGCAGGGCTCCCAGCCAGAGATCAGGCTGAGTCACCCCGAAGGGAGAGGGAGTTTGAGCCTGTGGCTTTGTGGTGTGACCCACTGGTGCTTCTCTGGTAGAGCTCGGTGGTGACAGAAACTGTAAGAAATGAAGACTTCAACTATTGGGATGTGTGTACCAGGTTAACTCGGATTGACTGGTTTTGTGCATCAAAACAGTTTTGGCTTCTACTTCAGTTTTTTTCCTTGTTGTTAGAGTAGTGTAACCTGAATCAGCACAGCATCCAGTCCAAGACACTATTCTTGGCCAGATCTGTAGAGCCGCCTTGGGAGCCTTCACAACACTCTGCCTCACCCTGCTGGAGGATCCAGATTCCTCAGACACCCTCGACTCGCTTCAGGCCACACAATCCTGTTTTGCCCTTACATGCTGCTCATGCCGGAAGCCTGTCCCAGCCTGCTGGAGATCCAGAGAAAGAGCGATAAAGAGATTGAAAAGAGTGGAAGAGGACATTGAGTTCAAAAGAAGCAGCAGAAAGAGGAGATGGAAGACAGATTGAAATTGTCCAAGACAGGATACGAAAAACATAATTATACCATGGTCACACTTCCTTCGCCTGCCATACACCTGTCGAAGCCCTACATAGTCTCCACATAGACTTCCTGAGAGGATGTTTGCTCCGCAGTGTCTCTGTGTTCTGGGATGCCTACTATATCTCAACCCCGCAGTCTTTGTTTGCTTTTGCACTCCACGCACAATGACTTCAAATGCATTTGAACTGTGAATAAAATCTGTGGTCCATTGTGTAGGCGCATTCAGCCGATTTCTCAAACAAGTCTCCTATCAGCTAAGAAATTATATGTGCCCTTCTGTGGCAATGGAGTTTATTGTTGGCATTTGATACTGAAATTGTCTGTGCCTTGAAGAGATGTCTGACTTTAAGTCTGGCATCCTGAAACTCTATACAGTATACAGTGATTGAAAAGTGCTTTTGATAAAACATGAAGATTGGATGTCATTGGCTTGTAATTGACGTGTCGGGTTGTTTTGTTTCAGTCGGGGTAATGCCTTCAAAGCGTCGCGCATCTGAGGGAAGTGAATCTGTCTGATGATTCAGAGTTATTGTGTGGCAGCTGATGTAAAGAGAGTGAAAGAAAGCGTGACAGAATTTCACAACTCTTTGAAGTGATGGTTGAAACTAACAGTAAAGACACTATGTGAGCACCATTGGCCTCAGACCTGTCATGGTCTTTTAACACCTTTTATCTAAAGCAACTTGCTGTACTCTTATTACAGGGACTGCCCTGGGGCAACCTGCGGGCTTAATAGTGATGATTCATGGTAGAGGTATGTAAAACTACATATTTTTAGTATTGATTAGTTTGTGGGTTGACAAAAGACTTGCCCTAAAGGGCTATTAGTCTGGTTTAGGGTTCACCTGATCCTGAAAGTGCAGAGTGCAACTGAATACAACAGTATGCAGGAGACCAGACACGCTTTTTAAAATTACATTTACATTTATGCATTTAGCAGACGCTTTTATCCAAAGAGACTTACATTGCATTCAAGTTACAGTTTTTACATTTTATCAGCTCTTGCTTTCCCTGGGAATCGATCCCATGACCTTGGCGTTGCTAGCTCCATGCTCTACTATTTGAGCTACAGGAAAGCCCTGTGGACTATTTTTAAAAACGCAACGTTGCGGTGGGGCTCGGAGACACAAAACAGCTTGAGACAAAGACGTCTGCATGAATGTTATTTAAGCACTGCTGCTACAGCTGTACACATTCTAAATCCCTGGTAGCCCTTCGGGCAGGTACTCTTCAGATTTTGGTAGCCCGAAAATTAATTTAACTAGCCCAAATAAAATAAAGACCATAAATGTCAATCAAAAACATTTTCAATACACAAATATCAACGAATATCAAGGAAAGAGTTTTATTTGACTATTTACAAGGTATCTGCAGAATTCTTAAAAATCTATTTAAGGCAATTTGAAAAATTATTTCTTAGTTTTAAATACGTTAAATGGTATAAGGCCTTAACTCTTCAGTTTAGTTGTATCAAAGGACCCGTGGGAGCAATGTTCCCTCTAATTTTGTTTCTTGCTCAGCAAAACTTTTCTCTGTTGGGCGGACATTTCGGTCACCTGAGCAAAAGCATTCTTTATACCAGACCTGTACAGCACGCACGCACAAATAAAGTGTGTAACTTTTAACTTTAATGTGCTATTTATATTTGATTTGACCCTTGATGTAACTAAATGATGTACATTTTAGGTTTTACTGTACAATACACTGCAGTTCAAAAGTTTGGATCAATAAAGTTTTTTTAAATAAGTTTCTTATGCTCATCAAGGCTGTATCTATTTGATAAAAAATACTGAATACTATTTCACAAAATAATATTGTGAAATATTATTGCAATTTAAAATAAATGTTTTCTATTTTAATATACTTTAAAATGTAATTAATTCCTGTGAAGCAAAGCAGTATTTTCAGAGTCACATGATCCTTTAGAAATCATTCTAATACGCTGATTTTTAATCAATGTTGGAAACAGTTGTACTGCTTTTTTATTTATTTTTAAATTTGATATATGTATATGTATATGTATTTTTGGGGCCTGTGATATTTAAAAAAAAAAAAAAAAAAGTTAAAAAGAACAGTGTTACAATATAAACTATTCAAAGATACTTTAAAAAAGTTTAAAGAAAGTTAAACTTTATTCAGCAAGGATGTGTTAAATGGATAAAATTTATAGTAAAGACTTCCAATATTTCTATTTTGAATAAATGCTGTTCTTTTAAACTTTTTATTAATCAAAGAAAAAAGTAACACAGGTTCCAAAAAAATATTAAGCAGCACATCAGTTTCAACACTGAGAATAAATCAGCATATTAGAATGATTTCTGAAGGATCATGGGACACTGAAGACTGGAGTAATATAGTATTTTATAGTATAGGTATTAAAACAGGAAACCAATATTAGAAATTGCAATAATATTTCACTATATCACTTTTTTCTGTGTTTTTGAAATGAATACAGCCTTGATGAGCAAGAGACTCAAAGTCAAAGGCTCAAAAACAAGGTCAATTATTTAATATAATCTTTTTTTATATTAATAGAATAGAATACAAACTGAAGCAAAACTTAAGCTGAGATCTGTAAGTTAAATATATATATTTCCAGTACTTAATCAAGCCAGTCTTCTTTAATGCATGAGGACATTTTATTTCACATGCCATTGCGTTTGCATTGTCTCTCGTGTTGAGCACACCGCAACCATTGAAGTATTCAGTTTCTACAGCGACTCATTTGGTGCATATCGTTCTCTTTCTATGAAACCTGTAAACCGTATTCACCGGCTCTAACTCTGTCGTGACATCAGCTCTATAGCGGTTTGCCCGCGCATTGCTATTCTTTCCCTTTTACTGGCGGCATTCAATCAAATGGCTTTCCAACTCATTTTTGTGTGCGCGAGGCACGTTATTTGTTCTTCGCGGCCGCGGTGAAAGAAGAGCGTGGTCGCGCACGCGCGCTCCGCTTAGAGGGAACACTGCGTGGGAGCCCTGTATTTAAGGTAGCATGTCGGGCAGGGCAGTGATACATTTTGGTAGCCCGACTGGAAAACACAATAGCCCCGGGACGCCGAGCTAGCGATTTTGCGAGCCCTGTGCAGCTCATACAGTAAAACATGATGCTAGCAATGCCAAGGTCATGATTTCAAGGGAGTGCATGAACTGATAAATTGTATATCTTAAACGCAATGTAAAGCACTTTCGGATAAAATGCATTTACATGAATATAAATAGATGTAAAATGCAAAACTTGCTTAAGTTCTTACCATGCAAATAACTAGCACAATGCGTTGAAGCACAGCTGCCATAATGTAAAAATAGACAGATATAGAATAATATAATAGTATAATGATGGCTGTAGCACCCAAGTGATGGAGAAGCCGAGTGTGCCAAGTCTGACTCTGGTTGTGGTGAAGATTAGTGACACAGTTTGTCGTCTGTGAGTTTGTGTACACTACAATATGTGTTTGTGCATTTCTATGTTCTGGAAGTGAGGGCACTCATTGTGTACTGTATATGGACACACACCGTTATTGTGTCTAAGCAAGTCTGTACATTGAGAGCAGGTATTTGAGTGTTAGCCTCAACACAGACACGTCTCTCCCGTGTGTGTGTTGTTTGAGGCAGGGTTAGTCAGCCCTCAGGAATGCTCCGTCTGCCCAGGGGAGGGCGTGGGCCGCTTCTGAGTTTGTGGCTCCTGCCGGGGTTGAAGGTTTAGAAAAGCTCTATGCCGCCTCCATATCTGCTGGAATAATAGACACTCTGTACATCAGACAACAAGACTGCTTTGTGCTAGTCTGTCATCACAAACCCTACTGCTGACCCTCAGACTGCTTCTGACTACCGTGAGAAAATAACTGTCCTTGAACTCTGGTGCTCTTCTTAAAAAATAAAAAACACACACAGTGTAGACTTTGCGCAGGATGTTTTGAAGTTTGTCTGAGAGTTTTGAGAGACTTACTATAAAGTCTGCCATGAATGTACACTGACACTGATCCAAGTTAATTCGCTGTGGTCTCTAATTTTAAGACTGAGGTGGCTCTGTGTAGGCTTGGACCGCAATTAGGGTTGGGTGATATGATGAAAAATTTCAATCTCGATTTAATTTTTTTCCAGAACGTTTGACCAATTCTTTATTTATTTTTTGTATTTTTTAAAATGTTTAACTAGTCAGCTTGAAAATGTAACTACACCATGATTCAAGTAACTTTTTCTTTATTAACCATCTTGTTAAAGACAATTCTATTCCAAGTGCACCACACATGAAGTTGTCAACATGATGTAAATGTTAAACAGATCACTTGCTAATATCTTTGCAGAAAAGATGCATGAACTACAATTACATCTTGTACAAACTTGTCTTAGACATATGTTCAGAAAAATACGAGAAAAAAAAATCACAAAAGTCAAGGTAAGTCAAAGGTAACATCAGTAGACTATTATTAACTATAAATGATACACCATGATGCAAACATGAACTATTAGCCATTCAGTAGTAGTTCTTCGCAGGTTTTTCATTCGATTGTGCTGCTTTTCCATTGTATTTCTATGTAAACGTGCGTGTTTGACTGTTGCACTCGCATCTCATGCATGAAACGGCATTTTAAAACTGAGGCCCTCAAGTTAAAAGAAGTTCACTCCCATCTTCTTGCATGTTTTTCCTATTCCACTGCCCTTGTCACATCAACACAAAAACGCATTCTGTGTGAACGGCGGCTAGCAATATCAGTGCTTCACTCGTGGGCGGTTAATCACATGCGCCAATATGTGGTTGGATCGTTCTTTTCTCTTTACTGTTACCCAAGTGTCTAATTCTAACGTTTGGTAATATTTCTATTCAAAATCACGATTCCTCAATTTCTAAAAAATTAAATTGTGGCAAAACAATAAATTAATTAATCAATAGAATCTTAAAAATCGTCCAAATTTGATTATTTATGTAGACATTAGGGGTGTAACCTACACAGATGTCACGCTTCGGTACGTACCTCGGTTCAGGGGTCACGGTCTGATACGATTTCGGTACAACAAGAAAATTACAGCAAATCTATTATGCTAGGTTTCTTTTCATTTAATTTGAACAGACAGTAGTACAAATGATTTTTATTTTTTTCCACCTAGATGTGAAAATGCTAAATATTATATTAAGTTGTTATATAAAATCTGCAATACATATACATACAAGTAGGTGTGGGCGATATGGAAAAAAATATCATATCGTGATTTTTATTTTTTAGAAATATCACGATTCACGATTTTTTTTAAGTTGATTCTGCTTTTATAAGGAAACAGTTGAAGTAATCGCGCTGTGAACACACACACACACACACACACACACAAAACGTATCAGTTCCAGGATTGCTAACTTGACAGCGCAGTTGGTACTTTATCAAAATAAAATGCAGTGAATCAAACATCAGCGCGCCTGCCTCTGCCAGCATTGCCCTTGACTAAAGATTTTTCTGGTCAACTAGTAGTCGTTCATTTTAAGCATTAGTCGACTAATCACACGTTTATTAATAAACCATTTAAATCATTATAATGTGTCTTTAATTGCCTACATAGCCTGTAAGCGCTCAAGCACATGCGTAAAGCTTGCCACAGCACACCGCAGAAGCTAATGATTATAAATGTCAGGGAAAAACGGTAAGGAGGCTGGAGTAAAGGAGTAAATGATGGTATAAAAATTAAAACATTATGACAGAATTGACAGACAGATGACAGAATATTTATTTTTGGGGGAACTATTCATTTAACATTAACAAAACAACAAAACGCAAAGAGAAAAAAATCACTCACTATTCTTGACTGAAAAACTTTAATACAGTTGCTTTAGGAATCAGTCTATATAGTTTTATTTTTATATTTGTTCATTCAATTTCTTGAATGCTCTGCTAAATACACCTATTGTACCTGAAAATAAATCACTGTTTGTTTTATTTGTATATTATGTGTATTTGTAATGTGCATCTTTTGTTCTTATTTTTTAATAAGAAAGATAAAATAATGACAAAGATTTTTATCTTCGCCCACTTTGGCCTAAATATCTGCCATGTCTTTTTTTTTGTTACCTTGGAAGGCTTTGTCTTTCTAGTTTGGCTGTAATGCTCAGACAACTTGATAAAGAATCGTGATTGGGGAAGTCGTGGCCTAATGGTCAGAGAGTCGGACTCGTAATCGAAAGGTTGCGGGTTCGAGCCCCCGGCCGGCAGGAATTGTAGGTGGGGGGAGGGAATGTACAGCGCTCTCTCCACCCTCAATACCACGACTGAGGTGCCCTTGAGCAAGGCACCGAACCCCCAACTGCTCCCCGGGCGCTGCAGCATGGCTGCGGGTGTGTGTTCACGGTGTGTGTGTGTGTGTGTGTGTGCATTTGTTCACTACTCACTGCTGTGTGTGTGCACTTGGATGGGTTAAACGCAGAGCACCAATTTCGAGTATGGGTCACCATACTTGACAATACGTCACGACACACACATAAAATCGTGAATCATGATATTTAAAAAAAAAACAAACACGTGATATATTTTTTCCATATCGCCCACCCCTACAGGCAACCGTTCTATGTGTTTCCCGTGTCTTTCTGAATATGGATTCTTGCTTTGGTTCACAATTTTACCGTTTCATTTGAGAAAACTAGCATCATATCACTGTATACACACAGAAACTTCAAGGCAACCTGTCAAAATAAAAGTGCAGTTTAACATGTAACACATATATTACTCCTGTATTACTTTTGTACAGTATAATGTACGTCTTTACATTTACTGATAAATTTAAATAAAACAATTAAATGATAAAAATAATTATTACAACCACTTTTAATATTATTCACACAAATTTTCTACCATGTATTAAAGGAACACTCCACTTTTTTTGGAAATAGGCTCATTTTACAACTCCCCAAGAGTTAAACAGTTGAGTTTTACCGTTTTTGAATCCATTCAGCCGATCTCCGGGTCTGGCAGTAGCACTTTTAGCTTAGCTTAGCATAGATCATTGAATCGGATTAGACCATTAGCATTTGGTCATCAAAAATGACCAAAGAGTTTCGATAATTTTCCTATTTAAAACTTGACACTTCTGTAGTTACATCGTGTACTAAGGAAAATGACGGAAAATTAAAAGTTGCGATTTTCTAGGCTGATATAATCATTCCAGCGTAATAATCAAGGAACTTTGTTGCTGTACCCTGGTCCCCAGCTATATCATAGGCTACTGAGCTGGGGACTACTTTCAGGCGCTGTGTAATATCATTGCGCCTGCTGCACCCATGGTACGGCAGCAAAATTCCTTGATTATTTAGCCGGAATGAGAGTATAGTTCATAGCCATATGTGCCTAGAAAATCGCAACTTTTCATTTTCCATCTGTCTTAGTACACGATGTAACTGCAGAAGAGTCAATCTTTAAATAGGAAAATGATCTAAACTCTTTGGTCATTTTTGAGCGAGATGCTAATGGTCTAATCCGATTCAATGATCTATGCTAAGCTAAAAGTGCTACCGCCAGACCCGGAGATCGGCTGAATGGATTCAAAAACGGTAAAACTCAACTGTTTAACTCTTGGGGAGTTGTAAAATGAGCCTATTTCCAAAAAAAGTGGAGTGTTCCTTTAAAAAAGTAAACCTTTGTTTGTTTGCCAAAAAAATAAAAGGGTTTCATTTGATTAAAAATAAATGTTTCATGACTTCATTTGATTATCAGTAAAAAATAAAACACAAGAATTTCTGGAAGAAAAAAACAGAAAAAAAAATTGTAGGGACCTATTGTTCAAAATGTTGAAATTGAGCGTTTTGGACTTATTTTTTTCACTGAAATAAATGTTTTTGTTGTTACACAGAGAGTAAAGTACCGAAAAAAGCACAATCTAGTCCGAGTATTGTATTACCATAGACCAGCCGTGAACTATCTGTCTGTCATGGACTGCGTGACTTCGCCTGTGGATTTTTTTGATTTTTGAATTTGTTTTTTTTTTCTTCTGCGACCTAATAAAATTTTGGTCGACTATTAGGGGGCAGCCCTATACAAAATGTATTTAGACTTCTGTTTACAAGGACAAAAATTTTTATATTAATATTGCAGCCTGCACTGCAAACTGTGCATCATCAAAGTCAGGCAACACAAATGATTTGAAACTGTCACTCATTAATACATGCAGAGACTAAGAAAATATTTATTCTTTAAGACATTTATTGTGTTAAGGAAAAATGACTGTATAAGTGTGAAGTATTCAAAAACATGAAGTGTTTGTCATGTTCTGACCATAAAGAGTAGTTTAAAACCACAATTAACAGTCTGGTTTCTACAACTTTCACTTGGGAGCAAAATTCTACTTTCAAACTTTAAAGAAAGAAATAAAGATTTGAAACTTATCATGAAAATTATCGATATTGAAAAATTTTGTTACTACTGCTACTAATAGTTTTAATATTTATATTTAATAATTTTAGTAACGCTTATGATGTTATATTATATTACATTATATTACATTAACATTTTCCCATAATATAATGTAAACACACTTGTTCAGGGGTAAATGTGTCATCCTGTATATGACTAATAAAGCTCAAAGTATACTTCAGTTTTGACATGAACATTTAGTGTATGCCTACAGCTTCATTTCATAGCGTGCGTGAACCCAGACAGTCGAAACATGCAGAGTTGTATCCTTGTCCACTACCTGTACTATTTCTTACAGAAGTTTTGTGCAATTAAATATGTTGTACAACTTGCAGTTAAAAACGTTGGACAACCCCTTGCATGCAACTCTATCCCCTTACACTAGCGCTCGTCAGTACAGGTCTATAGGGGTTGCCATCTCTAGAATTGGTTACTCTGACTCCTCCATTTCGGTTTTGAAACAATGGTTCAGGTCAGTGTTTTGTCCTTGTGGACAAACTAATTAGTGCATAACAATTGTAGGTGCATATGCGAGCTGAGTGTACACATTGTGTATGGTTAGAAAAATCTGTCTATAGTATGTGCGTGCAGGCATACTCTGATGTAAAAACTGAAGTATACTTTGGGTTTAAGTTGATTTAAGTTAATTCTGCATCTTGAAAAACTGTGCCCAAGAGCCTGAAATACAGTTCTACTCATGACAATGTGAATAATCTGTTTTGTTGGCTCTTTCTTCACAGTTGTCTTTACACTGCCTTGTCTTCACACTCTGTTTTCTATTACACTACTCATGATGTGTCTAGCCAGCTTTAGCCTTTTGGGTTTTCAACAATTCTCATCACAATTTTGAAAAGGTGGTATGGGAGGATGTGAAGAACAGGCCGGACACAGCAGCTGTCTGTGGTCAAGCCACTTCACAAGTGATGCATTGCAAAGGCTATCAATGTCAAACCACATTTTTACAAAGATTTTTAAACAAGCTCTAGTCTCTCGTCAGTTATCTTGTAAGAAATGCTCGTCACACTTTTTTTGCAGAGTTGTTGGTTACCAGTGCCCAGAGCCTAGTTCTAACAGAATTATAAGTGAAGAAGCATATTTGCAGAAAATGTACCTGTCAAAAAGTAATGGTAAAGAATAATAATAATATGGACAGGTACTCATACACTGCACGAGAGAGGTTCAGAACATACTGTATCAAGTAACCTTTACTCAATTTTGATTTCGAACCTGAGAAAATATTGTCCCCTTGAATATTAATGTTGCAATTAAACTGAAGTAGCGCCAAATATTTTCTTCCATGATGGTACATCATGGAGGTACATCTGAGTGAAATGGATTATTGAAAAATAATGTGACTTGGTTCTGTCCATCGGCTGTTGATTGAATGGAGGCAGAGCTGAATGCGAACTTGCAGTTGATTGTAAGAAAGTGGTTGAGATTAGTGGTGAAGTCCAGCATACATCTCCAGTCTGTCATTTTTATGTAAGATTGAGTTATTAGATGAAAAATAACATAATTGAAACATGCACACATGTGCATTAGCTGTTCACAGTAAGATCAATAACACAGTAACTTTTGTTTAGAAAATGGAAGGGATGGATCTTTCATTTTGTGGCAAATTAAGTAGGCGCATATTACACTTTTCTTTTTTTTTCTTTTTTTTTAAATAAGAAAAGGCTCCATCTTTCACTTTTCTTTGGAAGTGAAAGTCTACTCCACGCTAGAGAACCTGAGGTGCAGGTGTAGGTTAGGAAGGCCTTTGACATTGTGGTGTACATTACACCACCTCATTTTAGTTTTATGAACAAGGACAAAACAAGATTTGAAGTGCTAAAACAATAGATAAATGTCTAGAAATGTTTTGATTTTCTTGTTTACAGCAGCATCACATACTGGCCAGTCTCATTGAAACACCACTGTCACAAAGACACGTGGTGTTCTGGACTTAATGACAACAAAGGGAACAACTGTTGGCTTCCCTTTCCTATACTTATTATTTTACTATTATTTGAGTAGCTAATTTTTACATTATTTTACATGGCAATTTAAACTATGCAATATTTAATTGCTAGATAAGTGACTAACTAGTGTTAATTTGGGCCCGTGCTGCATTTGTATGATGGTTGTAGTGTTTCTGCTATAGTCCTGCTGCCCTGCTGAGAACGGGCCCCCATAACCACATTCAACCACCTGCGCATGAGACCCCTGCAGGGCTCCATTTACTTGGGGAAGGCCTTAATGACTTTAGCAGAGGGAGGAAAACCAAAGCCTTTCAAAAAATAATACAAGTTAAACGTGATACTTTACCCTCACTCACATTACGAAATAAAGGATAAGCAGGTGTACTTGGCTTGAATTAGAAAAAAAATATTAGCCTATATAAGTTTCCATTTGAGTTTGGTTTCCTGCAGACATTTATGCAGTATTTTTACAGTCAGATTTTCTATATTGTCAGCTTCCAGATGTTATTCCAATACAGATATTATGACCAGTTAATCCACAGTTGAATTACTGTATGTTTAGACATAAAAAGCGTAAGTTGGTTTAGCTATCTTCAGCAGTAACTGTGCGATCAGGTATGTGTCTGTCATCACTGCACTGCAGTGTTGTTTAGTATTAACTCTGTTGTTAATACTAAATGACTGCATGCCGTCTGGGTTTAGACTGGGGGAAGGGGGAATAGCAGTGGTCTTAAAGTGATTTTAAAGGGGGGCTGTGGGGGCTGGGTTGGGGTATGTTCCACAGGGTGAAATGGTCCCACAGACAGTCTGGTCTGATGTCGAAGTTGCTTTTGTCCTTCTCTCCCTCTGCATCAAATTTGCATGTATCACAGTTCACTGAGTTTGTGTTTTGTCAAACTCAATGATTTCAAACAGAGAGGCATGCAAGTTCAGCTTTACAAACATCCACGCTAAAGGCCCTTTCACACTAAACGCAGCATGAAAAAGTAAAATGAAACGAAAGTTACTTAGGAAAGAATTTTGTCTTCTTGTGTGCCAAACAAATGCATCATGTAGAATCAGCTGTTGTATGCCTTTGTATTTTTGCTGCTCTGTTTAAATTTGTGTTTAAGCAAAACTTCTGTGAAAGTTCATGTTAAGTTGAATGAAAAGATCCAGATCAGTAGACCTGAATCTGATTTCTGTTACGCATTGAGTTGAGTGTGATAATGATCTGTGGAAGTGTCATGGGCAAGTCAAGGCTGTATGGGCTGATCCAGAAATTGCCCACTGCAGCCCACGGCGTCTGTTTTTTACCCTCCAGATTAAATCTGCCCTGTGTGGTTCAGCCTGTGTCAGAGCCCTCCATCCCTCCAGTTCACCCCTCTACTCTCTTTCTCTTCCTCACCCCCTCTCTGTTCCAGTCTCACCCTTCTCTACTCAAGTGACAGCCGGCATGCGGAATGGGTGGGGGGGTTAGACCCGTCCTCCAGCCTGTGTGTGCGTGTGCGCGCGCATGTCTGTGTTTCTGTTGGTTGGATGTGCCTTGTTGCTGACCTAATTTGCCCTCTGTAGCTCAATCAATAGTCATTCAGTGCTTCCTTTTCATATGAGGTCTACCCACGCGGCAGCAAACACAGGCTCGCTCTCCGCTGAGTGCTGAAATGTAATGGAAAAGTGAAGAACTGACGGTGGATACAATATTTTCAGACTGATGTATTTAATGAATGCCAGAGTCCAAGGACTGATCTCATCGCAAACTTTGCCGTTTTTTAAATGATCCTAATTGTAGTTACCTGTCGTATTTCTTTTTATTTAAATGAGACTTTTGTGTATATACACTACCATTCGAAAGTTCTTTCAGTATGAATTTTCTTTTTACAGATTTTTTTTTTTCTTCAGAAATGACGCATGGAATTGATCAAAAGTGTCAGTAAGAGTCAGATTTATTTAATACATGCCATTCTTTTCAACTTTCTATTCATCAAAGAATCCTAACAAAAGTATTTCCACACAATTTTTTCGACAATTAGCACAATAAATGTTTATTAAACAAAAATAAATGTCAATTAAACAAAAATCTTTATTTTTGGAAGGGTCATTTTATGAGGAAGGTCATGAAAGCGGCATCATGATCTGTTTTTATGTGCAGTACAGCAAACAAAAATGATGTAAAATGTATTATATGACCCCTTTTAGAAGGGTCTGGTAAGGAAAGTTCACACCTCTTTTCTCTTTTTTTCATATCTCTGCTTTATGGATTGTGTATAAGGGATGAATAGTGTGTTATGAATGGTATCTGTGGCCTGGATTCCTCAAAGGGTTGAAGAGCTTTGCTGACCTAGTGCACAGCCCTTCTCTCTCTCTTAGCACTTTGGCTGCTGTTGCATATTTCAAGCACACAATGTAGCAGTCATGTATAATAGAGTGCTCTGAGAGGTTTGGACCATACTGGATTTCAGTCACGAATGTACCGTTATAGGAGGCTGCTACGATAGTCATCATGAAAATGTTTTAGTCACTCGAAAGGCCTTGAATGTAGAGATAAGCATCGTAGGCGTAAAGAATGAGGTTAGTCTGAAAATGTGTTTTGATATGATGGTGTGCTCGATTGGGTCTGGAAAAGTCCTCTTTGTTTGGACCGGTGAACAGCTCGACTCAGATGTAAAAAGTCCACTGTGTGGTTGTTCTCCCTTGCTCAGGGCCTTCACTGCATTATTCTGAGATGATTATGCCTTTTTCCTTTTCCACATGGGGCCATCCAAAGAAAAGTCTGAGTTTATTTGCCTGCAGTTAAAAAGCGAAGCAGGTAAAAATACGATGTGTACTGGAATGTTTTTGTTGTTCTGTTTGAGTTCTCTCCTCTTCCTTCACTCTCTCTCGTCTGCTTTAGCCGTAATGTGTCTTTGACTGGTGGGGCGTGCCGCGTGCATGTGTGAACTGAAGGAAGTGACTCTGTGTTTATATCTCTGCTGTGTGAGGCCTGTGTCAGCTTATGTCGCAACCGTATAGGGGATTGTTTGTGCCTAAATATTCTTGTTTATTCTTCAGATTTGGAGTAATATTCTCTTTTTTTTGTTTTTTTCTCTCTCTCTTTTTTTGTAAACACACTCTCTCCATGGGGCGTCTGGATTTTACATTGTTATTTTCCCTCTCGCAATCTGCCTGTGAAGCAAAAGCGCTGCAATGAAAAATTAAAAGCATATTTAGCTGCTGGGAGAGCCACAGAAGGCCTCGGGCAGGGCAGCCTGGCCCGTGCCGCTGTCTGGGCCGGGATCGGTGGGTGTAAAAAGGGGAGGGGAGGGGGTCTGACAGACATGCTTTAAAGAGCTTTTGGGATTTGCATTATTTGGCCTGCACTACATTTGTGTGAATCTACTGTTGCTTTCATATGGCTATATCAGATGAAGCTGTTGTTAAACTAGAGCACAGTCAACCCCCCTAAACACACACACACATTGTTTTGAAATGCTGTTTTTTTTTTTTTTTTTTGGACTTCCTCTTCCTCTTTCTTCACCTCATTCACATTGCATGTGACGTGTAACTGAAAGCACCACATTAACAGGAAATTGGGCCGCTTTTACTTCATCTGCGGTCTCACATAATACCTTGGTGTTGTCCCTGCAAGTCTTTGAGCAGAGAGTGTTTATATTGTGGTAATTTAAGATTTTACACACCGTTTCTTACTTGCGCAATAATAACATTTCCTCTGTATTTCTGCTTTTGATTTTTGAGAATGAGCTACTGGGATTGTGTCTGCTGCGGTCATCATAATTAATGCCCTTTTTCTTTTTTTTTTTTTCTTTTTTTTTCTTTGTCTCAGATCACTAGATGGTCGGTTGCAAGTGTCTCACAGAAAAGGACTCCCTCATGTGATCTACTGTCGTCTTTGGCGCTGGCCTGACCTGCAGTCTCATCATGAGCTCAGAGCCATTGAACTCTGTGAGTTTGCCTTTCACATGAAAAAGGACGAGGTCTGCGTCAATCCCTACCATTACCAGCGAGTCGAGACACCAGGTAATGCAGCCTGAAATTTATGAAAGCATCAAGCACACTATCAGACAGTATCATTTGTTTAGACCTGGGGTTGATCACAGTAGTGCAGGGGGTCTACCAATTATTATGTGATCACAAAATTTGAATTAACGGATGTTCATATTAGATTTGGAGAATTAAAATTTTTTTTTCATGCAGTTATGATCATCTGAACCTTAAAATACTCAACATATTTAGCATTGGGGCTGTGCGATTAATCGAAATTGCAGTTAAATCATGATGTGAGTGTGCGATTTTCTAAACCACTGAAAGCATGATTTCTTTGCCACCCCCTCAGTGTGCATTCAGAATGTAATGCCAAGTTCTAGTGCGAGCATGAAAAAGACTTATGGTTACGACATGAAAGAAAGGACAGAAACAGGGTACTCGTTCGCTGTCTGAGACAGTTTTCTGAGCACACACACCGAAAGATGCTTCTCAGATTACATGTGAACACCGAATTTAGTTCGCTTTCATGTCTTTTTGCGCTTTCTATGTTCAAGTCTTAAGTTAACAAAGATTTGAGAAAGAAAACGCAGGTGTAACAGTATATGATAGGGGTGCGCCGATCCGATATTCAGTATCGGTATTGCTCCGATACTGGTATTTTCTGCTGGATTGGGGTCTCAGTCAGACAAGACCGATCCAAATCCAATACTGTGCATACACTATTGTGTTATTGTTAAGCCCCGCAAAAGCCACAAACACATTATAAAACACCATAAATTTTCCGTGCACTATATTTCAAGTGTTCTGAAGCCGTTACATAATTTAATGTGAGGTACAGATGAATATCTAAGTTCACATAAACTCTTCTCTCCGCTGCGGCTGTCTGTCATCCTCCATTCAACATTCAAACTGCGTGATGCATTCGGTTACTAGAGTCAAGACTGTAGAATATCAGAGACTGAATCAGACAAATTTAAGATGCATCAGAACATTGAAACCTGAGGAACTGGAATTCAGAGAGGCCCCAAGGAAACAGGATGCAGTAAATCAGATTCCTAGCTCCAACTAGTCTGAATCAAGCAAACTAACCAGCATGCCTCTTTTACAGAACAGCTTACAACCTTGAGACAAAAGAACACTTGTTGATAATTCCAATTCAGGAAGGAGACTGTCAAATTTGTTGCAAGTAATCAAGACAGATGGTCACATGTAAACCTGTGATAGAAAATCACGAGCTACAGACTCTCTTGGGCAGGTCTTCCCCCATACAAGACAAAGACTTGAATTCCTTAGGAGACCTTTTAACTTCTCTCTGGTCGTCACAGAACATGCCTCTTATTCTCCATAGAACTACACACTAGAGACAATCTGTTCATATGCACTAAAAATCATCTTAAAAGGACTTATGAATTATTTCTCTGCATAGAAATAACCTATATTATGTTTGTAACCCACATATTAGACTATCATGTTTTAATCAAATATTATGTATGTCTTTTTAATCATCATTGAATAGCTGAACGATTCCTATGCGTGTTTGGTATGTATGAGTTTGAAAAATCATGCTTTATATGTTTCTTCCAATCAATTCTTTGTCAAATGTATCATAGTCTTGTTATAGAAACCATGTTCAAAAGTATACTTTGCAAGGGCCTGTAAAGTTCGGACCTCTGACTGAACAGATAACATGTTGATTTATTGATGGGGTGGAGAAACAAAGCAATACCCTGAGCAAGGACAGTATCTAATTGGTCAAGACTTCCAGATGGGACAGTGAAGCAGAGTTTCAACTCAGGGCACCATCAAACTCTCTCTTCTTCTTAAAAATGCTCTCTTACAACCTTCCTTCTCCTCTTCTTCTCTTTTGCCACCGCGTTTTGACGCTGCTCTTTGAGCGTGCTCTGGCCCACGTGCCAGCTGCTACCACAATGAGAAGAAAACCAACCTAGTCTCGTTACATCCGTTTATTCTTATTCTTTTACTTTAGTTTCTTTTCTTTCCGTGGAGTTTCGTGTTCTAATGTAAGTTTGCTGCAAAGTTCAGCTCCGACTGCACTCGCTTCAAACTTCAACCAGACCAACTCCGCATCCTCAGCCAACGCCCAAGACTTCACTTCAAAGACTACTGAACTCTCAACCAATCAGACACTGTCTGCAACGACGACAACGACACAAACGAAACCCCTTAACATTGAGAAACTCAAAGCAAGGGTTAAATAAGTGACTGATGGTTGTATGCAATTGAACATATTGCTGTAAACATTTCCATTCTCTTAAACTCCTCCTTTCCTCACTTTCTTTCTGCAACGTGTAAATGTGAATGCTTGTGTTCATGTGTTAGATTAGTTTGTCTTAGGTTTATATAAATAAAATCTTATTTGTATTGAAAAGAGAAGTATCTTGTGTTTTGTGCTCACAAGTTAACGTCTTAAACTGCCAATCTTGTTACTGTGCTATTAAATAGTGTTTTCACTATATTTTGGATTTTAATATCCAGTGCAGAGTTTGTTATACGGCTCGTTCAGTGATCAGCTGTAAAACAGTGATTCTGTTCAAATTCCCTATAAAATCATAAGGGATTCCCTTTGAGCTAAATTAAACTATTTGCTTTAAATTACATATTACTTTTTTTTATTACGTTATAAGGCGATAAAACTCTCTGCAAGATTATTAAATGTTCCTAATATTATACTTGATCTGTAAATACAGATAAATGGTTTTGCATAAAAGAACTTTGTCTTGCAGGACTTTATTTTTGTGCTGTTTTCAAAATTGTGTTGGTGTCTGTAGTTAGATAACAACACTGGACTAGAGAGCTCTTATGTTCTTAATGGGCACACATAGTAACTGAAATTTTAAAACTGTTAAAAGAAAAAGCTCAAACTATCACACAGATTTAATACACTACGCATTAATATCTCTTCACTTTGTGCTTTGAAGCTTTCTATGCGTAGCGCTGTGCGCTGAGACTCCGTGTTGCTTCAAGCGCATCATTCTGTGCACGGGATGCGCATAAGCGCTTTGTGCCAGTCTGTTTGAAGCCTTTCGTATCATAATATTTTTGCACAATGAAAGATTGTTAATAGCCTTTCTTGTTCGTTTTATCTATCATATGTTTCTGCCTCATTACTGTGCTTTACATTTAAAACAAATGTCTTTTAATTTTACACTATATATATATATATATATATATATATATATATATATATATATATATATATATATATATATATATATATATATATATATATATATTGTTTTTCATGAATGTATTTTACAATACAGAAAAAGAGAAATGTGTATAATTTTACTTTATTATTTTAGATTTAGTCCTACTCTTACTCACTTTTATTTGTTCCCCACTAAATGTTTTTTTTCCCACTAATTTTAGATTTTATAAAATTGTGCACTCATGATTTTTCTAGAGTAACTTTTGCTACTGAATTATCCACTAACCTAGTTTATAATAGTATTTTTGTCATAGATTATAATTATATATGCATTCATTTGTTGTTTTTCTTTACAAGAAAGTTGTCTGTTTAGTAGATTGTGTGTAACAAAAAAAGCCACGATCAGGTCAACACACATTGAGGTATAAAAATTCAACACTGATTAAAAAAAAAACTGCCCAGGTATCGGATCGATATCGGCAGATACTCAGAATTTTGGTATCGGTTCTGAAAAAGTGGTATCGAGCGACCCCTAGTATATGAATTCTAAATGAATTTATGAATATAAATTCTGCCATTAATTACTCGCCCTCATGTCGTTCCAAATCCTTAAGACCTTCATTCATCTTCTGAAGATATATTAAGTTATTTTTGATGAAATCCGTGAGCTTTTTGACCCTCCATAAAGAGCAATGTAACTGAAATGTTCCCAGACCCAGAAATGTAGTAAGGACATTAGTAAAACAGTCCATGTGACATCAGTGGTTCAACCGTAATTGTATGAAGCTGCGGGGGGGGAAAAAACAACTTTTTGTGCACAAAGAAAACTAAAATTAAGACTTTATTCAACAATTCTTCTCCTCCTTCCCCAACAATTCTTCTTGTTCTAGCTTCTGTTGTCGTTGTTTCAATGTTAATCAAACAACAAAAGACAGCAAGAAAAACTCTCACTGCCCTTGACTGAGTAACTTTTGTAACTTTAAGGATTAATCTAAACTAATTAATACAATGACGACTATGCAATGTTGTTTTTGTTTACATTTGGTTATTTAATTTCTGTAACGGCATACTACTGTCAGGCATATCTGAAAAACTTAATGCACTGTTTTATTAATTTGTATTTTTGTTCTATTGTGTTTATTTATGCTATTGTAGTTTTAGTTGTTTTTATTTTGTTACTAGAAATTATTAGAAATTTATACTAGTTAGGCCAGTAGTTTTTGCTGTGGTATCAAAATTGTAATTGAGAATCGTGAAATTTAACTGCTATCTAAAATGTTTTGAAACAAAAGTGAAATACTATAACACTACTTCAGATAAAGTCAAGCAGAACACATTTATGAACGTAGCAGTATATACATTTTGTGTTGTAATTTAGGTTTCATGTTTTTTCTCTTCTTCTTTCTAATTCTTTTTCACTTTCGGTTCTTCTCTGAAGTTCTTCCTCCAGTGCTGGTGCCTCGTCACACTGAAATTCCCAGTGAGTTTCCTCCTCTGGATGACTACAGTCACTCCATCCCAGAAAACACCATTTTCCCTGCCGGCATCGAACCCCAGAGCAACTACATACCAGGTAGGAGACAAATACACCGTAGTAAGGAGAAGACGCTTAGTTGAGGTTCATAGTGTTATAAAAACAGATTTGCCCTGAGATACCACAGAAAAAACAAACCAAATAACGTCAAGTGGCCTCTTAATTAATATATCGTCATCATCTGCCACAAAGAGGCTCACTCTGAAGTAGGGATGTGCAACAGCTATCGAGTACTCAGCCGTGACAGTGACGATCGATCATGAAAACGATGATCGTGGGAAAAAATATAGCAGCACTTTTGGGGTTATAGCAGCACTCACACCCTGAGCTCTGATTATTTAACTTGCAACAGCATGCGGTTCAAAGTATAGACAAGAGAGAGAAGCTTGGCTTTGAAGTCACGTATTGATGTCTGGGTTAGCTACATGCATATCTGATTATTGCTTTTAGATGTTTCTTTTTTTTTTTTTAATACTGATCCTATAATAATGCAGCAGTGATAATTTGTTCAGCAGTAGGCATACTTCAATTAAAATTGTTTTCGTACTTCTTATAGCTTTGAAAACACGCAGGCGATTTTAGGAATCACTTGATAATGTAGATGAAAATATAGCACAAATCTTTAATCACATTAATGACATAAGCATTATAATGAGAACTTTATAGGATGTGAAATCTATAGTAAACCCTGTCCTTGCCCGTGTTTCAGCGCACTGTTGAAATCGCATCACAGGGGGAGCTCTCTCTCTTGCTATAGCGCCTAACTTAGTTCACTGGCATATGCATCCTTTTGTGCAGATGCAAGTTGTAATGTTACGTCTATGTTATGTATCTTAGTTATCTGATTTATATCATAGGAAGTGTCATAGAACGGGTTTCAGTTTATTGGCATAAAGTCAGCTTCACCTCAGGCAGCTATTCGTTTTTAGATGCTTCTTTTTTAATAACATTGCTGCATCATAATCATAATCTAACAGTGTTCTAATCATGTGTTCATAGACATGTTTTCATGTCATATTTTTATTTTTAACATTAATTTTTATAATAGTCTTCAGCTATTTTCATTATGATCGAAATAAGAAATTGCCCTTCCCTACTCTGAAGTGTTTTCCAGGTTTAATAGAGTAAGTTTAGTCTGTAGCTGTAGTCCCAGTGGTCTATTGGGCAGTGAGTGGACCACTTTACTGGAAGGATGTAGGAGGAAGAGAGAGACCAAACACATAGATACAGCAACAGCCCTGTTCACTGGCCTCCATTCAGGCAGAAGAAATCACTACATCATTGTGTTACAGTGTTGATGAAGCACCAAATAAATAAAAATAAAAATTGTTCATTAAAAATAAATCAGAAATTTTATCTATGTATAAATATAATTTTTCAAGCAGAATTATTTTAGATATTTATACCTGTATTTATTTATAACTTTGGATGTGCTTCAGTTGTAGTTTTGTGCTTTTACAAATGTTGTTATTGGACACATTTTCTTTTAAAGCCGCATTTAAACTGCAAAGTTTAAAACCCTTGTTTTGTCTCAGTGGTTGATTGACAGGTCAGAAGGCAGTCATTGACTTTTGTCCTACATCTACATTATAAATAAAGTAGTCATGCATTTCTGACCTCTTGTATATACAACAACATTCAAAAGTTTAGGTTCAGTAAGATTTTTTTTCTTTTGAAAGAAATGACATTTTTCAGCAAGGAGGCATTAAAGTCAAAGGAAGGCCTTAATATTTAATATATAATGTTACAAATGATGACCATTTCAAATAAATGCTGTTCTTTTGATCTTCTATGAATCAAAGAATCCTGAAAATATTAAGCAGCACAGCTATTCTCAACATTGTTAGCATATTAGAATGATTTCTGAAGAATATTGTGGCTCTGAAGACCAGAATAATGCCCCACACATATGTCCTTAGATACACACAAGGAACTCGAAAGAGAAAAAGGCGTAAACAATCACAGCCGTTTATTAGTCAGTCAGTCATGTTAATCCCACCTACAGGCCTGTTTTCTTCTTTTTGGACCAGTAAACAAATGACTGCTAAAGTTCTGTTGGTTATTATATTTGCAGGACTAATCAAGAGATGTGTAACTGTTGTTGCATCAGGCAGACAGAAAACAATTTATCCTGAAGTGATTTAAAGACTGCTTTTGGCTACATAAGGGGAAGATTATCCCATGGAGTATGTATGGAGTGGCTTTGGCTGGGATTAGTTCCATCAGAATGGTGTTTGCTTTAGAGAGGCAGTCTGTTACTGTAATAGAGCGGTGTGTGTTGTTTCATATCCTGCTGCTGAGCTGAACTGACCACAGCTTTCTAAATCAGGTGTCTTAATCTGAGGGGGGAAAATAAAACCATTGTGAGCCATTGTCTCTGCTGCACCTGCTAGATTTCGCCGGATGTGTTTGCTGGTGTTCCTAATCCTTCATCCATCAGCTGGGTCACTGTGTAACGAGTGTGTATGAATTGTATGTATGCAGGCTAACCTGCATGTTTGTGTGTGTTACAGAAACGCCTCCTCCAGGCTACATCAGTGAGGATGGAGAGACCAGCGATCATCAGATGAACCGCAGTATGGACACAGGTGATGCCTGTTATACCACCGTGATGTTGCATTCTTTGATTGGTTGACATGTTGAATTTTCTGCACAGCTATGAAGAAGCTCCAGTTTTGTTGGTGGCATTTCAGTTCCATATCACTTTTCCTCATTGTTTTTGAGTTGCTTTCTGATACTCGATCAGTGGTGTAAGGACGTGGATCTATACAGAAGAACATTTAGGGATGAAAACCTAAATAATTTGGACAAATGAGACAAACACGTGGTAAATGTGATGGAATGGAAGTGGAATAATTGACTCTGCACACTTGAATTATTGGAAATCTAATCAAAAGTGGTTTAGTCAAAATGTGCTGTGTACAGTCATAAACCATTAAGTTATTGATCTCTCCTTTTCATTTCAGGGTCTCCAAATCTGTCACCGAACCCTGTTTCTCCCGCCCACAACAATTTAGGTAACTCTTATTGCTTGTGTGTGTATCATTTGCACATGAATTCACGCAGGTGTCCTAGCAGAGTGCAGTTCATGATGTTAACTATGAGTCCAGATTGTTTTTGTCTTTATTAGGGCTGATGTCAGATTTTTGTGATATTTTGATATTTTTGATTCTCTCAAATCAAAAATATCTCTTTCAAATTTTGAAAAAACAACAACAAATTAAATTCAAGTTAAATTCATCTTTAACTTTGGTGTGTTCTCTTTTTTTTTTGACCAATGAATCACACTTAAAATACAAGTTTAGGGAGACTGAGTGAGTTTGTAACCACAACTGGCCAATAGCGTACAAAAAGACCTTCTTGTGGATCTTCCTGCAGATTAGGGTGTTTAACTCCCCATAATGTTTTTAATGTAATTTTAAAAAGCTCCCACACTTGCAAGCTAACTTTTTCATATGTGGGTAGAGGGTCTCGCTTTTAAATATTGGTGTATTGAGGCATGTTTATACAATGTTTTTTTTTTTATCATTTAAAATCTAAGAACTGTCTTTTTGTTTCTTCATATTTGCTTGAAGAATTTCTTGTGCTGTCTTTAAAATAAATGACATTTGGTTTGACATTTTGTTATTAATGAAAAGCATGACATTCATGCTTTTTTTTTATGTGGCTTGAATGTCCAAATGCTCCTGGGAGCCACCATTTGTGGGATATTTTCAGAGTCTTCCTGACATTCGGTTGCATTGACAGCTCTTCTTCATGATTCAGATGCTGATACAACAGAACACTATACTAAAATACCTAATGTTTCATACACTGCTATCCAACAGAGCTACATTGCTGCTGAATCTACAGAGTCATGACAACAATAACAACAACATAAAGATACTAGCTGGGCAAAGACTGACCACTGCAAACAGATACAGAGACCATAAATAAACTACATGCCTCGCGAAAACACAAACATACAGCATAGACGGTGTAGACTGTCGTGATTTAATGAGTAGTATGAACTAGTTTTTATTTTGTTATGAATTGGACAAAACTGAGTTAACAGTTTGAATCAGTCTAATGACTCACTCTCTGACTGAGTCAGTTAAAGTAGTTCTTATTCGCTTATTGTAGTCATTATGTTCCTTATGTCCAACTAAAGGACTTTTACTGTATTTTAAAGCTTGTGAAACCTAAATCAGTGCAAATACTGACCGATTGTTCATATAACGGTGTGTAATTAAAAATACACATTTAGTAGAGTGTTTGTAGAAATCTTTTCAGTCTCTCAGAGGAAATGGATTGCTGAAAGAAATATTTGTATGTCCCCAAAACAACTTGGATGAAAACACTAAACATCCTGTCAGTTACCATCTTAGCAAGGGAGGGCCCGCAGTTCCTTTTGTATCAGATCGTACTTTTGCAGACAGCGCTCAGATCCCACAGCGATTTCTCTTCTCCACAGCAGTGGTGTGTGTGTATATGTCGGAGAGAAATGCCATTGCCATAAGCCTGTAATTTTCTACAGTTTTGCGTCCAACTGATGATGGTATTTCCCGATTCAGCCTTTATTTCTGGGAAGTAACATTTACTCTTGACATCACAGTGTCGTCAGTTCCCAACTCTTCGGTTATCCCCACCCATTTGTTTGTTTTTCTTTTTCCTGTCTTTTTTTTTTCTTTTCTATTTCTTTTCCACCGCCTATTTCTGTGCATGTCTGTGTGTTTTGGATTCTCTCCTTTTTTATTGTTCTTTTTTCCTCTTTATTTCAGATCTACAGCCAGTGACATACTGTGAACCAGCGTTCTGGTGCTCTATTTCCTACTATGAGCTGAACCAGAGAGTCGGTGAAACTTTCCATGCCTCTCAGCCCTCTTTAACAGTAGACGGCTTCACAGACCCATCCAACTCTGAGCGCTTCTGCCTGGGCCTGCTGTCCAATGTGAATCGCAACGCTGCTGTGGAGCTTACACGCAGACACATTGGTGCACACCCTCGTTCTAAATCACTCATTCATTAGACAGTTATTAAAAAATTATATTTTATTTTATCTGCTTATGTGGCAACCTTATGTTTTTGCAGGCCGGGGTGTGCGTTTGTACTACATTGGAGGTGAGGTGTTTGCAGAGTGTCTAAGTGATAGTGCCATTTTTGTTCAGAGTCCCAACTGTAACCAACGTTACGGCTGGCACCCCGCCACTGTTTGCAAGATCCCACCTGGTAAGATAAAACAAGAGTCCCTCAACAAATAGCGAGTTCAATAACTGAGTTACTGAATAGCTGTACTAAAAAGAATTAAAACAGAGCTTGCTTCCTTGAGAGTTGCTTGACATTAAGCTAAATCAATTTTTCTTTGAGTTTATGAACGTTTCAAACTGCTTTGTGTCCATCCAGGCTGTAATCTGAAGATTTTTAATAACCAGGAGTTTGCAGCTCTATTGGCCCAGTCTGTGAATCAGGGTTTTGAGGCCGTGTACCAGCTCACCCGCATGTGCACCATTCGCATGAGCTTCGTGAAGGGCTGGGGAGCAGAGTACAGGTACAATTGCTACAATCACTTCACTCTTTCCATATCTATTAGCTCGCTTGCCACTCTTGGAATGTGGCCTTGATTTGACTCGCTCAAAGACTTTTGAATGAATCACTTGTGAAGTGGTGTTACCCAAAACCACAGAAGCCACCCACACTTCCTGTTAAATTCTTTGAGTTTGATTGTCGTAATCAGCTTTTTGTAGAAAAATAATTATGAATACTCAATGACGTAAAAACACTACAGCTTTTTGCTTTATTTGACATTTATATTTATTGTAATGCCTTAATTTTAATCAAATAGACCATAAAGAGAAACCATCATAAAAATATTAAATATAAAAACTTTGATCAGTACCGTAAGATGCTAAACAATTAAAAGTGTTATTCAAGTGTTAAATTAGTTGTTAAAGTTAGTAATTAGTTGTGTTAAGTGTTAAAGTAGTTAAATTAGTGTTATAAATTAGTTGTTTAAAAATTAACTTTTAAGTGAGTGTTAGATGATAGAAAGGTAATCTATATGTGAAAATAGGTTTAATAAACATACACAATTAAATATCCAGTATTGGCTGGTCTGATATAGATCCAATCAGGCTGCACAATATATGTATCCACCATATTTGTTGTTAGCCAGTATTAAGAAATTTTGTTATTTTATTGATCTTAGCTGATGTTGGAAATTTTAATTCCAACTTGTTCATTTAAATGACTGATTTTAGGTGCCAGGGTTTTTTATTTTTTATTTAATTTTTTAAAGTTATTTAGACTAAATAACTAGAAATTATACAATTATAATATCATCCATAAGTTGCTATCTCAGATATATTTATTGAAAATTATTAGCTGGAAATAATCAGCTTTTTGGTATCGGCCAGTATTTTAATAATATTTGATAAAGAAAATAAAGAAAAAATCTCTAATATCAGCAAATATAAATAGTAATGATAGAATCTGATAATGCCCAAACCATTTTACCGCTCCATAGAACAATAGGAGGGAGTGACTTTTTAAGGCTATTTAAGTATAGACAAGCCTGTGGGGTCAAGGCAGGGTCTGACAGGCTGTGGTTTGTCTGTGTTTTTCCTGGTCTGGCTTGCTCTGGTGAAGAGCTCTGACGTAGGAACCCAACCCGGTGTCTACCAGCTTAGCATGTCCATCATATAAACTGTTAGGTCTGCGCTGGCAAATCATTCCACACCAAACAAACTCACACATGGTGTGCTTCAAAACGTCAGAGTTTCCTGGTCTCTTTCTCTTTTTCTCCCCCTCTTGCGCTTTTGAGTAACTTCATTGTTTGAGCCCAAGGAACCAAGACCCTAATCGGAAGCAGTTGTGGGTTTTGACCAGGGACATCTGTGACGAAAGCTTGAAGAAAATAGGAAAGAGTAAGACTGGTGTGAGAGAGAGTGAGACTGTGGTTTCCAGACAGCTTGGCGTGTGGAGACGCAATCTGAGCAATCTTGGGTTTCGGGCAGACACCCACTCTCTCTCTCTCACGCCCCTCCACGTCTCTCCACCTTCAGATCCACCTCTTTAAGTGCTGACAAACTGTCCCTGTTGCAGTTTAAAAATGCCATTTGAGCACTTTGGTTGGTTGGACCATGTATTTACCATCACGTCAGTGAGTGCCTTTGTCTGAATTCAGCTTTATAGTCTTTCAGTTGCCTGTTACCTAAGCTGCCCCAGATTACTTGGTTGATAACGACACTTGATTTCACCTTGTGAATTTTTTTTTTTTTTTTTTTTGTCTTGTCCAAAACTTGACATTAAATGTGCTAATCATTTCACAGTATCCGCATAGAAGAGGTAACTTTTGAGTTTAGGAAAAGCCTTTCTCACTCTCCTGCTTTCTCTCTTTCACACTACTCCATCTCTTTTTCTCTCTTAATACGCCTTAGACTTGTGGAGACTGCGGCCGGTGCTTATGCTGTATTTCAGCACTACCCTTATAAACAGCCAGAGGTCTATTAATTTACTGAGAAACTCATGTCGACGAAGTAGAGATAGTCAAACGTTCAATACAAGAAGTTGCAAAGAAAACAGTGGGCAGACACATCATTGCTGGATAGAGCTGTAATGAAAAGGGTATAAAATGTTAGGGTTACATTGTGAGGTGATTCGAAACACAATGTGGAAGCAGCAGAACAGTTTAAATAACCAAAGTAAATAAAAGTTAAGAGGCAGAATGTTCTCCAAGAACTCACACTTCCTTTTTAATCACATTACTTATAAGATTCAAGATTTTTATTTGTCACATACACAATTATACAGAGTATAACCAGCAGTGAAATGTAGGTCAGGTCCGCTCCAAGGACAGTGCAATTGTATAGAATACAAATATGAAAAAAATATATAGAATAAAATAAAATAAAAGATAAAAAAATATAAATGTGCAGGTCAGTATGTTGTTGAGTTAAATAGTAATAAGAGGAATGTGCAAAAAAATGTGCAAAAAAATGTGCAAAAAAGTTGTACAGGGTATTTAAATGGCAGCAATATGAGGTAGAGAAAAATTATGAATAGCTTATTGATATGGTGATATTTACATGGAGTCATGTGATGTTATGACACAGAGTTAGAGTTTAGGAGCCTGATGGCCTGGGGGAAGAAGCTCCTCCTAAGTCTCTCAGTTTTTGCCATCAGGCTACGGATGGAATCAAAGTGAATAGATGGTTACCAGGGTGATTAGAGTCCTTGATTATTTTGACAGCTCTATTTTTGCAGCGTTTGAGGTAGATGTCCTGCAGAGAGGGGAGAGCAGACCCTGAGATGCGCTCAGCTAAGCGCACAACTCTCTGTAGTGCTTTGCAGTCCTGATTGGAGCTGTTTCCATACCACACTGAGATGCACTGAGTCAATACACTTTCTATGGTCCCTGAATAGAAAGTTTTCAGGATTGCTGGTGAGACCCTGAATTTCCTCAGCTGACGCAGATGGTACAGTCTTTGCCTGGCTTTCTTAACCTGTGTTTGGATGTGTGTAGTCCAAGTCAGGTTCTCGGAGATGTTTACACCGAGGTACTTGAAGCTGCTCACCCTCTCCACAGGGGTCCCACTGATCATAAGAGGAGTGTAGGGCTGCTGCTGTCTCTTCCTAAAGTCCACGATCAGCTCTTTAGTTTTGCTCACATTCAGAGAGAGACAGTTGTCCTGGCACCATGATGTGAGTCTCTCTACCTCGTCCCAATATGCGTTCATATCGTTGTTGGAGATGAGGCCCAGAACCACAGTATCATCAGCGAATTTGACAATAGATGTGGAGCTGTGAGAGGACACGCAGTCATGCGTGTAGAGAGAGTAGAGCAGGGGACTCAGGACACAGCCCTGTGGGGCACCTATGTTCAGAGTGATGGAGTTTGAGGTGAACTGGCCAACTTTCACCACTTGAGGTCTGCCGGTGAGGAAATCGTGAGGAAGAAGATTTCTTAAGGATTATGTGACACTGAAGACTGTAGTAATGACGGCTGAAAATTCAGCTTTGCCAGCTTTGCTTTCAGGATAAATTACACTTTAAAATATATTAAATTAGAAAACAGAGTTTTTAAATTGTAATAATATTTATATTTTATTACATTGTAATAATATTAAATTTTAATAATAATCTTGCCCAAACCAAATTTTGGAACAGTAGTGTAGTGTAAAACTTTAGTTTAACAGTGGGTATGGTTTTCTGTTGACCTCCGATTGATTGACACATACATGCTCGTTTGCTGTTACAAATAACTAACATATATAACAATTACATCTGTGTAAAAATAAAAAAATAAAAAAACTTTCTCCCCTTCAAAATGTTTTTCACTACTTACTATATGATTGATTGAGTGATTGGCTTTATTAATCCCTAAGGGAAATTCACGTCACAGCAATCTCACCACACAGTAAATAGATAAAAAAAATAAAATAAAATAAAAGCCTACACATTACTGTATTTCATACAGCCCCCCCCCCCCCCCCCCCCCCCCCTCGTTTAAAGCATCACAGTACGCTCTACACCATGTTATACAAAATACAATTAAAAATTCTACATCAGTCATCTAATATGACATTGATTATATAATCTAATGACTGTTGGTAAAAACTTAATTTTGTATAGTTCCTTATAATACCGGGGCTGAATTAATCTTGAGCTAAAAGTACTCACACTGGCTTGGACTGTTTCATGAAGATGACAATCTTGATTCATTATACTGACCAATTTATCAGTCATTCTATCCTGTGCTATCACATCAATAGTGGGCAACACACAACCCACCACAGAACCTGCCTTTTTATCAGCTTTTTGAGTTTGTTCTTCTCCTTCACTAACAATCCCCCTCCCCAGCAGGTGACAGCATACAAGATCACAGATGATACCACAGAATCATAAAAGGTCTTCAACAGTACCTGACTTACACCAAAGGATCTCAGTCGCCTTAATAAAAGATTTGTTTAATCAATATTGGAATTTATTGCTGGCTATTTTCATTGTAGATTTAGTTGTTTGTTTGTTTGTTTGTTTTTTATTATTCTCTAAGTGCTGAAGTGACTAACTCATGTAGGAGGAGAGGGACTGAGATTCAGGAGAGACTTACACACGTGTGTGTGTGGGTGGAAGGATTAGAGAAAATCACATTGAGAAGTGGAGCAGCGTAAGGTGTTGTGAACAGCGGTTCTGAGACCGTGTCTGTTCACGTTTGTGTGTGAGCACAAGCGAGGGGACGAGTATTGTGTAAGCATTGTGGAATGTAAAAGATGTGTGCTTGGCAGTGAATACCGTCCCTGTGAGGGACCAAAGCAGAGAACAGCAGAGCAGAGTTTACACACAGTTGATACCCTGACAAACCAGCAAACTCTGTGAACTGTGATTTCCTGCTAGTCATTTACAGTGAAGGATGTTAGTGGACAATTCAAGAATCCATACATACTTGAAAAAAATCTATATATTATTAGTTTTAGAAACAAACCTTAAAATATATTTAGTTTTTGCTTGATCACATGGTGGAAACTTAAAGGGATTGTTAAGTATTTAATTAAAAAAATGTGTTATCTACTTAGCCTCATGTTCTAAACCTGTATGACTTTTTCTTTTACCACAAAAGAAGATATTTTGGTGACCACTGACTTGTGTTGTATGGACAAAACATTTCTCTCTCTGACATTTCTCAAAATATCTTCATGTTCAACTGAAGAAAGTAAATCATACAGATTTTAAACACGAGGGTATGAAAATTATGGACACAATGTTTATTTTTGGTTGAACTTTCCCTTTAAACCAAACTTAATGTTCCAATTTCATTGCATTTAGATGATGATAAAATATCTAAACAAGTGCCATTTATTATAAAGAATGATGAGCAAAATATTTCAAAAGAGGTTTGGTAAGTTTTAAATTGTAACACAGTAAACAATTAAAGAACATGTCTTGAGACCAAAGAAAAAAAAAATGGTTTTCGTGGTCTCAAAATATTTCTGATCCAAACAAAGGCATGCAACAGATAATTAAAACGTGTAATGATATTCAAGTGCCAATCACTGAAATTGCACATTGCTAAAGAAATGCAAGATGAAGTGTATATGCATACGAGGAATCTCCTGAGAAAAAAATTGGAAACACTGATCTGATGCAGTCAAATTCCCATATTAAAGTGTCTGAATACTATGAGTTTGTTTATTTTCTTTTCTATCTTAACTCCTTTGTTTCTCTCTCTTTTTTTAATGCGGTCAGGCGGCAGACAGTGACTAGCACCCCCTGCTGGATAGAACTGCACCTGAACGGTCCTCTTCAGTGGCTGGACAAAGTGCTCACTCAGATGGGCTCCCCCTCCATCCGCTGCTCCAGTGTGTCATAGGAGAAATGCTCCTTACACATATACAACACATACAAACCAGATCTGGAAAAATAAAGTTCTTTCAGGAGAGTAAGGCTGAAGACCTTCATACCTACCAACCAATTGGGTTTCACAGACTCACACACGTGTTTGTCTCATGTTGGAGGAGTGTATTTCTGTATATGTATATATTCGTTTTTAATGTTGTCGTTGTTAGCCATTTTAATTGCCATTATTGATATAAAATATTACCATTTATGTTATATGTTGTTATATAGCATGTATATGTAACATCTCTCCTTTGTCCTGTCTTTTATGATGCTGTGTTAGGTACATGTTTACCACAACAGGTATATGAAAAGCTTGATTATTTTTTTTAGAGACATGAAAAAAGTGCTTTTTTTTTGTAAAGGGAAAATATGAAGTTTTTCAAACATCACTTAAACTGTAAATTTGTTCTTTTTTGGTTTTGTCAAAATAATGGAAGCTTGGTCCATAATGTTTTATAGTACATATCAAGAACTTGAACTTCCTCCTAAAATTTGACACTTTTTTTTTTTAGCAGCGTCTTCAAACATTGAAAACTCAAGTTAATATTCTTTAAGTTTCCCCAAAACATTGAAGTTCTATATCCTGTTTTGGCCTAGGCAGTGAAATGTTCTTTAAAGAACATACGTGAGCTATTCACAAAAAATACACATACATTAGCAATTCAACTTTTTAAAATTCACTACACCGAATACTATGTAACAAACTTCATATAAGCACATAACAGTTTATGTTACACTTGTGAAAGTGTTATCTATGCTTCACAGTGTCTCTGTTCTGTTATGTTGAAATGTTAGGGCCTTTTGTCATTGCACAGATGCTGAGAGCCAGATACTCTTCCTACAGCAGTTTTCCAGTTGTAGTGTTTTTCATCTCTCAACAAGCCTAGCATGTATGTGGACATTATTTGTGTATGTTATTACTGTGCCAGCAGTCCTCAGTGAGCGTTTTGTGGTATCTGGTCTAGTCTGCAGTGAACCGGCTGTCTGCTCTGTCTTAATGAATGTGAATTATTGAGTTTACAGGATTCATCGCTCAGTGTTTTTAGTGAGCGGGTGAGGAGCTTTTCAAGGTCTGGTGAGGTCTCTCAGTTGTCTGCTTTGGAGAAAAACGTTTCTCTGTGTTGTGGTAGATTTTCAAAACTGGGCATTACATCATATTGCGCATTAAGAAGTTGGCACTTCATGTCTCACAATATCGGCTGTGTCTGTGCATACCGTATGCACACACACACCTGCGGGTCTTCATGTCCTCTCATCCCCCAGAAATAAAACTGAGTGAGTGTGCCTTCGCAGCAACTTTCATAACAGAGTTTGTAAATAGTATATTGGAGACAGGCGTTAATCCGTATTGACTAAGTGGGTTGTCCAATGTTGGACCACTCAGGGTTGTGATCTTTTCTCAGCTGAACTTGTAAATATGTTTAATAAATTGATTATGCATGCCTATTTTCTGAAATTCATGCCATTTGTACTGTAGACTCTATTTTGCTACCAAATATTTTTTCAGAAGTGGGACGGGAAAGTAAATGCTCTTACCTCTGTGTTTGAAAGGTGGGGCTTGTACTGCTGGCAGGTTTTTGTAAGGTTAACCATGTATTTTTTTTTATACGTCAGATGCTCATAGGATATGGAGAAAGGCCTGAAGAAGGGAAATGTCACAATGGGCTTTGTGAAAGGTAGATCATGTACAGTACTTTGTTCACCGCAGGTCAGTGTGATGCACTTGCAATGAGGAGCTCTTTGCATGCCTTTTGAAATTCTCTGATCTCCCAATGTGTTGTACAGGAATCATGGAAGAAAGTATAGAATTTAGGTGAATTATGTACTTCGCAGACAGTAGAAAAGATGTGTAACATCTGTGTGCATAAATGTTCATAAGAACTGTTGGGTGATTTAGATGCTGTACTTTGATAAAGTCAGCGTGTTATTGTGTTGACTAGGATTCCTTGAAATGTATTTAAACCTCTTGATGTTATCCGGAAAAAGGTACTGAAATTATTCAGGAAATGATTTATTGTCCATTTAAGCAAACATTAAGTGTTTTCTTTGAGAGGGAAAAAAAATAATTTTCTCAACAAATTGTTGAATATATTTTATATATGTGCATTTATTGTGCTTGTGTTAATCTTTCACATTCAGCGACGTTGTGGCTAAGTGATTGTTGTGCTTGACATTGTTAGATTTCTTCTTTGTACAAGTATATAATCGTTATTATTTCTCTCCATCTTTAAAGTTTGTAGAGAGAAAAAAAAGTTTGTTATTGTACCTTTGTCATTTGTACCTTTAATAAATATGTAAATGAAAAATGTCTTATTCGTCTGATTTGTTAGTCTTCTCAGACATTTTCCTCTTTTTATCTGTGTTCCAGTCAAGTTCGGCTTAGTTTTTTATGATCACCACAATGCAGTAAAAGGTGCATTACTAGGATACAGGTAACACAACCCTGGGCCTTGACCTACTGCAAACTTGTTTCCTTGCTAAAATGTGAAAGCTCTCTTTGTTCAGAAGACCCTGAGGGCAGGGAGACATTGGAATTCTTCTCAACCGCACATGTCTTCACAAAATTTGTCAGTAAAACATAGGTTAAAAAGTAGAGCAACTTGCTCACATTGAAGCAGTCCAGGTGTTTGGTGACTTCAGCTGGTGCAAATGAGTCAATGATGAGTGTACACTCACCTCAATAAAATTTATTCAAACACAGATTCCTCTCACAATGTTGACCATAACTCAGTATCACATAAATCATTTCAGGCAAATGCTGAAATATCCACAACACCATTTAGTGCTCATTGATGGATCAGACAGACACCAGACTGAGAGTTTAACTCTCAACCCTGCTGCTGAAAGATTAACGCTGAGGTTTGAGGGCCAAAACCTACTAACACCGTAGCCCATGAATCATTCACGGCTTCTCGAATGCGTAGAGCACTGGGTCAAGGTTTGTTTCGGGTTCATGAGGCAGCTGAATTTGCTCTCTTCAGTAGTCTGGTGCATTATTTCCGTCGCGCTGGCGCCCTCTGTGGGCAGATGAGAGTAACGCGTGCGCTGTCACGAGTGTGTATTGACTGAAGCAATCAGACGGGCAAGTTTGTTTGCGGTTCAATCACCATCAATCACCAGCTTAAATGTCTTTGATTTTTTTCATTTAACCATAACACTTCACACCTGATCTTTATTGTTGAGTAAACCCGGGATTAGAGTTTCTCCGGCCTAGTTTTACTACACTAGCTGCGTCAGAGGAGCCTACATTGAATTACACAAAGAACTTGCTTCTTGACCCGAGTTGTGCAAATATGCAATATTCACGAAACAGATGGCGAACAAACAGGATGACCGACCTACTGCATTCTCGAAATGTGTAAACAATGAACACTTTACTATCCCATAATGCCATGGGTGCTGTCATGCGTCAAGGGTTAAAAACTACCTGACTTTTCAGGTAAAAAATTTGTACCTATTTTTGTTTAACAGCGTTCGGGTAAATTATTTTAGTATTTTCACTCTTTTACATCATGTAGGTTATTATGTGACCCTGGAGCACAAAGCAGTCATACATTTTTGTGGCAATAACCAACAACACATTATGGGTCAAAATGATTGACTTTTCTTTTATGCCAAAAATCATTAGGATATTAAGTAAAGATCAAGTTCCATTAAGATATTTTTGTAAATTTCTTACCGTAAATATATCAAAACTTAATTTTTGATTAGTAATAGTCTGAATAGTATCTGAATTTGGACAACATTAAAGGTGATTTTCTCTAAATTTAATTTTATTTTGTTTTTGCGCCCTCAGATTCCAGATTTTCAGCCAATATCATCCTATCCTAACTATATCTACTACCTACTAACTATATCGTCCTATCTCCAAACTGTACATCAATGGAAAGCTTATTTATTCAGCATTCAGATGATAGATTTCTAGATTTAATAGATTTATATTAGCTAATTTGGTATACATAAATATGGGGAAATAACACTTTTATTGAACTTTTTGTGGTTATTTCTATCTTTGGTTTTATTTAGGCCAATGTTTACCCTAATACACCCCATTGCTGTATTTGTTCATCTTTAAAACAAATAAAAAGTTGTATAAAGGCAGCTAAAATCTTTCTTTTCTTTTAGTAGTGAAAATGACAAATAAAATTGAACAAAACATTGGTTGAAAAAGGATCACCAAAAAGTGCTAAGAAAACGAATAAAGTAACAACAAATAACTTGAGCAGTAAAGTAAAAAGGTAGATACTGTGTAGGATACTATTGTAATTATATAGGCTAATCTAGGCCTATAATACTTTATAGAATAGTCCTTTAGCATTACTTTACTGGAGAGTCCTTACAGCTTTTGATGAAAGACTGACAGAGAAGATGAACTGAACAGATGACTCCACTAAACTCGCTCTCATCCGGCTGAAAGCATCATGATCATCACCAGCCTAGTGACAGCCACTATCTTTGTTGGTAAACAAATTAATCATTTTAAAGGTCACCATTTGCTGTAAGGCGCCGCTGTCTGTCCTCTCGTGATGAGCGCCGGAGAGGCTGTCAGGTTGTCCCGCTATCAGCATTCTGCTCAGGTGACTCACACCTGATTGCGGCGCTACGCACTGCTGCGTCACAGCTGTCTCCGGACAGAAGATAAGACAGGCCTCGCGTCTCCAACTGCTGAGCACTGGAACTCTGCCCAATGGCCGATGCGTATCTCTACTACTGGCCAGCATTTCTGCCTTCAAGCCTTCTGTCCGCGACAAAGATAGACTCTCTTTAAAAAACGTGAACACCTGTTCTACTTAAGACCTCGACTCGGTCTCCAGAGAGCTGAGCCTCAGCACAAAGCAAAAATGATCAGGAGCACATGGACTAAGCTATGGGTGTTAGATGTAGGCATATTTACTGTTAAAAGAAAATGGCCTAGCACACCAAAACTGAGTGTTACTGATGCTAAATGTTCTAATATTTCAAGTAAATACCGAGTGATTGGGTACAAAATATTTTTGTAAATGATTCTGTTTTACAAGATAAGACTTTTTCAGTCCTTATACCTCAAAATAGCACCTTTATTAGACCAAGATGGAGTTACTCAAAAGCTTACATAAGGTTAAGGTTAAATGGATTCTTCACCCAAAAATGACAATATTGTTTTCATTTAGGTTTTTACAAACCTGTATGAATTTGTTTCTTTTCTTGAACACATGAGATATTTTAAAGAATGTGATAACCAAACCAAACCAAACCAAAATGTTGATGGTAGCCAATGACTTCCACAGTATTTTTTCCATACAATGGAAGTCACTGGCTACTTTCAACTTCTCGGTTATCCACATTTTATAGTGTTCAGTAGAAAAAAATCATATGGGTTTGGAACAAATTGAGGGTGTGTAAATGATGACAGAATGTTAATTTCTGTGTGAACTATACTTTTAAGGAAGTATAAAGTTGACATTGCTTGCGTGTTCCTTTCAATCCAGTCAGTTTTAAATTGATCAAGTAAAGGAATCTTTTCAGCCCAGATTCTGAATAGTTGGAAACCAGTTGAAATGTTTTAAGAGTGGAGTTATATTATCCTAGATTTAGTCAACTGATTACTTTTAAAAATTCTTAGATTTTAAAATTTTACTTCTTACCTTCAAGGCTGTTGATAACCTCGCTCCTTCATACCTTTAATCATCTTCATACCTCCACCCCGACTCGTGCTCTCAGATCTTCTTCATCAGTTTTTCTTACGTTACCACAGATTCAGTTCAACTTTATGGGGTCTAGAGTCTTTAGCTATGCTGCTGCTCGTTTATGGAATTCATTGGAAATCTTGTCTCAGGACTCATATATTTAAACAGGCCTTTTTTATCACTAAACTTACATAGAGTTTGTACATACTGTAGGAGAATTGTGTGTCTTTTAGTGTGTTATTTTATAATATAGTATTGTTTATTTAATGACAGTTTTGACGTAAGGTAGTCTTAAATTTGGTAACAGGCACCTTAAAATGTATTATTACTTCTGTTAGCTAAATTTAGTATATAAATACTATATGCATAATGGAGGAAATAAGCCTTTTTTTAAGTTCAACAATATCTTATTATAAGTTTAAAAAAATAAGAAATATATTTAATATTTGTATCTATGCAGTGTAACCTTGTATATGCAACCTTAAAAACTGGGCTTGAACTTGAATCGGTAGGAGTAACCTGAACTCATGCATGTCTCATTTTTCTTCATAAGACTTTATCACCCACTGTTTACTCCCTCAGATACTGATATCCAAGCTAAAAACTGTTTAAAATGTGTTTGTCAAGTTCAACTTTAGTTGAATTGTTTTATCAAACCTTCCAATGGTCCATTGATAAGTATGTCGGATGTAACATCACATGGATTGTGAAAAAGGCCTATTGACTAGGTTTTGAAAGCCGTCACCTCCCTGTTACACAGATTGCAAATCTAACAGCTTTAGTTTTAGTCCAGCAGCTGCCAGGTTTCTGATTAATGGCCGCTCAATCCCTGCCCAATGAAGAGTAGCCATTTGAGTGGGACAGAAATCAAGACAGCGACCCATTACTAATAACATTCTACTTGAGCAGTCTATTGAGCGCACAGACCACTAGTGGTTATTGTGCTGGATGATGGCTGTGTGAACCATATGTGAGGCAGAGCAGCAGGTTAATAATCTAACCTTTCAGTCTGACCATTCATATTCATGTGCACTGTATATACTTACCTTGGTCATTTACTGCAGTACTGAAATCTTGATCTTGTTTAACTCTTGCCTCAAGACCAATTGGTAGTACATGATATCACTATCATTACTGTCACAAGGTCTTGCTCTTTGACTCATTAGATTGCGGGAAGTCGTGGCCTAATGGTTAGAGAGTCGGACTCGTCATCCAAAGGTTGCGGGTTCGAGTCTTGGGCCGGCAGGGATAGTAGGTGGGGGGAGTGAATGTCCAGCGCTCTCTCCACCCTCAATACCACGACATGTATAAAACGTATAGATTTGCAGCGGCACGACTGGTCTTCAACGAACCCAAAAGGGCCATGTCACACCTCTCTTTATCTCCCTGCACTGGCTCCCGGTTGCAGATCACATCAAGTTCAAGACACTGATGCTTGCATATAGAACAGCCACAGGCTCAGCACCCTCCTATTTCCACTCACTTATGAGAATCTATATCCCCTGCAGAAGTCTGAGATCTGCAAGTGAGCGACACCTAGTGGTGCCATCACAGAGAGGCACAAAATCACTTTCCAGAACGTTTTCATTCACCGTTCCTGGTTGGTGGAATGAAGTTCCCACCCCTATCCGGAATGCTGAATCCATGACAATTTTCAAGAGACACCTGAAAACTCATCTCTTCCGTCATCACTTGACTTCATCTTTTAAAAAAAGTCCTTAACCTCTCCCTGTCTAGCGAGTATTTAGTCTGAACAATGCCTGAAACTTTGTGTTGCAAGCACTTCCTGTGTCTATTTGCCTGTTTATAATGAATCGCTTATTGTATTCCTCAATTGTAAGTCGCTTTGGATAAAAGCGTCTGCTACATGAATAAATGTAAATGTAAAACAATGGCCCTCCCCTCCTAACTGTGTCATGGTCATTTTTACTAATCATTGCCATTATTCTTAAATGCATAATTTCCATCATTCTATATACAGTGTACAGTTTACAGTCAGTATAAAACAGACCGTATTTCTTACATAGAGATACAACAGTTATAAAAATAATGATAGGAATAAAGGAAATGAAGATATACATTTTGAGTTTTATTCACGTACTGTGTATATATGCTCCTGGATGTAATTTTCAATGTCTCTATATATATTTTAGCTACAAAAGGAAATCATTCCCGATGCTAGTTTGTTGATAAAAATGCTGTCATATGTAATGCTATAATATATGTTTAATTTGTAATGATTTTAATGATTTTTTATTTTATTTATTTTTTTAATTATATATAAGATGGCATTACCTTATTAGCTAAACACTGAAATATGCACAGAAATATTATATACAAATATATATAATATAGCTAGCAAGATTATAGCAAATCCACAGTGCTGGTTTCAAAAAAATATTTTTTAAACATGCTTAAAAATATTGTTTTTGTTTTGGATGCTTAGAAAAAGAATCTCCATAAGTCCATATAATACAAGTTTACTGGACTCTCAAAGTTGATGCTGCAAAAATGTAAGATATAAGTTAAAAATATGTTTTTCTCTAACTTGCACCCATTGTTTCACTTCATAGGCCATTGATTCATCAAATAGGGTTGTATGGATTACCATCATTTTCTCTTTCTGCTGTTTGTTGAAGCATCAGCTTTGAGGGTCCTAAGTGATATTAAATGGATTCAAGGAGATGGATCATTTTTCTAAAAATCTTGTGTTCATCTGAAGAAAGTCTTATACATCTGGGTTGGCATGAGGGTGAGTAAAGCATGAGAGAATGTTCATTTTTAGGTGAAGTATCATGTTAAGAAGTTGAAAGTGTAAATGCAGTCAGAGCTATACTTTAGCGTCTGATCTCAGTGCTTGTTTCAGGTTTGAGAATCTTTGTTTGGGTCATGGTCATGTGCAGAGTTAATGTAGACAGACGGATTTCAATCAGAGCAACAGTTGCTGATGTGGAGAGAAAGACAAAAATCATGTCTTCACTGTTATTAACTTACCAAATGTTGACAGCCAAGTCTCAAGCCAATTTGTTCATTCCAAATGTGTGTGGTATCTCTCTGTCAAAGCAGTTTAGCTGCAGGGAGGAGAGGAGCAGCATCTGGATACTAATGAAGCACTGAGGAGCTAGTGCTGTTCCTAGTTGTGCTGTCATGTCATGTTGTCCCCTTGTCAGCACCACACAGGCGTTTTTGTGTTCCAGTGTTCAAAAAGAAGTAAAAACAGCCCAGCTGGTGTCATGTAATTTGGTTCATGTAATTGATCAGTCTAATTTTGATTGGTTATGCTGTGCAATAATAATGCTGAAGAAATATTTAATAACTCAAATCTCATAACAGATGTCTCTGGATTTTAGAGAAACAATTTCCATATGGAATAAATCAGTTGCTGGGTTGTGGGTTTTGGATGCAGCACCTTTGAGGTACTCTGGCTTTCCAGCTAAGAGAGTATTGTAGCAGCAGAAATATATCAGCTTTACACTGCTTTTCTCTCTGACTTTCTTTTGTCCTTTCACTCTTTCCTCACATTTTCATATATAATATTTTAGTCCGTATTTTCAATATATGGGTGTTTCGTCAAAAGTCAGTTTTATATTTATGTTGTTATGTGTGGATTTTGTTGTTTGTTTGTTTGTTATATGAAGGTCACTGTAAAAAATTTTATATAATTTTATTTTATTATTTCCATGCCTTCATAATTTGTTTTTGGTACTTGTTAAATGCCTTTCATATGTGTACATTTTACCCCACCAGAAATAAAAAAAAATTACAAAAAACATATATGTGTGTGTGTGTGTGTGTGTACACACACACACCTCTGTCATGCATCATTTTGTCTACAACAAATAACTATGTTTTTATTGAATGTGAAGAAAAATGTCCTTTGTAAATATCACAGTAACAAAATATTATACTATGCATAGTTTCCATACAAGCTGTAATTTAATGCTAGCTATAGAATTTGCCTTAGGACAAATGAGTTTGGCACTTTATTCCAACTGTTCATATTTCAAATCACAGAATGTTATCAAACAGAATAAGTCATTTGTGATGAGTTGGGATTTGTGAATGATAATTTCGTGGAATGACAAAAATTTAAGAATTATTTTAAGAAGTGTGTGTGTAAAAATGTGTTTTAAGAGCCTCACAGCCAAACGTTCCCTTATTTAAAAAAGACATACATACATCTAATACAAATACAGTCTATGGTGCAAACATGTTTGTGTAGTCAAAGACGTATTTATTTACTTGTGAATTTCTGACGAAAAAGAGTGAGAGCGAGAGAGTTTTGTCTCATTTACACATTAATACGTTGTTAATTACACCCATAATGTCCCCCTGCTAGCTACACCATGTTGCTGACTAATTGAATATATGAGTCGAAGATGGTTGAAAGCCTGTAACTGATTTAATTAATGCAGTTTTTGCTTTAAGCATCGCCCGTTAAAAGATCTCTGTGCGTCGGCGTGTTCAGGTGTGTATGTCTGTGCGAAGCAGTGTTAATCCTCCTGTCAATGATCAGTGTTTGTCTTGATTTCTGGCAGCTGGCAGCCAACTGGAAACACATCAGGTCTTCCAGGAGGGCAATTCCCCAGCATCCCTCATTATGGATCTCTCTCTTTTTCTCTGTCTTGCCTGCAGGTCCATCACACATGCACACGCACACACACAGCCATCACAGATTTGAAGCAGCCTTCTCGTCTTATTCAAATTGGTCTCGGCAGGAAAATGGGTTCATGATGATGGGGGTAATAACAGTGTAGAAAAGAGAGCGTCTTCAGCTTCAAACACCATTTAATTTGGAGATTAAGCTAATAAAAAGCCATTAAGGCCAATGCCTTGCTGTTGTAGCAGGCCGTAGTGATACACAGTAATTCCTTCTCATTTAACGCAAATGAGCTATAAAAGATTAGGACTGGGCGTGTTATTTTTTTTATGTTTATATGTTTCCCGAGGTTTTTGGAAAAGAATAATCAGCCTGTTTTAATGCATCGCTTTTTTCCTGACTATGGTTTTGCAAAACACATGGACCCTTTTTTTCATAAAAACAAAAACTAGCCAGAATTATACACAGGTTTTAATCAAATTTCCAGTCAAAATGATTAGCTATAATGTCTGATATTATTTAGCTCTAATTACCAGCAGATGGTGTCTTTATCTGCACTTAAGGGCGCACGAGTCTTGGAAATGCTGCATGCACAAGAATAATTAAGAAGTTGACTTGAGCTTTTTTTCGGGTCTACTTTTGTGAGCTTTAATAGTCAGACTCAACACCCTGATGTTAATTAGTGCTAATTTGCTAATTTGATTACATTTATTCCTTTAAATCCGAGCATTCTCAATTGTTGCTCAATGTGCTTCATTGGCATAACAAATAATGGTATGTTTGTGTTGCAGTAGCAGCAGTAGCTAGCTCTGTTTCCCTTTCTCTCTCTCCTCTAAATGCAATTATATTTATTATTCATGCAGGAGATCATCTTGTAAGATCATTTGCAGATCATACAATTCCTCCTCACCTCTGGAGATAGATGGACATTTTTGTGTGTATGTGTGTGTTATTGTTTGGAATGGGAACACGGTGCTCACCTGTGGTGAGAGAAGCAGACCAGCTCACTGGGGTATTGATGGAATCATGCGGAGTTAATCAGACTCAATGCCAGCACTGATTCCTTCATTTTCTGCAATGCAGAGTTAGACGGTAATACGGTCCCTGTTGGAACTTTGGCAGCATATGGTCTTGTGTAATGTTCCTTTTCCGTCGGGTATAGATGCATTCCATAGGACAGAATAGCATTGCCCAAAATTGTAGTTGTATAACAGGCTGCAGTGTGTGCTGTGGTGCCCACTATTCCTATTTACACAAAAGCTGAATATAGACATTATATTTCTAATTGGTATGTCACAGGATCATATGCAATTGGCCTCTGTCTTGATTGCTTAAATGAAGGCAGTGTTGGTTTTTTGTGTTGAACTGCATCTATGAGAAATTAATTCTGTTGCTGATGCATTTAAACGTATTAACTAATCACGTCACACCATGGAGTGTTTTGCTGGAAGGTGTAGAGCTGATGAAAAACAGGTCAAACTGTTATCAGTTATTCCCACACATTTTAGGGGAAGTTGCTTGATTGGCAACCTTGGAGAATAAAACAAGCTTTTCAGGAAAGAAGCATAAAAGGCTTTTTAGTGAGCCCCCAAAACTTGCCTGGGACTACATAAATAAAATAACAATCAAAATTCTTATAAATTAATAGAATATTGCAGTGTTTATTAAAATGATTTATCTTACATGAGATCACAGCAATAGACCTTAGTCAGGTTAGACGCCATGCTGAATTTTACACAGATGAAAATGAGGCTGTGAGGGATAGACTTACATTTTTGCAATGTTACACACTTTATCAAGGTCCTATATCATGTAATTTTCACAACTTTCCAAACTATTCCATGGAGTTTTGTCTATTGAAAGACTTTTGAACGCACTGTACTTCTGTCCCTCACAGCCTCGTTTTCATTCCTGTCAAAAATGACATTCGTCACTTCCCTGACAAACGAAAACAATCCAATCAATTCCTGATGGACAAAATCATCCTGTCCTACATTTTTCCTCATTTGAGAAGCCATTTCATTTAGATATATGTCATAGTGGGGAAGAAAAGACAATAACAACTTCCTTTTTTGCTGACGTTATGTTTAGATAAGAATATTTTAGATAAGAGAGCAAATGGCTACACCCTTCAAATGTAGCAACACCTAAATTTTTCTGGTTCACATTTTATTTATTTGACAGCAAATACACATGTAGCCACTTACTATTATTTAGCTAGAAGCATAATTAACAATTAATCAAAATAGCAAAAAAAGGCCTCACTTTGAAGTTATTGTCTGCAGTGAGAGAAAGTGAGGCAAGCCCTTCATTCTGTTGCAATTACAGACCATTCAGTGTAGGGCTTATTTGTGCTTAGCAGTTGGTAATGCATTGATTTAATATGTAATCAGTACACATAAACCTGAAATGTAAATTTTTCTGCTGCTTACAACGATTTTCTGTCACACTTTAATTACTACATTTTGCTCGTTGACGGGAACTTTTGTGAGCAAATTATGAGGTAATCACGATGTCCTGCAAGCATGTTGCTTATCACTGTTTAGAAGTATCCTATTTTATATATTTTTACAGTAGAGTAACCTATCATGCAGAACAAGCCGTTAGCTCACACTAATTCTCAGGGTGACATAGTTAGTATCCATCCCATAATTGTAGTGGTATCTGCACTGTTAATTACTGAAGTAAATGGTTGAACTGCTGCCAAGGACCCATTGTGTTGGGGCTTTGAATTGTGTTTTTACCATCTGTAGAATTGGGAAGAAGAGAGAGGGGAGCAGGAGAGCAGGGGGAGGCTTAAGAGCGAGTTCACAGCCTCAGGGTCTGAGGCCATATGGAGCCAGCACTTTGCCTGCGCTTTATTGCACACCTTGCTGTTTTAATCAATGGCAAGCCTGTTCACAGGACACAGAAAACAGAGGTTATTGCACCGTGTCAGTGGGCTTTTACTGCATGTTTGTTTCTCTCTCATGTTCAGGAAACTTTTGCACTTGACTTTACATCTTTTATCTTGCATGTGGACCATGGTATGAGTTTGCCTCTGTATGCCATGCATTTATTAATATACTATATTTACTTAGAGGCCAGTGCGTTTCCTTAGTTTGTATATGTAAACATGCACTAGACTAACATCTTTGAACAATGAGCTGACATCTCACATCTTTTGCAGTGTGCCACACATGACACTGCGTTCTAAAAACATGCTTCTCAAGACCTTGCATTTTTTCCTATAATGCTGCCTGTGTCTTGTGTTTTTTTCAATAATAAAAGGCATTCTGAGTGAATGGCCCTTTACTGTCTATTTTTGTTTCACCAGTAAAAGTGGTTCCAAACAAAGCCACACCAGAATTAACCCTTGCTTGTATCCAAGTAAATAAAATACAGTAGTGGTGGATGAATCAGTGTTGTTGAACAAATCTAGTGAAAAATAAATATACTAAAATGTATTTGGAATACGTTTATTTCATGTTAAGTATACTACAAATACATTTACATATTTATATGCTTAATAAAAATACCCTGCAATTGCACTTTTAGTATACTAAACTGGTATACTTAAAGACTGCTAAATTGGAACAACTAATTTTGTGCTTAATGCACTTTAATTGTGTGAAAATTGTGCTGAAGTCCAACTAAAGCTATACTGAAGTATATTTGATTGTGCTAAAGTGGAACTATTGCAAGTATACTTTAGGTACACTTTAAATATCTTGCATTTAAAGAATCAGTAAGTCTCGAGTGATATACAGTAAATTTGTTAATAGATTTGAACTATACTTAGTATGAAATAAATATATTTTAAATGAATTACATTTTACTAGGAAAATCATTTGCATGATTCAGATCGCATTTGCGGACTTGGCCACTTAAGACCATGTGCATGCGACTGTTGGAAACATGCCTTTAATGCACACTAATTCCACACTGAATAGAATTTAATAGAATTAAAATAAATTGTAAACTTTGTATATTACTTTCATCTAGATACAGGTTATACAAAGTCAAGCAGCCATCACAGTTTGGCATGCTCATTCTCTACTATTGGTTTAGTGCCGTCATTATGTTTGGTGAAGCCTAATGTTACCGCTTGTGGTAATGGTTACACTGCGTAATAGTGTGTTTGTGTGTGAAACTCTTCATTGTAATGTTATAGTTGTGTTAATGGGCCAGACAGCGTGATGTGTATGTGTGTAGGAGTGCATGGCAGGTTCAGTCAAATGTTATAGTTTATGTTAATGGTGCATTAAGAGTGTTAACTGCTACAGTCCCAGCTGTAGACACAGCTAGGCCTCCCTTGCCCCATGCACAACCCTCCCCAAAGCTGAGAGCAACTCCTGCTATTCACCAGCCTGTGTGCATATTGATTAATTATTAGCTGTTCTGGAAGCACCACAGGAGGGAACGCACTGGAACTTGGCCAGATGAATGCAAGGTTACTTCTTCTGTACTCTGCAAGGTAATCAAACCACATGTTTTATGATGGAGAGCATATCAAGTGTGGCTCTTGTTGAGGTGGCTGTATTAGGGGGCATATTTAGGTTATTAGCCTGAGGCAAAGAGAGTGTGGTTCAACCTCAGGCTGTTGTAACAGAGCTGACTGATGAATATAACTGTGCTGGGCAGCAGCAGTGTCCTCAGATGTATTCATTAATCGCACACTGACTCTGTATCAGATGGAGACATCTTTCCTTTATAAAAGTGACCAGATAAAAAAAAAAAAAAAAAAAAAAAAAAAAAATATATATATATATATATATATATATATATATATATATATATATATATATATATATATATGTTTTCAGTTCTATTAAGATTTTAAGTGTGGTCTGTTCATTTTTTTTCATCTAATTGCATGTGTCTTTGCAAGTATGTGTATTTGAAAAGTTCACATGAAGACTGGAGTAATGGCAGCTGAAAATTCGGCTTTGCCATCACAGGAATAAATGACATTTTAAAATATATTGCAATAGAAAACAGTTATTTTTAAATTTTAGTGCTATTTTACAATGTTTTTACTGTATTTTTGATCAAATAAATGCAGCATTGGAGAGCATAAGAGACTAATTTAAAAAATGTTTAAAGGTCCCATGGCATGAAAATGTTACTTTATGAGGTTTTTTAACATTAATATGAGTTCCCCTAGCCTGACTATGGTCCCCCAGTGGCTTGAAATGGCGATAGGTGTAAACCGAGCCCTGGGTATCCTGCTTCGCCTTTGAGAAAATGAAAGTTCAGATGGCCCGATCTGGAATCTTCCCCTTATGTCGTCATACGGGGAAAGGTTACGTCCCTTCTCTGCTTTGCCCGCCCATGAGAAAATGAGCTCCGCCCATGCGAGGCGAGCGAGAGACATCATGGCTTGCAAACGAGCGAAGCACTGTTTCGCGTCTGATTAATAAACTGTGCATATTAACAGACAAATTATGTTCATATTTAAAAGTCCAAACAGTCAGTAAGCGACAAGTGCTTGGAAACACTGTTTTGTAAATGATTTATTGATGAGTCTGCTGCTTTAAAGCAAACTGAAAGCGCTGCTTCTCTGCCGCTCGCTGCTCAGAACAGACGCCTAGAGAGGCGACACTGCTCCGGGAGAGAGACCTCGCGCTCGCGGGCCAGTACTGGAGACATCTTCCAACTGAATCATAAGGGGTTTTTTTATTTTATTTTTTAGTCGCTAGGTTTGTTAGTATGTACCCGTTATGGGAAAAAAGCCGCCTAAAGGGTCTGAAAGTTACTAAATATGGTTCTAAAGTCGCGCTCGTGTGTGTGAGACACGGAGCTGATGGCAGCGGGCGGTGGATATTGTTGCGGTCCGCCCAGGTAAAGTTTATGTGTGGGAAACACTGACCGTATCCAGACACAATATTTTAAACTAACCACTCAGAGACGTCCTGCTGTAGCTGCTGAGTTGCAACTTCTTCATCTGGTGCTTCTCCATCCGGATCAGATTCTGGGTCAAACTGAAAAGCTTGAGAAGAGGCTGCCTGAATGACTTTGTGAACGACTTTGAACGACTGCGTGTCTACAAGCCGTTGCGATACATCCACTGTCAACATTAGCGCATGGTACCGTGGCCGCAAGCTGCAGGACACACATCCACCCTCCACCTTGCCCCGCCTCTCTCCTCATCATTAGCATTTAAAGCTACAGACACAGAAATGGCTCGTCCTAAGGAAAGCTCATTTTGGGACTGGCTCGTAGGGGCTGAAATTCTGCACCAAGGCTGAATTTCGGGAACGAGACTTCAGATACAGTACTAGGGACCACTTAGGCCTATATAAAAGCATCCAAAAAACAGCATGTCATGGGACCTTTAAAAAACATTTGTTTAAAATTCATCAATTTCAAAGTGAGATTTCAAAAATGATTTAAAAGCGATGTAAATAAGGTCTTAATCAACAATATTCTCGAGGGGATGAAATCTTTAAAAATACATGGCTTTACTCATCAAGCAATTTGCTGTGGAGAATATCAATATTTCCTATGAGAGCGGGTTAACAGTAAGGGCAGCAGCATTTGAAAGCAGATGATCATTATCGCCTGACTCAAGTTATTGAATTGTGAATAAATGCAGCATGCCTGGAGTCTGCAGGTGAGACCACCCTCAATTACTAACCTGAGGGACCTCCTGCAGAAATCTTAACACAGCAATTAACAACATAATTAAGTGGTAAAGTCATTGTGCCATTCTCCCACAGCAGAAACAAGATTGCCATTGACCAGATGAAGGAGGCCTGGCCTCTGATTGATCGTCCGGTTGACTCGCTTGCACAGGCATTTATCACCCTCTCCAGGATAGAGTGAGAGAGAGAATATGTCTGTGTTTATAGGGTAGATGAGGTGCTTAGTCTTGGTAAAGTGTCAGAGGCCTTGTTTTTCACATCATTAGACAATTGTGTGTTAATGAGCGGTCACATCCAGCTCTATACTTTAAATTTTCCTGATGCACATGCTTGTGTATATCCACAGATGCAAACCTGAAAAACAAATGGCTCGCCTCTTTCACATCCTCTGCTTAACTGTCTGTTTTATTTCCATTTCAGATCAGCTGTCATTACGCGGAAATCCACCTTATTGAATGTCTGCTCATCTGATCGAACAGATGTAGGTGCACAGCAAAGGTTAAGCACTTTTCATTCAGTGCTCCAGGAACGTAATGACTGAAGATGTGTTTTTGCCAGTGGCAAATATCTGCAGCTGAAAGCTCAATATTCCCTATTGAAGTGCTTGTTGTGAAATTGATTGATTCCTTTTTTATGATTGCATTTTTGTTAAACGATACATTCATATATTGTGTGACTAAACTATTTATATTTATAACTATTATACTTATTATTAAAAGTTTCTATGAGATTGATAATGATCTTGTTTATAAATACATCATACAGTCATTAGTCCGATAATTTAGTTTATGCATATTTAATATATATATATATATATATATATATATATATATATATACATTCTGTAAATATTTTTAGAAATATACAATATTTTTTAATATAAAAAATAAATATAAACTGATAAAATGTGTTTGTGTATATATATATATATATAGTTTATATTTATCATTGTATAAAATTATTATTCAGCAAATAAGAATATGCACAGTATATAAATACATTATTAATTTAAATATATAATATTTATATGTAAATATAAATGTATATATACTTGTATATAGGAATTGAACAAGTTTTCTATCAATACATTATGAGATATCTAAACCAGATTAGCCACTATGTGATCTGGACTCAAGGGACCAAGGGACCTCAGAGCATGATAACACCCGTGATAGATTTCTCATTTATATAGCTTCTGATTCTTTCCTTCCCGTGGGATCTGTGAAATTGAGAGGCAAACATGTGGAAGGTTGGAACACTGTGTGATGGAACATCAAATAAACTGCCAGGTCTTATTGTGTCAATAAACTAATTTCTCTTTTAGAGTTTGACCTTTGACCTCTAGTGGCTGGACGATCCATGGTTGTGACAGGAGAGAAAATCTCTTGGGAAGGAGATGGGAGAGTGAGAAACAAAGAGAGAGTGAGATTCGTATCTGTCAAGGATGTGTCAACACAGAATATCTCTCACACATTGATTCTAGCAATCATAAATTTCCTTCCTGTTTCCTCATGTGCTGCATGTTTTACAGATGGATCCCCTGCTACAAAGCAAGCACACCTAATGAGCCATCTCCATTTCCTTCCACAGTCATGGAACGAGGTCTGCTCACAATGGCTTTGTTTGCCAAGAAGCTGTTGTCTCTTTATACAGAACTATGGCCTCTTAGCAGATTCTTTTGAGGTATGTTTTATTTTATGTTAATGTTGTGAGGTGCTCTAGCCAGTTCTACCACCAGAGGGCACTGTTATATGGACAGAATGGGAAGGAACTCCATCAGCATCCTTTCTTTCACTAGACTGTGATTAGTACACGTTGGTCAAGATCAGTTTCTTCAGCTTGAAAATGACCCTCCGATTTCAGACACAGAACACATATCGAGAACCATAAAGGCCAAGTGCCATTCATCAAATGTGCCGTCTCTGACCTGCGTACCTCTGTAAGATTGAAACGTGTAGCCACCCATTCTCCATCACAGTCAGGGGTCACAAGACATGATAGTCAAACATTTCCTGTGTCATTGAGGGTTTTTATAGTCTGAACTTTTACCCTGTAATTACACAAAGGCTCAAGCTAGCATTACACACATAAAGAAGCACAAGACACAGCATTGTAGCTTAGTCAACAGACCAACATCTGTTTAATGTGCCAGTTATAGATGTTTTCCACACTCTGTGTGATATTTACAGGCTACTTTAGAGTATGTAACATTAGCTGCTTATGTGCGGTGGATCTCCCAGTGCTCTTTAGTGCACTAAATCAGCTTTCTGCACACAAAGGGAGCTGGAGTCTTTCTAAACGTTAAAGAAACCCACAAACATAAAAGCCCAAATGTTGAGTGCTGGACAAACCCAGTTACATTCAATACTCCATTTACATCCAAGCCTTTTACAAAAACCCACCTCAATTTATCTATTTATTTACTGCTTTTTATTTTTTGAAGGCTAGCGTCAGGTCCAGTGTGTTTGCCCTTGTGTTAGAGGGTTGCATTGCGGCTTTCCCTGAGGCTCAGCTGCAGGATTGTGGTTTTTAATGAAAAATTGACGCTATAGAGCACAGGTACAGTCCAGGCTTGTATTTCAGTTGCTTTTTTTATGTTTTACAATGAGGCAGTGCGGTTGGATACTTACAGACGCTGTAAATGACCCTCTGGAGCCTGTTCATCATGCTGGCTGCTGGATTAAGCACGGGAGCTGCATTAGGATTGATATTGGGCAGAATACCTCGATACCTCTTCTACTTTTATACATTTGCCTGTAGTTCTGGCCATTAATTCTGTCTTCAAATATAACTGAGATGAGGAAGCTGGAATATTTGATCAGCCAGATAGAAGAGAACATTTACACCAGGACGTGAATGTTGTGAGAGCCCAGATTCAGCTCTAGTTCTAATATCCAATCAAAATCAAAAACCAAAATCAGATACATTTCTTAGCCACGGTACATATCATTCTGATTGGTCCATTGCACCATTAGTGTTCAAAAATGTCTTAATAAAGAATGTCCAGCTGACTGTATCGCTTACAAATGCAATACCATTCAAAATTTTGGGTACAATATTTTATGTTTTTGAAAGAAGCACCTTATGCTCACAAACAAACAAAAAAAACAGGAAAGATTATTTAAATAATGTAATATAATGATATATATATATATATATATATATATATATATATATATATATATATATAAATGTATTACATTTTTTGTTAATAATTTACTATTGTAATATCTTTGTGGAAACCGATTCTTTGTTGAATAGAAAATTTTAAATAACAGAATTTGGTAACACTTTACAATAAGGTTCATTAGTTAACATGAACTAAGAATGAACAATACTTCTACAACATTTTTGTTAATATTAGTTAATGCACTGTGAACTAACAATGAACGACTGCATTTTTATTAACTAACATTAACAAAGATGAATAAATAGTGCAATAAATGGATTTATCATTGTTTGTTCATGTTAGTTAATACATTAACTATTAACAAATGACACCTTATTGTAAAGTGTTACCCAGAATTGATTTGAAAAATCTTTGAATTATAAACATTATAAGTGATAATAACCATTATAAATGTCTTGTTATTACCATTATAAATGTATTGTCATTAATTGTCATGTGGAACACAAAATGAGATTTTTTTTGTCCTCTTTATCATACAGACAAAAAATATAACGCATCCTTGTCAGCAGTGTTGGGGAAAGTTACTTTTAAAAGTAATGCATTACAATATTGCTAAAAAAGTAACTAATTGCATTACTTAGTTACTTTTTATGGAAAGTAATGTGTTGTGTTACTTTTGCGTTACTTTTTGAATATGAGCAGGGCTTGATTGTTTGTTTTTCATATAAAAAGTTCTAATTATAGCAAATGTAAAAGCCCTTTCACACAAAAAAATTGTAATGAATAAGCCTCAGGCTGAAGGAAAAGTAAATTCACGTCTGTACAGTAGAATGCAGGAGAAGAAGGTTCAACACTCTTCAGCAATTAAAAAAAATGAAGCACAGTTGTTAGTTTATCTAAAGTCATTTTTGCTTATTGTTATGGTTGAACTGGTCATCAAAGGTCAGCAGCAAAGACATTGGTTAATAATAATGGGATTAGATACATTTGTGTTCATATTTAATTATTGCAGGTTTGTGTCATATTCTGAGTTTGCATTTCACTGTTTTAAATCATTTTGTTGAATACTAAATCTGTTTTTTTTTGCGAGTGAGATGAATTAATGCACATTCACATTTAATCTAGAACTACAGTAGCATCATGTTCACACAGCGCACCCAACGCCTCTGTACTTCTGATTTCTCCCAACATAGGGACAGAAGACTTGTCAGTCATTACATGGGAAAACAAAGTAACTGACGTTACTTTTTTGAAAAAGAAACTCAGATATTATCTTGTTAATTGAAAAGTAATGCGTTACTTTAGTTACTAAAAAAGTAATCTGATAACGTAACTCGCATTACTTGTAATGCATTACCCCCAACAATGCTTGTCAGTGTAATCCATCCTTGATGAATAAATGTATTAATTAAAAAAGAATATTACTGACACAAAACTTTTGAATTGTTGTGTATATACATGATATACAGTGTATACAGTATACAAAATATGCGATTTACGATCAGTATAAAATGTGTATAAAATGTATATTGTATAATATACTATATTTAGGTCTGTAATAGTGTGCCATGTGCAACAGATAAAATCTAGAAACAATTTAAAGTGTAAAAGATGTGTGTGAGTGTGCTTGTAGACATGGATAGTACCGCAGACATTACTCGATCTCTTAACAGGACTGCGGCTGTCTAAAACAGAAAGAGCGGAGCACTTATCATGTCTTCAGTATAGGCCAGATCTGGAGGCAGTGGTGTGAGTACATTAGCATACACGCTGGCAGAACGTTTAAGGTGACGAATAGGATAAGCTGAGAGGGCTGTGCTACCTGGCTCCGAGCTATTACCAGACCCCCTCAGGCTTGATTTATCAACTCCCCTCTCACAGTGTTTGTGCTCTGATATGACTGTGGAAATGGACTAGTTTAAACACAAAACCTTGATCCCACTGACCTCTTAATATACTTATAATGATCCCATTTAACAAGCAGATGTTAGGGCAGTCACGACAAAGCCAGGCCACAACATGTGGTGTTGGCAGTAAATGAGGGCGTTTGTCAGTTAGTGCACAGCATAACAACACATTCTTTAGCAATTACTAATTTGTACAAATCTTGTATCTTGTACAAATTCTGATATGGCTTGTTTGAGATTCAGTGTGACTGAAGTATTAAAGAACAATAAGTGTATTATAATAAAGATACATAAAAGGAGGTCTCTAATTGCCTACTAATTACTCAAAATTAATACAAGCAAATAAAGTGTTTGTATTATAATAAAGTTTATATAAATATATTTATATACAAATAAATAATATACATTTATTTATATATATATATATATTGTGAAGAGTCGGCTGCCTCCCCCCTGTCCATCATCACCACCCCGTCCCATATTCGCCGCCCTTCACCAGGCTCCCGACAGGAGTGGGTGTGTGAGAGAGGAGGGGCGCTGAAACAGCCAGGGCTGGCGGCGTGTGATGAGGCGCACCTGACGTGAATCGAGCCTCATCACCGCCGCCGTTAAATGCCGAACGCGCCTCTCCTCGGGAGACCGGTCTCTCCCCCGTGCATGCACGCTGGTGTCCTCGTGGGTCCAGGAAGGGAGCGTCGAGGAGGACTGCCGCACCCGTTAGGCGGCTGACGGGCCAGGATGCCGGGCCGCCGAGTCCCCCAGAAGCGCCGGGATTTCCGAAGATGGACGAAGCCGCGCAAGAGACGCCGCCGCCACTCGCTCCCGGCCCCGAGAGGGGAGCGCGTGCGGCCACCGGACTCCGCCCCTTCCCTGGACCCTTCCCTCCTGAACACTGCCCTCCTCCACAGCCCCGCAGCACGACGAGGACACCAGATCCCTGTTTATTTTGGACACTTTTCCCCCTCTGGACACTTTATTTTGATATATTGTTTAATAAAAACTTCTCCGAGGCTTGACGCCACGCCCACTGTGTCTGTCGTTGGCTCCTCCCGCCACAATATATGTATATGTGTGGTCTTAAGTCGCTGGGGTATATTTGTAGCAATAGCCAAAAATATTCAAGTCAAGTCACCTTTATTTATATAGCGCTTTTAACAATGCAAATTGTGTCAAAGCAACTGCACAATATCAAAATAGGAAAATAGAGTGTCAATAATGTAAAATGACAAGATTAAACACTCAATTTTCAGTTAAAGGCATTTCATTATTGAATTCAGTGATGTCATCATCCAGCTCAGTTCAGTTTAAATAGTGTCTTTGCAATCATATCGCTGGAAATGAAGTGTCCCCAACTAAACAAGCCAGAGGCGACAGCGGCAAGGAACCAAAACTCCATCGGTGACAGAATGGAGAAAAAAACCTTGGTAGAAATCAGGCTCAGTCGGGGGCCAGTTCTCCTCTGGCCAAACGAACCAGCAGTTCAATTCCAACTGCAGCAAAGTCAGATTGTAAGGACTCAACTGGTTCCAGTGGTCTTTTCCCGATGGGTGTCTAAGTGGCGGGGTCCTCACTGGGGATCTGTCTCTGGTGCTCATCTCGGTGTCCTGGTCTCCGCTGACGTTCAGGGCTGTAGAGGTCGTCTCTGGGTGCTGATCCACCATCTGATCTGGATACGAACTGGATCTGGTGACTGCAGTGACCATCTGGGCTGGATACGGACTGGATCGGGTGGCTACGGTGACCTCGGAATAAGAGAGAAACAGACTAATATTAGCGTAGATGTCAATCTTCTTACGATGTAACAAGTACATTGTGTGTTATGGGAAGTGTTCCCGGTTCCATTTGACCTAGTTAATGCAGCCTAACAATCCTTTAACGGATTTGAATATTAGAAGCGTATTAGTGTGTTATGTGACGGTTCCCGTGACTGACTTTTCGGGCACTGATTGGCGGTTTAATCTTTGACTCGTTAATCGCCAGTTTATTGAGTGCACCTGCCGGTGTGGTTTAGACGCCCTTTAAAAGAGAGTACCATCAGAGATCTGGAGGCTCGGTTTTGGACTTGGACTTTGGGTTGTGTTTGGTTTGCTTTGCTTTGATTTGATTTGATTTATGTTGTTTGAGCATTTTGACATTGCTACAACAGCACATTACATTAACATTCAGACACCCTGCTTTACATACTGATGATGCTGATGTTTTCAGAAATATTGTTATTTTTGTTGTGTTTTGTTCATTATAATGTTTTATTTTTGAGTTTAATAAAGCCTTTCTTTATGGAGCTTTGTTTTCGTGCGTCCCTCCTTTTTGTTGCTACCCTTTGAGCCAGGGGTCGTAACAAATATGTGTACGCCAGGTTAAAGAGATGGGTCTTTAATCTAGATTTAAACTGACAGAGTGTGTCTGCCTCCCAAACAGTGTTAGATAGATTGTTCCAGAGTTTGGGTGCTAAATAGAAAAAGGATCTGCCCCCCGCAGTTGATTTTGATATTCTAGGTATTATCAAATGGCCAGAGTTTTGAGAATGTAATGGACGTGAAGGACTATAATGAGATAAGAGCTCGCTCAAGTACTGAGGAGCTAAACTATTCCGAGCTTTATAAGTAATTAACAAGATTTTAATAGGGAGCCAGTGTAGTGTTGATAGATCTGGGCTAATGTGGTCATACTTCCTGGTTCTAGTAAGAACTCTAGCTGCTGCATTTTGAACCATCTGTAGTTTGTTTATTAAGCGTGCAGAACAACCGCCCAATAAAGCATTACAATAATCTAACCTTGAGATCATAAACACATGAATTAACATTTCTGCATTTGACATTGAGAGCATAGGTCTCAGTTTAGATATATTTTTAAGATGAAAAAAAGCAGTTCTACAAATGCTAGAAACGTGGCTGTCAAAGAAAGATTGTTATCAAATAGCACACCTAGGTTCCTGGCTGATGACGAAGAATTTACTGAGCAGCCATCAAGTGTTAGACAGTGTTCTTTGTGTTCAAAATTGTACGGGTCAAAATTATAGATTTTTCTTTTATGCCAAAAATCATTAGCACATTACGTAAAGATCATGTTTCATGAAGATATTTTGTAAATTTCCTACTGTAAATATATCAAAACTTAATTTTTGATTAGTAATATGCATTGCTAAGAATTTCATTTGGACAACTTTAAAGGCGATTTTCTCAATATTTAGATTTTTTTTTTTTGCACCCTGAGATTCCAGATTTTCAAATAGTTGTATCCCAGCCAAATATTCTCCTATCCTAAAAAAATACATCAATGGAAAGCTTATTTATCCAGCTTTCAGATTATGTATAAATCTCAATTTGGAAAAATTGACTCTTATGACTGGTTTTGTGGTCCAGGGTCACACATATATATATATATAAAATATATATATATATATATATAATAGGACAATTTTAACATTATAAATGCCAACTGTATTTCTCTTATGCAAAGTGAGATGTAGTTGGTATCCAATGCAGACGCCTCCACTATACAGTGATAGATGAGTAAAATAAACAGGTAATAAAATATTAACCAGCCAATTTATTATGCATGTGCATCACTACTTTATGGAAGCAATGAGGATCTCATTTACATATTGCACACACTTTAGCCATTCCAATCAGAGTGGTGGACACATTCCAGATGCAGTGGATCCGGTGGGTGAGTGGTGTAACAGTCAATACTGAATGTAGTGCTAATCTTTTGCAAACTGAGGAACAAATGTGTGAAGTTTCAGAAATTGCAAGACGTTTTGCTCAATTGTGTGACTGAACTGTTCAGTCACACAACTCTCTGATCAAACCCTTTTCTGAATTTTCACAAACAATAATATCAGAAAATGTATGTCTTTGAAAAATAGTGGAAAATCTCACTACCAATTTTGCCGTGATGGAAACATTCCCAGCTTGTCTTTTATTCCTGTTCTTCTCCAGAGCAGAGAGTGAAACCCCAGCAGCTCATGTGTCTGTAGTCAAACTGCTCTGTCTCGGCTAAGCAGCTTGTCGATTGAGAGGAAGAGAGAGAAGACCGTTTGGGCTGATAAAATGTTTTTTAATTACCAGACACTGCATTCCAGCCCTCTCTCTCCATTCTATGCTCATCCTCATGGCTATAGGTCCAGTTTGATTTCTGATAATTGTGTTTGCTGATGTGGCATGTTTTTTTTTAATACTGCACCAGACATTAACAGCAGGTCCACAGAGGGACAACAAACTGCAGTTACATCTCTCTTTTAATCAGCACTTTACAGTTAGATATATTGACTCTGGTTCTCCATTTCTGTCTACAATTCAGCCTCTAAGTCTGCAACAATGAGACTCAGCCATTACTTATTGTGCTGTGTGACACATAATCAATGTCATGCAGAGCAGCTGATGACTCATTCAGAAAGACCTCAGAGTATGAAGGGTTAACCGCTCATTAGGTTTGATTGTGTGTTTATGAGCCACTTGTGTATTCAGCTGTTTATACAAACTGTACATTTTAGAGCTATCAAAATTATTTGGCAATTGAAATATGAGTAATATAATCTGATTATTAAACAGAGCTCTTTGTAAGTTTTTATTAGAGGGATAAAACCTGACTGTTTCAATTGTAGTTTGAGACGAGAATGGTCTTCATTCAGTAAAAGTCAACCCCATTGCGTATTTAAGCGTTTTGCTTTTGTCCGCTTACAAAGTGAGCAAAGAAAACATTTAACGTGGCATTCTTTCATTGCTCTTCCATTGACAGGGCAGCTTTAGGGCTGATAAGAGGCCACGCCATTGAGAGGCTGGAATCACTATTGTTTTAACGTTTGATGTGAGACCTGATCCTGTTTGGAAGGCCGCGATCATATCATTGTAGATTTCAGCTCGCCATGGGTCAGACTTCGCTTTCATAGCTGTTTATCATTACACGATGCTCTAAATCCTGCCTGCGGTCCAGGGTATCAAGGCTGCATTAGCTGGAGTCTGAGGTCGAAAGAAACAAAACTCTACTTTGCTGAAGGATCAATGTCTGTTGAGGCTTTTGCAATCAAGCTGTGACCATGATTGAGCGAATGAGTCGTCCCCTAAGATAAGGCTGTAATCAACAGCGCACTAAATGCTCTTTGTTGTACATTCAATTACACACTAATGAGTTGTGCAAAGTGGAAATCTTTAAATACTAATGCTATTTAAATTGTATATTACTAAAGCTGCAAAGAAGTAAATAATAGTGATAAAATATGAAAGAGATGAAGTAAATAACAAAGGTAAATTATGGATGAAGTAGGAAATTATCTACAGCAATAAAAACCTTGTGACTACATTGCCCTGCTTATATCAAAATAAATATGTATTTGTATTTATATGTGACCCTGGACTACAAAACCAGCCATAAGGGTAAATTTTTTTAAATTGAGCTGAATAAAAAAGCTTTCCATTGATGTGTGGTTAGGGCAATATTTGGTCGATATTTGAATATCTGGAATCTGAGAAAATCACCTATGAAGTTGTCCAAATGAAGTCCTTAGGAATGTATATTACTAATCAAAAATGAAGTTTTGATATATTTAGGGTATAAAATTGACAAAATATCTTCATGGAGCATGATCTTTACTTAATATCCTAATGATTTTTGGCATAAAAGAAAAATCGGTCATTTTGACCCACACAATGTGTATTGCGATAATACCTGTGCTACTTATGACTGGTTTTGTGCTCCAGGGTCACATATATTTATTTATTTATTGTGAAATAAATCTCTCTGCATCAGTTTTGATCAAACTGTCTGTGTGATAATAACCATTTTACTGTACCTCCACTATTACGTGGCTACTTCGGCTAAATATATTTAGCCTATAGCCTATATAAAATAAATAATATAAAGCAAAAATGAACTTTAATTCAAAGTGAAAGATGAAAAAAACAGAAATAGCAGACAGCAAGAGAAGGATTTTGCAGTGTTTACAGTTGATTTATGACTAAAATGATGTTTGTGATTAAAATTATACAAACAAATAAAAACACAAAGTCTTAAACAAGCTGGCCTACAAAATAACGTCATGACCGAACTCTTTTATTAATAATTGAATAAATAATTTGATTTAATAACATCATCTTGAAAAAATAATTACAGGCAACAATAATTAATACAGAACCGTCGCGAGTAACGTCTAGAGTCAGCTAACGTTCCTCTGGTTTAGGCTTTTATATGCATCGAATGGACGTTCAGCTTCCGGGTAAATGTCAAAACACTTCCGCTGCTTTACTTTCATTGTTGGCAGTTTGTTTTTAAAAAATTGTTCAAAATCGGATTAAGACCTGGAATGACATGTCGGTCATTTATTAGACGAGTAGCCGCTGCGTCAGTTGTGTGGGAAAATACTCATGTTTTCTTCATTGTTAGCGAGCTAACGTTAGTTAAACAAGTTAAGCAGCTAGCCGTCTAGCCTGCTGTACAGCTGCTGTGTGTCTGGGAATCTGCACTGACCGCCAAGATTATGTTTCTCGGTGTGCTTTTGTTATGCTTTTACTTGTTTTGAATAACCTGTGCAGCATGGAATCTGAGGGAATCGTTATTCGGATAAAGACACCGGGGGGAGACATGGACTCATCAGTGGACTGTCCATCACATCTCAACTTCAATGATTTACTGGTGAGTTGCTGTTTTAACTTTAGTCACAGCGTGTTTTTCTGTGGTGTCTCAGTACATTTTAGAGAGGGAACTCATTCATGACGCGTGTCATTCCCTGACGAGTCGGTGCTGATTGACAGCTGTCAGTCAAATGTGTGATTCTCCTCTTGTTTGGCAGGCCGCGATCAGGGATGTCATGCCTGAAGCCACAGTCACAGCTTTTGAATGTGAGCATTGTTGTTGTATTTAAATTATTTTACTATATTTAAATCAAATTACTATCAGTGTATCCTGTAGAATAGTATAAAATAATAAGAAAGTATGAACGTCTTTTTCTGTTTGCAATGCTGTTATCTTTATTTACCTAAATTACAGTTGGTCATAAGGGGCTAAAATGTAAATCTTGCAAAAAAGTAAATATACAAATTTACAGATGAATGATAAAAAGTGAGTAGCTGTTGGATGATTCAGATGTGTTCTCGGTTATTTCAGATGAGGATGAAGTTGGTGACCGAATCACAGTTCGCAGTGATGAGGAGCTCAAAGCCATGCTGTCATATGTGAGTATGCCTGATGCATAAACGCAGCTGAGACCTTTAATTTTGCTGATAAACAGAGTGATTTCAGCATAATTTCTTAAATGTGTTAACAGCCTGATTGGCAGTAAAGAACTACACTGCCTATAACTGTAAACAAAACTCCACCAATCAGAGAAGTCACACAAAACTCTGACCAAAGAAGCTTTGCAAATGATGTCTCTCTGCACTTTTAGGTACTTATGTATTTGTGTATATATTAATGTTACAAAAAAATCTAAAAAGTGTGTGTATATGACTGTTTTATACTTATTATTAATTACTTTGTCAGTTGTTTTATATTGCACTGTTGCTTTATTCAACAACATAATTTGCAATACTATGGGATTCATTCCAGTACACAGTCTTGTACTTTTTTTTCTGATTCTGATTTGTTACAGTCAAATCATAGTTTGTGGTAGGGCTGTCACAATATTATTAGATTTTCACTGCGTGGTTATTATAGTCAAAAGAATTTATCTGGACATCTATAGAATGTATATAAAAAGCTATGTAAAATTCATCTTTAACTGTTTTCTCCTTTTTGGCCAATAAGTCACACTCAAAATATAATTCTAGGGACATAGAGAGAGAGTGTGAGTGTGAGTGAGTGAGTTTGTAAAGGCTACTGGCACTGTGTGTATAGTATTAACACAATATGTTTGAAACACTATGGTTATCGCCGATATATTGCAATAGCTCATCCTGGAGCTGATTGGTTCATAAGACCGTTCAATCACAATGCTGTACTGAAATGCCTATGGAGAAAACAGACAAAGAAATGTACAAGGCTGCTGAAAAGTGTGTGGTCACTGTTGCGCTCTATTACAGTCTGTTGTATTAGACTTTTGAATGCTGAGTGTTTTTGTTGGAAGGAAAAAGCTATTACAAATCTATTATTCCAGATCTATTCACCCTTGGGGAAAGTGTTCTCATTACTTTGCTGATTGGCAAGGATGACAAGTAGCTACATATTTTCTTTTTTCACTTCAATTTCTTCATCTATTTCCCTTTTCTGGCTGCACCTCTTGATGTTTCCATGGCAACGTGAGTCTCTGGCTCGAACCCCCTTTTAAATTATACAGGTGTTAACCAAGCAAGATTAGCAAAGGGAAAACTGTAATAATAAAATCCTGTTTATTTTTTATTATTCATTATATTTGTTGACTCAGGCAGTGGTCTCCCCCTGTGACCAGGCACAGATTGAAAATGCTGAAAATATTTGTGTCTCACTCGTTTAATAAGCTATCGTAAACTTTTGCCTGATTGCCTATTCAAATAGTCTTTCTTTTCAAGTCCGGGGATGTTGTTGCCTACTCTTGTTTCCTCTCTTCTTCATCTCTCTCAGATTCCAGTTTGTTTTTATCGTTCTTCTTTTGAGACCACCGTAGAAGTGCTTTCAATACTTACTGCTCACATTGTGGACACCAAGCGTAATGACTCGTAATAGTTTTTCCCCCTGTGAAGTACAGTGGAAGTTAAATGAACTATCAACTTTTATTATTTATTATTCAATACTTAAAGTTTCGCCTCATTAGAAGCACAGCCCTCCTGGGTAGAGGAATTTTTCAAAATCCACTTTCAGCTGGTGTTGTCTTTTACCCCCCATCAGCTCTCAATGACTCTCGAGTAGCCATGGGCTTCAAAACCACCGCTTCTGCAGGAAATGAAATCACTTAGATTTGATATTTATTTATTTTTAGATGCTTTATCAAAGTTCTACCTCTCAAGGCCATTGCAGTCATTAGCCAGATTAGGCCAGAAGGTGACACACTGACAATGATGTCTCGCGGGTGTCCTGCACTGCCTGAGTGTAATTCAACCTTTTTTTTCCCTGTCTTGATTAATTCTGCAGTCGCCGTGTGGCTGGTATTGAAACACACATTCTGACATTGGCGATATCTGCGGGAATGCGAGTATTCGCGACAATCTGCATTAATGCTTATGTACTTATGTTCCTCCTAAGGAAAGTGCCATCGCACATCGCCAAAGAATTCTTTGAGGCTATATTACTCTGACAGTGAACATTACCGCGCGTTGCAGATTGCCTCCGCGTTGCATTTTGGTTAACAGCGCAACTGAGTCCACTTTTTCTGAAAATGAGTTTTTCCTCCCATGATGCCGTTTGCTCCTCTGGGGAGAGCGCAAGCTGCTGAGAAGAGGGAATTTAATATGCGTGTAGCATGTTCGGAAGCTTGCGCCAACATTTAACCGATCATTGTGGTCATATTTCAAGTGTATGCCCTTTGCCTTGGTTGGTTTTTGGGGTCTCTGTGGGGACCTTTATAAATTTGCTTCAATTAATTCCATGTAAAGGGATCTACCGTTATGTAGACTTAATAGGAATTAAGAGATGACTTCTTGCTTTACAGGTGTGTAAGCTAATTCGCTGAGCTCTCTGGTGGAATCCGACCTTCAAACTGGCTTCACTTACATTTTTTTTTACTCCAGCAGCGATCATCAGTCTGAGGTCTCTGAGATGTTCTGGCTCCCTGGTGAGCTGCTTCTTACCGTCAGCCTTTCCAGGATGTTAGTTCAAAGTTAAAGACTGACCCATGTCAGATGTAGCCTCGCTTACACACACACACACACCCACACATAGGCACTGATCTCCCAGGCTGGGCCGGCTAATTACAGAGCGTTTTACTCGGGGTGTGTTAATGATCGGGGTCCAACAGAGCGGAGGTCCGACTCCTCTGTTCCCTCCAGCTCTCAAGCTGCCTTCCTGTGATCAAACTGCCTTTAGTTATTGTCCAACAAAGGGAGGTTTCTTTTAATACTGTTACAGATTAGTTAGGTAATTGCAGCCCTAATCGATAAAGCAACCGAGTGGAAAATTAAAGGTGTGTGTTTTGGTAGAGCTACATGGTTTCAGTGCCTTCAGGCAGTGCAGAGAGGTGACAGTGATAAATAGGGTATTTAATAACAGCTGCTCTAACACTGCTTCCTCTGCATGTCCTCGCGCACACCCCGGCGTATTCATCACGCATTCACACGCGGCAGAGTGACAACGCTGTACCGCCGGCCCCTCGATTAGGCTTGCTTTTGACCTTTCTCTTGTTCTGCCTTTGTTTCTCTTTCTCTCGGTCTCTGTCTTTCTTTCAAATGCTGACATTCTGCCCTCCTCTCTTGTCCATCTGAATCTGTGGTTTTTAATGGCTTCATTGTGTGTGATGGGGGCTCTGTTTGGAGACAAAGGTCTCGTGCTGGACTGAGAGAAGAGGACGAACAACCAGATGGTTCTGTTAACCGAAACATCAATTGAATGTTCTTTTGGCAGGAGACAAAAATCTCTGCGCGGGTTCGAAAGAGAGAGTGGAGTTCTTTTGAAATAGAATCAGCAAAAGTGGTAGATGACATATCAACTGCAAAATCACATATAAAATACACGTATGAGACAAGTTTCTGAAAAAAAGTTTTAAAATGGATTCAGCAAAAGTGACTACATATCAACTGCAAGATCGATTTTTAATTAATATTATTGAATATTTATAATATAAATAATCATTATAAATAATATATCAACTAACAAATTATATAATATGTAGTTAATATATTTTTTCGTGTGTGTATATTAGTGCTGTCAGATGATTAATCGCGATTTAACATGCACACACACGTATGTATGTGTGTGTGTGTGTGTGGGCATACACATTTATATATAATATCACAGAGTCTCGTGTAAGTAAATGTACATTGTCATTACAAAACAAGTCTTTACAATTTCTTTATTAATGGCATAATTGTAGAAATTAAACAAATTATTATTGGATTAAATAAAGATAAAAATAATTACACAAAAAGCTTGCTATGACATTAATAATATCATATAAGGTTTATAAATGCCAGACTCCATTTCAGCCTATTATGCAGTGTAATTAATTAATAGGCAGCCATTACTGGCAGATTGCTTTTACATCAGGCTGAAATGAGAAAACTCAGTGATTGGTCTGCGTCTGGCAGCCATTACAACGGATGAATTGATACAGAGGGTGACTGGTGTTTCAAAAAGATTACCTGAGCAGGGTGCCCAATTCATTTAGCATCTTTTCTTTTCCTCCCAACATGCAAGTGACTCTGAGAGACAGAAAATGTTTTTTGACATAAGATTGCTTTTATGTACACCATGGGACTTTTTTCTGAAAGACATTCATTGAGTATAATATTAATTTTGTGTGTAATATACTGAAAAAATGAACCGGGCTGTTTTTAAGTGTTTTTTTTATCCACTTTATTCTCTGCAGTATTGCAACACAGTGATGGAGCAACGCATCAATGGACTGTTACCTGAGCCTTTACAGATATTTCCACGAGGTGTGTATTATGTGTTAGTGTGCTGGTCCAAATTACAGTTCAACACCGCAACAGTAAATGTGCCCGAGGCCCACCTAGAGCCTAGATCACAGTTTAAAGCCCCATACTCAGCAATGCCCTGCTCATGTGTTTGTGTATGAGCATTTTCTCTTAGCAAAATCCCATTTTATTTTATCCTCAGTGGCTTCTGTGAGAGGAATAAATATCAGTTTGGTTTATTGAAGGAATTTCTTTGGGAATATATATATGCATTCACACACGCAATATTCTTTGTGATAGTTAAAGGCTCCCTAAGCTGTGTCTCAGTATGTCTGTTTTGCGATGATGCAGATAGAATCATTCTGTCATTTTAAACATTTAATATATTCTGCTCATGTTCTTTTTCTCTGGCCTCACGTGATCTACAATCTAGTCAATTTTCTTTTCAGCCGGTAAGACCCCAGGGATCCGCAACATACACGGCCTGAAGGTATGTGTCTCAATGATTGTTTCAGCAGAGTTGGGCATGGATTGGTTATGCTGTGTACCACTTATTGAAATGTCAATTGAAGTCAAGACACTCTGTCTATCTGTCCCTCATTTTCTACCCCCTCTGTGCATTTCGTTTGTATGTTTTTTTTTTTTAATCTGCTAAAATAAGAATTATTTGTTCTGCTTTCTATGTTACTCCGTTAGATAACATTATGCAATGTTAAAACAAAAACATTTAAAGCTTGTGTGGTGATTCCAAAATTTGGGGATTGTGCATTTTTTTTATGTTTTTGAGAAGTTTTTTATGCACACCAGCATTTTATGCATCTTATGCTCTTTTTATGCTCTTGTGCATCACCATGGAAATATTATGAACTATTAGGTTTAAAATGGCTGTTTTGTATTTTATTATAGTTTGCAATGTAATTTACGCCTGTAATGGCAAAGCTGAATTTTCTGCAGTCATTACTCCAGTCTTTAGTGTCACATGATTCTTCAGAAATTATTCTAATATACTGATGTGGTGATCAAGAAACATTTTTAATATTGAAAACATTTATGCTGCTTAATATTTTTATGTTTTTTTCCCCCAAGATTCTTTGATTTAATAGAAAGTTCTTTGGTTAATACAAAAGAACATAATTTATTTGAAATAGTAATCTTTTGCAACACTGTAAATGTCTTTACTGTTACTTTTAAATAACTACTTTTAAAATATTAAATTGCTTTAAAAAAAACCTTACTAACCCCAGGTTTAGGGTGAAAACCCCAGGTTTCTGTGTATTTAAATAGTACGATACGGACCATCTTATTCTTGTTTTGCAATGGTTTTTGTTTAATTCTGGATTAATTGGCTTGAAGAGAATAAAAAACCCTGATAAACCAATCTAAATCAGGTCTTCATAGACACTAATTAAGAAGAGAATCGCTGCTTTACTGCACTACACTATACGACCTACAGACCTCAATTAATCTACTTATTTATATAGAGACTCTCTTTGAGCTTTTTCCTTCATTCTCCCACTGTGATCTGTTAGCATCAGCTTCACGAATCTTCTTTAATGACAAATAAAGGACGTGATGTTGATTCATTTTTTTTTTTTAATTCAAGGATGTTCCCAGATTTATATTTAATTTTGCCTTATAGATGAAGTGACCCCTTTCCTCAAGCCTCTGTCTTTATTTCTCTATGTCTCCCTCACAAAAGCCAATTAACCTTGCGGCCAAACTAGGCAGTTTTCTGTTGAATCACAGGTTAATTAGCACAGGGCTCTGATTGTCTTTGTTTGCCTGCAGGTGAACACGCGGCCCGAATCCTCGAGTGGCAGGGGCTCCTCTGCGGCTGATTCCCGGTCCAGTGATAGGTGAGTGATCCCATATCATGCCTGCCCTCATTGAGAGAAAAATCTTATTTCTAAGATTTATTTTGTTTATAAATACAGATATATTTACAGTAAAGTAACTCCATTAAGGATTCATTAGAAATACCTTTACGAAATCAGTAGTTGACTATACAATTGGTTTAGATCTGTTTTGTTGGATGCTATTAAACATACACTGAAATATATTAATACCTCAAGTTTTCCATATTGCTTGGGCAACTGCTTACAGATATGAAATATATTACTAAGCTGTGGAATCTGATATTAGTAGCAATGTTTTTTAACATTTATAATAAAAATAAATGTTTTTGAAGCATCAAAGCAGCATGTTAGACTGTTTCTGATGGATCATGTGACGCTGAAGACTGGAATAATGGCTGCTAAGAAAATTCTGCTTTGCCGTCACAGAAATCAATATAATTTTAATTAAAATTTTATATTCAAATAGAAAAGATTTTTTTTTAATTTTACTAATATTTAAAAATGCTACTGTATTGTATTTTTGATCAAACAAATGCAGCCTTTGTGATCCTAAGATACTTCTTTTAAAGCATCATCATCATCATCAAAAAAAAAAAAATCTTACTGACCCCTTTGAACTTTAGTGTAGGTTACCAATGTAATTCCTGCTTATTTATGGATGGTTTTGTCCCATTATGGTGTCTTTGAGCTTTGGAAAAGTATAAAATGTTTTAAAAGAAATTAAAGGAATAATACATTTTTTAAGGAAAGTAAATATTAATCAATAAGGCCTTGTTGTGAACAGTTGCAGTTTGGCTTTTGAAAATATTTTTGACGCTGAATTAAAAGTGATATTCATTTACTTCGTTATAAGTAATTCTTTTCACAAGAGAAAGAGAAATGCTAACAGGAGTCTTCATGCCCTAAACATACATCAGAAACATTTTTTCCGTATGAATTGGATTCTGTCTTAGAGAATGAAGCCCCCTGGCACAGAACAAAGACATACATTCTGAAGGCCAGTGTGTGTTATTCAGCAGTGATGTGGGGAAATGAAGTGCAGCAGATCATACTAGACTAATTATTCTCATCTTACATTTCTAATGAGAAGTAGCTACTCTAAACAATTTACTCATGTCAGCTTTTACAAAATGTCATACTTTATCTTTTCACTTCAGCACTTTAAAGAAATCTTCAGCTGAGCTTAAGAAGATTTTGACGAATGGACAGGTATAGTAGCCCTCCCTTCACAACACACACATTTACTTCTGCATACATTTTGATGCAGACATATAATGCAAAGTATTCCCACTTCAATCGAATCTGATTATCTTGTTAGCGATGCTGTTAGCACTCAATCAGTGATGCTAGATATCACATATCCCATTTAATTTGTCACCATAGTCCATATGTGCGAATGTACAAAAGCTTCTATTGATTGCTTCTGAATGGCTGGTTTCTGACCCTTTCTCTGTGGTGTGGTTGAGACCTTTATCTTGAGTGAACAGAGCTGTATCTGTGTGTCCTTCTGCTCACGCCTCCCTATTTCCCTGTCACCCTTTCTCCTCCCTCCACTGGCCCCCAGCAGGTCAGTCTGTCAACAAAAGTGTGTCAGATAGACAATTAAGACAGTCACAACCCCTGTGACACCTGTGACATGCGCAGTTAATGGAGCACTCGCATCCTCCCTCATGCATTCACACACGCATGGACACACACACACACACACACACTTCAGCCTAATCGGATGTCCTGCACTGGGCCCCAGCAGTCAGGGTGTGGCCCGTCAGCAGAGCACTGACTTCACATCAGGTCCAGTTCACAAGATAATTACTTCCCCTACGCGTACTTGTTAAGGCATATAGTTCTTGATATATGGAAATGATATCATATTACTTGGTAGAAGATTTCATATTTTTTATAGTTCAATTTAATAATGTACTAATGAAAAATGCTGCTGTTAATAATAATAATAATAATAATAAAAGCAGCATCATCATTATTATAAAATGTTTATAATTTATTTGAATAAATATAAATAATTTATATATTCAACACCTTATTCTTTAATGTGTCGTGACAGATCACTGTAGCGCCTCAGTTCAAGCAACATGCGAACCGATCATCTTTTCATATTTACTTAAAGCACGAAATAAACTTGAATTCATTCATTCATTCATTGTTTATTTATAAAAGCACATTTAAACACAACCCACGGTTGACCAAAGTGCTGTACAGATCAGTAAGCTCAAATAAAAAACAGGATCTATAACAATTTATAAGACAGCATACATGCAATTTGAGTAATACATTAAAAACCCACAGTCAGAAGATGTTTTAAGTTTAGATTTGAAAGAGGTGAGTGATGACGCCATTCGGATTGATACCGGGAGACTATTCCAGAGTTTAGGGCCCGCTATCGCAAAAGCACGCTCTCCACGATGTTTTAACCTCGTTCGACGAACAAAAAGCACTCCAAGGTTGCCGGATCTAAGTGCACTGGATTATGACAACGTAAAAGATCTGATAAATAAGTTGGAGCGAGGCCGTGTAATGCTTTAAAAACAAAAACTAAAATTTTAAATTGTATTCTCTGTTTAACTGGTAGCCAGTGCAGAGAAGTTAAAATGGGAGAAATTCGATCGAATTTGCGACTACCAGTCAGCATTTTGAACCATTTGAAGGCGTCTAATTGAAGATTGGTTAGCTCCATAATAGAGTGAATTGCAGTAATCAAGGCGTGAAGTAATAAATGCATGGATAACTATTTCAAAATTCTTTAGAGAAAGAAAAGGGTTAACGTTTGTGAGACGTCGTAAATGATAAAAACATGACTTAACAACAGAATTAATCTGTTTATCGAACTTGAGACCAGAATCAAACAACACACCTAGCTTTTTCACACATGGGGAGACATAAGAACTTAATACCTACTTGAATGTTTGAACTTGAACATCAGAATGTATTTTATTTCAGCTGCAGAAAGACGTCAATAAACACCATTTTACAAGTTTAAGTCCACCAAAGTTAATCTACTCTCCTGTCTGATTTGTTTGTCGGGCAAGATGGTGGATTCAGTGTTATGACCGGCCAGATCGCCTGTCAATCAAGCTCTTTGCGAAGAGCTTGATTGACAGGCGATCACTGGAATTTCAGTGTTTTTTTTTTTTTTGGACCCAAGTAGGTTTTTTTCACTTGGTGTTGCTTTTACAATTGTGGGGTCTCTTTTGTCTTTGCCTTGCTTTCTCTTTTCTGTCTTCCTCAGTTTCTGTCTCTCAATTCATCAGCTCACTTTGGTTTATTTTACCATTTTGCACATGAGCCAAAGAAAAAAAATAGAAAACTGCTGGAGTGGCAATCTCATAGGGACAAGTCTATGAATGCATGCATTTGCATACCCACCAAGGAAATAGACAATTCACCCCTCCCCCCTTGATTATTTAGATTCTGTTCTCTTTGGTTAACTACAGAGTCTTTCTCTGTTTGTTTAGATAAATGAACATGACCTCCAGTACCAAGAGCAGCTTGGCCATGGAAATGGTGGAACAGTGTACAAGTGAGTGTTGCTCTAGTGGTTTTTACCTTGAGATTTAATTAGACTGATTGTGGTCAGCCTCTTCAGAAAGGCCTTCTTTACCTTTTAGTTCAATCTATAGGTTTTAACTAGAGCCAGCAAACTGAATCATGAGAATGTAACTGAAAAGGAAAAAATGTTTTGTTGTCCGCACTCTGATTAATTTTACATTGGTCTCGCATGTGCTCATGTTTTCACACATCCTTCAACAACCCCCCAATATGCAAGTTAAAAGCAACACTGATTTAGTGCTCGTGAAGTAGAAGTGACTGTTTTTGATCCTTCTAAAGCTCCTTTCTGTGCCAAAGCGATATACCACAGCCTATACAGGACAGGGCAAGGTCATCGTCTTGCACTCACAATTCATTTAATGAATTTCTTGAATCTATGCTGTTGACATGGCTCTGTGTGCTTTTGTGGATAACATAGACTTTCATCATATGCTTCTCTTACTGGAGGAGCACCTCTGGGTTGTTGGAAATTGTTCAACCATTTTAAAAAAGTCAATACTGCAACCCAGACAAGAATGCAGTCTGGCGAGCTCAGCACTAAATGTGTTTGCCTAGAATTATTTTTCCTTTCAAACAAAAGAAACTGCTGAATTTCTCCTAATTCAAACCTTTTTTCCCTGTGTTTTTTCTTTTTAAAGTGTTAGCTCGAGAAATACAGCTGTTCTGATTCTGAACATAGGCGGTCTGTATAGAGCAGGCACGAAAAACCAATGCAAAATTGTAATACCAAGATTTTTTTTTTTTTTAGTTCTATTTTGTTCTCTACATATTCATGATATTTAAAGAAGGGTAACGTTTACTGTTATTGTGTTTCCTGCTCAGACTGACAGCTGCAGTGCAGTACAGGTAGCGGCAGGTGAAATGTAATATAATCTCTGATGTTGCTCGCAGGGAAATTTAGGCTAGTCTCCCATCCATCTCCACAGCTGTCCTCGATCACCTCTACTGTGCTCGCTCACATACACGCACTCTCCTTTATGCACAACACACACCTTTGTGACCATCAGACTGCATACAGGATGGCGCCAAGGGTATTCACTTAAATTGCTTTTCTTAGGAATAAATAAAAAAAAATCTGTAAGGCTTTCACCTAACCTGCACCCCTTGATGTTGTGTTACTGTGTTTATAAGCATGTTTCTTGTTCACATATCCAAGAAATAAACAAAAACATTCTTAAATTCATACACTAGAGTTCTGAACAAATATATGCAGAGATACAAGAATATAGAGAATGATTGATGTAGACAAATGTCACTTTCTAAATTGCTCTTGAATTGATTTTATGCTCTCGGCAACCAATAACTCATAGCTAAAAATGCGTTGTGATAAGCACAAAACATGTGAACTCTTAAATTAACGTAGTCCTGGTCATATATAGTTCTATTCAAGGCTTTGGGGAATATTCACATGTGTATATATAAATAATAATAATATATATATATATATATATATATATATATATATATATATATATATATATAAGCTTTTGATTGTTTGTGATTATTTGCCTTTGACATTGTTTTTTTGTCCCTACCATTTGTGATCCTATTAGAACTAACCTGCGACTCATTTTTGGGTCACGACCCTCCGGGTGAGAACCATTGCTGTAGGCTTTTGTTCTCGCGCACATCTCTTTGCGGCTTTCTTTCAGGTGAGGTGATCATCTGGTCATCTCAGGTTAGATGGCATTGAGAAAGAGACTGCGAGAACTGTCTGGTCCACATTGGCCACAGTAATTGAAACCTGTTTGTGTGGTTGCATGCGTGTGTGTTCCTCTGCAAACGCACATGCATGGGATGGCTGTCTTCGAGAGATCCATGAATACTGCATGAAAGAGCTTTCATTACCTCGGGCTCTGGAGTGTAAATAACAAACAGAGAATAGGGACACATTTACGGGGGTCAGGACCACACGTCACTACGTCACCTCGTCCGGACCACTCGTCTGTCAGTCTTAAGTCATCGCTGCATGACTTACTCAGCAGGGTCAAAGTTCAAGGACTTTAGCTGAACTTTGCGAATAGGATTAGTAGGATACATTACTGCTCAGAATGTCCTGAAGCGACCATTTAGACAACGTCATTGGTTGAGTTGGCATTAGTAAGTAGTCATTAAAGGTGCCATAGAATGAAAAACTGTCTTTACCCTGGCATATTTAAATAATAACAGTTCTGTACATGGAAATGACATACAGTGAGCCTCAAACACCATAGTTTCCTCCTTCATATGTAAATCTCGTGATTAAAAAAGACCACTGAAAAACAGGCGAATCAGAACATAACACCGACTGTGACGCAACAGTCGGGATCACTACGCCCCCAACATTTGCATAAACCCGCCCTTGTTCTAAGCCGGCCGAACCATCAGAAGCTCTGCAGGTATTGTAAATAAACAAGCGCGGACAACAGCGAAAATAACACAATAAATGTTACGTTCCAGGCTGTGCAGGGGGTGTGAAGTGCAGGGATGGGTTGGTGTCTGTATTCAGAAAGGCACAGAAAGCAAATAACGCGAGCCACTAAAGGGACATGGTTAGCTCCTTGCTAGCGGTAGCCTGTGACAGTACATAAGATTTCACTCTCAGTAAGGAGAGATGAGGATGATGGCGAATGACTTACAGATCCTGAGCACCACTGACAAGCATCTGATCTTGTGAAATGTGTGGTAAGTACTGTTGCTCCATAATGTAAACATAGTTTGTGTGATCGCGTCTCTTGGAAGTGAAACTATAACGCGATCGATGGATCGTTCAAAAGCAGTTTCAATGCCTCGCATATTAATAACGGCTCCCTGATGCCCGCGTTTTATATACAGTATAATTACCCGACGATATAACTGCGAGAGAAAGTATTTAAATATATATTTTCCTCCCTGTGCTTCCTTCTTGCTGATGAGCCGTACTGTGAAACAGCCAATCAGAGCAGAGCTCATTATTATTCATGACCCTGCCAAATAAGCCAATAACAGATCGTTTCATTCTAGGGAGAAATCCTAGGGTTGTAAATGGACATGTAAAATCGTTTCTGGAGATTTTTTGCCCTTACCTAAGGCACATACCTTCTGTGTAGATATCAGAGAACAATTTAAAATACTGTATCAATGCATTCTATGGCACCTTTAAGCAGATGCTTTTATCCAAAGCAACTTATAGCGTACATATTACACAGTCAATTCCTATGGAGAGACCTGGGGTTAAATGTCTTGCTCAAGGGCACAATGGTGATGCTTATGACTCGCTACATGCGTGAAGTGAAACTAGCAACCTTCCGATAGTCAGCCATGATGAGCTGGCCTCCAACAGATATAGATACAGTCATGGCCAAAAATATCGGCACTCTTGGTAAATATGATCAAAGCAGGCTGTAAAAATGTATCTGCATTGTTAATCCTTTTGATCTTTTATTTAAAAAATTCACAAAAGTCTAACCTTTCATTGCATAATAAGAATTTAAAATGGGGGGAAATATCATTATGAAATAAATGTTTTTCTTTAATACACAATGGCCGCAATTAATGGCACCCTTTTATTCAAAAACTCCATTTTCCAGTTTAACAGCTCTAAATTTTCTCCTATAATGCCTGATGAGGTTAGAGAAGACCTGACAAAAAAATCAGAGACCATTGCTTCATCCAGAATCACTCCAGATCCTTCAGATTCACAGCTCCATGTTGGTGCTGCTTCTCTTCAGTTCACTTCACTCATTTTCTACAGGGTTTAGATCCGAGGACTGGAATGGCCATAGCAGAAGCTTGGTTTTGTGCTCAGTGACCCATTTGTGTGTTGTTTTTGAGGTTTGTGCTTGGATTATTGTACAGTTGGAAGATCCAAACATGGCCCATTATAAGATTTCTAACAGTCAGTCACTTATTGATTTTTTTATCTGTTGGTATTTGATAGAATCCATGATAACACTTGAACACTTTAAGATAAGTTTCAGTACATATTTTTGTGTTAACAATAAGCAAACATATCACTAAGCATCTGTGTATCTTGTATGGTGCAGAATCTTCCGAAGTGTAAAGTGTACCTGCAAAGGACACTGATGTGAGATGGGATCGAGTGTCTTTGTTCTAAATGAGGGAAGTTAGCCGTCGCGTCACTTAGAGCGACATTAATTAAAGGCTTGCCTGAGTTACAAGGTGTCTGGAGCTGTAACCAGATCAGCCATCTATTTCCCATAGATCACATGCACTGTCTCAAACACAAACCATTACCAATTTGTTTACTGCAGGCGTATACGCACATGCATACAGAGATTCATAATCAAATCAGTCTTTTTCTTGTTCTGTCGTTTCTTTTCTCATTTACATAAACATGCATGTCTCTGTTGTTGAATCCACCCTCGTTTGGCAGCTGTCTGTTGTTATAGTATATTATCTGGTGGAATGGACCGTGTCGTGGGTTATTGTAACCCAACCCCTCTTCAGCACCTACTGCAGTAACCAGATCCACTGCTCGGAATGAGCAAGGATCATAATTAAATAATTGCGGCTTTGCCGTTAATTCGACCTGTAACAGGAGGCCTGTCTAGGAGAGCTCACGCTGAAACAGGAACGGAGCTGATAACGCTCCACAGCTCAGAATGTCTGAGGTTTCGCAGGTGACTGACTCAGGGTTGACCTCACCTGCATTTGACACTTAGCATGAGGACACCCCTCCTCTGAGCTCTTTTTCATAGCGATTAAGCTGCTGATAATCTGTAAATAAATACAAATGTTTAAAAAGCACCTGGGTGTCTTACTTTGTCACATGGATGTACATCTCAGGTTGCTCTGACTTAAACAAAACCTTGAACATAGCTTCCATCCTTAAACGTCAATTATTGAATGTCTGTCCCTATTTTTATATCGTGTATAGTGTTTATATATTTTTGTATAGTGGCTACAAAAAAGTGTTTGGATGCTTAAGCAAAGTTTAAAATGTTTAAATGCAGAAGATAAAAATACAGATACATGTGTGTATATTTGTGTTTGTGTTATGTCACATAGTTTGTGGTCCGTAAGATATTGTAATATTTTTTAAAGAAGTCTTATGCTCACAAATGCAGCAGTTTAAAAATGATCACAAATAGTAAAGAAAAAAAATTATTGTGAAAACTTATTATATATTGTGAAAAATATTGTTATAATTTAAAGTAAATGTTTTCTGCTCTAATAAATGATAAATGTAATTTATTCCTGTCATGGCAAAACTGTCTTCAGTGTCACATGAGCCTTCAGAAATCAGTCTAATATGTTGATCTGATGCTCAAGAAATATTTCTTATGATTAATTTTGAAAATACTTGTGCTGCTTATTTTTTGTGAAAACTGATTTTTGAGGATTCTTTGATGAATAGAAAGTTCAAAAGAACAGCATTTATTTAAAATGGATTATTTTTTTTAAAATTGTAAATGTCTTATACTTTTTATAAATTTAGTGCATCCTTACTGAATAAATGTAGTTTCTTTAAAACCTCACCCAAGCTTTTGAAGAGTAGTGTACGTATACATTTAGATTTTTTTTGTTTGTACATTTTACAAAGGTAAGGTACTGCTAAGAAAATTTGCATTGCCATTAATTGTGCATTTTTCCATTTTGACAGAGCTTACCACTTGCTTGGGAAGAGAATTGTAGCGGTGAAGGTAAGAACAATACACATGTCTCTGTATGCTTTAGAGCTTCAAGCGGCTCTGTTAAAGGTGGACTACACTGCGGCAAGATGCAATGATTAACCGCTGGAGATGTTAATAGTGCTCTACTAATTGAAGAGCACAAAAGAGGAAATCCAGCACTCCTACATACTTTGCTTCAGTTAAGCATAGAGTGGCTCTTTCTTCTTCTATCTTAGCTGGTCTCTGTTCTGTCATTTCTTCCACTCTTTCTCCCCCTTCCCATCATCCTCATTGATATCTGTTTAGTTTACTTTTATCCTCTCACTTCTCTTCTGTCTTATCTCCTATCTGTCATGCTCTCCTCTCGTTTCTTCTGCTGTGTCTGCTCATCTTTCCGTCTGCGCTCTGCCTGGGTCTGCTCGAGCAGGGCTATCTATTTGGCTAAGGCTGTAAGTGATCTCTGTTGAGCTTTAACTGCGTGGCCTTGCCTTACTGCCTTATCTGTAATCAATTATTTCAGTGAGAGGCTGATAATCTAACCTTAACTAAAGAAGCATTTTAGCTAGTCGCTGCTTCATTACAAAAGTGGAGAAGAGAGAGATCAAACACCTAGGTTGCAACAAAAAACAAACTGTTTTTATTTCAGAACTTTGTAATATTAGATGAAACGTTGGCCTTGGAATATCTCTTTGGGAGTTTAAATGCCTGCTTTTGATATTTTTTTTAAGTGGTAGGCTGTTTAATTTCCTGTCCGTTCTGGTTAAAGAGAAACTCTTTGAGCATGTTTCTCAAGCATTCACTCTCAAACTCAAAAGCGAGCTGAAACAGAAGCGTTGAAGCACAGAAAAGTATACTTGAATGACTGCTTATGTTTGCAAGTTGTATTTACCCGATGCAAAAATGTTGGGGAAATAAGGCGGCGAAGTGTCTAGCATTGGATATGCGAGTTTGATATAACACTTTTCTTAAGAGTTCTGTTTGGGTGTAAATGGAATGGATTTCATTTGAGATTTCATGTTGCTCATTTGAGAGTTCAGAAAGGTCAATGTGACGGGGGTTTTTGTTGTTGTTGAAATGCTGGCCTTATTCTTCTACTGCAGGTTATTCCTCTCGACATCACTGTGGAGCTGCAGAAGCAGATCATGTCAGAGCTTGAGATCCTTTATAAGGTCTGAACCTCTTTTTATATCTGCTTGATTACTTAATCTATATCTATAGGGTAGTATTATATGTGTAGTTCAGTCCTCTTTTCCAGACCTAATTTTGAAAATGTGCTCACCCAGTATGACCAGTGACTTACAATGCTTTAGTCATATCAGTTTCTTACCTCCCTCTCAATAACTAAACTTAGAGCATTTTGCACTCAAGTGTCACTTTGTTAGCCTTGAGAGTATCTGTGAAAAGTAACACCTGAATACTCTCAATGTTTTGTTCTTGGTAAAGTTTGGAGCCACTTTCTAGGTAAAAACCAAATTTATTTAGAGCTGTGTGTGGTTTCAGCTTTCAGATTAGGTGTATGACTGTGATAAGTATAAAGAAGTGTCATGAATTATTCAGGGATCAATGCCTATGTAGTTCAGTCCACCTGTTCCCGTAACCTGCTCTGACAACAGCTGCAGGATAGACTTTATTACAAATCACCCTTTGCAACAACGAGCTAATCACACAGAATAATCAGCCAATTTCACATTCTGAATAAAATACTGCCGCATTAGCATTACATGACTTTACATAAATAACTACCAGCCGAAGTCTTGATGAAACAAATAACCACATCTTTTCACTTGAAACAATCAATCATGTATGTTTCTAGTCATGACGTATCATTGAGAACCATTTGGTGAATCATACAGAATTTCTCAAACTCAATTATTCAAGTTTGGTCAATAAACTGTTGGCCAAAAAGTATAAAAACATCCTTTTCTTCAAGCCGTCTTCATATCAGTGAATCTTAAAAACTGTTTTACAGTTTCCACAAAATTATTAAGCAGCACAATCTTGGTGAGCTTTTTTCAAAAGCATTAACAGAAAAATCTTACAGAGCCCAAGCTTTCCAGTGGTAGTGTACATTAATGATACATTTCTAAATGTGTTATGGGTATATAAAAGTTTTACCATAGTTTTGAATATTTGATTGTGTTGTTTACAGTGTGATTCTCCATACATCATAAAGTTCTACAGTGCTTTCTTTGTGGAGAACAGAATATCGATATGCACTGAGTTTATGGATGGTAAGTCTCATCTGTTTTGACATTTGTGAGGCATCTGGGAGGCAACAATTACAAAAGAAAGCATCACTCACAAATGTTTTTAATGTAGGTGGCTCTCTGGATGTCTATTGGAGAATCCCAGAGCATGTCTTGGGCAGAATTGCTGTTGCGGTAAGTCCTCTTCAAGTCATGAAACTGTTATCGAATAAGTTTATAAGGGAATTTTGAAATCTTGGATTTTAGAGTTTTCGGCATATTCAAGAATCTGTTACAGCTCAGACAAGTGTGTATGTGTGCTTTGTCTTTGTAACATTTTATTAGTGCTGAATTGTCATTGCTCTCAGTTTTGACCCTCATTACCCTCTCCCTCACACTTTCTCACAATAATCAAAGATATGCCACTGTTCAGATAATTTACAGCTCAATCCTCTACAGACATAGCTCTCATACCCTTTTGAGTCTCTTCTGAGTTTGTTTTCAATGAGTTTGGCTGCGTGTGTGTCTATAGGTGGTAAAAGGATTAACATACCTCTGGAGCCTGAAGATTTTACACAGAGGTGAGAAAACTACTGTTATATAACTTGTAAAATGTGTAAAAATACTGATAATATCCAAATGTTGGATATTGACCTTGATAAATGAACTAGTTAACTATTAATGAAAGGATTGTTCATTTGTACTTATTGCATAAGTTATTTGTTAAATTTGCCTATTAAAATGTGCAATAAAATAAAAGTTGAACTCTCCTTACACTCCAGAAGTTCAGTAATCTAGTGAAATCTATAATATTAGATGCTGACATATATAATTTTATCTCACTGTGTAAATGTATTGTTTCTCTGTGCAGATGTGAAACCCTCCAACATGCTGGTAAACACGCGGGGTCAGATTAAACTGTGTGACTTTGGAGTCAGCACACAGGTACACGTTAATTTGTATCCTGTAACTATTTGTGTGCATGTTTGTTTGCCTACATGAATGCATATACTCACACAAGTGCTTCTCATGTGTATGTTGTGAGCAGAGTCAGCTCAGATCAACCATTGTCCCATCAGTCTCAATGTCTCTGTTCTCTTCTCCATCTTATTCCTCTAGGGACTTTTTGGCTTTGCTCCCTAACCCCCAGATACCCCTCTAGATTGCTCCTCTCCTCTCACTTCCAGCTCTTTGTAATTACCACATTGACCAGATATTCAGTATGTGTGACTGACGGCGTGTGCGTGCGTGTGGCTGGAGACAATAGCTCAGACTGAGAAAGTCAGCATCAGTCTCTCCACCTCTAATACACTCAGGAGTCCAACAATGGGACCCAATCACTCCAAACGGCCCTCTTTTAATTAATATTCATACCAATGTTCCCCGAAGAGATTCAAGCTGAGGCTGACCCCTGGATGAGGTGCTTGTGTGTGTGTGTGTGTGTGTGTGTGTGTGTTCTCCTCTGTGTCCGTCCAGACCATGACACTGTATAGTAAACCTATGTCTCTCTTATTCACTTACACACACGCGCACACAGACGCACGTCAGGCCACGGGGGAACGCTCTCATTATGTTTGTCCTGTCATTGCTGACATGTGCCATTGTGCCCGGATCTCACTGTCTCTCCCCTGTGATAGTACAGACTAAAATTAAACCAGGCTGGCATTTCAATAACACTCCACAATAACACACTCTTTTCAGCAGATTTAAATCAGTTCCTCATACTCTGTCCTTTAGCTTATGGAAGAGAGCTCAGGTCACCTGCTGTCACATCTGTACTGAATTTCAATGTTTAAACGGAGATAACTGTGCTGCCTCTATCAGAGGACTGAATATGATGGCTTCTCTATATTATACTTGACTGTGTACATACAGAGGGGTAATGTTTCACCTTTGAGGTTGAGGTGTGATGGTAGTAGATATCCAGTACTGTCACTGCATAATATCTACATCAGTTATTAGCATAGGCAAGAGGAATCTATTTGTTAGTTGGTTTTGAAGATAGCACTTGATCAAACAGGTTTGATCAGTTGGGTATAGTTAATGCATTCTTTTACAGAATGTATTTATGTACTGTAGGTTAATGTTAATTTCTGTATGTAACATTTACTGTAACATTTTAATTAACATTAACAAACCAAATTCTGTCTGCTTATCCTTTTAGATGATGACTATTACTGTTGTTCATGCTTGTGATAAATCCATAACACTTCATTTAAAAGTAAAATTTGCTGTTTAAAGGGATAGTTCACCCCAAAAATACAGTCATGGCCAAAAATATCGGCACCCTTGTTAAATATGAACAAAGGCAGCTGTGAAAATTAATCTGCATTGTTAATCCTTTTGATCTTTTATTTTAAAAAATTCACAAAAATCTAAACTTTCATTGGAGAATAAGAATTTAAAATGGGGGGGGGGTATCATTATGAAATGAATGTTTTTCTCAAATACACGTTGGACACAATTATCGGCACCCCTAGAAATTCTTATGAGTAAAATATCTCTGAAGTATATTCTCATTCATATTCACAATTTTGAGCACTCCAGGGTGATTATGAACATGAAATTATCCAGCCATGGCTTCCTGTTTCACAGAAATATAAATAGGAGGGAAAACAAAGCCAAAATTCCCTTAATCATCCATCACAATGAGAAAAACCAAAGAATATATTTCTGATGTGCAGCAAAAGATAATTGAGCTTCACAAATTAGTGAAGTGGCTTTAAGAAAAGAGCTAGAGCAGTGAAAATTCCCTTTTCCACCATCAGGGCAATAATAAAAAATTTCCAATCAACATAAAATGTTATGAAACTGCTGGAAGAGGACGTGTGTCTATATCGTCCTAATGCCCGATGAGAAGGAGAGTTTGAGTGGCTAAAGACTCTCCAAGGTCCACAGCTGGAGAATTGCAGAAAATAGTTGAGTCTCGGGGTCAGAAATCCTTAAATAAATGGTCAAACAGCACCTACATCACATGTTGTTTGGCAGGGTTTCAAGAAAAATTCTCCTAGCTCATCCAAAAACAAACTTCAGCATATTCAGTTATCAGCCACGACTGGAACTTCAAATGGGACTGGCTTCTATGGTCAGATGAAACCATTTATTTCATAATGATATTTCCCCCCATTTTATTTTCTTATTATCCAATGAAAGATTAGATTTTTGTGGATTTTTCAAATAAAAGATCAAAAGGATTAACAATGCAGATTCATTTTCACAGCCGTCTTGATCATATTTACCAAGGGTGCCGATATTTTTGGCCATGACTGTAGGTCTGTCAAGATTTACTCTCCCTGACATTATTCCAAACACGCATGAGTTACTATTTTCTGTAAAACAACAAAAATAATCTTTAGAAGAATCTTGGCAACTAAACATTACCATTGAAAATATCTTCTTTCTTTTTTATTTTTTCGGGAGTGAGCTTGCTCCGAACTGAAGAGATTGACAGCTTCAGTGATTATAAAGGGAGCACTCTTTGCTTGTTATCTGTATGATCCATTAAAGTAAGAATTAAAGTCCTATTTTTCATGCTGCACAGAATGCCAAGTTTTGAGTTACATCCACATTTAAATGCATGGTTGAATCCTAAATTCTCATGATTGACAGTGGTAACTCAAAATAGATCTGTGAAGGCCACACTAATGTATCATTTACAAATAATTATTAATTTTTAAAAATGTTTCTCCTGCTTGCTTCCACAGTTGGTCAACTCCATTGCTAAAACGTACGTTGGAACCAATGCATACATGGCGGTAAGCTGCATTCATGCCTGTAATAGTTTTTCTATTCAGAGGCTTTAATGTTATTTTACCTGAATATAGAATGCATAGGTCATACATATTTGGTTATAAAGGCTGTCAGTCAAGTATGTGCCTGTAATGAAGTACGATTTCTAAAGTATGATTTGATTTACTATACTTTTGTCATTTAGCAGACACTTTTGTCCAAAGCGACTTACACTCATGATTTACACTCATGCACACACACACAGAACTTTTACACAACAGAGCTTTTAAATAGCTCACGCAGGAATCAGGAATGAATGTTTGTTTGGCCTTCAGTGCAACAATTCTACACTAAGTACAATTCATATGTACACTGCATTGTAATGATTCTTCATGTGTCTTTGTGTCTTTGCCTCTATAGCCAGAACGGATATCAGGGGAACAGTATGGTATTCACTCAGACGTGTGGAGCGTAGGAATCTCTTTCATGGAGGTAAAACAGCCATATAATAATTTCTAATAAACACCCATGTATACACACAGCCCAGCGTTTGTAGTTCGGGTGGACTGGTGTCAGTGTTTCTGCTGAGTGCAGTCGATAGTCCCTGCAGGCAGCCTGTCCAAACAGATGTTGGCCTACAGCTATGCATGGATCACACTCAAGATCTCCCACTGACTGCTACACACACACCCACACAGACACACAGACTCTACTCTGCTATCGTTTTGGACCCTCTCCCTTCAAATTCCCATGTGAGCATAAAGTAAGGAATGAGATTTTGTGTGCATGCATGTAGTTTCTGTATACAAAAATGGGATTATTAAATGGGGAAGAAATAATATCAAGGAATACAAAATGTGTGTGTAGTAAAACATTAAAGAAAAGGAGTGTGTGTGTGTGTGTGTATGTAAGAGTGAAAGATTTGGAGTCAGTGTGGCAAAACGCTATCAATCACTCAGCCAGCAGAACGTCCAGTAATTAGAGTGCTGTGTTCTCTGTTCCAGAAGTGTGTGTGTATTCCTGAGAAGAGAGGTGTATGAGTATAGTGAATTGTTTTTTGTAATAGGTGTTTTTCTAAGCAGAAACCAGCAGCAAGAACTGTACGTATGAGTGGATTACATTTTAATATGGTGGTTTGACTCGTGTACTGAAAGTGCCTTGCTGGTAGTTCTCATTGGCTTTATTGATTCCCATTTTGGAATTGTCAGCGCTTCTCATTGGCTGTGATGAATTGTTATTGTGTCCCTCCACTCAATCCTTTGATTGTATTTATCAATACTGTTAGATATTATCAGTGAGACGTTTAGGGAGGGAAATATCAAGGGCCATATGGATTGACATTATCATGAGTTGATGAACAGTATATTGATTTGATTATGATTTAGTATTGACCTTCGCATGTTGTTAGGGATGTGATCGATTCGGCTCGGCTGCTGGAATGTTTAAGCAGTTTGGGTGACTGAATTACCTCTATGTTCTGTTGGCAGATTTCTTAACTAATGAACTGAACTCACCAACTGAACTGAGATGGGTATGTTAGATTTAATAAATGAATGCACTGTGGTTTGATTTTAATTAATTTCCTAAATGCAACTGGAATGTAATTAAGGGTTGAAAATAGTTTTATTTTTAGTTTGACTTTTGCTTCTGGGTTTGCTGCATTTTCCACATCTGTTCTTTATTCCAACATGTGCTGTGGACTTCACAGAATAACACCTGCTGAAGCACATACACCTGCTGTGATGCTGGGATGTAGGCAGGATTATAAATAACTGCTCCTTGAACCCTTGTGAAAAAGAAGTGCACTTACTGTATTGTATTGAATGTGCACTCTGTACTTTTTTGAAAATATGGGAAACAATTTTAATTAAATAAATGGGCATTTGAGAGTGTTTTAATAATCTTTCGTCATGCTTTAAAGAAGTACACTTATTCTGAAGTGTTGAATAACATACTAAAGCATATACAGGTACATCTCAAAAAATTAGAATATGGTGAAAAAGTTAATTTTTTCTTGTAACTTATTTCAAAAAGTGAAACTTTCATATATTTTAGATTAATTACATGTAAAGTAAAACATTTAAAAAGTTTTTTTGTTTTAATTTTGATGATTAGAGCTTACAGCTCATGAAAGTCAAAAATTCGTATCTCAAAATATTAGAATATTTACATTTGAACTTCATTAAATGACCATCCCTACAGTATAAATTCCGGGTATCTCTTGTTCTTTGAAACCACAATAATGGGGAAGACTGCTGACTTGGCACCGGTCCAAAAGACAATCGTTAACACCCTCCACAAAGAGTGCAAGTCACAGAGGGTCATTACATCAGAAGCATCTTACCTGGGCTGTGGAGAAAAAGAACTGGACTGTTGCTCAGTGGTCCAAAGTCCTCTTTTCAGATGAAAGTACATTTTGCATTTCATTTGGAAATCAAGGTCCCAGAGTCTGGAAGAAGAGTCGAGAGGCACAGAATCCATGTTGCTTGAAGTCCAGTTTGAAGTTTCCAGTCAGTGATGATTTGGGCTGCCATGTCATCTGCTGGTGTTGGTCCACTGTGTTTTCTGAAGTCCACAGTCAACGCAGCCATCTACCAGGAAATTTTAGAGCACTTCATGCTTGCTTCTGCTGACAAACTTTATGGAGATGCTGGTTTCATTTTCCAGCAGGAATTGGCACCTGCCCACACTGCCAAAGGTACCAAAAGCTGGTTCAATAACCATGGTGTTACTGTGCTTGATTGGCCAGCAAACTCGCCTGACCTGAACCCCATAGAGAATCTATGGTGTATTGTCAAGAGGAAGATGAGAGACACCAGACCCAACAATGCAGATGACCTGAAGGCCGCTATCAAAGCAACCTGGGCTTCCATTACACCTGAGCAGTGCCACAAACTGATTGCCTCCATGCCACGCCTCATTGATGCAGTAATTCATGCAAAAGGAGGCCCTACCATGTATTGAGTGCATAGAAATGAACATACTTTTCAGAAGCCTGACATTTGTTTAAAATATCCTTTTTTTTTTATTGATCTTATGTAATATTCAAATTTTCTGAGACACTGCATTTTGGGTTTTCATTATCTGTAAGCCATAATCATAAAATTTTCAAGAGATAAAGGATAGAAATATTTCACTCTGTGTAATGAATCTATATAATATAAGGGTTGCACTTTCTGAAATGAGTGACAAAAAATATTGACCTTTGTCACGATATTCAAATTGTTTGAGATGTACCTGTATAAAGTACTTGACTATAGATAGTACAGACATGCATAATTTCAAAAGAAATGGCATTGAAGTTGTTATTTTTTTCAGTTAACATAAATGATTGTTAGTACATTCGTCAATACACATTAACCACATCTTAAATTATGAAATAACTGAAAAAAACCTGCTTAATTCCCACTTAAAGGGAAAGGGAAGTGGTGTGTGGCCAAGTATGGTGACCCATACTCGGAATTTGTGCTCTGCATTTAACCCATCCAAGTGTACACACAGTAGTGAACATACACCCGGAGCAGTGGGCAGCCAATGCTGCGGCGCCCGGGGAGCAGTTGGGGGTTCGGTGCCTTGCTCAAGGGTCTCACCTCAGTCGTGGTATTGAGGGTGGAGAGAGTGCTGGTTATTCACTCCCCCCACCTACAATCCCTGCCGGACCTGAGACTCGAACCCACGACCTTCGGGTTACAAGTCCGACTCTCTATACATTAGGCCACGACTGCCTAAGTGGGTTAAAAAAAACACTTCAACAAAGTGCACTTAATGTACGTTTATTATAAACTATATATACATTCTCATTTAATTGCAATTAATATGCAATTAAATGCGCTAAAACATGAGTGTAATGTATTATTAAGGAATTAATTTTAGTATGTTCATGTTTTGGTAAAAGCTCACGTGCTTATGCAGGTGTGTGTGGGTGTGATTATTCATCTGTGCTTCATTATAACTTAACTTTCCCTCTGTTATTTCATTGGCAGTTGGCGCTGGGCTCTTTTCCATATCCACAGGTGAGTCTACTACATCAAATCAGATAGCATTTTAACCAGTTTAACTTTCAGCTCTTGAATACTCTACATTTCTACGCCCTAGAGGCCACTTCCTCTTGAACTTAATGTATGGGCAGTAATTAACTGGCTGTTCATCCCACAACTGCTCATCCAATCCATGTTTACTCAGATTACATGACATTATGTACAGTCCTGCAGACCCGCTCCGTTCCTCAATCCCAACCACTCTGTAATCAGATTTCATTCAAGGATTTAGCAAGATTATCCCATTTTAGGGTTCCCAGTTTAAGAACCACATGGTGCCCAATGCACAAAGCATGTCACTTTATGGTGCCTGTTCCATGACATGGTGTAGATGTTTAGTATACTTAGTTGTACATGTTTAATTAGATTGTCAAAAATTGTGGGACAAGTATAGCCTTACTTTCAAAATTACATACATTTTTGAATACCAGCCTAAGGAAAATGTTATATCAATTATAAATAGCAGACTGAGGCTGATACACGGGGCACTTTTTGAGCAATGTTTGCCATCAATGGGCAACCAGGTGAGAAACAGGGCCCATGACCAATCTAAAATATCCAGATAGAAATTTGTTACCCATTCTCAATGGGAAATTGCCTAAGGAACATTGCTCAAAAGTTGCCCGGCAAAATTGCTCAAAGTTGCCCCGTGTATCATCAGCCTGAGTTTCTTATTCTTCTCTAGTTCTTTGGAAACTCCCTTTTCTAAATCAATTTATACATAACACTTTACACAATTGTTTAATTTATTGACGTTGACATCGATAGACATTATTACAGTAATGAATGACTTATCATGAGTAATACTTTTACAAAAACAATCTAGATTAATGTTAATGCAAATTGATTGAAAGTGACATAAGACATTTATAATGTTAATAAAATATTTTTATTTCTATTTCAAATAAATGTAGTTATTTCTATTCATCAAATAATTCTGAAACATTTGTATCGTAATTTCCACAAAAATTAAGCAGCACAACTGTTAATGATTTTTGAGTACTAAAAACTGGAGTAATATCTGCTGACAAATAAGATATGCCACAAACATTTAGTGTATATCACAGAAATGCACTACATTTTCAAATAGAAGCTGTTTTTAGTGTAATACAGCCTTGTTAAGCATGAGGGACTTCAAAAACATTTTTAAAAAATCTTACAGACCCCAAACTTTTGGACAGTTGTGTATTTTCAGCCCTGTGTATATACTGTATACCCAAATCTGATTCAATGCCCTAGTTTTCTTTAATCAGACTCTGCTTTTTAAAGTTCTGCATGTAAGAGTGCAGTGAGTTTAATGAGGGAAATGTTGACTAATGCTCAATAAATTACTCCCAGCATGCCTGTTGGGTTAATTAGCATATTAAAACAAAGCAGCCACTCAGGGCATGCAGAGGAAATCAGAAAGGAACATTTTGAGGCTGCTTCTTGAGCCAAAGCCTTGAGCATCGAACGGTCACGGAGACTGGGCTTGGCACTGGTGTGTGTTTGTACTTTAGCTCACACATCACTTGATACGAAGCTTTTGTGCACAACGGTGAAAGTTACAAAATTGACATGCAATGCGTGAAATTGGAAGGATATTATGAGGAGTGCTTTGATTAATCAATTCTAAATTCTGATCCATTTTTAGCATAAATATTTCTAACATAGAAGAGACGGACATATAGGATGAACAAAACTGTGTGAGATGAACATTAGACATTAGAACATGAGGAGGCTAGAGGCCAGGGTGGTTTCTGCATACGAGTGCATTTGTGTGTGTGCATTATCCCGTGGCCTGGAGGCTTGTCTCATTTGAAATTGTTTTCCTCTGCTCTCCAGCATTATCTATTAACAGGGCCATTATCATGTTAATCCACAGAGTATTATTATATAAACTAATGTATTCACATGTACACACAAACACTTCCTCAGACACACAGTGTCTGGAACCGTGATTGGATCTGTTGTTAAATATTGTACAGCATTTCTCTTCCTCACAGGACTGCAGAACTAAATTAGATTAAAAAAATAATAATAATTTTATGTTGGCCTGTATCTAACCCTTCAAAACAAAAACAAAAATCCTCTTTAACAGTGACATGGGAATGTGTGAAATCCATTCAGGTTCTTCTCATCATGCAGTATATCATTATCAGATAAAGCAATAGCAATTGAAACCAATGCATGGCAAAACTTTTGTTCTTGGCCCGTAGAGCCAGAGGCATTATACTGAAGCATTTCATGTATACACACCCCATTAATTTATTACTTCCTCCTTTAATCTTCCTTACTCTCCCTTTCCCTGTTCCTGCATTTCTGAATTCGTATGGAATGGAAATAGAGAGAGAGAGAGAGAGAGAGAGAGAAAGGCATGAAGGAGAAAGAGGGAGGGGGTTAGTCAGTAAGAAAGAGAGGGAGAGCTAAACCTCCCATTGCTAGAGCGTTTTTGCTCTTGATGTTAATTTTCACAGCTCCATATGGTACTGCAGACTCTTCACCTGCAGGCATCACACACACACGCATGCACACACCACCCAGCCAGCACACACGCTACCTCGGGCCTGGCCTGTCACTCACATCAGCCCAGGCATCTGTCTGTTTTTTCTTTCACACACACACGCACACGTGCTCAAAGAGTCATTGTCCATTGTGCTCTGAGATCTTGAGAGATGCCGCTGTATTTCTGCATCGACTTCTAATGCCCTGCCCCCGCTCCATTCACACTCAGATCCACAAATATGCTGCCGTTTCGTGTGTGTGTGTTTTCTATGTGTTATCTTGTCATTGATTATAAAAGGCTCTTTAATTTCATCTCACCCCATGTTGGGATTAATTTGCATTCTTTGTCAGGAGTTAATGGCGTCTCCCGATGGCTCGCTCGGAAAATCTTTGAAGACTGCAGACTGGCTGGCGTGTGTATACAGCCTCCAGCGCTTTTCCTCCTGATTGATTTGTTGTTGCCTCTTCTGTTTTCCGGCTGTTTTGGTTTCAGCTCATTTTAAGCCTCGTATTCATCTGAATATACTGTATGATTTTGCTCTCCCAGAGCTTTAATGCTATATATATTTTTTTTTTTTGCTATATTTTATGCTATATTTAAGCAATATCACCCTAGCAAGAGTGTTGTTGCTATTTAGGCCGCAGGTAATCACAGCCTTGGTAGTATCTTGAACAGCACAGTTTTGAGTGTGAAATTACTTTTATACAACAGTTATGTAAACAAGAAGTTAATATAGAGTAACTTGCAGTTCAGAGAAAATTTGGGCAAAGCGTTGTGTAATCATTTCGCACCAGCTCCACTCTAGGTTTTTCCATTCTTCTCACACACTCACTGGTGAAACCCCTCTGAGTGATCCTAGAGTCAAAGAAAACATTGGCTGCTCTTTTTCCCAGTAAAATCACTCTTCTTCAACTCTGCCCTGCTCACATACATTGGTCTGAAACAGCACAAACACAGACAGCTGGAGTGTTACAAACAGAAAAAAAAAAAAATGATGCAGGAATTACTCAGTTTTTATTTAGAAATGGTAAATTTCACAAATAATAAGCATGAGATTTTGAAGCAGAAAGACTAAAAGAGTATTTTCTTAACTTTGTTATATAATCTTTGTTTTTTAAATCTTTGAAACTGTACTTTTTTAAAGGATTTAAGGAAAAATATAATATTTTTACAGTGCAAGAACAGAACAGCATTGTTTTGCATTTAGTTTATGTATAGGAACTTGCTTAAATGGTAGCACTAGCTGAGGTGATGTGTTTAAAATGTTGATTGTTCAGTGGAGATCAGTGTTCAATGGAAAATGGCGCATACAACAAATATTTATGCTTTTAATTGTCCTGTAATTGCCGTGCTTTGCAGTTTTAGCCAATGCTGTGTTTAGTTCCTACATTATAGGTCCAGCGTCTCCAGGTATTTAAAGAGAGCTGGGCCATGTTTAATTGAGAAAGAAAATCAATGACTAGCGTTGTATGTCATCAAAGCAGTCTCACACTGTTAGCTGTTAGTTGAAACTATAAGTTCCAGGCAGGAGGTTTAAGCCAGACTGCACAAGCAGAGTGTTGCCCTGAAAGTAACATTTTAATTCAAACAAAAATCTGTGAAAAAGTTCTCAGTCTAGCTCTAAACCTTCTGTTAGTTGATTGCTTACATCCAGCAAGAGGGAACTACAAAGCAGAAAAGTACAGAATTAAAAAAAAAAATGTTTTTTACCTTTAACTCGGACGCCCCTTTCCAACCAAAATGCTATGTATTTTATTATCACATGATTATGAATGTTAAACAATTCCTCTGAAACAAGTTATATTACTTTCAAAAGATAAGCCCAATATTTTTTATCTCCAGACTGCGTTTTGAGAAGTTTATCATGATTATACTTTTAGAGTCAAACATATAAACCTGGAGGTAAATAAAATCCAGGAGATATGAAATTAATGGAAAAAATGCTTGGTGAAGCTTATCCTAATTGAGGATCAGATTTTTAGCAGCTGTGTTTTCATTATGTAAACGATGTTAACACATCATGCCCATATCTTGCCATCAGGGTTTTCCTATTCTTCCCCCAGTGATCATAAACATGTCTTGGTGCAACGCTTGTGATTGTAACATGCTAATTGCATGTTTTTGTTCTCGCTTACTCACTCTCACCTAAATCCCTTTTTTTTCCTTGTAGATTCAAAAGAACCAGGGCTCTTTAATGGTAAGTGTTTTTCATGTATTTTCAGAGATGTAGGCGGCTCCTCTCACAACCCCTTGCAGTTTTCTCCTCACCTCGCATGGTTGCCTCCCTCTGAAGTTAATACCAGACAATAATACGCTCTCTCTTAACAGCCTGTATTCAGATTAGGTGCCATTAGAAATAAGAAAACATTACAGATCAAATGGCTTTTCCCGAGTCAGAGTGCATTTGATTAAGCTGTATTGCTACCTGTTTTATTGCATTCATGATTTTATTTCCTTTGCACTGTAAGGACATTGTATGGGGTCTAATCTCTTTTTCTTCTACCCCCCTCTATCACAGCCTCTTCAGTTATTGCAGTGCATTGTTGATGAGGTGAGTCTGTGTCCCATGTACGAAACCATCCCTAATGGGGTGGAAAGCTGATATTTTGTTTCCTAATGAAGCGAGGTGCATTATCAGCTCTGCTCAGGGTTTGAGCTCTGAAGAGCTGGAGCTGTCGAGAGCTCGGACGTGCTGATGACAAGGTCTTGAACGGAACGATTGCCTTAACTCTGGATTTGGAAATTCAGCTAAACTTGAAACTACATTGAGGAGGGTTGGGCAGAAAATTGTAGTTGTTTCAGGCAAACAGTAAAATAATCACAGTTTAACAAATAAATGACACAAATTTCTTATATTCTCTTATACGCACAAACTAATTTAAAGCTCAACGGTTTTTAAATAACTAAATTTAACACAGTTTTTTATTTATTTTCTGTATTTCTTTCTCTCTCATTCTATTTCTCTCTTGTGCATGTGTAAACAAGCACACACACACTCATTTTGCTGGTTTAATGTAGCATGACAGGGCTCTGGACAACTGATGGACCACAGAGTTGTTGCATTAACCTTGACATCCGTTAGGCGCTAAAATACACCCAGCTAAACCCTGACACATTTTCCCACCCTTATCTCTCTGAAGAGTTGGGTCAGGGTCAGTTAAACACAGATATTCCTTGAAATAGATACAGCTCTTGTGTTAAACTCACTTCTCTGATATACGCACCTTTCTGGTATACCTCTGGTGTGTCTATAGAGTCGTGTGCAGTATTTCACCCAGTCAGATTAGTGATTTTTCAGATTTTACTGGCCCTGTGGTATTTGTTTGCAGTGCATGTATGAACGTACAGTATATGCCCACCAAAGCTGCATTTATTTGATCAAATACAGTAAAAACAGTAAGAATATGAAATATATTTATTACATTGTAAAATTACTGTTTTCTATGTTGATATATTTTGAAATGTAATTTATTCATGTGATGGCAAAACTGAATTTTCAGCAGCCATTACTCCAGTCTTCAGTGCCAAATGCCAGAGCCATCAGAAATAATTTAGCCAAATATTTCTTATTATTTTCAATGTTGAAAATGGTTATAAGAACACCAGCAAATTAGCATATTAGAGTCATTTTTGAAGGATAATTTAGATTGGACTATGAAGATTTACTATTTCAGTTTTACCATGACGTTTTTTACACACACACACACACACACACAATGCATTTTTTAAGACGTTATGTCAGGTTCCCAATAGTTGAAATTATTATTAAAATGTATCTCAAGAATCTCAGTTTCTTTCCTATTTTGTTATGTAGAGCAGCTTTACACATTCACCCCTGGACCACAGGGCCAACCATATTTTTTTTTTTCTAGTTAATAGTAAAATGACATGGTTACTCAAACATCTGCTAAAACTATTGGATCTGAATGGCTGTACCTTAGCAAACCTCAGCAGGTTTGTTCCTTAAATTAGCAAATCTGAAGAGTTACGAGAGGTCATCTTGTACCATTCTCAACTCTCAAACAATCCCCAAATTTGCATCAGTCTTCTCAGCAGTTAGTTAAAGCCCGTAGGCCACGGTAACTCTGACATTTAAATGTGATTTCCACCACTATGTGAGTAATTAATAAGTACTTGTGTTAATTGTGTGTGTGGGGGGAGCCTCTCCCTTCTCTTCTCTGCTTGAGCTACTCACTGACACATGCTAATAACAGAACGCCACAGAGAGATGAAGGAGAGAGAAGCATAAACACACATTAAACATACCCAACGTGTCCTTTCTTCTATAGATTGCTGCACGTAATTAATAATTAAACGGCCGCTCGTGTAATGAGTTGACCCGCTTGAACTGTTCATTACTCATCTGGCAGAGGTATCACTCAAACTATTTTCTACCGTGCCCTTCGCTCCGTCTCCCCCAGGCCAAAGAGTGTGCCGCCACGCCGCTGCCGACTGCATTCAGCTGACCAAGGCCTTATTACTCACTGCCACTGATTTACAACCTTCGGAGAGAGACAGTGAGAGAGAGCTTGAGACGGTGTTGTGGGTACTCCCCAGGACCTACTTTAAAGAGTAATCTAGTGCACAGACCGAGAAAGAGGCAGAGTCAATGTGATGGACTGAAAGAGCAGGAGAAAAGAGAACATTTAGAAACTATACCTGAGAGAATATGAGAAACAGGCAGAATAAAGATATCTGCTCAAGAAGGACATCAAGACCAGTCAATTAGAAAAATGGGAAAGATTATTCTGTGATGTGAATGTACGATCTGAGACCCATTAAATGTGAGTTTATCAGTAATGTTGAAAAGTCACTAGAAGGAAGAAAAAAGTGTCACGAATCATATGGGACAATTTCAGGAAGGTCACGGGTAGTTGATCTAATAATCTGACCACTTTGACTTCAAGGGGATGCTGGTAATGATAGTCTGGCTGTCTGTCTAAAACTCAAGAACCCCACATTTTTCTCCATTGCATTATGCTCTATAGTGATTTATTTGTTGTCTGCTCACTCGACAGCAGCTCTAAACGTTCACCTCTGGGCCACCAGGACATCCTTAGTGTTTTTTCTAGTAAAACCAAAATCTCATTTAAGTGACTGTACCTCAGCAAACCTCAAATTATTCATTTTCTAAATTAGCAGATCTAAGAGTCTGTTCACAAAGAATGCATTTATTCCATTCTACTGCACTACTCCCAGTGTTTTTCTGTAAACGTGCTAGATGGACATGTTTGACTGTTGCATTTACATCTCGTGTCATATCATCCTGTCGTCAACCTGTGAGATCGCCGATACATGATATTATCATGCTAATTTATTTAATTAATTCCTTCCTTAGTTTTATAGCCGGAGAATGAACCAACTTCAGGGTATGGCTAAAAGCAGCCTAATGTTAGTGTGATCTACACATTTGATCTTAGTCAAGTAGCATATGGATGTCATGTCGTAAAATATTTTTGTGAGACTGAATTTGTATTTAACAATTAAAACATAAGAACATTGTAAGTTATTAATTATACTGCTCACATTTCGCGCGTGCACACTCAATAAAAAAACGCCGGTGTTTCAGCGATGACTCATCTGAATGCCTCGGATTGGCCGTTGCATTCATATGCTCAACAGAATCAAGTGTAATTGGTTATAACACGCAACACTGTGCTAAGCGCTAATATTAATTAGATAATACTAGCCTAATAATAATAATAATCGTGTTTATATCTTCAAAGGCATCAGCCACAGGCTATATCTCTGGCTAATGTCGATACACGTTACTATCGTCTATCGGTACAACCCTAGTTCAACTTTTATAAAACTCGTCTCAAGACTTTGCATTTTTTCCCCATTCCACTATACCTGCATCTTACATTTTTAAAAGCAAAAACGTGTGAATGGCCCCTATAAGGAGGTTCGAGAGTTCATCTTTTACATCACTCTACACTCAAACAATCCCCAAATTTGCATCAGTCTCCTTAGTACTTTGTTTAAACCTGTAGTAGGCCATGGTGAGCTTACCATCGGTAATGACGAACATGAACTTGCCATTGGAAATTATGAAAAGCCACTAAAAAACTAAAAGTGTCATAAAGTATATGGGAGAAATTCAGGAAGTTCACAGGTCGTTAATTTAATAATCTGACCACTTGGACTTCGAGAGGATGTCGGTAATGACAGTCTTGTTTGAAGGGCATTGTGTGTGAATATAGATGGCTGGTTTCCATGGTGACCCTGGTATAAATAATCAGCCGCAAGGCCTCACAGGTCTCATGGGAAGGGTGAATAAACAGCTAAATGAGGTGTAGCACGAAAGGTTTTTTTTGTCCTCTTGTTTACTCTTTTATTTCTCTCCAAATAACTCAATGAGGTCCAGCTCTACTTGGTGTCTAATAGTTGTTGCTAGTGCACTTCTTTATAGCAGACTGTCTTTTTTTCAGAACAGCACACTTGTCCATCTGCATGGCGGCCCGTCTTTAATTGTCCCTCTCTGGTCGTGCATTGAAACAACCCTGATGCTTCTAATAGGACTCAGGCTTAAATTCACCTCTGTAATTACTGATCTAATTTTGCCTGATAATTGCTGCTGGGCAATTACATGTATATTTACTGCTGGTATTGTGGAGGAAGATGGGCCTTGGTCTGGCTCTGTTTGTAGTGTTGGATAATGGCAGCAAGCTGCATAATATAACCGTGCTTTCATCATCATCCTCATCATGCAGCCGCCACATCAAAGACCCCCAAATTAAGGTGTTTGTGCGTCCTCAAGTGTACATGAATCTGTTTGTGTATGTGTGTATTGCTGTGTGCGTCTCGATGTATTTACATGTGGGTTATGAGTGTTGCTCTGAATTTGTGTTTTTGGTCCAGACTTGTACTGTGGCTTCCAGGCTGTGAGTCTTGGCTGTGTAATGATGTATAGCTGCACTAGTGCACCTCTGGCTATGTTCATTTGAATAGGTGTGTTTCAAACTCTCTAGATCACAGAAAATCAGGGCTTAATACAAAAAAATAAATAAAAAATGATTAGGGAAACTTATAAAAAGAAACATGTAGGAGACAAATGCCTTTTTAGTTGACAAATTACAGATTTTCTCAGACACTGACCGCTATGAAGGGATGCTTTTAGTGCATTATATAGACCACACATTGATTATATAAATATGTTTTTCTAGTTGAATTTAGTATAAATTAGTTCCAGTTTTGTGCCATTTAAGTATAATTCTGTTTTAAGGAATATTTCTGTCTGTTTGAGGAAATGTTGATTGTAGTTTAAAGTTGATTCAACTTGACAGTTGAAAAACTCGTATGTTAAAAAATAACCTATGATATTTTTTGTAAAATATTTGAATATTTTTTTTTTTAGAATACCAAATGTTGAAATGATATTTATATTTAATTACATTTTGTTGTACATGAATAAGCTAAAAATGTACGTCTCAAAATATACATCCCACTAACAAGTTTTCATTTTGAATCATTTCTTTTTGAAAAATGTAACTGAAATTACTTCAGGAAGGAGTGAATGTGATTCAAACCACTTAAGCCCGGCTCACACTGTGCGATTTTGGCCACGATTTGTTCGTCTGAGACACATTTTGAAAATCCTAAAAGATTCCTATAATCCTAGGCTAAAATCGGTTGTCTAGATCGCTGGTTTGACATGTTCACCGACAGCCGATTAATGGCCGTTGCGATAATTTTTTTCCTCCGATTAAACTCTGGCAGTGTCAGAAGATTTCAGACACTTTCCTGCAGTGTGACATCTCCTACGACGATCGTCAAACCAAGAACCAATAGGAGCCCTGAACTTGATGACGCAATTAGCGCGACAACGTCAAACCATTCATTATTTGTAAAAAACAATATAAGTACAAAGTAAAGTTTACTTAAAGTTTATTTATTAAGGGGCAGGATGTTTAAACTCGAATAACAAAATTACCTCAAGTTCGCTCTGTAGAACTGGAAGTCCATAAAGTCCTCTTTTGCCCAGCCATGACTTGCTCCACACACGTCGTCTTTTTCGGGGGTTTTTTTTAACATCAAGGCATGTAATTAATAAAACTAACGCTACACGTTGCTGTTGTTTGCTAGCTGCCATTATAGCGAGAGAACGCGGGTCACGTATTGATGACGTAAAACTCCGGACAAGTCTTCTTGAGTACGCCCGTTTTTGTCGCGTCTTGACTGTTGTACAGTCTGACATTTAAGACAACTGAGATCCTACAGTCTGACATGGGGATCATGTTCGTACAGTGTGACAAGCAACAATCGCAAAAGACTATTAAAAATCGCACAGTGTGAGCCCGGCTTAACTCTTGACTGAGTTTGAGACAGTTTTGTGAATGAGACTTAAAAAGATTGTTTATAAGAGTTATTCAGGCAGGCATCACTTCTAATGCACACATATTTCTAGACTGTTTCCAATAACAGCTCGATTTTTGTTTTTGTCACCTGTGCAACCTTTTTAGTCCCCTCATAACCTCTGTGCCTTTTCAAACTGCAACAAGATTGCTTGTATTGTGCAAAAAATGTTTAATTTAATTCCTACTGGCTGTTAAAGTATTTTCTTCTTCTCTTTGTCCCTCACAAACAGACATTTCTAAAAAGAAAATCTATTCACTTTCCCTTCCAATACATCAGTCCTTCCCAAACACCTTGAATCTCAATTCTGTCTTTAATATCAGGGCTTTTGTGTCTGTGTAACATGTTGATGTCATCAATTCTTTCCACTGAGGTCATATTAATACAAATTATGGTTATGGTTGGAATACAAATAATATTTTCTCTGATACAGGCCACATTTTTTTCATTCCTCTCTAGTCTTAGATAAAATAGGGGCTTCAATTTCCTGAAAGTTATGCTACACTGAATATATATCAGTTTGTTCTCAGAGGTGTCTGAATACATGCATGAAAGCAACAATTACACAATTAGAAATAGATCTGGAATTTGGCTTTCACTTATTCCATTTGGTTTCAATGTGTCTGTCCTTTAGAAGTATCTGATTTAATGTCCTTACCCTGTTAACATTATTTGGAGGTTGAGGTCGCAACAAAATGTTCTTGTCAACTGTATGCCTTCTGCTTTATGAGCCCATGAATGGCTGTCTTGCTCTGAGAGTGTACGCTTTTTGTCTGTTTGTGAGTGTTTGTCCCATTTTCTGTGCATCAGCAATCGTCCACTGTCTAACAAAAGAGGGGTTCAGGTGGTTCCAAAATTTAATATACACGGCTGCTTTTGAATGGCCGCACATAGAATACCTCATTATAGACCGGAACCCTTCTGCAAACTAGTTCATCTTCACACAAAATCTACAAGTTATACACCATCAATTTTATTTATTTATTTTTGGTAAAGTATAAACATTTTGTTGATGTTTTTATTCTATTGTGGATATTTTTGTAAATGATAATTTTGACAATGTGTATATATGTTTATTTTTTTAGGATCCTCCGGTGCTTCCAATTGGTCAGTTCAGTGAGACCTTTGTTCACTTCATTACACAATGGTGAGTGGTTCCAATCCCAACTGAACACCTTCAGTTTTCTTCTCTTCTACCTCTCATAAATAAATAAATCCTTGTAATATTGTAATGAATTTGCATTAATAAGCCACAACACAAACTATAAAAAAACTTTTTTAAAAAATGAATACATTTAGAACATTGAAAAATACTGAAGCTGCCAAATGTTTGAGTGTGCCTTGTATATACTGTCAAAATTATGTAATAAAGTGATCGCTGAAAGTTACTTTTTGCATTTATGCCTAGAAATTATTAGGATTTATTGTTCAAACCCCCACTTTGAAACATAGGGATGTATAAATATGTTTGTGTGTGTTTATATGAACACTGAACTTTCTATTCATCAAAGAATCTTAAAAATATATATATATAATGGTTTCAATACAAATATTAAGCTGCACAACTTGTTTCAACACTGATAAGAAATGTTTCTTGAGCATATCAGTATATTAGAATGATTTCTGAAGAATCATGTGACACTGAAGTCTAGAGTAATGGTTTCTGAAAAATCAGCTTTGCCATCATTGAAATATTCAAATTGAAAAATTATTTAAATAATAGAAATATTTCCCAATATTACGGTTGACTGTATTTTTGATCAAATAATTTCAGCCTTGCCTTTCTTTCAAAAATATTTAAAAAATCATGCCGACTCCAAGTTGTGTAAAACACGTAACATGTTGTGGTCTAATAGGCCTTGTGGTCTAGCCTTTCCTGGGTCTACACACCAGATAGTACAGTAGTTAGTCTAGCTAGCAGTAAATATTTACCCAACATCTGTCCCTGGTTTGCTGACCTTGCTTTCTCAAACACATCCGCACCTAAAATTGCCTTCCACAGGTCATGCCCCGGGAAACCAGAATTCCCCACCAAACTCTTTTGCCTGAGGGCATGGTGGGTGAAGCCAGATGTTTTGGGATTTGTTTAGCAGCTGATGTTTACTTGCAGCACACTTTATTTACACAAACAGGTCACCTGGCTCGCTAGTGCCACCCCTGCCTGGCACTGCTCTTTCAACATCCCCTTCTATTATTAGCTTGCTCTGAGTGTGTGTGTCATTCATCATGATCCAAATGGGCCCCTCTGTAGGCCACTCTGTCCCTATAATCCCTCCCATTTCTTATCTGGGTCAACTTGACTAATTTACTTGCACTTAGGTGTGATCTGTGCCAAGGAGAATTGATAATTACTTACCTCTCCCTTTATCACTTTGAGATGCAGTTATATTAACCTCAACAATGCAATGATAAAGAGGATGTGAAGATAAAGATGCTGTAGAAGATATACTGGATGCATAATCTGCATCTATTAAGAAATATGGGATTTATGAATGTTTGAGTTCATAATACTAAGAAAACTTACTGTAATCTCTGTTAGAAGTTTAAAAGACTTAAAAGATTGTGTATTGACACTAAACTACAAATCAGCTTAGGAACATGTGATGTGACTTGTATGTTAATTATGCTTATTCATTAGTGATCAGACATGTGACCTGCATAGTCACAGTGAAGTAATATTGAGAGAGCCCCAAAAAATGAATTATACGAGCAAAATGAGGGACAATTTGTAAGGTTTACATGCTCTTCAAAGTATTTTCTGACACAGATTCAAGAACCGGAAAGTCCTTGAAAGTAATTGAATGTTCTCTCAGCTGGAAAACCCACAAACTTAGGCCCTGTTTACAACTAGTGAGTTTTCATTTTAAATAAATAAAAATAACAACGATACTCGTCTACACTGGCGTTTTCACTGCATTTCAGAAATGATCTCCATCCACACTACACAACCGAAAACACATGTCATATGACCATTCATGCAGGTGCAACGATGACCATGATGTTGTTGTTTACACGGTCGTCAAGGATACTCAGAGCCATCGTTTTCAATGTTCTCAGTTTTGGTCCGTTTACACTGAAACGCAACCCCAGAATTTCAAACTAAAACGGGGTCTGCAGCATTTTCGAAAGTCTTCGTTTTTGAGAGTCGAAAACGCCAAAGTAGTGTAAACGACAGGCGTAACCGTAGCAAAAGTTATGCGTTTTAAAATGATAACACACTAGTGTAAATGTTGCCTTAGATGTCATTCTAACTTAATTTTGAAGTACATTTGATGTTCCTGACAACCACATTGGCATGACATCTGCAATTCTGGAGTGCTTGTCATATTAATCAGCAGTCTGTGGCCTGAGTAATGTATGTAATATAGACCAGTTTTATTTTAGCATCATTTATATACTATTATAGTTTCTGGTAAGATTTTGAATTAGGTTATAAATATATGTATGTATATATGTTTATATATGTGTGTGTGTGTGTGTGTGTGTGCGCATGTTTGTGGTTTATGAGGACACAAATTTGTATAATGACATGGGTATGACAGAGGTATTACAATATGAAGGTGGTTTATGAGGACACTGCCTATGTCCCCGTAATTCCAAAAGGCTTAAAAACATACTAAATGGTGTTTTTTTGAAAATCTAAAAGTGCACAAAGTCTCCTGTGAGGGCTACGTTTAGGTGTAGGGTTGGTGTAGGGCAATAGCACACACAGTTTGTTCAGTATAAAAACCAGTACGCCTATGGAGAGTCCCCGTGTGTGTGTGTGTGTGTGTATTAGGGGTGGCACGGTACACAGATGTCACGGTTCGGTACATACCTCGGTTTGGGGGTTTCGATTTCGGTACAACAGGAAAAAACTAAAAATCTACTATGCTCAGTTTCTTTTCATTTATTTTGAACAGACAGTAGTGCAAATTACAATTTTTCCACCTAGATGTGAAAATACTAAATATTATTACATGTTATATACAGTGCCCTCCAAAGGTATTGGAACAGTAAATACAAATATCCATTACTTCTGTATTCTGAATCTTGCATTCGATGATAACACACACAAACCAGGATGAAGACGAGGGAGCTGACTGAGAGAAAAGCAAGTGATTTGGATGCTAAAAGAAAAGAAGTCGTCAATTAGAGCTCTAGCAAAAACAAAGGGCATGGAGAAATCAAGAGTTTGGAAACCACCAGCGGCACCAGCAACCAACAACGACCTGATCGGCTGAGAAAACAACAGTAGTTGATGACAGACAAATCATAAAAGGAGTGAAAATGAACCCTAAAAGACGTGTCTGTAAAATCACCAACAACTTCCAGACAATAGAAAGGCAAGATTAGAGTTTGCAAAAAAGCACAAAGGTGAGCCAGAAGAGTTTTGGAGCTGTGTTTATGGACCGATGAGACAAAGATGAACCTTTATCTAAGTGATGGGAAAGAAAAAGGGAACTGCAATGATCCCAAGCAGACAGCCTCATCTGTAAAGCATGGTGGAGGTGTTGTCATGGCATGGGCATGCATGACTGCCTCTGGAACAGGCCCTCTCAACTTTACTGATGACTTAATGTATGATGACAGTAGCAGAATTAATTTGGAAGGGTACAAAACCATCTTGCCTACCAATATTCAAGAAAATGCCACCATATTCATTGGGAAGTGTTTCATATTGCATCAGGACAATGACCCAAAACACCCTGCCAGTTCAAGGAATTTATAAGGGCAAAGAAATGGAAAGTCTTATATTTCCCAAGTCAATCTCCAGATTTAAATCCGATTGAACATGAATTTTACCAGCTGGAGAGGAGATTAAAGGCAGAAACTCCCCAAAACAAACAAAAGCATTTCAAAGGATGAGACCAAGAGTCTGGTGATGTCTATGGGTCACAGACTCACATCAATGAGTGGGATGAACTCTAAAAGTGCTGTTCTTTTTTTATTTGGTAAAACATATGTTGAAACGGCTAATAATAAAATGTGACATTCTGTAGTTTTGTCTCATATTCATCTTTTAATCATATTTGCAAATGTCTCGACTCCACAGCCAACAGAGAAATTTTGTCTTTACTGTTTCAATACTTCTGAAGGGCACTGTATATAAAATCTGTTTTGTTTTGAGTGTACACAAATAAAAGCAGACCTTTATACAGTGATTATTAATAACAAGGCATCTGTACACAGCAAAGGCGGCACTGAAACCAAATCTGAAGCGGCATAAAACCACGAAAATGTGCATTTACACAGACCGTTTAATGCTGTTCTGCAGCGGCATAAATGCATTTACACAGGAATTAAAATTGTGGGAAACATATACCTTTTATAATAACTACAATTTTAAAAACAAATGCTATAAAATTAAATAACAAATATAAAAAAGAAGAAATAATATAAAACGAAATAAACACAAAATAAATAAAAACACGACATTTTAAAATGTAACGACATTCAATTTAAATTTCCTGCGCGTGCTACAGTGTGTCTTGCGCTGGACGTTTGTCACAATGTTAGCTTCTGTGGTATTGACAGTTATTTTCTTTTTCTTAACAAAATTGTTCCAACTTGAAAAAACACTTAAAATAAATTATGAATTACTGCATCGGGGACATCGCCGCACGATTAAAAGAGGCCGAAATTTGTTTCAAAGAGCCAGAAAGTCACTCAGGCGTAGACACAATAAACGAAAATTATTGATACTAGCGTTAGCGGTGTCTCCAGACCGTCGTGTGTGGGTGAAATGTCGTCCGCAAGGAGATGTTTTTTGGAATGTAACGGTACACAATTACAGTGATACTGACTGGGTTAAGCATTTTAGGATGAGTCGAGATACTTTTATGTCCTTGGCGAATGAACTTAAACCAGCTCTACAAAAGCAGGTTACAAACTGGCGAAAGCCAATTGATTACAGACGACGACTTGCCGCTGTGATTTGGTGGTTTGCTACACCCTGTGAGTACAGGACTGTGGCTGAATTGTTCGGCATCGGCGAGGCGACATTGTGTAAACTCATTCGTGAAGTTTGCCGTGGAATTAAACTATTAATGCTCAGAAAATACATTCATCTTCCATATGGCCCTGAACTTGAACACACATTATCTGGTTTTGCCAGACGAGGAATGCCTTTTTGCGTGGGTGCTATTGACGGTACACACATCCCAATCATATCACCGAGAGAAAACCCCGCAGACTATCATAATCGCAAAGGCTGGCATTCAATAATCCTACAAGGCGTAGTAGATCACAAAATGTGGCAAGTAACTATACAGACAGTTTTCTTTCCTTTGGTTAATTAATTATTTAGGCTAGTAATCACAATTTGCTGAATTTTGTTTATAGTTTCACAGATGTTTACGTTGGGTGGCCTGGAAGGACACATGATGCTAGGGTACTGGCAAATTCCGATATTTATTGTCTTGCTGAGCATCAACAGGGTGGTTATCTTTACGCAAGAGAGGTGAGAGAAGTGCTTGTAAAATAGTCTGTGACAATTTGTGAACTATAGGCTGGAGCACACATTATCAGTCTTAATTATTTGCTAGAATGATTTATATTTAATATTCATGTTTCATAGCCCATAAATGTTCTTTCCTGTAATTCATCTATACTGTAATAGTCAAACAACATCTTTGAAAATTGAACAATCCATTAAATACTATAATATTTTTTATTTATTTGTTTGATTTAGCACTCAGGGCACATTAATGGCTTGGAGATTCCTCTATATGTAATCGGTGACCCGGCCTATCCCTTGAAAAAATGGCTGATCAAAGCCTTCCCTAACAGTGTTACACTCAGCCAAGAAAAGCGACACTTCAACCATCGGTTGAGCTCGGCAAGGATAGTTGTGGAGAACGCATTTGGACGCCTTAAAGGAAGGTGGAGGTGCTTACTGAAGAGAAATGACATTAACATTAACACTGTGTCAGATGTAGTGCTAGCCTGCTGCGTTCTGCATAATTTCTGTGAATTCCACTGTGAGCAATACCTGGACAACTGGGACTATCCCCAAGAATGCGTGGAAAGAGCTGTTGTTGACAACAGGGATGACAGTGCATCTGCTGTTTCCATTCGTGATGCCTTGCTGACCATTGTTTGTAGGAACTAGTTGCTGTATTAATGTAAACTTAAAAACTTTAAACGTTTGCACCAAAAAAATTGTAAATATGTAGCATTAATGAATTCAGCGAAAAATTTTTTTAATGTAATTGTTATATTTGTTTTGTTCTGTTACATTTTTTTATATAAAACAGATTTATACAGACAACTACAATAGAACAGAAGTCTGAACAATTGAACAAATAGGCTACTACAAATATGTGGTTTTAGTCACAGAACAATAAATAATACAGAAAAATAATTATAACATTCTATAAATACATAAATAATTTTAAAGCTATTAAATACATTAATTCAAACGTTCATTTGTTGATGAACAGTACTCATTTTTTCATGCTTTAACATTTCAGGCTTCAGAACTTAAAGTTATACTGGATAAAAAAATTGAAATGAGAATATGCATAAATCAAGTCAAATGCCTGCATTACAAACATGCCTAGTCACCCAAAACGGAAAAAATCTGACATCATTTACTCACCCTCATGTTGTTTCAAACTCTGTATCCAAAGCCATGCATCTTTGTACTACATACATGAGGGTGAGCAAATGATGACAGAATTTTCAGTTTTGGGTGACTTGTCCCATAAAACCATCAAGGTTTTATAAGTAGGTCATCACCCTTTCATAAGGCTCCTCCTCATCACTATAACTGTGTGACACTGTGGATGGTGCAGCATCTCGTGAGGCAACATGAACTGATGATGTTCCAGACCTCCATTGGTGAGTAAAGGGCTGACGAACAGTTGACTGGGCACCATGTGGAGGAAATATACTTGCCAAGATGTTGCCAAACTGGCTAACAGCCTCCTGTTGCATTGCCCGCATTTCCCTGGTCATTTCCAACACTGTTTGTCTGTGCTGAAGTTCTGCTTCCTTCTCCCACTCCCTTCGCATTTGCAGCAGTTGCTCCTCTCTGGCAAAGAACTTTTCCTCTGACTCGTTGAGGTGATTTAGGAATGAAGCACTCATTGCCTGAGCATGGTCTGCCTTGGACATTTTTCTTTTTTTCGCAGGGGGATGGCTTGTCATTTCTGGTGTGCCTATAGATGAGAAGGAAAAAATGTTGTACTCAAGTTAGATAGGATTTGACAAAACGTCACATGCATAATAAATTATCTTTTTGATTTGAAACACGTTCAGAATCAATGCTGTTTATGTAATTAATAATAAGGTTCGTCAAAACAAGCACATGGAAATTTACTCAACATTCATACACTAATGTATTAAGTTAATGTAATTCAGTGGAAACAACTGAGAATTTCAAATTTCCCCCGATATGTTTTTTGTCCAGTTGTAATTAAATACAGTTATATTCATAAATGAGTACACATGGTTTTAGAATAATTTTCTTTAGGCCTGCATCGCGCAGACAAGCGAATATGAACTTGTTGGAGTGACAGTGAAAGAAAGTAGTATAATTTTAGTTTAGTTTAGTTATTTTAATACTAGCCATTTATGATACAATTTTCATCTTAATGTAAGAGTAATAAGAAAAACGTACTCCTTGTTGGCGGACAAATGTCTTCATCATCTCCATCTTCGGTGGCGCTGTCAGCTGGAGATTGCGCTCTTTCTTCTGTCTGTGTCAAGCATCCAACAGCATTTACCGGCAAAGCACAGGGACGATGTCCCCAGATATTATCACACAGATCATAATAAGCGAATGATCTGGCAGTCATTCCACTCGTGTTGTTGTGGTCTTTTGTTTTTAGGTAAAAACTTTTCAGACTTTTGAGCTTAGCCGTAACCTGCTTCTTATCTCTCTGCACACCGCAAAGTCGAAGTCTCTCAGCAATAGTACTGTACACATTGCTGTCTCTTACGGTTCCGTCAATTTGCCGGTTAATTTCTTCCTCTGCTCTTATTAAAAGAAGCTCTTTTACTTCTTTGTCGGACCAGTTGTTTCCCCTATTGGTAGACATTATTATTATTATTATTATTATTATTAACGTTAGCTAAAAGATATGGAGCTAGCTTACGTGTTTTTGGCTCGAACTGACAGGCGTCCTTTGGGTTGTCATGACAACGACACTGCTTTAGAGCGGCACTGTTTCGCGTTTCATTTACACTGAATCAAAACAGCATTGCGTCGCCTTTGATACTAGGGACTGAGGTGGGTCAGACCCGGCGTATTTTAGGTCTGCTTTTATGCGGCATTGCGTCTTTACAATGAATTCTGTGCAGACACAGATCCGCTTTAGAGCAGCCTTAAATCGGCTGTGTAAAGATGCCAAGACCATAAGTGTTTAAAGTTGATTCTGCTGGTATAAGTAAACCGTTGAATTGATCGCGCCGTAGCACACACACAAACAAACAAACAAAAACACACATCAGTTCCAGCATTGCTTGTCAGCGCAGTTACATTTACATTTACATTTAGTCATTTGGCAGACGCTTTTATCCAAAGCGACTTACAATTGGGGAATACAAAAAGCGATTAATCTTGAAGAGGCAATCAGACAGAGGAAGTGCTCGTAACACCAAGTCTCAGTCATTGTTCAAATAAGTACAAGCTAGTAAGCGGAAAGAAAGATAGAGGGAAAGAGTTTCTTCAAGTACTGCCGAAAGAGATGAGTTTTCAGTTGTTGCTTGAAGATTGCCAGGGATCCGGCGTTCCGGATAGGGGTGGGAAGATTATTCCACCAGCCAGGAATGGTGAACGAGAATGTTCTGGAGAGTGATTTTGAGCCTCTCTGTGATGGTACCACAAGGCGTCGCTCACTAGCAGATCTCAAACTTCTGGAGGGGATGTAGGTTCGTAATAGTGAGTGGAAGTAGGAGGGTGCTGAGCCTGTGGTAGTTCTGTATGCAAGCATCAGTGTCTTGAACTTGATGCGAGCTGCCACTGGTAGCCAGTGCAAGGAGATGAAGAGAGGTGTTACATGCGCTCTTTTGGGCTCGTTGAAGATCAGTTGTGCCGCTGCATTCTGAATCATTTGTAGAGGTTTGATTGTGTTTGATGGCAGACCAGCCAGAAGAGCATTGCAGTAGTCCAGTCTAGAAACAACAAGGGCCTGGACAAGAAGTTGCGCAGCAAGCTCTGTCAGAAAGGGCCTGATCTTTCTGATGTTGTGTAGTGCAAACCTGCAGGATCGAGCAGTCTTTGCAATGTGCTCTTTGAAGGTCAGCTGGTCATCAAAGATTACACCAAGATCTCTGACCGTAGTTGATGGGGTAATCATTGATGAGCCTAACTGAATCGTGAAGTCATGCTGTAGAGGCGGAGTGGCAGGGAAGACCAGAAGTTCCGTCTTGGCCAGGTTGAGCTGTAGGTGATGTTCTTTCATCCATGCCGAGATGTCCGCCAGGCAGCCTGAGATCCGTGCAGCTACCGTTGGGTCATCTGGTTGAAAAGAGAGATAGAGCTGTGTGTCATCGGCATAGCAGTGATGGGAGAAGCCATGTGCATGTATGATGGGACCCAGCGATGTAGTGTATGTGGAGAAGAGGAGGGGTTCAAGAACCGATCCCTGAGGAACTCCAGTGACCAGTTGATGTGGTTTGGATACCTCCCCTCCCCAGGCCACCCTGAAGGATCTACCGGTGAGATAGGATTCAAACCAGCGAAGTGGAATCCCAGTGATGCCCAGTGATGAGAGTGTAGACAGGAGAATCTGATGATTGACAGTGTCAAAAGCAGCAGAAAGATCCAGCAGAATGAGGACTGACGATTTCAAAATCAAGAATCAGCACATGGTCATTGTCTAGTGGGCTTTGTTTTCAAGCTCGCAACTCATGGTTAAGGCTAGAAGGGATACGCATGGTGCTACATGGCATTGGCTGTTCTTCTGCCGGCGGTTATCAAACAGCGTAGCATTACTGCGGGAGCCCCCTTCTGGATTGGGGGTGAATTGCCTGTATTCGTCGTAAAGCCTCATGCACCGAACCGAGATGTCCGTACCGTGCCACCCCTAGTGTGTGTGTATATATATATATATATATATATATATATATATATATATATATATATATATATATATATATATATATATATATTATATTTTTATATATATATATATATATATAAAATATACTTTACTTGACCCTCTAACTTCTAGCACTATCTATTCTAATTGTATTTTATCTGTCTTTTTATTAAAAATAACAATAATAATAATAATTATCTGTACTGCGTTAGGCTAACCAAGACTTGTAATAGCACTTGCACGTTGTTGCTCTTTTGTTGGTTTTGATTGCTTCTTATGTCCTCATTTGTAATTCGCTTTGGATAAAAGCGTCTGCTAAATGACTAAATAAATAAAAATAAATAAATAAATATATATATTTTATATATATATATATATATATATATATATATATTTTTATTTTTTTTTTTATATATATAACTGATCGAAAAAAAATCCAATCTTTCACTGTGTAAAGATTTAAATCCCTGCCGCCAAGATGCTCCTCTGTCCATCACGGATTATGGAAAGTGAAACTTAAATCTGTAGGGGTGGTTGGATTTATTCACGCATGTAAAAATATTTATTTGAAGCTTCTTTCTTTTCAGATTCTTATTTATAGCATTATTTTAATAGGCTTTATATTAACTTATTGGGAGAAAACTGGTAGTACTATGTGAAATCAAACATTTGAGGACCCCCATATATCCAAAATAGCATGACCATAACACCCCGCGAATATTCGACTGTGAGATTGGGAGTCGAATCAGGCTCCTTGTATCGAAGCATTGAATCATCGACTATGTGGGGTCACTCCTAATATATAGTTGTTGTTTTTTTTGGTGTTTGGCTTGGTGTTATGTTAGAATCATTATTATACTCTTATACCTTTTGTTCTTTAATATTTTCAATTGTTTTTAGCTTTATTTAAAAAAAAAAATAATTTAAATAAGTTTTTTAATTTTGTTGTATGCATTTGTCATTTTTATTTCATTTCTTATAGGTAGTATAGGTGGTATTTATAAAGTTTTAGCTTTTAGTTTTGGATCTGTTTTTAGTTGTTTTAATACTACAATTGATTGCTTCCGTTGTCCTCATTTGTAAGTCGCTTTGGATAAAAGCGTCTGCTAAATGACTAAATAATAATAAAATGTTATATGTGTGTGTGTGTGTGTGTATATATATGTCACATATCACATACATAGCAAGTATCATTGAAAGTTTAATTCATAAACCCTTGCTATTTTAATATTGGGTTTAAAAAAGTCCTCAAATGTGTCGAGAAATTCTTTAAATCCTCGTTTGATGAGCAAAGCAGGTAAGTCAAGGTTTGGCCCCCTCAATCATATCTCAAGGAGTTCTGACATGCTTCTTTTTTGCATTCATTCTTTTGAATTAGCAGAGGACGATTAATTACTACATGCGTAATCACATATAATGACCTCTTCTGCTTTTGTTCTTATAGTATGAGGAAGCAACCCAAAGAAAGACCAGCTCCAAACAATCTTATGGTGAGTCTCTTTTACGCTCTTTCACATTTTCCCCCCAAGTCCAAATCAGCCCTTCAAGAGGATTAGAACATGAAATGGCATGGCACTATTTCATGGATGGAGTAAGTGAATGGGTGTATCCGTTGGTAGGAAGGCTTTTGTTGGGACTCTGTGTAAGCCTTTGCATAAAACCTTGAACTTTTTATTTCTTCTGGCTTTTGTTTGAAACGTAATCTGTCTTGTGTTACGTACTCCACTTATCTGCACCATGCAAGTAACTTCTTTGACCATCAGGCTATTGATTTGAATTTTTAAGTATTGTGTGATCCAGCAGTGGAAGGACAAAAAAGCAGCAGGATGCTATGTGTGTTTGTGCTATGTGGCACATGACTATTAGTTGCTATCAGATGAAAAGCTGCTTGAGCATTGTGATATTAAACGCCTCTAAATCTTTACATTTGAACATCTTTAAAAGATGCGTATCCATTTTAATGGGCTATTGGTGGTCTAAGCACCTCTTGAGGCTTCTCCCATTAGGAGATATAAAAGGGACAATACAATGAAGGGAAAATACAATACAACTTTTTTTTTTTTTGAGATTGTCAGCCAGAGGTTAATTAAAGGCTGAAACAAGCTTTTAATGTTAAAAATGTCTGTTCAGTGGGATCAGATTTATTTCAGATGCATTTAGTAGCTCTCTGAATTTAGAAAGAGTTCACATACTCAAAATCAAATATAAAAGGGTGCATGTTTTTTATTTTTTTATTTAGTGATTTCGTTTTTTTGGGGGGGGGGGGGGGGGGTTTCAACAAATCAACAAATTATATAATTTATAGTAATTCATAATTAATGGTTAATTCATTTTGATGTGTATTTAATGTTTTCCTATTGTCATACACTGAAAAAAATGGTGTAGAAGATATTTTTACTCAGAAATTGGTAAGAAATTTCACACTTAATTACAAAGAAATGGCAATTTAAACATTGAATTAAATGTAACATTTTGAAGTAGGGAGACTGTAAAACACAATTAAAACTATTTTTTTACAATCTTTTCCCCAGTGCATGTATAACATAATTAATTAATTTATTTATTTATTATTATTATTATTGACTCATGTTCTCATCCAAAAGGGAAACTTGTGAATATTTTTGTCTCAATTCTAAGGCTCAGGCTTAAATTGCATATTATCCATTTGAATTCTGAGTCTGAGCCCAGACCATATCTGTGTCTGGGAAATCAGTCCACAGGCTCTAATGCTTTTTAACTAAAAAACTCTACACTGGGCGCGACAAAGCGACCATTGCAGATCATTTGAACTTTGAGTCAGTAAATAGTCAGTAAATGTCATAAAGAGAACAAAGCATCAGTTTACTGTCAGGGTCCACTATAGACAGCATCACTGATTATAATGGGTTCTACTGTATTTTGTCATATCGTGCCACACCACTCATGTCCGGCATAGATGCCGTGTTAATTTTATTTCTGTGCAATTTGGAACAACTCAAATTCCTCCAGTGGCTGGGCTGACTAGGTTGCCGGTTCACACTGTCACAGAAGTTAGCACTCAGAGCCTTTAAAAGCTGTCAGCACAGCAGCTGGATTTTCTCAGCACCACGGACAGCGCAGTCCACAGAGATCTGACTGCTAATGCAGAGAGCATGAGTGTGATACCTGTTCTACGGTGTGTGCTCACTCACTGTCCACTTAAACTCTATCAGAATGATGCTTAGCCTTTAACTCATCGCTCTGAGGACAAATGAAAAATGTTCTTCATCCTCTAATATCAGATGTCTGGATACTTGCACTGTTATTAAAACACATACCAGTGTTTGTCTTTTTTGACTCTTCTAATACACATCAAATGTTTTATGTTTTCATTTTCAGATGTTTTTCTTTAAATCAGTGCTTATTTATTAGCAGGGATGCATTAAGCAGATTAAAGACATTTTATAATTTTACAAAAGATTTCTATTGAAACAATGCTATTTTTAATGTTTTTTTAAATATCCATTATTTAATATTGATTATTATAATAAAGTTTCTTGAGCACCAAATCAGCATATTAATATGATTTCTGAAGGTTATGTAACACTGAAGACTGGAGTAATGGATGCTGATAATTCAGCTTTGGAATCACAGGAATAAATTACATTTTAAAATACATCTGAATAGAAAACAGTTCTTTTAAATTGTAAGAATATTGAATATATTTAACTATTTACTCTATTATTGATTAATCAAATGCATCCTTGGAGGCATAAGAGGCATAATATTAAAAAATATATATTTTTGAATCATTGTGTGTGTGTTTTTAAAATATTTTTTAGGGGTCTTAAGATCAGAAAAACAGGATATGTTAGTTTTAGTTAGACACAGTGCAGTGATTGACATATTTCTCTCTCATTGTCACTCAACCTTTTAGCACCTTTTGTCCCCTCCTGGCCTCTGCCATCCCCCCTTTCCCTGCGGGCTGTCCAGGGGTCTCAGCTGCAGCAGATATGAGCCTCAGCCAGGGACAAAAAGCTGAAAGAGTCCCACTAACTCACAGAGTCTGTCACAGCGCTCCTTTAGCCACCCCCACGTTTCCTGATTGTGTGGGCTGATGAGCTAAGGAGCGATTGCTTATGTTCATGTGTTTTAAGACCCATGGGAGCGGCCCTTAAAAAGACACACAGTCTCGCTGAATGCCAGCGGCCCGTGCCGTGGGGATTCGGATGAGAACAGGCTTTGAAAGCCCTCTGACACCGCTCTGATGACTTGTTTACACATTAGCACGCTGAGGAGCTTCTTGAACCCCCCACCCCCACCTAGGGTAATCCTACCTTTTAGCTCTCTAACACTGTGTCTGTCTGCCATCCCTCTCTCTCGCATTGAGAATAGGGGGCTAGCTCTTTGCCACAAAGACTTGATCAAATGTTAGAGATCAGATTGTTAAAATAAATCAATCAGCTGCAGTTTGGATTTTAATTTAGCTTGGGCAGTTATCAGAGTTTGATAAACATCACTTTATATGCGGTTGTCTTTATAAAGAAATATTAGAAATGTGAATTTTAAAGAATTTAACAGTTTCTCTTGTGTGTAATCCAGTTGTATTAATGATTAATAGAAGGAATCTGCTGACAAAATCTATTTATACTATCATTCAAACATTTGTGTTAGGTAAGATGTTTTAATGTTATTGAAAGCAAGCTCTTATGCTCACCAAGGCTGCATGTATTTGATCAAAAATACAGTGAAACTGAAATATTGTGATATTACATTTTAATAACTGTTTTCAATTTTAATATATTTCAAAATGTCATTCATGTCTGTGATGGCTAAATTAAATTTTCAGGAGCCATTACTACGGCCTTCAGAAATCTCAAGAAATTCAAGAAACATTTCTTCTTATCAATGCTTAAAAACAGTTGTGCTGCCTCATGTTTGTTAAAAAAAATTTCAGAATTATTTTATGAATAGAAAGTTCAAAAGAACAGCGTTTAATTAAAATATATATTTTTGTATTTATTATAAATGTCTTTACTTTCACCTTTGATCCATTTAATGCATCCTTGCTAAATAAAAGAGTTTTTTTTTTTTTTTTTTTACTCATCCCAGTCTTTTGAATGGTAGTTGAAAAGTAGTTTTTAACTACTTTTACAATGCTGATTTAAATCATAGAGTTATTAGCTGTATGTTTTACTAAAACGACCTAGGTCATAAGAGTCAAGCAATATTGCGTACTGAGTTTTCTGAAAACATTGAGTTTGAAACACAGACCTGTTTTGGAGCTCTATCTGAGAAATGACTGGCTGTTATTGAGATGTTTGTGTTGTGTTTGATAGGTGGCAGCCAACCACCCCGTCTCACTCACAGGCGTAGTGTTAGTTTAACTATAATTGAAGTAGGCTTACCCTGCAGCTTTTTAATCCAGATAGATGGTCTGTCCCATGGTGACTGCTGAATTAAAAGATCAGCATTTATGAAATCTTAACATTGTACAAGAGCTCATATACATTGTCCTGTATCCAGTGGGAGCAGGTCGTTAGTATGCAAATCTGAAAAGACCTAGTTATTACTCCGACTTCTTCACCTTCCTTAGTCTGTTTCTCTCTCTCGTGTTTTCTCTCGGCTTCAATATCGGCTTTGTGCATGCACACACACACACACACACACACACACAATGACACGCATTACGCAGAGCTGTCGCTGTTCGCCAACACATTCTAATGAGGTGATGACCAACCACTTGTTATAATTGCTTTGGACTCCTTTTAATTTTCAAACTTATTAATCATATGTTATTTAAAATTGCATAAATTAATCTTAGATTAAAAAGCCTTTAACAGACTCAAAACAATTAAAGAGAGATGTGAGATTTCCCCTGGGTTTGGCAGTTTTACTTTAATAGAGAATTCAGATGATTATCACACTTTGATATGGGGCTGTGATTAATGTAGCCACACTTTTAAATGAGATTTTCCCATTTATTTATTTTTTTGTTCACGTGTTGGAAAGGTAAAGCCAGGAGACGATAATGACCTAACTAACAGAGTATTTATACAGCCTCTCCACTCTGCAAGTGTGCTAAGTTAGCAGCAGGTGGGTTAATTAATGGAGGTCCTGTTTCTGGCATGCTCCAGCACACACACACGCAGTAGAGGGACACACGGGTGGTGTGGTTTGTGTGTTTGTGATCCGTCTCAGCACAGCCAAACAAGCAGGTGACCATCTAAGCTCTGATTTATTTCAGGTCGGCAGAGACGCATCCTAATGTATGTGTGTTTGCATTAGTTAGCAGACCTGCACATCAATTTGCTTTCTGCTAGATACATGGTTATTATTGCTAAATGACCTGAAAGAAATAACCGTTACCTTAAAAAATTTAATGGCATATACAGGTAAAATAATGAAATGTATATAAAACAAAATATTATTAATAAAGTAAGCCCATAATAAAAAAAACAACTTTAGCTTGCCAAGGCACATTTCTCATTTTAATAGTTTAATTTCATGTACTTTTTATGTACTAAAATAACGTAATTTGAAAATTACTAAAACTTTAAAATTAATATAAAAAGAAAAACTGATTCAAAATATAAAAAATAAATGCATAAATAAAAATGTATTATCTTAATACTAAAATATTGTTAATGTGCATAGGTTCTGATTGTTTTGTTAACTTCAGTCGCTTTAATGTCTGAGAGGTTGATTTTATTACAACTTTGTTTGTTTTTTTTTTGTCTCATGAATATCACATTAAAATGTTTTACCATGCCTTCATCATTTATTTTTGTTATTTTTCAAATATCTTATGTAATAATTGTATTATTTTACCCATTTCCCAGAAATATGAAAATCCACAACAAAAATATTAGATTTAAAATAATATCTAAACCAATTAAATTCTGAAATAAACCATTTTGATATATATATTTTGAAAGGGATTTATATACGACTGTCCCACAGCTGTGCTATCATTTCCAATAAACAGAGCGATTTTGGCCTTAAGTTTTTTGGAAAAGTTTGTGTATTTGATGACCAATGAGACAGCCTTTCTGAAGACTCTGAATGTCTTGTTGAATATTTATTTATTGCCATTTCCAGTTAAGCTGCAATTTTGTCAAATTATCCAAAACTTTTACTTAAATGTTGTGCATTTAGGGCACACAACTTGAAATGAAAATGATAGAACCTCTGCTGTTATAAATGTAACAAGTGAAAATATAAAAGTGTGTTTTAAGAGACTTAATTTCCAAGTCCAGACTTGGGCCAAAAGTGCCAATAGTAGAAGAATTATGAGATGAATTCTCTCCTCTGTCTATCGCTAGGGTCAGAGCCTCACCTGAGCAGGCAGGTTCAACATGCAGAAGCAGAGCCGCACATGACTGCAGCAGGTCTGCTTGAGAAGCTGGCAGCGAGGCCGTTTGATTGATGAGATGGGTGGCTGGTAGAGTCGCCCCTCAGGACTGCCCTCTCCAGCACTCCAGCACTGAGAGTGATTAACCTCACTGTGGCACAGGCAGAGCTCACCATTAAGAGGACAGAACGATTGATGGTAGAGCGTTGTCCTCGTTGAGAGAGAAAGAAGGAAAGAATGAGAGAGGATGCTGTAGTGGTTAAAGGGTATGAGAAGATCATCAAAGGTGTTCAGACTCAAAATGAACATCAGATTAAGAAACAGTTGTTTGTTTACTGATGAGAAGTCAGCTTCTTTTCAGTTCAGCTTGTATTTCTTCACAATTAAGGCTTCCTAATGATTTTGTATAATGGATCACTGTATTTAATGCCAAGTTGGTACTTCAGATGCTTTGCGGCAGAAAAATCAACGCTCATTTACGCTGCTCATTCTGTTACTGTTCATCTCTGTTGAATATAGAAAAGAAAGTCAGTTGGCATCCTCTTGACATGAACATAACGGAAAGCTGTAAACTGTATCTGTCCTTTTCATTTTTATGGCACACCACAGTGAGATTTAGGGTTTTAGAATGATGTGCTTAATGTATGAACAGCCCATAATTTTGGTGTCTTTGAACAAATGAACATAATTGTTGTTCAAGCTCCATTACTAATTTATATTGCTGTTATGTATCAGTGAAAAATAATTTGCCTCATTTTGTGTTTTTTTTTTTTCTTTCTTTTCCTCCCTTCAGGACCACCCCTTTATCATGCAATATAATGATGGCAACACAGAGGTCGTGTCCATGTGGGTGTGCTGCAGTCTGGAGGAGCGCAAAAGCCAGCAAGCACAGAGACTCATGTGAACAGCAGCGGTGGCACCGGATGGAATTCTGGGTGTCCACATTTCCTCACTTTACTCTTCCACTGAACCTAGAGAAACAGCGGCTGATCCCGCAGCGCCTCACATAGAGCACCTCCTCCCAACCTTGAGTTAAATGGTGCATGGTGAGAAAACTGCTACGAGTCTAATGCAGATTATGCTAGCATCCTGCAAATGAGGATTTGAACCGTGTATGTTGGTTTGCATCGATGCAAATCTTTAACTTTGTTCTTCTGCAGTGGGTTTCATTTCACTTTCTGTGCAGACTCCAAAGTAAATGTTTTCGCAGAAGATCCTTGCAGGGGGCTTTTGCTTGCTCAACTCAGATTTCGCTCCTGTGGGTTTGGATTTGAGAGAAAATACTGTCTCTGTCTATACTTAAAGCAACAATCTGGTTTTGCCAAAACATTGTGGGCATGTCATAAATCATCTCGGTTTTTAAATATATGGGCTTGTGTCGAGCATTACTCCCTGCTGCAGTGCAAGTCATGCTGCTGTTGTTTTAAAAGCCACTTTCTGTTGAGTTTCACAAATGGCCTACCAGTTGTGGCAATACACCATTGAAGATGGAAAAATGTGATGCCTTGTTATGGTGGAAGGCTCGTGTGGATGAGCTTTTAGATAGTAAAGCAGCAGCCGACTGTTGTGATACATGAGAGGCCAGTGGGTTCGGTTCGTTCCCTCATCCAGTATAAGCCCAGCTGCAAACTTTATTCAAGGGGTTCATGGGAATTGGTTACTTTGATTTGGGCATTGCCTTAATCTCTCTTTTAAGGTCATTTTATACACTTAGCTCTGTGTACACTACTGGTTAAAAGTTTGTAATCAATAAGTAAGGAAGTTGAAATTGAAAGTTAGACAATTTTATGGAAGATTTATGTTGCAAATAAATGTTGTTCTTTTGAACTTCCTGCAAAAAGTACCATGTTTGCCTCAAAAATATGAAACAGCACAACTGTTTTCAACAGTGATTTAATAAGAAATGTTTCATGAGCACCAAATCAGCATATCAGAATGATTTCTGAAGAAATATGTGGCAGTGTAGACTGAAGTAATGACTGCTGTAAATTCAGCTCTGCTATTGCAGGAATAAGTTACATTTTACAACATATTAAAAATAGAAAACAGCTATTTTAAATAGCAATAATATTTCACAGCATTACTTTTTTACTACAGTGGGGGAAAATCTTTTTGATCCCCTGCTAATTTTGTACGTTTGCCCACTGACAAAGAAATGATCAGTCTATAATTTTAATGGTAGGTTTATTTTAACAGTGAGAGACAGAATAACAAAAAAAAAAAACGCATTTCAAAAAAGTTATAAATTGATTTGTATTTTAATGAGTCAAATAAGTATTTGACCCCTTCGCAAAACACAGCTTAATACTTGGTGGCAAAACTCTTGTTAGCAATCACAGAGGTCAGACATTTCTTGTAGTTGGCCACCAGGTTTGCACACATCTCAGGAGGGATTTTGTGCCACTCCTCTTTGCAGATCCTCTCCAAGTCATTAAGGTTTCGAGGCTGACGTTTGGCAACTCGAACCTTCAGCTCCCTCCAAAGATTTTCTATGGGATTAAGGTCTGGAGATTGGCTAAGCCACTCCAGGACCTTAATGTGCTTCTTCTTGAGCCACTCCTTTGTTGCCTTGGCCATGTGTTCATGCTGGAATACCCATCCACCACCCATTTTCAATCCCCTGGCTGGCTTCAGTGCCCAGTTCTCCTCTGAATCATTGGCAAATTTCAAAGACAGGCCTGTACATGTGCTTTCTTGAGCAGGGGGACCTTGCGGGCGCTGCAGGATTTCAGTCCTTCACGGTGTAGTGTGTTACCAATTGTTTTCTTGGTGAATGGTCCCAGCTGCCTTGAGATCATTGACAAGATCCTCCCGTGTAGTTCTGGGCTGATTCCTCACCGTTCTCATGATCATTGAAACTTCACGAGATGAGATCTTGCATGGAGGCCCAGACCGAGGGAGATTGGCAATTATTTTGTGTTTGTTCTATTTGCGAATAATGGCACCAACTGTTGTCACCTTCTCACCAAGCTGCTTGGCGATGATCTTGTAGCCCATTCCAGCCTTGTGTAGGTCTACAATCTTGTCCGTGACATCCTTGGACAGCTCTTTGGTCTTGGCCATGGTGGAGAGTTTGGAATCTGATTGATTGATTGCTTCTGTGGACAGGTGTCTTTTATACAGGTAACAAACTGAGATTAGGAGCATTCCCTTTAAGAGAGTGCGCCTAATCTCAGCTCATTACCTGTATAAAAGACGCCTGGGAGCCAGAAATCTTGCTGATTGATAGGGGATCAAATACTTATTTCACTCATTAAAATGCAAATCAATTTATAACTTTTTTGGAAATGCATTTTTCTGGATTATTTTTGTTTGTTATTCCTTCTCTCACTGTTCAAACAAACCTACTAATAAAATTATAGACTGATTGTTTCTTTGTCAGTGGGAAAAATGTATAAAATCAGCAGGGGATCAAATTATTTTTTCCCTACTGTATATTTGTGATCAAATAAATGATGCATTGGTGAGCATAAGAAACCCCTTCCAAAAATCTTTCCGACCACAAACCTTTGAGTGGTAGTGTACGTTTTAATATTATACGGCAAATCAGACAAGTCTAGTTAATATTTTCCCATGTCTTTGATGAAAGAACATCTCTAAAATGAACTTCAGATGGCAATTCAGAAGAGAACCTGTGTATTCTTAATCATATTAGCAGATGCAGATTAGCACAGCAAGATTAGACAAGAATGGCAATGGAGACTCATAGCACCCTTTTAAACCTGAATTCCTGTTTCTCTTACGCTTTAAACTATAAACTAATAAAATATTGAACAAAGTCCTTTTACAACATATGCATCTAAGTTTACTGACGTAATTTACTGTTAAGTCTTCCTTCACTTAGAATTTTATAAAAGCAAATCAGCAACCTCCTTACATTAACCACATCAGGCCATCACATCTGCCTTCTTTTCTTATATTTATGTGCCATTTTAATGTCTCGTCAGTATTACTTTAAGGACTTTTTTTAAATGCAAGTTTATTTATTTATTTTTATTTATTTAGTCATTTAGCAGACGCTTTTATCCAAAGCGACTTACAAATGAGGACATAAGAAGCAATCAAAACCAACAAAAGAGCAACAACGTGCAAGTGCTATTACAAGTCTTGGTTAGCCTAACGCAGTACAGATAATTATTATTATTATTGTTATTTTTTAATAAAAAGACATAGATAAAATACAATTAGAATAGATAGTGCTAGAGTTAGAGGGTCAAGTAAAGCTGGAACAGATGAGTTTTTAGCCGTTTCTTGAAGATGGGTAAGGATTCGGCTGCTCGGATCGAGTTGGGCAGGTCATTCCACCAGATGGGAACAGTTAATGATATAGCAAGTTCCAGATATATTATTTAGATATTATTTATCCCTGCCTGTGTCTTTTGAATTATTACACCAGTGGATATGACTGCCAACACACAGTGGAAGAAGAGCGTTTTATATACATTCTATATATATATATTTATAATGGAGAATGTGTATTGTTTTGAAGATGTAGTTGTCACATACCAAAGCCAAATACATTATTACATTGTTGTTGTTTTTTAAGCTGTATTATAAGTTATATTATTTATAAGTTATATTATTTGTGGTACCTATTTCTTAATATGTCCAACTGTCTCAAATTAATTTCTTAGATATTAATGACAACTGGTCAAAACTAAATCTATGAGGAACAAGAACAAATATGTGACTACCGAAGGCAATTAAGGTGAGGTTTGCACATAAAGGTGATTTTTCCCAATAAAACCTTTCAGATGTTATTGATTCATTTGTTTTCATTCCATGTTTCCATGTTTTTTCAGGACAATCCAAATTAGATTTACATGATTTGCGAAGACAATATGTGGTGTTGGTGCTCATATAGCACACCTCTCTGGACCATTTGCAGGATCATTCAGGTCAAAGCAAAAACATGCAGTATGAGTTATGTTCTCTGAATAAAATGAGCCAATGCAAGACTGTATGGATTTGACCATGCAATCTTTGCGTATGTGTATTTACATGTAGCTGTCTGTATTCTAAGAACTGCTTAAGTTATTTAAAAGATAATTTAGTATATGGTATTGTAAACCTACTTCCATCTTCAAAGATGTTATTCATTTAAAGATACTCCTCGGGATTAAGTTTAGGTTTATCCCTCAGATGATTAGCATTACATAGTTTACACTTTGTGTGTTTGAAAGGATGGTATTTGATTACACATAATTCATTAGTGGTCATGGGATGCAGTTTTGGTCCAGTGTTTTCCCAGTCTTGGGGTCTGTACAGGATGACTACAGTGGGGAGGACAGGAATCTGATACGGCGGTCGGAGTCACTCTCCTCTCCACATGAGTGCATATTGAACCGGATCACTGTTAGTGTTCACTTACACAGTCCAACCTTAATGTTTACAATAACACTGTGCATCGGATGTAACATGGTGATCAATACAAAAAGCATAATGAATATCCACACACACACACACACACATGCTATATATATATATATATATATATATATAAAAAACAGTTAACTCCGTTTTTAACAATACTCAGAAATCATGTTTTTTTCCTTGTGTATTCTATTTAATCTCAATCAGTTGGGTTATTTTGACTGGGTTAAAATATAAATAAATAAAACAGCTAACTCACACAATAAAACACATTAAAAACAAGTAAACAATAAAAAAAACATAATTTTTGAAAATGTTCAAAAACGGTGTTATGTTTTTGCAAATAAACTATTCATATGTATATATGTATATACAGATTACATTTTGTCAGCACTTGTTTAAATAAAAAGGGGAGTTCGTTGTTTTTGACATAAGGATCTTAAACTTTAGTTGATAAATAGTCCCTGTCAATGGAAAATAGCCAAACAATTGTAAGTCATTTCGTCCTATACGTTTGCATTTTAGGGTCAAACAACAGTCCAATCCAACTGGTTTGCAGCAGAAAGGTCTCATTAGAGCAGCAGTCTATGGGCCCCAGCAGCTAAAGGCCCTCAGTATCCCTCCTCCTTCAGCTGTTGGGGCCCATATACCGCTGCTCTAATGCGACCTTTCTCCTGCAGTCCAGTTTGATTAGCGCGAGGGCCGGACGAGCACTGAAAGACCTGTTCACAGCCATTAGCGAGATTCCTTTATCAATGTCTAGTAATTAAAATGTCACCACTTAATTTTCAGGCCATGGTGAACCTCTTGTAGCAATCTTTTCCTAATAAAAACAGTAATCGAAACGCTATTTTCACTCGAAACAAAAAGGTTGCGGCAGGCGACTCGGGGGTGTCAAGGCGACAGAGATCAATATGAGAGAAGCTGATTGATCTCGCGCTAAAGTGAAATTTATCGGGGTCGCGCTTTTATACTGCGCGGATATAACGGTGACTGTAGAACACTGCTTTTCAGCTGATGCGTTTATTAAACCTCTCTTGCTGAATTAGTCTACCTTTGATTTATGTGCCAATCTTCGCAATGACCTCCAGGTCAGCATCTCGTGTTTTTCTAAAACACATGGTTTAAATCTAAAGTGTTTCCGTCTTTGTTGTTATCTGAACTTGTTAGTGCGTTCTCTCAATAAAACGAACTTCTTGGTAGAATAAAATGTTAAAAAAGAAAAAGAATTATTGCATTTGATACTTTATTATTATTATTATTCGCTATAACATGCTGTGGTTTAAATAAAATTGGTTATTTGAATATCAATCCACTCAAATAAATAAGACAAAAAATCTAGAGTTGTCTGGTCTCTTGAACATTGCCTTTAGTTCTCTAAAACGGCAAGCAGAGGGCATCAGTTTAAACTGTCCTGTAAAGGTGTCCAGGTCAGCTGATGATGACATTAGCTTTTTTCTTAAAGTGCCTTAAATATATTTGTGCCTCATTCCGATAATAGTAGGCTTCGCCTACTGACTACCACAATCAGGTTTGTTTGTTTAGTCTATTCTGTTGTCCGAACCATTTGTCACTATACTGACAGATTCAAAATAAAAGACTAGCCTACATAGCTGTGCGGTAATAGCTAAATATCGATGTTGGTAGTATTAAACTAAATAAAAAGTCATTTTATTGAAACTTCATGTGCGATGCAGCTAATTATATTTTAAGAACACGTTTTAATCCGAACTCTATGCAAAATAATATTTAGCCTACAGTGCACTATTTAATGAAGACGTTTTGTTTTCTCGATTCTTTCTTTCATACTAAGCAACTGGCCTATATAAAGTTTCTTTAATTAGTTTACTCATGCTCGTGTAATATAATAGCTTGTATATTAATGAGCCAATAATGGCATATGTCGTCCTGAAACACAATATTTATCGTATTGATTCAACCGTTATGTAAAAACAATCATTGATTATTTAATAGCATGTCAGAGAGGTTACTAAGCACATCAAGTTTATCACAAAGCAACCTGGTCGGTAGTAACATTAATAGTGATAAATAGCTAGGCTATATGCAACCATTAAATGACTTCAAGTGTATTTTTGTTAGAGTGATTTCAATATTTTAAGGTGGTACATGAACGTGCACTGCTTACACATTTTTACAAGGAATATTCTTCTCAAAGGTCTGACTAAATGATGGCTTGTTGTGTAGCTGTACCTGCTCGTGGGAGGATCCAGTCTTGTAGGACATGTGAGCCCCTGTCTCCCCGCCATAAACACTAACAATGCTGCATTGAGTCTGAGCTCTAAATAATTAACAAGAAAGGAATAATTACAGAATAAAATTGTAATTATTGTTGGGTCAGAACGAAGCTTGGTTGTGAAAGGAGACACGTCCAGGCAGATCTGGTTAAAGTTTCCCTTCCTATTAATATTGAATTAGGTTAAGCCGGTGGCCCCTTCGTCACAGGGCATACTGAGCATCGCTTGACAGATTTTTAAACTTTCCCATTTGTTTTCAACTCTGACGATAGGCTACTTTATGCTTTTAAAATTTATTTACTTTTTTTTTTTTTTTTTTTGCTCAAACGTTTTGGAAGAGTTTATCATGAAAACTCATCAATTTAGTCTACCTGTGTCAAATAGCCAATGATGCAGCCTATGCATATGTGTTACTATACCTGTTCACTTAACGCAAAACACAGTTTAGCTCGAAGGCAGTTCTGATATAATGGCTCTGCTAAGAATCATCCCTCTAAGGCATTTTTTTGACATTATTAACTAATTGATTCCGGGTAATTGTTAACATTTTATATAATTAACTACCGTTTAATCAGGTCTGTTTTGACACCTCAGCGAATGAGGGAAGGTAGACGGTGGCTGTAATAATTAAATGGGATGGAAAAATGTAACAAAACTAATAGGTGAATATATCAGTTGTTTAAGACAAGATATTTCACTTGTTGTTTAAAACAGATTACAGTGATTCTTTTTATCCAACGTCTGTCTTTGTAAACCCTTCTAAGTGGGAGACGCGCGGGCACTGAAACGCGTGACTGGTGATGCCTGCACACATCCCCAAAACATTTCTACGGACAATTTTCCACTGTCGTATTTCAGAGTGGACAGCACAACTTTGCCCGGTTCGATATTGATATCTTTACGTCAAGACTTAGTGGGGTTAACTGAAGGTCATTGATCAGGTTTTAAATAGTTAATACGGCCATATAAGGTTGCACCACTTACCTCAGTCCATTGCTCTGATATATCACTGTTTGTACACACTAGCCGCTCTCACTGGCTGGTGTGTTTAACAAATGTGCATCATTCACCGGGAGACATGACCACGAGCCTCTAACAGCAGTTTAGACTGCATGGCCTGCGGACATGTAGCCTGCAGGAAATATTCAGTGCAAATTCATAATGATATATTGTTTGGTTTCCGATGTGTCACTCAAACATAAACATTATTCACTTCTAAAATTCATAGGAAACTTATCAATCCAAAACAATAAGACGCAGGTGTACGTGACATCAGTGGGGGAAATAACAAATAATCCAAATTTACTGTTCATCTCCCTGTGCCGCCTTTATTCATGCTCAGTCGCACAAAACCGCGAAAAAATCAATCAATCTATCTATCTATCTATCTATCTATCTATCTATCTATCTATCTATCTATCTATCTATCTATCTATCTATCTATCTATCTATCTATCTATCTATCTATCTATCATCTATCTATCTATCTATCTATCTATCTATCTATCTATCTATCTATCTATCTATCTATCTATCATCTGTAGAAGCAACTCAATTATAAATTGGCAGTGATCTTTGTTTTGGAGTAGTGGAAGCAAACGGTTAATACCAGAATCGGATTTTATCTCAGTGGGTGTGCCTTCTTATTCTTTTTGGCGTCCCCTCTCTTGAAGTAGATCGCGCGCAACCTATTAAGAAGAGGCACGAGCTCCGGGATTGCCATGTGTTCACTCGGCTCGCGCTCCCGTCATCACGCACGAGAGCTGAGTGGAATGGAAACTCTAAAGCGGTTTTGAGAGGAGAGACTCTATAAAACCTCGCAGTTCTCATCACGCACTACAGCCGGACGTTTTGTTCTTGTTTTAGGCCTGTTAATTTGACGCAAACACACTCGCTCATCTGACTTAGTTTCCTGATTAAAAGGTAAGTTTATTTTTCTATTTACAAGTTGATCAAAATAATAATCAGCGAGTGTATTTTCTTAATTTAAAGCTCTTATTATTGTCAAAATTATTTGAGAAGAAAAGCTAGCCTGTAGCTGATGTTTAAAAATATGCTGATCCTTTATTACGAAAGAGAATTTATTGCACCTAAATCACTTGATACAAAATAATATGACTAATCTATAGAATAATTGTACATCGTAAATATGTAAGGATTAAGGATACATCTAGCAAACGAATATATGTGTAGGACTGAAATATAACAGCTCTTTGCGCAATGTTTTAATTATAAATGATAAGACTTTTATTAACAGATCAAAGTCGAACAACACAGGCTATGTAATTACACAGAAAGCGGCTTACTGCTTCTTTTCCTTGTTGCTAAGCTCATTGGAGTAGCTAAAAGATTCTTCCCTTCTGCCCTTTTGCGTATTAGAGCCGTAAGAGGCCTTTAAGTAAATCGCTCCGGCTTCTGAGCCGATTTGGAGACATTAAGCAATGATGCAGACACTCAGGTCAGAGAGTGCAAGCTTTTAAGGATCGCGTTAGAGCAATATTTTCAAACCAACAAGCGAGGTAGGCCTATTAATTGCAAATATTAATTAAAGCTGTCATTTAAAATGTAGTGTTTAACTAAAAACACTAAGTCTGTAATACAATGCTAAAATAATTATTCAAATGATTGTAAAAATTGAAATTTTTAAATATAACTTATCTTGCAAAAGTAATTATATCGAGAACGAAACAATAAAAAATGTGACAGACAAAACTGTAGTCAGGAAGGAAACAGAATATACCAAATACTGCATTTTGATTGTTTTTTTCATTATGCCTTTTTATTGAGATACTGTTGTAGACCTATATTAAAACAATAATAAATAGTAATAAAATAAAAACAAAATAATAGTAATAATTAGCCTATAATAATAATAAAGTGTTTATATTAGACAGCGCTTAGGCTGCACATTAATAATTCTAGATCATCTCTCAAAAGTTGCATAAAAAACAGTTCTTGAATTGAATTGTAATTGCACATTTCTGAATCGCTCTCCACAGACTTCCAGGAATGGAGTCGATACCCAGTCAGCTTTCTACGGGACGAGATGTTTGCTCTTCCCCCAACTCAAAGCAAGAACTGCAGCCTTACTCTAGCAGCAGCTCGCTGAAGCCAAATCAAGTGAGTGAGACTGTGCTGTACGGAGTGCCCATCGTCTCTTTGGTCATCGACGGTCAGGAGAGGCTGTGTCTGGCGCAGATTTCCAACACTTTATTGAAGAACTACAGCTACAACGAAATCCACAACAGACGCGTGGCGCTTGGAATTACTTGTGTCCAGTGCACACCGGTGCAGCTGGAGATCCTGAGGCGCGCGGGGGCAATGCCCATCTCTTCGCGCCGCTGCGGCATGATCACCAAACGCGAGGCCGAGCGCCTCTGCAAATCCTTCCTCGGGGCTCACAACCCTCCCAAATTACCCGAGAATTTTGCATTCGATGTTGCACACGAGTGCTCCTGGGGCAGCCGAGGAAGCTTCATACCTGCGAGGTACAACAGCTCCAGGGCGAAATGCATCAAGTGCACCTATTGCAATATGTATTTTTCACCCAACAAATTTATATTTCATTCGCACCGCACACCTGAGTCGAAATACACCCAGCCGGACGCGGCCAATTTTAATTCATGGAGACGCCATCTAAAACTCACCGACAAAAGCTTGTCTGATGACATTAGTCACGCGTGGGAGGACGTCAAGGCCATGTTTAACGGCGGGAGCCGGAAACGGGCAATGCCAGGGAATGGATCACAAATGTCCTCCACGCTCAAACCGCAAGCCTCCGGAATCACGCAGACCGCTTCCCCTGATATTCCTCACAAAACTTTGCGCTGCGACGACGACCGAGGGAACCTCAGCTTAACCAGCAGCGTGCGTAACTACCCGGTCATCCCTGTGCCTAGTAAGGGTTTCGGCATGCTTCAGAAGATCCCGCCACCCATCTTCCCGCATCCGTATAGTTTCCCAGCCTTTGGACTGTGTCAAAAGAAGGATGATGGAGTTGGTGAGCAGAATAAGACCAATGTACCTGGTGTGTTTTGGCCCGGTGCAAAAGACGGTATCTATCCCTCGTTCCCCATGTTCTGGCCTACCGCGGGCAGCCTGCCGCTCTCATCCTATCAATCAGCACAACCAAAATCACACACGGAGCTCCTGGGTGGCCGGCAAACAGAAACAGACATGTCAGAAAGTGAGCGGGGAGGAAACACACCTAGAGACAGTCTGTTCGACAGCGAGCGCTGCTCTAGCTCGCAGTCCCTCAGGAACGACGAGGACAAATCTGGGGACGAGGCCAGGTCAAGTGAGGGTCAACCCAGCACCCCCAGAAAGCTGAGCTATATTTCTGCGTTCAGACCTGTCGTTAAAGACGCAGAGAGCATAGCTAAGCTCTACGGGAACAGGGACGCCTACAGCGGAGCTCATCCTGGACGTTTGTCGCCAGACTTTGTGAGCGAGAGCTCCAGCTACAGATCAGCCTCTCCGTGTGCGGACAGCGAGGAAGAACCAGATGTCGACGTGGAGACTCACAGAATTCCGGAGGACGAGGAGTCTATACAACTTTCCGTGGATGACCGAAGTCCCGTGAGGGAAAACAGTCAAACTCCGCAGCCGGATGATGACCAGATAGCCACTTTTAGTGACGCGGGCTCCCCTGATCAAAAGCAGAACAAGCAGGTGGCAAAGAAAAGTGATGCAATTACTTACGAAGTGAGTCACACCAACTGCAATATTCAGTGGCACTAAAACCATTTCAATCTATATCCAGTATTAAAACATCAAATAAATTATTCTGAATCAACAAAATGGCAGACTGAATTAAAACAGTCATTGTTCAGAATAGCACTTCTCTGATACAGCACTCTTTCAACTGTAATAGCAAGTAATGACGCATAATCGAGCCTACATTCATAGTTTTCTATTTGAGAACAATTTGCAATTTATGTTGTTATGGATACAGATCGTTTATATTCTATTTACTAACGTAGAACGATCTAAATAAAAGAACCCAGCGGCGCGTAATTATAGTAAATTAAATGTTTAGAATGAATGGCCATTTCTGTTGTAGCCCGCGGGCTATTGGTGTGTTTGGTGTAAGGTCTCCCCTGTGGATACTGTGCAAATTATTCTCTTTGTCAGTCTATCTGACCGAATTTACCTTCCAATACGAATAATTTGGCTTGATGTTGCCAAATATTCGTAGATCATTAGAAGAGTACAAACGCAGTCTGTTGTCTGACGCACGGTTGCGTAAGAAAAGAAGAAAATGATGCATAATTGGGGTTGTATTTATTTTTTAAATGCTTGGTTAATTTTTGCAGGTGTACTCGCATGAAAAGGAGGGAGCATCTCTTCAGAACACACTGCCCTGTTCGGCCTCTAAACCTCCTCGCTGCGCACCGGAAACAAACGGTAAGACAATTTAACAAACTAACATTTAAATAAGTGAATTTGCGTAAACTAGGACAATTTTTTATTTTTGCTATTGAGATGACTGGGAAAAATATCCCCCAATTTACATGTCATTTGTAGCCTATTAGGCCTATATAGCGTATACCCTATAATTTTAACAACTTTAATTTCGTCGATTTTAGAAGAAATGATAGGATTTAATTATTTATTCTGAATAAGTGGCCTGCTAACAAGACTATTTTCTTTTAGATTCACATATTTCAAACAACAGCCCTACTGACGAATGTGAATCACAAAAATCCTGTTCGGATCATATTAGAGTTAGCAAAGAGAACTCAAGTGAGTAGCAATAAAAATATTGGCTTGTTCTTGTGTGTGTGTGTGTGTTTTAAAACAACATTATATATTTAAACAAAATAATTCAGTGTGGTAATATATTTCTTCCCTATTTCGTGGCAGGCGACTCTACATTGAGAAATACTGATAACAGATTTATTTTCGGGAAAGACATCGAGAATATGGCGAAAGGTGAATATTTAGTTTGAGTTTCTATTCCATTATAAGCTAAGCTAAGATGTTTGATTGTTAAAATAGCAGTTTATACACACGATAACGTGACAAATTACAAATAGAGGCAGCCAACTGGCTTTTATGATTGTTTAAAGACAGACAAGGCAATGTCTATTTTTAAGGCAAATAGCTCTTTGTGTGCAATGTTTTCCCATTTTACACGCATTATGCATTTAAAAATGCGTGTGATGCGTACACAATTGTGTATAACTGAGAATTGTCCTTGAACTGCAGACGATCCACATTGCCAGGCTCGTTTTCCACACACCCCTCAGGCTACTGTCCTAATTATTTTGCAATGTCATGCTTGAGAACACGGGGACCGTGTGTTTAGCCTTAGTAACCTAAATAGCGCTATTAGACAAGAAAACCAAACAGAGAGTGAAAATGCATGCTAAAAAAAATCTGATTTACTTGGGATAATTTTCTCTAAAAGACTGTAGTTTACTCAAAAGCTATTGGGATATGTGTGGTGATTAAAAGTCACAGTGATATGATAAATGATGTGATTTCTGTCGGTTTCCACAGAGGAGCTCCAAAAGCAGCTCTTGGAGCAAGTGGAGCTAAGAAAAAAACTGGAACGGGAATTTCAAAGTCTAAAAGGTAATTAAGAGATGGATATATTCACACCATGCTTTAATTTGCTATGTCATTTCTTCTATTTATAACTTAAGTTAATATAATACGTGTTGACTCTAACAGATCATTTTCAGGATCAAATGAAGAGGGAACTGTCTTATCGAGAGGAGATGGTCCAGCAGTTGCAGATTGTCCGAGGTAATAGCTACATATTTTTGCACTAGTGAAAATAAAAAAATGACAGCTTAGAAAAAGTAACACTTGCATACTTTCTGATAGACAGAATAATTAAAGAAAATATTAGGTCACAGGGATTCTAAAAACATTTTATGTTTGTGACCCACCCCAAATGATTTATGAATTTTTTCTTTTTATTTTATTTAGACACATTGTGCAACGAGTTGGATCAGGAGAGAAAGGCTCGTTATGCAATTCAGCAGAAGCTTAAAGGTAATTTAGAGACATACACTATCAACCATAAACTTTTTTGTTACATTATTCTAAAAGAATTACGAAAGAAATATGCAAGTGCTACTTTTTTAAACAAATGAATATACTTAAAAAGCATTAAAATATCAAAATTGGCATTTTTGACTAACTGCAAAGTAGTGATGATTAAAAAGTAGTTTGATTTAATCTTCATTCATTAGACATACAGAATGGTGTATCATTGTGTGACATTTGGAGAAAGTCGCATATAGGTATAGATTTCCCTTGTGCTGTGATTTCATGGAACTAAATCAACCTTTTCCCTAGAAGCTCACGACGCGCTTCACCATTTCTCCTGCAAAATGCTCACTCCACGCCACTGCGCAGGGACCTGCACATTCAAGCCACCCCTCTTACCACCTTAACTTAAAAGCTGCATCCCAGGATCCCACTGACATCTGTAAACCATTCTCCACTTACACTCTGTTTGAGAGGTTCAAGTTATGCACACCGAACACTGAGGCCTGAGGACTGCTGAATCACAATCCATCCCAAGTAGGCTATTCACTGGCATTTGAACATTCCACCGCAGATGAAAGTGTCTAGGATTACTTTATGAAAACAGTAAAACAAGCCAGAGGATGACAAGAAACATTCTAATAATTATGCTGTTACTTGTGTAAATAGGTTGATTTTTTTTAAAACAATACAAATACATAATATGTGGCAATGTGCAATGAACTGTATAATGTGAAATTTCATAAACTGGAATTGTTGATTATTATTCTTATTATTTATGTGTTTTTACATGTATTTGTTTTTCTCTAAATGAATTCACTGATGTGCTATCCCAAATTAATTGTGTATCATCAATTTTAAGCACTTTAAATAAGCAACATTTCAGACCTATCCATCCAAAATGAATCAACCCAAAAATGATTGAAAATCAACTGTACTTCATATTAATGTACAACAAACATAAGCTTGAACAAGCACTTATCCCATATTTTCCAAATAAACAATTGAGAATACCACAAATGTTGTTATTCCACATGAAAGTGCTCAAACTAAATGTCATAAGACCTCTGGAGTGTTTCTTTCTCTCTGTCGCTCTCTCTTTTTTTTCCCCCGACAATAATATTATCTCTTGTCTCATTCTTCAATAAAAGTTCAATTAAAGCCACAAGTATTGACTCATAAATTCGAACATACTTTTGTTGCTTTTTAATTATCACAGATTAAATGTCTATTTTAAGACACGAATTCTAAATCCAGAAACTATTATAAACCTTTTTTATAGAATTTATAGAAATTCTTGCCTGGAAAATCATTTGCGTGGTAATAACGCCCTGATCGTTATCTTGCTGCAGGCTATCCTACAGACAAATAAATATAGCCTAAATTAAACAGTAATGTTTAAAGAATTTTCTCATGAAAATGTACTAAAATCCCTTTCCCAACATTCCAGATAGTCACGAAATAGGTCTAGTCTAGGCTATATTTCTGCAGACGTGTTCAGTAGCGATTTTCTTTTCTTTTAACCATTATTAACGCACTAACCCAAAAATGAGTCTTGGCGTCTATTACTGTTGTGAAATACAACACTACCATCTAGTGGTACACACAGGCATTGCACATTGCCGATGCGTTTATTCAGGGAGACAAATGCTCTATAACTGCGGACAGTGTATTCCGTTTGACACACTTATTTAGACCATGTCTGGAATGGGCACCCACTCAATACCTGGCAGGGGGCATGAAAAATAGCCTACAAAATGCAAAATACAGTATAAAAATATTTTGTAATTAGTGATAATTTAACCATGCACTTGTTGTCATGGCCTTAGTAAAATAACGTTGGCCTATTTATTTTGTGTGGTCTCTTAAAAAGTTATTTATTAATATATACGTTTTTGTTTTTCATGTTACACACTATATTTAGTTAAACCCGTTTAAAACTGACATTTTGCGCTAATTCATTAATTTTACCTGGAAAACTTGTGCATGCTCTGGGTTTATTTATGTCTACATCTCTGTATGAGATTTTATAACAATTCTGTAAATTCACATTAAAACGATATTCTCCTCAATGTTTTTATAGCCGAAAGGTATACTTAAGTAAAATGGTCTATGTTTTACCTGCATGTCTTCTTATTTAAAATAAAATCCAGGTAATTTTCTTCCTTTTGTTGGTGTTGGAAGGATGTGGATTGGGTGTAGCTAACGTTACTTTACATTATTTATTTGGAGATATATATATATATAATAAAAATTGTAGACGAATGTCTAACAAAGCTGGGGCTTTTAGGCTGAATACGTTTAGTTAATTCTGACCCAAAACAACATTATTTTAATAGATCTGAGACGCATTGTCTTACTAAAATCAATGAATGAACTTTTGGGAGCTTTAAAAATCCTGGGGAGGTATGCTCAGACGCCCTAAAACAGGCTTAGCCTGCCTATCCATGAATCTCTAGCGACGTCCTTGTTTTTGTGGCTGTGGCCATATGAACTTTACCAAAACATACAGGTTTTCTTCTCAAAAACGCGGAGCAAGATTTTGGACACTATTGTTTGAAAAACGTGTGAACGGTTACGCCGGCAACGAGCTGCGCGTGCACACCACGTGACCCGACAGCGTCACGCCTGCTAGCAGTCACAAGATGGCGGAGAGTGCGGAACTAAAGGTAAAACGCTGCGCTCAATTTCCAGTCGGATAGTGTGCAGGGAGATCTTATTGTACCGTTAGAAGTACGCGTACTACTTACCTGCTGTTTTAAGAGGAAGTTATAAGGCATTTGTCCTCTGTTCTCGTGGCTAAAGTTGCACGAGAGATGGTTTTGCAGCGGAGGTGTTGTAGAAAGCTTTCAGCGTGTTATTGTTGATGTAGAGGGAGCTGTCTGACCACCGCTCTCCTCAGGGGAATTACCAACTTTAACTCTTCCTCCCTAAAAACTCACGTTAAGAGTGTCTGCTGAAAATTAGCCTCAGACTCAGGCTGTTTCATAATACGCTGTTAGGAGACCGCATGTGTGTGTTTTGATGGTTTGTGTGTGATTTAGTCGCCTGTACTTGTGGATTTGCTAGAAAGCTCCATCGCTTCGCGTGCAGGGCGCGAGCGCTGTTGATGACGAGCTGTCAATCAAGTGCACGAGCACCTTCACTCAGATTTCAGCAGATAAAACCTGAACTGATTATTGCAGCTGATCTCTGAACTTCAGTCAGATGTCTTCACTTACCGACGGAACATTTAAGTTCACCAGCCGTATGCTTCAATACGTGGACATCCTTTTGTTCATAGAAGGATGAAAAAAGCTTTTCTTAAATAATAATACAATGTTGTAAAAATGACATTGCAGTTAGTTAGTATTAGTTCACTAAAAATGTAAAAACTTGTCTGAAAATGAAGACTGACAGCATCAGTCACCATTTGCTTATTGTATGAGGGGAAAAAACTGAAAGTGAATGGTGACTGAAGCTATCACGCTGCATCTTTTGTATTTCACAAAAAAAGTAAGTCATACTGTTTTCGAGCAATATTTTGTGTGTGTGTAAACTAACCCTTTAAGTTTAATGCAGTGTGTTAATGACAGGTGTTGCATGACTGTGATGTTCTGATGTTGAATTTCAGTTAATAGGGTCTGTGAGCTGAGCTCAAAACTGTAAAATAATGGGAAATACTGATCCACAACATGCTTAAGCGTTATTTATATATTTATTTAAAAAAAAAAAATCAAGCTGTGCATGTCGGATAAGGCTTTTTTTATTTGTATTTATTTATTTAATTGTGTCTATGGAATTTGAAAGTCTCTGTATCATGATAAAGAGCTGACAGCAGGGGCCAGTTGCAAAAAACTAGCCTCTATGTAAAGACAGTGTCTTAAGAACTAGCAGTTAACCAAGGGGTAATCAGTCTTATATTTTGGTTTCAGCTTAGACTAATCTATGTTTTAATGTTAACATTTTTTTTTACATTTTGACCAGTCTTAAAGAACAAAATTAGATTACTAATTTTTAAGACTAAACCTTTTATTCAACTGGCCCCAGACTAAAAGAAGTTCATACTGTTTTAAATAGCTCTGCTTTTTTTATTTGTGTGATGCCCTCTTATTTATTCTCATGCAAAGTTTCTTCTTGTCTTTTTGCTTTCCATAAATTTAGTCCTTTGTTCTTGTTTTGCATTTATTACTCATTTCTTACATATAGACCTATTGTTTGCCCTTGATCTGTGTCTTTGGCTGCTGGTCCGCCAGTGCATGCACAGAGAGAAAAGCCATAATTAGATTTGGCGTCTAACCTGATATTTTACACCACCTCTATTCACTTTGCTTGCAGAAATATTTAATAGTTACTTTAAAGGTAGTAATAAGCAACTGTACAAAATGTTACTTTGGCTTGGAATAACAGTGAGATTGGCAGAAGGTGTGGGTAGGGCGGATAAGAGAGATAGACTTGCCCACATGTTGCTTACTGGACTGATATGCATCAGTTCAGGGGCTTGTGATGTGAAGACTCGTGTGTTTTTGGTAAACACAATGGACTCTTTGCATGTCGACTACTTATTTTCACTGGAATCTCAGTGCTATGTGAGCTTATAGTATAATATTCTTCCATAGCAATCTCTTTCTGTCATATTTCTATCATATTTTTAGATAATGACTATACAACAATAAACTAGAAACAAACCCTGCAAATGTATTTTATCATTTTTCAGCAACGAAGCAGCTCAACTTTGTACTGCAAAGCCAATTTATATAAATATATCCGTAACAGTATCCAAAAAAATATTGGGACACTTTTTTTGATGGAGCACTGAGACTAAATGTGGACGCCATTGTGCTCAGAGTCCATTAAATTACCTCATGAGTGATACGCTAGGCTGCATCCAGGAGTATGAATTCAACAAATCACTGTTGTTGTTGTTATTTGAAGAAATTTTAATTACAACAAAATCTGAACTTTATTAATTGCAGAATGGAGATGTAATTAATGGATCTGATTATTTATTTATTATTACACCTCTTATTTATGTATACCTCTTTAAATTTTCAGTTGCAGTGATTGCCAGAGGAGCATGAATATTTGCTATATCATATTCATATCTGTTGTTGATTTATATAATGACGATTAGGTAAGAGACGATGTAACCTAAGCTGTTTTTGAAGCAAGCATGAGAGATTTATATTGTCCTGTTGCTTACCTGCAGAAAATATCAGTGTTGGTCCAGATGTTTTATTGTAGGGTTGTTGCTGTATGTCAGCACAAAGAAAAAAATAATTTGAGTGTACACGCATTCCTAGTTTCATTATTTTATGCACTTGATGAGATCTATTTTAATGCGCACATGCTTATGCTGATGTGCTCATTTCCTCTTTCAGGCTGTAGCCAGCTATCTCTGGCCACACAAATAGCCTCCATCAACTGAGAGGTGATTAAGGTGGGGGTTTTGTGTGTGTGTGTTTTATATCTCCCTTCAGCAGATGTTCTCTTACCTGGCTCTAGCTCCTGTACAAATTTCCTGGGGGTTTAGCTCACACTGCACGTTCTCTCACACAATGCAGCACATGACCAAATACTGGAATAGAGGAATTTCTTCCAGAACATTGTGGAATCATCCTATTGATCTGGGGTCATTTGCTGCTATTATGGCTTATAAATATGTGTAGTCGGCTTAGCACTCATGCTCTGTTTGGACAAGGACTGTAATCTTAATCATCTATTAAAGTCTCCATGTCTCCTCTCAGCATACTTCACACTACATCACAGCATTATAGATGAGTGAGGTTTAGATTTAAAACACAATGAGCTCCACATGGTCAACAAATTAGATTTTATGCTTTTAAAGCTGCCAAGAGACAGTGATGCACATCTAGGCTGACTGAAGAAGGAAGATGCCGAGAAGCTCTCGTCCTCTCGCTCTCTCTGTGAAATGTTTGTAATTGATGGTGTTGTAGGCTCTGTTTTTTTTTTTTTTTTTTTTAATATATATATATATATATTTAATTAAAAAAAAAAGCCATAACTTGATGTTTCTGAGAAAGACAGGCTTATTTGGTGACAAGTCGGACTTCTCCGATCATTTAGTCAGTTTAAAGCCCATCCCTCCACAACTGACTGCAAGCTCATATTTAATTTTTTTAATCCAGTCAACAACTTATTTATAGAACCAAGTCCCAACTACTTTTTTTTTCTCTTCTGATAATCTGTTACACTCAGATTTACATTACAATACAAAAAGATCTCTTGCTGCTTTGATTCATTGTGACTTTAAGGCATGTGTCCGTCCATGCTAATCACGTAATAAATCTTAAAGTGCGCTTATTTATTCCCCCCTAAAACTGTCTTCAGTGTTTTGGCATTATATAGTGGTTTGGAAATGCATTTGGTGATAAATATAATTTAATATGTTTCTCTGTGTAAACACAGGAACGATGATGACTTTCTCTTCCAGGAAATAAGGCTCAAGTGTGCTTTGGTCTCTGGTTTGCTACTCTGTAAAAAAAGAAAAAGGTTTCAAAAAGTTGTTTAATCTTAAAATAATGTGTTACCCCCGCTGACTTCAAATTTTTAGTTTAGTCAACTTGAAATTTTAAGATAATCAATGTTAATTTAAGGGACAACTGGAATATTTTAGTTGACTAAACTAAAAATGTTAAGTCAGCGGGGGTAACACATTATTTTAAGATGAAACAACAATTATTATTATTATTATTTTTACGGTGATTACAGCAGTTAGCTACAGCCCCCAAATTAGGCATTCAAGGAGTGCAGATATTTGCCCCAAACACAATTAAATATTTTATTTACTCTGCTTGATGACACACAATATTTCATAAATAGGCTTCTTATTATATGTAAAAAGTGATAAATTGACTTAACTTAAAAAAAAATTGAGGAAACCTGTTGCCTTAAAATTATTAAGTAATTAATAATAAAAAAGTATAAGTTAAGTGAATTGTCAATTGTCACTTAACTTTTTTTTTTTTAATTATTATTTACTTAATAATTTTAAGGCAACGGGTTTCCTCAATTTTTTTTTTTTAAGTCAAGTCAGCAACACTTTTTACAGTGTAGTGTTTTGGATTCATGTTATTCTCTGAAGTCTGGTCTGAATTTTTCATTGTGTTTCCTGCAGAAAGTCTTCTGTAGTCTGGCAGAAGTGATTAACGGCAAGCCTGCTCTCTGGCAAATGTTCAAGGCCACCTAATCCATTCTCCTGTTAAAAACAAATGATTTGGAAGTGTTTAAAACCAAACTGAGGACTGATGTATTAAACGGGCTGATTATTTGACTTTGCAAAATTTTGATGCTGGTCGATATCAGTGTCCGCTTGACCTATTAACAGTAGTTACAATACTACTGACCTATAAAGAGTAGTAGTAGTTAGGCTAGTTCAAGGGATGTAACGATATCAAAATCTCATGATATGACAATATCTCGATATAAAGTCCACAGTACAATATTTCTTTGTGATATAAAAAAAAAATAAAAAAAAATTTAAATGTTGTAAATTTTAAAGTTCAATTATTCTATCTAATGCACTTTGAGAATTCAAAATTAACCCATGTTCTTAACTAAGAAAACTTATTTTAGAAAAAAGTCATTGAATTGACTTGTACCTGAACTTTAAAGGGGACTCAACCCTCTTTTTAGTTGTGGTATACTGTCTCAGTCTAAATTACATTCATACTGGTGTTTTAGGAAGTCAAATTAATTAGAATATAATAATAAATCTAACAATAATTTTATTATTGTTATTCATATAACAGAAATAGACATATATTGTAAAACAATTGCACTGTACAATAAATGGAAATGAATATTTCTGTATATTATTTTTGCTTTACATTACAGTATGGAAATTGCAAAACTTCTTTCCTAATTTCTACACTTGAAAGAGATATTTTAAATTTGGACTGCAGTAATGTTCCCCATTTAAACCACTAGCTGTCAGCAATACATAGTGCACTTTTAAAGGGTTAGTTCACCCAAAAATAAAAATTCTGTCATACTCACCGTCATATCGTTTCAAACCCGTAAGACCTTCGTTCATCTTCAGAACACAAATTAAGATATTTTTTGATGGAATCTGAGAGCTCTCTGACCCTCCATAGACAGCAAGGATATTACCACAATCAACGCACAGAAACGTAGCAAGGACAACGGTAAAATAGTTCATGTGACATCAGGGGTTCAACCGCAATTTTTTGAAAATTAATTAATTTGAAAATCAACATAATCAGCGTTGTTTATGCTCAGCATGCATGCTTTATCCTGAACGTAAACAATGCTGTAAACAGCAGCAGAGCTTTTATTCTGATGGAAAACTCCAGCTTCAGTGAAACTGGCTTACAAAAGAGCGTCTCACTACAATTCTAGCGAAATGCTGTAAACATCTGCCACGAAAATAAAGCATAAATGGTGACTGTAAACTGCACGATATTTGATTTTCACCGATATGCCGATATTTTTCAACTCATTTTGGCAGATTGCCGATACCGATATATTTCCTATTGTTCGGAAACAACGCCAAGTCTCTCCTGTGCAGCTATTATAAGCTAATTATTTTCAATTTTGGTTAGTTTTTAATAAGAACTTATTTGTTAGAATTAAATAAACAATAATTAAGTTATTTTATAATGAAACATTACAAAAATCATGAAGATTTTGAAAATAACTATAAATAAACTATATATTAATCCCTGCTTTTTTTTCCAGAAAGATGCAGTGGTAACCTTAACATTTTATTTTAAGATTTAACATTTGTAAATGGCCTAAAGCAAAAGAGTTGTAAAAATTCAGAAAATCTTTTAGAGCTCATAATTTGATCAAAACTGTGCTTCAAGTATGAGCCACACGTGGTCTAATCGCTAGCACACCCTGAGCACATGTGACTTAATGTATTCCTCTTATCGGCAAGACATATCAGCATAAGTTTTCATGTCGGGACAATGCCGATATTTACATTTAAAGCCATTATCGGCCGATTCCGAGACTGGTCCGATAATATCGTGCATCCCTAGTACAGACTTGAATGAATTAAGCCATATTGTGCTTTTGGTTTTAGTTCGTTTGACAGATATTGTGCCAAAGCATAATGCCCCAAAACACAACTTTAAAGACCTTTTATGTTACAAAAAGATGTTTAAATAGCATATATTTTAAAAAGTACACTTTTTGACCTATCGTTTCATATCGTCATGTGACCATGATGATATTGAGATAGTTTTGCTATCGCGATACCACGATATTGATAATACCGTTACATCCCTGGAATCTACAAACTGTATTGTCAATGCATACATTTCTATTTTTGTTTTCTATATTGAGCATATTTTGGAAAAGTTTTGTTTTGTTTTGTTATGCGAGTAAAGATAAAGTGTGAAGTTATTTGTAGCTAATTCTTATTTTTTATTTTTTTCTGTTTAATGAAACCAATCTACCACTACTCATAATTCTTTCTAGATGACAGATTATAAATGTTGGAAAAACAAAAGTTTATATCTTCACTTCTAAAGGCACATTTTTCAGTAATTACAGTAAATATCTGTAATTAAAACAAAAAATAATTAATTTCAAAATACAAAATTTTAAATGTTCAGACATACTAAAATTGTAACAGTCTGTTTTTCTGAATTCAGACTAACAGATTTAATGCAATTGTAGCTTGTCTACAAAAACATTATTAATTCTGATAACTTGCTATTCAAAATGGACTCTATAATGGAATGCATTAACTGTTTTGTTTGTTACGTTCAATGTATAATTATTGTGCTGAGCTAGTTCTCTTTACTCTTTAACCTAATAAACAACCCTTAAAACAAATTCCTACATTCATGCAAAGTTGATAAAATCCCTCCTTGTCATTTAAGTTCTCGATTTGAAAACATTGCACTTTGTCAATTATTTGGCCTATTGTTAATATTATTGTTGCTGCTGCTGTTGTTTGAAAAATCTAAATTTATGTTTTTATTTTTGTAATTTGCTAATCATTTTTCAGACACATAAACATTGGTTTTCAGTTATAAAATATCATCATTGGTTGATCTCTAGTACAATTGGCCTCTGCATTGTGCTCATTCTCTGAAAGATGAATGTGTAATTCGTAATGTGATAGAATACTAAAACAGAACACTTTCCTTTTGCAAATAATAATTCTAAACAAAACCGCACCTGTTCTTCTTATTTTAGGTTTTTTGGTCTATATGCATGTTTAGTCACTTTTGTAAATGAGCTCCATTGAGTAGCACACCAATTACATACTGAATTGTCTATTTTGTATATTGTGTTTGTGCTATTTTTCATATTGTCCATTTTGTATATTTGTACATTATTATTATTTTTTATTATTTGTGTCCTGTCCTGTCGCTATCATTCTATCGCACTGTGGAGCTTCTGTCACTAAAACAAATTCCTCGTATGTGCAAACATACCTGGCAATAAAGCTAATTATGATTCTGATTGAGTAGGTAGTTGAGTGGCTCTGCTGGGGACTTTGCTATTCACTGCTGTCATATCTGGAGCCTTTAGATCACGCTATGATAGTATGGTTACATGGATGGATGTGTGTGTGTGTGTGTGTGCTCACCGCTGGAGCTGTGTTGGTGAAACACGAAGCACTGAGGTATGTGAGTGTTGATCTTCCGCCAGTGAGCTGCAGGGCTGGAGATGGTGGGGGAGGGGCAGACGAGAGAGTTGGAGGAAAAGCTGGCACACTATTTGTGTTCTGAGCTCTTAGCTAGAGAGAAAGAGAGTGTGCATGCAAGTGAAATTGGGGTAGGTGTGTGTGCTTGTGACCCCTCAACTGTTTGTTGGCTCTCAGTCGCAGCATCAGACAGACAGGCATGTGATCACCTTCATCCTCTGAAATTACACTTCAAGAAAGATGATCTTCATCACGGGCTCATGTGCACCTGAGCCCCAAAGACAGACCGCAAACGCACCTACACAAATGATTAAATTAACACGTGTTACACCTGAGCCTGAAAAACACTTCTCTGTTTCAATAATGGAGAAACACACAAAAACCTTCAGGTTTTGTGCTGGTGTATTTGGCATTTTATGTTTCTTTCTGTTTTTAATAAGTAGAAATCTGCACGACCTTGAAGAATACTTGGCCGGATCACCCGCATCAAGTGATATTAGAGCATGTATTTGGCACAGATTTACCCTGAACCAAAATACACACACATACACGTTTACATATACTGCAGAAAAAAAAAGATTTTGCATGCTTTTCAGAAGAAAAAGAAGTACTATCCTTTCTGTTGCCTTGAGACAAATGCATCAACCCATAAATTTGCATTAGATAAGTAAATAATTTAGTTTTTTTTGCTCGTCCGCTGAGCAGTCGTAACCTTTGTGCTGTTTGTGTTGGGTGCATTTATTATTACACAGACCTTTACTAATGTGCACCTGTTTAATAAGCCCTTCACTACATGGTCAGATTCCAGCTGCGTTCTGATTCACAGGGTCCTTGCACAGTCTTCACTGCTCCCTACACACTGTGCAGGGGATTTCAGCAGAAGTTCACATGCATTCATTTGGAACTACATCAACCTCAGACAACACATGAGTCACATGGATTGGATTATTATACTTTTATGTTTATAAAAGAATTGCGCATATTATTCATATAAACTCAAGTTCTATCTGTATTTGTCAAACTTGGAGCCTCTAATAAATTAAAAATGCGTAGTCAGTTTTTTTTTTTAAATAAAGTCTGAGAAAGTCTTAAATTACAAATAAATGTTTGTTTTTTTTATCTTCTACTTAAAGAATTCTGAAAAAATATGTTTCAGTTTCCATAAAATATTAGGGAGCAACTGTTTTCAATATTGATAATAAATGTTTTAATTAAAATTAATTACAATTTTAAAATATAGTAAAATAGAAAAAAGTTATTTTTGTTCATTGTAATAATATTTCACAATATTACGGTTTATACTATTTGTTGATCAAATAAATGCAGCCTTGGTGAGTAAGTATTAGAGACTTCTTTTAAAAGCATTAAAAATATCTTACAGTCCCGAACATTTTGAATGATAATATGATGATGATATTAAATGCTGTATAAGGAAATGCAGCACTTAAGTGAAATGTGAAGTACTAATGTGAAGCACGTTTTTACATTAAGTATTTTCTGACTATGATGATCTAGTGCCTCAACATGCATGCTCGCTATGATTTGAAGTCTTTCATAAAGTGGCAAGATACCCTGTTAAGTCCACTTTGCAGAGCCATTTCAGGTGACTGGAATGGTGTATGATTGGAAAGAATGAGCTAGCTTTGCAGACTTTTTTAGCACTCTATTCTATTTGAATAAAGCCGACTGACTCTGCAGACATCAAGTACACCTCTGTGTTTCTCCTCTCTGTGGGTTTTAGAGAGGTAGTGGTGTTGAACCACTTTGAAACTCGTATGACACAGTGTTGCGCAGGAAAACCTCAGCAGGGTGACCGTATCTGACGTTGACACTGGCGCAACTAAGACCTTTACTTTCTGACATTTGGGATTTGGTGTTTGTGAAATTGTGCTGTATTAGTTGGTTGTAAATGGCTGTGGGATAAAACATTAGACCCTCTGGGCTGTGTTGAGGGAGAGGGGGATGAGTGTAGGAGGGAGATATGTGGGCGGTTGACTTTGGTGAGAAAAGTCTGAGGAATAAAATTCATGTGAACAGAACATGCAGGTATACTCTTGGCTGCTCACAAAGGTGTTTGGTGAATTCTGTAGTTGAAGCTAATTTTTATCATGGTTTTCTAGGCTTAATACTGAAACTGTCAAGTGGTGTTAAATTATATGAAGGGCCTCAAAAGTATTTTAAAGGCTTTGTTCATAAATAACATCAATACAGAACTTTTAAAACAACGTTGCGAATTGTCTGAGCTGATGTGACAACAGGTCTTTTACTCACATGAACTCCAGGTCAAACAACATCAACATGTGATTATATGTACTGAATAGACTGCATGTGTTAAACGTCCCGCTGTCTGGTTATATATGCATCAGTCAGTGTGGTTCTGCAAAATACTTCACAATGCGTCACATTGCCTCACACCCTATGATATCCAATTCCTGGAATGTAATTTAACCACAGCTACCTCCTTTATTATGATTGGACCTGATTTTTTTTATTTATTTATTTTTTTCCACAATGTCTTCAGTACTCTCATTACTACATTATCTGATTGATAAAGCAAGTCACTACTTTGACACCCTGGACATGTGAAAAAGCAAGTGTGTCTCAGAGAGAGAACTGACAGACATGTGAAGCATTTGACAGATGCGGTGTGCGTGCTCATGGTCAGGAGCCTCCATCTCTCTCTCTCTCTCTCTCTCTCTCTCTTTCTCTTTTTTCCCTTTCAGTCGAGCTGTTCAGACTCATAAGCTCAATCATACATCGCTCATTCTGTTTCGCTCACACACACACACACACACACACACACTCTTCAATGCTGTGTGAATCTCCTGTGCTGTCAGTGTGTTGTTGTGTGAGATGTTCCTGGCTGGTCTGCAGTATTTCACCTGCTTTTTTACCCTTTCTTCTGAGTGTGTTCACCAGACCGAATGATTAGTCCGTAAATGAATGTCTTCATCTCTTTTTAGTTCTGATTTCTCCCTTCACCTGAACAGCTCAGTTATTGATTGTAATTTCTGCATTTGTTCCCGACAATTGTTGGAATATGATGGATCAGTGAGTGAATTAATGACCGATTGGATTGTTAAAGGTCATTATAGGGGGAAATTAGAGTCGTTCTTGTAAGCTGCAGTCACAGCACCTTAGTCGGCAGACTCTGCTTTCAAGCAGCATTATGCCTGCTGAGTATTTTTTACTGGAGCCGTCTCTGTGTGTGTGTGTGTGTATGTGTATATGTACGTGTGTGTGTTCAATTTCATTTGTTTTGGAACCCGAGCAGCTCATGTCTCTGCCCTTCCCCCATCTCTTTCTCTCGCTCTCTCAATTCAATTCAATTCAGAAAGCTTTATTGGCATGACAAAAACATACATTTTGTATTGCCAAATCATTAAAACAGCATAGAAAGTGATTTAGAATTTCTGAACATTTAGTAAAGCTTAGAGAAAACAATAGTAATAATGAAACTAAATAAAGGCATTAGTATAAACACATGGCTAGATATAGTGAAAAAAATAATAGTGTTAATAAAATATTAATAAAATAAATAATTATAATAATAAATAAAAGATTATACTACAGACATCATGTAACAACTGAACTTAGAAATTTGAACATTGTACATTATATAGATGTGTGTAGATCTAATGGGTGTGTGTTTATTGGCTGTTTGTTGGGCTGGTTTTTAATGGTGTTTGTCCAATGGGTGATGTACTTGTCTTTTTCTGTGTTTATAATGTGTGTGTGAGTCCTGAGGCTGGCTGATCTGTGTGTGTGTGAGCTCAGTCAGTCTCAGCACCAGCTGGCACAGGGGACTCTTACTTACGCTCAGCTCTTGGTGTTTTAGGGCTTTGTAATGGTATGTGTTGGGGTCGCTTGTTTTTAGGTGTTTCCAGAATTTCAGTGCTCTATTTTGAATGTTTAGAAGGAGAGGGTATTGGCCTAATTCTCTCTCTCTCTCTCTCTCTCTCATACCCACTGTCATTCTCTTTTTCTTCCTGAACCAGCCTCTCCTCTGCTCTCCTCTCCTCTCATTTTAAAGCAGAAATGCATCATGTGTTTTATTCAGGAATGTCTGGCAGGCTCCTAGTTGTGAGAGCATCTGCTCTGATTTGTTCTTGTTTGGAGAAGAGGGATTGAGTTGTTAATCAGTGCATTCACTGCATTGTTAGCTTTTTATTGTTTGGTTAATTCTAATCTAATATCTTGTCCAAAGGAGAAGCTAATATATATTTATTTACACAGGAAAGAATGCAAACAGACATTACTTAAATGCAAATGGTTAAACGGATAGTTTCACCCAAAATTCTAATTCTGTCATCATTCACTCACTCTCATGGCATTCCAAACCTGTGTAACTTTTTTAGTTTGAAACACAAGAAGATATTATGAAACATATTTGAACTGTTTTGGTACAGTGAAAGCCAATGGAGTTTAAAACAACACTGGACCCCATTGACTTACATTGTATGGACACATAAATGCACATTTTTCACTTCTATACGGGTTTGGAATTATATGACGGTGAGTAAATGGTGACTGAGGATGTTTCTCAATTCTAAGAATGCAGAGAACGGGCTTGCATTCTCATGGAGACCGGTCATGCCAGGCTACCCTTAAAGAACAAACTCAAAATGACACAAGGACACAGAACGCATCTGTGAAAATAGAGATGTCTTATAACTCAACTGGCTGTCTCAGCACATTTTAAATAGCAGGATAGCACCACCATTGCACAATTATATAACATAACATCAAAGATGTCATCATAACTGATTAAACATTTACATTATTTTATATATTTTTATTTTACTGCAAGTATTTGTAAATTGTGCTCTGTCAACGAAAAAGTACTACAGGCTTTTTTCAGGTCTTTATCCCTTTATTAAGATTTTGGAAAACAAAACGACTTATTTACTTTCACAAGCAGTCATGCATGCAATGCAACAGCAGGAAGTTTAGAAGTTTAAAGGAATACTTAACCCCCAAATGAAAATTTTGTTGTCATTTACTCACCATCATGTCGTTCCAAACCTGTGTCAGTGTTTTGTTTTTAATGATGAACACTAAAGAAGATTTTTGAAGAATGCTTTTAGTCAAACAGTTGTAGGGAAAAAGTCAATAGAGGCTAACAACTGTTTGAACTATTCCTTTAAGCTTACATACGACGATGTCTATCCACAGCATTTACTGGGATTTTTAATGGTTTGCTTTTCTTAAGTCTGCATTTGCTGCATCCTTGATATCAAGAACACTTCTGGGTACTTTCATGGATGTCCTCTGTATTTGCATTCTTGAGGATTGGAATTGAACTTCAACGGTTGAGGATGACGTGCTGCCAAAACACAAGGATGCAAGGTCGCATAAGAACACGTACTGAGAAATGACAAGACTGTTCATTTTTTTGGTGAACTGTCTCTTTAATTTCACCAGGAAGCACACATCAATCAAGCTGGACAGCATGTGTTCGTTTGCCGTTCTGGAGAAGAATGGTTTATTATTAAGAATTTTAGTGTGTACATTGCCCGTCTTTGCTCTGCATTGTTTGCCCTCTTCTGTTTGGTTTTTCCTTCTCGTTTTCAAGCCTGTGGAATGTGACACTTCCGTTGTGTTTGTGTGTGTTTGGGGCTGCTTCTGCATATTTCATAGCTTAGACCATTACTGAACTATCCTAGCCTGAGGGAAAGCGCGTGTGTGAGAGATGTGTTTGTATTTGAGTGTGTGCCTTCAGATGTGTGTATCAGTGTCTGAGCTGCGAGTATGTGTATGTGTATGTGTGTTTGCCCAGTAAACCGTTTGGCCTATGCAAATGAAGTGCTTTTGGCACTGAAAGTGTGATGTTGTCATCGAGTTGGCTCAGAATGTGCGTGTTAATTTCTGCCGCTCCCCTTCTTTCCTTCTCCTGTAGCAAATGGTGATGAGCCTGCGGGTGTCAGAGCTGCAGGTTCTTCTGGGCTACGCAGGCAGAAACAAACATGGACGAAAGCACGAGCTTCTGACTAAAGCCTTACACCTCCTTAAAGCTGGCTGCAGCCCTGCCATCCAGATGAAGATCAAGGAGCTCTACAGACGACGCTTCCCCACCAAGCTGGTGTCCCCAGCAGAACTGGCCCTGCCCAGGGTCCACCCCGCTGCTGCCTCCTTGCCCCCCGGCCTCACACAGTTGGGATTTGATGGGCACGGAGCACCCCCATCCCCTCTACTCCCCATCTCCCTCCTCGGGCCCAAACATGAGCTGGGCCTGCCCCACCTCCCCACGAACCTGCACCCCGTGCACCCTGATGTCAAACTGCAACGGCTGCCCTTCTACGACGTACTGGATGAGCTCATTAAACCCACGAGTCTTGGTGAGTTTCTGAGATTTTGAGGAGCGATAGTGAGGTGTGTGAATGTTGGTGCACATTTTTAGTAGTGTGTTTTTTAGAACAGTGCGTATCTGTAGATCTGTGTGATGTATGGCAACCGTAGAGATGCGTTTTTCCCTACATTAGCATTTTAATGGTGTTGGCTTGTTTGGCATCAGCATGTTCGTTTGCCTGAGGAGTGTTGTTCAAATAGACTGCCAATCCCCACAACCAACCAGTCTCTCTCTCTTTTCCTAAACCTTTTCCACTCTCATTTGCATACAGTGTTGAAATCATGAGTACATACACTATGGCACCAACAAAACTCACACAGAATATTCTAGAGCACACATTGCAGTGGTCCAAACAGCCAGAGTCCAAAATTAACTTGTGAAAATCTATCTATCTATATACAGTTGTGGTCAGAATTTTACATACAGGATTTTTACCTTTCATAAAGCCATTTTTTTCTTTTAAGTATACATCTTTTGAGTCAAATTGTTACATTTAATCAGTCAATTGAGATAATAAGACATTTAGGCTGTTACCAAACAAATGAGACCAGTATAATCAAAATGAATCTTTGCAGAAGTTGCATCTGAAGTGGCATTTAGATGCATTTACACACTATTTCATGCAGCTCAGAGGGACATGGAGTGCTTTAACCAGTTAGAAATGCATAATTGTTTGACATTTTAAACATAAAACATTGAATACTGATATTTGAAATTATTTTAAAAATGAAAATAGACTTTAAAAGTGATATTAAAACCGCCAGTAGGTGGCAGAAAGTCACTGTTAATAAGTGAGTCATTGCGACTGAACCGAATCATTTAACGGTTGATTCATTCAGGAACAAACACCTTCATGTTGCTCAGAGACGCAAAACAGTGCTGTAGCTGTTTGGAATTATTGTTTGTCGGCGAAATGGAGCAAAAACAGGCAATACTGTGTCTAAAACGTAAGTCTCTTAATATTAACGTATTGTTTATTAAACTGTTGTATAAAATCAATTTCACATGCTTATTTTTGAAGAAAAAATTTTAACTATATGAAATGATGTAAATATATACATTTTGCTCCCCCCATATCTTGAATTTTGTGATTATTCTTAATGCATTTTAATAGACTGAATCATGCAGTGAAAGAACACACTCTAAATGCGTGTGCACTGTTTAACCCGCTTCATCACGTATGCGTGCCACTCCGTAGGTGTTCTGTTTGGTTTTTGCAAAATACTCGATATTGTCAAATTGCACATCGTTAAAACAACAATTACGATATTATCGCAGACGATATATATATCGCACACCCCTAGTTGAATTTATAAAAATGACCCAATTCAAAAGTTTACATAGGCTTGATTCTTAATACTGTATTGTTACCTGGATGATCCACAACTGTTTTTTTTTTCTTTTGGTTTTCCAGCATCTTTCGCGTATTTGAACCCTTTCCAACAATGAATGTATGATTTTGCAATCCATCTTTTCACACTTTCAACTATTCAGGACAAACAAGAGACTCATGAACAACTATCACCAACAAAAAACAGCAAAAAAAAAAAAAAAACAGTTGTGGATCATCCAGGTAACAACACAGTAATAAGAATCAAGTGTATGTAAACTTCTGAATGGGTCATTTTTATAAATTCAACTATTATTTTCTCTTGTGGAATATATGTGAACTTTTATATGATCTTGTTCAGGTCAGTACGAAATACAAAATAACATGCGTTTTGTATGATCCAAAAACAGTTGTGCTGCTTAATATTTTTGTGGAAACCATGATACATTTTTTAAATTCTTTAATAAATAGCAAGTTCTTTTGAACTTGAATTATTTGTAACGGTAAATATCGTCATAGTCACCTTTGATCAATTTAATGCATCCTTGCGAAATAAAAGTATTATTTCTTAAAAAAAAAAAAAACTCTTACAAACCTGATCACTTTTTACATAAAATATGCCAAAATGTAGTATATCTTGCAGCGTCATGTACAGATTCCTGATACTGCACCATGACACATATTTTGCTTTTGGAGCTTTGTTTCAAGAGTGTCTTGCCACTGTTCTGGAAAAATGGTGTAAAAGAATAAAAACTTTTGGTTTCAGAGCTAATTGTAATGATATATCTTCTGCTATGGTGAAAGTTGTTAGAAGACGTGACAGTCATTAAGCTTTTCTTTAGCTGAATCACTAGTGTTGCTTACTTCAGCGATTTTCGACTGTTCCTTTGTTCCTCAGGAATGAGTTCTGGACAACAGTATACTTACACATAGATGAGTTCCAGACTGTGCTAGAGCACTCATTGCTAAACGCAAATGACATCTAGAACTGGGTTATAGTAACAAAACATGCATATAGTGGCAGAATTCGTTTGCAGCTAACAAACACTCATCTACTTCACTCATTAATGCACAAACCTATGAAGCTTCCACCTCAAAAATGCATTCACCCCACAGCTCATGCATAAAATATCAGCCTGCTGATAGATAGATTATTCAGAGTGTGCTGTGCTAAAACATCTAAAGTCAGAGCAAAATGTCTGTTCTGGAGATTTCTTTAAGATGGGAGAACATATGAAGTGTGTTTTTGGCTGTGTGTATTTCAACTTGAGCGAAGTAAATATACTTAATTAATTTGTTCATGCACAAAATGATGTTACTGTTAATATAGTCTCTTCGCTGTTTTTTAAAGGCCATAATGATTTTGTATTTGAGTAATCCTTTTAAATGTCTTGAGTTCAGAGTCATGTTCTCTGTGGTGTAAATAGGTGCCTGGATCACACACCAACTGAAACTTTTCACAGTTTGTTTCGCAGTTGTATAGGTTTTGAATTGCACATGTGAAAGGTGATATGCAGTACAGACAACACAATCCCAGCAGTACTGGCGTGACAGTATGGCTTTTTTAAGAGAGCAATATAGTAGACTTGCTATGTTATAAAGTAAAGTGTAGCAGTTTTGAATAGGATACATTTACCTATTCATGTTAGATATGTGGTTAGTCATTAACACTAACTAAATAAACCTATACCTTCAGCCTGGGTAAAACGATGTGTTTGATCAGTTTGTGCATATTTGAATTTTCATTGAGCTTTATTTAATCATAGATTATATTCCAATGGCATTCAATCTCATTCACTGCAAGTGCTTAAGATCATTTTAGCAGTTGTGCGCTCATTAGTTTCTTGGAACAGATCTGTAGGTTTGATGTTAGCATGGTTAGATACAATTTTATTTATTATAGCTAATAAATATCCTGTTCTCTGTTTGTTCTTTGACAGTAATGTGTTGTGTTTTGATTCTCTTATTTCCCTTTGCTTTAAAGTAATGGTAGAATTAATGATGTTAAATACACCCTGCTAAATGCTGTTTAAGTCCTCGTGAGAACATCCAACTTACAAATTCTTAAAATGTTTAGGTGATTTTCATCAAAAAATTAACTCGGTGGACACTTTTCTCTTTCCATACATGCACTTCCTAAGTTTGGGGTCTGCAAGATTTTTAATTTTTTTTGGAAACAAAAACAAAAACAACAAAACAAAGCCTCTTATGCTCACCAAGGCTGCATTTATTTAAAAATAAAACATTAATACTGTGAAATATTATAATTTTAATAATAATTCTAAAATGCATTCAATTTATTAACATTTCTTCTTATTATCAGTGATTATAGAAAGTTCAAAAGAACACCATTCAAAAAAAATAAAAAAAGTTTTGTAACTTGCTGCTTTTGATCAATTTGATGTGTCCTTGCTGAATAAAAGTAATGTCTTAAAAAAAAACGGTAGTTTAGTATGAAGCTGATGCAGCATTATTGTACCTATGGTGTCACAGAGAATGATGGGGAATGTAGTCATTCAAGTCATAAATGAGTAGCATGTTTTACTAAACATTATTGCCGTTTTTCATCTATAGCACACACAATGTTCTAAATTGCTAGATTTATATATTGAGTTACACCTATTATCATAATCATTGAGAAATTCCATTTGAAAGGAAACTTTCAAATCCATTTAGAGCTCTTTTTCCTGGATTATTTGTCCTTTCATGTGAACATGTGTGTGATTCTCATTGTGCTTGAACAACATATTTATCTTTTAACAGCATAGCATTGCCCCCTGCTTCATACGCCACAGGAAGCAAGTATTTATTTATTTGTCATAATCACTTTATCATCATTATTCTGCTCTCATCGGAGCGATCCATGCACTATGCATACATTAGTCATTATCTCAATCATTCTCTGGCATGCTGGCATATAGGAGCATTTAAAGAACTTGGACCCTTTTTAAATGTATTTTCGTCATAGAAAGGATGTCAGTGTCTTTTATTAATTAGCAGAGATGTGTCTCGCTGCTGTTCGCTGCATGAATGTACTCCCACACATTGAGAGCAATGCGGTGTGCATCCTTCAGTTATGAACCAAACAATACTGTACATACACTTTCTGAATAAAGACTGCATCATAGACAATTTCAGCAATGTCAGAATAGTTTAGTGGATGAAATGAGTTAAACAGATTTAGAGTGTGTGGAGGCCCATCAGCTCTGCACTAGAAGACTCTTTGTCTCTCAGTTTACTTCAAATTGAAATGAGCTTTAATTACCGCAAACAATGCAACATTGCCGAAACTGTGATCGCATTTAAACAGAAAGTAACAGATTAGTAGATAATTCAGTATAAGTTACAGCTGTGCACAGTCTCCCTTTATGTTTTGCTCTTTATCTCTTCATTTCTTTGTGTTTCTCTTTCTGTCTTAGTGTTCTGCAGAAAGACAGAGGAATTTTTATTGGCGTGTATGTCGGGTTTAGAGTATCCTAGCAGTGTTTTCATTAAGATGAATGATCTACAGAGGCTTAGTATGGGGCTGTGTGTGTGGGCACACTAAAGCTAGAGCGCAGTTTGTTCAGCCATACCCTCACAATTTTGTGTCTTATAAAATGCGCAGTCTATGAGTATTACTTCCTGTATTGTCTTTAGTCACACTATTTTCTCTATGGCCAGATGGACATATATTAGCTTTGATAGGCTGTAGTGGTCTGATTTTTATTTTTAGTGGTCCTGTCTGTTTATGTTCACTTCAAACATCACTGACTATGTTTACACGAATACCTAAATTGATCTCAGGTCACGCTATTAGTGGGTCGAGCGTGTAAACAGATCCGCTTACAGTCATGTGCGTCTCGTGGATGTTGGTTTGCATGGTTTTCGAAGTGTTTGGCTTCCCATAAAGCTCATGACTAAATAAAACGGTTACTAACAGTAGTATGCAGTTTGATATGCTGATGAGTGACTGCAGCATTGCTAAAATAAACACATACATGTAATATTAATTGCTCTCGCAATCAGTGCTGGGATGCTTCTTCCCCCTTTCCATTACTCCAGTCTTTAGTGTCACATGATCCTTCAGAAACCATTCTAATCTGCTGATTAGGTGCTCAAGAAACAGTTCTTATTATTATCAATGTTGAAAACAGTTGTGCTGCTTAATATTGTTGTGGAAAATGTTATACATATTTTTTTAGGATTATTTGATTAATAGAAAGAACTGCAATTTTTTGAGAGAGAAATCTATTGTAAAATTATAAATGTCATACCTGTCACTTTTGAATTTTAATGCGTCCCTGATAAATGTAAATATTAATTTCTTCCAAAAGACCAGATTTTCAGACCAGATTTAACCTACCTATCATGTAACAATGATGAAGTAGTAGCCTATGTATTTCATTGAATATCCATGCTTCTAAATTAAAATAAACTAAATTCAATTAAATGAAGTGCCTTTTATTTTTATTCCATTCCATTACCATCTTATTGGAATTTTTATATTAGTGCATTCCTGAAGTGGATTATCTGGATTATTACTCATATCGTGAAATGAGATTTTGGTTTGTTGGTTTGATTTTGCACCAGTTCCACACAAAATTGTGCAGCCGCAGTGAGTGTCAGTCTAACTATTACTTAACTCAGTATCCAGAATCATGACTCAGCCAGCCTCTCTGAAGAATGAAAACACACAGACATCACTATCAATCACACAACACACAGCCAGCCGTGCAGTCAACGCACTAATCCACAAAACACCCTCCTGTGAAACAGAAAATCAAATGCTTATTTAGCCCATTCTAATCTAAATTCAGCAACAAATGACTTTACCAATGAGAAAGCTTTTGTTAGAATAAGCACAGCGTTTTGTCATACATAAAAACTCATGCATATCTTCGGGTTTTTGGTTTGGCTTCACATTTGTAATCGGATGCTAAGAAAGGTACACTCTTAAAATACTGTTGCCCTCGCACATGGCTGCAGAGCAGGATTTATGTCTGTGTTAATTAGGTGCGTGGAGAGAAGCGGGAAGGTTTGTCAGAAACAAACTGTAACACACAGGCCTTCTCGTCCACTTTACATCCAACTGTTGAAGCAAATCAGATGATAAAGACTGCTGTACTATTTTTAGATTAGATATGGGGGAGGGAACTTGTGCTTGTGCTCTCTCTCTCAATCCCTCTCTCTCTCTCTCATATGCCCCTGTCCGCCTCTCCCCGTCAATCTCCCTTTGTTTCCCTCCATCTCAACACCATTATTTTCTCTGTCTCTCCCCTACCCATCTTTCTCTTTCTCTAGCTCTCTCGTCTTTTACCTTCCCAGTGTTGATTGTGAGAATAGAGATCAGGCTAATTATGTGTCATGGAGTCGATTTTGCAGGTTTAATTGCACCCCTGCTGTTTCATGTTAAGGAAAGCGAGAGATTTGATGAAGGTGCAGGAGAGAACAAGAGACAGATTGAATACAAGCAAAGCAGGAAAGAAAGGGCCAGAGGAAGGTACGGCCTGTGAAAATGTGTAGGTGGGTGTATGGCGGCACCTGTTTGGCCTTTCATCAGCACGGCCCTGGTCAATATTCATAGTTTAATGGAAAGTAATTAGCTCCATAACGATACCTCATACACTCATATTCAGAGAATGCTCTCTCTTTTTGATGTATGCTGATGAAATAGAGCAAAGTCAACAGACCTGTCAACAGGATGCTGTATTGTATGTGTATGAGAAGGGAAACGACAAATGAAGGCAATGGAGAAAATAAAACGAATCGAGAATAAAAGCAGCTGGGAGGGGGAGAGCATGCAGCAAGTGTCGAGAAAGTAAAACGGTAACAACCTGAAAAACAGCTTCACAAATGAGCAGGAAATTAAGACATTTTGTGTCATTTTTGAAGATGCGTGTTTACATGATGACCTTCGTCAAAATAACAACATGACACCACCTGCGAATCGAATGTCTGATTAACAAATCAAGCTTTCTGTTAGGAAGATATTATACAAGCAAGAGTGCTATAGTACATAAAGGTATATTCAGTAATTCTTTAGCTAGCGTTAACATCGCTGTTCTTCTGTACTTTAATGGTTAGATGCTTTACTGCCATCTATCAACGTGGTTCATCAACAAGATCATCATTCCCTTGCCTTTCCAACAAAAAAGAAGCTACTGTTGGTGCCGATAGCCTTGTGGGCAGCATGCTGACATGCAGTGCCGTTGCACTACGGGCGTCCCGAGTTCGAATACCGGCACGAGGACCCATCCCGATCCTGCCCCCCTCTCACTCTCTCTCTCTCTCTCCCACTTTGCTTTCTGTCAGCTCTACACTGTCCTATCATAATAATAAAAAAGAAGCAACTTAGGGATCACTACTATCACTGTTTTCTCTGTCATAAAATCTTTTCATCTTGTGTCTGCCGTACTGATTTTTGCGCTCATTGTCTGTCTTTGTCAGTATTTCTGTCTTTCAGTCCTTTTCTGTTTCTTCAGTCATCTAGGTTCTGACTCTCCCAGTGTTTTTGCTGGTAAAGCATGATAATTAGTGTGTTCTGTTGTCTAATTTTCACTCTTCGCTTCACCAAACAACACTATTGTAGCGCAGGCTGTGATCTTGATACGGTGGCCGAGAGAGCTCAACGCGCTGCAACTTCAGAAAACATATACAAACAGAAAAAGCACCAGCAAATCAAGAAAACATCTACATCAGTTTGACAGCAGGTGCTGCAAACGCTCACAACGCAAACAAATAAAGAAACGCACTGCAAATTCTCACAACACAACCAAATAAAGAATTTTATTTGCAGCGCTTTTCTTTGTGTGGTTGTGTTGTGAGTATTTGCAGCGCGTGTGTTGTCAAATTGATGAAGTTGTTTTCTTAATTTGCAGGTGTTTTTTCTATTTGCAGCGCTTTGAGGTCTCTCGGCCACCGTATCTTGAGGATTTTCTCTGACCTTCAGTGAAACATTGCGGGACATGTCATTTCAGCATGGCAAAATACATTAAGGGGTGACCTCTAATTAAAACGCTTTTTTTATAGAAAACTATCATAAATACAGTATCTTCACAGAAATATTATTTGTTTCTTAATGTGAAAAACTTTTAAATGTAAATTCAGAATAAATATTTCACTCAAAGCTGAAAACAAATGAACATAACAGGGGTTGTTGTATTCTGTATCTCTGTGTCTTGGGATGCAGCTTGTTCAATCAAATTCAAGGAGTGGAACCATTGTATAAAAACAATGTTAATCTTTGCATGTATATGTCTGTTTAATTTTGTTTTGTCATTTTTAAATATATTACATTTCTGTTGTCACTTGACATGATTACTCCAGCTGAGCAAGCGATATCAAGAGGGAAATGGGCTGCGAGTGAATGGCTTGTCTTAGAGACATTTAAATTACTGGTGTGACAACGTTTGGCTCTACTGAGTTTGTGTCAGTGTGTAGCAGTGAATGTTATTTTAGGGAAGATTTCTCTGGATGAGAGCACGTGCATTAGTTAGATTGTTCTTTACCTATGTTTGTGTGTAAGAGTGCAAAAGTGAATAAACGACACAGTAGTTGACTTGCAGAGAGAGTCTTTTTTCACGTGATCAGCTTTTCTAATGATTATAATGTTTACCAGATCTCTCAGAAACCTCAGCTGGTTTATAATAGGGCTGCCACGATACCAGTTTTTCATTACACAATTATTGTGACCAAAGCAATTCAAAGTAGTTGTGTTATCGCAAATCTGTAGAGCTTTTGGAAAAAAAAGTTCAATACAAATCAGTCAAATTCATCTTTTACTTTGTTTATTTTGTGTTTGATCATTTTTGGCCAATGAATCACACTGAAAATACAAGTAGTCCTACAACATATCCTAACTCACTTTTTTGTTGCATCACACAGCAGCCAATGAGCTTGCTGCTCAACATTCAAATGTTTGTTCTCCACCTTCCCCAGCTCCACCTGTATAGATCTTCTACGGGGTAATTTCATGTATGCTATATGTGCAGCAGCAGTGTTTCTTAGATGCTTACAGCAGCATGTCTGTGTCTGTATTGACAGCAGTGTAGCACATCTATTCCGGCAAGACCAAATACTCTCTCTAAATGGGCATGAAGCTTGGTGTTTAACCTTCAAATCAAAAAGATGCAGATCTGTGATTTGCAGTCTGTTATTATAGCATTCTGATTGTTACTGAGTGTAATTAACAGCACATTCCCTCAAGACTTGCATGACTTGTTGCAGGCTGAATCTGGTAGCACAAGAACAAATGTTTCCAATCAGTAACAATCCTCACATAATCTGTATTTAGTTTTCAAACATGCACTCTTTCATAGCAACCGTTTCAGAGTGCCGCCTGTAACCATAATGGTTTCTGACACATTGTTTATCTTGTCCTTGGACCTTTGGAAAAAAACAGCTTGGGTCTCTCCCATTGATGACAATGGAAATGAACTGAGTGGGAATGATATGAGCATTCCCAGAAAAAGTTTGTTTTGAAGGAATATTGATGTTATTTAAGCTGGACATGGATCAGAGTTGGGGGAGAAGACTGTAACTTTACTCTTTGAACTTTGATTGCAGCCCCCTCACATATAGGTGGAATTATGAGGATAAGAATCTTGCTTTGCTATTGAGAATGAAACATTAAAAACAGTTTATCTAAATAATTAGGATTGGTTGAAATACTTTACATATTTAAACTTGTTCAGATATTTTTCAGAACCCACAAAACGTATATGAAATTTTCGCTCAGCACAAAGTCATTTAAAGTTCTGTTGGGTTTTGTTCACAGTAAGCATTAAATATGAACTATGAAAATGTATGTTTTATGTAAGGTTGTTTCAGTGTAGTTATTTTTCTTCTCTGGTTTTATTTCTCTCTGCAGCTTCAGATAACAGCCAGAGGTTTCAGGAAACATGTTTTGCATTTGCATTGACGCCACAGCAGGTCCAACAAGTCAGCAGCTCAATGTAAGTCTGTTTATTCATAATATTCCTTCAGAAATGACATAATGAAGTTACAAAGCAAAATCCCAAAATAAAAAGAGGAGTGTCTTAAGGCACTGATTGTGTGATGTCATGTTGGAATAATTTATTATCTTAAATTATTCGTTATTGAATTTCTCTCTTTATAGGGACATATCGGGGACCAAATGTGACTTTACAGTGCAAGTGCAGTTACGGTAAGTTATTCACATTTTGATACACTGAAAGGTTTTGCATAAACATGATACTGTATACAACTTCAGAGCACTAGACTGCTGTTTTCTGCTTAATCCAGGTTTTGTCTATCAGAGACAAGCTGCCCTCAGGAGGACCACTTCCCCCCTAATCTTTGCGTTAAAGTCAATGGGAAACTGTGCAATCTCCCAGTAAGTTAAACTACAGTCCATTTGTCCATCTATCCATCATTCTAAACTGAGACACATGGTCGAGACACTGTTGGCATCTACACTAAATTACATTCTCACAACGCTGTTTTAATTAATTCTTTCTTTTAAATATTTTTATTTTAATAAAATACACAAGTTCATCATTTGTTGTGTTCCTATTGTTTTTCACCAGGGATATCTGCCTCCTACCAAAAATGGCGTGGAACCAAAGAGGCCCAGCAGACCCATCAACATTACCTCATTGGTCAGACTGTCCACAACTGTCCCCAACACCATCGTAGTGTCCTGGACCTCAGAAATTGGACGGGTAAGTTAATAATAATCCCTCCCTCCTGATTTGTGAATACAAGTACTGCAAAGTTTGTTTTATAGTGTTTTTTCACCTTCTATGGGGAAAGATGGAAAGTAATTTGTGGTCTAATAAGACAAATCAAGCAAGCTTATTATAGGAACTCTTGTTGAAATCAATATTTATTTTTAGCTCCCCATACGTGTCTTGCAGCCATTTACAGTCACATGATGGCCAGTTATAGCATTGGCTTTATGCAGTTTATGTGAAAAGGTCAGCATGTTTGTAGTGTTTTAGTATTTTATCAGAGTGACGTTTTGAGGCACAGCTAAAAAAAGAAAATCAAAATAACACTCTTGCAGATGCCCTTATTTCAGTCATTTTTCAGAAAAACAAAAAGACTTTTTGTAGAGTATTGATGGATATGACATCAAACAGAAATTAATTAACTTGCATATTAGTCATTTAAATGCTTTATGTCTATTATCTGTGTTGTCGTCTGTGCTAATCGTAAATATTTTTCTGCAGTTTTATACATTATCTGGAATAATTTGTGCTCTTTGTGAATGCTCATTTACCTTTGATATTTTCTGGAAATGCATTTGTGATGGATGAATGCTCTTGTCCATTAGCAGTTAATGCATATTAATAAGAAGATTTAGAAAAAAAAGGTCACTGTTTTACTTTGAGACTACTGTAGGCAGACAGGAGTTCATTACTTCATCCACAGATCCCTATATCTTATAAGCTAACATATTAATCTTCTTGCGCATAATACATCACTGCACCTGCATATAATATTCAGCTTCATGAATGATGTCATTTCGTATCGTATAACTTGCCTCGGCAAGCAATGAGCAATCCTGGCGTTCTCTGTGGTAGATTCCTTAAATTTTTCACTCTTGCTCAGGAGTCCTGAAAATTATATGAGCTGTACCTTCTCACTGAATCTTAAGGGCTCTTTATTACAGAACCTTTTCATATGGCACTGATAAAACGATGATGTAAGATCTGACCTGAAAATATAAATAAATGATGCCTAGAAGAAGCTTCTTCTCTGCAGTAGGTTTTGCGCACTCTGCATTAGTATTGCATTGTCTCACTGCGATGTTAAATTATTCCATAAATTATTACATATTTCACATGTTAACTTACAATACATAAAAAAATAAATATATATATATATATATATATATAGACTGCATACTGTTTTCATAAAATGTTACTATGTTACAAACTGTTGCTCGGATTGAATTGTGGGATGCCAATGTGTCTCTAGTAACGAATCCATTGTTGGATTGTTTTCTCAGAGTTACTCTATGGCCGTGTACCTGGTCAAACAGTTGTCATCTACTATGCTATTGCAGAGGCTACGGGCTAAAGGCATCAGAAATCCAGATCACTCCAGAGCACTCAGTAAGCATGCACATTCCCAAGAGAAATAAACCTGTTCTGTTTTTTGTCCTAAAACCTGGAAAAAAAAGATCATTTTTGAGCTATGGGTTTCTACAAGAATTTCCATTGGGTTTTTAGAATGGCAGATTTACACTTTTGATTTATAACACTGTTATTTTATTCAGCAAGGATGCATTCAATTAAAAGTCAAGTAAAGACTTTGTTGCCAAAGATTTCAAATAAATGCTGTTTTTATGTCTTTTCATCAATGAAAAACAAAAGGTAAAAATAATTTCAAAAATATATTTAACCAGTTATTTTAAATTGTAATAATGGCCTCGGATGTGAATTTTGAAACATCTGTGTTTGAACAAGTGGCTAAAAGAGGGATTCAGTGACTGAACAGCTCTTAAGTTTTAATTTTAGTTTTTTTTCTTGATATCTAATCTAAAGATGGCAATGACGATGGAGTTTTCATTGCTAGTTTAATTCAGAAAGAAATAGTCTCTGTGTCCTCTTGTTCCTTCCTCACGGCAAAGATAAACTATATTGTGGACTAATAATTTGTTGGTGTATTATTTTATCCTATTTAAAACCTTAAAAATTGTGCTCCATAGACTGCAGTCTATAGTCATTTTCTTAAACCTATCAAGACTAAGTAGTGCTTGATTGTGTATACATACCAGAATCTTTTATTCTGTATAGCATGGTTCATAGTTCATCTAAGATTGATCTAATCACTGACAGAAATGCAACATCCCAGTTCTGCTTTACATAGATTGTTCTTTGTTCTTGTCTGCCCTTCAAACTTTCCATGATACTTTAAAATTTTATGTAGCAACCTATAAACTGTCTGAAAAGGCTTGTTAATTCTGAAAGAACGCCCTGATGCCCCTGTTGTAAACAAGCTACAGCACAGCAGCCTGAGGCACTAATATTTATTCACATGATTTGAGAAATACAAACAAGTTTTTTAGATAATATTTTAAAGTGTAATGGTGAGGATTATGGCTGTGAATATCATATTCATCCAATGATAACCCATTTAATAAATACACACTACTGTTCAAAATTTGGGGTTGATGAGGTTTTTTTTTAAATAGCACCAAGGCTGCTTTTTTGATCAAAATTTAAATAAAGCAGTAATTTTGTAAAATATAATATTTCAATTTAAAATAATAATAATTTTCTTTTACTATTTTCTATTTTAATATATATTAAAAAGTAATTTATTCCTGTGATGGCAAAACTGAATTTACAGCAGTCATTAATCCAGTCTTCAGTGTCACATGATCCATCAGAAATCATTCTCATATGCGGATTTGGTGCTCAAGAAACATTTCTTCTTATTATTAATGTTGAAAACAATTGTGCTTATGCTCCTGAATATTTAGAGGAAATTGTGATACATTTCAGGATTCTTTGTTGAAGTTTCAGAACAGATTGTTTTTTTAAACATTATAAATGTGGTTACTGTGACTTTGTCAATTTATTGTATCCATACAGTATAAAAATATTCATTGCATTCACAAAGAAATAAAAATCTTACTAATCCCAACCTTTTTTGGCTAAAATAATTTCTTAATATGAAATTTGAATTGCAAGCCAATTAGATATTAGACTGTACAGAAATTTAAATCTACACGCTTAACATTAATAATTTGAGAATAAAGTATAACAATAATAATAATTTGCACAGTTTGAAATGATATGAGCTAACCGATCTTTAGATTAAATCACCATTGGTAGCGCGATTTATGATAATGCTTTTTTCCTCAGTTGGTCAGAACAAGCATGGCAGACTTGTTACTTGTAATATATGGTGAAAATTCTTATTTGGGTCATATATTCCAAGACACAGGCTAGAATCTGTGATTGCGAAGTACAGTAGCCTAAATATCCACACCGGTGTGTTGACTGACTGCCACACATTCACCTCAAAACATTAGATTCATCCACGCTGGAGCCGTGCCAACTCACAACCCACGCAAGCTAGATAATTCTGCAAAAAGGTGCAATTCCAGGTTTTCAAACAGATATGGTGACAAAGAGGCAAAAGTTACAGACTGCAGCTTTAATTGTTCAGTCTTTTATTTGCCAGGTTAAATGTGACCATATTGTTCTTTCATTCCTCCAGTTGTATGAGTAACTCAAAGTCATTTATTAATAGCAACGCAGCTGTAAAGATCTCTGTTTGTTTTCAGCTGCTAATGTGTGCTTTTGCTCATGTCCTGCAGTAAAAGAAAAGTTAACAGCAGACCCTGACAGTGAAATAGCAACCACCAGCCTAAGAGTTTCATTATTATGTCCGGTAAGCATCTTATTTGTCTGATCACTCAGTCAAACACACACACACTAATTAATATTTTACATGTCATATATACATGTTAGTTTAAGTTAGTTTAAGGACCAGCTGCTAAAAACCTCTTAAGCTAATAAAATTCTTTTTTCTTTTTTTTTTTTACAACTGTTTATTGATTTTTATTCTGTGGAACAGTATTACAAAACAAAAAGCAGCTGTACAAATTTAGAACCCACACCAACCAGCTAAGAAAATTCTTAATTACAATTCCAAACTAATTATCACCAAGGCTTTTTTTTTATTATTCACTTTTTCACCAGCTATAGGACCTTACAAAGTCCTTATGAGAACCAGAGCTTTATAACATGTTATTGTTTAAGATGATAGTGTTTCAAAGTATAGATCACACAAAGCAAAGACTGATGCTTTTTATTTTAGACTCAAAATGTAATCAGATTCAGAGCATTTTATATATTATGACTCATAAATCTGTCTAAAACAATTAGGCTGTTTAATGTCAGTTGTATGTTGCCATGATTATATATGTTTTGTTCATGTTTCTCTTTTCATTCTTTGGTCTGTCTCCAAACCTACATCTGTTTATGTGTGTGTGTGTGTGTGTGTGTGTGTGTGCATGTTTATGTGGTTTATGAGGACACAAATTTGTATAATGACATGGGTATGACAGAGGTATTACAATATGAAGGTGGTTTATGAGGACACTGCCTATGTCCCCGTAATTCAAAAGGCTTAAAAAACATACTAAATGGTGTTTTTTTGAGAATCTAAAAATGCACAAAGTCTCCTGTGAGGGCTAAGTTTAGGTGTAGGGTTGGTGTAGGGCAATAGCACACACAGTTTGTTCAGTATAAAAACCATTACAACTATGGAGAGTCCCCATAAACCAACGTGTGTGTGTGTGTGTGTGTGTGTGTGTGTGAGAGAGAGAGAGTTTGCCTGGATTTTTCCATGTGGGATATCTGTGGGTGTTAATTCCTTCTTGATTGTCTGTGCTTTTGCTCGTGTTACGCAGCTAGGAAAGATGCGGCTAATGATTCCGTGTCGGGCGTTGACGTGTTCACACCTGCAGTGTTTTGATGCTACGCTCTACATCCAGATGAATGAAAAGAAGCCCACATGGGTGTGTCCTGTATGTGACAAAAAAGCACCCTATGAAAATCTCATCATTGACGGGTATGCAAAACAATAACAGACCAGCACAAGACATTTAAAAAGAAAGTTTTTTTTACAATCCTAGTGATTTATATATATATTTACTTATATGTGACCCTGGACCACAAAACCAGTCATAAGGGTACATTTTTTTAATAAATAAGCTTTCCATTGATGTATGGTTTGTAATGATAGGACAATATTTGACTGAGATGCAACTATTTGAAAATCTGGAATATGAGGGTGCAAAAAAATCTAAATATTGAGAAAATCACATTTTAAGTTGTCCAAAGTAAGTTCTTAGCAATGCATATTACTAATCAAAATTAAGTTTTGCTATATTTACTGTAGGGAATTTACAAAATATGTTACATAATCTTTACTTTATATCCTAATGATTTTTGGCATAAAAGAAAAGAAAATCTATAATTTTGACCCATACAATGTATTGTTGACTATTGCTACAAATATACTCGTGCTACTTGTGACTGGTTTTGTGGTCCAGACTCACATACATAGTTGTGGTCAAAATATTTATGTAACGATATAAACTCGCACATTTTGTTTTCCAGAGAGTGGATGATCCCTAAATTCACATTCTCTCTTTTCTAATCTCTCCTTTGTGTTTTTTTCCTCTGCTTTTCCCTACCCATTTCTCTGTCCATCCTTAGGTTGTTTATGGAGATTCTGAACAGCTGTTTAGATTGTGATGAAATCCAGTTCAAAGAAGATGGCAGCTGGGCCCCCATGAGGTCGAAAAAAGAAGTGCAGGAGGTTTCGGCTTCATACAATGGCATTGATGGTGAGTCCCAGTTACTGCTGATCATCTCCTCATATTGTTGAGGAACTGCTGCAGGATGGGGTTTGGGTGCATTCTTGAAAATTGACAATTGGTCTAAGGCATCTTGAAAGCCCTAATACAGTAATTTTGCACAGCATTGTATTTTGATAATTAAAGAGTGTTTTTAATAAAAAAATACAGTTAAAAAAAAAAACAACAACAAAAGACATTTTTCTGTTAAAGAAATTAATACTTTTATTAAGCAAGAATGCAATAAACTTATCAAAAGTGACAGTACTGTTACATTGTTACAATTTTTTTTTTATAAAGATCAAATAATTTCAAATAAATGCTGTTCTTTTGAACTTTCTATTCATCAGTATATCATGAAAAAAAGGTTTATACAAACCTGTTAAGCAGCTTTCATTGTAGGTTTTCATTTTAATTATGAGAAATGTTTCTTGAGTGTTTCTTGATCTGGTAGATAGTAGCAAACAATGAATGTGACATTACCTTCCCCTTAGAAATGACATCCAGCCTTGCCATACACATGCTTATATAAACTGAACATACATCCTGAAATGATTTGGTTTACAGTCTGCTGTGCATATGTGTGTAATAAGGTGGATGTCGTATGACAGTGTTGGAGCAGAACTCTCAAACAAACGGCAACAGTGGAGGCAACAGCAGAAAAGTGGAGGTGATTGATTTGACTCTTGACAGCTCGTCTGAAGAAGAGGAAGATGAAGAACCCCCTCAGAAGAAAAGCTGCCCCTCGCTATCTAGCATCTCTCCTCAGATGGATAATGGGTACATTTCAGTATCATATCAGTACAATCGAACAAATTCTTTTTAGCTTCTTAAATATGCACAAATAACATTCTATATTTTACTCGAGCTATCTTGTTTGTTGGCGTGTTCACAGGGTACTAAATCTCCACAGACAAGCGTCTCCTGTGAGTCGAACTCCCAGCATGCCTCAGGTGGACACCAACTACGTTCCCCCACCTCCTCCCCTCATCCAGGACTACCGCCACTACTACTCTACCCCCACTGACCTGTCAGGTACAGCTCTGAGATATCATTAGGAGCCTGTTTAATGTGGAAAATTTGCTTGTTTAAGCTTCAACGTTTGTGCTGATTTATCTCTGTTTTCTCTACCTGTTACAGATCTCAACTTTTTTCCTTTTTTACAAGGAGAGAATCATCAGGTAACAATCCAAACGTTTCTTGTTCTCACAATTAAACTTGATGTAACTACTCTACCGACCATCTTCTGTTTGCCTGACTCTTTTTTTTGCTGTCTCTCCAGCACTACAACATGGTGATGGCAGCAGCCGCATCAGCATCTGAAGATCATGACCTCCTCCTGAGTCGTTTTCTCCCGTATGGCTCGTCCCAGCTCTTCCTGGACCCTCCCTCTACCCCCGTAGGCAACAACCTCCCTCCCATTAACGTCAACGGCAGCAGCACCGGCAGCAGCCTGGTGTCCTCCAGCAGCCTGCGGGAAAGCCTCGGACATCCACCCGCCTCACGCCCCACCTCCGAATCGGCCCCCACGTCTGCCATCTACGGTCCCATCTCAGACGTCATCTCGTTAGACTGACCTAGTACCGAAAGTGACTGAAGAGACTTCCAAACATTGGGAAGAAAACAGGACATACAGGATGACTGAAGGGTGTTTTTGTAAACGATGATAATCGTTGCCGTGTACAGAGAACAAATATATTTTTTGTTTTACTTTTGTATATACCTATCTATCTAGCTATCTAATGTATATGTAAACTTGAAAGAGTTTTTTTTCCCCCTCTGGCTTGCTAAAATTACTTTGGGTTTTAGCTCTTTTTCATTCACAGCTTTGTCTCAACCTCTTTAACATAATATGAAGACTTTTTATATCCTTTACCCATCATATTCTGTAATTGTCTATATTTTGTCTGATTCCACAGGGCACAATGGCTGCGATCGGACCGTCTGCCAGACTCTTGGTTCTTTTCTCTTCCCAGCAAAACTTGTTGTCTTTGCCAATCCATAACATTTCCCCTAAACATGCAGGATTATTTTATATAATGCTTTTAAAGGGAAAGTTCACACAAAAATGAACATTCTGTCATTGTTTACACACCCTCATATTGTGTATTCTTCTGCGGAAGACAAAAGAAGATATTTTCAGTGTTTTTTTCCCCCATACAATGAAAGTCAGTGGGGTCCAGTGTTGTTTTAGACCCCATTAAATCAATCTTTTGTGTTGAACAGAAGAAAGTCGTACAGTTTTGGAACAACATGAGAGTAAATGATGACTTGAATCATGTTTTGATGAACACTCTTTATTTTGATGGGCCGTTAAGAAGCATTCCTTTACATTCAGGTTAACAACTGGACGTAATAGCATTGTTACAGCTTGCCAATATATGACCTCATGATTCTTATGTGAAATGTAATTCATGACTGTTTTTAAAACAATGTAATTCTCTAACAATTTTGCATCCATATTTTCTTGCTCAATGCCAAAAGAACACTGTTTAGTGTTGAAGTTTCTAGAGTGAGAGCTTGTGAGTTCAGTGAACTTAAATGTACACTTTGTGTGGAAAATAAGGATTTACTCTCTCTTTTTTGTGGTTACCGTGCTTGATTGTTCATTCATCTTTTCTTTCTTCTTTCCTTCCGTCCCACTCTTCTTGATTTTGTTCAGAAGGAATGATTTGTTTGGAGGTTCTGCAGTGGTGTAGATGATGAGGTTACGATGTCCTTGGCGTTGGCGTGTAATTGCTCATAGATGTTTGTTTCAGCCTCATGCAGTGACTGAGGTCTCTGTTCAGTTGTTGTCTGTTAGGTCATCTGTGTTTGGTACTGTACAGGAAAACTAAAGCCACTCATCATTTCTTCTGTTTTGTCACGTGTGCCTTGTGTGAGTGTGTTTTGCGCGTGAAAGACTGGACCTGTTATTATGTACTACAGTTAGCCTGTATTAATCAGTTCTTCATGTCTACCGTCAGATATGGAGCTCTTATCTACAGACTTGGTGTTTCTAAGTAAATAAGCCTATTGAGTAACCACTTTGGATGTCCTTTCAAGTGCTGATTGGGATTAACAGTTTATTGCAAAATAATTTTTGTATAAACAATTTAAGATAAGAAGATTGGGGGAAAATTTGTAAAATTTAGAAATTGGTATATATACTTAAATGAAACAGGCTATCTAAGTGTGTGTGTATGTGTGTGTTTGCTGGTGTGGCTCCCTCGGTGTGTTGACCAGACCTTTCAAAACCTAATTGGGTTTGGGACTGGGGCAATTGCGTGTGACAGAATCTAGCTCTCGCATTTTGTTGTTCATTTGACCTCTAAACCTCCTTTTAACCTACATTTCTTATGAAAGTATTAGATGTTTATCATTTGATTTATTTCTTGGCTCTAGGATTGGTTTGAAATGTAATTGGTTAAGTAATTAATGAGATAAAAATTACGGAGACAAAAATACATATTCTGTTATTGCAAAATCCTTAATTACAAATTGAGAACTTGTTAGATCTCTAGCAGTGTTAGTGATTGACTCTTTATTGTAACAAGTAAATCTGGACAGTTGTTGTCCTTGATTCAGGGTGTCTGTCTCATGACATTATGTATTTGACAAGATTTGTTACCAGGGATACACAGGCAAGGTTCAATGACAAACACAATACAAGTTTTCATTAGTTTGTTGATTTTTGTTTATGATTGATAAAGGGATAAGTTGTGTGTGTATGAATGTGTGAATGAAAGCGTGTGTGCATGTTTTTGTTCCTGATGTAAGGCAAGCATTGTGCAAACTTGGATGTTCCAGTTATGTGCATTTATGTGTTAAAGTTGGATCCGCAACTTCACAACAAACTAATTTATATATTTTAGATGCAGAACTGTGTTATGAATGGACTTTTTATTTGATTTTATTTTCCATTTCAGTAAGCTGACATCTATGCTCACTGCCTTAAACTTCATCCACTCTGTGTCTATGTGGCATGTTTTATGAAAAGAAGATTTTTAAGATGTGGAAGACATATTGTACAGTAGACCAATGTCAGTTTGTATAAAGTACTAAGTGAAAAAAAATATTTATTACATGCATTGAAAGAAATTGTTTACCTATTGAATGTTACATGTTTATGTAGAGACATTTAGATGTAATAAAATGCATTGAGTTAACTTAGGCTTTTGTCTTAATTAAAAACAAGCTGACGTGTATATGATTTTATATTTCTTATAGTACATTTAAGAATTTGGACATTACACTCCTTTACATTTGTGCTGAATAGCTCAGATATTTCACCTTGCTGTAACTAGCGATGTAAGATGGACATAACCCATTTGAGTTGAATGGCGTACTGCTCAGTGATAAAGGTCAGACAAGCCTGAATCAATCTGAGGAAAGGTGAGGATTCTAAATTGAGAATTAACCAGGTGCCCGTTCATATCTCAGAAATAATCACAGCCACTGTATCTGGGGCAACAAGCTTTAACCCATTTTCAGTTCACATAGGCCTCATATATATATATATATATAGATAGATAGATACAGGTGCATCTCAAAAAATAAGAATATTGTGAAAAAGTTAATTTTTAACTTTTCAAAAAGTGAAACTTTCATATATTCTAGATTCATTACTAGTAAAGTAAATCATTTCAAAAGTGTTTTTGTTTTAATTTTGATGATTAGAGCTTACAGCTCATGGAAGTCAAATATCAGAATACTTTCTAAGATCAATCAAAAAAAGGATTTGCAAAACAGAACAGTTCAAGTTGTTTAAAGTATGTTTATTTATGCACTCACTGGATACTGGATTTTTGACTTTCATGAGTTGTAAGGTCTAATCATCACAATTCAAACAAAAACACTTTTGAAATGTTGAACTTTACATGTAATGAATCTAGAATAAATGAATATCAAGATCAACTTGAGATATTTAACCAAATCCTTGAGAAAAACTGGTGTATATTTGCATGTGAACAGCAGGTGGCAGTAAAAACTTACCAAGATGCAAGATCCGCCTGCTCTCTTAAATCTCTTCTCATATTAACTTAAATATCTGTAACTAATGAGTCATGAGTCATGACTGTGTATTGACAGCAAGTATTTGGCACAATCAATCTTAAGACTGTAGATCAAGTTTAATAACTTTGACATAACTCATTTTGTCTGGATAAATATGATATTATATATATATATATATATATATATATATACGTAACAAGATATGAATATTAACTGGACAGCTATTAAACTGTGCATAAACTGTAAAGTATTATTATTTTAATTAAATTTAAAAGTATTATTGTGTCCTAAAATTGAGGCATAGACATTTTTTGTATTTTTACATTTTTTAACAGCCTCATCTTTATCCTCAGGGGTGGGCAATTCTAACCCTTGAGGTCCACCGTCCTGCACGGTTTAGCGCCATCCCTAAACAATCATATAATTTAATTTATGTAACAAAATAAAAAATAAAAAAATGGAATCCTGAAAACTTTTGTCCGATTTTTCAGATGTGTTTGATCTGGATTGGAGCTAAACGCTGCAGGATGGTGGCCCTCTAGAAGCAGGGTTGGACGCCCCTGTTCTACCATAAAATTAGCTGTGTGAAACCCTGCAAGAGAAAAATCTTGTTAAAAATGCAAAGATGTAGTCAACTAAATGTAATATTATCAGTTTTACATCCAAATATTAACATTTGCACAATTTTTAGACTCAAAATAAATAGAAAGGGGACTGTGTAGAGGGGGACTAGAGGCCAGGAAGGCCTATAAGGCTCTTCCCTAAGGGCCCCTGGCCCTGGAATGCGATTTCTACTGAGGGGGACCTGATCTCCTTATAACCCCCATCCACCCCCACCCCACTTCTCTGAGAGAATTTTTTTTTAATCAAGGGGCTCCCCCTTGTATTTCATGTGATTTCTGTGTATTTTCTACACCCCCTCCCACCCCCCATAACAACCAAGGGGGGACGCCAAACCCCCTCAAAACACCGACCCCAGCCCTCACACACACACACACACACACACACACCAACCCATACCACCCCAGAATTAACAATAATGAAAGAACCAGAACTGGGGGCACAATTTACCTTGTTGTGACACCATTCATTGTCAATAGTGAGGATAATCCTTTTTTATACCCTAAACAGGCAACTTATCTCAGGAGATACGCATATTTCAAAATGCGATTAAAACAACACGAACAACATATGACTTCATTTTCTTTTCCACATCTCAAGACAAAGTTGTCAATTAATACTAATAGCTGTATCGCATTTTATTTTTTGTTGCTGAAAAAAGTACGATTAATGTAGCTATGCCTACTTTCTACATTTTCTGAAAGTCCAGCCCCATGGGCGGACGTGTTGGCTTTAGGTCAAACTAACAAAACGAGCACAGAAAATTTGAACCGAGTGATGTAGCCCCCATAGTCCAAACAACCTCAAGTATGATAATGATAACAGGATGAACAAGTTCTTCCTCGTGCCTCCAACAGGAGCCTAAAGAGTAGCCTATGTATCTCGTGGTACACGTTGCCTGTTTTAGGCTAAATGCATGTTATTTAATAATGGTACGAACCCAAAAACTCACCAAGGGTTTGTATGTTTATTTGACGCCGTCCTGTCAATCAAACAGGAAGACGAATCGCTGCTCTCGATGGGCGGGACATTTAAAAAGCGCCTGACATAAATTCTAGCGCGCGCCGCATTGTGCCCAATAGTTTCTTAACCTTGATTTTGACTATACGGTGATGAAGGATGAGTGATGCGTTGCCAGTTATCAGTTACCTAATAAATCTGATTAAACAATAGGTCTACTAACTATAGATAAGAAGGCTACATATGAATCTATAAGTGTATGCTATTATTTGTCGTTATGGGCAACGCCGAAGTAGTGAAATCGCTGGATATAATGGGAGACAGTAATCAGAGTGGTGTAATCAACAGATCAATCAGTGATCGCGAGCGCTTTAAAAGCTTGGAAGACATTGATGTGACCGCCGATGGGAGTCCGGTGTTGAGATGCTTGATCTCCATCACCTACTCGGTGGTTTGCGTCGTTGGTCTGATCGGGAACCTGTTGGTGTTCTTCTTTATACGCGTGAGACAAGAGAGACGCACATCCAAAATAAACTTTTTCATCCTCAATTTGGCCGTAACGGATTTTCAGTTTGTGTTGACTTTGCCTTTCTGGGCCGTGGACACGGCGCTGGACTTCAGCTGGCCGTTTGGAGACGCCATGTGTAAGATCATCCTGTCGGTGACCGTGATGAACATGTACGCGAGCGTCTTCTTCCTGACCGCGATGAGCATCACTCGGTACTGGTCAGTGGCTTCAGCTCTGAAGGACCGCAGCAGACAGACCAGCTGCTCCATCAGGTGGGTCAGTGTCGTCCTGTGGTCTCTGGCCACCCTGGCCACCGCTCCAACATCCATCTTCTCCACAGTCACCAACGTGGCCGGCGAAAAACTTTGTTTATTGCGCTTCCCTGACGGACAGTATTGGTTGGCAGTCTATCATCTCCAGAAAATACTGATCGCTTTTATTTTGCCCATGTCAATAGTGTCCATCAGTTATCTGCGGCTCTTGAGGCTCATCCGACAGCGGAGCATGAAGAACAACTCAAAACGAAGAACGCAAGTCACAAAGTCTGTCACCATCGTGGTCTTGTCGTTCTTCCTCTGCTGGATGCCCAATCACGCTATAACGTTTTGGGGCGTGCTGGTGAAATTCAATGCTGTGTATTGGGATAAGTCGTACTATATCGTTCATACTTATGTGTTTCCGGTGACCGTGTGCCTGGCGCACGCGAACAGCTGTTTGAACCCATTTATTTACTGTCTCATGCGTAAAGAGTTCAGGAAAAAACTGAAGGACCTGTTTCTCCGAGTTTGAGAGAAACAGGTGTGCGTGCATCCCGCGCGACTCAGTCCTGGGGAGCAAACGATAATCCTTGTTGAAGAGGTGATTTTACCTTAAATGTAACTGTCAGTCATTATTTACTCAACCTCAAGTTTTTCTAAGTCTGTATGACTTTATTTCTGCAGTGGAGCTCAAAAGGGATGTCAGTTGACATGTTTTGGACAACATGAGGGTGAGTAAATAAGAATAGAATGGTCCTTTTTGGTTGAACAGTAACAGTATAAGCATGGTGTACAGTTGTATTGCGTGAATGTCTTTGTCTTTGTTGTTCTTGTGAAACATTAGCTATTTTAAAATAGGCTAACTGTCGATAAAAAATGTTACCTTAATTTTGCGTTTAAAAAAACAACAAAACAACGCAACTAAAGGCATAATACCATTCAGTGCACCATACTTTAACAGTTCCTCTTCCATGAAATGTAAAAAATAATTATACAGTATTGTGCACTTTATATCTCAGTTATAGGGGTAATTGTGTATATCTTGTTTCTGAGTGTTAAATTAAAATCTATTTAAATTAAATTAAAATCGGACTTTAATAAAGACAGAATATTTAAGAGACCATGCATGTTTCTGAAGATTATGTCTGAGCAAATATAAGGCTTTAGGTCAAATTTCCAGTTTTTTCCTCACAGGGTTTTGTGTTCTAACACATTGTTTAAAACCCTCTTAAATCTTTGTGAGTTTCATCTTCCGAAATGAAATTCCAGTATCATCATTTTGCTATAGCCGGTGGGTAACAAGTGGGCATATTAAAACCACACTGAGCCTGTTAGATTTAAACCTAAAGGCTGAACTGTGTTTTCAGGAAAAGGGTATTTTGCATAAAAGTGAGGCCAGGGCAAGTTAGAATATTTGTTGTTGGCAAAATCTTTGGTTTGATATTGTAGGATATTACCTATGATGTTTTCTAAATTATTTTGTGTTGCATAGGTATACAGTTTAAATTTAGCTGAAAAGCATATAATAAGTTGTTTAATGGCAAACTCCATTTTGACAACTTACCACACGTGCTATTGGTCAATGAACAGTGAATTTGTTCAATAAACATTATTTATGTATTTATCAATAAGAATTAGATTCAATATCCTTTTAGCAGTTAGGATTTTATAGTCCTATACAAACATTTGACATTATAAAATAAACCTACTTTAAGTTATATTAATTGTAGAAAAATAGTGACTATTTAATAGCCATAGTCTACCCTTTGTAGCTACATTATATTATAAGCACAAGCTATTTACAATTATTAAAAAAAAAGAAAGAAAACATTTTTTTTTTCAGCAACATCAGTTAATTTGATGTTTTACACGTTACAGCTTAATAAGGATGATAACCAAACCACCTGGTTGAGCAAAAGCCAAAGTAAAAGTTTGAGTCCAATTTGCTGATTCTCCTTTTCTCTCGCTCTCTCTGATTGACAACACTCTCTCTGAATTTCCCTCTCACAATGCTTCCCTGTCAGTCTTGTCTCATTCTCAATTAGCATTACTGACAGACCCTCCCACAAGCTCCCAGCCAAGATACCACCATCCACCCTGATCACAGCTTTGTGAATCAAAGCATTCAGGAATATATCAAGCAACGCTAGGCAGAAATGTGTTTCATTTAGTCGGGCAAGGCCATATCAGTCTCTTTGCACACATCCAAACGTGTTCTTCTATCCAGTAGAAATGACAGCTCTGCGGCATGCAGTTAATTACCCAGAAAGGGGCGATCAGGTTGAAAACTGACGAGAATGCTTAACGTCTTGTTAAATTGCGGTTGCTTTAAATCACTTACATAGTAAATGATGGTCATTTGCAGGCAATTTGGAAGATTTGAAAACAGTACATCTGCTGTTGTTTACCGTCACGCTCAAACAGAAGCCTTTTAATGGACTCCTGGCACAGAAGTGATGCTCTTGATGATGTTCTTTTGGTTATGATACGTCATAGGAACAGTCTGGGCAGCATTCAATCTTTTTTTGGATGCAAATATTTTCCCACCGAAGACCAAACCAGAAGTATCCTTTAAAAACAAAGCAGTTGGCACAATTATGGCTCCTATAATTCTGCTGCTCTCATTTTATGTGTGCACTTAAATGTCATTTGAATACTATTTGTTTGTCTACATACCTAGAAACAGAATCAAAACAAAGAAAAATTCTGCATGTGTCCTGTTTGTGTACAAAAGCAGCCTGATGTGGTCACATATGTGGAGGTATGGATGTTAAATGACCGGTTTGCAAATTCACCGGTTTGCCCATGGATGTTTGTCAATTTTACAAAACTCGCTTTGGTCTCCCACTGAGTGTGCTAATATAATCTGATCCTCCACTGTTAACAGGATTTCCTGTGGAGACATGGTTTCCTATTACTGAGTGGGTTTGGAGATATGTTATACTAGTCACTTCCTAATGCACATCATCAAATCAACATATTCCCATTAAGAATTTCATCACATTGGAATTGAATTAGTCCTTTTGGATGTGTGTATTCTACCCACAGTGTTTCATTATATTGCTCTCCGCCCCTGGATGTATTCAGTAACAATGTAAACCAAAAAGTAGAAGTGAATGTACCGTATTGCAGGTTTTATAATTGACTTGCTTGTATTTTTGAACAGTTATTTATGTTTTTAATTTCTTTTAATTATCATTATAATTAATCTTAATTGTTTGACCTTTTCAAATGAAAAGTGGAATCTATTTAATCATGTATGTTTTATTTTTGTCTTTGTAGTGAGAATTCGAAGTCTGACAATGTCTCATAATAAATTCTCTAAAAGTTTATAGAATTGTTTGAACAGGCTTTAAAATCCAGCCATATTTTCTGTGTGATAACAACATCTATTGTGGTCTATGGAAATGACATCCATTAAGAAATTGTTTCAAACAATTAAGACACTAATTTACTTCGAAACAATTTTCACTCAGAAGTTGCTAGTGCATTTCACAAATAGTCATGAAGAATCAGCAAACAGTAAAGTAAACATTAAGTTTGGAAGTAGATAAGGTTGAAAAAAAATTATTGTATTTACAACTTCAAAAAATAATTGAATCATTTTCCCCTTTCTTGACTACAGCTGCGATATGGCATTACACTTTACATCTAAACATCTCCCCTTCTGTTCCTGCATATGCAATCTCAAAAAGCCTGCATGACAGCTTAAACTTGACAAGAGTGAATTATTCTTCCTTCCAGCTTAAAAAACTACCCCGCCAAATTTCTCACTACCAGTTGAAGGTCGCACAGATGTTGCCTACAGGAGTGTGGAAACATTAGTGTCATCCTTGATGACAAGCCCTCATTTGTGAAAATGAATGTTTGGTTGTTGGTTCATGGTCTAAAATGAAGCAAAAATAATATTTTTTCTTAACCACTAGACGATCAGTTCTTTGTCCTGATTCAAGTGATTGATAGATGATTTGCGCATAAAGTACATAAATAAATGAAACATTGTTAATGCTACAGTACATCAACATTAATTCTCTGTCATTATTTTATATGATTGTTTTCATCCAATTTTATAAATTATATGAAACACATGGGTGTCAAATATCTTTCAGAGGCAGATTACCAACATATGAAGTCATTAAACAAATTGCCCTGTATGGTTTTGACAATACTTTGTCCAGGAACCAAAGCTTGGCAGTGAGAAAGTCCAATTTCCTGCTGAATAACTGTATGAGCTTGACCTGAGGACAATCAGGCCTCTTCCTCTAAATCTTTCAATTTCACTTCCTGAACAATATCTATGGTAACCAAGCATAGAAAAATAGATCCAACAATGACAAAGTTTGATTTTCGATCACTCAATGTATAAAGATATATAAATGTATTCAGATGTGCCAAGCAAAGACATATCCAATAGGCAAACTCAAAATCGAATTAATTAATATTTATTTGTTTGTTTTTCGGTAAAATATAGGCCTACTTTTATTCCATAGGCTATGTAAATTTGACGTTTAAAAACTGACAATGCTCTATCAGAATCTCACCAGTTTCATCAAGGGACTTTTCTCGTTTCTTTTGTTCTTTTCAAGGCCAGAAGGGGGCAACACATCTCTTGAATGGCACAAATATAAACAATTATTGACATGTATTCAGATATCTTGAAAAATAAAAGGTAGCCTGTGCAAACCATTTTTTGGTATTGTCATTTAGGGCTATTGTTTAACACCAGCGATTAATGCAAACTCGCATTTCAAACAAGACTGTTTTTGAGTCATAAATGAAAATATAATTTGCATCATAAATATTGGCGCTGTAATCAGAATAATGAAATTCACTATAACATATAGGCTAGGCTACCTTTTTCGTACCTGACCATTTTATTTTCTGAACTGTATGGCTCTACCCAAAGCAATTCAGGAGTTGTTATCAAATAAATATTTTTCACTCTCTCTCAATTGCTTCTATCTGAGACAAAGTCCAGCCTTTTTCCAGGTAAGGATGACGTCAGGCGCACAACTGCATCTCTGCTACAATTTCAAACGCTGCTAGGACCACGAGGAAGTCCCGCCCCCTCTAACGTCTGATTGGCTCGAACGTAATTTATTCTGCGATCCCTCACTGCCATTGGTCTACGGCGTTGTCGGTAAGGAAACGGGTCCAGATAAGCCTGCTGGTGTTTGGCGTCAGGTGAAACTCGCAGTGCGTTGTCAGACGTTAAAAGTTGTTTTTGCCTAATCAAACTAAACCGTAAAACGTGACTGTCGTTGTAACTTATTCAAATATTAACCGGCAAGCTACTGTTTATTTATACAACCAAAAGAAACATGAAGAGTTTGAAGTATCGACTGAAAAAGCATGAAGTTACCATCACAGTAAGTTACGAGTTTAAAACAGATGTGCTTGTTTTGTTTTATGAAGACTCCTGAATCGAAATTGCGTATTTTTTTGTTTTGTTTTTTGACATAGTCGATTAGCTTCATTTACTTTTCGGTGTGTTATTTCATCTACTTCTTATAGGTAGTTGTTTTGTTCTCGAGGGTTTGCACTCCGATCATCCAGCATTAAGGCAAATCTTTTGACACTTAATCATGTGCCACATCCTCTAACAGGTCGGGACATGCTGCATGAATTAACATGAATTTGCCGAACTTTGGGAAACTTTAAACTTGCCTCTCGTTGCAGTTGTTAAATATTTTGTTCAGGGATCACACAAACAGCTTTAATTCAGAAGCAGCTGATCCTTGAGATCTTCACCCTCCCCTCTTTTTAATTTCCATGTCAAAGAGGCTGGCACCCAGAGCTGTGGGAGGCTGCATGGGGGCTAGTTATTGAAGAGCTTTTTCAAGGGTTTTGTTTTGGCTTTAAAATGAAGGGATCTCACTGTGTAGTGAAGATGGTTCAGAGGAACTGATGTTATTTTCGCTCTGCATTTGATGATCATATGTGCGGCTCTTTCTCTGTGAGCTGTGTTTTGACTTGATGCCTCTTTGACACATTGGGAAAAAGCATTTCCACATGCTTTCAGAGCTGGACTATTGTCACTGGTTACCCTCTGACTCTGACAGAACACAAAGGACCATGGGAGCACACCCTCTCTTTTTATGGCATGTCTGCAGATTCTTTCAGTGGCTGGAAAAGTTCTGAGTTTCAGCAATCATTCACTCACACTCACACACACACTCACACTCACACACACTATATAACAACAAAAATGAGTATTTCCAAAAGAGAATAGCAAAACAAAAATGTGCAATAATACACTAATAATGTTTCAGTTTATTTGTATTATATTTATGTATACAGCAATATTCTAATAGCTGTGGAGCTTGTGACCAGAACATTAATAAAAATGGACATTAATCAGAACGATGGGTATGATGTGTATTACCATTTATTATTCAGAAATTTAGAGATTCAGTTTTTTATCACTTAATATAAACTTATTTTCAGAAATGGTGGAAATCCTTTTTCTTTTTTTTAAGTACAGTTTTTTTCAAGTTAAACCAAACGTTTTTGTTGTAGTGAAGAATCTGATGACATTGTGATTTTAATAGTACAGCCTTACTTTTGATTTATTCATCCAAATTTTTCCAAATGACGTAAATTAAATTTTTTATGACTGAATTCCAACGATTCTGTCTGCGTTTGCTGCATCAAGGCAATTATAGGGTCCTAAAAGCAGAATGACATCCTCAGTTGCCATTCGCCTTTATTGTACAGAAAAAACATTACAACATCCACAATCCATTTATGTTACCAGAAATAAATAGTCAAACAGGTTTGGAACAGCATGATGGTGAGTAAATGACAAAGATTTTACTTCAAAAGTGTCCTAGTGTGCAAGCAGTGGTGTTTCTGGCTCTTTGGAGCCCTTGAGGCATGCCTGAGGCCTGAATTAAATGAATGCACAGTTTCCCAGTACTGCATCTCACTCACAGTTTCTGTTTTCAGTATTAATTTCAATGAACAAACTACCTAAAGCTATCAACCCTCAGAGACCGACTTCTCAAACCGTTCTACCTTAACTTAGTTTTTTTAGTTGAGTGAAACGTCCACAGTTTACTTTTGATAACAGTGTGATATCACTGTTTAATTGTACTAACTTGAATGTAATTGTACAGCTTCTACTGCCTCTCACCATCTCTCAACAGTAGTTTTCTGTAGTACCTTCTTTGCTGGTTGTATCGTAAGTGACTGTCACAGATTGTCTTCATGATTGGCTGTTGTTTGGTGTTGAAGGAGTGATATCATGGTAAGATTGCTTTGCTGAATCACTGAAGCAGTTTGCATTACAAATAACCATTTTAAGGGCTTCTTTGTTCTCTAGCTCTAAAGGGTGCACTGGCACCAAAAAGCAAACCAGGCCAACTGTGCAGTGCTTAAAGGGATAATTCACACAAAAATGAAAATGGTCATTTACTGAACCTCACGTTGTTACAAATCTGTATGACTACATCTGCCTAATGCGAAAGAAGATATTTTGAGTAATCTCTGCCATTCCATGCAGTGGAAGTCAATAAGCCATTGGTTCCCACTGTTCTTCAAAACGTATTTTATGTTCCAGATAAGGAAAAATAGTCTTCTGGGTTGTGACGTCAAACCTGTACCACTCTATTGAAAACTTTGGATTTTAAGTAATTGTTCAAATCAATTATTTTACCCAGCCCTACTGCTTCTCTTTGATCTAAGTAATTGGGTTTAGTTTGGTATATCCATTTTTTTCATCATCTGTAAAATGTTTTGAAAATAATTAATCATTGAGTCCTCCAGCAATATCATGCAGCATTTATTTATTTGTTTCCTGAATTGATTGGTGAAATTACAGGAGTGTCTAAACATGCTGTATCAGTGTTTGTGCCTGCTGTGTCTGTCTGAAAGCTTTGCTGTGTCCGTGTCTCCAGTGCTCACTGAGCCTCTCTGAAAGCTTTGCTGTGTTAAGTTCAGGTTCCCAGTGTAGTGGGAAACTGACAGTGAGGATTGAAGGTTATCCTAGGATGAATAAATGCCTGGGGATTACAGGCAATGGGAATTTGTTGTAGTTGAAAGCCCTCAGGCTTATATGCACAGCTCAAAAGGCTGGAACCCAGAACCCTGTCATCAGTGCACGTCAGAGCTGACGTTACTGCAATAAAATGAGTTTCCACTGAACCCATTGACTAACATGTACAGTTCCCTGTTCATTCCTCAAACAGAATTAATTTGAGTTTTGATGTCAAAGTATTGAGTATATTGACAGAGAGGGTAAGTTAAGTCCAAAAAGCAAGGTTTTAGTTTATTAAAGTGGAAAAGAAAATGACCTGATAAGCAGGTTAGTTCTCATGTACATTTTCACATTGTATCAGATTATGAGTCTCTTTTATATATGAAATGCATATGAAAGAAATATTAGCCTAAGTCTGATGGTCAACACATTATAAATAATTTAAGTGTTTTCCTTTTGGACAGATTCAAGGCGGTTTGAAAATCTGTGTGCTCTGTTTTGAATATGTACAATTGGTGTCTCATCTGATCTGATTTCATTAATTCAGAAAGGCACTCGTGGAGAGAGAGAGAGAGAGGATGTCTTGGACCAATTGTGTCTTCAATTGAGTTTTTGATAACACAAATGCCATTATTTTGTACCTGAAACGATTAAGCTGATCCACTGCAGAGAATTTGGGAGACTAATTAATAAACGTGCACTTTAATGCAGCTTAGTTTTAAGCGTTTGTATTGGTGGTTCTGGGCCAGAAATTTGGCTCTGTACTGGTTGCTAAAACCTGCAGGTCTTGAACCAGGAACTGCTGTTGCTAGAGGTCTGGGGGTGGAGGGCCAGGATAATCTTTTCACCAAGTTTTCAAAACCGTATTTCAGGACTGGCTTAAAAAAAAAAAATCAACCCAAAAAAAAAGATTGCTCCCGTTGTTGTGAACAAAGCTGTCTGCACAGGAACCGGCTGATGGCGTGCACGTTCAGTTAATGGATATCCCGTTTCTGCGGCATGGCACAGCAGCTTAAGCTACTTTATTTTTTCTCTGTCCACTTAACATTTTATTCTCTCTCTATAAAATGTTAGTTTATTACTGTGAGGTTTTATTTATGTCTTCTGATTATCAATCTGCTTGTGATTGAATCAAAATCAAATTACTTGGAACAAAAAAATCAAAGACTACAATGCTGTGGCCAGGTTATGTGATGTTATTGAACCCCCTTACACACTTTTGTCAGTTTCAAAGTTGACAGCTTTGTTGTTGGAGGGAAAAAACTTTTGTTTTTTTTACACTATTTCAGCAAGTTTGTACTTCTCATTTGCTCATTTGAAAATGGAAGAAGCCATTTGAGGCAAGTTTTTAATGCTATTTGATCACTGATCTTAAAGCGCTGGGCTTATCAGCAAGTTTTTAGTTGTATGCAGGCTTGCTGTGGCTCTTCCTCATTCCTCATTCTGTTTTTGCTGAAGTCATCCAGAGGATGGTTGGAAAAAGAGAGAGGAATGTGCTGATGTGTACCAGATGTTACCCAGTTGTATGATTGGTGTAAACAGCATAACATCTGGCACATTTTCTTATCACCCCCTATTTAAATACATTTTCACTCCTCCCTTCCACTCTATTGGAAATTGTATCTACTTATCTGTCCCATTCTCACTCTCTTGGGAAGGGTCAGAAAGGACATGAGGCATTTCTTGCCTCACCCTGTCTGAGATCACCTTACACAACCAAAACAGCCACTTTTCTGCTAGAGGATAGATTTGTTTCAATTTTATGCTTTTGAACTTGCAAGGAGAGGGGAAAACTTAGATGGTGTGTTCACTAATTAAGTGAATAAATAACAGGGTCATTAAGTAACAGGTTTGTCTTGAATTTGTTGCACTGAAAAAAAAAAAAAGATTAATTGAATTTACAAAAATGTTTCTAGGTAAGTGGTTGCAAATGCAATCAATTTATTTTAGCTACATTTAAATAAACAAATTAAGTTGACTAACTTTCAACATGTTTTAATTTTTTAAATGTAGCTAAAATAAATGGTTTGCAAACGCTTACCTTTAAAATAAACTAAGTATCATTTTTTTCATGTGTTTTAAAGCCCTCAGTATAGCACTTTTAGGTGACAAAATGTTTTTCGTTTCTGTTCTAATTCTGTATTTTTGTCACCCAGAACTGTTGCTTTCTAAGAGCTTTAAAAGAAATTGTGCTTGCTAAGCAGTAAAGCAGCTGTTTTTCTGTTGAGCCATTTTCCTATGCTTGCCCACGCTTGTCTTGTACAGTAAGTGTGTTCAAAACATGTACAAACAACATGCTTCCATGACTTTGTATGTTTTGGAGTCCTTAGTTAAGCAGGGACCCCTCCTTTGTCTTTCTTCATCTCCCTAGAGTGTTCTCAGATAGCAGTAGGCTATATTAATTTGTAGACATGATGCTATAGAGAATACTTTGCCTTTTTTTTTTTTTGTATATACTAAACACTCGTCCCATTGTCCATACTTCTCCTGTTTTCTACCTGGCTCTTTTCCCAGAAACACCATAGAAGCCTTGAGTATCCATATCACATGACATCATTTTGAGACATTTAAGGTATTCCTGGTATTTGGCCTTTCACATATTCAATTTCACTTGGGTCCTAACATTCATAAATGCCTCAATTCTCATTAAGGCCTAACATCACAAACAAGAAAACCTAATGGATAAGATTCAGGGAACTGCATTAGTGCTCGGTCACTTAAGATCTATATTTGTGCTAGTGTTTACTGTGTTAATTTGCAAGCTTTTAATGAGTCATTGTAAGAATGTTTTAACGTATTTTTAATTAATAGAACTGGAAAAAACACAACAAAAAATAGCAGCACATCGTTGACATGTATTGATTGCCATACACCTTAATGTTTCAACAAAGCGACTGTTGTAGCTGTTCAAAAATGTGATTGATACTTTGTTTTTTATAATCTGCAACAGAAAACACTTTAGTGCCAGCTCAGGAGCTGGAGAGATGGATAATGAATGAAATGTGTTGCTGCATATTGATCGTGTGGAATGTACTTGGCAAACAAGAGGCTGCAGTCCTACATGAAGAGGCACATTCATTGTGTTGATGAATACCTAAGAGAGATTACTCATTAATTATGGGCTATTTGACCAGGTATCCAATTATACCACCCCAAATTGCATTGGGACCCCAGAACCTTTGGACTGGGTCTGTTAATTACAGTTGTCAAATGCTGATTTGACAAGTCTTTGTGATAAGGCTATTTTGTTATGTTGAGAAAAGTGTTAATAGAATTTGTAAGTAGTGAATTTATCATTGATTGTATTTATAATCTGATTATCTACCTTATTAGAACACAATTTCAAAATTAAAACCAAGTGTATTTGAGGTCCTTTATGAAACATTTGAGGTTGATCTATTTTATGAGTAGAGGTGTACTGTTTTGGAGAGAGACATACTATGAAACTAGGTCTCCAAACACTGTCTGACAGCTCGTGATTTTTGTGTGGCTCTGGTACTGCAGATCTCAGCACGCGCACACACACACACACACACACCTACACCTCAGTGCTGAACCACAGCAACAATAACTTTGACTGCAGTGGTTTTGGGTCACTGATCAGCAGTAAAGAAACCTGACGAAAGGTGTTTCTCAGAGTCAGACAGCTCCACTAAATCACTTACTATCTTTCTTGATAGGCGCATAGAAGCAGATTTTACTTGTCATCGCATTGGATGTTTATTTTAACAAATCAGCAATAGTTTGTTAATGTAAGGCGTTTGGACTGCCTCCTAGAGGAGAGATGTGGCACTGGCATTTTCTGTATATATGGACAAATGTACTCTGTTTTTTGCCCACTTTTCTTACCAGTAGGTTAATGGTCTACTAATCCCAGCCCATGGGGAAATGAATTCATGGCCCATTGTTTTGTCAGCACTCAGCATAACTCTTTCAGGTTTGACTTGAGTTTCTACTCGGCTCCATCATAAAATATCTGCTGTTAAACCAGCTGTCACCCCCTTCTGCTATTTATACCACCTTGGTAAATGTAAACAATGTTTTATGGTAAATGTGTTATTACTTTAAGAGAGAGTCTATCAAAAAAATGTAAATTCTGCTCACCCTCATGTTCTTCCATACCTGATATAAAAAGATATATCAGGTATGGAATGTGAAGAATGTGCTTATTTTGCCATATACAAACAAAGTCAGTGTTGTTTTAGACCCTACTGATGACAATTATTTTCAAAATATCTTTTTATGCTGCTCAGAAGAAAAAAGTCATACAGGTTTGGAATGACATGAGGGTGAGTAAATGATAACAGCATTTTCATTTTTGACTGAACTATGTCTTTATTGTAATATGTATCATAAGCAAAGTGCCATTGGTATATTTTTTTTTTTTCTCCTTTTTTTTTAGCAATGCCTGGCAGAGCCTTAAGGAGGTCTACTATCCTAGATAGCGCTACTAATACAAAGAATGCTTTTTTTCTCCCACGTAGGGAAGAATTTAGTAGGCATTGCGTGTGTGTGGTATGTAGGAAGAGGAGGGGGAGTGAGAAGGAGTTTCTAAAGGGTGTAGTGAGACAAGTCTTAACCTGCCAGTCTCAGCATTGGTTGCTGAGTGGAATGGTTGCTAGGCTTTAGCTGGCAGAGTCACAGAGGTGTGATGTCCTTTCTTAGTCTTTCGCACTCACAAACAAACAAACAAACATGCAGACACACACTCATCTTTACTATCTGTGCTTCTATTCTTCTGATTAACACTGATCAACTCTACTCAGTCTCATCAGAGTGTTTTGTGTACTTTTGAGTTATGTTGGCTTTGTCGTTTCCCTCAGGCAAATGCAATATTGGGCCAGATGAATGTTTTCTCCTCTTGTTTTTCTAGTGGGATTTTACTGAGGTCAGGCAAATATTGTTTTAATGAAATATGTGGCCCTTTGAATTCCTGGAATGCTGTGAGCAAGTTTTGCAGTCAGTTCTTTTAAAGACCCCTTGATGTTTTGATGCAAGTTTGCAAGGGTGGGACATATCGAAGAGATCATCGTAGCCAGGTATGTTTACACATACGAGGAATTTGTTATAGTGACAGAAGCTCCACAGTGCAACAGAAAGACAGCGACAGGACACAGATAATAAAAGAATAATATACAAATAGGCAATGTACAAAATAGCAAAAACACTATATAATATAGAGAATTATGTGTGTACAGGTCTAATATGTGCAAATTTGAAATGGAAAAAATAAGTATGCGTGATTGATTGAATAAATAATGTATAATAGAGTTGTTAATTGTTCATGAGATGTATTGACTGAGGGAAGAAACTGTTTCTGTGTCTGGTCGTTTTGGTGCTCAGAGCTCTGTAGCGTCGACCAGATGGTAACAGTTCAAAGAGGTTGTGTGCTGGATGTGAGGGGTCCAGAGTGATTTTACCAGCCCTTTTGCTCACTCTGGATAAGTACAGTTCTTGGAGAGTGGGGAGGGTTGTACCAATGATTCGCTCAGAAGTCCGGACTACCCTCCGTTGTCTTCTGAGGTCAGATTTGGTAGCTGAGCTGAACCAGACAGTTATTGAAGTGCAGAGGATCTGATGTATTCAATGATGGCAGAGTAGAACTAAGCAAGTTGTAAGTATTATCAAAGGTTCTGGTTAGTAAGTGCATGTTATTTGTTCATGGGTTTATAGATGAATGAAAGGATTGCAGGAACAGTCATCCATTTCAGTGGTTAAGTCAGTCCATTAGGGGGCTCCAGTGATATTGTAGAGGAAAGAATTGAAATGTGTTAGAGAAAGTGCTGTCACGCTCCTATTTTCCATCACAGACCAGAATTCACAGAAATGGGAGCAGGCGAGGTCACTATAATGTAATGCCAAAAATCCAAAGCATTCCCCACCATGACTGTTATTATTAAAGAGACCATTTCCTTTTCACTTTTTTTTTAGCTTCTGAGATATTTCACTCCTCTCTTTCTCTCATGTTATACACATTTAATCAAACGGGTTAAAGAGTTTTGATATTCTCTTTTATCCAGCAATTCCATGTTTTCATAATTTTTAGGCATTTTTCAGTGTCAACAAGTACACAAACAAATCGGTGGAAATATCAGAGCACGTTTTAGAGAGGCTGTCTCCAAAGCTCCATAAAAGTTGAACTTTTAGATAAACGTAAGTTGCAGAGGCTGTTTATTTTGGCCCCCTGACATGGGAAGAGATACTATTTAATTTAGTTTGAAATAACAATTGAAAAAGGAGTGACTGTGTGAGAGAGTTATAGTGGGAGTTATTTAGTCTGGAATTCATCCTCATTCATCAGAGCAGTGATAGGACTCCGCTCTGGTGGAATAAGATGCCTCCGCTTTGATAGAGACGTTGGACGGACTGGAGCCGGTCAACAGAGGATGAACTCTGAAGAAGTCATGACTCCCCTGTCTAGAATCCACTGAGATATGCTGTGCCACCCACAGCCTCTCTGTCCCTCCTGACTAAATGATGAATAAGGCATCTGACTTGACTGCATTCAGTCTGGTTTAAAGTTTATCTTGTGCATTTCACTCATTCTGAGCGCAACGACCAACTGCTTTTGTGTCATAAACTACCTTTTTGTCTTATTCGGCAAGGATGCAATTCAAAACACAAACCTGTCAAAAGTGACCGTAAAGATGTTTATAATGAAATAGAAAAATATTTCAAATAAATGCTGTTCTTGTGAACTTTCTATTCATTATTAAGCAGCACTTAATGATTAGAATGATTATTTGAAAATAATAATAAATGTTTCCTGATTACCAAATAGGGCTGCTCGATTATGACAAATCATAATCACGATTATTTTGGTCAGTATTGTAATCACGATTATTTAAAACGATTATTAGTGGGCTATATGACCAAAACTTTATATGAAAGATTTATTTAAAGCTAGTGATATATATCAAATATATATTTTCTGTAAATAAGGTTGCTATGACATCTACATTTTAGAGACCAGCGAAATGTCACAATTCTCAGTACCACAGTAGAATACCAGAGTAACTAATTAGTTAAAAACAACGACAACAACAAAAAGGTCCTCAAAAATATTGGAAATAATTAAACTGCCAGTAATAAAAACGCAAAGGAATACAATAGAATAAAAGACACAAATGAAACAAACTGTGCTTTAAGTTTTTTTAAATGCAAGTCTATAGTAGTTATTCAGTTAACAGCCTGCTAGAGAAATTGAATGACCTAATGTAAAATAAAACCGCATAGTCTTCACTGTAAGAATTAAACTTCCTTTTGTTTCTCAGTAAAGCTGCAAAAGTAGTCAAGAGCAGTGAGTGATTTTGACTTTCTTTTGTTGTTTGATTATTAATATAAAGCACACAGTCGGCAGCAGGAATATAGCCTGCTGTCACTTTAAGAGCCGCACGGATCCAATTTACTGTTACACAAGTATATTTATTCTCAACTGTTTACGTTCTTTTATTACATAACAGACGAGGGTTTACACAAATAATCTCGAAGCGCCGCATTTTGACACATTTTTGCGAGTATTTGACCGTTTAGGCGCTAAAAGATGACTTTACATGTCCGTGTTGTGTTCTGTCTCTGAGCGCATACACGGTAATCTTCCTGACGAAGCGCATGTTCTCTGTCATGCTTTTAAAAACATCAATCAAGCACGTCCCATTTTGCAAAAGTCTCGTTACACGATTTTGCTGATTTGTATTTGAAATTGGCCTTTTATGGAGGAACAAAAGGGCACCGCTGGAAAGGGGGCGGAATGGGCCGCAATAATAGTTTTATCTCGATTACTGTATTTTTGTAATCGTTGGAGGCCGAAATCGAAACTGAATTTCGATTAATTGCACAGCCCTACTATCAAATCAGTGTATTAATATGATTTCTGAAGAATTAAGAGACACTGAATAATGGTATAATGATGACTGCTGAAAATTCAACTTCAACCATCACAGGGATAAATTATTATTATTATAATTTTTTTTTTTTTAAATCTATTCAAATAGGAAACTGTTATTTTAAAATGGTAATAATGTTCCACAATATTATGTGTTGCTATAAATGTAGCCTTTTTGAGCATGAAAGACTTCTTTCAAAAACATTAAACAAAATATTATCTCCATATCCACTTATTTTGTTACATGTTACGATATATAGCGACGATTAGTAGTGAGCTTGCTTTTTAATTAATGAAATCATCTTTCCCTCCGACGTATTTGCCTTGAACTCTTGACAAGTGCTTGCACATTTCCCAAACACGGGCATGGGCATGCTGATGAGATGTTAATTTTTCATTCCTCCCTTATCTGTTGATATTCTCAGAGTGTTTGCGGAATAATGAGCACTCTGCTCTCAAACACCAATCGCTTTTCATTTTAATTGAGAAGCTTTTTGACAAATGGTCAAGGACTTGAATATTTATAAGACAATTATATAACACAAGAGTATTAAGTTGCTTAATGGTGTCAATGAAATCGCAGGATTGTCCTATGTTGGTTTTGAGATGTGCTAAGAATTATGCAGTGGGGGTCTGAAGAAAGATGAAATATGAGGATGACACTGTACAGGTCAGCAGAAATCTGATCTTGGGCTTTTCCCAGCTGTCGGAAGTAGAGGAAAATAGCTGGGAAGTGTTCTGACCACTGGGTCAAAAGTCAGATCAGAAGGTTTTGATCAAACAGCTGGACGAGACCCAACTGTGTGTCTGTGTTCCTGTCTGGCCCTGTCTTGTTTGTGCAAAATCTATATTCTTCTCAGTTTCTCCCACAAAGAGTAATAAAGCAATGATAAAGTAATTGAGACAAAGCTATGTGCACTGCAATATTACAATCAATGCTAAATAAACACCTCTTTCTTTAGTCACCTTTAATCTCTAGTAGGGTCTTTTTCTATCAAAATTACCAGTGAGAATTTACAATACTTCATTTAAATGCAAATAATATTCAACTGAATTCACTCCTTTGGTTAATTTAAATAAAAACAATGGCATGCAGCCCTCAGGCTATTCTCAACTAATCAGCATTGCTTCAAGTTCTTCCAAGTGATTATTTAAGTAAAAAGTTGGTAATAAAAATGAAAAACGGTTACTTTCTCTTTGTCTGGTCAGGATTATTGTTAAATTATTTATTAACTGACAGTAGTTACTGAATTATACATAATACATTATACAAGGCCTAATGCACTGACCTGTTATTTTGATCTGAATTTTTATTTTAGTTAGTTATTCTTGTAATTATTTATATATATATATATATATATATATATTTTTTTTTTTGACATAATTTTACACACGCACGCATATATTTATACTTTTGGGTATTCATGTATATTAATTTCTCTTAATTAGTTGAACTCAGTTTAGACAAAACAGTGTTTACATGAATACATTGCCAAGACATTTTAACCAGGAAGTGATTGACAAGTCTTAAGATATTACTTTGTTACCGTCCTACTTATGACTAGTCTAGCATTCTTTCTCCTACTATAATGACACCATAGGAGATAACTGAAGTTAACTGGTGGGGCCAGAGCTAACTACATTCTAGTTATAACCGAAAATTAGATAATGTGTGAGAAACTGATACGCCCTATGTCCGTTAACTCCATTTAGGTGTTGCTATGGCAGCGTTACACATTTTCAGTCATAGTATTTGGCATGTCTGTGGGCCGAGACTGCCATCAGCCAATAGTTATCTTCATTTAGCTATAGTGTACATTTAAACACATCATCTTCCGAAAGTTCCTCTCTGCTTTTCTTTAGCATACTGACACACTTCGCTGAGATCAAGATGCGTTTTGGGAGGATAGCGGCCCTAATTAAAGCATCCATTTAGCCCAGCGCTCGACAACAGACACTTCAAATAGTCTCCAGTTAACAGTGCGCACAATAATGCAGGTTAGACCCTTAACCATCATAATACAAATCAAACACCACGAGAGACTTAAAAAATGTTTCACAAAACAAGTGATTTACATATAATCTGAATGTGTCAATGAATAAGGGCAGTTTAATGAGAGATGAGTGCATAGGAATTATTTATTTATTTTTTTGGCATGAAAGTGATGAGTTTCTGAAGTGAATGTGGGACAGTCGTATATTAGTATTATTTATAAACCAATACTGTAATAGTAGCTATATATGTTGAATTAGCTTCTTTTTTTTTTTTTTATATATTCAAATTTAATTTTATTTGTGATTTTTGTAATTTGTTTTTTACTTTGAGCTTTATTTCAGTTTAGTTCTAGTAATTTTAGTACTTCAGCTTTAACTTATTATATTTCAGCTCTTTTATATTCAGCATTTGATTTCAGATTTATTTAAATTAGCAGATTTATTTTTAGTTAACCGTAACAACACGAATGTGGGAAATTGTTTCCGAAGAAAGGTCAAACCAGTTTGCCATGCTCGGCACTAAAAACTTGGATCACATTAAAAAATGTGACCTGAGATGATTTTCTTTTTGCATACTAATTGTATTGGTTGTTTTTTTTTTTTTTTTTTTTTTTTTTTAACAAAAAGAGGATATTACACCAGTATTCTCTGCTTCAGGCTTGTGATATGTTTTTGATGTGGAATTAGTGATGGGGTAGACTCCCAAGAATCCCGTTCTTTCCCTCTCTTCCCACCTTCAGCAATCCCACCCTTTACAGTCACTTGAGAGGGTTACGTCTGCCTCCAGAACTTTCTAAATCCAGCGTGACCACTCTCTGCTCCACTTTGGGGGGGCCGATTGTGGTTTGTGCAGCACTAAATCAGACCTGTTGATGTGTGGATGGCATGTCGCTGGTCTGAAGGGACGAGAGATTTTCTGTGTGAGAAGAGTGGAAATATGACCAAAACAGATGCATGCGATGGCCTGATTTTTAGCTGCAGGTGTCCTTACAGGGAGCAGCGAAGATGAATCTGTTGAGTGAGCTGTTGTGCAGATTTCAGCTTATGCCATTAATAATTCGTAGCTGTCAACATATGGCCCTGGGCTAGTGCAGGTTAGTAGTTAAAGCACTGACTCGGTTACTCATTTTATGCAACGAGACACATGCTTGATTGCTCTTTCACACAATAACTGCCTGGTATTGCTCTATCTCTTATACTCTCTGTGTGTTATCTTCGTATATCTGCACACAAGTATCTATATCGTTCTTCTATGTGTCTTGATTTATGGCCATGTACGTTTGCTGTTGCCAGGCAAGACTGTGGGTGTGTGTGTGTGTGTGTGTGATTTTTGGGATGGGGGATAGGGTTTCATTTTTACAAGGTGTTGACATGAATTATAACACACAGAGACACCCAGACTGCCCGGCAGCCAAGATTTAACCTAGATACATTGTCCAACCAGAGAGTTTATCACTTCATACCTTGTTGGTCTTCTTAATCTGTTTTTGTTGAAAACACAAGTAGAGTGTGTTTTTGTGTAGATTTCATGGGCACGTTAAAATCTGCACTAGAAAAACGACACACCCTATTACTCAACTTTATAAACAAACCAACCTGTTTGCACCTGTCCCTTGTATGCAAATGGATTTTGTTGATGCATGACATAAACACATACTCGTGATTCGTCAACTGTACCCAGAGGTTAAGATTCTTAATGAGTTTTAATTTGAATCAATTAAAATACTATGATTTAATTTTTTTTGGAAAATAAAAGACATACACTGATCTTTGCAGATGTAATGAACACTAAAGTTCGACAATACGAAGTGCTTGATGTGTCTTTTTAAAATATATTATTCCAACAATAAAAATTCTGTCCTCACACTCATGTAGCTTTAAAACTGTATGACTTTCATAAAATATTCAAGGAAAAAATTTATTTTTTTTGTGTATAAAGTGAAAAACATTTTTCAAAATATGATCTTTTGTGTTCCACAGAGATAGTCGTACAGGTTTAGAATGACATGAGGGTGAGTAAATAATGACAGAATTGGGGTGAACTATCCTTTAATCACTTTCAAAGTTGTTGACATTAAACCTGCCGTGACGTCTGAGGAGCATTGATATTAGAGCTACAGCAGAAGGCATTATTATTATCATTTAAAGCTAATTTCGACATTACAGTACTTTCATTAAGGCCCACCTCTAACTGTTTCAACAAGTACACAATTCTCTTGAGTTACTGGAATAGTCAAACCCATTCATTTGAAAGGGTTGTCCACATACAACCATCTGTTTGTCTATGTGCATAATAGTGTTAACACACCAGTCAAAATATTGGCCACACCTATTCATCCTTTATTATTACTTTTTTTTTCTTCTTCATTTTACAACAATAGCAAGTTCATTGAAACTATGAAATGACACAAATTGACGTATAGGAATTATGAAGTGACAATTGAACTCTACTGATCTCTAAAGTGTAGCTTTAAAGTTGTCACCCTTTGCATTGATTGCAGCTCTGCACACTGAATTTTCATGTGCTGCATCCTGGGATGATTTTAAAAACAGTATCGAAGTGGTTCTCATGTGTGTTGACCACCTTCTTTTGGCTCTTCCATCACTTTTGGGTAAAACTCCTCCTCGGTTTTGCTAAGGAGTCTCTTTGTCTGCAAAACTAATTTCAAGGTTTGAAACGTCAATCATTATTAATACAGCATCAATCACGTGTGCCCAAACAAACAGACACACAGTGTATATTTTCTTTGGGCTCGCTCTTTAATATGGCACTGAATTGCAGTTGTGAGGCATTTAGCCTATTCACCCAGTGTCCTCTGCAAAAGACAAAACAAAACCGAAATAGTCCACCGATCCACACTATTGTGCTTATTTAAGGTACTGGACCCTATATGCATCCATTTCAGTGTCATTGTTTCTATGGGACCTAGCAGGTTTTGAGTCGATACCCTTCCCATTGCCCCCCCCCCCCCCCCCCCCCCCATATGACATGCTATACGTGTGAGTATTCTCACATGTATTCTGCTGTATCGCTGAGGGTAGAGGGGCGTATTAAGGGGTAACCGAACTCCCCCACTGGCGCTGGTGTGAAAACCTAATGCGTCCCTGCAGCCTTTTGATCCACTTTCAAGTCTCTCACCTACCAAATTAAAAGCTGACGTCTTGCTTTTAGAAATAGATCATTTGCGTAATGTTTGTCTTGCAGATACAGAGACGGCATGGGGTAATTGTAAACAGGGTTTCAGGCTCCATATGCCAGGCAGCTGATTGTAAAAAGCCGACACCTAATCCTGCTACCGTGTGCTTCGTCCGTCAGCTCATCCACCCCCCCACCCCACCCCCTTGAGGCTTGAAGCGTCTCCTCAGACCGCCAGATGATGACCTGGTCTGGACCAGAGACGTTAATCTCCTAGAGATTAATGGTTGTAGCTTTATGTGCGGCCGTGGCTGCGGAGGGGGATACAGTATGTGCCTGCAGCGCTGAGGTTCCTCTCATTTGGCTGGCCTTGTTGCTCACGGGTGTCACCGTAACGGTTACTCATGGACTAGATATGCTAGGATGGTTTATTATTAGCAGTTCTACCTCAATCAGTCATTGGAGGAAGGTCTGAGGGGCAAAAATAAAGAAGTAACCTCCCTGAGCTTGTCTGCATGCTGTTTACAGGGATATTTTAGACCTGGAAAAGCTCACATATTTACCACCAGAGGTGGAACGTCCTTGCCATTTGACATAGAGGAGCAAAGCAGATACAGACAGAAGGAGAAGAGAACGTAAAGCAAGATAGAGGCTGTACGGATAGGAGGACAGTCTGACAGAGAGGAGAAGAGACAGAGACTCAGCCCCGGAGGAGGAGCTGCTGTCCTGGGGCTGGTCCCTGTGCTACAGCGGCTCACTCTCTGTGTGTTTGCGCTGTTTCTCGTGCCGTGATGAAGTCTCGTGGAGAGGCTGTGTGCTGGAGAGAAGTTCGAGGACTCCGCCGAGGTTTCTAGTCCCCCTGCGAGGCGCAGGCTGCCTGCTGGAGAGGGGGATTCATCTGAAGACCATAAACACACACACTCGCTGGCTGAGTGTTCATTTTTTCAGACAGATCTTTTTCTTATTTTGTACTTCTCCAGACCACGGCAAAAGGACCACCAAGATGAGTCGATGGCTCAAATGCACCTCCATATACTTTGTAGGTATCAAGATTCTCCAGTGGTACTTTTCCCTTAAACTTTGCTGTTCTTTTTTCTTATGTATGCAAAAGCTGGAAGGAGAGAGGCTGATATTTAATTGAGTGTGTGTGTATGTGTTAAACTGCTCCAGTGTGGGAGAATGACTTATAGCTTTCTCCATGAATTCAGGAGTCCTGCAGGAATTCTCCTGGAGAGTGAATTGTTGCCTGAGATCTTTGGAGCTTAGACCTCTTTTGAAAAGCTTGTGTGAACTTGTATGGCCATGTCAGACTTAAAGCATCTTTTGTTAATGCAAAAGCTTTTATTTTTTTTTATTTGAATAATGTGTATTAAGACTACTCTAAAGTATTTATTTCCTCAGGTGTTACTTTGGTTCATAAGTTATTTAGTGTCCTGGGTGATTATTTATTATTTTATTTTAATGAAATTTTTATTGACATTCAACATCACAAAAACATTTCCATTTTCATCAGATACTTAAAGTGAAAAGTTATTTTTTTTTCTTTTTTAAATTTATGTAAGAAAAGCTGTCGTCCTTTTTATTTTGTGAAGACTTCAAGCCTTTCGTTTCCTGTTGTGCTTTTGAATATTTGAATACATGGTGCCCTGGAGTTGTTAACATTCCTTCGTTCAGCTAATTATACTTGTGATCACCACCCTGATCATTAGGGGAGTCATGAACAATAGGTGTCACCTCAGCAGCTTTATTGAACATGACACTGCTGTCTTTGTGTACATGCTGATGTTATGACTGTTCTGATGTGTCTCTCTCTATGCTTTAGAACACCGACTGGAATAAGTATGATGACAGGCTGATGAAGGCAGTGGAGAGGAGGGAGGTGGACAAGGTCGCAGCAGTGCTTGGCAAGAAGGGCATCATCCCCACCAAACTTGACGTAGAGGGCCGCTCTGCGTAAGTATCCCTGTCACTAAGGATGGGTCACCATGGTTGACTAGTCATCCAACAACTGATTAGGCTATTAGTAAGGTCAACTGGTTTATCTAGATCTTTTTATCTAGATTTGTTTGTTTAGGAAAGTGTGTGAAGTTAAACAGTCCTGTATTTCAAAACTTGTTTCCAGAATCCTGCGTTCTCATCCTCGTCTTTGCTTGTGGTCTAACTGTTTAACTTAAGAACACATCCCCAAGAAACATGGGCTCTCTTGATGGGATTAACCCCAAACCAGTCTAATTATACAGGGCATCCTTAAGACCAATGAATCGACTAGGCAGCGTACCAATTAGTCTGTTTTGAAAATGTAGTTTTGCACATACCTGCCTGAAACGCACACAAACTGAGAGATTATTAATATTCATTCAAATACTTGAACACTCTTTACATCTGAATATTTCTGTAATATAGGCACAACACTATTTAAGATCTTTCATTATATTGGGATTCCTGCTCTATCATAATTGTAAACTCTGCTTTCAATGTAGTACACAGATTTATCATGCATCAGACTGATTGTCACTTCATTAGCCCGTTTTTTAATTAGGGGAGTCCTGTTTATGTATTTATGCTTTTGTTCATACTTTGGTATTTATAATTTAACTGATAGGCCCTATGTTTTGTCCAATCTGGACTGAAGCATTTTGTGCCTGACCAAAAATTTGAGTAAAAATTGGAAAACATGTTGTGGTTAGAGATGCTTGACCCGGCGCAGACCAGAAAAGTCCAGAACAGACTGGGCCTCCTGGGCCGGAAATAGGTCTTGAGTGAATAAATCTATGCTTGTGTACACTGACTAAATTTAGTATCTAGAAGTTTTTTCTTTCCTAAACTGTCATGTTAATGGCTTACTTAATCTTCTTCTGTAAGTTCCAAGTCCAGAGAGCTTTAGATGATGCCTTTTTATTTTGGGGTAAATGCAGGAAAAGTATTTGGGGTCAAAGGTGAATCGTTGAACCGCATTATTCAATATCACTGAGTGATGTTCCACATTATTGCATGGCCACACAGTAGACTCCTACATTGGTGAATCAACTGTCTTTTCCTGTTTTAGAAAGCCTAGTTGGCCTCCCATCAATCCCTGATGTTTTTACTGCCTTGACAGGGTCTATGTAGGGCATAGACAGACACATTTCAGCTTGATTTAACCACCGCTTTGTTTCATTCCCTCATTTAAAGCCATTAGGTTTCCCTTTGGGTATTTTTGTCATAGTGTGAGATTCTTCTTGCCCTGTTGGGTGGAGAAGAGCTTGACTTGTAATAAGGTGCTAGAATTTCTCAGGACTAAATCAAGAGCATCGGTCGCTGTCACAGTCGCCGGGTCAGTGTTATAGTGTAACAGAGCTCAATTAATAAACACCAGCCTGTTATATGAAACATGCTTGTGGATGTCAGTCTGCCATAATGGCTGCCAAATGACCTGAACATGGGGATATGCAGCCTTTTTGTGCATAGTCGAGTGGAATACACCGGTCAAATGTTGACTTTGGATTTGTGGAAATCCTCTGTTCATATATAGCAGGACCCCACATGCAGACTGTGTTTTCCATTTCCCTTACCGGTCAAAATAGCTCACAGGGCGGGCAGACCACGAGGATTGTAGGGTGTAATCCACTAGTTCTGGTGGGTAAATTGGTAACCTGCATTAGGACAGCATTTTTGCCTTGTGTGCAGATGGAAATGAGCAGATTTCTATGTGTTTCTGTCTTTAAATAAGAGTATGGAATGAAATACACCTGCTTGATGCAGCTTGCTAATAGATGGTTAGCTGACAGGAAACATAGACCAAGCCTTCCTGCTGTGGCAGTAACCTTTTGTTTCTTTAACACACCCAGTTTTGAAAATACACAGTTTGTTATTAACACTTTGCAAATTCCCAATGAAAGTAAAATGGTTTTAAAATTGGTTTTGGTTAGTAAATAAGATGGCCAGTAACTTTGTTAGGAACTGAAACATAATATGTGACCCTGGACCACAAAACCAGTCTTACGTCGCTGGGGTATAGCCAAAGTCGTAGCAATAGCCAAAAATACATTGTGTGGGTCAAAATTATTGATTTTTCTTTTATGCCAAAAATCATTAGGACATGTACCATGAAGATATTTTGTAAATTTCCTTCTGTAAATATATCAAAACCTAATTTTTTATTAGTAATATGCATTGCTAAGAACTTCATTTGGACAACTTTAAAGGCGATTTTTCTCAATATTTAGATTTTTTTTTTTTTGCACCCTCAGATTCCAGATTTTCAAATAGTTGCATCTCAGCCAAGTATTGTCGTATTATAACAATTGTTATTCTTAATTAAAAAGCACAACAACAATAAAACAGTATGTTACAATGACAAACTAGCTTACATGGCATTTATTAACAAAAACGAATAAGACGAGGCATATCAACGAGGGGAAGTCGTGGCTTAATGGTTAGAGAGTTGGACTCGTAATCCAAAGGTTGCGGGTTCAAGTCCCCATCCGGCAGGGATTGTAGGTGGGGGGAGTGAATGTCCAGCGCTCTCTCCACCCTCAATACGACAACTGAGGTGCCCTTGAGCAAGGTACCAAACCCCCAACTGCTCCCCGGGCGCTGCAGCATAAAATGGCTGCCCACTGCTCCGGGTGTGTGTTCACGGTGTGTGTGTGTTCACTGCTGTGTGTGTGCACGTTGGATGGGTTAAATGCAGAGCACGAATTCCGAGTATGGGTCACCATACTTGGCTGAATGTCACTTCACTTCATATGGACACATCACATGAAACAAAAAGAAAAGTAACACTAAACTGGCTGTCGCTGACAGGACTTTTTCTACAAGAATATCAACATGTTCACCTTCTCTGGTTTAAGAAGCGGTCTTTTACTATAGTTTGAAAACCAAATCCTCCGTTGCGCTCAGTCCGCTGCGCGGCGAGTATAAACCGGGCTCTACCCACGAAGCGCTCGTGCTGAAAGCGCCTCTCTTCACGTGAAATCTGACTCCTGCTACAATGTGCCGCGGCTCTGCAGCGCGTGCTGTATGAAGCAGACGCTTTGGAGCAGTGCAGATCGTGCACTCGCACAAATGCGACCACGTCAAATTTTAACTCTCACACTCAAAAAATGGTCGCAGTCTAGAGACCTGGCTTATATTGTATGAATTTCATAAAATTGATCCTTATGACTGGTTTTGTGGTCCAGGATCACATAAATGGTTTAAGTCAAATTGGAAGACTGAAAATCTGACCCTCACTGATGTCAGTGAAGTGTCAATTTATTAGTAGCTCACACATTTTCTAATAACTTTGACCTCAATTTACGAGTGACACTATTACCCCTTTTCCACCTAAGCAGTTCCAGGTGCTAGTTCAGAGCCAGTGCTATAGCTGGTTCTTAGTTAGTTTGACTGGCGAGCCCTTTAAGAACCGGTTGCTTTTCCACATGCTAGGGAGCCAATACAGAGCCAGCTCTTACGTCACTGAATACGTTTCATGTTTCGGTTCACTAGCGCGGCACAACAGGCTTGTTCGATGTACATCAGCGCCACGCAGATCGATCGAGCGGCACACAACACACTAAAGCACCGCGAGAGCGATCCAAAAGTATAAAGAGCCGTCTGCTTTCCAGTCGCTCCCGCAGCACCCCGATATACCTCGCACCGACCGGTCCGCGCAGCGCTGATCTATCCCGGACAAGCCTAAACAAACTATCAGCAATGGCGGACGTTGCGGTTCTATTTGATGTTCATGGCTTTGCGAACCTACATCGGCATCCAAACACGGCGAATCAAACGTGTTAGCGTTTAGCTGCCATTTCAAATGTGGCGGTCCAAGTTTCTGTTTGTCTTGTTGGTCACGGTAACCCCGCCCACAGCTTCTGACGCAAGCGGTTCTTTCTTCTAGCCCAGCAATGTTTTGGTGCTACTTACGAACCGCTTTTCCTGGTTCGGAGCTGGTGCTTTGGATGTCGAAAAACAAAGAACCGGTTCAAAACTAGGCTCTGGCTCCGAACCAGCACTGGAACTGCTTAGGTGGAAAAGGGTTATATGACCTGTCCTATTTTTCAAAGATTATTAGGAAATGGTTATACATACTGTTTGTGTGTGTAATTGAAGTAAAGTTGAAATAAAATATAAATATTACATTTAAACTTAAATTACAAAGTGAAAATAAAAATAAATCTACATAAGAAATAAAAGCAATTTACAATAAATCTAAATATTAATGAAACTTAAAATGAAAACTGAAAAATAAAAATGTAAAAATAAATGACCGTTCAAAATATTAATAAATACTATAATACGTATATAAATAATGAAATTAAGCATACCAGCAAATGAAAGTCCTTAGAAGCAAACAAGTTCTTTTATATGATGTGTTATGGGAGTATGAATGAATGATGCATTTATATAGCGCTTTATTGTGTATTGCTGTACACCCAAAGCGCTTTACATTTACATTTATTCATTTAGCTGACGCTTTTATCCAAAGCGACTTACAATTGCTATACATGTCAGAGGTCGCACGCCTCTGGAGCAACTAGGGGGTTAAGTGTCTTGCTCAGGGACACATTGGTGTCTCACAGTGGATTCGAACCTGGGTCTCTCACACCAAAGGCATGTGTCTTATCCACTGCGCCATCACCACCAGCTTTAAAATCATGTGGGGGGGTCTCTCCTCAACCAGCACCAGTGTGCAGCATCCACTTGGATGATGCGAGGGCAGCCACAGTACAACGGCGCCAGTGCGCTCACCACACACCAGCTACAGGTGGAGAGGAGAGAGAGAGTCATTGAGCCAATCAAGTGGATGGGGGAGGCCATATTAGGAGGCCATGATAGACAAGGGCCAGTAGAGGGAATTTGGCCAGGACACCGGGGTTACACCCCTACTCTTTACGAGAAGTGCCATGGGGTTTTTAATGACCACAGAGAGTCAGGACCTCGGTTTAACGTCTCATCCGAAAGGCGGTGCTTTTTGACAGTATAGTGTCCCCGTCACTATACCGGGGCGTTAGGACCCACACAGACCACAGGGTGAGCATCCCCTGCTGGCCTCACTAACACCTCTTCCAACAGCAACCTAGTTTTTCACCGGAGGTCTCCCATCCAGGTACTGACCAGGCTCAACCCTGCTTAGCTTCAGTGGGCAACCGGTCTTGGGCTGCAGGGTGATATGGCTGTGGCCATATGACCCTGCAGGGAATCACGCTACTGTCTCAAAACTCAGGCTTTATATATTTTTATTATTATTAATTTTATTTTATTTTTTTGAAGATGCTTGACTAGTAAGAAATATTTATGACTAGTGAATTTTCTCAATTTGTTCACCATTGACAGACATGACAAAGTTCATTATAGGGCATGAACACACACAAACAGAAATTTCTTTAGAAGTTCAAAAGATTCTTTTTGAGTTATTTAAAGGCCTCTTGCAGCAGCAAAATATTAAGTAAGAATGAGCCTTGCGTTCAGTAAAGTATTAAAATTCCTAACGCATTCCACACTTATCGGATACTCCGATGCATTGAAATTACTTTTGCTGAACTGCAGAGACTCTGGTGACAGACTAGTGCAGCATGCAAAATTCAATTCAAACTGGCCCCCCATCCCACCTCTCTAGCACCTCTAAAAATACATGATGTATCTTGAAGCCGCAGATATGCGAGTCAGCCAAGGAGTTGGAGCCAAGCTAGAATGACATGTCTAGGTCTTCATGACCATCTGAGCCCTTCAGTCTCCTCCTAATGAGGGTCACTTACCATTATAACAGTCACCTTCTTTCCATATACCTAATAAAATGTTATTGCTTTGAGTCATTTTTAGTTATGAAATCATATTTGGAGGAACCTGCGACGCAATGAGCTGTGTCTTCCTTTTGGCTTCCCTGGAAATTGTATTAACTTAAAATTTTAGATTAAAATTGAAAACATCATATAGTAGTGGAACAATGTTGTTTTGATGACTTACAAAATGACTATAATGCAACTAATGTTGTATGAATTTGAAAAAAATAAAATTTCAGAAAGTGATGCACACTAGGGATTGTGATGAACTGCCACATCGCTGAAAGGGTACTGATAACATATGAGAGATTCTCTGTCCTTAATTCTAATGATAACAAACTGCCACCCATCCATCACTCCATGGGTGATTGTTTGGGACGGTGTGTGGAGTTATCCACATTTTCACCCATCAATCTTCAGGTCAAAGGCCTGTCTACATGTTTGGCTTCTCACCATCAACACCACCTAAAATAACGCTTTCCAAACAGGTGAAAATCTGCACGTCTCTTCACAACATGTCTGAGAGACATTCCCGACTCTTTGTTAAGCTCAAAGGGCTGATTTTTATCAATTCTGCATCTTGCATATGAAGTAAGAAGTGAATGTGAATTCATTAAATATGGACATTATCTTGGCCAGCATTTTGATAATGCAGGTATGTTTATATGAGATGTATGAATAAAAAGTGTGCTTATGTAAAGTGCAGAGTTTTGCATGCAGATGCATTTGAGAGAGTTGAGTTTCTCTAGATGGTAGCCCTTTCCTCTAGAATGCGGATGATGGTGGTAAGAGCAGGCATCAATTTCAGCATGCACTTGCCACAAGTTTAACCCTTTCTCCTGTTTCTGTTCTTTCTCTCTCTTTCTCTTCAGGTTCCATCTCGCTGCCTCCAGAGGACATCTCGACTGCCTGAACCTCATTCTTAATCACGGTGTGGATGTCACAGCCACGGATGCCACAGGTGAGGATTTTTCTCTAAATGGGTGAGTTTGAATACCAGGGAACACCCATAATGATAAAATGCATCCCATAAATGAACTTAACCCTTAAATGTATTTTTGTGGACAGTAAAACGCTGTCCGGTCTCCTAAAGGGATGATTTACAAAATGGTCATTACTTACTCCCTGTCAATATCCAAACCAATAATTTCCAAATTGAAGAACAGACATGTCTCAGAGTTCATTGAAAATATCATCGTTTGTATTTCGAAAGCAAACAAAAGTCTTATGAGTTTGGAATGACATAAGGGTGAGTATAATTGATGACAGAATTTTTATTTTGGGTGAACTAATCTTGGTTGAACTTCTCTTTAAATGTAAATGATAAAGCCAAACTTTTTTCACCAGAGAGTGAGGTTATTCTGGAAAACCTTTATAGACATAAGCCATAATGTCACTATCAAATTATATGCATAGAAGAACTGTTTAAAGGGGACCTATTATGCCACTTTTTACAATATGTAAATAAGTCTCTGATGTCCCCAGAGCGTATATGTGACGTTTTAGCTCAATATACCCCACAGATAAATTGTTATAGCTTGTTAAAATTACCACTTTTAGGGAATGAGCCAAAATGCGCTGATTTTGAGTATGTTGCTTTAAATGCAAATGAGCTGTTGCTCTCGGAGAAGAGGGCGGAGCTTCAAGAGTTCAAGCTCCGCATTAGCAGACAGTGCTAGCCTTTGCAAATAAACATTCCACTATTAATACAAACCTGTTATATTTACAGAAAACGTACTCTGTTTCAAAGTCAGTCATCTGATTATACTGTGCATAATAAATTTCACGTTTATGAATTACACAGACGGGGAGCACGACGGGGAAAAAAAAAGCCCTCTTCTGATCATGAGCTCAACAACTTCAAGCGATCGACTCGCATTGCTTTCATATGCAACTTTTAACTACCACATTCCTATTTAAGATCATTCTGATAGCACTTGAAGGCAGCATCAGTGACAACAGGCAGAGACATTGGTAGCTTTAGCAATTAGCCTTACAGAGTTCCAAGAAGCTCTTTCAGAAAGGCAATTTGGAAAACAAACACGTGATATTTACTTTGTCTGAATCTGACGTTCACGCACGAAGCGTTGGTATTGATTCCTAAATATTTGGGGGAAGTTACCGATATTTTTCTGGGATATTTCCTTCGAAGATGAAATTTAACTACAGTGTCCTCAGCTCAGATTATGGCGACTCCTATGTTCATTAGTGCATCACAAAACACAACACTTGTAAAGCCTCTTTGGTGCTGACATTGTATATATTTCCAGTAATGGCGGACTGCAGCTTCTTATTCAGGACTGTGTCTATGCTAATAAGGCAGAGCGTCACAAAGGGGCGGGACTTTTCCCCCTCAGTGTCGTGCACAGAGGGAGAATCTGAAATGACTGTTCATGATTTATTTATAGGTTTATAGGTTTTATAATTTTTTTTTACATTAGGCTGGTTGTTGTCACATACTGTGGCCACATAACTGTGTTCAAACACCTTATAAAAGTGATTTTTGCATAATAGGTCATAAAATGGGAATACATGTGGAACATTTTTGTTAGACATTGGTCTCTACAAGCAGACTGGTTAAGATTGGTTCATGTAAAACACTTTTGTTATCTAATGGCTCCTATTGATTTGTTGTTTTGTTCCTGTAGGAAAAAACGCCTTACACCTGGCAGCCAGAAATTCCCAGTCTCTATGTGTGCAGAAACTACTCCAGGTAAAGCTGCTTTTCGCAATCAAGACAGTTGTAAGGAATGGCTAGAAACTCAATGTATTTTTGTACTCTTTTCTTTTAAAGCCAGACAATTTCTGTTCTATTGTATCCTCTTTTTGATGTGAAGGAAAGGTGTTGAATCATATTTTTGAAGAGTAGATATGAGGTTTTCTGAGGACTGTGATGATGAGATGAACTTCAGAAAGGATTATTTAAGGCCTCCATTGTAGGGCTGTGCCGATTCAATCTTGTATCAATGTGCCCAGGTTTTCTCCTTATATTGTGTCAATACTTCACTATTTTTCTAATTCTAATTATGATTTATGACTTGTATCATTCCCTGAAGTTCAATTAGGCACTTTCTGAACAGCATAACAGTCAAAGCTGTATCATTGAAATGCAGTATTAAACAAAAGTAACACTCTCTCTGAATCTGTCATCTGATCTCTCTGAATATCTTCTCTATCGCATTTGATACGATTTTAATAGCAATCCAGATATATCGTTATATAGCAATGTGTTGAATCATGATGTACAATTCAAAGGTTTAGGGCTGGTATGATTTTTAATGTTTTTGAAGTCTCACCAACTGTATTTATTTGATCAAAATTCTATTGCTATCGGTGAGCTTACTTCAGCCCACAGGCTCTTAAACAAGCATAACAAAGAAAACGATGACCTGAACTCAATTGCATAACTCTGAACATGACATCCTGATTATGAGAAAATGATGCTGTTTGAAGGCAAATCGAGCAGATCTTGTTTACAGATACGCTGCTTAATTTCAATCAATTAATCCACAAACACATTTTGCAAGAGGGTAAAACTCTTTCTCTGTGCCGTTGTGAGTGATGGTGCTTGAAATAATTAAGATAGGAAATGATTACTATCACTTGCTTGTTGATGACTCCAACAACAGCGTCTTTGTCACAGTGACTTGTTTGTGTTAATTACTTTGTACCGTAGGGAGCAAAATGAGAAAAATCTGACTCTACTAATTATGCAAAAATGAGTTTCAGTATTTGAAAGTTTGTCTAATGCTTGCCTTTGTAATCACTGACAGCTAATATGAAGCGTAATCCACCATAAGTGTCATGACTGCGTCCTGTTATTCAAACAACATTGACACTCACTGGATGAGAGTATTTTCCTGGGTGTCTGCAGTGTTGACAGCCTGCCCGTACTGTAACCTGCAGTCTATATTTCTATGCCATCATCATGTGCAATCTGAGACTGGCTCCTAGAGCCCATCAGATAGAGTTACCCAGGACACAGTTAGCCAGAAAGACCATGTGACCTTGCTACTGGTTTTGGAGGCTGTTGCTAGAGCATAAAAGGTTTTTATAGTGACTGAAGTCAGATGAGTTTTTTTGTTAGAGGTAGCAAAAAAGAGGTGGAGAAAGTGTTGGGAATATTGGAATATGGAGAGAGTAAAAGAGATTTTAGAAATGAGGGCACAGGGGGTGGTGGGATTGAAGACCACTGAGGCCAGTATCTTAGCAACACTCCTTTGCTTGACCTGGTTTCACTTCTCCGGTTCAGAATCATTTCAAAGCTTCAAATTAGAGTCTCACACACCCATGTAATTCTGTTCAGTTCTTGGTTTTTGTGTTCATCTGTTTAGGAACAGGCAGTCATCATGGATGTTTTCGACAGTTTAGAGACTCATCCTCTGACCTTTTTAAAGCTCTATGGCCATGAAGTGTTTGTGAATGGTGTGAGTGTGACGAGTGTTTTGTGTTTCAGCACAATTGCCCAGTGGGAAACGTGGATCTGCAGGGAAGAACAGCCTTGCATGATGCTGGTAAGCAAAAAGCTTTGTACATTTTGAGGTTTTGTTGCAATTGAACTCTGCAGTCTTCTCTCTTCCACCTACCTTGAGGGTTCTTCTCCTTCCATTTTTTTTCTTTCATTCTTTCTTTTTACTTCCTCCTACAACAAGTGGTGAAGCAGAGATGGAAAGGGTAGTGGGTGAACAATGAATGTGATTCTTTGAGGTGGCAGCAGCCGTAATCAATAAGATGTAGTTCATGGGCTTATTTTCCTTCCCTCAGAAGGCTTTCATGTAAGATTTAGAGCTCTTGCTCTTACTCTTACTTTGCTCTTAGATTTATTTATTTAATTTTTTTTATATTTGAGTGTGATGTCTACTGAATCTAATTCGCATGCTTGGGGGAAATATGGAATATTATTATTGTTTGTTTTTTCAGTTATGGCCGGCTGCTCCTCCAGTGTGAAGCTGCTCTGTGACAGTGGGGCATCAGTTAATTCCAGCGACTTTGTGAGTTAATATGTGGCTTGTGGGATACCTTCATGTCATCTCATTCTTTTTACCTGGACAAATGTTCTGTATTTTTATTTCTCCCCAGATGTAATTTATTTTCAAATGCTCTCTCAGATTAGTAAAAAAAAAAAAAAAAAAAAAAGTATTTTCTGTTTGAATTGATGCAAATGTGCGCTTTTATGTGTGTTTATAGGATGGTCGGACTCCATTGGTGCTTGCCACTCAAATGTGTCATCCACACATCTGTCAGCTGCTGTTAGAACGAGGAAGTGACATCACAGTCAGAGACAAACAGAACAAGTAAATATCACATTCATATTTCCCAGTAATTGGTTTTTATTGCCTCTTTTCTTCCCCTGCCATGTTTTATTCAGCTAGTGAATTTTCTGACATTTCTTTAGGTATTATCCACCTCATTTTTTTAAATGTAATATTTTGATGTCACTCTCAGTCATATTGAAATGTGTTTGTGTACTTGTTTGTTCACTCAGAACAGCATTGATTCTGGGATGTGAGTATGCGTGTAAGGATGCTGTGGACGTTTTGTTGAAACACGGCGCTGACGTCACTGCTGTGGATGGTTTCGGCCATGACAGTTATCACTATGCACGGCTCGGCAAAAACCAGGAGCTTTTCTCTCTGGTCAAGAGTTATCTGGACAGTGCCACAAAAGGTTTTGTTGCTTCTTGTTTTTATGATCTCTCTCTCTCATATGTGTACAGTATTAGAGCAGTGCTTAAATAGCAAGGAATTCAAATGTACCTTAATCAGGACAACACTGTATAAAATTATTTAAATAACATAAACTGAATTGCCAAATGCATGAGGAACGTGATTCACTAGGTCAAAAGAACATAGAACAAAAACTGGAAAAAATATTGTGTTAATATTAGCCATATTACCAAGTGACTGTTAAATGTGTCCAGACATTGAGTTTGATTGTACACACAATTTAATGGTTGGTTGCATTTTATTATTTGCATCAGTTATTGTTTGTCACATCAGAACAGATAGAAGTCTGCAATCTAATATACTGGACGTTCAGTAATGTAAATGAGAAAGAAAGTACAAGAGGTCAGTTAAGGAGAGGAATCTCACATTTGAAATTGAAAATAAAAAAGGGCGGTCAAAATCAAGCAGGTTATAATGTAGTCCTTCACTGCCGATTCACAGTCCAAGCTTTTGTTGATGTGTCCAGAACAAGCACTCCATATAGCCATAGTGACAACGAACAAGCAGAGCAAAAAGAAGTGATTTGCCAAGCAATTTCTGGCATAGACCACTATTTTCATTGGAACGAGATATTCCTTTATCACCTCATTACTTCCATTGTTCCATTCCATTATCCTTTGCATTTATGTAAAGTTTTCTTTTTCTTCTCCCATTTAAGTATGTTTCACATATTGGAACTTTTCTCGAAGAGGCTGATGAAAATATCTGCCATTGTTGGTGTAAATCGAATGAATGTAACTTTTCGTCAGATTTTTAATGCTTTTTCCCCCTTCAGTTCGCATTACTTTGTTGCATCACTTTTGGTGTGAATAGGAGGACTTTATCAGGTAGTAAGGTTATAGAGATCAAAGCCCCAAGAGCTTATGCACACGCTTCCTAAGAAGAGCGTAGAACAGTGTCTTTTCAGTTTCATACTTCAGAGTAAAAAAGAACAGCTTATACGTATACATACCATAACTCCTGAGGGGGAAAAAACCATCTAAATTCTCCTTCTGTATTTATTTATTTATTTTTTTTCGGTTGTTTCATGAATTGCTAATTAATCACTACTCATTTGTATTCACAGCAAAAGAGGCTGCCAAGATGGAACAAAAAAAGAGACGGGTATACGCAACATTTTCACCTTCACTTAATTCTGAGCAACTCCCTGCAGAGGAGATTTTAAAGAAACATAATATACAGATTATAATATATCACAAAAGGTTAAAACCTTTCCCCCCTCACTTATTAACTTTTGTTAGTGTCTGAGTTTTATTACTTACTCCAATACATAGCAATATATTTTCTTTAAATACACTACACAGGAAAGGGCTGCATTTATTCTCATTGTAATTTCGCTGAAGCTATCTAGAGCAGTGAGTCTGGAATCATACAAATGGAATTTATGATTGAAGTGCAGATAGCGCAATTTAGTTTTTCTCATTTCAGCACTTGTTAAAAGGAAAATCTGTTATTTTAATCTAACATAATTCCTTGTCTCAAACCATGTTTAGTGTTTTGATGCACTAATCTGACTATACCTGCAGTAAAAACTGCAGTGCTGTATAAACTTTTACGCACTACTGCCATCCAGTGTTCAATGAAAGTAGTAAATATAATACACATTTTCTCTAAAAGAACCATATCCAGCACTTTTTATAATTTAAGCTCTTTTTATCCTCCTGAAGTTCACTTATCTTAGTAAGTCATAATTTTCTAATTTAAAAAATGCTTTGAAGACAATAAACGTGTTTTAAAGGTCAGGCTGATATAATCAGTGACCATGGTGGAAATATACTACTGTTCGAAATGAGTGGCTGCAGTTTATGTAGAGCAGCAATTTCCTCTCCACAGCCAGGAACAGCACAGTTTTGCTTCTGAAAACAATATTCTCTAGTTTATATGAACAATATTAGCCGAAGATTATAACAACACTATTTTATTGTTGAAAGTTATTTTTTTCAGACTCAGAAATCCTTCGCTGATTTAGAGGGTTTTTGGCCCCGCAATTACATTAAAAAGTCATTCATAATAATTTTTGTATGGTTTATAATTTGTATATTTTATTTTCTGTGTCAGTTGCAATCTGTGGAGATGGTCTCTGAAACCTCTAACCGTGATAAGATCATACAGGTGAGGGCCAGTCAAATCAATGACTTGCCAGTAAAATGTTCTTGTTCTTTATTAATAGTTTGTTCATTATTGTTCATCAGTATTAGACCTGGACTTGTTTGATTCTGTGCCATTTACATGTTCCTTACACATTCTGTAGATGAATTGTTTATTAAATATAAGGGTTATAAAAGATTTATCATAGATCTAGTTTGCATTGCAAACTGTACACTAATACAAATGAGTGAGCAATCCATGACTGTGTACGTTTGCGTTTTCTAGGACTTGGAGAAAAAGATTGAGAACCAACAGGAGACACTAAAGAAGTCCCACCAGGAACAGAGAACGCTGCTCGATAAAGTTAACATGCTTCAGCAGCAACTCAGTCAGGTATTTCTTCAGGCGTTTTATAATTGGCCAATTTATTTGCAAGTTTGCGCCTTACATGGCTGTTTTCAGCACTCCAGAAAATTGAAGTCAAAATACTTATAAATGGCACTTTTTCTGAGCAGGCAGTTGTGTATTTCTATTGCAGTAGTTCTATATATATCTTGTGTAAAATGTTCTTTCTCTTTCTGTTCTATCCTTCTAAAGTCAGCAGTGGAGGACATTCACAAGGAGGTAATTTGTGTGTTGTCCTGGAAATGGTTTCCTTCTGTCCCAATGACATTATCTATTCTCATTTTCATCTCTACATCCCATTTCTGTCATAGTATTGATGGAAGGTTATTTATTTGTTTATTTATCAAGGTTGGGTGTTAGTTGCTATTTAATATTCATGTGCATCTCTGTTTTGTACACCAGAGAGAACAGCTGAAGCGTTTACTTTCTGCCAAAGAGAAGGAGGAAGGAGCCAGGGCCATGGAGACTGTGAGAGTCCAGCAGCGGAGCCATTTGGTCAGTAAATATATTTGCAATATGCTCATCAAGGGCTGCTGCTCGTTAACTCCAGATCCAGCAGTTCATGATAAAAGTTTGATGAAATGATGAATAAATTTGCATGTTTTTATTTTACAGGGAGATTACCCTGGCCAGTCTGTGATCAAAGGTGATTTTGTCTCTTAAAATTTGGATCTTAAGACTGATTAAGTATGACTCTTCTGATATTAGGGACCTCAATATAAACGGTGTACTTCTACTGATGTTGAAATAATGTTGAGGGATGTCAGAAAATATTTCTATTTCTATTAAGTAAATGTTTGTGTGTGTTTTCATGTTGGGTTCTTTTTTCTCTGCAGGAAAAGACAATGTACTAGTGCGACAGTCACACAGCCTGGATTCTGCTCAGGTGAGTTTTCTTTAAAATCTTCTTAACATTAATGCCAAGGATTTTGGCTGAGGATAAAAAGCTAATTATATTTCATGCTGATGTAAACCAACTTCAACACGTGCCAGTTTTCTGCTTCTAACAGATTTTAATCCATAAAATTTAGCCTTAAATACAAGTTAAAGTTTATCATGCTCTGTTACCACAGAACATTTTCTTTATTTTTACAAACAAGGTCATGTAGTTTGTACTGCAATAAAACAAGTCACCTAAACATTTATATGCTAACATGAAACTACTGTGATTTTTAAAATGGCTGTCAATGGATAATAAAATATCCAAAATGTCTATTTATTAAACATTGTCATAAGTATATATTTATTTTTTGTATATTAATAGGGTGACATTTTATTTTATGCCTCTAATATGTGTAACGTGAATTATCTGTAACATTCAACTCTGTTTACATGTTAACATTAAGTACAGTTTAACAGTAAATACGGTTTATTATTACTCTATGTACTTCTACACAGAAGTCAGTCAGTTCAGTGTACATATATAGATATCCTATTTTCCTTATGCAGTTCAACAATAGCATCAGACTTCAAGTGCAAAGCTTAAATGTAAAATCAAGAATAGATTGTAAAGGTTCGCTGAGCATGCACAAGCTTTACATACGGTCATTTCACCCAAGGTTTGGTGTTTTAGTTGTTTTTTTTTTTTTTCCTCCTCTTGATGTTCAGTAATGCAGCGAGCAGACTGGCTGTGTCAGCTGCGTTAAGCTTAGGAGAGGCAGTGGCAGTCAGATAAGTTGCTCTCTCTCATTTCATTTCAGAACCTCCATAGCCTGCAGAGTCAGAAGGGTTTGTGATTTATTAGCTCTATTCTCTGAAGGGAAGTACTATGCCTGGGATCAGCTTTTGGGCAGATGTGGTGGATGCAATTTTGTTTGTCACATTAGTAGCAGAGACGACTTTACTCTCACCTATGTTAGAGGTCACTGCACACTTTAAAAATATGAAAAAATGCACCTACTAAAGTAGGATCAGATGTCTGGCTTGGGATGTGGCCTAGATAAAGTTTTCTGTGAAAGTTTTAAGCCCTTGTGTGACACCATATGAGAAAAAGTATGGGGACCATTTAGGGGTGGGCGATATGGAAAAAATATCATATTACGATTTTTTTTTTATAAATATCACGATTTTATCACGATTCTTTGTCATGTTGGTTTACTATTTTGGTTTTACAAGTTGTCTGAGCATTACAGCCAAACTAGAAAGACAAAGCCTTCCAAGGTAACAAAAAACAAACAAAAAAGACATGGCAGATATTTAGGCCAAAGTGGGCGACGATAAAAACCTTTGTCATTATTTTTTTCTTATTAAAAAATAAGAACAAAGATACACATTACAAATACACATAATATACAAATAAGACAAACAGTGCTTTATTTTCAGGTACAATAGGTGTATTTAGCAGAGCATTCAATGAAATTGAATGAACAAATATAAAAATAAAACACTACATAGACTGATTCCTAAAGCAACTGTATTAAAGTTTTTCAGTCAAGAATAGTGAGTGATTTTTCTCTTTGCGTTTTGTTGTTTTGTTAACGTTAAATGAATATTTCCCCCCAAAATAAATATTCTGTCATCTGTCTGTCAATTCTGTCATAATGTTTTATTTTTATACCATCATTTACTCAAAAGTTGTTTTAAACCTGAATGAGTTTCTTTCTTCTGTTGAACATAGATGCTATTTTGAAGAAGGTGGAAAACCAAACAGTTGCTGGTCCTCAGTGACTTCCATAGGATTTTTCTTTCCTGCTATCAAATTCAATGTAGACCAGCAACTGTTTGGTTACCCTCATTCTTCAAAATATCTTCTTTTGGGTTCAGCACAAGAAATTAATAGAGGTTTGGGACAACATGTGAGAGAGTAAATAATGACAGAAATAACATTTTAGGGTGAACTATCCCTTTAAAGACAGTCGACAGCATTTTTAGTGTCCTGTCCCTTTAAGACCTGCACGCATCTAATATACAGGCATGCATCTGTTTCTCTCTTAACTATTTACTTACATTTTAGAGATAACCAACTGAGTCTGTATTTAAACCTTGTGTGTTTTGACAGTATTAGCGCAAAACATTATTTAGTTGAGCAATCAGGCGCTGTAGACAGGCTTTTTAGTGAATGAAACATTTAACCAGCAAGGCTTGTATGCAAATAATCGCGAATAAGTGGCGATCGCGAATAAGTGCAGTGTCCTGTCAGAGTAACTCTACTGCTGTACAGTATATAGTACGGAAGTTCTAAGCGGCCATGCATTATTATAATTTTTCTGTCTTGTTTTCTTGTGATCACGACATAACGAAAGTTGTTGATCTCAACATAAAACCCGTTTTCTCACGACGTAATTGTAGCTATCGTGAGAAAATCAGGGTGGCTATATTGTCTTCGATGATAAAGTTGCAGACCCGACAGCCTCCTTCTCAAGTGTCGAACACTTGTGTGTGTGTAAGTCGTCAATCACTGACAGACACAGCTATTTCTGTTTGAGTGAGTCCCTGATCAAAGTAAAAGCGAATACGATCATCCATGATGCTGCTTCTATAGCATTTTCTCATGCCGAATACACAGAGAAAATTAAGTCGTGATAACGACAAAACAACTTTAGTTATGTCGAGATCACGAGAAAACAAGACAGAAAAATTATAATAATGCATGGCTGCTTAGAACTTCCGTAATATAGAGACGGAGGAGACAGAGCTGTATTTGACATAATGTGCGCTGTAGCACGATACTACAATATTACTTCAAAAGCAGATCGTGGAAATATTTTTTTATCGTCCACGATCAAAAAACGTTATATCGCACACCTCTAGGACCATTCCATCTTCTCATCTCTTTTAAGGGCTGGCTGTTGATTCTTTTTTTTATTTTTTTTATTTTTTATTTTATTTTTATTTCTTGTTCTAATAGAGTGGGGGAACTATGACGTCACTATGTAGGTGGATCGGCTGTTAGCATGAAACTGGTTCCCTCGACAAAAACCCAATAGGATTTTCCCATAGGCTTTTGGATAATCGCAAAAAATAAGCTCTGTGTTCAATCATAGTTCATGAAACTTACACGTTTTGACCATCGAGATAATCTTTACAAAGTAATACAAATTTTATGAATTTTGAAGCCTAAATACAAGCGCCAGAACTAAAAAGCTAACATTAGGCTATAAACGAACTACAGCACCACGGTCGCTCTCCCTCAACGTCACCACCACCATGTTTCCGACCACTTTTAAACTTATTTTTAGAAACATTTTCCATGATAATTATTTACTCTGGATGAATTTTAATCCAAAAGAGCACGAGACTGTAAAAGCGGGTTAGAATGAGTTCCTGTTCGGCGTGATGACGTTGAATGTCTCCGACAGCGCCTGTAGACCCATTTAGCAACTTGTTAGCAACCGTCTTTTTAAAGAAACGTAACAGCTTTAAAAAATCATGAGTGGGGTGTAACTGGTGTGTTTTATGTCGTAGAATAAAACGTGAAAGTATCTTGAGCCTGTGTAAACCACGGACCTTATTTAAGGGATTTAACCAAAATCCCATTCAAAAAACCCATTGACTCTGGGATGATGGAACCGGAAGTGCTAAAATGCTAACCCGCTTCCGGGTTTTCGCCTACAAAGTGACATCATAGTTCCACCACTCTATAGTCGAGAGGAAAAGGAAAGCTGTGGAAACAAAAATACAAAACAAAAAATTCCAGGCTTTTCCACTGTGGTGTAGTATCCACTTATAACACACAGGCACTAGGATAATTTGTTAGAATGTTTTTTGTAATTTAATAATCAATGCCTACTTGTGTTTGAATTTAGCTCTTGCAGCCTACAGGACCCTCTCGATCTGTGGCACGACCTTTGGAGCTGTCTCAGCCTGTGGCTGGTGATCCTGAAACACTCTGTCAAGAGCTTGAATGTGTCCGCAGACAGCAAGATGCTGCACAAGAGGAGGTGGCCCACCTCCAAAAGGCTCTAGCACGCAAGTCACAGGAGTGTGAGGAGCTGATTAGGAAGTGTGAGACCACCAAACACGAATCGGATCAGCAGATACGCGAGCTGGAGGAAGCCATGGGAGATGTGCAGAAGCGAATGATAGACTCTGAGGCAAAGGTGAAACAGCTTCAGGCTCATGTGGTGGCAGTAAAGGAGCATCTCAACAACAAAGTTGTTGATGACCTCAAAGCACAGCTGAATGAGGTGAAGGGAAAATATGAGGGTGCTTCTGCTGAGGTTGGACGGGTCAGGAACCATTTAAAGCAGAGTGAGAAAGCTTTGGAGGAGTATAAGAAAAGTGAAGGGCTTCTGGCTGTGGAGGTTGAGAGGCTCACTGCAGAGCTGAGTGCGATGCGAGAGGACCATAAAAACATGGAGGAGACACTCTTAAACATGGAGGGTCAAGTGAAGACTGTGGATTCCAGGTTGACCTCAATGGTTCCAGGAGAGAAGTTTGACAACATGAAGAACCTCCTTACCAATGCTGTAGATGAGAGAGAGCTACAGCTGGCTGAGTTGAGGGAAGATTATGACCGTGTGCTGGAGGAAGTGGCAGAGCTCCACCGTGCAATGGACGACCGACAAACGGTACCCCTGCAAGAGCACGAGCGTGTCCGGGCTGCTCTGGAGGAGCAAAGCTCATCCCTGAAGAAGAAACTTGCAGATGTCTCTGCAAAGTGTCAGTCATTGATATGTGAAGTGGAGGAAGGTGAGGATGAGAGAGAACTGCTCAGAGAGGAGCTGCAGGAGCTCAGCAACAATATAAACACCAAGTTTGTGACCTTGGAAAACCATGAGGAGGTGAAGAGGTCTATGGGACTCGCTGTGGAGGAGTTGAGGGTTAGGTTAGCAGAGGAGACTGAGAAGAGAAAACAGGCTGAAGAGCAGCTACAAAGGCTGTTGGAAGAGAAGACCTCTCTTTGTGAGAACATTGCCAATCTGAGGAGCATGTACATCCCTTGTGAACGTTATGAGAGCGAGATGGCTGCACTTACAGAACGCAACACAGAACTGGAAAGAGATCTTAATAGCCTTCAAGATCAATACCAGGAGAAAGTCAATGAACTTGAGATTTTGGCAGCTGAAAATTCATCACTGAAGCAGAGCTTTGACATTGAGTTTGTCACAAAGAATGAGCAGGAGAGGGTGCAGGCAGAGTTAAATGAGGCTTTGGAGAAAGCGAAGATTGAAATTGCAAAGTTGCAGGATGATTATAGAGTTCGGGACGAGGAGTTACAGAAGGCGAACGAAGGAAATGCTATGTTGAAGGAGGAGTTTGAGAATGTGCAGGCCAAGTTAGAAAACAACTATATCAGCCTTGTGGAACATGAGATATTGAAAAGCACAATGAGCAAAGCTTTATCAGAAGCAGAGGGAAGAACTCAAGATGCCTACTCCAAGTACCAGTGTGCTCAAGAGAGTGCATCAAAGCTCCATGAGGAAATTGAAGCCCAGAAGAAAGAGTTGGATACTATTCAAGAGGCATTACAGATGAAGTTTATTCCGTTGACTGCTATGGAGGAAAAAGAGCTGCATTTCAACGCCGCTTTGAAGGACTTGGCAGAAAAACTTGCCGAAATGCAGGAGATGTACAATGACGAAAAGACCAAAGGGGAATGCCAAAGGCAAGAGAACAAAAAATTTAAAGATGAGATGGCATCTCTGCAGCAGAAACTTCAGATGGGGCTGGTGTCCAGTGAGAAATACAAAAAAGTGGAAGATCGCTGCAAGGGCCAGGTGGAGGAGCTGAGTCTGAAGTTGATGGAGCTAGAGCAGCAATATAAAGAGGTTACGATCCAGCGGGCCGAGCTAGAGGAGAAAAATGCATTGTGCAACTCTGAGATCCAAAGTCTCCAAAAGAAACTGAACAGTGAGTATATCCATCTGGAGCAGTTTGAGGCCATGCAGAGCTCCTTGAGTGGCAGCCTGCAGGAGGCGCAAAAGGAGTGCAAGTGCTTGCGTGAAGCTCATAGACTGGAGGTCCAGCGTGTTAATGAACTAGACAAACAGCTTCAGAGTCAGAGCTGTGATGAGGCCCAGTATAGCCAGATTAGAGAGGCTCTGGAACGTGAGGTTAATGAGCTTCGCTTGGCACTGAGGGAGGAGGAAGAAACCAGTGCGCAGAGGGCTGAGGACGTAGCTACTCTGCAGACCGAGCTTCTCAGAGCCACACATGCTCTGAATGACCTCCGCAGCCATGAAGAGCAGGTGACCGAGCTCAGAGCTGAAAAGCAGAAGTTGGAGGAGGAGGTGCGTGAACTTGGCGATCGGCTATCAGGACTGGATGAGCAATATGAGGACCTGTACAGGGAAACAACTCTGGCTAGGGAGGGTGAAAAGAGGGCGAGAGCGGAAACCGAGGCCTTGCAGGTAAAGAGTGCCTCAATTGAGAAGGAGATCAGAGATCTGAAGGAGAGATACGAGGAATCAATGAGCACCATTGGAGAACTGCAGAAGAGGATTCAGGCATCCACAGAGCAGATTGAGCTTAAAGACAAAAGGGTGAGACTGTTATACTAATTTGTTATGTGGAAGAGCTTTTTCGATAAGTGCTTGATATTTTGCCTGGTTATAAGTGAGGTGTTTTTTGTTTCAGATCACAGAACTGTTGGCAGATGTTGAAAGGCTGAAACAGGCTCTGAATGGCTTATCCCAGCTGGCTTATGCTGGCAACACGCCCAACAAGAGACAGACTCAACACATTGACACACTCCAAGCCCAGGTCAAGAGCCTCCAGCAGCAGCTGGCTGTGAGTAGCTCTGTGCACATGCACATACCGGTGGATTTGTTCGTAATTGCCCACAAATATGACATGTCGTCACCTTGGACTAAATAATACTCACTTACTGACTGACTTAAAAAGTCGTGACGTATTGTCAAGTATGGTGACCCATACTCGAAATTGGTGCTCTGCCTTTAACCCATCCAAGTGCACACACTTGGAATAGTGAACAAATGCACACACACACACACACACACACCGTGAACACACACCCGGAGCAGTGGGCAGCCATGCTGCGGCGCCCGGGGAGCAATTGGGGGTTCGGTGCCTTGCTCAAGGGCACCTCAGTCGTGGTATTGAGGGTGGAGAGAGCGCTGTACATTCACTCCCCCCACCTACAATCCCTGCCGGCCGGGGACTCGAACCCGCAACCTTTTGATTACGAGTCCGACTCTCTAACCATTAGGCCACGACTTCCCACGACTTCATGACTTGCGTTTATGATAGATTCTAGAGCCTTCTGTCCTATAATTTAAAAAAGTTGAAGAAACTGGGAGTGACAGAATGGCTTCCAAGATTTGGTGTTATTCTGAAATAAATGGTCTTTTTTACTTAAGCGCTATGTGCAATTTTTTTTCCAATAATGTTCAATTGAACTAATTGAAATACATTTTAAATTGAAATGAATGCACTGCAATTTGCTAAATATTAAAATTTTAAACAACTATTTTAATACATTTGAAAATGTAATTTTATTATTGTGCTGTCAGAGCTGAATTTTCATACTCGCTGACCATCTAACCCGGTGAGACCTTATCTGAAACTTGTAAAACTGCAATATATCTTTTTTTTTTTTTTTTAATCTAAACAGGATGCTGAGAGGCAACATAGAGAAGTGGTTTCAATTTATCGAACTCATCTTCTCAGTGCAGCAGAGGTAATTGTGTGTGAATGTGAGTTGAGTGTGAAGGGTATTTTCTTTTTCTTTTCTGCAGTAGCAATTCCTTCTGTTTTGCTCCTGTGTCAAGGTCATTTATTGAAACCTCTTAGGTATGCTATAGCATATGGTTTTCTTTGTACCATAGATGACATACGTAATCTCAGTAGTGCTGTTATATTGAGAAACTGTAATGCTAGTCTGTAGTTGCATAGAAGTTTCTGGAAGCAATTCTAAAGATGGATATATCCTCACTAAATACCGGTCACTTCTTTTCTTTCAGGGTCACATGGATGAAGATGTCCAAGCTGCCTTATTGCAGATCATTCGAATGAGACAAGGTTTTGTGTGTTGAACTCAGCACACTGAGACTACACTGACTCCAATTCATCATTCACACAGTAACCTCCCGTTCAGCTCAGTGCGGTTTGATACTGCTCTGGAATACTTCGGTCAGAAAGTCACATTTTGCAATATTTGACATGTCCCGATTAGGTTGAGTGTTGTAAGCACATTGTAACATTGTGTATCTATAACATAGATTTGCTTAGTGAAAGTAACTAGATATAGCAGTAAGGATAGTTATACTTATCCAAAAACATAAATCGTAAACATGAGAGGCAATGGATAATGATTTATTCACAAATAAGCATACTGGCTTAACTAGGTACTTTATTGATACATGCTGTATAGAGGTGATGGAAAGTGCAGATTGCTGTAAAGATGTAAACTGCACATTCAGTGATTGAGTCTCATGTACCTCCTTATTTCATGTTGAAATAACCTAACTACATTTTAAAGAAGAACATTCCCTACCTCCACTCTTATAGCCTTGATCTGAGCTACATGTATAGTGTATTAATGAGGGATGAGAGATTTTAACGTTCTGTTCTTAGTCCAGCGTTATTGTATCCTCAGCAATGGTTACAGTAATGTTCTGGTTAGAGGAAGTAGACCTTTCAACACTAGGGAAACTAGCTTCCAGGCTTTAGTGGAGCGGTGGGCACAGAGGCACATCCTGGGCGGACAATAGTAATATGTAAGTTAATGCACGTACAGTATACAGTAAGAGCATAAATGCACAGTAAAAGTCATTTTCACAGTTGTTTTGGAGGGTCCCAGAATTGTTATGGTCCAAAGTCATCAAAAAAGATCAGAGCACACCACTGCAGCTTCTTCGTACACCTATCTTTTGCAGTTTTGCCCATGTTCATACACTGGTTCGTTCCTTCCAAATGCATGTGATGCATTTGAGTCAGTGGGTTTCTATTGGGTTGGGTAATTAAGGGTGGAGTAGTTGTTTTACTGAAGTGCTTATGTAAAATAGCTTTGCTTCTGCAGTGACAGCAGCAGACTGTGTCTCATGAGCGAAGCATTTAACACTGAGGACTTTCGTGGTCCTGTATCCTGGCTGATATCGCCATCTAGTGGTGTGACTTGGCTGGCCAAGTTTGATGTGTGGTTTTGCGTTGGAGAATGTGATGCATTTAGGAATTCTCCCTTTTGATGCTTCCCAAATCTGATATATCACCTTTTACATGGCTTTGTAATACTTTTGATTAATGAACACCATGTTTGTGGTAGCTATTACAGAATTCAGCAGGACTGGAATGGAAAGGCACAGTAATCTGTTCAGGTTTGAGAACATGACTGAAGACTGACATACTTTATATTTTGTGGATCTGTTTTTTTTTTTTTTGTTTTCCTCATCTAAACGGTCAAATTATCATTTGAGTTTCTAATCAGATATTCTAAAATTAAGCACCCAACCATGGCTTCCAGTATTGATTTAATTCATTTTAAAAATACCACCAGCGTCGTGTCATTTGGTTGGATTGGTATTATCTGATGCTATTGGTTTTCTCTTTTGGGGATGACTAATTTGTAATGGTTTCATTATTTATTAGTATTACGTTCTAACTGTGCTCTTATGATTATCAGTTAGTCTGTGTTTTTCTTTCATGGACATTTTCTTTCCTTTTTATTTAGCAAATTTTGAGTCTAACATCAATAAAAGTGCCTCTTTTAGACTAAACTGGCTCTGTGCAAATGAATAAGATTAATCCCAGCAGTCTCGGAGTGCCATGAAGTGAACCTTGCCTTTGGCAGACCATTCCAGCCCCTCTCACTCTCCTTGAAGTGAACGCACATGTTGTTACTTTAAATCCAATTGAGGGCTTTTTTTTTTTCCTAATGTGGTTTGCATTGATTTGTACCTAAGCATTTAAATTCCCTTTAAAACAAAATGAGATTTACAAATACAAAGAAAGGACAATATTTTTCTCCCCATAAAGGTCATAGTTATTACTATTTTAAGGTGAGTAAAAAATGTAATACTTCAACAGAATCAATGTTTTTTTCCTATCTTAGTTTTTGCAATATGCTTTGATCAGACACTTTTCATCTATATCAACCACTATATTTCCGGAAAAGATGCTGTGCTGGAGGTCATTTTCTAAGATGTAAACTTGTCCCACACCTGATTAATTTCACATTTTTTGTATATGTGATTGCTGAAACAACAGCTCCCCTTCTCTTGCAGTCTCTTGTTTTTATGAGTGTTATTTGTGGCCTGCCCTGCATAAGCTGTTCTCAGCAATTATGGCAAATACAATTCAATCTGTTTGGAGCTTTCCCTTTAATCTCATTTCCAGGACCATAAGCAGAACCGGACATCCTCCCACCACTCCCCTCTCTTTCCCTTTCTCTCTACCATTAATCATGTCTGTAAGGATCACAGTGGAGCCCTGTCATTTAGCTGGCCCCCTGGTAGGTGGGCAGACTTGGAGCGGAGGGATCAACCCTGTTCGTGTTGCTTTAATGTGGTTACATACTCAGTCGGTAGTCTTTGTGTCGTGATTCACGCTCCCTTTGACCACAGAGCCCTCCATGTGTCGTGAATAATTTGCTCCCTTTTTATCTGTGCTGCATGTCTTTTTTCCCTGTCTGTTTTGATTTTGTGTGCATTTGAAGTTTTCTTACCTTTCATTTTAATAGTTTAATAACAAATGCAGATGTGCAACATCCCGTTCTCATCCGTTTCACCCTCTTATCATCAAGTCTCCCATACGTCGTGCATATGGTACCTTTTAAAAGAATGTCATGGAAAACCCCATCTTTTCTCATTAGCCACCCTGGATCGGTCACCTCTGCTCACCCCTTTAATGTTTTTGCAGAGGTCCCTGCACTTTGTTGCCTCAATAAAGTTCATTTATAGGATAACAGGGCTCTGGAGGACACATGGGGCTGATTTGGAGTAGATGGATTCAACATGTCTCCTGCCCAGCTCCTCTCTGATCCTTGCCATGTGCTCCATACCTCCCTGACCTCATCATCCATCATATAACACCTGGGATGAGGGAAAAAATGGTTGAAAAAAATAAGAGACTTTTATTTTGTTGGATTTATTGGCTGGCCTCAGGAGAGTCCCGCTACCACCGCCAGGCCACGGCTCCATCCACGGATGGCTTTGTATGCATGAGGGAAGACCATGGGGTTGTGTTCTGTACTTTTGGTGTTTTACCTCCAGTGTTTGAGTTAAAAATAAACATAGTTGTTTGAGTGGGTCGGCACATAGGCGGCGGAGGGTGGATTAGATCACACAGGTACAAAAATTTGATACTGTTGAGCACATTTCAAAGAGTCTCCTAAACCGCAAGGTAATTGTGCAGGAGGAGGTGCTGTACTACGAAGTTGAAATTTTAAACTGCACATTTAAACTGTTACATCTGAGCTCATTGTTGTTCTTTTTCCCTCATTAGCTCTTGGTTAACCACTAATCCCTTGTGTATCAACTCATTTTTACTTTCTCCCCCTTTTTCCGGTCAGGGCTCAACAAGAAACATGTGGTTGTCCTCTCTTCCAAGCTCAAGCTCTTAATAATCCCCAGGCTTCAATGGAAAATCGACTGCATTTCACATGTCTGCTAAGAGCTGACACATGGGGCTGTGTCCGTGGTTTAACAGAATAAGTCTGCGGAATTGATGGTTGGCTGCTTGGAAATAGTGCTGCAACTAATGTACTTTCTTGATTTTATAAAGGGTTTGGTTTTGACTCTTGCTATGCGGTGTGGGCTTGTGGTTCTTTAAAGGCTTGTTAAGAGGTAAATTGAGGGGAAAGGTGAGGAGAGCAAAAGGTTTTCTTTTTTGGCCATCTTTGTAATGCCCCTTTTTTTTTTTTTTTTTTTTTTTCTCTCAAGGAACTCAACTGGTTGATGGTCTGAAACCAGAAATGACTGGTTTACTTGATTCAGGTGAAACTAGAAGATTTTAGGAACTAGTTTCAAAGTCTTTATCTCAGCGATGCACTGATAACAAAAAGCTGATAATTATTTGGATGTAATGGCTGATAACCAATAAATGGCGGAGAATAAAAATTAAAATGTACTATTGAATTTGATAAAATTGTAAGACACACACAACTAAATTCAGTGAGTCAACATTATAATGTAGAAGTTGAAAGTGGATATTCATTTTGAGATTCGCTATTTGTGCAATTATTTTTATGGAAATCATGTTTTGTTTTTTTCTCCACGATTCTTTTGATGAATAGAAAGATCAAAAGAACAGAACTGATTTAAAATCGAAATCTTTAGTCTTAACTGTCAGTTCTGATCAATATAATGTGTCCTAACTGAATTCAAATATTAATCTCACTGACCCCAAACTATTGAATGGTATATTTTAGTGCTGTAAAATGATTAATCGCGATGAATTGCATCCAAAACAAAGTTTTATTTACATAATATGAGTGTATTGTGTATATTATGTATATATAAATACAAACATATGCATGTATATATTTAAGAAAAATGTTTATATATTTATATATAATATCAATATATACATGTAAATATTTTCAAAATATATACTGTATGTGTGTATATTTATATATACATAAACACAGTACACATGCATATATAATGTAAACAAACTTTTATTTTGGATGCGATTAATTGTTTGACAGCACTAGTACATTTCATGCATGCACAAAATACATTAAAAAAAAATGTATATTGTATCATATTGTGTGATAACCAATACATTCTCAATATCTTGTGCAGTATACTATATATATATATATATATATATATACTGCTTTATTGCTTATGGTAGCCATAGACTGCCAATTACTGCTCCATTCTAATATATAATTTAGTTGCTTTTATTGCACAATCATGTCATTGAACTAATGAACCATTCTTGCTGATCTTCAAGTGATTTGCTTCAGCTTGTCTTTTCATTTTGCACCCAGCTTTCAGTGTTTGCTTCCTTCATTTCATACCTCCGGCAGGAGGCCAGCAGCTGGGTGAAGGTGCGGCTCTGGAGGTGTTTGAAATGTTTAATGTTCCTGAAGAGTTTCCTGCTAGCAGAACATAAGGTAATAGTTTATTCATTACTCATTAGGCTCACAGTCAAAGTGCTTTAGGCAAAATCAGGGTTTTGACTGTCGATCATTAGCGTTGAAAATGTGCATTTGTTAGACAAAGCCACAGTCACACAATCCAATTAAGACATGAAAGCCCCCGTCTCCTAGGAAGGAATTTACAATACATAAACAGGCTGTAAAGTGGAAAATTACATCTGCATTTGTTTCTTTCCTTGAAATTCAGCCACATTTGGTAAACTAACAAACCCTTATTGAACACTTTGGAAGAAAAAAGAAAAGCTAAATTAATACCATGTGTTTTGAGAGCTGCACAGGGGTTTATTGTAGTGTTGAGTTAAAGGCACAATCTTGCCTACATCTTTGTAAAGTGAGAGTTTGGTAGATTTTTAACAAGCAAGAACGTTCTAATCACTTATAATGTAATTTTCTCCGTCAGACTTTAAAAACACTCTTACCTACTTTTATATACCAGAAGTTGAACAGAAATTTAATAGCTAAAATGTCTCTAATCAAGGACAGGCTCTTTTGATGTTGCCATGAGTGTAAGTATAACATGCCTTCAGCTTGCTGTCCTGGATGTTAATTAAATTGCTTTTTCTCTCTTCTTATAAGGCAATGTATTGGATTAATGGCTTTAAATGTCCTCTAAATCTCTCTAATCTTCCTCCTTTCATCTGCAGCTTTTGCAGGTTTGTGTTGCTGTGATTTGCTTGCATCGTCTGCCTTTGATTGCACCTTAATGATCGCAGTTTGCCCTGGATGCAAATCCCCTGAATAACTGTTTCCGGATGCTTGCAGGTGTTAGATGGTAGGATCCTGTGGGGAACAGTGGCTGCTGCATCCAGCCTTTCATGCCTCTGGCTTTCACAGAGTCAGTTTCTACCTTTCACAAACAAAAGGAAATATTTATGATCCATCTACACAACAAACGTTTGAATCCTGAGTGTCACGGCACACAGAGAGTCAATGGTTTGGCAAATCATGTAATGCGCACTGCACAGGAATGGTCCTATCAGATGTGCTGATGAACAATTAAGATCATGACATCTCAAATTCGGTTTGAAAAAATTGGAAGTAATTGGAAGGTATGCAATGACTTTCCAATTTTTAGACTTAAGATATTGTGCCTAACAGACTCCATCATGTTAAGTGGTTATAACAGCGCAGGCCCCATTGTGCCCGCTCTCCAATTCTGTCATTTGCACTTAATTACTATGCCAGCAGAGTCCATTAAATATTCTCCAGCTAATGCCTCATTAGCTTCCGCAGGCTAAATGGTCAAGAGATGCACATTTTATTGGTAGTAAGCGCTGTCCTGTCCGAATCACTGCCTGAGGTCGTAACAATGAATCTGGGTTTAGAATGGTTTCCCAGTTTTCATATCTTATTTAAGACTCTCCCTTGACGAGTTATTGCCTTTATAGTGAGACAGAAGTGTGATGTAGTTCCACTCCCATCCTCCAGAGGGCAGACCTACATTATGTTATAAGACTTTGGCATTGATTCTTGATGGAGCAGAATGATTACTGATGCTTTTAGAAGCCAGAACCTGACATATGTTCATTGTGAACATTGTTGTATCACATGTCGGTCTCTCTCTTTCCAACTTACCCCCTTTTTGGCTTCACCATACTAATGAATTTCAGTTAAAGACTTACAAAATGTATTTATTTCTCTCTTTTTTTTTTTTTTTCTTCTTGTTTTTGGATTCACCAATGTTCTTCTTGATCCAGCTATTGCGTCTCTGCCCAATGAAACAAGTTCATCCGGAGACTGTAAAACTGGAGTATCCTGGAAAGATTCAGATATAAATCTCTGTCCTTGCAGATGTACAGCTTGAGCTCATGCTTTCTCTGCAGTGAATATGTTGGCCCTGTATCTCTGTTTACACAGGTGAAATGGTCTATCATCAAATATTTGTGTGATTTAATACTTGATTTTCATTGGCTGAGGTGTTGGCAGGTGATCTACTGAATTTGCTGGTGTTTCATGGCTACTCATTCCCGTTCTAGATGGGCAATAGAATGCCAACTCTCATCATAATGCCTCTGTGAATATTTGCCCAGGCTCACCTGCTGCCACATCTGCTGAAATGATTGTGAAGCGTCTGCAGAGATGTGAGGTGGGGATTCAAGCATCTGAGCACACAGTGCTGCTGTTTTTTTTCCCTGAACCTAGCCAAAAAAGGGATTATAAAGGCAGTGGGTGTAAGTGGTAACTCTTATGATCAAATGACAACAACAATGCTTAAATTACCAGAAATTGGCTTCTGGCTGCCTTTAGACTTGTGTGCCTATCCCAAACTATTCACTTTGCCTGCAGAGATTCCCAATCAACCAAATTGCACTAAAACTAGATGCCACATGCAGAGAAGTGTGTTTGTGTACAAAGAAGTAATTGAGCTGTTTTATAAGCAGTTAGATGTCAAAACCCAGTATGTGTGCACAGAAAGAGAGCAATGCAGATGCATTTGAGTGGATGTAAAAATGTGTATATATATATATATAACAACTCCCTATCAGTCTCTGTCATTTGCATAAGCGTTTTTTTTCTCATTTTCATCCAAGTCATATTAGGAGAATACATGATTAAATTCTTTCTGCTACACCAATCGCATCACAAACGGTAGATAAATGCAAGCGTTTCAGATGCTGTGGAGAGACCAGAGAGACTGCTTCTGAATTTGTGGCTTTTGATGTGTGCTTTCTGTGGTTTTGGATGCAGTTCTGACAGGTATTGTCCCTGAGGCAAAGGATTACCTGAGGCCTCCTCACAAAACAGACCAAAACAAGTTATCAGAGGGCTTGTAAGCCCTGTTGTGGAGAGTTTGACAAATTATTCTAGCCTTGCAGATGTTATGAGATCAAAATCTGCATGAATTTATGCCATTGGCAGTGAGTCTCACTTCTTATTAGTTTTCATGATGCATGCTGGAGCAACCGTGATGTTGGGGTTTTTACAGGGGTCATAAATCTGGGACTGTCATCATCTCGACCACTTTGGTGGAGATTATTTCACTCTGCTAATAAAGCAACTCCCGCTCGACATTACAAATGCCTGCAGGTTAACAACCTTGGCAGCCTTGCGATCTCGGCGCTAGCTCACACTTCAGAGGCTTTGCGAGCTGGGAAAGAAATAGAAGCCCTGATATAATTGAGACCCTAATGGATCCCAGGTGGTTGATAGATCCCGACCCCACCTGATATTTTCCTTCTCAGAAGGGAAGAACCTGGGTCAACCTGCCTCAAGGATTTGGAATTTCATTGTTCGTTTAGTCTCTCTTTGATGTTGCTGCACACCAAAGCTTGCATTTCTGCTTTGTTCAGGAATGGACCAATTTCCTATTTTTGGTCAAATGTCATAGCTCACATTCTTCAACATGATGGAATAGTTCAATAGATGCATTTAATGTTATTCTCTCTTGGGGGTGCACAGTTGAAAATGTGTGTTTCCATTGGAAATGGTCTCAGCATGATTACAATGACGCCATTAGTGGAGCTCATAGAATTAACTTGAATAACTTGATAGAATTAACTTAATGGAGCCAATCAGTTAAAACCGATGTGTTTTTGTATGTTCTTCAACTGTTTCTTGTACATATTAGAGTATAAAATTGTGGAGTGTGCTTTGTTTCCTTTGTAAGGTATATGGCTGTCTATTCTGACACGACTTCTGTGCCATTGTTTTTCTTTTAATTGCATTATTAACCTTGGTTGTCGTCTACTATCCCCCCCTGATGCCGTTTAGGTACACTCTCAGGGAAAAAATGGAACAAAGCTATCACTGAGGTGGTACCCTACAAAAGCTACAGTAAATGGTATATCTTTGTACCTCATTTACCCCAAAATCCTACATATTAGTGCCCTAAAAGTGCATATTAATATTTTAAAAGTAAATATTAGTACCTAAAGTGTACATATAAGTAACTTTTGAAAGGGTACCGACCCAGTGACAGGCTTCAACCCCCCCCCCCCCCCCCCCCCCCCCGCATCGGATGCAAAGTTTTCATAGTCAACTGAGCCCTGCATAGCAGATTTGATTTGTCTGTCTATTCCAATTGCATCAAATAAACAGTTATTGAGGTCTTTTTTTTTACTCTTTTGACAGTATGATGAGAGAGGTTTCATTCATTTCATAATACTTTAAATTTTGTCACGCTCCCTTCATTTTAAAGTAGTTTAATGCTGATGTAGTGCAGGATTACTACAGAGTCGCTGTATTACATATCGTATAAAATTTATTTGAGAACATTTGTTGTTGACTGAAGCAGTATCCTGTAGTAAATTAGGATGCTTATACAACCACTCCAACATCTTGTCAGCCTCAGGGGATGACAATGATTATTCAAATGTGAGTTTAAGCACTGGCATACATGTATGATCCTGTTGCCAGTCTTTTTCTAACAGAAGGAAAATTTAGTAGAAAACAGATTTTAATCTAGTGTGCTTCCATCGCTTGTCATTTTTGACTCTCTTTGCACCATTTGTGTATTTTCTGACAGCGGCTACACTATTGAGCTACATTTATTTTATTCTGTTGTCTGTCCTCAGATCAACCCATCAGGCTGGTATGAAGATGGGCAGGTCCATCCAGATGATACTTAATGCAACAACACTTCAGACTACATGGATGGAGAACAGTGCTCAAGGGACCAGCATGTAGAATTGCCCAACCAAAAAGAGTTTTGTGTAGTTTTGGGTATGAAGTATTTATGACTGTGAGTAGTGGAGTATCATTTTAAAGGCAAGTGAGGGTCCAGTTTATCATTTGGAATTGAAAGAAGCCCCTGTGCATGTGGATTATGTAGAGAAAGAAGAAATGGTTGCAAAAACCACATCTAAAAACTATCGATTTGCTTTTTTGCACAACTTTTACCTTGGATCCATACATGTCTAAGATCGCCTCATGTAACCTTGTTTGCAAAGAGTATTAAGGGAAAAAATCCTTAGTCTTGAGGGGGAACAAAAACCTTATTCTCAATTAAGACAACTTTTTTTTTTTTTTTTTTTTTTACTTTAGATTGATGACAAATTCTGATAAAGTTACTACTAACTACGCGGCGGCGGTCTCTGTGTTTACATCAATGATGCATGGTGTCGCGACGCTGTTGTGGTCTGCAAACACTGCTCACCCCTGGTGGAGTTTATGATTATTAAGTGCCGGCCGTTCTATCTACCGAGGGAATATACAGCCATACTGCTCGTTGCTGTATACATCCCTCCCAGCTCCAGCAACAACAACAGGAGTGAGGCACTAAATGATCTGTACCAGCACACCAGTGAGCAGCAGACAGCCCACCCAGATGCTTTTCTTATCTTGGCTGGGGATTTCAATCACGCAGACTTAAAGAGTGTGTTCCCAAAAATTCACCAACACATAGACTTTCCAACAAGGGGAAAAAACACTCTGGACTTTGTTTACACCACCCAGAGAGGAGCTTACAAGGCCCTCCCCCTCCCCCACCTCGGAGCCTCAGACCACATCACTGTCATGCTAATGCCTGCATACAGACCGCTCGTTAAAGTCACCAAACCAGTTCACAAACAGATTCAAGTGTGGCCGGAAGGGTCGTCAGAGGCACTTCAAGACTGCTTTGACACCACTGACTGGAATATGTTTAAACAGGCTGCCACATACAACAATACTACAGACCTCCAAGTCTACTCAGAGACTGTTACTGCCTACATCTCCAAGTGCATTGATGATGTAACAGTCACAAAGTCCATCACTGTCCGGGTCAACCAGAAGCCGTGGATGACAGGGGAGGTCTACAGACTTCTGAAGGCTCGGAACGCTGCCTTTAGAGCTGGAGATGAGGAGGGCCTGAAGACAGCTAGGGCCAACCTATCCCGCGGCATCAAAGAGGCCAAGAGACAGTACTCCAGGAGGATAGCCCATCGTTTCAGCGACAGCAGAGACACACGGAGCCTGTGGCAGGGGATACAGACCATTACGGATTACAAGCCCCCACCACAGACCTGTGACAACACCATCCCCCTGCTGAACGAGCTGAATGCCTTCTTTGCTCGCTTTGAGGCACAAAACAGCACCACTGCACAGAAGACTCCACCTCCTCCTGGTGACCAGGTGATGACGCTGTCCCCGGACAGTGTGAGGAGATCCCTCAGCAGGATCGATGCACGCAAAGCTCCGGGTCCTGACAACATTCCTGGGCGTGTACTGAGAGACTGTGCAGTGGAACTCACTGAGGTCTTCACAGACATCTTCAACATCTCACTAAATCAGGCTGTTGTCCCCACATGCTTCAAAGCTACCACCATCATTCCAGTCCCTAAGAAGTCATCTCCATCCTGCTTCAATGACTACCGTCCAATAGCACTCACTCCCATCCTCATGAAGTGCTTTGAACGGCTAGTCTTGCACCACATCAAGTCTGTCCTCCCCCCCTCCCTGGACCCCTTCCAGTTTGCATATAGGTCCAACCGCTCAACCGATGATGCCATCACCACTGCCCTCCACTCAGCCCTCACACATCTGGAGAAAAAAGACTCATATGTCAGGATGCTGTTCATAGACTTCAGTTCAGCATTCAACACAATCATCCCTCAACAGCTCACACACAAACTGGCCCAGCTGGGGCTCAATACCTCTCTGTGCAACTGGCTGTTGGACTTCCTGACCGGGAGACCTCAAGCAGTACGGGTCGGCAGTAACACATCCAGCACCATCACACTGAACACTGGGGCCCCCCAAGGATGTGTGCTGAGCCCCCTCCTCTTCACTCTGCTGACCCACGACTGCACACCATCACACAACTCCAACATTTTCATTAAGTTTGCGGATGACACGACTGTGGTGGGTCTCATCAGCAACAGAGATGAGACAAACTACAGGAGCGAGGTGCCGCCTGGCCGGGTGGTGCAGTGACAACAATCTCTCTCTGAATGTGAAGAAGACGAAGGAGATTGTTGTTGACTTCAGGAGAGTACACACTCAGCATGCCACTCTGACCATCAACGGTGCGACTGTGGAGAGAGTGAGCAGCACCAAGTTCCTGGGTGTGCACATCACTGAGGACCTCTCCTGGACTAACAACACTGTAGCACTGGCCAAGAAAGCACAGCAGCGTCTCTACTTCCTCCGCAAACTCAGAAGAGCCAGAGCCCCGGCCCCCATCATGTGCACCTTCTACAGAGGCACCATCGAGAGCATCCTAACTAGCTGCATCACTGTGTGGTATGGCGCTTGCAACGCATCCTGCCGCAAGTCACTTCAACGCATAGTGAGAGCAGCTGAGAAGATCGTTGGTGTCTCTCTCCCCTCCCTCCAGGACATTTACAACACCCGTCTCACCCGCAGAGCCATCCGCATTGCAGGTGATCCCACCCACCCGACACACAGCTTCTTCAGTCTGCTGCCATCAGGGAGGAGACTGCGGAGTCTCCAGGCGAGGACCAGCAGACTGAAGGACAGCTTCATACATCAGGCTGTCAGGAAGCTGAACTCCCTCCCGTCCTTGCCCCCCCTCCCCTCTTTCACCCCCATTTAACACAGCAACACACTAGGAACTCTGACTCTGTGACACCCCCCCCACCGACCAACAAACTGTGATCGGCACCTGTCACTTGTGCAGCATTGGCTGATCACTACCCATCCAACATTGACTGCAAATTACCTCTTCGGATAGTCTGACAAAAATCCATCCGAACAGTCACTTCGACTTGTCACTTTAACAGACTGATAAGCTCTTCTTGCACTACACTCATAACAAATCAAAACAAAACAAATCTGCACAGTTTTGTTTTTGTACATTCAACTGGTTTGCACTCCATCTATTCTGCCATGTGCCTTATGCACTTTATCTATCTCTCGTTTTTTATTTTCTACAATGTCCTCAGACTGATAAGCTCTTTGCACTACAAATATATCTACACAGTGTTGTTTTTATTTAGCTGGTTTTGCACTCTATCTGCCATGCGCCTTATGCCACTTTATCGATCTAATTCTTATTTTTTTTCTACAATATCCTCATTTGTATAGTTGTATGTACATATGTTTAAACTGTATTTATCTGTATCTGAACGTGTTTAATGTTAACTGTATGCACCAAGGGTCTGAGAGTAATGCAATTTCAATTCTCTGTATGTATGTGCTGTACATGTGGAAGAATTGACAATAAAGCTGACTTGAATTGAACTTGAACTTGAATAAAAATCCCAAAAGAAATGATTTAAGCCCTCTTACATATAAGTGCATTGTTGTTGTGTAAAAAGGTACATGCAAATATGTCTATGAAATAAAGGTTTATTCGGCAATAAAGGATCATATTCAGGGCCAATAATCAACTTTAATGTGATTTACAAAAACAAAAAGTACAATGCAATCATAATTCTATGGGTATCATATCACAATCTGTAATGGCTTTTTCAGTTTACAGTAAATATTTTGCGATTCCATTTATTACAGTTAATTTGCTTGGTTTAATAAAGTGTTTAGATTGAGGACATCAAAAGTATTGTGAAGGGACAAAAAAAAAAAAGTTACAAAGGATAAAATCAGTGATGACAGCTCCTCAAGCCCCAAGGAATGTTTCAACTAGTTTTTAATGCATGTTTGGAGACAATTTAGCTGAGAAATTTGGTTTTAACGGATGTGTTCAATAACAAAGCAGGATCCAGTATCAGATTGTTCCGGTCACGAGTGAGTGTTTGGCTTACACGTCAGGGTTGGCATAAGAACAAAGAATATTACTTTAATTGACTCAAGCCTCTCTTTCAACACTAAGTATAAGGATGCTTTAAAAGTGTGTTGTTTATTAGGAATACCAGATTACTATTTTTTTATTATTTTTTTTTTTTTATTATTATTGCTGTGATGCAGAAGGCTGCCATTTCACAGAGGAAAATTGCCTATTAAAAGGTCAAAAGCTGATTGTTGTAACTAAATTTCAGTTCATTACAAGTCACTTAGCACTCATTGGAAATTGTTGGCCAGTAAAACTTCACAACTCCTTGCCCAGGCTCTACACAAGTTTGTGTAAGCATAGACAACCATATCAGAATCAGAATCAGAATGAGCTTTAATGGCCAAGTATGTTTACACATACAAGGAATTTGTTATAGTGACAGAAGCTCCACAGTGCAACAGAAAGACAGGAACAGGACAGGACACAGGTAATGAAACAAAATAACAGGAAATAGCCAATAACCAATGTACAAAGCAGAAAAAAAAAAACATAATAAATACACAATATATAATATATAATATAGGCGACTATGTATGTACAGGTCAAGTGTGTGCAAATTAGAAATGAGAAAATAAAAATAAAATAAGTGAGTGTGGTGAATGGATAATGTATTAGTTGTGTGTTCTACGTTTATTTATTGAGTGTTCATTAGATGTATTGACTGAGGGAAGAAACTGTTCCTGTGTCTGGTCGTTCTGGTGCTCAGAGCTCTGTAGCGTCGACCAGATGGTAAAAGTTCAAAGAGGTTGTGTGCTGGATGTGAGGGGTCCAGAGTGATTTTACCAGCTTTTTTGCTCACTCTGGATAAGTACAGCTCTTGGAGAGTGGGGAGGGTTGTACCAATGATTCGCTCAGCAGTCCGGACTACCCTCCGTAGTCTTCTGAGGTCAGATTTGGTAGCTGAGCTGAACCAGACAGTTATTGAGGTGCAGAGGATGGATTCAATGATGGCAGAGTAGAACTGTTTCAGTAAGTCCTGTGGCAGGTTGAACTTCCTCAGCTGGTGAAGAAAGTACAACCTCTGCTGGGCCTTCCTGACAATGGAGTCAATGTGAATATCCCACTTCAGGTCCTGAGAGATGGTGGTGCCCAGGAATCTGAATGACTCCACTGCAGTCACAGTGCTGTTCATGATGGTGAGTGGGGGGAGAGCAGGGGGGTTTCTCCTGAAGTCCACGATCATCTCCACAGTTTTGAGCGTGTTAAGCTCCAGGTTGTTGAGACTGCACCAGACAGCCAGCTCCTTAACCTCCTGTCTGTAAGCAGACTCGTCACCGTCCTGGATGAGGCTGATCAGTGTGGTGTCGTCTGCGAACTTCAGGAGCTTGACAGAGGGGTCTTTAGATGTGCAGTCGTTGGTGTAGAGGGAGAAGAGCAATGGGGAGAGTACGCAGCCCTGAGGAGCTCCAGTGCTGATGGTTCGAGTGCTGGATGTGAATTTGCCAAGCTTTACTAACTGCTGTCTGTCTGTCAGGAAGCTGTTGATCCACTGGCAGACGGAGGTGGGGACGGAGAGCTGAGTTAGTTTATTTTGAAGGGTTTCCGGGATAATGGTGTTAAAAGTAGAGCTGAAGTCCACAAACAGGATCCTCACATAAGTCCCTGGTCTGTCCAGATGCTGCAGGATGAAGTGCAGTCCCATGTTGACTGCATCATCCACAGACCTGTTTGCTCTGTAGGCAAACTGCAGGGGGTCCAGTAAGGGTCCAGTGATGTCCTTCAGATGAGCCAGAACCAGTCTTTCGAATGATTTCATGGCTACAGACGTTAGGGCCACAGGTCTGTAGTCATTAAGTCCAGTAATTTTGTGTGTTTCTTTGGGACGGGGATGATGGTGGAGCGTTTGAAGCATGAGGGGACTTCACACAGCTCCAGTGATCTATTGAAGATCTGTGTGAAGATGGGGGCCAGCTGCTCAGCACAGATTTTTAGGCAGGCTGGTGACACACCATCTGGACCAGGTGCTTTCCTTCTTTTGTTCTTCCTGAAGACCTGGCACACATCGTCTTCTCTGATTTGAATTGTAGGTGTGGGGGAGAGAGGGGTTGCTGGAGGTGTGAATGGTTGTGTGGAGGGGTGTTCTGGGCGGGTGTGGGGTGATCGTTCAAAACGACAAAAGAACTTGTTTAAGTCGTCTGCCAGGTGTTGATTCTCCAGAGTGCTGGGGGGGTGGTGTTTTGTAGCTGGTGATGTCCTTCAATCCTAACCACACTGAAGCCGGATCACTGGAAGAGAATTTGTTCCTGAGCTTGTCAGAATAATTCCTCTTTGCCACTCTGATCTCCTTTTCCAGTGTGTATTTGGCCTGTTTGTACAATACTTTATCCCCCTTTCTGTGAGCATCTTCTTTGGCCTGACGGAGCTGTCTGAGTTTGGCAGTGAACCATGGTTTGTCATTGTTGTAGAATAGATGAGTCCTGGTAGGAATGCACATGTCCTCACAGAAACTGATATAAGATGTTACAGTCTCTGTGAGCTCGTCCAGGTCATTTGCCGCAGCTTCAAAAACAGTCCAATCAGTCAGGTCGAAACAGGCTTGTAAATCCCACTCTGTTTCGTTAGTCCATCTTTTAACAGATCTTAATACAGGCTTCGCAGACTTAAGTTTCTGCCTGTAGGATGGAATAAGATGAACCAAACAGTGATCAGAGAGTCCTAAAGCTGCTCGTGGAACCGAGTGATATGCGTCCTTTATTATTGTGTAACAGTGATCCAATATATTACTGTCTCTGGTGGGGCATGTGATGTGCTGTCTGTATTTTGGCAGTTCACGGGAGAGATTTGCTTTATTAAAGTCCCCGAGAATGATTAAAACAGAGTCCGGGTGTTGTTGTTCACTCTCTGTGATCAGATCAGCGAGTTTCTGTAGAGCTGTGCTCACGTGCGCTTGCGGTGGAATGTAAACACTCACGAGAATGAACGAGCAGAACTCCCGCGGCGAATAGAACGGCTTGCAGTTAATGAAGAGCGTTTCTAGATCTGAGCAGCACATCTTCTTTAACACAGTTACATCTGTACACCACCTCTCATTGATGTAAAAGCATGTCCCGCCGCCGCGCGATTTCCCCGTTGATTCTGTGTCCCGATCTGCTCTGATCAGCTGGTAATTAGGCAGATGAATCGCGCTGTCCGGTATGTCGCCATTCAACCAGGTTTCCGTGAAACATAGAGCAGCAGAGTTAGAAAAGTCCTTGTTTGTCCGGGAGAGCAGAAGGAGTTCGTCCATTTTGTTGGGTAGAGAGCGGAGATTCGCCAGATGGATGCTAGGTAACGCCGTTCTAAATCCGCGCTGACGAAGTTTCACGAGCGCGCCGGCTCTCTTTCCCCGTCTGCGCCTCCTGTAGCGTTTGACCAGAGCTACGGCTCCCCCAACTACAATGTCCAGCAAAACGTCCGAAAAATCAAAAACCGGTAGAAGATTTTGTGGTGTGTTCTGCCGAATGTTCAGCAGATCATCCCTGGTAAAGCTGATCTTATTTGAAAAACAAAAAACAGGAAAAACAAACAAAAACAATACAAACACTGAGGAGCAACGCACAATAGCTGCCATCAGCGGCGCCATTTTAGATAGAATCCTTGTGCACATATATCATTAACATCCTTCTTTCCCCTCTATAGCCACAAACCCCTCATCGCAATATCCTGCAAGGGGGGGGGGGGGGGGGGGGTTATGGGGGGTGGACTGTGAGAGAAAAAACCCCCAGGAAGGATCATGTCCCTCAATATGTTGTGCATGTCCCTCAATATGTTGTGCACATATATCATTCACCCTTTAACTGAACTGTTAACATTTGCATCTTTAATAAAACTGTATTTTTATTCCATCTGCTTTATAAAGATTCATTGTAAAATGGCGCTTCACACATATACAAATGATGGGTCTCATTCACTAACCAGGTGTATGTGCTTATATTTTTTTGGTTACACTTTATTTTGAAAGTCCACTTTAGACATTCTATTAACCATAAGTAACTTTGTAACATGTCAACTAATTCTCATTAATTTGCAACTACATGTATACTAACTCTCAGTAGGGTAGGTTTAGGGTTAGTAGAATAAGTTGACGTGCAAAATTTCTCAGTCAATATGTAGTATGTTGTGGATCCATTAAAATAAAGTGTTAGAAGTTATTAAGCAGACAGTCTACTAATACTCTAATGACTGCTAGTTGACATGTAGATGCAACGTTACTTTCTGTTAGTAGAATGTCTAAAGTGGACTATCAAAATAAAGTGTTACCCTTTTTTTATTTACCCTTTATTTAACCAGGCAAGTTAATTAACAAGTTCTTATTTTCAATAACAGCCTGGCAGGAGAATTAATATCTCCCGAGAAACATACAAACATATATTACAATACATAAAACGCATAAAAGAAAAATAATAGTCTCAGTTAAAACATATACAGGTCGAGATCAGAGCACTTACTAGAATATTTGTTTCTAATTTCAATAACTTTTGTAGCATATTCCAATCATTTGTGGCAGCAAGTTCAAAAGCGGAATGACCATAAGAAGTGTTCTTTTATATCTGCGTGTAAAATCTGTTTACGAGATCATAATTCAAAAATGCATTTGCATTAAAACGTATTCTAAATGTATAATTGCATGTTGTTGACATAAAAACGGTTTCTTGTGTTTTAACAGGTTTTGTGGAGTGTTCGCTTGCTGTGCCTGTTCTCGCGTGAGAGTTTTATGGACATTGTTTGGGTGTGTTTTATGCAAATGACTAGCTGTGGAATCGATCTCCATATTTCAGAACCCGGAGTTGTTAACATCTTAAAACAAAACAAAGGTAAGAACAAATGTGTATGACCCTCTTGTGAATCCAGTGAAAATTCTGCGTAAAAAATATCATTCTGTGAACATAAATATGCAAATACTCTGAAATTATTAGCAAATAAGGCCCCAAGTGTTTGGTCTTTGAGTCACATGAAAATGAGATGGCTGAATACAATCTACAATTCTCTGAGAACCATGTCTGAGTGTGTTGTTCACAATGGCCAAAGCCTCAAACTCTGCCCCACCCTGAACTTTAGGCAGACCACAGATGTGTTTTCTATAGCCTTTCCTGCTTCTCTGCGTCAGCTGGTAGCACGCTGTTCTCTTCCTCTGTCTGTCATCGTCCCTCCCTCTGCCCATTCCTCTTTTCCTTCCACCATTATACTCTCACCCTTGACTTCATCCCTGCTCTAAAAGCCCCAAGTTCTCTTTTCACTGGCCCGTGGTCAGACCCGAGAGTGCTGGCCACAGTAACCACCCTCAAAGCAAAAGCACATTTCCTCTTTACCAAACCACACCAACCTCTACTAGTCTTGTGACACGGCATTTAACATAACACTTGCCGTCCAAGCCAGAGATGCTTTGCGGACAGAACCTCATACCCTATTGGCCATTAACGTCCCTGAAAATCAATGTTGTTGTATTAATTTTCAGAAGTGCATTTGGTCTGGTTGTACTCTCTGGTTTGGGTCAGTCAGCCTGACTGTGTTATGTGGTTTGTAAGAAGCAGCAGTAGGTCTGCGTGCATGTGGAAATGGAGGATGTGTTTAAAGATGCCCCCACGGCGCACTGCGGCTGGTTGGATAACAGATTTAATGTAATGGTTTGTGTAGGAGGGCTCTGGGCGGCCAGCCCAGGCAGGGGAGACAATTAGACTGGCCCCCCATCTCAACATGATTTCCTGAGGGCAAGTGCGTGAGTGTTTGTGTATATAAATAGCTCATATATATATATGAGAGATGTATATCAGGGTATAAGAGATGGAATAATGGACAAATGTGTGGAATATGACGTTGGTAAAAGACCTTGAGTGTTCATGGGGGAGATTTATTTAACATCCTTCTTTCCCCTCTATAGCCACAATCCCCTCATCGCAATATCCTGCAAAAGGGGGGGGGGGGGGGGGGGGGAGCTGTGAGAGAAAAAAACCCCAGGAAGGATCATGTCCCTCATTTCCCATTCTTGCAACATATTGCTTTTACATTCCCCTCTTCTATTCCCATAGCTTTGAGAAGAGATGAACAAAGGGCTGTAGCTTAAAACCATACAGAGACAAACATGTAGCTGTAAGATGAGCATCGGCACAGGAAGGCCAGTTTTATTGTTTTAAATGGGACACAGACATATACTAAAATCAAAACCAATGGCACTGCGTTTGATGTCACAGGATGAATTTGCTAAGAAACTATTTCTCTGTGCTGGATCTCAGCCTTCAAATTCTAAATACACTTAATGAAGCTGAATGTTGTGTAGCATTTTGTGATTTTAGAAATATAAAAATATGTTAGAGGACTAACCTCTCCTCTTTTTTAATAATTTTAGCTATACGCCTAAACGGACTCCTTTGGGGATGTCAGTAATTCTCATTAGACATTTGTTTTCTTTCTGTCTCTGAGTTATTGTTTCTGCAGTGATCAGCCCAGATTGAAGTCTCATTGAGTTTTTCACTAACTTTTAATGCAAAGGCACAATCGAAAACACCTGTATTGCATCTTACTGACAGACAGGCCACATTTCACATTTCCTTTCAATATTACTATAAAGGATGAACGTTCACCTACCACTTGGTTTCGATGACAAGGATATTTGTGAAATTGAATGCTTTTGAGCTGGATCAGTTGCTTTTGATGTTCTTGCTTAAACTGAATCCATTAGATCCACTAGTGGTGCACGAAAATTTCTGAAACTGAAATAGTGACATTTAATTAGTGGTTCTCTGGTAATGCATTTTGACTGTTGATGCATTTATTCCATGCACACAATGTGAACAAGCCACAACAGGTAAACGTCAGCAGTGTCAACACATTACAGCACAGCTAAAAATAATGCTGAAGTAGAAATATGCAAATTGTTTTTCGACTGAAATCTCGAGAGCTGGCTTGCTGCTGAAGAACTTCACTATGACTCACCTGAGCACGACACCCTAAACAGTTATCAAAACTTAATTGCTGAAACCTTATTATCAGTGTCAATTTCAGCTAAAATGTCATTTTGGTTTTGTAAAAAAGTAATTTGCTGCCTGCATTGTGTCAGATCGCCCTCACCCATAATTTAGATACCAGCCTACTCTATTGAATTTCTTGTTTGAATGCAAAACAGTGCACATGATCGTGAGAAGCTCTTTGCATACATCTAAAATAGGGCTAGGTGATAAACATTATTATATCAAGATCACGATAAAATTTGTTTATCAGTGATAACAACAATTACACCATACTCAATATTGTGGAAATACACTCACCAGTCAGTCAACCAGCAGCAAGTATGTGCATATTGCTAATAAATCTGCATGTTCTGTGCGTCAAATGAGTGATGCAGTTGTTTACTAACTTAAACACACGTGACGCTCTCAGTGCTTTCAGCGACTGCCATCTCACTATATGGAGGACAGTCCATGTGAACTTTATCACCAAAAGAGTCATTTCACAAGATTTTCAGGTTTTATGTGAGAGAACCATCAAATACACATTGAAGCTGAAAGATCTTCACATCAAACCTACAAAATAAAAGTTCAGTTTAACGAAGAAATTATGACAGAAATATATTACTATTTTATACAGGTCTGTTATACAGCATCTTATTTATACTATAAAGGTTTTTTGTAATTGTTGTCATTAGACACCATTTTTGCTGATAAATTTATATTAAATCATAAAACACAGAATTTAGGGAAAAATAAAATGGACATCATGGGGCCCTAAATTAAAAGGTATGGATTTTAGTAGTGAACAAGTTATGTTTTCGCATTCATCCTCAAGGTCTAACAAACATGTGGAAAGCATTCAATGTAATTGAGTATTGTGGTATGGAAAAAAACCATTGAGAATACCTTTGGCTCTATTGCCCAGCTGTATGCTACCGGTCTCCTGAGCTGCCTAGAAATGATTGTGCATTCACAAGGCCAGTTATTGCTGTTTGATTTGACACTTCTCTTTTTGCTCATCGTATGAAATGATCAAGATGATAAAACCATGATACTACAGAGCCTGACCCACACTTCCTGTCCTGTTCCCCTAAAGCCCACCCATTTTAGCTGGAACGGGGGTCACTCTGCTAGCATAGCTCCCCTCTTTCCATCCTCCAGAAAGCTCATTATCTTGTTAACACTACATTTATCCGACAAGACAAAAGGGAGAGAGTGACCCAGCCACTATTAAAGATTAATAGAAGGGCATAAGAAGGGAAGGGAGTGATAGAGAAAGACTAGGCCTTAACCAGGCTTTTCTTTTTAAAGAGTGAGATGGCTGTGACAGGATTATTAATCAGAAAGGGGGGAAGATAAGACCTCCTTTGCAGCTCCATCACTTAGAGTCTTTAGTTAGCGCTCCTGCAAAGCACGAACAGGTCAGAAAGGGTAAAACTAATTGGCTCTACCGGGTTTTGAATAACAATGAGCAAGGGCCCAATTATAAAATCACTCTGATTTTGACATCGGGGAAGGGGGGAGACGGTGCAAGACTAGATTTTTCTATAATGTGTGAGGAAAATGGAATATTAAATTGGAAACGGGGAGACAGAGGGAGAGTAATACTTTGGGAGGAGAATGGGAGCAGGAGACATATAGAGAGAGAGAGCATGTGAGCACGCCTGCCGTCTTTCTGTCTCTCCTGTTCCCTCAAAGCAGGGCTATTAATGAAATTTATAAATCATTGGTGATATAAATTTTAATCGAGGGCTGGTGGAAAACAGTAGAGGTCTCTGAAGATAGCTTCAGCTCATTTGAAATTCCATTTGCATTAAAGATTCACATAACTGAAAGATTTGAGGGAAATCTTTTCTTTTTTATCATCCCTTCATTCATTAGTAATGATTCCTTTTTCCTTTTCCACTACGACACGAGGGTTTTCAAAATCAGCGTCTCTTCATAACAAATGCCTTCCGCATTTCCCACTCTTTGTGTGTGTGTGTGTGTGTGTGTGTGTATCATCATCCTAAGCTCCACATGAAGCGAGATGAAGACCAGAATTCAGCTGAAAGGGGAATCATTTGTTTTTTTACTGAAAACTAATATTCAAATTTGTTTGAATGCTCTTTTGTAATTAACACCCACTAATGATATCTTTCTAATTATGATCACTTAAGAAAATTGGTTAGCTCTGTTTCTTTATCTGTCACGAGCTCGCGCTTGTTTGAGGTTTCTAATTAGCTAATTAATATTGGCATTTTGATTGGAATATTGCTTGTTTTGCAGAGGTATGAGCCTGTTCTATTTGTCTGCTTGAAGACTGAGACGTCTTGTTGCATAATTCATGGCATGCTCCGCCAACAGACAGCATTGCCATTTAAATTATGAACACATTAGTGAAATGCTAACCCTCCCTGACTGCCTGAGGCAACTGAGAGATAGCAAGAGAGAAATAAATGAATTTCCCACTGCTCATTACTTTACCTGTGATAATAGGGGGATGGGAGGTGGAGGGAGCGTGTCAAAGGCTTTAATGTGTAACATTAGATATGTAGAGATTTGTGGTAGTTGTATAGATCCTACCTTTAATGCCATATTATTTTTTTCTATTCACTCAAGAGCAGAGATGTTATGGGCAGGAAAGATCTTCTTTGGGCTGGTTCACAGAAAAAAAAAAATTACAGACCCCAGACTTTTGACTTTTGAACCGTATGTAGCCTATATACAACTCAAAAACATCAGTAATGTTTTTTTTGTTTTTTTTTAAGATTGACAGTAAGAAAAATAAATTCTTTTGCTCAGTAAGGATGCATTAAATTGTTCAAAAGTCACATTAAAGACGTATAATGTTACAGAAAATCTATTTCAAATGCTAATTAAACTGACTATTGATCAAATAATCTTGAATAAGTATAATTAGCTTTTTTCCCCACAAAAATATTAAGCTGCAAACTATTTTCAACATTGATAATAAGAAATGTTTTATCATCAAATCAGCACGTTAGAATGATTTCTGAAGAATCATGGGACATGAAGGACTGGAGTAACACTAGTGGAAAAAAACTTGATTGTATTTGTAATATATTCCCTGTTTTAATAGTACATTGCAAATATACTAATAAAAAAATTACTATTTTTAAATATACAAAAAGTATTAGCAGCATGATTTTGACTATTTTCACAATACAACTTTTAACACACTTTAAAATAATTGTAATTTAGTATATTTTCTAAAAAATATATTTTACAAAAATACTTTTTTTTTTTTAAATAAGTATATTTATTTGCACTTTACTTAAATATATTTTATGAATATGTTTTAACTGTGTACTGAAAATGAACATTGTAACAATGCATTGAAAGTATACTTTCAAAGTACATTGTTAAATAACCTGAAATTGTAGTATGTTTTAAGTCACATTTTTGAGTAATTTTTAAGTTTACTTCTTCATGCTTGGAATTTACTTCATTACTTGGACATGCATTGCTTTCAGAAAGTAATAAAACAAAGTGAATGCATTGTAAAGTTCACTCACTCTGCATTAATATTACATCACTGCATTATTATAACATAAATTATATGGAAAACTGAAAGCTGAAAAACAACTGGCATCTATATCTGTATAAAGCTGCAGAAGTAGTTCCCCAGGAGGTTTTAGTCTCTTTCAATATTGTTTGGAAATGGAATGACATACAGTTTGTCCTTAGACCTAATAATTACACCTTTACATTTGAGTGATTGTGGATGGACAGCAAATACATTATGAGACACTATGTAAATGTTCAGGATATATTTAGCTGAACATCTCTAAAAATAATTTCTTACACGCACGCTCTTTAGCTAAAACACAGAAGCTGTTTGTGGTGGATGCAGAAGATGCCCCATCCTCACGCTTGAAAGCACCAAGGTCATAATTTCACAGAATGTTCCATCACTTATCTGTACAACAGAATTGTTTCTCTTTTTAAGAGTCATGTTATTACAAGAATGATAAAGAACACTGCTCACTGAGAAAAAAAAGAAAAAGATTTTTTTGATGCTGTTCACTTTATTTAAACAATTCCTTTTGATTTAACACCATATATCAGGTTTCCCATTCAAGCACTGCATTGAACAGACTTGAAACAACCTTTATCTTTTACTTACTTTTTAAATAATGTTTTTGGAGAAAATATGTTTATAGAGTATAGGGCTGTAAGTTATTATAACTAATTAAAAGCTAATCCAATAAATACATAAACTGCAGTAAATATTTAATATTTACTAATATTTACGATTTCACTGGGGGGAAAAAAGATTAATTGAATTTACTACGTTTAAGGAAATTGCAATCAATTTATTTGAGCTACATTTAAATAAACAAATTTAGTTGACTAACTTTTCACCATTTTTATTTAAATGTAGCTATAATAAATAGTTTGCAACCACTTATCTTAAATTTTTTTTTTTTTTTTTCAGTGTATCTTTCATATTACGCCTACATTAAGCCTTTATGTAATAACTTTTACTTAAGCTATGGCAGAATATATATTTTTAGTGTGTTTCCTAAAAAGATTAAAAAACCACGGCCGTTTTCTAGTCAGTCCCGTGACGTCAGCCCGTCCAATCACAGCTGAGCTGAGCTCACTCACTCAATAGCCTTACGTACTCTTCATCTCTTTTCTAAAGCCTCTGGCCTACATCTAAATCTTAATAAATGTGAACTACTTCCGATAAAAAACAGTATGTTCTCTTCAATTTGTGGTATTGCTGTTAAAAACTGTGTTACATATTTGGGTATACAAATAACAAAAGATAAATCTAGATGCTCTGCTAATCTGGACCCAATTATTATAAAAACAATGAAACGCCTGAACTGCTGGCTGCAGAGAGACCTTTCTTTGAAAGGCAGAGGTTTGCTTGTTAAAGCAGAAGGTTTGTCTCGCCTTACTTATGCTGCTCAGTCACTGTACATTGATAAGCACACGTGTAAAATTATTGATGGAATCTTAGTTAAATTTTTATGGAAAAACAAATCCCATTATTTGAAAAAGTCAGTGATACTGAATTCTCAAAAAAACGGTGGCTTAAACTTCATTGATTTTAGTTTACTAAATAACACAATTAAAATAAATTGGCTTAATCGATTCCTTAAAAATCCCTCTTCTATTTGGAATATTTTCCCTCAGCTTGTCTTCTCGAAAATTGGTGGTGCAGAGTTTGCTATAATGTGTAACTATGATATTTATAAACTCCCTGTCAAGCTTTCTAACTTTCATCAACAAGTTCTTTTGGCATGGACTCTCATATACAAACACAATTTTTCTCCTCATCGGTGTTACATATGGAACAATAGGAGTATTTTATTTAAAAATAAATCTTTGTTTTATAATCATTGGTTTAGTAATGGCATATTTCATGTTAGACAGCTTTTTAATAACGAAGGTCTACTTTTTAGGTATGCAGAATTTCTTTCAGAATATAATATACCTGTAACTCCCAGAGTTTGCCACGGTTATGGATGCTATTCCATCTGGCATACTCATGCTTTTCAAAAATAACACTCTTTCGTTGGGTTCATTATCTTTCCTTGAACCTGTCAACACTCCTATTGGTGAGACATGTTTCACTGAAAAAAAGGAAGAAATTATAAAGTGAGAGTTCTATTCCTTGAGAACATTATTTCTGCCCCTCCTGCAATCTCATATTGGAATGGTCTTTTTGATAATTTAGATTGGAAAAATATATGGTCCGTGCAACAAAGATTTCTCCTCACAAACAAAGTAAAAGAAATATCCTTTAAATTAATTCATAATATTTACCCAGTCAAAAATTTCTTAAAAAAAAAATTCAATTTTGATTTTGACACTAATTGCTCTTTCTGTCAGAATGACACTGAAACTATTCTTCATTTGTTTTGGTCGTGCAGTTACACTTTGCAACTTTGGAGAGATATTAGTTGGTTTATCTCAAGCAATATTTTGCAAAATTTCTCTATGAATACCAAAACTGTTATTTTTGGCTTTTTTGAAGCGGATTCAAATGCCTGCTTTATAATAAATTTAATTATTTTCCAATGTAGATTTTATATTCACAAATGTAAGTTTTCAAAGTGTAAACCAATTTTTTTGGTATTCTTACAAGAGATAAAACATTATTTGATTACAATTTCTTCCTCTCTTAACCCAAAAGCACTCAGAACATGTATGATTTGCAAGACATACAAACTTTTTTCCTTACTAAATGTTTAGATATCTTTTCTTTTAAGTAATGCCCTCTGTCTTTCTCTTTTGTCTTATTTTTGTTTCTTTTATTTTATTTACATCACTATCTAACTGTTTTTTGTTTTGTGCGTTGATATTGTTGAAGTGTGTTCTTTCACTATTTTAATATTTTTGTTATTTGTAATAATTATTGTTGTGTTCTTAGTTTATTATTTTACATTGTAAACTGAATGTTCAAATAAAGCATTTAAAAAAAAAAAAAAAAAAAAAAAAGAGCTCACTCACTCAAAGAGTCACGAAACTGAAAAAGGTAAGCATTTCAAGCTTCTTTATTCCTATTTAAAGCACTTTTGTATGGAGCCCCTTAGAGCTCATGGTGGTGGAAAGATTTCGGGGTGGGAGGAAAAAATATTTTTCAAAACTTTTGTTCCCTCGCGAAACTTGAGAACGCAAAAGTTTTGCGAGAGAACGCAAAAGATTTTAAAAATATTTTTTCCTCCCACCCCGAATTTTTTACCCACCCCGAAATCTTTCCACCACCGTGAGCTCTAAGGGGCTCCGTACTTTTGAACGTTTATTTATTTTCGTATCTTATTATTTTAACCAGCTCAGCAATGCTAATGCAAAGAGGAACTAAAACACCATTACTTCAAAGTTATCAACGGCAAGTGTTAAATATGCAGTGTTTTACACCACCGTTTGTAAGTGGGAACATAAAAAATATATTTTTTGTGATATTCTTTTTCAGTCGGACACAGATTAACAAATCCGGTGATTTTTGTCTTTTAAACCAGGAGGACGGCTGGCAGATCTAACCGACACTCGAGCCACATAAAAGGTAACGTTAAAGGGATACTCCACCCCAAAATGAAAATTGTCAATATTCACTTACCCCCATGTCGTACCAAATCCGTAAAAGCTTTGTCCTCGGAACACAATTTAAAATATTTTGGGTGAAAATCAGGAGGCTTACTGTCTCATTGACTGCATAGTAAATTGCGCTGTCAAGGTCCATAAAAGTATAAAAAACTTTGTCAAAATAGTCCATCTGCCATCAGTGGTTCAATCTGAATTTTATGAAGCGACGAGAATACTTTTTGTACGCAAAGAAACTAAAAATAATGATATTTATTCAATAATTTGTCTCCTCTGTGTCTGCGTAGCGCCATTTTGAAAAGCATCCGATAGACGCAAAGTGCGTACGCTATTCTCTATGATCAGTAACGCATGAATACGCTGTTTCCATTCAAATCAGCGTAAATAAACGTACAATACGTATCCATGCGTTACTGATGACAGAGAATAGCGTACGCACGGACAGCAAGAACAGCTGCAGTTAGATCTAAGCGGGGAACAGTGCGCTTGTTGCCAATCCATTTTGTCAGAGTAAAACCGTGCTGACAGAGATTAGAAAGGTCTTCTTGAACTAAAGAAATTGCTTCTTCAGATGCCACACTCTTAAGACAATCATTAACATAAAAAATGCATATTATCTTAAGGGGGAATATTATTAATAACTCTTTATAATTAATTATAATATTTGGATAATAGAATTAGCTTGATAAAGCAAAATTTACAGTACTATCAATTGACCAGGTCCTCTAGTGAACGCTCAGTATTGATTTATGAATTCGAAGAAATCTTTTTTATTTCCAGGGTAAGAGAAATACCCATTTTTAAGGTACAGTACTACTCAGAGCATGTAACAAGATCGAAATCGTTAGATTGACTTTGTTGCAAGCAGGGAATCAGAAACAAATACTCATATGTATTGTGCACAAAGTTTTATGAACTAAATCACAAACACATACAGGTGCATCTCAGTAAATTACAATGTTGTGGAAAAGTTCATTTATTTCAGTAATTCAACTTTATTTGTGAAACTCGTGTATTAAATAAATTCAATGCACACAGACTGAAGTAGTTTAAGTCTTTGGTTCTTTTAATTGTGATGATTTAGGCTCACATTTAACAAAAACCCACCAATTCACTATCTCAACAAATTAGAATACTTCATAAGACCAATAATAAAAAAAACATTTTTAGTGAATTGTTGGCCTTCTAGAAAGTATGTTCATTTACTGTATATGTACTCAATACTTGGTAGGGGCTCCTTTTGCTTTAATTACTGCGTCAATTCGGCGTGGCATGGAGGTAATCAGTTTGTGGCACTGCTGAGGTGGTATGGAAGCCCAGGTTGCTTTGATAGCGGCCTTCGGGTCATCTGCATTGTTGGGTCTGGTATCTCTCATCTTCCTCTTGACAATACCCCATAGATTCTCTATGGGGTTCAGGTCAGGCGAGTTTGCTGGCCAATCAAGCACAGTAACACCATGGTCATTGAACCAGCTTTTGGTACCTTTGGCAGTGTGGGCAGGTGCCAAGTCCTGCTGGAAAATGAAACCAGCATCTCCATAAAGCTTGTCAGCAGAAGGAAGCATGAAGTGCTCTAAAATTTCCTGGTAGATGGCTGCATTGACTGTGGACTTCAGAAAACACTGGACCAACACCAGCAGATGACACGGCAGCCCAAATCATCACTGACTGTGGAAACTTCACACTGGACTTCAAGCAACATGGATTCTGTGCCTCTCCACTCTTCCTCCAGACTCTGGGACCTTGATTTCCAAATGAAATGCAAAATGTACTTTCATCTGAAAAGAGGACTTTGGACCACTGAGCAACAGTCCAGTTCATTTTCTCCACAGCCCAGGTAAGATGATTCTGACGTTGTCTCTGGTTCTGAAGTGGCTTGGTAGCCATTTTCCTGAAGACGTCTGAGCGTGGTGACTCTTGACTCCAGCTTCAGTCCACTCCTTGGGAAGCTCTCACAAGTGTTTGAATCAGCTTTGCTTGACAATATTCTCAACCTTGCGGTCATCCCTGTTGCTTGTGCACCGTTTCCTACTCAAATTCTTCCTTCCAGTCAACTTTGCATTTAATATGCTTTGATACGCACTCTGTAAACAGCCACACCTTTCAGTAATGACCCTCTGTGACTTACCCTCTTTGGGGAGGGCCTCAATGTTTTACCCTCAATGTTCGTCTTCTGGATCATTGCCAAGTCAGCAGTCTTCTCCATTACTGTGGTTTCAAAGAACAAGAGATACCCAGAATTTATACTGTAGGGATGATCATTAATTGAAACTCATATGTAAAATATTCTAATATTTTGAGATACTGATTTTTGACTTTCATGAGCTGTAAGCTCTAATCATCAAAATTAAAACAAAAAAACTTTTGAAATGTTTTACTTTACATGCAATGATTCTAAAATATATGAAACTTTCACTTTTTGAAATAACTTACAAGAAAAAATTCACTTTCACGACATTCTAATTTATTGAGATGCACCTGTACATACAGTGGGACAAAATAAGTATTTGATACACTGCCGATTTTTCAAGTTTTCCCACTTGCACATGGCTCTATGTTGGGGCCTGCCAGGCACGCCCGCACTGGCTCAGGCACTCCATGAGTCCAACCATACGAGCAGCAATCGGAAGATTTAGCAGAAGAGAGAAGCGGACCTGTGCGTGAGCCCTTTAAAGTCAGGGAAGGGTCGCACCTTTCAGGATGGGCTTGACCAATGAGAGAGGCTGAATTTCCAAGTGGAAGGCTGGAAATATTGGGGGGTTTATGACACTTTGTCTGAGAGCATGGTTCGAAAGGCTCTGGCAGTCTATACTTTGATTAAATTACACCCACACCTGGCATTCTATGAGAAGGTGGTGTACACCTGGAAAGTATGTTCCAGGTGTGCGTCATCAAATGAGCATTAATTTGGTAGGAGACATGATATAGGTGGGGTTACCTTAATTAGTACTTCACTCAAAGCATGCATAAAACAAAATACAATGCAAGAGACACTATACAAGATAAAATCGTACACACAATGTCCTGGGATGCATGTTTATCTGTAGAAAGGTTTGTATATGAGTGACAAGGAGGAAAGTTTTGTTTGTATGGGCATTGCGTGGGTTTCAGAAGGGTCCGTCACATACTTTTGAGCAATAAAACTTATCAGATGGTTGCCCTGGTAACTGAGCACTTTAGGGTGCTCTTTTGGGGGGGAAGGGTCCATAGACCCTTACAGATTGTTTGTCGAATGAGAGGGTTTGCTAGATTATTAATTAAATATAATGAATAAATGTGTGTCTGATTGAAGTGAAGTGAAGTGAAATGAAGTGAAGTGACATTCAGCCAAGTATGGTGACCCATACTCGGAATTCGTGCTCTGCATTTAACCCATCCAACGTGCACACACACAGCAGTGAACACACACACACCGTGAACACACACCCGGAGCAGTGGGCAGCCATTTATGCTGCGGCGCCCGGGGAGCAGTTGGGGGTTCGGTGCCTTGCTCAAGGGCACCTCAGTCATGGTATTGAGGGTGGAGCGAGCGCTGGACATTCACTCCCCCCACCTACAATCCCTGCCGGCCGGAGATTCGAACCCGCAACCTTTGGATTACAAGGCCGACTCACTAACCATTAGGCCATGACTTCCCCCTCGGTCCAAACGCTTGGTCCAAACGCTACAGTTTGAACCACCTCCTGAAGGAATTCACATTGCTTTGCGAAAAACAGCAGATGATCATCAAAGGCAGCACGACTTGGAGAGGAGACAGCCCCAAAAAGATGTACAGTCATGCAAAACACTGACACTTCTTTTGTAAAATCTCCATTCTGCCACCACAAGAAACTGAAGAAATCCCGGTCCTCTTCTGCCACCCTAACCTGATGAAACATTGCCTGTATGTCTCCCATGACCACTACAGGCTCCTCCCTGAACCTCAGGAGGACACCAAGCAATGTACTTGTAAAATTGGGACCTTGCAGAAGGACTTGATTTAACGATGTTCCTTTGAATGTCGCACCACAATCAAAAACTACCCGCAGGTTCCTCTTCCTGGGATGACGTACACCATGGTGAGGAATGTACCACACCTTTCCACTGTCTCCATTCAGCCGCTGAGTGGGCACTTTCTCTGCATATCCTGTGTTGATAATTTCTTTGACAAATACATGCATACTCCTGATAAAACTGCTCATGTCTCTGGAATCTCCTCTTCAATCCAAGTATCCGCTGTTTTGCCAAAGAGATGTTGTTAGGAAGATAAACATTTTCCTTTTTAAATGGCAACTTCAAGGTATAATGCTTGTCCTCAAGCTTGACAGAACTCTCAGCAATCTCCAAGAATCTAATATCCTCTCTTGACAATCCTTGCTCTTCTACAGCTCGCTCATTGAAGTCATGGTTATATTGTTTAAGCAATATCTCCTCCAGTCTACACGCAGAAATCCTGTTAACCACTGCAGAACAGTCTTCAGCCTCAAAGCTGCCTGCATTCAAAGGACCATTAATGACTCAACCGAATGCCGTTCTTATGGCATAACGGCCATCCCCACGGCTATTTATGACTTCCCAAGGCTCCAACATCTTGGGAGCGTTGTTTCCGATCAACAGCTCAACGTTAGCCATTATGCAGGGAACTTTAACCTTTGCCAGGTAAGGCCACTTGGACAAATCTCCATTTAGATATCATGTTGTCAGAACTTACAGGCATTTGTTTCTGTGTGAGTGTTTGTGGAAGCTGATAGAAGAAGTTACCATCAATAGCAGAAACTTCCAAACCTGAAAGTACGTATGCAGGCACAACTTTTTCCTGTCCCATAGTTTGTAACAGAAACTGAGTTTTTCTACCAGAAAGATTAAGCCTCTGCATAAGGCTTTCCGTAAAAAAGGTCGCCGAACTGCCAGGATCCAGGAATGCATACGTCTGGATTATCTGATCTCCTTTACTGGCCTTGACTTGAACTGGTAAGATAGAAAGAAGACAGCGATCCTTTCCGGCCCCTGTATGGCCACATGTTTCAGTAGATCCCAAGAACTTGTGTGCCACTGACACCTTGGAGGCTATGTCGGAGTTGGCTGTATTTCTGTCTACATGAAGCACAGTGGGATGGTGCTGACTACATATCCTACAAGTCGACCGCTTGCCACAGTTACGACTCATGTGCCCAGCACTTAAGCAACCAAAGCAAAGCTCTTTCTCCTTTAGAAATTCCATCTTTTACATTTACATTACATTTATGCATTTAGCAGACGCTTTTATCCAATGCGACTTATATTGCATTCAAGTTACAGTTTTTACATTTTTATCAGCTCTTGCTTTCCCTGGGAATCGAACCCATGACCTTGGCGTTGCTAGCGCCATGCTCTACCATTTTCCCTATGCTTCTTCCTTTTAAATTGTGGACAATACTCCAACACATGATGCTTAGCACAACACAAACATAATGGAATCACTTTAGAAATACTTAATGGCAATTCTGTTCTCATATTCTTAGTAGTTTCCCCAGATTCCACAGGTGCAACGGTAGTGGCAAAGATGTTTCCTTTAACTTTGGCTTCTGGATGTAGCTTTGGCCGATTAATAGGCCTCATGCTAGTTGGCAAGTCTTTAATATCACCAAACAAAGGATCCATTAGGATGCCAACCTGTCTTTCAATAAATTGAACAAGATCTTTGAACAAAGCTCTGCATTCAGTGGTTTCCAGAATGTTATGTACAACAGCTCTCCACCATTCTCTGAGCTTGAAAGGCAATTTCGATATAATGACTCTCATATTGCTTGGCATATCTAACTCCTGAAGGTACTGCAGCTCCTCAGTGACATTGCAACAAGCACGCAGAAAGAGAGCATAAGACTGCAAAGCATTGACATCCTCCCCCTTTATTGAGGGCCAAGACAAGACTCTTTCCAAATAAGCAGAGGCAATCTTATTGCCAAAATGTTCCTGCAATAACTGCTTTGCCTTAGCATAGCCAGAGTCAGGGGTCATGTGAAGACAACTGTGAACCAGCTCCCTAGGCTGCCCCCTAGTAAACTGTTCCAGGTAATAGGCAATCACTATGACTTGCCTTCTCCTCCACTCACTTTTAAAAGGCTCTTATAAATGAAACATACTGAAGAGGAACTCCATCAAACAAGGGAATGTCTCTTGCTGGTAAGGATGAGCAACGTTGTTGTTGGACAAGGGCTGCTGTTATTTCATTTTGTCTTAGCATTATGGTGACAATGTCACCACACTGATTCTCAATTTGTGGCTGAGAAATCACATGAGATGCAAGATGTTAATGAGATTGAACTGATGCATGCTGTGAAATCCTATCAGGTGTAAGAAATTCATGAGGTTGACCTGATGCATGTTGAGAAGTCCTATCCGATGCAGGAGGTTCATGAGATTGAACTGATGTATCTCCTAGTATATGCTGGGAACTCCGTCTTTAAGTCAGTACATTCCTGCCAAGGCTGCTGACAAATTTCCTGATACGGCACAGAAGATGCCAAAGTAGTATCCGCTACGGATACTTGGTTTTCCATTTTACTACAAACAGCAGATTCAAACTCCTCTGCCATTGGATTCAATATAATTGAAGATGCTTTCTCCCTTTCCTTTTCCAAAAGTGAATGCCTATTATAAGAGGCTTTGGAAACACTGTGACTTTCAGAGGCCTGTAAAACTGCAAGTTTAGCTGTAGACTCTGCTAGCATTGCATTCACTCTGGTGTCTTTTGTTGCGCTGATGGATGGTCCGTAACCCAGTAAGAAAGACGTGCGTATTTAATCCACAGATGCGAACGTTGAGACGTCCTCTTGCCGTGATTGCAGCTGATCTCAGACGTAAATAAAGCCGATGCAAAACTTTCAATAATCTAATTAATTTTCATCGGCAAATGATGAAGCTACAATGTCAGATAGGCTTTAAACACAGTTCCTTTAGGTCTATAAACAGTTTTTTGACTAAATGTAAGCAGCCAAGTCTAATACTTTAAGCAGCTGAGGGATGCTGGACGGTGCTTGTAAATGGACGCACACACTTGAATTACTATTAACTGGAATGTCCAAACAAGAGTTTAAAATGCTTATTGTTGTAGATTTATTTTACCGCCACTGGTCTTCATTTCCATGTAGGCAAGAATCCAAACAAACAGTCAATAAATCCACCAGTCATTCAATCTAAAAATAAATACATGTGGGAATAAATCATTCTAAAAAAATGAATGCATAAATATATAAATAAATAATATAAAAATGAATTAAAAAAGAATTAGTGAAAAAATAAAAGTTAAAAAAAATGTTTAAAAATGTATAAAAGCAGAAAATAATTTAAGGGGGGAAAACTGAATTTTATTACAAATTAATCATATTTATTTTATCAAGTCGTTTATTCATTTATTTATTTTCCTATTATCACATTTTTTATCTATTTATTAATTAATATATTTATTTATTCATTCGTTCATTTATTCATATTTAATTTATTCAGGTTTGGTCCTCCATAGGCAGAAACGCAGGAAGCTTGAATGTGCGGCTTTATTCTGTGCTGCCGTCTTTTTTTTTTTTTTTTATCCACACAAAGAGGTACATATACTAGCAGTATATTGTTTTTTTCCCACTTGACTTGCACTTCGCAAGGACACAAGCTCATCTCATTTCTGCAAAGATGTTCAGCATGTTTTCTGAAAAAACGTGGCATGAGGATGTGAAAAAGCTACATAAATCCGATCTGACCGGTCAGACTGAAACGGATTTCCAGAAATACGATTTGAATAGGATTCCAAACCACATACGAATGTAGCTCGAAATGGATTTGCACAAATCGGATTTCATGTAGTTCGTTGCCGTTCGGACTAACTAAATATGATCGGATTTCAATCGGATTTGGGCTGACGAACGAGGCTGAAGTGGCACAAATCGGAATTGAAAAGATAAGATTCCATGCGGTTTGTGCTGTTCACACTGTCATGACAAAAACAGATCAGAGTCACGTGTGAGCAAAACAAATATCAGATTTGGGCCACATTTGCCTGCAGTGTGAACGTTTTTCTCTCTGTGTTTAGGAAATGTGTATGGTTTGTGCTGCTTCTTGATTTCCAGCTATTATAGTTTTTGCGTCGACGTGAATGCATGTGGTCTACAGGCCTGCTAAACACTGCAGTCATTTATCTTTATACAAAATGCCTCTACAAAAAACTCTGATCCTTACTTGCTGAAACAGCACAGCATGGACCCTCTGAATTAGCTCTGTTTATAAACAGATGGTAGTTGCTGTAGTTGCTCCATTAAAACTTGTGATGGTAATGTGATTGTTTGAAGAAGGTTGACTGCACTGCTGCTGCTATTACCACATTAAAATATCTACTAACAATGCCAGTAATATGCAGTTTACAAGCAAGCACTCAATAATTCCACTCTGATGGATTAGTTAATGAGATAGTTATTCTTACATCTTTATTTGTTCTTTATAGAAAGCCAAACTCGTACACTTGTTTTTGCCAGTTTAAGCTATATTCAGCTGCCAGATTCTCTTTAGCAACTCTCTGCTCTGTATGCTAATGTTGGTCCCAATTTCCATAATTAGAGAGAGATATTGTGTTATTATCTAAGAAAATGCTGGGCTGAGGTTATCAAAACTCTCAGCAGGGAGCTGCAGTCAAACACTACAGCAAGCTTTTCTGATTCCTCTTTTATATACAACCATATTCTCTTATTCATGAGAATTAATTACCCACAATACCACATGATATTATATTTATATTTCACTGCTAAAGTATGTAGGCTTTTCAAGAGCTTTGTGTGTGTGCGTGTTTGCATGAATGTGTTTTTGACTGTGGGCATGTTATTGGCTTTGTTCCCCATGCACGCATATGCACTTCGGTAATTAACAGTGCTGTGAATGCACAACACAGTTAAGGGTAAGGAACTGCTATATCATTGCTGGCTTTCTTATTCGTAGCACTGCACACAGTGGAGAAAGGAAGACCTCAGTGGAGCAACAGACCTAGTTCTGCCAAACAAGAGAAGTTTAGAAGAGTTTTTCCAATGACTTAATGCTGAGCTCTGTTAGGAATGTAACGTTACAGGTACTTTTAGATCAGAGGTGTCCAAACTCAGTCCTGGAGGGCCGGTGTCCTGCAGAGTTTAGCTCCAACCCTAATTAAACACACCTGAAGCACCTAATCAAGCTCTTATTAGGCATACTAGAAACTTCCATGCAGGTGTGTTGAGGCAAGTTGGAGATAAACTCTGCAGGACACCGGCCCACAGGACCGAGTTTGGACAGCCCCGTTTTAGATACTGCACCCCAAATACCTCATGCATGAAGCTTTTTTTTCAACATGACACATTGTCGCATCCTGTCTCAGATGTTTCTTTTTTGTTGTTGTTTAAAAGGGGACCTATTATGCAAAAATCACTTTTAAAGGTGTTTGAACAGTTGTGTGGCCTCAGTCGTACTGGAATGTGAAGCTGCGGGCTCTTTGCAGTACAGGTCATAAACCCCGCCCTCTCCATATAAATGAATGGGACTTGAGTCATAACAAAAAAATTAATTACACTTCCAATACAATTTTCCAAAATATGATTTTGGTAATTTAACGTAGTTGTTATCACGCTGATATATGTTCAATTGTTCGTTTTTGTGGTAAGTTTGATTTTAGCTAGTAATTTGATGCTATAAAAACGGGGCGTGTCGTTATGGTTGATTGGGTCTGCGGGAGTTTGATTCCGCGGCTCCACCTCTCGACACTACTGCGCAGACTCGGGCTCCAACGTCATTTACTCAAGATGGCAGCGACCATATTGAGATGTATTCGCTTCACTTTTCTCTAATGGAAGGAAGCGGAGACGCGTCGTCCATCTTATTTTACAGTCTATGGTGAAAACAACCAGCCTATAATGTTAAAAATCCACCCACTCATTTTTTTTTATAAAACCAATAAATCATAAACAGTCTCTCCAAAAGAGCTGTTTCAGATTCTCCCTCTGTGCACGTCACTGAGGGGAAAAAGTCCTGCCCATTTGTGACGCTGACCTATAAGCATAAACACAGCCCTGTTAATAGCATAAACACAGTACCCTCTGTAGTCTTCTGAGGTCAGATTTGGTAGCTGAGCTGAACCAGACAGTTATTGAAGTGCAGAGGATGGATTCAATGATGGCGGAGTAGAACTGTTTCAGCAAGTTCTGTGGCAGGTTGGACTTCCTCAGCTGGCGAATGTGAGTCGATCGCTTGAGTTTGTCGAGCTCATAATCACGAGTGGGACTTATAAAGTTTGTGATAGCATGCCATGCACCAGGATACCAGCTATGTTGTTATTTTTATCCCGCCGTGCTCCCGGTCTGTGTAATTCACAAACGCAAATTTATTATGCACAGTACAATCAGATGACTGACTTTGAAACAAAGTAAGTTTTCTGTGAAGATAATAGGCTTGTACTAATAGGGGAATGTTTATTTGCAAAGGCTAGCACTGCTATTGCCAGAGCATGAGCTTTTGAAGCTCCGCCCTCTTCTCCGGGAGCACCAGCTCATTTGCATTAAAGCAACATACTCAAATACAGAGCGTTTTGGCTCACACCCTAAAAGTGGCAATTTTAACAAGCTATAAAAAATGATCTGTGGGGTATTTTGAGCTAAAACTTCACATACACACTCTGGGGATGTCAGAGACAAAAAGTATTCTCGTCGCTTCATAAAATTCAGATTGAACCACTGATGTTTTTTATACTTTTCTGGACCTTGACACAGTAATTTACTTGGTAGTCAATGGGACAGTCACAAGCCTCCCGGTTTTCATCCAAAATATCATAAAATGTGTTCCGAGGACAAACAAAGCTTTTACGGGTTTGGAACAACATGGGGGTAAGGGATTAATGACAAACCTTTCAGTTTGGGGTGGAGTATCCGTTTAAGCCCCTTTAAAGGTTCTTTATGAGCCAAAGAACCACTGTTGGTGCTGTTTAGCACCATTTCTGATGAAGAAATACAGTGCAATATGGCACCTCTTATGGTTTTACATAGCACCATTTGACAAAGGTGCTGTATAGCACCTTTAAAGATATGGTGCTATATAGCACCAAAAGTGGTTCCCCTGTGATAATGAGCCAAGAACCACTATATAGCACCATTTTTTTTTTTTAGAGTGTATGGCATGATTTGACCACTTTATTGATAGCAGACTATAGCTGGCAGGAGATGATGGGGAGAAGAGCAGTATTGGAAAACTATGCAAGCCAGATTTGACCTTACGTTTGGCTTCATAAGCAACGTAATTCGGCATGTCAGATCATGTGTGCTGATCTCTAGGCCACAGCTCAGACGCCACTAAATAAATGATGCCATCATCATTGATCTGAGACAAAGTCAGATATAGCACATCTGTGTAACTGGACACTGCAGTCATATCTAATTACCCTGGAAACTAATCGCCTCAAAGGTGCCATAGAATGCATTGATACAGTATTTTAAATTGTTCTCTGATATCTACACAGAAGGTATGTGGTTTAGGTAAGGGCAAAAAATCTCCAGAAACGATTTTACATGTCCATTTACAACCCTAGGATTTCTCTTAGAATGAAACGGTCTGTTATTGGCTTATTTGGCAGGGTCATGAATAATAATGAGCTCTGCTCTGGTTGGCTGTTTCACAGTGCTGCTCAATGTTGAGCTCTGCTCTGATTGGCTGTTTCACAGTACGGCTCATTTTCAGTAACTCACAGCAAGAAGGAAACACAGGGAGGAAAATATATATTTAAATACTTTCTCTCACAGTTATATCGTCGAGTAATTATACTGTATATAAAATGCGGACATCAGGGAGCCGTTATTAATATGCGAGGCATTGAAACTGCTTTTGAACGATCGGTCAATCGCGTTATAGTTTCACTTTTGCTTTCAAGCTACGCAATGGCACAAACTATGTCTATATTATGGAGCGGCAGTACTTACCACACATTTTACAAGATCAGATGCTTGTCAGTGGTGCTTAGGATCTGTAAATCATTTGCCATCATCCTCAGGCATCTCTCCTTACTCTGTTTATGTGGTAAGTGAAATATTATGTACTGCAGTGTAAGGCTACAGCTAGCAAGGAGCTAACCATGTCCCTTTAGTGGCTCGTGTTATTTTAGTAGAACATGTTATTTGCTTTCCTTGCCTTTCTGAATAAAGACACCAACCCATCCCCTGCACTTCACATCCCCTGCACAGCCTGTTGCATAACATTTATTTCCATGATCTGCCATTTTCGCTGTTATCCGTGCTTGTTTATTTACAATACCTGCAGAACTTCTGATGGTTCAGCTGGTGACTGGCCTAGAATATGGGCGGGTTTATGCAAATGTTGGGGGCGTAGTGATCCCGACTGTTGCGTAACACTTTTGTGGTGTTATGTTCTGATTCGCCTGTTTTTCAGTGGTCTTTTTTTATTCACAAGATTTACATAAGAAGGAGGAAACTATGGTGTTTGAGGCACAAGGTTTGTCATTTCCATGTACAGTACTGTTATTATTTTACTATGCCAAGGTAAAGACAGTTTTTCATTCTATGGCATCTTCAAAAAAAAAATTTTAATGTGTGTATTCTAGATGCCCAAATACTGTTCCCCTCGAAACTGTCAATTAAATAGGATGTTTCTCATTATGCTCTTGGATTGGCTTGTAAGTGTGTCACAGTCTATTAATGGTGAAACTCTCTCTTTATGCAAACACACACCTGCTCCTCTGGCCTAATTGAATATGTGATCTGACAATTTCTCATGTTTATCTTTGTAGTCGTGATGCTTTCTCTCTCTCTCTTCAGCCCAGCCACTTTTAACTGCAGGTGTGTATGTGTTTCACAAAAGGATTTAGAGGCATTATAGCATTATTCATCAATCATTAATGTCTTAAGATAACAGGAGAGTGTGCTATGCTTTCTTCCTCTTAGTTTCTTTTTCCTCTCTCTCCAGGCCCACTTGGGAAAACTTTATTATGCTTTGGTCTGACAGAGAAATATACAGATAAAAGATAATTGCCTGGCTTGACTCCTGTATTGATATGAAAATGAGATCTAAATTATTCAGTACGGTTTAAAGGTTAGTTGAAGGTTATTTCTGAAGGGAAGCTATGAAGAGAGAAAGCGGCTATGTTTGCTGTGCATGCTGCGTGCTTGTGTGGATGTATTTGTGTGTGATGTCCAAGAACCAGGAGGTTAGACACATTTGAAAGGCTAATTTTCTGTGGATGCAGCCTTGCAGTCTGCTGAAAAAATTAGGGTCTCCAGTGGGACCAGAACGATAGCAAATCAATTATTTACAGGCAAATTAGGCCTGATGTCTCTGGAAACACTTTTAGCACAGGCTGGAACAGACCGCTGATTTTGCCTGCTTCGCTTTATGACACGTTGACTCCTCTCGTACCGTTCCCTGTAAAATGCCTGTTAGCTAATGAGCACAGCACTGGACATGAGATTGCAGGTGTTCTTTGGTTTTCAGTATGAGCATAGAAGCTCAGGTTTGTATTGAGATATGTAGGAGGCAGTAAAGAGAGATGATAGGCACTCCAGGGGGCCAGAGGAAATTACCTGCCTCATTGTTGTCTGCTCAGAAGATCCATGCTGTTAACAGCAGGGGGGAGCATCTAAACCCTTGCATGTTACCACGGTAACCTACAGCCCAGTGCTTTGCTATGAAGAATTTTCGCATGTACAACATGGGATGATTTTAGCTCTTACAAGTCATGCTTTTAACTCTTTTAGTGTGGCTGAGGAATAAAGCAGCAGCTTTAACGCTTTCTGCCTTATAGAGTTCTGTCTATCTGTCAATAGATAACAACATATCTGTAATGCCATGGTGAAATCTTGTTTTTCTTTTTTTTTCCCGTATGAATTTAAATATGCATATATATATATATATATATATATATACACACACACACACACACACACACACACACACACACACACACACACACATATATACACACATATATATATATATATATATATATATATATATATACACACACACACACACACACACACACATATACATATATATATATATATATATATGTGTGTATATGTGTGTGTGTGTATATATATATATGTATATATATATATATATATGTGTATGTATACATACATACAGTGCTGTCAAACGATTAATTGCAATTAATCACATCCAAACTAAAAGTTTATATTTATTATGTATCTATAAATACACACACATGCATGTATATATTTAAGGAAAATGTTATGTTTATATATTAAATATATTTATATATAAATTAAAGGAATATAAATATATACATGTAAATATTTTCAAAATATGTACTGTATGTGTGTGTATTTATACATATATATGTGTGTGTGTGTGTATATATACAGTATATATACAGTTTTTATATATATACTGTATGTGTGTGTGTATGTATATGCATATGTGTATATATAATATAAAATGTATTGAACTTTATATAAAATTTTGTTGTTGTTATTGTTATTATTATTATTATTGTATGTTTGTTTATTTCTCTCTGTCTGTTGATCGATAACAATATATATTTAATGCCATGGTGAGCTCTTATTTTTTAATATGCATATAAGATATATGAAAAAGAAACACATAAATTTTATACAAGTTTTATAAGTATTATATATAAAATATCAATTTATATATATATATATATATATATATATATATATAAGATATTATAGTGTATATATATATATTTAATTTTATATAACGTTTTATATTAATATAAGGAATATAATAAATAAAATTACTATGTTTATTATAACGAGATCAAATATATAATATATTTTGTTTTGATTATTATTAATATATGTATGATTGCCTGGTGTTGCATTACATGACTGGAAGAAATTCTCGAGATGTTCCCACGAGGGTTAAACTAAGCTGCCTAACTGCATCGTTGGAGAGTTGTCTATAATTTTTGCACAGGAAGCTACTCTAATGGATTCAACTCGAGCTTCCCATTAATGCGTGTGTATCTACAGACAGAAACATCAGTGGCATCAGGCAGCGTAAAGGCCTATTTACAGCAGCACTCTACCTGATCTGTCTGTACAGCCCATCTCTGCTTGCTTCAGATTTCATCTTTTCCATTCCCCTGCAAAAGTTCAATAATTGATCCTTCCTCTCTGCCAAGCACACTTGTTTTTATTTAGAATCCAGATGAGCCTCGTCTACACCGTCAGACTCCCTAGTACAACTGTGATGGGCTGATGGGATGTATCGATCACCTGCAGCTAATCATTCCATAGCGTGTCCGCCGGGAGCCGATGGGAACAATTTTCCCACTTCTTTTTTAATTAGTGCCAGGACCCCATGGGCACTAATCCATGAGTCTTGCTCTGATATTCGTCTGATGTATGCCGCTTTGATTTCTCTGACCAGGAGTGAAGAGATTGGGAGACGCTGCTGGAATCTTAATGCTCAATGCAAATCTCTGTGGAAGGCTTCACTGCAAAGAGAGATGTGGGAGATCAAAAGAGACTTGTACAACACATAGCAATATTTTGATATGTGTCAGCTGCTTTGTTTCTTTGAAGAGATTCAGGCCTACGAAGTGATTTAAAAGCTGATGAGTGTTCAGTGGCGGCTACATCCAGTTCACTTCGCCTGTAAATTACAAAGCAAAACTGCATACTGCAATTAATCATCATTCTGGTTAGCAATCTAACATATGGAGGTGTATATATATGAGATTATAATAATGCATGGTACAGTTAATCTTCATTTCTTTTCTCATGAGGCCAGTTTGGCAGTGTTTCTTTCAAAGAGTCCATTATTTTTTTTCCATAAATGTGTAAGAATAAATAAGCATGCTGTTCATGGCTTCAAAGAAAGCATCTTCAGTTATGCACAGCAGCTGTACCCATATAGCTCATCACATATGTATTTCTCAAGTCAAATCGTCTGGTTGTTAGGATGTGTTCTTTAGATTAGTATTCATATGTTCTTTTAAAGTGTACATGGTGTCATAGTATTGTTCACAAACAGATTCATTTGTCATGCATGTGCTATTTTGTTCATTTTCAAGTAATACATATTTTATTTTCATAACACCCTGTCATATACACAAATAAATCATTAATATGGCAACTTTTTTACTTTGACCCCTACTCTGATCTTTAATCTATACACGCTGGTTTTTACTGTTCGTGCTGGACTTACTATGTGGAAAGTTTGTTTTCTGTAAGCTCTAAAAACCACAGAATATGAGAAAAATGTGAATTTGCTCAGTGATCAGGTGCTGTTGATTTAAATGATCCTCTCTTCTTTCATCCTCTCTGTCAACTTGATATGAGGGATGAAGAGAGGTCACAGGATCTGGATCCTGCGGTTTTATGTACTCAGCCAAATCACAACAGCTTTGAAGGTAAACAAGAACATAGTTCTGCATAAATGTTAAATGTAAAGTCAGCCCGGTCATGACAGCAAATGAAGCCTAACAGGTTGATGTAAAGTGCTTATGTAAATTAGGCATACATATATGCTTTTGTTATTAATCAGTCACATTTGTATGTAAAGTGTGGTTTATAGCACACATTTTAATATGTTCACAAAGACAAAACAATATTTTATATGTCAATAAGTGTGTGGTATATGTTACATGTAAACAGATTGGGAAATGTTATGAATCCTTTTGATTTTATAGAATATTGAATTCAAGGAGCTAATAGGTTTCTTTTTTTATGTAATAAATGAGATTAATTAAATGCTTATAATGTCAGTATAATAGTATATTGTAACTAAAGTTATTGTCACTGTATATTTATTGTAAATTGTGTAATTTATTTTAGTTTTTTATGTTGGTTAGGTTAGGGTTGGTGATAGGTGCTCAAAATGATCTACATAATATATACATATTTGTTACATAAATATAATGTAAAAGCGTTGTAGAAGGTTTTTACATTTCTAATGTGGTGCATCTGTAAATGGCATTTTAATTACTGTCAGCATCTCCATATTGTTTCAGTGTGTGTCCACACATATGGAAATGTATGGAAGTGTACGTGTACGTGCATACATTTTGAATATTAATTCAGAGATCAGAGACATTAAACTACCAGGAGATTGGTTATATTCAAACACAGTTTAATGTTATTTGAATGCAGAAAGCTGCTATTGATTAATCAGAATCAAATATTTCAGGTAAGTGTAATAAAATAGCTTAACAGAGGAAATTAAAGCCACCTTAAGCTATCTTGTAACTGCCGCTGTTTCAATTGTTAAAAGAACAAAATGCCAGTTGATGGTGTTGATAACCTGCCATACAGAAGATTAAAAACACCCGTCTCAACAATCCACTGCCTAGTTTTATCAAGTTAAAACACTACATACTGACTCAACAGCTCAGCATGTTTGTCCTCACCACAGAAGACGTCCCTAGAGCCTCACAAAGATCCACTTCCTCTTGCTGCACGCATGTGTTCGGCACCAGAGATTGAACTATTGGACAGGGTGCTGAGTGTCTACCGAAAGAGAGTAATGTCTCCCTGTTGCCACCGGAGCTTAATGCCTGCTCAGCGTCTCAGAGGCCCAGACACTCCTATTGAGCGCTTTTATTGTAGCTCGGCTCTCCTCATTTGAAACAATATAGGCTGACTGCCGCTATCGATTTTAGCGGATTGTACTGTGGTAAGCTTTCCTCTGAGTCTGTCTGCTATATTAAGCAATCATTTGTCCTGCTGATGGCAAAACTTCCTCCTGAGGCAGCGTGCAGGCCTCTAATAGCCCTAGTATTACTCATGTTAATTGATTGGGTGGCAGTGAGGGGTTGAGGAGGTGAGAAATTATGGCCCTTTTGAGAAGAAATCAACACAAGTGGCAGTAATTAGCGAGGAGAGAAACTAGCTGTAATTGAAAGAGCCTCAGTCATCGACTGTTCTTAACAGCAGCCCAAAGGAGCGCACGGGAATGAGCGTAATCGAATGCTCCATGTCTATAGATTTCTCTTCTGCAGAAAATTCACATCAGATGGTGAAGAAATTAAGATATATGTGTGTTTGGACTTGGGATGCATGCGGTAATGTTCGTCCTTGGCAAGCCTGAGCTGTTAAACTCCCCACGCTGAAGACTTTGGAAATGCACCCTGTTAGGTCTGGCGAGCAGCGTTAAAAATTTCAGATGTGGGCTGCTTTTCAGATCAGCTCCTCATAGTGTCTCTCTAAAGCCAAGTCTCCATACATCACCTCGGCTTGGGGGTGAGGGCACATCTGGGCTGCATAAAGCTTGGTGCAGTCACGCATATTTAGATATACAAGCCTCTTGTATTGCTGTTGATTAGGACGCACATGGCGGCTACTCTTTTGCCGGAGTCGAGTGGGAAAGAGTTTTCAGCCATTTGGGAATGAGAAATGGCTAAACCATCTGGTGAGTGAATCCACTTACTTGTCCAAATCGAAGGGCGTTTGTGTGCATGTCTGTCGTCCCTCTTCGAAACGTTCTGTGAACCTCTGATAAATAGTCCACTGTCCCTCTGTGTCTGTCAGCGGTCCAAAGTGTGTTCGGTGTTTTTTTCATTAAAAACCAGAGTTCATGTGTTTTGTCCCTTTCACTGTCATCTAGATGATAAACTACCCCGCTGAACGTTATACCTCTACAAATATGATAGCACCATGATGGCATAAAAATACAAGTAATTTACTAGTCTTCACGGAACATCATCTCCCCACAGTTTCACAGGCTTGGTTTGTCCCAGAGCCCTGAACCACAGACCGCTTAAACGCTTGACATAATATCCTCTCAGTGACTACATCACATTAACAACACCGGTCGAAGTGACCGGGGCTTCTGGCTGAGCCTGCATGAAATTTATGAAGTATGTGTCATTTGTGGGTCTCGCTGAAATTTGGTTTGATTCTAGTGGAAAATCCCATTTACACTCCATTTCCCGTCCTCCATGAGGACTAAGATGAGACTTGAAGGGCAGCGTTTTAATTTACTAATGGAGCGTTAGCTTTGTTGCCCTCTGTTGTGATTCATTATGCCTTGTTGTTTAGGGTGAGTGTTTTCATTTCTTCATTTGTAGTGTCAGAGGTGCTGGCTGGGTTGCAGTAGTAAGTGGCTCTAAGACTGTCTATCATCTGTAGCCTCCTGCAAGGATAAAGCCGCGGGATCTGTCCAACAGAAGCCTTATGGAGGCCATAACCACAGCCCATAAAGGGCCTCAGAGGTGAGCCAACGTCTGTCAGGTTAATCGTTCCCCCTACCGCTGATCCTTTTTTTTCTTATAACAAATTTATTTGTGCTTATCTCTGCGGTACCATTGTTCTGCCTTTAACAACACAGATAATTTATATGGTCACAGAGCTAATTTTCATAATGTTTTCTATATTATCAGAGGGAAAAATTAACACAGGAATATATTTACATAGCAGGCATGAATGGTAACGGCTTGCTAATTGCCTGTTAGATGATTAATAAGCTTACAGAGATGCTAATGAACAGAGCACTCACTGTTTCAGAGGTGCTCTGGCAGTGCGTGTGTTTTGGCAGCTTAATTAGGGAGATAATTACACACTTGTTGATGCTGCTCTCCAAGCAAATGCCATCAACCATTAAAATATATTAAGTTGAATTACAGCAATGTGGACTAATCAAGGTGAAGTGTGAGCATGCACTTAGATTGTCTCAGGGAAATACAGAGCACCTTTAGAGTGACAGCTCGGATGATTGCTGTAGTGTGAGCTTTCCCTTTATGGAAAGATCAGTGCAATTAGATGAAGCTGTTTAAATATTATATTTTGAGCTTCAATATAATGTATGTGTATAAATTATGTATGTGTGTGTTGGTATATATCTGAACATCAAAGAACCCTGTATCACAGTTTCCGCAAAAATTAAGAAGCACAACACTTTTTAAAGTTGATAATAACAATAAATTATTTTGAGCACCAAATCAGCATATTAGAATGCTTTTTGAAGGATCATGTGACACTGAAGAATGATGCAATGTCAGCTTTGCCATTAAAGGAATGAATTACATTTTAAATGCATTAAAATAGAAAGCAGTTTTTTCAAATTTCAAAGTATTACTGTTTCGCTGTATTTTTGATCAAGTAAATGCAACCTCAGTGAGCATTAGAAACTTCTTTCGAAAACAAAAAATGTACTGACCCCCTACTTTTGAGTTTGTACGGTATGGATGCATTTACTTGACAGTAAGTTAAGGATATATGACTAAACTTGTTGCATATACATTAATTGAGAAGTTCAAAACAAAACAAATCACAAAGAGAAGGACACCTCTTCCTCGATATATAAATGCAGGTGTTAAGAATAATGGAGAGTGGGTTTGCTGATGCTGTTGTTATGATCTGTTTGATTAAACCTAATGGTATTTTTGCTTGTGTATTGAGCAGTTTAGCCAGGCTTTAAAGAGCTGAGTTGGTGACTGAAAGGTCCAGGTGTGAACCCTGTAAGGGGCACTCCATCACCACTGTGCATTTGTGCAAGTTCTGGCTTGCTCTAGGGGGGCTGTCCATATACATAAGTAGCTGTAAGTCACTATAGATAAAAGTGTCAGTTAAACTGCAAAGCACACAAAAGTTTTTTTTTTTTTAATGGAACAGTCTCATTGACCACATTTATATGCTCACTAACATTGTAAGAAGTGGAAAGAACTAAGTGGAATAAAAAAAAAAGAAGCTTTTTCTCTTTACACTTTTCTCTCTCTCTTCTGCCTGCACGCACACACACAGTCTCTCTGTGTCTCCATCTCTTCTCCTCCATTTCTAAATTGGCAGTATCTTGCTGATGTAGCTCTCTTTAATGATTTTCAGCCAGTAGCTGCTGTTGGCAAGTCTTTGGTTTCTTGTCTCAACTCATTAATTCAAGAGTTGGTTGGAGTTTGCAGAATGTTGGCTATAAAATATTAACTTCAACAAATCTTCAAGGGCTTGTTCAAAAACATAATAGGCAGACCAATTAAGAGAGTGGCCTGCAGTCAGACTTTTACAGCTCATTCATGTGGATGGAGAGCACAAGTGCCAGCTCTACACAGTTAAAACAGCTTTAAAAAACAACATATTTTATATAGGAAGTGCTTTTTTATCTTTAGTGTAAATGGCTTGTTAAATTAATTCACAGCAGCATTGGAATATACCATTAAAATAGTCCGTTATGCTTTTATTTTTGTGTAGTCTGTTATCCGCTACTACATTTATTTCTTCAGAAAGCTGAATGTCAGGCTGTCGGTTGGGTCTAGAGGGACAGATCTTCTCCTGTCTCACATCACTGTAACACACACCTCATGGGATCAGAGGACATATGTGTTCTAGCTCAGTTTGGAGAAATGCCAAGTTGTTATTCAATACTAGTTTTTCAGCAATAGACAGATAGCAAGTTTACAGTGCACTTGACATTTGAAAAACGTTTTTCATTGTACCAAATGCTCCATATGGTTCTATATAGCATACTACTTTTGGGAGCAATATATTGCCTAAGCTAAGCTAAGGGAATGCATTAAATGTACTTTGACTTACAAAACAGAATTATTTTGTGCAAAGGCTGAGTGCAGGCAAATTTATTCAGCTTCAGTGTATAAGACCTAGTGTAAAATATTACTTTACATCACTGTGACCAAACCAACGGAAATATTTCCCCTAGCTCAGATCCCTGCTAGTTGCATTTATAAAGACAGAATTACATTTATGTAAGACTCTTTTAATATCAATTTGACTGATGTGTGCGGTGGAGTTGACAAATGAGCTTATTGCCCTTTGAGCTAATGTTCGGAAAGGTTGTTGTAATTCTTATTACCTCTCATTAGGGAGCAGCAAAATTGCCCCCTTAATCAAAGCTCACTTTGTATCTCCAGTAATACGCTGTGTGCACAACACATTCATATCATTGCCCTCTCAGCAGAGTCTCATAAAAGTTATTCATTTGTGAAGCACCTTAAAACATTGCAAAATGACCTTTTTAGGAGTGCTGATGCTTTGTGAAACATAAAACAGGCTGACGCCTTTAATGAATAACTCTTACACTAACGTGACACGGAGCACAGCATTGCTAAATTGCATAAACATTATAACCACTCATAAAACTCAATGAGTCTTCTCTTGTTTACCACAGTTTGGTTGCAATGTTTGCCCAATTTAATGTTACGTGTCTTTATTTCCTCTTTAATCATTAACATCTGGCTTCTGAACATGAAAATAGCACACCAATAGTCCAATCTGCCAGACAAATAGGAAGCGGATGCCTGCATTATTTGGTAAAGCTCAGTAAAGAGCCTCTGGATTAGAGGTAACGATAACGCTGCTGAGCACATGCCCCTGGCGGTCTGTCAGATCACAGGCTTTAAGCTGAAGTGATTGGTATAATTTTTAATCTTAATTACAGTGCGGACAGAGGGGAGATCAGTTCGTTCTGGCATTTGCTCTCTTCTGTAATTATAGATCAATCTGGCTGAAGTGTTGAGTTATCCATCCATACTTATGTTTCTTGCTCTTGGGAGGATGTACAGGATCAGATGAGGAGCTAATCTGAGATAGCGGGACAGACTGTAAGGCTGAACTCAGATCAGTATTTGGAGTGACCTCTTAGAGTCAAATGACTTTAATTTTATGCATCTCTGTTACTTTCATTCCATCATTCTGACTGGTAATAATCGGGGACAAGTGCATAGACCTGAGCTAAGCAAACTTTTATTCTAGGCTGGTTTTCAGGCTTGCTATCATTGAGATGTCAAGCTTATATGTGACCCTGGACCACAAAACCAGTCTTAAGTCGCATAGGTATATTTGTAGCAATAGCCAACAGTACATTGTATGGGTCAAATTATTGATTTTTCTTTTTTATGCCAAAAATCATTAGGATATTAAGTAAAGATCATGTTCCATGAAGATATTTGGTAAACTTACTACTGTAAATATATCAAAACATAATTTTTGATTAATAATATGCATTGCTAAGGACTTCATTTGCACAACTTTAAAGGCGATTATCTCAATATTTAGAATTTTTGCACCCCCAGATTTTCAAATAGTTATATTTCAGCCAATGCTAACAAACCATACATAAATGGAAAGCTTATTTATTCAGCTTTCAGATGATGTATAAATCTCAGTTTAAAAAAAGCAACCCTTATGACTGGTTTTGTGGTCCGGGGTCACATATTGTCAAATTCAAGCAAAATGGTTTAAAACCTGTTGGAGGCCGTTTTGTGAAGCATACTGGAAAGGAGGTATTTGAGCTGTATCAAAGTAATAAAGATAAATGGCTGACGTTTTCCTCCATAAAAGCGCTGTGGGAGAACCGTCACACCTCAAACAAAATTTTTTTGTCTGGATGTGCACCACCCAAAAATTACTGCATTTCAACAAGGCCTTTTTCAGAGGGGTGGATGCATTGATACCTGGATGGATGGATATATATATTATGTTGTCCTAAATGCAACTGTTTGGTCATATGCATATACAAGAAAATAGACTGCTCATTTTTTTCCCAGTGTTCCTGAACCCTTAAGGTAAAGTAAACAGCTTGATAGCACCAGAAAATGGATGACGCTATAAACAAACTGCCTGCATTATCCAGTGTTATGAATATATAATTTCTATATACGCTAACAGGTGAGGACCTGGGGAGGCAATAAATTACTTGGCAACCTGTGATATTTATGCATGAAATTCCTGTTAAATTATGAATGCATCTATTTCGATGTGGCATCACAGTGACAGGTTCAAAGTAACTGAGAGTTCGTATGTTTCTGCCCTCATTTCTCAACCTACACACTGACATTTGCACCAAATATTAGTTAACTGAAAGTTTAACACATTTGAATGGTTGGAACATGTGTTTGTTCACCTCTCACAAGAACTTCTGCCTCTGATTTCCCGTATCAACATGCAGCCAACGAATGTGTGCCTACACAATCAACAAAAACAGCTTGATGAGAGTGCCACTCCACTGCGTCAACCAGGCCAGATCTTAATCGCTCTTCTCTCAGAAGCGTTAAAGAGCTCTATCAGTGTTGATCTGTTGCCACTGAAAAAGTGATCTGAGAATAGTAGAGTGTGACTCACACTAAATGTTGATAGTCCTCAGATCATTTATAGTGTAGCAGATTGTGTTGCTGTGGGCGAGAATCACATGAACTGAGTTCTTCATTCTAATATGCTCAAATGGAAAGTGAGCAGAAGGCCAGGACTGAAGAGGACTAGTCTCTGACAGGTGCTTCAGCTGACAGAAAAAAGTATAAATCTGTCACTGAGGTGGTATCTATAAGGCACAAAAGCTAAAATGTACATATTACAGTATAGTTACGGTAATAATATTGCATTGGCATTTTGATTGGGTCCAAAACAACATTGGACCAAATTGCCTTTTGTTGTATGAGACATTTTTCAAAATATCTTATTTTGTGTTCCACAGATGAAAGTCAGTCATACAGGAATGCTTACAGTTATGCAACATGAATTAATGAGTAAATGGTACAATTTTCACAAAGGGTGAACTTTCCCTTTAAATGTCCTCCTTTGCTTAACAGTGATGGTCTTTTTTTCTTCTCTTTCTTTAAAGGGGTCCTATTATGCTCTTTTACAAAGTCTTGATTTTGTTTTGGGGGTGTACTAGAACATGCTCTCATGCTTGGTGGTTCGAAAATCGCATTATTTTTCACATAATTTACATTATTACAATACCTTTCTCCTGACACAAACGACTCGATTAGTTCCGGGTTTGATGAAGGCCTGCCTTCCGAAAAACGAAATGTGTTGTGATTGGTTAGCTTTTCCAGTGCGTTGTAATTGGTAAACAGCTTAGACGTGTTTCAGTATTGCCCCGCCCCTTGCCAGAACAGCAAGTTCATCAATATTGCCATATCAATTCAGACCCGAGAATATTGAACAAGAGGATCGGGCAGAACCTTTGCATGCACGGAAATTGCAAGACCTATTAAAGTGGTAATGTTATTCTTGTTATAGTTGTTGTTTTTTTGGCTAAATCACGTTTTAAATGGGATGTCAACAACAGCTTAAAAATAAATAAATAGTATATATAAATATTTATATAATATATATAAATAAATAATTTTTTTTTTACTGAAAATAGTTGGTTTCCATCAGAAATACCGTGATATAAAAACACCCGCACTTGGTTTCGATTTGAAACGTGCAGTGCTCCTCAGCCCCCAACCATTTAAATTTCTGTAGGTGGGATTTACAATTTGTGATGTCATAAATACAGGAAAACAACTTTGTAGTCCAAACGAGCCGTTCGCTGTAGTTCTTGAAAAGGGATTTATAAAAAACAAAATATCTCCCTTTGGAGTGCACTTTGAGATTTGTAACTTTGTAGATCGTTTTATGCCCAAACATACACACTACACACTGACTAAAATTCAAAAAGTGAAAAAGTAAAATAGGACCCCTTTAAGCACAGATTGACATTTCATTTAACCAGGAGAGAGGAACAAGAGAGAGTGAGATCTATCCCCTCAGCATACAGTGTTATTGATTCTTGAGCTAACATCTCAATTTCATGTGAAGCTACAGAATCATGACTGCAGAACATCACAATCTGTCTGAAAGAAAAAAGTGACACAAAGCATGAAACAGACATGGATTTTTCACAATGAGGGCCACAATGAACAATGTAAAAATATAATTAGATTCTATATAACAACTCTAACATGTTCTATACACATTCAAACTAATCACTTTCCATTGAAAACACTGTCTATTTAGAAAGTAGTTGGATAAACTCAGCATCAGGTTCTCAGTTGAGAACCTGTTCTCAGTTTAGCGGCTCCATTATAAAACAGACCATTAGAGGACACTAACGCCTGTTATCACTAGTATGAATAAACAGCACGTGTCTCATTATGCATCTGTGGTACTCCAGTACACACTGGGTCACTTTAGTAATTAATCACCTAATTACCAAGAGTGGTTTTTCTCGTCAACCAAGATGTGATAATGATCATGACAAATAAACAGCAGGGGTACAGAGGAAAGAATTTCAATGTCAAAACAACAATAACAGACGAAATAAGTTTTAACTTTCCCTGCAGTAAAATAACATTTAGGGTTATTTTTTTAGGCTGTAATCAAGATTTTTTCACATTCACAATAGAGCAAACAACTTGGGAGTTCCTAAGCAATAACCTAAACCATTTTTCTTCTGTGGTAAAGAGTGAATTAAATAAATAAATAATTTCAAGTTTTACAGTGAGGTCTGTGCACAAAGTAAGTGCAGATTTGTCACACTCCACTCAGCTGATTCAAGAAGTAAAAACGTAATCACCTGTCATTCCCAGCAGAATGAGATGCAGTGAGGATAAGAAAGTGGAAGATCTTGTTCCATCCTGTTAATATATGGCACAAATTGATCTGATCTGTCTCTCACCTTCTCCTTTTTCTTATCTTGCTGGCCTCCTAAAAAGACCTCAGACAGTGACATAAGAGAAATAAGAGAAAAGGATAAGGTGGCGAATAGTGCAGCAAGATGGAAGCATTTTCAAAAATAGTTCAAAACGAAGCCCAAGCATAATTAATCACAGCGCATGTCCAAGCAACACGGTAGCAGCGTTATTGACAGAATCAGTGTTTTTGAACAAATCGACTGAGTGAATGATTCAATGACTCGTGCATAATGACACTCACTTGTTTTGATCCTGAATTAATCAGATTTCGAATGAATCGATTCAGTGAATGAATCGGTGATCCACTCATAACGACAGTGACTTGTCACCACCACCTACTGGCATATCGTTGTAACCAGCATATTTAGAATCACATTAAAACCTCAGTGCTAATGCATATTAGATAATTAGTTAGAAACATGCTGGATTTATCTGAAATACAATCAATCCTCCGGTCAGATCCACAACACTGTTGTTTAAGAAGCATGCATGTACTATTTGATAATACAAGGCATCAGAGAAGCTGTTGACACACATTCACATTCCCTGCTAGTGATAAGGATAGCGGTGTGTCTGCAGCTGGTTGAGTGAGTGTGGAGTTGGTGGGATTAGGGGGGATTAAGTGTGGATGGAGTGAGTGGATGGCTGCTGGGATAATTCTGGATTAAAGAGATTAGGCTACAGCAGCAGGATGGAGCTCACAGTTGAGGCCCCTGCAGGTGTGGATGTCAACCCTAGGGAGAGACAACCACTCTAGGCTACACTCCCTGATTCATTCTACACTCACTCCGCAATGGAAATTGGGCCCCCTTGCTGCTAGTCTACAACAAATTTCATCATGGAGTAGTTGCACGCTTGTTTCAATCTTACTCTTTCTCTCTGCTTGTCTGTATCGTTACTTCTCTTTCATGCTTTTACATCAGCTCCACAAGTCAGTGCTCATTTGTAAAACACAGAGGCAGACAAGAGCAAACATGAAATAAGCAACTTCATTGAAGCTTAGAGACATGACATTATATTTACATGTCAGGAATATGTGTGCATGAGTTGATTAGGTCATTTAATTATTATATGATAATGAATAATGTGATTTTACAAGCAGTCATTAATGAGGGTGAATGTGCATGCATGGTTCACCTTGAACGATTAATTTAAAGCCAAACACAAGATTCTTTTTCTTTTTACTAAGAAGGTTAGTACGGATGGGGGGGATTATTTGACAGCAATTTGCAATAAACCTTGGACATCTCCATTACCCAACCAGAATTGAATTTGAGCACATCTGAACAAAACACAGTGGCCACCAATCACTTCATCAGGTATATTGTAGTATATTAAAACCCAATAAAGTTGTTGTACAACTAATCACATCATGCTATAAAGTGTTCATAAATATTTTGGGTAGTTGTAGCAAATTTGCTTTCAATTTACAGAGCTCACATGGTGGTTGGTTTTGGGTGAGAACAGTCAGGTCATAATTTAATTTATATATTTTTTCATTATTTCATTTGATTTATTTTATGCTTGGCATACAGTTTTTTAGTTGATAAGCTTCCAAAAAATCAATAAACATAACGCAAATATCAACATAAATGTCACTATTTACATGGTCTAATATTTAAAAAGCAATTTAAAGCTTGCTATGACCCTCTTTAAGACAGCAACAAGTAAAACACTGTGAGTGGGAATGACATGATTTACAGTTCAGATACAGGCTTTCACAAAAAAAAGTTTTATAAAAGGATACATATCACGTTGCAGCCTTTAAAACATTTTTTTAAGAGAAGGATGTGTCAAACATAAATTATTATATTTATTTAAAACACAAATATTACTGTCTTTATTGTTTAGATTTTTAGAAGGCACATTAACTTTCAAATTTACAGACGACTGAAATATAGTGTTTTCCGTGGTATCGGCTATACACAAAGCAGCACTGTGCTCATAAATGCTACTTCATCAGGTAAGATGAAAAGAAAATGCCATCAAAACGTTTCATGTTTTGACTTTGAAATATGCAGCGGTCATAGGCCATATATTCAGTGAAATTATAGCCTTTTAAAGTTGAATCCAGCTATATCGTGATTCTAGTCTTTCCTTCCCAATATGTAAGACTGTATTACTGTCGTCCCCAAATGTAAGACTAAAATCATAATTAAGTTTTTTCTTATACCATTTAAGGTATTTTAGACTTTTTAATGGCCTTAAATTTGATTCAATTTGATTGGTAGTTATCATAAGGGCAAAGTTGTATTGCTGATAAGGAAATGCATGACATAAATTGGTGTATGACACTACAATAACCCCAAGTTATGAGTTTGCATGCTTGATGATCTGACAACTGGTCTTGTCTATATATAGCAGTTTACATTAAAAAATGTACACTATGGCTTCATGTTTGAGGGTTGACTGTGCATAATTGAAGTGGTAGAACAAAATGTTAAATTAGTGTTAACAACAGACCTTATTTTACTCAAAAATCCAAAGCTGGCTTTTAAAAATCCCAAAGGAAATTCTCAAGAGAACCTATGGCGAATTAGCCTTCCAGTTGGCCTACAAATTGACATCCTGACTGAACAGCGCTATAAAAATGTCTTCAGATGACAGTATTAATTGTAATATAGTCTATGTAACTAAAGTCTTCTTGAGCGTATAATTTGTGAACTGTAACCTTTAACTTATTCTGATGATATTTTTAGCATCAGACTCATTCTGATTCATTCTGACATTGTGCCAAACCAAGTAACACTGTTAAAGTAAACCCATCCACCAATTGTACTATCTTCAGACAGATTAGCATCGGAATAACAGATTCTGTGTCATCACAACAACTACAAAACACTGTACTGTTGTGCTTTTTATTTTCCGACCTTGGTTGTTGCTCTATAAGAAAGAAGATGTGGTTGTGAGAATCATCGTGTCGGCAAAAATAGTGAGGCTACCAAAAAACCAGTTCCCCTTGCGAAAGCGTCTTACTTTCATCACAAACGCGCACACACTCTTGCCTCAAACACCTATCTTGATCAAAGTAACAAAAACACGAGTTCGCACTTGCTCGTCTCATCTTTCTTCCCTTTCTTTCTCACAAATGATCATCTTGTCACTAGCCACATGTTTATTTTTAAGGTTGTTTTTTTCTTCAGAGTGTGTTGTGTGAAGGTTATCTCACAGGTTCAGCTGCGGTTTGGTGCTATGATCTATAAGTGCTGAGTGAGCAAGAGACGTTTGCTCTTGTGAAACCTCACAGACCAGAAACCACATGCTGTCTCCTCTGCAAGCTTTCTTTTCTCTCTCTCTCTCTCTCTCTCTCTCTGTGGTGTGCTTTTGCAACATTCAGACTCACACTTTGCCACACTTAACTCATAACCCGAATCTCCCGTAACTCGCGTAACCCATAACTTGTTTCATTCTGAACTCAACACACACATAAACACATTCAATGGCTGATTTTGGGGTGCAACAATCATAAACGTGTTAGCAGCTTGATGTGTAAACTGCGCCGGTGTGATGTAATTATGCGGTTGGTTTTCTTTTCACTCTATCACACCAGCTGCTTGAATTATTGATGTTCTTTCTTGCAAGCTGCTGTCTGCATGTGTTGTTGAAATTGTTATGAGTTCTCTTTTCACTTTCATGTGTCCTGCTGTCTTTCTTGCCTTTGACTTGTCCACACAAAATGATCTGCTGCTCTGTGTTGTCATGGCAACTGAGGGCATGTACACAATACATTTTCTGTTCTTGCGCATTATCAGTTTAAGGTTGTATCTCTACGTTCAGTTTTTAATTTTTTTCTGTTGAGAGTTAAATGCTTTTTCTTTATCTTTCATTATTACAGTGTGGGTGATAAGCAGAGGTTTACGGTTCCAGGAGCTGTGCATCTCTCTGTGTAGGTGACAAATTGGATTTTGCACATATTGCCACCACTGTCATTGCTTTTGATGCTTGTGAATGTATCGAGGGCTGTCAGAAGAGTGTGGAAGTTAAAAATACACATTCTGTGCCCTACATGGCACCATTTGCATTCTCTGTTTGTTTGTTAGTTCTGTTCTGCTCAGACTAGTCCATGAGATGTAGGATGCCAAACATGCAAACACTATCTCTCACGCTATTACACGTCTTATCATCGTCTGAGGTTTGGTGAACACGCTCTCTCATGCATTTCATCTCAGGGGCAGTTAAACCCACACCAGCATGGGTAAAGTTCACACGCGATGTACTGAGCGAAAAACAAAAGACGGAGAACAACGCAGAGAAAAGAAAAAAGGAAAGGGGAGGAAGATAGGTTGCAACCGCACATTAATAGGCATGCTACTTGGTGTGTGTGTGTGTGGAGTGTTAGTCTACAGGAAGGTGAAGGCATTGCTGTGATGTGAGAATGACTTGTGTACGACTTTTGAAATCAACCCACAATAGTGATTTTGTCTTTGTTACATGCTTTTCTCAGTATTTAGTATTGTTTAAATGTCTGTCACCTACTGATATACCTCATCCTCCCTCAAAGGAAAAATACTGATTCAAACAGAAATCTTCTCTTGGAACTGCAGAATGAGGCGATGGTTGCCATAAAAGTGTTGTTTTTTTCTTTCTTTCCACGTGACATTATGTGGGCGTGCCCTATTTTTGCACACTTTTTTCAGCATTTTTTTTACAGGTTTTCAGCATTTGTTTTCCTGTGTGGTAGAAAATAGTTCAGATTAATATTGTGATATGCTGCAAGAGGAAGAGAGAAACACACAATGCATGCAAAGTTCATGTACTGTAAATATATAATACAATTATATATAATGCAGTAAAAACAGTAATATTGTGAAATATTATTACATTTTAAAATAACATCGTTTTAAATATTTTAAAATGTAATTTGTTCTTATAATGGCAAAGCTGAAGTTTCAGCAGTCACAATCCAGTCTTCAGTGTCACATGATCCTTCAGAAATCATTATAATATGCTTATTAACGTGTTAGGTGTGTACAGCAAAACGCATGACAAAAGAGTATAATAAAGAGTTATTTTAATTATCCATAGACTGAGCAGGGCACAACCAAACACAAATCCAAAATGATAGCAGACAAAGGAACAATGGAGAACACAGGCTTTAAATACTAAACACAATCATGGAGACACAGAAACAGGTGTGGAGCTAATTAACTAATCAGAGAAACTAAAGAAAATTAGGTCAAAGGAAGACTAAAGGCAGGAGCACTAGAACACAAACAAAAATCCATAACTGTAACACAATGGATGAGCTTAAAATGAAACATTCACCAACCATCAGTCCCCATAGCTGGTTTTAGCCGCATACTGGCTTTTTAAAAAAAAAATTATACTTATCACCTTTTTGTATGTTTCCTCCTTTGTTGATCTCTCTCTTCACTTTATACGCACATACACACATGCACAGCAACCTTCCACACAGCTCTAATGATCCCACTTCCCTTTCTCTCTTTCTCTCTCACTGTCTCACACACACACAAACACGTCCTCTTTTTAAACCGCAGATTATTTAAATACTGAGGAGGTGTTTTCACCTCCGAGTGAAAAGCAGTGTGTTATGTGTGGGCTATGACACACTTTGAAGCCGAGAAAAGCTTGTTATGATCACCATAATCTCTGAGATGAGTGTGAGAAATTGTGCATAACCTACTGTGCAAGACCAACGCACTCCAACTAGGGCAGTAGGAGGCTGGAGTTCTATTGAAAACAACTGTTTTGTGGTGTTTGTGTGTTTCTGCATATATTCACATCCGTTTGAGACACACACACAAGTTGCTCATGCATCCTGCAGGCAATTATTAGTTTAACCCCTGTTCAGTCTTCCTTCTCTTTAAATGATTTCCTAATTACAGTTATGTAAAAACATGTTTTTTCGCTCTCATCACTTATTCTCCCACTAAAATAAAGGCCAGTTTTTTTTTCACTCACGCTGACCTTTAATTTAGGACTTAGAGGCAGATTCTCCTGCGGCCTTGCTAAAAATAACAGAACAAAAACTAAGCTACAGCAGATTTTTTTTTTATTGATCATAACAGTCATGCTCTCATTGTGCAGTTCTAAGTATTTTTTATTAAAGGCTGTAAATAACAAAGTAGATGGACTGGAAGTCTTCCACGTATAGCAATCAGAATTTATAAACTGCTCCATTACCTCGATTTCCATTGGTTACTCTCCGAACATTAGCAATTATTTTCACGCAAGCGGTGCTCATAAAAGCTATAATCTGGTGATTTACAGGCTTGCGGCACAATGCACTTGGCCTCAGTAGCAATTTCCTCCTTTCTCCCTGCTCTGTTTATCTCTCTTTGTATTCGCTTATGTTGACAAAGTCAGCAACTGTTCTGGCTTCAGCTGATTCAGTGAGAAATCAGTTTAAAGAGCGAACACGTTTTATTTGTGTTGTTTTGGAATACGTTCGGATGGAAACGGAAATTGTACAGTTGTTCATGTAGTTAATTTTTCACTATGAGATGAACAATGGGCAATAAATTGGACAATAATTGATTGAAAAGACTATTTTATGCATGAATCCATTTTTAGCAATTCTTTATTTCTTAAATGTGTGTCTGTATTGTGCAGACATAGAAAACAATGTGTGTGCTTGTTCTTAGCCGCATGCAATAAGCTGCTGAGAAGTGCTATCAGTGTCTAGTCAATCCATGCTCATAGAGATAGATAGATAAGTCTTGTGGAGGTGAAAGCAGTGTGTTTGACTCACTGCACATTTTGCACAATGTTCAGAAATGTACTGCCCCACTTTACATATTCTACACAAATGTAGAGAAAATGTTTTTTAATGTTTAAAATGTTTTTGTTTTTTATATTTAAATTTTATTTTATCTTCCTAAATGCATCTTTTAAATTGGTACCTCATTGTTTCTATTATTTATTTTTGATTTTCTGTTGTCTTGTCAAGTACCAATTCACCAAGACAAATTCCTCGTACATGCACTGTACTTGGCAATAAACATGATTCTGATTCTTCTGATTGTGTATGTATTTGTTTGTTAGCAGGTCACAAAGCTCTATCGCATTGCTGCCCACTCAGCCTATGCTCATCAAGCCATTAAAGCCCCTGGGGGAGAATGAGAGCAAGAGAGATGGATGACAGATGGGAGTGTCCATTTGTAATACAAAAAAAGTAACCCAATGTAGAAGGAGATAGAATAAGATGGGCTCATCAATCACACGTGATGGAGACAGAGCAGCTGCTGGCATCATGTTTTTGCATAGGCCTCATATGCCACAAAATTTGAGCAACGGGATGAAATACTCAGGGTTAGAGGTTTGTTCAAATCCTTAACTTTAATTATTAGCACTAGTAATAGTGATTATAGCCTTTGTGACTCTTGGGTCACTTCTGGTCTGTGAGACAGACAGACCAGTGCAAGGCTTGAGTAGCAGTTTAGAGAGCTGAAGAATGTTGAGGTCACAGGGTAGATGTGAATTTGGATGAGGTTGTGCTCTATGGCTTCAGTATGTGTTTGGGGATTTCAGTCAATGTGCTTGGACAGTCTCTCTCTCCCACTCACTGCTCTGTGACCGCTCTAAACACAGCTGTAATGGGACAATCCAGATGTTTGCTCTTATGCTCACAAATTACTACAGATTGTTAAAGAGGAAGTAAATCCTGGAAGGTAATCAAACATGCTACCAAGGGGTATTTGTTGAGCCATTTTCTTTCGTTCTGTTAAATATACACACTTAAACATGAGCTAGCTCAGTTTTATGTGAGTATTCATTGAGGTAATGTGACATTCTGAGAATCATTTGTGCACCTTATCTCCCTTAAAATATATTCAAAAGCCGCATTAAATCACATGGAATGCACTGGTTAGCTTCCACATGGAGTTTCGGAACATTCTGAATCCTGCCCTAATTTACCAATTAATTCAGTAGCATGAAATATTACTTAACAATGATCTTACAGCATTTAATAATCTTGATTAATGTTAATTTCTCAAACATTTGTAATATAATTTTTTTTTTTAAAGTTCATGATAACTGAAGGTGTGGTCATATATACCAATGTTCTGCTAATTTTCATGGACAAAACTGGGGCATTTCAGTAGGAATCCACGCGACTGGGAATTTTCACGTGAGGAGGGAAGATTTTTCCATGCAGATTTTGCAACAGATTAAAGACAGTCTCACAAATTTGCTGTGTTGACCAATAGAAAGCTCCTCGGTTTGAAAATGATTTCCATGTGAGCTGTTCTTCATACATGATAACCTTTTTGCCTCCAAAATTTCATACACATTTTGCTAATATGATTGTATCTTAATGCACTAATTAATGTTAACGAACTGAACCTTATTGTAAAGTGTTAACCTTAAAAACAATAGTAGCTTTAGCTTAATACAGTCCTAAACCTACAAGCTAGTTAGTTGCAGGTGATATCAGGGCATTCTCATTCTAGAGAGAATTTAATATATACATAAATAGCAATATTTTAGCTGTGCTGTCCTGGAAAAACTGTAATTTTTCAATGTACACGTGCTAAGTGAATTTTGTCCAATTTTAAGTGTACTCACCCACACACACAGCATGTACATATAGCCAATTTGGTTACTTAATGGCATTTTAAGGCCCAATTTGGAAACTCTTTAAACCCTATAGCTACAACATCCTGCATGCAAAAAGTGTGATAAAACAAATTAAATGTAACAATTGTGCACCACACACAACCACACTGCTTGTACTTTTAGTCAAGTAACCACTTCTTCTTTCTTTTTTTCTGTGTCAGTTTTTTTTTTTTTTTGTCACTCCCTGTCTATCTCTCTCTTTTTTCCCTCTCTGACTAACTCTCTTGAGGTTTGGCAGCTGAGCCCCAGAGTTAAGTGGCTTTTCTAGTTTATCCTGAGAGGTCAGTGGGAGAAATGATACCTCATCTCTGAGGCATGATCGCAGCCCTTGAACATGACAAGTGACCTGGATCACAATTTTGCTTTCTGTCAGAAGCTGTATTTTTGCATGTGACCAATTCTTCACGTTACGTAAACAAACAAGGAAATCCTGTGTGTGTGTGTGCGTGCATGTATATAAGAGCGAGTGCAGCGCAGACAGTGGCAGCAGCAATGTCGGTGGTTTCAGTGGCGGGTGAATTACAGCCTGCTGTAGAGCTGTGGTTTAGCCTGCTCTCTCTCTCTCACACACAGTAAAGTGCTCCACTCGTCTCTCATCAAGGGCTCTCGTATCATAGGCCCCGATGCGCAACACTGCTGTAGGCCCTGAACCTGCACACACATGCACATACACACACTTGGGTGGGCCATGAGTGCCAGGCCTGGAGCTCAGCCTTGCCACAGGTGCTCCTCTGTTCTGCGTGTGTGGCTAATGAAGCTCATAAAGATGGTGGATCATTACTGAAGTGTCTTCATTGCAGCCCTGTAGATTTGCTTATGCAGATTTGCAGGTTCCTGCCAGCTCCTCTTGACACATGTCTGTGGTAGCAGATATAAAATTAGCACTACAAAGAGGGAGATTGGAATCTGCAGGAACACAAATGCGTTTACATGCACTTTAAAAGTAAATGTAACAGTCCGGTTTTTGGACTAACCGACCTTGATAATGCAGTTGTAGCTGGGTTTCCTCCAGCTTGTCTTTATGTTAACAGGACTACATTTGGAATTGCTGTTGTGCGATTTCTCAGAAAGTCATGATAATGTTTATTTAATCCTTCATATATTTGATTATGCATTATGTTGTGTACTTGGACAGGCAGATGAAGACTGTGGTAGCATTTATCTAGTAATTTATCATATTTCAGCTCTGTTTATCTGACTTTTGCAGCACACACGAAGGTATTGTAATGTGATTACACTAAGACCGGCTAAAAGCTGGAAAACACTAAGCTAAGACTATTAAAAATAACAGTATAAACAACAATTATAATAGTAGTTAAATGTAACTTTTGAAAGTAAGTCTGCACTTAATGCTTGTAAACAAACTTTGTGAGATGTGTGCGTATGTGTGTGTGTGTGTGTGTGTAAAAATGTTACCAGGAGTCAGTGTTCTAACTTATGTCTGGTTCTCAGCTTGCTTAGCGTGCTAACGAGTGTGACATTAATTACAGCCTACACTGCTTTTCCCTTTCTATGTGTTTATGTTTGTCTCTTCCTCTTTTTATCTGGAATTGGTGTGAGTTTCCATTCGCTGTCATCATGGCTCACAGACACTTGTTAATGAGGCTTCAGATTCGACCCTCACTGGTGGATTTATCAGGTACTGCTCCCAAACACCCAAATTATTTTGAAAAGACTTAAAGCATTTGAATTACCCCTTGATGTCTTTTAAATCTGGCTACCTCTAATGTTGTCACAGATCGGCCAGGCTCAATCACCAGTCAATCACAACGCACTCCCTCACCAAAATTCTAATCACTTGCACCTGCACGTCATCAATGGCAATCATCCCGCACTCCTCAAATACTCTCACCTTACTACTCTCCCAACACTCCCAGACCCAAGTCTGTCCCTGTCAAGAAGATCGAGGTGAACGCCACCTCCATAGAAAGTCCCCTTGAGAAACGCTCCATTGACATCCCAGCCTGTTACTCCCACTTCAGCTACGTTTTCTGCCCCCAGAAAGCCTCCCAGTTGCCTCCACATCGACCATGGGACTCTGCCATAGACCTCATTCCGGGTGAGTAAGTGCCCCATGGGAAGATTTACCCACTCTTCATTCCCGAGCAGAAGGCCATGGAGGAGTACATAGAGGAGGCACTCAAGCAAGGTTACATTCGCCCCTCCACATCCCCTGCTGATTCAAGCTTCTTCTTCGTGGCCAAGAAGGATGGTGGATTACGACCTTGCATAGATTACCGAGCCCTAAACAACATAACGGTTAAGTTCCGTTATCCCCTTCCTCTCATCCCAGCAGCGCTCGAACATCTTCGCGGAGCCACCGTATTCGCCAAGCTGGACCTCCGCAGCGCCTACATCCTCATAAGAATACGTGAGGGGGACGAGTGGAAAATGGCTTTTGTGACCTCTACTGGCCACTATGAGTACTTGATCATGCCCTATGGTCTTGTCAACCGTATTCCAAGACTTTATGCATGAAGTGCTCCGGGAGTTTCTCCACAAGTTTGTATTGGTCTACATCACCACCACGTTGCGGGGTTCTTTCCCGCCTGAGAGATTTCCACCTGTTCCTCAAGGCAGAGAAATGCATGTTCCATCAGCCCGCAGTGCAGTTTCTGGGATACATCATAGATAGCGGTGGCATCCGGATGTACGAGGGGAAGGTGGAGGCCATTCGAGGATGGCCCACTTCTGGCACCATCAAGGAGCTGCAACGGTTCCTGGGGTTTGCCAATTTTTACTGCCGCTTCATCCACAAATATATGCCATCACAAGCCCTCTGACCAACTTGCTTTGCAACAAGCCCAAATCGCTCGTCTGGAACCCCGCTGCCACCGAAGCCTTCAAGCAGCTCAAGGAAGCTTTCACGAGCGCTCCAGTACTCGTGCACCCTGACCCCAGTGAACCGTTCATCGTGGAAGTTGATGCATCCACCTCAGGAGTTGGCGCCATCCTCTCTCAGCAGCAGGGGACACTACCTAAGCTCCATCCATGTGCCTTCTTTTCCCGCAAACTCAGCCCGGCGGAGAGAAACTACGACATCAGCAATCGAGAACTCCTCACCATCAAGCTGGCCCTTGAAAGGTGGAGGCATTGGCTGGAGGGTGCGCAACATCCGTTCACCGTCCTTACAGATCACAAGAATCTCCAGTACCTGAAGGAAGCCAAGAGACTTAACCCCCGTCAAGCCAGATGGGCGCTCTTTTTCACGCGCTTCAATTTCACAATCTCCTATCGACCTGGTCCCAAGAATGTTAAAGCCGACGCCCTGTCCCGACTCCATGACTCCAAGGAGGATATTGAGGAAAAACCAGAACCCATCCTACACGAGAAAATCATAGTAAGCCCAATTCAGTGGAATTCCAGCCCTTTCACCTCCTCCAATGCTTCCACGGCCACTCTGCCGGGCTGTCCACCCGGTTTGCAATACATCCCCAAGGCTCAACGTACTCCACTCATCCTGTCAGTTCATGCATCTCTGGGCACTGGCCACCCAGGGGCCAACAACACCTTCTTGTTGCTGAAAGATCGCTTCTGGTGGCCCAATATGTCTCGGGATGTAAGAAGGTTCATCCAGGGCTGTGCAGAGTGTGCAATGTCAAAAAGCCCACGCCACCTGCCAGTGGGTAAGCTGCTTCCTCTGCCCGATCCAAATCGACCCTGGTCACCTAGGAGTGGACTTCGTCACCGATCTGCCTGCCTCCAATGGTAATACGTGTATCCTGGTGATCATTGATCATTTTTTCTAAATCATGTCGTCTTCCTCTCAAGGGCCTACCCACAGCCATGGATACCGCTGAACTGATGTTCAGCCACATCTTTAGATATTACGGAATTCCAGAGGATATCGTCTCAGACCGCGGACCTCAATTAGTTTCACGAGTATGGAAGGCCTTCTTCAAGCTCCTAGGTGTGACCATCAGTCTGTCCTCTGGTTACCATCCCCAGACGAACGGGCAGACTGAAAGAAAGATCCAGGAAGTTGTACGATTCCTTCAAACCTTCTGCCATGGCCACCAGGACTCTTGGAACCAGTTCATTGGCTGGGCCGAGTATGCCCAAAACTCCCTGCGCCAACCAAAGTAGTTTGACTCCGTTCCAGTGCGTACTCGGTTACCAGCCACCCATGTTCACCTGGTCCGGGGAACCGTCAGATGTTCCATCAGTGGACTACTGGTTTAGAGAGAGCGAGAGGGTCTGGGACGCCGCTCATCATCATCTGCAGCAAGCAGTGCGTAGGCGCAGAATGACAGCCGACCTTCGACGTTTTGAAGCTCCACCGTACCAACCTGGACAGAAGGTCTGGCTGTCCACCAGAGACATCAGGATGCACCTACCCTGCAGAAAATTAAGTCCCAGATTTGTTGGTCCCTTCACCATCACCAAACCAATCAACCCAGTCACCTGCCAGCTCCAGCTTCCACCCCAGTACAGAATTCATCCCACGTTCCACGTATCTCTTCTTAAACCTTACCACTCTCCTGTTTCTCCCTCCACAGAGCCTGGCCCGATGGAGGAGCCCTCTCTCCCATTAATCCTGGAGGACGGCGCCATCTATCAGGTCGAGATCTTGGACTCCCGACACCGTGGTGGTCGTCTGGAGTACCTTGTGGACTGGGAGGGATACAGCCCTGAGGAGAGATCTTGGGTCCCCAGAGACAATGTATTAGATCCAGCCTTACTCGAGGAGTTCCATGCCAGTCATCCTTATCGTCCTGCACCCAGAGGAAGAGGTAGACCACCACGACGTCGGGGTCCTTGGCCCTCAGGAGCGGGCCGTGGAGAGGGGGGTAATGTCACAGATCGGCCAGGCTCAATCACCAGTCAATCACAGCGCACTCCCTCACCTGAATTCTAATTACCTGCACCTGCACGTCATCAATGGCAATCATCCCGCACTCCTCAAATACTCTCACCTCACAACACTCCAGTGTCCGGTCTCGTTCATTCGAAGAGGACTAACATTGCTATCACAGTCGCTAAGCCTGATACTTACCTCCTTGTCTAATTACCTGCCGTGTTTCTTCCCAAGTGTTCTCTCCAGTGATCCCCAGTCCATCTGCTCCCGAGTCCTGTCCAAGTCCGCCGCTTCGGTGAGGTGTGTGTTCAGCTCCTGTTCCTGTCACCTATCAAGAAAGAGATTCTCAAGTTCTCGTTCCTCCCATTCTCCGAAGAATTCAAGAATCACCTCTTACCTGTTCCACTCCATTTGCCTGAGTCTGTCAATAAATACCTGTTTATTTATACATCACGCCATCTGTGTCCCTCTTCTGTAACAAATGTAATATGTCAATGTATATTTCAAAATCAAATATTAATATTTTTAAAATATCTCTTATGCTTACCAAAACTGCCATTTATTTAAAAAAAAATTATATTGTGAAAGTGTTACAATTTCAAATATAACTATTATAATATATTCGAAAATGTAATTTATTCCAGCTGAAATTTCAGTAGTCATTACTCCAGTCTTCAGTGTCACATGATCCTTCAGAAATCATTCTAATATGCTGATTTGGTGCTCAAGAAACGTTTCTTATTATCAGTGTATGAATGATGCATTTATATAGCGCTTTTATTGTGTATTGCCATACACCCAAAGCACTTTACAATTATGTGTCTCTCCTCAACCACCACCAGTGTGCAGCATCCACTTGGATGATGCGATGGCAGCCACAGTACAACGGCGCCAGTACACTCACCACACACCAGCTACAGGTGGAGAGGAGAGAGTGATAGAGCAATCAAGTGTAGAAAACATTTATGCGGCTTCATGTTTTTCTGGAAACTGAGATACATGTATTTTATTGCTCAAAAAAATCAACAACCACTTCACAGACAGCAGAGACGCATGGAGCCTGTGGCAAGCCATTCAGACCATCACTGACTACAAGCCCCCGCCACAGGCCTGTGATGAGGACACATCCCTCCCCGATGCACTCAACCACTTTTATTCACGGTTTGAAATGCAGAATGACACACCTGCACAAAAACTGCCCACACCTCCCAACGACTGGGCGCTCTGTCTGTCTCCAGCTGACGAAAGGAAGACCCTATCTAGGATTAACCCACGCAAGGCTGCGGGTTCTGACAATATACCTGGCTGTGTTCTGAAAGACTGTGCTGCATAGCTGACAGATGTGCTAACAGAAATCTTCAACACCTCGCTGAGCCAGGCAGTCGTCCCCACATGTCTCAAATCCACAACAATCATACTGGTACCAAAGAAATCACCTGTGTCCTGTCTCAATGACTACCGTCCCATAGCACTGTCTCCAATCATGATGAAGTGCTTTGAGAGGCTAGTCATGCACAACATCAAAACCAGCCTCCCCAACACACTCGACCCGCTACAGTTTGCATACCGTCAAAACCGCTCTACGGACGATGCAATTTCCTCCACCCTCCACCTGGCTCTTACCCACCTAGAAAATAAAGACTCCTATGTTAGAATGCTGTTCATTGACTTCAGCTCGGCATTCAACACAATCCCACAACAGCTCATAAATAAACTAAACCTGCTGGTCCTTAACAATTCCCTGTGTGGATCCTGGACTTTCTAACCGGAAGACCTCAGTCAGTCCGTGTTGGCCACAACACCTCAAGCTCTACCACACTGAGCACAGGGGTCCCACAAGGCTGTGTGCTCAGCCCGCTGCTCTTCACACTGCTGACCCAAGACTGCACTGCCAAGTTCAGCTCCAACCACATCATCAAGTTTGCTGATGACACAACAGTGGTAGGTCTCATCAGCAACAACGATGAAATGCACTACAGAGAGGAAGTGGCACAGCTGGCTGAATGGTGTGGCACCAACAATCTGTCCCTCAATGTGGAGAAGACAAAGGAGGTTGTGATGGACTTCAGAAGAAACTCCGTTGACCACCCCCCACTGACCATCGACAGCTCGACTGTGGAGAGAGTCAGCAGCACTAAATTCCTGGGGGTGCACATCACAGAGGATCTCACCTGGACCACCAACACCATGTCACTCACCAAAAAGGCACAACAGCGCCTACACTTTCTCCGCCGGCTGAAAAGAGCAAGTCTCCCTCCACCCATCCTCACCACATTCTACAGAGGCACCATTGAGAGTGTGCTGACCAGCTGCATCACTGTCTGGTACGGGAACTGCAGTGCTGCTGACCGCAAGACCCTCCAGCGGACAGTGAACACAGCTGCAAAGATCATCGGTGCCCCTCTCCCCTCCATCCCGGACATTTTCCTTACACGATGCTCCAGCAAAACCAACAGCATCGTTAAGGACTCCACCCATCCCTCCCACAGTCTCTTCCAGCTCCTACCATCAGGAAGACGGTACCGGAGCGTCAGAGCCCGCTCCGCCAGACCGCTCAACAGCTTTTTCCCCCAGGCTGTGAGAGCCCTGAACTCAAATCACCCTGCCCCCTTCTGAAACCCCATGCAAACCCCTACCTCCTGAAACATGGACCACCCCCCACCCCAAACACCCCCCCCCCCCCAACCTTACCACACCAAAGAAAAAACTATATGGAACTTTTTTTGTGCAATTCGAAGTGTGCTACACACAGGTGACTGGGCCTGTACAAACCACCTGTAGTAACACACTCTCCTCTATGTGCACTAGACACTTTACACACACTGCTGCGTGTACACAATCCCACAAAAAACTCAGCAATATATGTATGTTTACATGCTCATGCACTACAAATCCTGCACTGTTCCCCAACCAGCTGCTTGACTCAAAATGTCTCTCTTTGCACATGTACAGTATTTGTGAAGCATTAGTATAGTTTGTATTTTTTATCTTCTATTTTTTAGTTTGTATAGGGTAAATATTTATGTGAAGCATTCGTATAGTTTATACTTATAGTTAAATCTGTCAGTAGGTTAGTTGTGTATAGGTTTATAGTGTTTTTTTTTTTCCTCATTATTGTATGTCTGTATTTATGTAGCACTGTGGTCCTGCAAGGCACGACATTTCGTTCCACTGTATGTCCACACATGTAGCGGAATGACAATAAAGCTCAACTTGAACTTGAACAAGACTTCACCCTGATGCTGATTCTTCTCTTTCTGAACAACATTTTGAACATGTGATATTTGCAGGGTTTGTGAGCACTGGGTGCAAAGATGCATGACCTGTTTATGTTCCTGTGTGAAGTACAGATGTGCTCTCACAGATAGATGTTCTAGAATGTGGTCAGTCTGCGGTGTTCCAAGACACAGTTCGGCCTGTCTGATCTGTGACACACTTCCTTTGTTCTTCCTTTCTCCACCTACTGCCACTGAAAAGTCTTGGCCTCAGCAGCCACTTCCTGCCTAAGATGAGCATCTTCTTTGTGGTTTTGAGGGTGAGTGGAACAGGTGGGTACTGAAGCATCCTCATAAGAGAAAAATAAACCAAGAAGAATAACAGATAGGCTTACTTTAAATATTAGAGCTTCTTATAATGTATTTGCTATAACAAAGTTTAGTTATTGCTCTGCTTCTTTGATGGTATTTTTAAAAATCACATTTCTGCCTCTAATAATATATATATATATATATATATATATATCAGAAAGAATCAGAATCAGAATCAGAATCAGAAAGAGCTTTATTGCCAAGTGTGTTTGCACACACAAGGAATTTGTCTTGGTGTTATAAGCTTCCAGTACAGAAAGTACAAACATAGTGCAGACAACATATAATTAAGGTGATAAAGAACACTAATGAAGAGAATATACAATAATTAAGAATAACAATAGTAAAAAAAATTAAAATATACAGAAAAGAGACATGACCATAGACAGAACTGTGAATGTGCATGTGTCCTATGTGCAGATGAAGGTTTGATGGGTTATTTACAGATGTACAGTACCGGTGTGTTATGTGTTGTTCAGGTGGGATACGGCCTGGGGGAAAAAACTGTTCTTGTGTCTGGCTGTTCTGGTGCTCAGTGATCTGTAGCGCCGGCCAGAGGGCAACAGTACAAAGAGAGAGTGAGCTGGGTGTGAGGGGTCCAGAGTGACTTTCTTAGCCCTTTTCCTCACTCTGGAGGTGTAAAGTTCTTGGAGGCTGGGCAGAGGGGCACCGATAATTCTCTCAGCAGTCCTAACTGTCCGTTGTAGTCTTCTGATGTCTGTTTTGGTAGCTGAACCAAACCAAACAGTTATAGAAGAACATAGGACAGACTCGATGATTGCAGAGTAGAACTGTTTCAGCAGCTCCTGAGGCAGGTTGAACTTCCTTAGCTGGCGGAGGAAATACAGCCTCTGCTGGGCCTTTTTCGCAATAGAGTCAATGTGATTGTCCCACTTCAGGTCCTGGGAGATGGTGGTGCCCAGGAATCTGAATGACTCTACTGAAGTCACAGTGCTGTTCATGATGGTGAGTGGGGGGAGAGCAGGGGGGTTTCTCCTGAAGTCCACTATCATCTCCACAGTTTTGAGCGTGTTCAGCTCCAGGTTGTTAAGACTGCACCAGACAGCCAGCTGCTCAACTTCCTGTCTGTAAGCAGACTCGTCACCATCCTTGATGAGGCCTATGACTGTAGTGTCGTCCGCAAACTTCAGGAGCTTGACAGAGGGGTCCTTTGATGTGCAGTCATTCGTGTAGAGGGAGAAGAGCAGTGGGGAGAGAACGCAACCCTGAGGGGCGCCAGTGCTGATGGTGAGAGTCCTGGATGTGAGTTTGCCCAGCCTCACTAGCTGCTGCCTGTCTGTCAGGAAGCTGGTGATCCACTGACAGATGGAGGAGGGCACAGAGAGCTGTCTCAGTTTGTCTGAGAGAAGGTCAGGTATGATGGTATTGAAGGCCGAGCTGAAGTCCACAAATAAGATCCTTGCATAATTCCCAGGTTTGTCGAGGTGTTGCAGGATGTAATGCAGTCCCATATTGACAGCGTCATCCACAGACCTGTTTGCTCTATAGGCAAACTGAAGAGGATCCAGCAAGGGTCTAGTGATGTCCTTCAGGTAGGCCAGGACCAGTCTCTCAAGTGACTTCATGACCACAGACGTGAGTGCGACAGGTCTGTAGTCATTAAGTCCAGTGATTTTGGGCTTTTTGGGGACGGGAATGATGGTGGAGCGTTTGAAGCAGCGGGGAACTTCACACAGCTCCAGAGATCTGTTGAAGATTTGTGTAAAGATGGGGGCCAGTTGGTCAGCACAGACTTTTAGACAGGCAGGTGAAATACCGTCTGGTCCTGAAGCTTTCCTAGATTTCTGTTTCCTGAAGACCCGGTTCACATCCTCTACACAGACTTTAAACGCAGGTAGAATGGTGGGGGAGGGAGTAAGGGGGGTTGCAGGGGGGGAAGGTGAATGTGTGAAGTGCAGATCAGAGCGGGTGCTGGGTGTCAATCTGGCCTTTTCAAATCGGCAGTAAAACACATTGAGATCGTCAGCCAGTTGTTGATTCTCCACAGACTGTGGGGGTGGTGTCTTGTACATGGTGATGTTCCTCAGACCAGTCCATACCGACGCCGGATCGTTGGCTGAAAGTTCTTTTTTCAACTTCTCAGAGTAGTTCTTTTTAGCCACTCTGATCTCCTTTGTTAGTCTGTTCCTGGCCTGGTTATACAATATTTTATCCCCACTTCTGTAAGCGTCCTCTTTGGCCTGACGAAGCTGTTTGAGTTTCCCAGTAAACCACGGTTTATCATTATTGAATGATAAGAATGTCCTGGTGGGGATGCATATATCCTCACAGAAACTGATATATGATGTTACAGTCTCTGTGAGTTCATCCAGATCGGTGGCAGCGGCTTCAAAAACAGTCCAATCAGTGAGGTCAAAACAAGCTTTTAAATCTTGCTCTGCTTCATTAGTCCATCTCTTAACGGTTCTTAATACAGGCTTCGAAGATTTGAGTTTTTGCCTATAGGTCGGTATGAGATGAACCAAACAGTGATCAGAGAGCCCCAGAGCTGCCCGTGGGACAGAGTGATATGCATCTTTAATTATTGTGTAACAATGATCCAATATATTACTGTCTCTGGTGGGACATGTAACGTGCTGTCTGTATTTTGGCAGTTCGCGGGAGAGATTTGCTTTATTAAAATCTCCAAGAATGATTAAAAAAGAGTCCGGGTACCTTTGCTCTGTTTCAGATATTTGTTCAGCCAGCTGTTGCATCGCGGCGCTCACGCACGCGTCCGGAGGCACGTACACATTCACGAGAATGAAGGAGGAAAACTCTCGGGGTGAATAGAACGGCTTACAGTTTATGAAGAAGGCCTCCAAATTAGGAGAACACATCTTCTTCAGAGTTGTTACATCTGAACACCAACCTTCATTTATGTAGAAACATAGTCCACCACCTCTCGTTTTCCCCGTTAGCTCCGTGATGCGGTCTGATCTGAACAGCTGATATCCAGGCAAATGAAGCATGTTATCCGGGATGTTTTCACTCAGCCAGGTTTCAGTGAAGCACAATGCAGCAGAGTTTGTAAAGTCCTTATTTGTGTGGGTGAGGAGAAGTAGTTCATCCATTTTGTTAGGAAGGGATCGGAGATTCGCTAGATGAATGCTTGGGAGCGCAGTTCGGAAGCCGCGTTCGCGGAGTTTAACCAGCGCGCCGGCGCGCTTCCCTCTTTTCCGTCTGAGCGCGCGTTTGACTAGGACCGCTGCCCCTCCGACCAAAACATCCAACAAAGCGTCTGAATAATCAAAAACCGGAAAAAAATTGTCCGGTGTGTGTTGCCTTATGTCCAGTAGTTCGTCTCTGGTAAAACTGACAGTAGGAAAATGACTAAACACAGAACAAACAAACAAAAACAACAAAAGTACGGGAGCGTTCCACACCACAGCAGCCATACTCGGCGCCATCTTGAGTATATATATATATATATATATATAAGATAATTGTGACTTGACTGTATGTGTGACTTTGAATTTTGCAGTTGCAACGGTGTAACGCTGTATCTCACAATATGACTTTATTTTAATTTTAAACTTGATCACAATTATGCTTCTTTTTTACTCTTAGATAGAACCATGCTTCAATAATTTGCAGTATGGCTAAAAAGAAATTCCCAGCATGCTGCAGGAAGCATTTTCTTATGTGACGTTTATGTGATAAATGCGGTGCATACTTATTTTGCTCATTGCGCGTTCAGGTAGTGTGCTTCTCTACACGCCTCTTGAGCAAATGGAGCTGTTCTCTGCCAGCACCCAATTAGTGAGGGTCACTGAGTGACTTTGACGTGGGTATGTGCGGTTGCCCCATCAGTGGGCCAGATAGCTCATTAGTGCTAGCGCTGGACTCAGTGTCCTTTGCTGAGCATGCAATCTGTCTGTAGTAACCCACAGAAAGCTGGCATTGGAGAGGGAGGGGGGGGGGGGGGGGGGGGGGGTCCTGTACTAAAAAAGTTGTCTAAAAAGCAGGCTTGAGGTGTAAGCGACATGCTGCCAGAGCAATATAGATTTATTGGACTGTCCGAACACAAGGTGGAGAGGCAGCAAGAGAGACCAGCAAGGACAAGCATCTCTGCACCCTCACAGTCGATTGTTCAGTAGAGCCAAAAATGTGTTTTCAGATCTTGGTTGTACTTGCTGTCCTGGGGGAGACTGAATAAGAGAGGTAAGGACAAGAAAGAGATTTCATGTGTCTGTATGATGGTGGATGTTAGTGTACAGGGTGTGTGTGTGTGTTCATTCATATGTCAAAAGCCATGTTCTTAGGACTTGTGGGAATGATGTGAAGACTGAAATCCACACATAAAGGAGTGTGTGTCAGATTGAGCCCTCAGACTGACAGGATTCATTTTGGGCTGAACTATTTCATCATACGCCTTGAAATCATAGTCATGTTTACAGTGTTGTAAACACAAAACTTGTTCTTATGTTGGTTGTTTTCCTGTTGTGATTGTTTCCAGGTGTGTCTCGTGGTTAAATCATTAGTCTATGTGGTTATTTTTCAATAGGAAGGCTGTGTCCTGGTAAGGCTGCATATCTCGGCTTCCACATCAAGTGGTGCCAAAGGCCTTCTAAATTTTAGGATCCTTGGAAGGCTTGCTTGAGATCATTATGAAATACAAAACACATACACAAAAATTCTTCTGACTACACGCTGGCGCTGATTTGTGACTGCGTGTTTTGAGTTTGAGCTCCATCAAGTTGATTCTTTATTGTCTACTTTCTATCTTAAAAACAATTTTATACACTATCATTTTCGTTTCTATAACGTGTGAATATATCCCCTATAGCATTCTAAAACAAAACCAATCAAAGCGCCTTGTTATCACTAGTTTTATTTTGATTTCTTGAGTCTGCTATTAGCTTATATCCCGTTAGCATCGCCAGCGTGGCTGCCGCTAATCTCGTTTAGATTGCTAATACTCTATTCACACACATTACCATTGTTTCACTGTTACTTGCTTAAATGGCGGATTTGTGTCTACCTTTGAGTGCAGGTGAGGACACATTCGAGCTGCATTCGGTGCAGCTGGAGCTGGAGGCTGTGGAGAAGCAGATCCACGACCTGGTGGAGAAGCAGGCCCAGCTGAGAGAGTGGAGAGCCGCGCTGGAAACATCCCAGGCTGGCGCTCACAAGTCCGGGGTAAGTATACAGCACGCTGCTAACACTCCCACCACCTCTACTCCGTGTGTTTCTCTGCATAGGCCCTGTGCACCCAGGACGCGATCTTCCCAGATGTCCTTCACTCCGGCGCCAGGACGCCACAGGCCCAGTGCACCAGCAGCGGAAGATGTGAGCCAGGCCCCGGGCGACGAACTCTCCGCCTCCGGTCTTTAAGATCTCCACCCCGAACCACTTCGCTCCCCTCCGCGAGATGGAACGTGACGCTGTGATCGTCGGAGACTCCATCGTCTGGCACGTCCGTGCTACATTAGCTGAAGGTAAAGTGCACATTCACTGTTTCCCCGGTGCTCGTGTTCTCGATGTTTCTGTGCAGATACCCGCGATCCTGAAGGGCGACGAGAGCATCGGAGCTGTCGTGCTGCATGCAGGGGTTAACGACACCAAGCTGTGGCAGACGGAGACACTGAAGAGGGACTTCAGGAGCCTGATCGAGACGGTACGCAGCACATCGCCCGTGACGACGATCATCGTGTCAGGACCGCTTCCCACGTATCGAAGAGGACACGAAAGGTTCAGTAGACTTTTTGCTTTAAACTAATGGTTATTGTCATGGTGTAAAGAACAGAAACTGCTCTTTGTTAATAATTGGAATATTTTCTGGGAGCGTCCTAGGCTTTTCCGTGCTGATGGCCTGCACCCCAGCAGAGTCAGAGCGGAACTCCTGTCGGACAACATCTCCAGGACGCTACGCTCCATCTGACTAGTAAGCCAATTCTCAAATAACTGCTATGATGACTTTTGTTCTACCCACTTCAAAGATAGAAGTACTTGCATTGTCCAATCTATACAGACTGTGTCTGTTCCCCGAATAGCGAGGTCAAAATATAAATTTAATGCAGGATCTAGAACAAATCTGATCGTGATTAAACCAGAAAAACGCAAAATAAATTAACAAAAAAATTTTTTAAAGCTTGGGCTCCTAAACATTAGATCACTCGCACCCAAAGCAGTTATTGTAAATGAAATGATCACAGATAATAATTTTGATGTACTCTGCCTGACTGAAACCTGGCTTAAACCAAATGAATATTTTGGTCTAAATGAGTCTACTCCACCAAGCTACTGGTCGTGGTGGCGGTGTGGCAACAATATATAGTGATATTCTCAATGTTACTCAGAAAACAGTATACAGGAGGTTTAACGCATTCAAAATACTTCTGCTTAATATTACATTGTTAGATATGCAAAATAAATCTCTCCTGTCTCTTGCTCTGGCTACTGTGCATAGACCGCCAGGGCCATATACAGATTTCCTAAAAGAATTTGCAGATTTCCTCTCAGATCTGTTGGTCAATGTTGATAAAGTCAACAGCCACAGCCATATCACCCTGCAGCCCAAGACTGGTTGCCCACTGAAGCTAAGCAGGGTTGAGCCTGGTCAGTACCTGGATGGGAGACCTCTGGTGAAAACTAGGTTGCTGTTGGAAGAGGTGTTAGTGAGGCCAGCAGGGGGTGCTCACCCTGTGGTCTGTGTGGGTCCTAATGCCCCGGTATAGTGATGGGGACATTATACTGTAAAAAGCACCGTCTTTCGGATGAGACGTTAAACCGAGGTCCTGACTCTCTGTGGTCATTAAAAATCCCATGGCACTTCTCGTAAAGAGTAGGGGTGTAACCCCGGTGTCCTGGCCAAATTCCCTCTACTGGCCTTTGTCTATCATGGCCTCCTAATAATCCCCATACACTTAATTGGCTCAATGACACTCTCTCCTCTCCACCTGTAGCTGGTGTGTGGTGAGCGCACTGGCGCCGTTGTGCTGTGGCTGCCGTCGCATCATCCAAGTGGATGCTGCACACTGGTGGTGGTTGAGGAGAGACCCCCCCCCCCCCCCCCCCACATGATTGTAAAGCGCTTTGGGTGTACAGCAATACACAATAAAGCGCTATATAAATGCATCATTCATTCATTCATTCATTCATAAAGTGCTAATTGTCGGAGATTTTAACATTCACGTTGATAATACAAATGATGCGTTAGGACTTGCGTTTACTGACCTAATAAACTCTTTTGGAGTCAAGCAAAACGTCACCGGGCCCACTCATCGTTTTAATCATACGCTAGATTTAATTATATCGCATGGAATTCATCTTACCGATATAGATATCGTACCTCAAAGTGATGATGTTACTGATCATTTCCTTGTATCGTGCATGCGCTGTGTATTACTGATATTAGTTATATGGCTCTGCGTTATCGTCCGGGCAGAACTATTGTTCCAGCCACCGAAGATTCACAAATAACCTGCCTGATTTATCTCAACGGCTCTATGTACCCATAAATACACATGAACTAGACAAAATGATTGAACATGGGCACTATCTTCTCTAATACATTAGAAGCTGTTGCACCCCTCAAATTGAAAAAGGTTAGAGAAAAACGTACTGCGCCATGGTACAACAGTTATACCCATTCTCTCAAGAAAGAAACTTGTAATCTTGAGCGGAAATTGAGAAAAACTAACTTAGAAGTTTTTAGAATTGCGTGGAAAAACAGTATGTCCAGCTATAGACAGGCTCTAAAAGCTGCCAGGGCAGAGCATATCCGCAAGCTCATAGATAATAACCAAAACAATCCAAGGTTCTTATTTAGCACAGTGGCTAGATTAACAAATAAACACACGCCACCCGATCTAAATATTCCCTCACAGTTTAATAGTAATGACTTTATGAATTTCTTTACTGATAAAATAGGTAACATCAGAAATACAATATCAAATGTAGATTCTACTGCGTCTAGTATTTCAGCTTCATTCATCGCACCCAAAGAAAAACTGCAGTGCTTTACAACTATAGGACAGGAAGAGCTAAATAAACCTATCAGTGCATCTAAACCAACAACGTGTTTATTAGATCCTGTACCCACTAAACTACTGAAAGAGTTGTTACCTGTAGCAGAAGAACCGCTTCTCAATATTCTTAACTCATCGTTATCTTTAGGTCACGTCCCAAAACCATTCAAGCTGGCAGTTATTAAGCCTCTTATTAAGAAACCACAACTAGATTCTAATGAACTGGCAAATTACAGACCCATTTCAAATCTTCCGTTTATGCCTAAAATTTTAGAAAAAGTTGTCTGCTCAATTGTGTTCCTACTTGCAAAAAAAAGATCTCTATGAAGAATTTCAGTCAGGTTTCAGGCCTCACCATAGCACAGAAACTGCACTTGTTAAAATTACAAATGACTTGCTTCTTGCTTCAGACCAAGGCTGCATCTCATTGCTAGTATTACTTGATCTTAGTGCTGCGCTCGACACTATAGACCATGACACACTCATAGATCGAGTACAAAACTATACTGGTGTTCAAGGGCAGGCTTTAAGATGGTTTAGATCCTACCTGTCCGATCGCTACCACTTTGTTCATTTAAATGGGGAGTCATCTCAATTATCACCAGTAAAGCATTGAGTACCACAAGGATCTGTCCTAGGTCCTCTGCTATTTTCAATATACATGTTGCCCCTTGGTAATATTATTAGAAAATACGGGATTAGTTTTCATTGTTATGCTGATGATACTCAACTATATATCTCAACAAGACCAAATGAAACTTCTCAACTATCTAAGCTAATAGATTATTTAAAAAATATAAAAGATTGGATGACCAATAATTTCCTCCTATTAAATTCAGATAAGACAGAGATATTACTTATTGGAGCAAAACACAGTACACAGAATCTCTTGGATTACAATTTGCAACTAGACGGATGTACTGTTACGTCCTCTAAAGTCAAAAATCTGGGTGTTATATTAGACAGCAACTTGTCCTTTGAAAATCATATTTCCCATGTTACAAAAACAGCATTCTTCCATCTTAGAAACATTGCCATTGTTTCTGATGCAGAAAAGCTAGTTCATGCATTCATGACCTCTAGACTGGACTATTGTAATGCACTGCTAGGTGGTTGTCCTGCATCTTCAATAAACAAACTACAGATAGTCCAAAATGCAGCGGCTAGAGTTCTTACCAGGTCAAGAAAATATGATCATATTACCCCAATTTTACAGTCTCTGCACTGGCTACCTATTAAGTTCCGTATCATTTACAAAATATTATTACTTGCCTATAAGGCCCTAAATGGTTTGGCTCCTGCATACCTAACTCGTCTTCTACCACGCTACAATCCAACCCGCTCCCTAAGGTCGCAAAACTCTGGACTTTTGGTAGTACCTACTAGGATAGCAAAGTCCACTAAAGAAGGTAGAGCTTTTTCACATTTGGCTCCCAAACTCTGGAATAGCCTTCCTGATAACGTTCGGGGTTCAGACACACTATCTCTGTTTAAATCTAGATTAAAGACGCATCTCTTTAGCCAAGCATTCACATAATGCATCTTATAATCTTGTACTGTAGTTATATCTGATCAAATGTACATTATTATTATTCTTTAGCTTGGGTTGAACAAATAATTTTTGCTTAAATGGAACAGCAGCTATGCTAATTATGTCTCTATTTGTTTCTCTGTTTCTGATTAACATCCCGTGGTAACTAGGAATTACAGAAGCTTCAGTCTGGATCCAACCCTTAAATGATCTAAGATGACCAAACACCTGAGAAAAGATAATGCCAACCCCTCAGAGGACCTCAGAGGATGCCAATGCTCAGACAACAAACTGAATTACCAAATTTTGCCATAAGTTAAATACATTAAGGTTCTGCAGTATATAAATATATTGTGGAAACTTAATTTCATGTAGAGCTGCTTTGCAACGATTTGTATCGTAAAAAGCTATACAAATAAACTTGAACTTGAACTGTTGTGTTGTATTGTGTTGTAAATGAATCACATAATGCCAAACCTCCCGTGATGTAAATTACTGGGAGACCACATTTACATTTACATTTAGTCATTTGGCAGACGCTTTTATCCAAAGCGACTTACAATTGGGGAATACAAAAAGCGATTCATCTTGAAGAGGCAGTCAGACAGAGGAAGTGCTCGTAACACCAAGTCTCAGTCATCGTTCAAATAAGTACAAACTAGTAGGTGGAGAGAAAGATAGAGGGAAAGTTGTTGTTTTTTTGTTTTTTTTTGAGTTTAGGATGAAGTGAAGTACTGCCGAAAGAGATGAGTTTTCAGTTGTTGCTTGAAGGTTGCCAGAGATCCGGCGTTCCGGATAGGGGTGGGAAGATTATTCCACCAGCCAGGAATGGTGAACGAGAATGTTCTGGAGAGTGATTTTGAGCCTCTCTGTGATGGTACCACAAGGCGTCGCTCACTAGCAGATCTCAAACTTCTGGAGGGGATGTAGGTTCGTAATAGTGAGTGGAAGTAGGAGGGTGCAGAGCCTGTGGTAGATCTGTACGCAAGCATCAGTGACTTGAACTGGATGCGAGCTGCCACTGGTAGCCAGTGCAAAGAGATGAAGAGAGGTGTAACATGCGCTCTTTTGGGCTCGTTGAAGATCAGTCGTGCCGCTGCATTCTGAATCATTTGTAGAGGTTTGATTGCGTTTGATGGCAGACCAGCCAGAAGAGCATTGCAGTAGTCCAGTCTAGAAACAACCAGGGCCTGGACAAGAAGTTGCGCAGCATGCTCTGTCAGAAAGGGCCTGATCTTTCTGATGTTGTGTAGTGCAAACCTGCAGGAACGAGCAGTCTTTGCAATGTGCTCTTTGAAGGTCAGCTGGTCATCAAAGATTACACCAAGATTTCTGACCGAAGTTGATGGGGTAATCATTGATGAGCCGAACTGAATCGTGAAGTCATGCCGTAGAGTCGGAGTGGCAGGGAAGACCAGAAGTTCCGTCTTTGCCAGGTTGAGCTGTAGGTGATGTTCTTTCATCCATGCCGAGATGTCCGCCAGGCAGCCTGAGATCCGTGCAGCTACCGTTGGGTCATCTGGTTGAAAAGAGAGATAGAGCTGCGTGTCATCGGCATAGCAGTGATAGGAGAAGCCATGTGCATGTATGATGGGACCCAGCGATGTAGTGTACGTGGAGAAGAGGAGGGGTCCAAGAACCGATCCCTGAGGAACTCCAGTGATCAGTTGATGTGGTTTGGATACCTCCCCTCCCCAGGTCACCCTGAAGGATCTACCGGTGAGATAGGATTCAAACCAGCGAAGTGGAATTCCAGTGATGCCCAGTGAAGAGAGTGTAGACAGGAGAATCTGATGATTGACAGTGTCAAAAGCAGCAGAGAGATCCAGCAGAATGAGGACTGACGATTTGGAATCAGCCTTTGCAGTTCGCAGGGCTTCAGTGACTGAGAGTAGCGCAGTCTCTGTTGAATGGCCACTCCTGAAACCTGACTGTTTAGCATCCAGCTTGTTGTACTGTGAAAGAAACCGCGAGAGCTGGTTGAAGACAGCTCGTTCGAGTGTTTTCCCTACGAATGGAAGGAGAGAGACAGGTCTGTAGTTATCTAAAAGAGAAGCATTTAATGTAGGTTTTTTGATCAGTGGGGTTACCCGAGCCTGCTTGAATGCTGTGGGGAAGATGCCTGTGAGGAGAGATGTGTTGATAATGTGTGTGAGTGCCGGTAAGAGTGTGGGAGAGATTGTTTGGAGAAGATGTGAGGGGATCGGGTCGAGAGGACATGTTGTAGGATGGCTGGAGAGGAGAAGTTTGGATACTTCTGCCTCGGTGAGAGGACAGAAGGAGAAGATGGGAGCTGGAGCGGTGGATGTGGTTGATCGGAGGTCCTGCGGAGTTGAGAACTGGTTGCTGATTGTTCTAGTTTTGTCTGTGAAAAAAGAGGCAAAGTCATCAGCGGTTATCAAAGTGGTGGGAGGTGGAGGAGGGGGACAGAGGAGAGAATTAAATGTTCTGAAGAGATTACGCATGTCTGGAGCGCTGGTGATCTTGTTGTGGAAATGTGAGGATTTGGCAGTGTGGACTTCAGTAGAGAAAGATGAAAGCAAAGACTGATACCTACTCAGGTCCGACGGATTGTTTGATTTGCGCTATTTTCTCTCTGCCGCTCTGAGTTTAGTCCGATTCTCACGAAGAACATCGGATAACCAGGGGTTAGAAGGAGCAGCCCGTGCTGGCCTAGAGGAGAGAGGACAGATGTCGTCTAGACAAGAGGTTAAGGTAGAGCATAAAGTGTCAGTGGCTGCATTTACATCCAGAGAAGAGAAATGGGTAGGCGAGGGAAGAGAGGAGGATACTACAGAGGAAAGAAGGGAGGGGGAAAGGGAGCGTAGGTTGCGTCTGAAAGTAACCGGTAAGGGAGATGGTGGCACCTGAATTGCAAAATGTAACGTAAATGTAATGAAGAAATGGTCAGATATATGAGTGGTTGTACCAGAATGTTATCTGTAGAACAATTGCGTGTATAAATTAAGTCGAGTTGGTTACCAGATTTGTGCGTGCTAGTAGTGGTGAGGCGTTTGAGATCAAATGAAGCTAGGAGTGACTGGAAGTCTGTAGCATAAGGCCTGTCTAGGTGAATGTTGAAATCGCCGAAGACTAAGAGTGGAGTGCCATCCTCCATGAAAGACGACAGCAGTCCGTCCAGCTCGTCTAGGAAGGTTGGTGGTATTTGGCCCGGCGGACGATAGATTACCACAATCTGGAGTCTTATAGGAGCTGTCACAGTAACAGCATGCGATTCAAATGAGTTGAGATTGCCTAGGGGAGAGTGGGTAGAGTATTTCCAATTGTTAGAAATGAGCAAGCCAGTACCCCCACCCCGGCCAACTTGCCTAGGGGTGTGAGAGAAAGAGAAATTGTGAGAGAGAGCAGCTGGGGTTGCCGTGTCCAGGTCTCGGTCAAGCCCAGGATGCTGAGTGTGGAATGTAAGGAAAATGCAGAAATGAAGTCGGCTTTGTTGACAGCTGACTGGCAATTCCAAAGACGTACAGAGAAAGAAAGAGGTGCAGTGGAAGATGTAGAGATAGTGCGCAGGTTAGCAGGGTTACGTGACCTTCTGCATGTATTTTTAGAGCGAGGTAGAGAGAGAACCGGAATGGTTTGGAAACACATGATAGAGGATGGGAAAGCGTGAGGGAAGATATAAAGAATACTTAAGTGTGTGCTCGGTGTCGTTGCTCGGTCAAAGTCGCGCAGGAAACAGTCGTCTGTCTTTACACTCGTTGGTCTTCACACGAGGAGGCTGAACGCTTCCGCTGATGCTTCCGCGCTCTGACATCAACTAAATACAGTCTAAGAAACTAGAGTGAAAACAGCTGTTGCCGGCTTCTGATCAGCCCAGCCAATGAGGTTAAAGGACTGCTAAATAGCTCAAGACGAAACTAACACTTTGCACAAACACAAAGGCTCGTTCTCACCTGAGGCGCAAATTATTCTAATTTCCAGTAAGTGCAATTAACAGAAAAAACAGCGAAAAGGCAGAGTAGAAATAGGTAGGAAACGAACTATTCCTTCCTAGTAGCAAGTAAATTATTTAAACAACAGAACTGCAACCAAGTTATTCAAAACACTTACGCAGCTGTAGTCCGTCTCTTCTGGTGACAAATCGGCTTTCCCGATTTGTCACCAGACCACAAACATTTTTGAATATAAATTATAATTAAAAATATATATTTCATTAGTATTTTTTTTTGCACTGTCTCTGCAGGGTAACATAGCCAGAAGCAATACTAGGCCATCTCATTTTAGCATTCTATGTTGAGAAAGCCCCGAAGCCTCAGAAGGACTAGACTAGGAAGGACGCAGCCTCACTAAAATGCAACCTTCCAACTGAAAGTCCCTCTTTGTGTATATCATAGGGTCATGGTTTGGCTAGTTAACATGGACAGTTAGCCTGTTGGTAGGTGTTGCAACTTTTCTATCCGGGGAAAAAAACATCTATCTCCATTGACAGGCATTACATTATTTTGGCCCAAAAAAAACAACACAAAAAACATAGTAAACGCCCAGATTGTATTCACTATATTTACATTTTTCATGATCCTGTCCTGTATCTCTTTACAGTTTACTGTGAGAAGACGATGTCTGAACTGTCTATAGACATTTGTTTAGACTGCCAGTCATCACGTGAGTGCAGAACTGCTCTCTCTGTCTCATGTGGCACAACCGTCAGGACTCTAGACACTTACCTGTATGTTACCAGGGCAACTCCTGCTCTGAGACTATTAGGAAGTGTGAGGACTACAGTCTTGGCAACGGTGTGAGTAGCTGTGAAGAAAAATAAAAAAGATCTACTGATTGATTTTTCCCTACTCTTTTTCCAGAACCTATCAATCAACTTTAAATTGCACAATAAAATAACACAACCCTGACATGCTAATATAAACATTTTTTTCCTTCCCAGATGGGTTATTGGATTGCTTAGTTTTGTTGTGTAACTGGGGGGAAAAAATCACTGTTATTATGAATTGTATTAGGTTTGGTTTTGCATTTAATGATATCTTATCCATCTTCAGGTGCTCAGTTCCCCAGATGTAGAAGCATCTTTAGTTGAAAAAACAAACCGTACAGTGAAAATACAGATGTTCCTGAATGAACTTCTGCAGGACATTCATGATGTCCGGGATGAGAGTCTCCATACAACAGAATCTCCAACCTTCCTGCATCATTTTGCCCTAAAGAGGGACAAGCATTACTACATCACAAATCAGATTACCATGAAAGGGTTACCAGGCATATTGATGACATATTAACACATATAATAATTAACATTAATAATTATAATAATAATTTTCTATAGATTTGTTTAGTTATATATTTTAATGATATTTTACATTTATTTAATAGGCAAATGATAGGGGAACAAAATAAAAATGTTTGTAAACAAAACTTGTGATGACCATCTTATGAACAGCTCTGCAAAACCATTTTTGCTGAGGTTTTCGGCATCACCCTCTGCATACAGGTATGACGAAATGGAAAGCAATAAATTTTTAATATGTGGCTCAAAATGCTGACAAAGATACAAGACTCCTCCTGCTGAAAATCTATATCGCTTGAATAAATAGTCATCATAGAAAACTTTTTTTTTTTGTCAATTTCCAAAATATCTTCCCTCTAAAGTGTCTGTTAATTTGCAGTGGGGTTTATTGCATAAGAGATTGCATAACACCAGTCTAAATGTATCCACGACCATGCTACCAGAAATCCTGTCTGGCCTGAACTCTAACTGCCTGACTGCATATAAAAGACAAGGATCACTCATTGAGCAGGAAGGACAGATGGCTGAAGACAGGAGTGAAAAGGGTAGGGTAACATCGCATGTTTGTCATTTAGTCCAGTTCTTCCTGGAGAGTTTTGCCCTAATTCACACAGAGGTCTGGATTCACACCATCAGGATAGAAACTCACACGGCAAAGTGCAAGACTCGTGACATTATGGTGTGTGACTCACAGAGCCACTTGGCAATAACGTCTTAAATGAAAAAACACCCAACTGTTTCCTGGCTAACCACATGAGAGAAATGTGAACTGGACACACAGGTGTAATAGATTCAATCCTTTCAAAGGGTTGCAATTTAACAAGACTGACCTTGAACTGCTGCAAAATGCTTTCTCTGATTGTTTTAGTTTGAAGTGGATAAATACAAAATAAATTCACTGGCACCGAATTGTACAGTAATTTAAGCCATCAGCGCCAGTTAAATATGCTGTTTGTTTTTCGCTTGCCATCAGCCATACTCATAATAATTGCTTGAGAACTTGTTGGAGATACATTAACATAGAGCAGTCTGATAATTAGAGAATTAAAAGAAAGTCAATTTTTAATCTTCTTTGGAAAAGAAGACTAATGGATTACACACACACACACACACACACACACACACACACACGGTTAGCGCATTAATCTCTGTTGATTTGGCTAATCGTTTTCTATCACTTGTGTGTAAGATCATAGAAAGATGATTATGAGGTTTTTTGGTTTGGAGACGTTTTCGGTCCAGAAGAAAGAGCTGAGCATTACGATCGATGAAACTTGTATCTGGCCCCGGCAGACTTCATGATCCGTGAGGAGGTTAATCGGTGCTAATCAGAGTAACTGACTGTTCTGAGCCAGCACACACCTCTTTGTGTGTGTGTGTGTGGTGAGCTTTCATGATTGTTAAAACAACATGTGTTTATTAGGATTTGTAAGAGCGACTGTGGGTGTTAATGCATGCATGATAAGAGGGAGCCTGAGGCACATTTGATGTTTATCGCAACCCCTGCTCGGTGTTTTTGATAACTCCATGTTTGAAGTGGTTCTGTGCCTTCACTCTCGCTCTTTCCCTTCATATCTCTCCTTCCCTCCATCTCATCGTCTAGTTGAGTGTGTTCTGACAGGAAATAGAGCTCAACAGCAATCCATTGCCAGTGAAGGGGATATTTTTAGAGAGACTGTGTCATTCAGTGAGCATGGCAGTACTTGTGTGAAGTCAATTTTGCCTGGAGGGGGGATTTAAGTTGCAGTGAGGACCAGAGGGGAAGCTTTTTTTTCCTTTTTCATTTCTTTCTGGGAAGGTCATGAAATTAGCATCTAGGAGGAGTGAGTCAGAAGGGGCCTGCAGTGACAGATAGCCTTTGTGTTCAACAGGAAAACACAGTGGTGTGTATTGTCATGGCATGCCTGCCTGCTCCCGTCTCCTCGCCGCTCCTTCCAGAAAGTGTGTAAAGTACATAGTGACCAGAACACTCTGTGTATGTGTCAAAGGAAACAGGCGGGATTTACATGTCTAAATCATATCGATTCATTGGACATGTAATTTTATGTTGAATAAGACTTTTTTTGTTTTCCAGACTTTAATAGACTGCAGTCTTCAGCTTTTGTAGCCTCAAGCATTTGGTCCAAGGTCTTAAGGGGTGAAAGTGGACACTGAATCCATTTAGCACTGAACTGATAAGTCACATCCCCGCTGCTGACACTCTTGGCCTCTTTACAAGTGCTCTTAACATCCTTTCTCACCCTCTGCTCTGCTCATTGTCTATAACAGGGTTACAAAGAAACACAAATATTTGTTTTTCTTTCTCCACATGAACGAGCTGTTGGCATATTGCATATGAAATACTAGACTTTAAACGTTTCTGTCTAGTGACATAAATATGATTTGTAGGAGAATAAATTAATCTCTCCTTATGTAATTCAAAACTTGTATGTCTTTCTGTCTTCTGTAGAACAAAAGATGTTTTGAATACTGTTTCAACTGATTTTGTCCATACAGTGGAAGTCAGTGGGGCCCCAAAACAACATAGGACTCTATTAAATTTCACTGTATTAAGAAAAACATATGAAGGCATCTTTTTAAAGGGGTCATCAGATGCGACATGTACTTTTGCAAGCTGTTTGAACTGAAATGTGTGTTGGTAGTGTGTGTACACCACCCTATAATGATAATGATCCACCCAGTGTTTATTTTTTAATCTCGTTAAATCATTTCCCCTTTCTCAAATCAAGCCAATCTCAGATGGATGTCTGTGTGATGTCAGACAGGTAACCCCTCAGCTGTAACCGTATGCTGTTGATCACATTTTGTCAGAAACTCGTATGCTCTGGATGGTTTCTGAAGAGGCCCCTGAGTGGGTCTGTCATGCACATGGAGCCTCTTGAACCCGTCTGCCCTCAGCCTCCCTACATCCCAATTAATGGGAAAAAAAAGGCTGAGAGGGGGTGCTTGACTCTGACAGATGCTCTTTAATTGTTATACTCCATCCCTACGGATACTCTAGTTTTTGCATTCGCCGACACAGGCTGTCTGATTGCTCTGCGCCTCTCTGCATAAGCTGAACACTCTCTGCCTTGAAGGAAGATGTGCTAAGCATATAAGTACTTTTGTGTGCAAATATAATTTTATCTTGTCCTATTTTGTCATCTATCAATCTGTCTGTCTGTATGTCTGTCTGTCATATTATGTATCATTCTGTCTTTCTATAGTTTTTTTCTGTCTGTAAGGCCTATATAAACAAATTCAGCTTCAACTTCATTCAAAAATTTGTCCGGCCAACATTAAAATTTTGTTTCAGAAGAATTTGAATTGGAATGACTGGATAAAGAATCTGTCTCTGTTTTTGTCTGTCCGTCCGTCCGTCCAAAAATTTAACCGGCCATCATACATTACAAATTTGTCTTGAGAATTGTTGCTTTTTTGCTCAAAGTAGAATTAAATTTTTTTTTACAATGTTTAAATTTTAACTTACATTTTTTTACATTTCAATTCAAATGATTATTATGCATAATGTTTGCAACCTCAATTAAATTGTAATTTGACGCCTTTTAATTGACGTATAACCCTGGTGGGAATATTGTAGTTCAGTTTCATAGACCTTTCTGATCTACAGATTACATAAACATTGCAACTGACATTACTCAAATATATACAAACATTTTCCTCACACGTCAGTCTGCGTCAATGCTTATCAGCAGTGTAAATGCAAATCTCATTTTATGCCTCTGATCTTGTTCTTTGTTCGTATATCCTCAGATATTAGCGGCTGACTTTAGCAAGTAACCGTTGTGTAATGACACTGGTTACGCCCTAATGTGAAATTCATCGCTTTTCATTATAATGAAAGGAAGTGTACAATTCTAATCCATCAATATGGTTTACACAAAATGCCTGTGATGTTTACCTTCACTTGTTTTGAGTGTTTGCAGGATATGGTTGCCTGAATTCACCTTTGAAACCATTTCCTATTGTCTCTCCTTGTGATGGCAACCAGTCACTCCACCTCATGCTTTCGAGTTATTTGTGTTTGTGGGTGTGTGAGAGTGTGTAGTGGGTTTTTGAGTATGAGTGTGTTTGAGAGAGAGCAGAGAGAGAAATTTCACACCCTGTAGGTTGTAGGCTGTCAGTGACGCACATTCCAGACTGTCCACCCAGGCCTCTGTCACAGCGCCATTAACACTAGTGCATGCTGGGAGTGCCACTCTTCTCTGTGAGTGCATTAATGGAGCCTTTAAAAAGGAAGGTTAAAAGCAGCCCATCCTGCTCAGATCAATTATTTATTGTGGTAGTGAACTGTGGCTCCTGTGACTCTTTCCTCTTGTTAACATAATGCTTTAAAAAGCAACCGAAAGGATTTTACTGTATAAATAATGCAAATGGAAGGTAATCACTAAAAGCAACAGGTTATGGCACACTCATCACTTTTCAGTGCCAGTGGCAAACTGTACACAGATTTAAGAGCTTTCTGCTGTGAGAGAAGGAAAGGAGGAAAATGTAGTGCTTTACGTGAGTTGAATAAAGCAGTAGCATTGACAGAGAAGTACAGAGACAGCGTTTTGTATTCCCAGAAACACCATCACCTCACAGAAGGGGACAAACCACTTAAGACCTGAGCATTAGATACAGCACGGCTGCTTTATTCCAGCAGCGTTCATTAGGTCAAGACGACGGCTTGGGCTTTCTTAAAGCACTCAAGCAGAGTTCATGGTCATTTATGAAGCAGGCAGTGGAGGTTAGAAAAAACCCCATCACAAACAGGTTGTTAGCAACTGAAGAGTTTGAAGGTACTGCAAGAAATAAAGGAACATCGAGATTGAATAATTTTTCAATAATCTATTTTGTTTCAATCTCATAACCTTGTTTTAATCTTTACATAGTCATGTTTCTCACCGGAAAGAGGTCGTGTTTATTCTCTGTAGCATAATTAGAACAGGATACGGTAGAACTTCACTGATCCCTGAGGAAAATCTCTTGTTATAATAACAGATCCCAGGAAACAGCAGCAGGACCCAATGCGTCATATCACAGAGAACATGACTTACAAACATGTCTAAGAAAAGGTAAACCTGTTGAGAAAAGATACTTTGATTTGTTTATTTAACATAAATGCAAATGCATTCAACATTACATAAACACTGATTAATGGAAATAAAAGAACATTAATGTATAGTTGGTAGGAAAAAAAAGAATTGTACTGAATTTAAAACAGTTAAAATGGTTAAAAGAAGGGAAAATGCATTAAAAGTATAATTTTTGAATTAAAAATTAAAGGATCTTTATTATAGAACTGTCTACAAGTGATGTAACTGAAAGTAGCTTATTTTGGTGTCAGCATGCAAACTAAGAAAAAAATATTAGAAATTGCTTCAAAAACCACAAAGTTGACTAATTAGGTATTTTGTGTACAATAAATGAAAAACTAAACAAAGTTTAAAAGGAGATAAACACTTACCTCAAGTCCTCCGGCATTCCTCCGCCAACCAAACTCCTGTTTTATTTTGTATTAAAAATTATATAAACATTAATTAATTAGTCTAGGGGTGGTGTATCCAGAGGCTTGAGGCGAGTTTGTGTTTGAGTCCTTCATCATGGACAAAAAGCCAAATATGTTTATTTTCATCTCCCTCAAAGGTTGTATAAAAATTTGAACTCATAAACTAAGGTTATCGTTGTTAGAATAGATTTTGTAAATAGGTGTTTAGTAAATCATCTCCCAAAGGTTATATAAAAATTTAAACTCATAAACTAAGGTTGATTTGAATACATCATTGATTTTTTTTTTACTTACTCTGGAAACATTTTTGAGCACTAGCATAATCTATTGCTAAAAACACCCCTTTTGAATGTACAGTAAACAAAATGGCACCATCAACAAGAGATATCGATCCATTTTTCATTTATTCACCCATCCTCTGAGTCCTTCTGAGGTTATGAATATCATTATGAAAAATGCCTGAAGAAATGTGGGCCTGACGGTGGGTTGTGAGCCATGACAGTGAGCTCGGTCCTTCTGCACTAGTGTTAAACTCACTCTATAATATCATCAAAGAGTACTTAACCTTATCTGAGTTTCACAATATGATTGGCTACACACCGATGGAGTTTGTCTAAGAGTTTCTGAAATGTGTTACTATCTAAGAGACAGATAAAGAAAGAGAGAGAATTGCAGTGGCAGAATAGTCAGCACTCTCTCGTGAGTTAGATGGACCTTGGGCAGCTCCCTAGCCTTTCACTAAGTGGACTACAGGGAGACGCTGATAACAAGGTAGCAGCACTCTGTGAAGTCAACAGAAAGAGAGAGCGGGGGATTGGAGATGTTAAAAGCCTGATAGAGGTCCACAGGAGTTTCATATTAAGGATGTGACAAGAATTTCTTCCGCTTGTATTTGTGTAAATGGGAGAAAGAGATGTTGTACAGTACATGATAAGTCCACACAAGGAAAACCTGTTAGTGTGATGTATTTGATAGTGTCCAGTGTGTGTACGTCTATGTATACAAAACAGGTCTCTTGTTTTGTGTGGTCTATGTGTATTTCACTTCAAGAGATGAATAAACATACAGTGCTGTGTGTGTTTGCCATGTTTATTGGGGATTTATTTTTGATCAACACAAAGGCACTAGATAACGTGCAATAAGCAAAATGATATAATGGAGAAGACAGCTGCTGAATGATAGAACATTCAGAGTAAAGGACAAGGACAAAAATCTGAAGCCTCTTCATGGGAATGACAGCTGGGGAAAGAAGATAAAGTTTTTGGTCTTAATCTAAAACTCATATACAGACATCTGGGTAGAAGAACTATAAAAAAGTTGTTGGTTCATAAAAACCATTGTGAAACAACTATTGTGAAGGAGTTTTGATCTTAACTGTCATAAAAAATAAGTTATGTTTAATAATTTGTGTAATAATTATAATAATAACAATTATTATTATTATTATCAGGATGTGCTTTGTGTTTGTCATTTTTGTCACAAGATGTATCCCATATCTTGCAACTGATCTTACTTTAAAAAAATTATACTTTTAATTACAATATTTAAAAAGAAAAACTCTAGCATCTTTAATGCAGGTTCACTTTAAGTTTGTTGTGCTTGGGGGCTGATAGCATGGAGAGATTGGGTGTGCTAACCTGATCACAGCTGTGTCATGCTAATGAGACCCTCAGGGCTGGACTACTGCTCTTTGTTGTGTGTTTCCCATAAGACCTGATTTGAGGTGATAACCTTTGTTTTACACTGGGCCTCCTACAATACTGCATTTTAGACAGGTGTGTCTGTTTGTGTGTGTGTGTGTCACTGGATAGGGGAATAGTTATATGAAATCTTCCTCCGAGAACAATATCTCCCCCAGGGAAATTCTGAGTGCTTCTGATTTGTTAAATTGTTCTCACAGTGTCTGCGAGAGGATGAGAACAAAAGATACAGATAGGTCTTTCCATCATACAAACCCTTCACATTTACAGTTATGGATGGAATTGTCTTTCTTTTATTAGAACAAATTATGAGTTTCTCATTAAACAGTTGTAAAAAGGTACTTTTTGATGAGAGGTACCATGCGAGAGAGTGTTCAGTAGAGACTCTCCACAGCTAGTGAGCATGAACAAGTGTATCTGTGGGTGTTTGTATGTGTAGGTGTAGAGTCAGCTATATTTCCTCTCATCCACTGTTCTCTCTGTCAGATGATAGCTTGGTTGGCAGTACAGATACTGGCGGTGTTGAGGAGGTGCTTGACCCCCCCCCCCCAAGCTTTCACACTCAGCCTGCAGCACCTGGCCACTTTGTTGACCTGCTTTTAAAGCCCTATACACTTGTGTCTCAATCACCAAAAATAACTGCACCCCTCTGAAGAACTCCAGACTCACTTGCCTCTTTTGGTGTCTCTCCATTGCTGTTTCTCCTGCACCCAAGAAACAGCTATTGCATTCACTATTTTATTTTAAATGTAAAAAAATATAAAACATACATATTAATAAATGATCAAAGATAATATAATATCATTGAGCAGTGTTCCACACGTAATATTCCAGCAGCAATGGTCATTTGGTATCACTGTTTCAATCACTCCATGTGTGTGTTTGTGTGTTCCAGACTAGTTTGTCCATTAGTGGTGGAGATTTTAGACTAGAGTGACTCTTTTTGCAGGTTACATCACTACAGCAGTAGATGGCGAAAAGTAACTGTCTTTATGAATGAGCCACTGATTCATTCATTAAACCAATTTGTTCAAATGCACTGATTCATTCAGGAATGATTTTTTTTTTTTTTACGAGCGAGTCATTGAATCAATCATTCAACCAATTTGTTCAAAAACACAGATTCATTAGCAGCTACTGTATGTTACTTAGAGATGTGAACAGTGGCTTCTGTGGATTCATTTGGAACTTTTTGCAGTGGCAATACTATGTCTAAAATCTAAGTTATTCTATATCAGGGCTAGTATAATGCCTAAAACCATAAAAAAAAAACCTGTTACTTGAAATAAAGTTAAATTAAATCAAGTATAAAAATGTATTAAATTATTATTTAGTTTATTATTATTAGTTTTATCAAAATGAAACTAATTTTAGTGTAGTGTAATGTGTTTTTAAACTATAGACATAACCAATAAAAATGACAAAAATTAAAGCATAAATAGATTTTTTTTTTAAATATAAAATATAAAAACAAATAGTATCTCAATAGTACCTCAATATTAGCTGTGTAGAGCTGTATAAAAGCATTAGTGCTGTTTGTGTAATACTGCTAATTTAACAGTGGCAGTTGCTAATGTACAGTTTGCATTAAAATTTAGAGAGGAAAAACAGCATTCATTATCTAATAACCAATGAAATATCAGATTCTTATGGATGCTAAAATGTTCTCCATTACTCTATTTTTACTGAGAGTCTAACATACAAAAAGAGGCCCCATAAATGTTTTACCCTTGGAAAATAATCCAGATTCTCTTGAAATGTGTACTTAACCTGTCTCCGAACCTAAGAGTGGACACAGTTATTGATTCCTTAGACAACATGGAGAAAAACTCAGTAAAGTATATGGCTGCCAAGTTTTTTCAAGAGAGCTCTCATGCCCCTATGGCTTACCCCCGGAGCTTTTCAAATAGCTGTGATAGGCAGCTGTGTCCCAAACAGGCTTATGAACATAGAACACCCTCTCCAAACACACACACACACACACACACTCGGCTGTGCTCAAAACAGGCTTATACACACTGTGACAGCCAGCTGAGTTCTCAACAGGCTTATGTGCCACAGGTTCCCGTGTGGAATCCCTTTCTTCTTTATGGTGAGATTATAGTGAATCCATCAGTACAGATGCAGATTGGATTGGGAGGAGAATCCCTAAAGAGAAGCTTTTCTTTACCCATCATCTCTGGCAGCTCCCAAATCAAAGTGTTGGATTAACACTCACAGATCCACAAGCACCGAGTCCTTTTATATGGATATAGATCATCCATTACCTGCACATTAGCATCTAATATATGCTGTTTCTGCGAGTGGTGTGTGAGTCAGCACGGTTACACCACGGCTCCTGTACTGAAGATATTACTTTTACTGGAACAGAGAATGAGAATTTCTAAGTGCTCATTGGCTCGATTTCTCTCCCTCGTTCTCACACACATACTCCACATACTACAGGCCAGGGCCAACTTCCAAAGCCTCCATCTTTCTTACTCTTGTTTTCATTTGGCGACAGTGCTCATGTCTGCGTTTGTCTCTTTTGATAAAACTTTTCATCCTGCTTGCATTGATTACAGCCTGACAAGTCGCTCTGATACACCATGGCCATTCAGCCTAGCGCTACACACTGAAGCTATTGTAAGCAGGAATGTCTCTTTTCAGGCCCCAATCCCACGTATGAAAGCACGTCAATAATCCAGAGACAGAGGCGCCCCACAATACATGCATGCCATGGAGAGTCTGACCTAGTATTCTGCTCCACTACCAGGGAAATCAAGCAAAGAAGAGAGAGCTAGGTAGCGGAAGGTTGCATGCATGAAAAAACAGGCAGGCAGAGACTGAGAAAGAAGCATTTCTCACACACTGATGATAATCCTGCCAGCTATCATTTGGAGCAACATTAGCATGAAAATACAAAGCGTGTTTGTCAGAACAAAGGTGCGAATGAACAGGCACTTGGATATGAAACTGTTGTGCATTTCCGCTCCATAATTACAGCTAAATCAATTCCATCCTCTAGCAATGGTTATATAGCAACACATAAATCTGTGCTGAAATGAATCTCTTGCAGGTATATGGCAAATACTTGGTTTTATAGCCCAGGCAGTAATTTGAAAAGAGGGGTGGAGTGCAGTCTGTCATCTTCAGCTGTTACTATGGTCGTCAAAATAGACTTGACAGGACTATGGTAGCACTTGTCTGTGGCTTGAAAACTCATTGACTCACACTTTTGTTATATTATAAAGAACGTTTTTGTGAGGGGTCACTGAGCAAGCAGGAAATCTCTATTATCTCTGCACACACCAACAGACACAAGTAGCTTGCAGAGAGCTTACTGTTCATAGAAGTGTGTCTGCCATTAACCCAGTTTAACATTTTGAAATTTTTTGTAATTCCAGGAGAAAGAATAAATATTACATTTGTGCACTGACAAAATGTAGTTCTCTTAAATGTTAGAGCAATACTATGTCAATAATGGCTCTCATTATGACTCCATGCTCCATCCTCAGCTCCACTCCAGACATTTGTTCCAGCCAATAACCGCCCAAATGGGATGGACAAAAGTTTACAGTTTAATCGAACAATGGTTGGCTTTTCCCCAGATCTTTGTATTGAAATGACCCTGAAGTCCCTGAGTGTAAACATCTTAAACGTCTCCAATTAGTCCGTTTAAAAGTACATTGCATCTTCCATGTTAAGGTATCGCGGATTACTGTTTTATAAGGCAAATGTCTAATATTATTTTTTTTAAATTATCAATAAATAAATAAGCACAGAGGATTATTAAGCATATCAGATATCACCCCTATTTGGAGAAAACAAATAACGCCAGAAACAGTTGGCTGCGATGAACCAGCCTTTGAGTGGAATAAATGTTTTGTTTTGTGGTAATGCGACTTGCATAAATAGAAAAAAAAATCAAACTGATATTTAGCCCCTACTAGGTTTTCCCTCTTTTGTTTTACGCAGGGCTCTTTTTACCACATGGTAGTGACAGATTGTTTGAGCTGGAAGGAAAAGCCATTCGAAGCTAATTAAGCAGCCATTCCAAGCACTATTCGCAGGCGGGAGGCTGAGAGGCACAGGCATTTGTCAGCGCTCTACCCCTCGTGGGCTTGATTGACAACTTAGGTCTCGAACTGACAACCCGTGTCGCGCTTAGCCAATCAGATACAATCCAGTGCTCTGATTGGTCAGCGCGCGCAGAACAAGGAGCTGCGCCCCACGTGGGTCTGAGCAAAACATGATAGGTTGGGTTTTTTTTCGGGCGCAGACGTGGGCATGGTGTGTTGCTGAGCAGACAGCGTGAATCAAGTAATGAGGGCTGATTTCACAGATTATGCTGTTAATTTGAGTTACATTCAAAATCGGTAGCATAACTATACATTGGCAATGAGGGTGCTCTCTTGTTTCACTGTGCTAGACGTCCTTGGAAAGGATAAAACGGGACATTTGATGGATGTTTTGGCTCAAATCAGTCGATCATCTGCTCACATATTATTTTACACCAGTGACGGATTCACAATGTACTGAAAACATGGCAAAGCAAGTATAACCAGATTTGATGCAACTTTCCACTGCTTTTCGTTGAAACTGCAGCAGTCATACTGATAAATCGGTGAATTGAAGCGCAACAGACAATTTCGCTTGTAATATGTATTTCTAAGGCTACAATCTATCTCTTGAGATATTAGTTGGTGGCTAGACTTCGAACAATCGTCGCTCATGTAAGTTGTTTGTCTACAGGGAAAGCAACCTATTTAGAGCCAAAATGGCGAATATGAGGTCAGATTTTTATGGCCAATCAGCACGCGCGGAACAGACGTGCCCCACGTGGGGATCCCGCGTTTGATTGGTCGGCGCGGTGAAGTCCTTTCCGAGCTTTGATTGGTTGCGTTCGCTTGTTCTCGCGGTAGTTGAGCCCGCGTGTCAGTGGGCAGTCTGTGTGGGGTACTGCGAGTGTTTGGAGAAACTAGGCAAAGCGATTGCGAGCGGCTGGCACGTACGAGGCAAACTTTTCACAATCAGACGTTTTTAAACAAACAAGCAAATAGGGATTAGGAGAATTTACCAACAGCGGGAATACTGCGAATCGTGTTCAAGCGAGAACCGAGTCTTAACTGAGGAAAACATTCTCGAAGCGGCGCTGCTTTTCTAGGATTGGGATTTATTCCCAACCAGCGCCTAATACTGATCGTATAAGGTCACGAGTGAAGGACTTCGACGTTTCCTCTGTGCAAGGAATTATTACTGCATTACATCCGCGGAAAAGGATTTTATGGAGACTAAAGGTAAAGCGGAAGATAACTTTCAAAAGAATCCACTTGTAATCTACGTTAGACTGTTTATTTAGCTAATTCAACACACTTCGTGCTTTATTTTCTCCGTTCCTGTTTTGTAATTTGCAAAGCTGCTATTGCCGTATTTACTTCGAAGCTCGACGTTGTGCTAATCAGAACAAGTGTATAATTTTTGACCCATTTATCGATGAATTGCTCTAAGATGATTGGGGTTCAAAAGTCTTATCTAGCTTGTTTTACATTGTTCTGTAATCTTGTGGGTTTACATTCAAGCAAACAGCAGTCAGGTAACCTTGTTATTGCGAGAAGACTCATAAGCAGCTTGTTAGTCGCAGCTCGCAGCGCAGATGACAAGCAGCAAATGTGTGTTTGACTCGCTCTACACAACTACTGTGTTTACAGCACGCGCTGCTGAATGCTTGACTCTTATTGGAGATAATGAGCCAACGCGCTGTGTTTTTGTCTTGCTCCTCGGCTGTGTGTGAAGGATAACGGGGTTAAATCGGGTATAAGGAGCGGGAGAAGCGGTGGACGGACTGGGCTTTGTGTGTCCGCGAGTGCAGGGAGGGGTGACCGACGGGCTCTCGCTCATCTACTCGGATTACTGAAGAGCGCCACATCCCTGGATCTTCACCTCAGAAAGGATACATTCAAGATGTATCCGCAGGGCCGGCATCCGGTGAGTAACATACATTATATTGATGTATTGTGTTCAGGCAGCTCCGCGCTTCTCCACCGTTGAGCACTATTGTGCCCCGTGACGTCTCCCTCGCCTCGGTCCTTTTTTCTGCACAAACTAAACAAGGATGTACTCCTCTGGACGTCCGTTAACTTGCTTCTGAACAGTAGTGCGTTTTCATTTAACTTTAAAGTGGAAAAAACGTTTAGAAAAATGAAAGGAGGGGAATCAGTTGCTCTGTTTAGACGCAGTGACCCGTCTGTGTCACGCGACCGCTGCTGAGTGTTGGAGGCTCAAAACCACCGACGGGCCGAGCTCGAGGGAGCGCCTGGGCACTTCTGACAAACCGCAGTTCAGCTCCGATGAAATATAATTTCCCTGAAAATCGGGAAGCATGAAATGTGTTATTGACACCCGTGGTTATACCCATGACTTACTCAAAAACACAGTGAAAGAAAAACCTGAGACTGCCGTAAAAGGAGTAATGGAGAAGGTCGTAGGTTGTTTTGGTTATGGTGGTAGGAAGTCAAAGGTACAATGACATGCTAAAACACTGTTGTTGGTGTAATAGCATACTGCATCAGACAGTGACTAGGTTGGATTATATTAGTAACGTGAAGTTTATCCTTTGCAACAGTTCACATAAATGATTGATATTTTTTTTCAGGCACCTCACCAGCCTGGTCAGCCAGGCTTCAAATTCACTGTAGCAGAATCTTGTGACCGGATCAAAGATGAATTCCAGTTCCTTCAAGCTCAGTACCACAGGTAAATATGGCTGTGACTCATTTCACACCTGTTACTAGACTCTGAGGCGGCTCTGATGCTGCTTTGATTCTGTGTAAATCAAATGCAGCAATGCAACCTTAAACTCTTCAGTTGTTGAGTAGTAACTATAACAATGTTGTGCGTAATATACCTATGTGTGTTGTAACTGTTTATAATTTCATATTTGTATATGTAATTGTCCCTGCATAAGTACATAATGTCAATAAGTTGCATGCGTATGTGACCACCTAGAGATCTTTAAGACGGCTTTGCCGTCCAGGAATGCTAGGAACTTATTATAATGCTCTTTCTCTCTCCTTACAGTCTTAAAGTGGAGTATGACAAACTGGCCAATGAGAAGACAGAGATGCAGCGGCATTATGTCATGGTAAGAGCAAGATGTCGTTTTTTTAATCCGAGGTCGTCTGTCTGTTGAATTTTTGTTCCTCTGAAAACATCAATAGGGTCACCAGCCAGCTATCTGAGCTGGTGTTTAGTATCCACTACCCCTATTTATTGTGTGATAGCATTTGCATTGATTGCCCTGGAGGATCAGTGTTGAGGTCATAAGAGTGTGAGTGTTTTTATTTGTTGTGAAATGCCTGGAGGCTGTTTTGGGCAGGGAGTTACTGTTTGTTCCATCCACTCTGACCCGAGGTGCTGAGTGTCTCTTGATTCGTGTGAGAGAAAAGCAGGCTCAGTTGCTCGGTTTAATCAAATTTGGATTTTTGAAACAAATAGCAGTTAAGAGACCAGTCCATTGTGAATAATTTGTCAAGATTAAATAATTTTATGATGTGCAGTGAATGTAAACAAAGGTATTGTCAGCTAACAAATTAAAAATCAAACAGTGCATGCATTTATTCAGTGGAGGTGTGTATAGTTGTTTTTGTCTTAAATTACATAGAGACCTGACCCAGATGAAACGTCATCAACCTTCAGGATGATTGCAGTCTCAATATTGACCCTTGTGTGCATTTCAGGAATTACACTAATATTAGTGTGGCTGAACGCCTCTTATTAGAAATCCAGTGAGTGGAAACTGAATTCCATCAGGATGTGATGTAATAGTGCACAGGTTGAACCGCGTTAACCGAGCTCTACTCTCTTATCTTATTTGAACATGCAGTAGATATTGATTCAACATGCTGGCACCATTGTTAAATATTATTTTTCGGAGGAATGCGGAGTGGTAAAAAGGCCACTACCAGATAAACGAAATGAAATACACAGCCACACTCTGAGAAAAAAAAAATGTTTGCAGTAGTTGCTCAGATGAAAATTGTCTGAACGGCTATTTTGAGTATAGAAAACCACTTTTCTCTTGAATTGACAGATGCCTATGACAGAATTGAAATTACATTTTCAATGAAAATAAAAGTTTTTTAGAGATGGAAGATCACTGAGGAAAGGGAGAGTAAATAATGGTGGACGAGATGCTTATTTGTCAATCTTTGCATAGTTAATTTTTTTTAACCACTGTTTAGTAACTGGTATGAGATAAGTGTGCTTTCATGAATGCTAGTAGTGAGTAAATGCCACTAAACAAATGTTGCCAGAGAGATGCATAAACATTGCTCTCTACTCCTATAATCAAGCAATTATCCTAGCTTTAAAAAGTCCTAGCTTTGTGTACACTTTTTTTTTTTTTTTAGGAAATACATTTGGTGCATGATATAGGTGATACTCTGCACTACTGCAGTCAATAGCATTATACTATTGTGTGCTAAATGCGTTTCTCTTTTTTTTTTTTTTTTTACAGTATTATGAGATGTCCTATGGGCTGAACATCGAAATGCATAAACAGGTATGTGATTTTCTCGAACCCCATATTCTTTTCACTGTACATTGCGTGGTTTTCATGTGTGATTATTTTATTGTACAAGAAATTCTTCTGGCCAGAAAGATGAAAATGGCATGGAAGGTTTCTTGCCAGATGTTACAACGGGTGCGTGCACAAACATGCAAGCGTAAAGTTTGAGTAGTGATAAGTATGATTAAATTGATTACCGTGGTTAGAGGCATAGTTATTAGCATCTGTTTGAGTCTGAATCAATTTCCCGGTTCTGCTCCCTTTTATTCTCTTTGTTTCCTACGCTGCCCCTATAAATAAAAGTGTCAGAAAGTGGTGTTTGCATGCAACAGAACTAAAAATAAAAGTATAAGCAAGATAAAGATAACCTGGCCATATAAAGTTCACTAGGTCAGCTGTGTCCAGCAGGAAATGTTATTTAACCTCTTTTAGTAATTGATTTGAATGGTTGGCATCACAGGCAGTCCTAATTGTTGTCAGCCTGTTTTTTTTTTTTTTTTTTCTGCAACTGATCGATTGGGGTTTTGTAACCATGTGAGGTGATGAAATTGATGCATTTTAAAAGAGATACCAGGCAACACCCACATTTCCTCTATTTCTCTATCTCTCAATGTCATTAGTAGTGATATGATGTATAGTCATATGAGGAGGGCTCAGTCTGAAGAGGCCCTTTATGGTTCTCACCCTGAGGCCACACAAGGTTAATGGTATCAGTGTGAGGGTGGTGAATTGGAACAGCATGCACAATCCATCAGCTACTCCGTGTGTGTGTGTGTCTGGGCCACATGCCTCTCTCTCACAGACACTGCATTTTCAGAAAGGTTCTGTCAGGCACTTACCTCCAGCTGTGAGAGACGGAGAGAAAATGAAAAGGGAGGGAAGGGAAGGTGCAGGGGCTTTGCGCAAACAGGTTAATCGACTGGCTTTTTTTCTTTTCTTCTCAGAGCCTCTCTTTTGTTTATCAATAGGGCTCTGACTGAGTGGACGCAAACGCATGAATTATTCATCGGAGCATGGACTCCCTGCTCTCTCTGGAGTTAGTGATGACAGCAGTCTGATAACACACAGTCTGCCCTTCATGTAGTGCTTTTGGAAAAGAAAGGAAAGGGAGGAAAATGCATCTAGGTGCCGGATTTGTCATGTGCTTTCAGGATCCACCAGATTCGGATTAGTGTTAAATGACCGTTTTATGTAAACACTCGAGAGTTTGTAATGGTGCGAGGGTCAATGCTAATCTTGTGGTACGTTAGAGCCTCGGGGCAGGATGGTGAGTTTTATGGTCGTGAGGGGGCAGGAAGTGGACGGCTGTGCTTGTCAATGTAGCCCTTTAATTACTGAGCCTCAGAGGCCCCTGATCTGCTGTCCCTCTGTGTTTAACACAGTTCCCTCTTAATTTTCTTCCTCATTTTGTCGTGAAGTGCTCACTGCTGAATGCAGAACTAGTGTGTGTGTGTGTATCATTGGTGTGGCCGTATTTGGTCAGTTCTTTTGTGTGTGCACACACTAAGCCAGATTCATTAAGTGAAGCTCAGTCTGTGGCCTTAGAGGGTGAGAGAGAGCGAGGAGGGGGGTTGAGACTGGCAGCGGGGAGGGAACTTGTTCAGATGAATAATTTATTCAGGATTCCAGGAATTGTTTGCCAAGGTGATGATGGTCGATTTGATTCTGAGCCAAAGCAAACCGACTCGGAGCTCACTGCAGTCTCTCTTCAGAAGTGTTTGTGTACATGCGAGTGAGATGTCTAGTGCTGACAAAATGCACCCGCATTATCATGGCAGGCCAGTGAACTACTAACAATGCAGACAGGGTTATATAGTAATATTTTGTTCTGACAGTTTCTCTAGTTTAAAACCCACTTGTTTGTATTTATTTATTTAGTTAAATTTGCTTTATTGCACCAGTAATCCGTTTTTATTTACATAATGCCTGATATTAAAATCTGTATCTTTTTTGTGTAGACAAAAATAGCTTAAATAGTGAATTGGCATCAGAACATTATAATTTGTAAAATAAATTTATTATATAAATAAATAAATAAATTTTTTTAACGCATTTTAATCGCACTTATTTTTGCACCGCGGAACGTTTCTCACTGGATGAGTTTCGGCGGACCGATTATACTGGAGCACCAACTAGCGTTCAGACCATAGACTGTAAAAAAAGACTAAAGGCTGTTTCTCAAGTCCAAGAACGCAAAGAACGGACTTGCGTTCTCGTGGAGACCGGTCTTGCCAAGCTTCCTTGGAAGAACGAACTCGGAAGGATGCGAGAACACAGAACGCACACTTATGAGAACTGAGATGTACTGCGTTCTTGCTTAACTGACCGCATAGTCTCAGCATAAGCAGCGACCAATGAACAATAAATATTACAAAACTTATTAAAACATTTCATACTATTATATATATTACTTTCATATAATTGTGTTGTTTTATTTTACAGCGTTATATGTTTTACTGTTAAGATTAATTTTAATATGCCAATAAAAATGCAGACTTTCTCCGGGTCTTATAACTTTATTAAAATTAACCAAAACAAAACGATAAATGTTTACTTTCAACTTGAAGAGCCGTTAAGTATTTGTGAGAGCGACTTTAAAGCTTACAGGCTTACGTACACCGGCCACCCACAGCGTTTTCTGGGATTTCTAACGGCTCGATTCTCTCAAGTCTGCACTGGATGCATCCTCAGTTTCAAGAACATATCCGGGCACTTTCATGCATCCTCTGTACTTGCGTTCTTGAGAATTGGAACTGAACTTGGACGGTTAATGATGACGTAGAACGAGAACACAAGGACGCAAGATCGCTGAAGAACACATATTGAGAAACAGCCAAAAACAAACCACAGTGAACATGGACAAAGAAGCTGATGAGACCGCTTTGGTTGGCCCTGTGGATGGGAAATTTAAAAATCCATATAAAAAAAACTTACTTCTCACTGTTCTCAGGTCAAATATTTATATGCGATTAAAATGCGATTAATTTCGATTAATTAATTACAAAGCCTCTAATTAATTAGATTAATTTTTTTATTAATTTTTTAATTTTTTTATATCTATATCTGTTAAATATTCAATATCAGCCAACATACGTACGTTTTAAATGTAAACCAATACTCATAAGTTTAAAAAGTCTTTAATATCGAACAATTAATCCATTTGTTTTCCTCCCTTGAAAAAGCTGCACTGAATGAAGTGTTTTTTTTATTTTTTATTATTGGATTACAATATGTAATCAAATGCAAGCCTATAGGACATTTTAAGCTTCTTGCCACTTTGCATCTTCACTGTTGAATATAGATATTGTTTTGTGTGTGTCTGTGTGTGTTTGTGTGTAAAGTTTGGGTCACATCTGTCTCTCAGCTCTGTACACTGAACCAGGTGGTCGTGTCTGTGTCCTTTGTGTCCGGCTTCAGCAGATGAATGCACAGAGAGAGACAAACATCACTAAACCGTTCCAACAGGATTTGTGCTGCATATGCAGCGAGGGCAAGACAGAGACACCCTGTATAGATGGCTGCTGCTCAATGCAGTCTTTCAGCCCGAGGGAAGCCAAGGGTTAGAGGAGCCTGTGTCAGGCGGGAAGGAATGAACTCAAGTGTGTGAATGCTTTGGTTTATTTGTTATCGTTTCTTATCCGTGAAGATAGCTTCATCTGTCATTAGAATGTATATGTTTGAGTGAGCATGTAAATGTAAGTTCAACTATAAAAACTCGCTCCCTACTTTCCCTCCCTCTTGTGTGTAATTGTTCATTGAGTCACAGAGAGAGTGTGCAGCGGTCTGTGTGTGTTCATTTGTCAGTGAGTGGCTCTCCTTCAGTGTGCAGTTGTTTTGTAGCATATTTAATCCTCATCAGTGTCTCCCTGCACTCAACTCGTACCCACAGCAACAGGTAAATGGCTTCTGGCGTGCCATTGACGGCTGTGTGTAAGAGCTCTTCACACGCTGCTTGACAGCACTGAGCACCTGGGATTGTGAAGCTGAGCAGAAAGCCTCTCTCTGCTGAAGGGCCTTGTTTTCACTCCCTGTGCTCTATTTTTATTTTTTTATCAGCCTGTGTGGGAGCTGTTCTAGTAGCTTATGGCACGCCTCTGAAACTCAACAATACTGCACTTCCTGTTCTTATCCCATGGTGCAGCGGTTTAATCTGAGGTTAGTGTAGTTTGTAGGTTAGTTTGTGTAAAGCGATTCTGATTCGGGTCATTTTTGCTTCTTATTTTTTATGGAGTCTGTAGGGGCGTGCGATATATCGTCTGTGATTTAATATCGTAATTGTTGTTTTAACGATGTGCAATTTGACATTGAGTATTTTGCAAAAACCAAACAAAACGCCTACAGAATGCATGCTTGCATTACGTGATAAAGTCTAATGGGTTAAACAGTGCGCGTGCGCATTGAGTGTTTTTTCAGTGCATGATTCAGTCTATTGAAATGCATTAAAGATCACACAATTCAAGATATGGGGGCAGAAAATTTATATATTTATATCATTTCATATAGTTAAAAATCACACGAAGAGTGCCGTTTTTTTCCTTCAAAAATCAGCACGATTACAAATGTGATAATGATTTTATACAAGAGACTTGCGTTTTAGACACCGTATTGCCTGTTTTTGCTCGAACGATAATTCCAAAAAGTCACAGCACTGTTTTGCGTCTCTGAGCAACCTGATGGTGCTTCGTTCCTGAATGAATCAACTGTTTAAATGATTAGGTTCAAGTCGCAATGACTCACTTGTAAACTGTGACATGCTGCCACCTGCTGGCGATTTTAATTTCACAATTAAAGTATCTTTTCATTTTTTTAGATTTCTAATATCAGTATTCAATATTTTATTATCAATATTTAAAATATCAAAACATTATGCATGTGTAACTGCAGGTTAAAGCAATCCTCCATTACTGGCAGCGAACTATATGAACACTAATATTAGTGGTGGCCTAACGAGATGAAGACTGCTCTCTAGCGGTCGGGATATGAACTCAAAACGAAACGACTGCCATGAATCCTGTATGATTTGATTTTTTTTTTTTTTTTAAATATCGATATTCCATTTTTGAGAATCGATATAGTATCGCCAAACAAAATATCGCGATACTCATGTGTATCAATACTTTCTTACACCCGTAATCGCAGTATTATTTGTAGCGTAATGAGATTAGAGGATAAAATGTGAGTCAATGTCACAATGCAAAAAAATCTTAAAGCATATTTGTAGCATTAACATTTGTTTTTATGAGATTGACCTTTGTACCCATATCTTGCCTAAAGTGTTTATTTTTTATGAATATAAATGTAGATATTTTTACCACAAGCCGCATTGTTTGATTCAAGCCGCCATCACAACAGGAAGCTGTTTTGCTAAAGCAGGTGCTTACTGCTCTCTGTATTTAGATTCTGTGGTACATAGTGTGCTGTGTACTAACAAGTCATATGCTGTATATCAGTGGGAAAGTCATTTCTGATAATTGCTGTGGAATATATTCTCCTTTGGACAGTCACCAGGGTTTTTTGGCTTAGGCAGAAGGGTAGTGTTTCCCAGTCATCCTTCTCTTAACGCGCGTGCACACACACACACGCGCACACACACACACACACACACACACACACACACACACACACGCGTGCACACACACGCACGCACACCACCCCACCCATGAAAGAGAAGCCGTTACTCCCCCCCTCCCCCATCTGCCCCCTTTCATCCCACATTAATTTGCCGAGTTGATCTGATCGACAGGCTGAAAATTCAATTTAATGACCTGCCCCTGTGCGCGTAATATGATTTTACTGCCTGTTATGGTCAAGCAGAGCTCCAATTTACATAATGATCTGAGGGAGAGATAGGGGCGGACCGGTTGCTGTGGCAACCTCAGAGTGGCATGCAGGAATGGAAGCCAAGAGGAAGGGGGTGAAGCGATGGAAAAAGAAGCTGTGTACGGCTGGTGCATGAGAGCAGGCAGCGTTTTCATTTTCAAATATTTCCTTGCTTTGATTAGATAGCAACAGATTATTGTTGTTGTACATGTTTGTTTTGCGAAGGAGTCTGTGTTTGTGTAGCAAAGCTGGGCTGAGAAAGCATTAATAGCTCAATGACTCAATGAAAGGGGTGTGGAGAGGGCTTGGATCCTTTGTTCACATCCCTAGAGATGGTTCATCACAGGTCAGAACTCATCTACTCTCGCCCGCTCTAAAGAGAGACCGAATCCATCAGAGTGCCAGGGTCAGCACCCTCCCACAGGCACAGAGGTCACGCTGCCAAAAAATGAACGGAATGTGGCTTGCAGTGAAAGAAAGAGAGATTTCTCTCCTCCCTCACCTGCTGGGCCATCTGCTCCAACCTATAATCAATTTGTTCACCGCCCCATACTTCCTCTCCCCCCCTCCCTCACGCTCTCCTTTCCCTTCTCTCCTTTTCATCCTGAAGCGTTAGCATAGCTCATGTTGAAATAGCTCTTGGGGGCTTCAGGTAGCCGTGAGTAATGCAGGAGAACCAGAGCATGTTGGCTGATTACCCTGTCCGCCTCTCCATATCAATAAAAGTCATTTTGAATATTGCTGTAGGGCTCCGGTTCCTCGCCTCCTGCGCTGCTGGAATGGGAGCATGGGGAAAAATGGTAATTGCTCAGTATTGCCATCGTTAATCTCCCAGCACCAAATCAGCATTAGCATATTTCAGCATCTTAATGAAATAATCTGTCTGGGTAATGAGGGGGTGGGGGGGGGTTGAGGCCAGACAACCCCCACCCGCCGCCCCGCCCCTTATCCATCCTTCTCTCTCTCCATCACTTGGCCAGATGGGCACCGCAGGCCATCTTGGCCTGGCAGAGCAGCATTTTGGCCAGATCTGTTTCAGTAGCAGTGTGCTGGAGAGCTGTTTGGCTTTGTGAGCCACACACACCATATCAGTGCTCGAAGAGCCTCGTGTTCATTGAGGCAGATCAGACACATGGCAACATCAGCGAAGACAGACGTTTCTGAAGTTTTTACTTCATTAATCAGGAGTTCTGGAGGTATCCCATCATGCCTCGTTTAGATGCGCGGAGGCTTGATTAGAGCATTCAGCAATGTGAAAGTAACGTGAGAGTGCTGGAGCGCATGCTGTCGTGAATTAAGTACATTTGAGTGATTAGAGAAGAGCTGACAACATTTAATAACTGTACTGTTTGTGTCTCTGTTTTTCTACTTCAGACTGAGATTGCCAAACGGCTAAATGCGATTCTTGCTCAAATCATGCCTTTTTTGTCACAAGAGGTAAATATTCTCCATTTCTGTTCATAAAATAAGCCATCTTAGTGCCGTTATTTCTGTTAGCCCATGCTAATTTTCAGTTTATTGATTTGTCTTTTCTCTTTTCTCCAGCACCAACAGCAGGTTGCACAGGCTGTTGAACGTGCTAAGCAAGTGACAATGACAGAGTTGAATGCCGTCATCGGGGTACGTGGACTTCCCAATCTGCCTCTCACCGTGTGTATACCCCTCTTTCTCCTTCATTTGACCAGGGCCAGGGACAAACCTGCACACATGCGGCTCAGTGTACTAATACATTCATGCCTGGCTCCTAAATGACAATTGGATTTATAGTATGTAGCAATAAAGATCAAATTCGCTGCTAAAGAAGGTAAACTAGCCTACTCCCACAGGCTGCTTTTGGGTCAAAGGTGATACATCAGCTGTAATCCTCCGCTGTAAAACCTTCAATCCAACACCTATCACCTCAACAGCTCTTAAACAGTCCAAGGACAAATCCGTGATTGCCAGAGACGTTTGTACTTGTGTTCTAGGCGGAGATCAGGATTGTTGGTGTGTCTTAGTCCCATCAGTATCTTGCTGCAGATTTGCCCCTGCCCTTCATGGTCTGATTTTACTTTGTTTTAAATTGTAATGTCATGTGTTTACACCGTGATGTTTGCTTTTTTTATGCCATTTGTTTTTGTCTCGTCAGTGTGTGCCGCTTGGATCATTTGTAATGCGTGTAATGCTTCTCTCTCTGCGTGTCTGTTTGTCACAGGGTTTGAGAGGCATGTGGAGATGTTTAGGCTTGTATAGTTAAGATCTTGTTTTGATCACACAAAGGGAGAAGTCTAATTCTGTCAGGGTTGTCTGTGATTAGCCATGTTAAATACTTTAAAGAGCTTGTGTTAAGGAGCATTGAGAAGCTTCCTATTGACTTGGGCAACACAAACCTTATTTGAATTTAACCAGTTTCTGTATTAGGCTACTTATGGAAACACTGCACTATGTATAAACAGCATTTGATTTGGAAAATGACAAATAGGGACAAACGCGTGAATTGGAGTGGAATTAAACATGAAATTACAGTTAAACCTATTGCGTGCTGTGGTTGTCCAATCAATGACACTGACATGACAAATAGGAACATTAACCTGTGTGAAACATCAGCATAAGAGTACCCAAGTGTTAATCTTGGATAAAGTATGAACAGTATGAAACATGAATCAAGATAATCCAGGAATCTGTTTACCCTGAGTTTAGCATGAACCCCGGGTAAGTGTTTCAAGTGTGAAATATCAGGCGATGTGTTTGATTCTAATCTAATACTTTTATGCTGTTTAATCTAAATTATGCATTTCTGTAGGTCAGTAGACTAAGAACAGAAGTATGTATACATGATCTTTCATAAGTAATATAATTTAAGTATATATATATATATATATATATATATATATATATATATATATATGTATTATTTGAAAGATTAAATCTGCATTGTCAGCTCTTTATTTCTTTCAGACTAGCACACAATGCTATACTTGACAAAGACAAGCTACAATCACATTATCTAGGTCCAGTAGTAGTTCTAAAAACCAAACTAGTGTGCTTAAGCATTTAAAAAAAAAGGTGAATAATTATTTGGTGTTTTAATAGGTTCCATTTGATTTTTACAAAAAAAAAGATTATTTTAGTAAAATGTATTAAGTAACTAAAATCAAGCTTTTGTTGGATGTAAAAGTACTTAATGCGTCTCCTGTGGCGAGTGTGGCTATCCAACTTTGATTAGCCTGGGCTGGGTTGGTGGGTAGGAGGTCCTGAGCTGGGTCAGGACAGCCAGAGCCAGATATTGGAATTCAATTAAGGCAAATGAGCCAAGACTCTGACCCCTGTTTTCAAGGTAATTGCTTCCTCGAATTTGCCTGAATGCAACTGTCGACGGGGTTCCATCATTTAACAGCTAGCCATTCAGCAGAGCAGCTTGGCAAGAGGTGGGGGAGGCATGGGGGCAGGGCTTGTTGTTTCTGCTCACACATACACACACACACACTTAGCAATCACATGGTCATCATGATGGTGGATAAATAGATGTAGTCAGGCAGACACTTGCCGTACTGTTGCAGGAATTAACACGCACTCTCACACACATCCTCACAGGCTTGAAAAAAAAAAACAAGATTTTATTTGTTGGCTAGTGAGATGGCAGGAGATCAATCTGTGTGCCCTGACGGAGAGGGGGAGGGGGGGGCGGGGTCATTAAAGATTCACTGTTAATCAGGAGCCAGCAGCGTTTGGCACAGAGAGAGAGAAAAAGAGAAGGAAGATTGTGAAAGGAGACAGAGACATTGAGAGAGGGAGTGATATCCACAGGGAGGGGTAGAGGCAAATAAGTGGGTTAACAAGAGAAGAGAGACGCCCATGAAAGCTTTAGTCTGTGGTACCACTGACCTGTTAAAGTGACAGTGCTGAACATGTCTGTGGCTTTGCTAATAAGTTACAGCCGACAAGGTTTTTATGTTAATGATGCTGTAGCTGTACCAAAAAAGCAATAGTATGAGTAACACATATATGCAAGTGTATGCGTTACTCATACTGTTAACTTTTTTTTAGCATATTTATATATGCATGCTAGGGCTGTGATTGATATAATCACAAAGTAATATTAATAATAGTAATATTACAGTAATCATTTATTTAAAAAAACACTTTAGCAGTATTAAATTATTTAGCAGTATTATAATAAAAAATAAAAAACCCTACAATTTCAAGTTGCGCAGCCCAAATATACATAGTCTTAGAATGGCAGAGGTAAATTCACTTTTAAAGTGGGAGTAGGTATAAAAAGTCGCATCATCTTGCTCTTAAATGTTTAAACTGGCAAAGCTTACATGAGTTTAGTTTAACACCGATATCAACGTGTGCTGTTCAGGTCTCACCTGTGCGCGCACGCTATCAGCACCCGGGTGATGACGGAAAAAATGCTCATATTCCAGTATACGCACTCGCATTGAATGAGTGAATGATTTGTCCACTTTTTTTTTTTTTTTTTTTTTTTTTTTTTTAAATCGCTGTAGTTGTAATGTACTGGGAAGCCAGAATGCGTATCCATTAACAGAAGCATGCATTAGCCGAACATGTTATTTATAACAAACCATATTGCAGCTGCGTTGTCAGATTTAAGTTGAACCGCGGTCCTAGTGCGTGCCGAACCGTACAGTTTGTTTTTTTTTTTTTTGGCGAAACATTCCACTCCTAGTAAATGCGTAACATATGTACGCGAAAACCGTGTATCATATGCACGGCATCAAATTTCGTATCATATGCGTTATGAATGCGAAAACTGTTATATGCACACCAAACGAGACCGGGCTCGAAAAGCATATTAATAGAGGTGTGATGGTTAAGCCAAACAAGACCTTAATTTCATAAGTTGTAAAAATGGTCTTATATAGAAGTCAGTGTGAATTTTATCGTTCTTTTATGTAAAAATTTAGCAGCAGAGGTCGGTTGCTGGTTTGCTCTGTTTAGATCCAGAACACCAGATTAATTTTGCATACTGTTTCTGTTCATTTGCATTTCAGATTTCACACTAGCAGCCTAAATAGCCTCTGACTCAAAACATGACTTATGATGATAAAGGTGAATGTTTAGCCAGTTATATTTGTCACTGCTATGCTATTAGCGGAAGACTAGTAGGGATCATTGTGTCTTTCTAGGATGGCTAGGTTGTCCAGCACTGTGGTTAGGTTAGAAACACACATTTAAATACAAAAGCACCCTTCATTGCTGAAATAGCGTTGGTCAGCATTCATGTGCCTGGGTGGATTTGTGAAGTAGTGATGTGTTATTCATGAGTGAACAGTGTGAGCGTGTATTGACATGCTCGTCTCTTTTCTCTCATCAGCAGCAGCCTCATGCTGTCTATCCTGCTCTGATGGTCAGTGCTAAAGACAGCCTCTGTGTGTGTTATTTGGGTTTTTGAAGTGAAGTTGAGACCCCAACATTCTTTAGCCCCTAACGCTTCTCAGTGTTATCTAGTGTGTGTGTGTGTGTGTGTGTGTGTGTGTGTGTGTTCTGCATTGTGCTTCCTTTAGTCATTGGTGTCAAGGCAATGGCTGTTTACTGGGAGAATAGTAGTGCTTGTACATGCATGGTTTATAAATCTATATTGTTTTTTGAGCCCTCTTTACATTAAGACCACTGCAGGACTGCTGTGACATCAAAAAATGTATTTGATGCATATTTTGATTGCTTAAAACAAATGAATGCGTTAAAACTAAATGAGCTACATTTTGCACAAGAAAATGTTTGTATTTAGAGCTAAATTTCTGGTTACAAAATCTTATTGGCAATTCTGTTCACAACTCATACTTGCACTACTGTTCTTTTTGTTTGTCTCTTGTGCTCAAAAATGCAGTAAAACTGTTAAAAATACATATTTACAATAATATTTATTTGAAGGCATTTTAAAATTTAGTTAATGGCAAAACTGGATTTGTCACAAGGTCTTTCTGTAATCATTATAATATGCTGATTTCTTATCGCATTTAAAATAGAAATTACTTGAATTTATTTGAAATTGTTTTTTTGGTAACATTTATAAATGTCTTTTACTGTCACTTTTGATCAGTTTTAAAGAAAAATCATGTTGATCCCAAACTTTTGAATGGTTGTGTATGTCAGCTTTTAATCTGAAATGTAATTTTTTTTTTTTTTTTGTTGGAGTTTTGCAGTTATTACTAATATGGGCATGTCTATCTATTGTAAATTTGGGAAGATTTTGTGCATTGGATTTATGTGTCACAGGACAGTTAATCCAGCAAAATTGATCTGGTGATAAATTCTATAATTACTGTGTACAATTGTGGGAATTGAGGTATAAATGTATACGAGTCTGTGACTGGACTTGTATTAAATCTTTTCAGATGAAAAGAGGTTCCGATATTTTCCCCAAAAGGTCTAAATCCAAATTTAATTTTATTTAAATTTTAAATTAAACTTTTATTTTCTAACAGACATTAAGCAATGACCAACATAATGTTTAATCCAGATGGAAGAAAGATGGATCATAGAGTGCAACACACATTTACCCGATCTTATCAGTTGCATTATTACATCTTCCTCTCTTAGCTGTAAACAGCCACTGCTTTGACACCATGTGTTACAGGCTATTAAATTAACACAAACATAGAATGGATTGTCTGATTGGCTGTTGTTAAGGAGGCATGGAGGAGTGGCATAGCCTAGGAGATGGTAACCACGGACATGTGTAAACTCTCTCTGAAATATTACAGGCTGTGAGGTGACTGTAGTGGATGCCGTTTATTTGATGTTTACCTACATTTTGCTTAACTCACTTGACTGTGTGTGTGTAGTATACAGGTAGTATAGTGAATGAATGTGTGTACATATTGACTCAGAAAACAAATACCAGAAAATCATGCACCCTCATTTTAATACGGTTTCTTGATTGTATAGGATAGGAGTGTGTAAATTCTGTTTGAAGATCATGTAATGAGTCAAGGTTTTGTGTATTTCTAGTTTGTTGCAAAAAAAAATGCATGTTAAGTAGTGTAGATATGTTGAGCAGTGCATGTTTAGAAATCTGTAGTATGTGTCGGAGTGAGCTGTTCCTGCTGAGCTTAAGGAGGACATGTCCTTGTGAAGGGTGTCCTGCTTTGATCCAGCCTCTAATGGAGGTGTTAGGGTGCCAGTGTTCCTGTCCGTGCATCCTGTGAGAGAGGGGCTTAACCAGTCACCTTTATTCAGTGTGTGCTGTCCATATGCCTTTTCCCTCCGACCCACTTGATGCACATGTGTGTGTTTGACAGCAGCAGCAGCTCCAGGCTCAACACCTTTCTCATGCTGCCCACGGACCTCCGGTCCAGCTGCCCCCTCACCCCTCGGGGCTGCAGCCCCCAGGCATCCCTCCAGTCACAGGCTCAGGGTCAGGTCTGCTGGCGCTGGGAGCTCTGGGCAGCCAGGCGCACCTGCCAGTCAAAGACGAGAAGAATCATCATGACCTGGAGCACAGAGGTAATGCACGTATGCACTGAAGAGAAAACAAAAATGTCCTGAATCGGTAAGCTCATGCTTTGGTAAGGAAATAAATGTAAATGCTGACTTGGTGTTTTTCTTTATCTGTTTCTTTTAACGACTACATCATTCTCCCATGGATAAAGACCGGGAATCTAGCACGGTGAGTTCTGTCACTTTCTGATTTTCCATGTCTGTCTCTAATTGCTTTTTTTTATGCAGAACTTCAGTTTTATTCTGTTCCTTACACTTAACTAATGTATGGGCTTATTCAGTAGTTTTTTTTAGCTAGTGTTCACATCCTCCTCCTTTGTGTACTTCAAGTACCGATACCACAATGGTGTTAGATGCTGCACTGCCATCTGTCAAAGTGGATCAGCATGATTGTGTCTCAAATTTTATGTAAATTACACTGATCTTAATGAGTTTTAGAGAGAAGGCTCTACACACCAATTCCCTTACCTGTCCAACAAAAAAAGAACCTGCCTTAAGCATCACATTTCACATCTCTCACAAATGACTCTTGTTGTGTTCCACAAAATTCAAACTCTTTGCAGCGACATGAAGTAAATTGTGGCAGAATTTTTATTTTTTGTTGAACTGTTCCTTTAAGTCCTGGCGTTTGATGAAGAGGGGAGTCAGCGGCAGCGTGAGCAGAGCAGGCAGCATTAGGGCACACTAAGCCTTTTAAAAAAAATAATAATAATAAAAAAGAGAGGGGAGCCTGCTGTATAATCCTACTTTTAATCCAGGTAAAAAATGCGCAAAAACCCAGGCCAGGGATTAGCAGCGCTATAATTTCATCACAATTAAAAAAAGACTTTGACTCGCTATCTTAAAGGATTTGTCCTCACCCACTCTTCATGTCTGCAGCTGCTGGCTCAAATAAACCTGACTCATTCAACCATATCTCATTGCCTCCTCTGTTTCTCCTTGTGCCTCTTTTCTTCATTTTTTTTAACTGCTCTTTCGCTCGTTCCTTTGGCTCTTTGTCTCCACAGCTCTCGTTCTGTCCCTCTGTGCATATCTCTTGTCATGTTTATTTGCAGTTTTTTTTTATAACCACTTAGTCTCCCTATCTCCCAAATGCTGGATTGCCCCATTTCGCCTCCTAAACTGGATAGCAGAAAGGTTTGACTTGGCAATAGAGTTTGTGTGTGTTGAATGGGCAGCAGTGTGAATGGGTGCAGTCATGCCTGCAGAAATCAGACTCTGCTGCTGATTAGCGCTTAGTGCAGCAGCGGCCATCCTGCTCTCTGCCCGCCAGGACTTCCTGTTGTCACGGGTCATCTGATAGCACCACTCTTACTTTGCTTATTGAGTCACGTTAAGCCTGTCTTAAAAGGTCAGCCTATTAAACCCGCAGCTGAGATGCACACATACACGCTCCCCTGTCAGGCTGAGAGAGCAGTCTAGGTCTGTTTATTATTTTTGGATTAGCAGAAGAAGGGGGTGGGGAGAGAAATGGGCTGCTTAGTGCTGTCAAAAGCAACACTGAGAATGCTGTAGAGTGTTTGTGAGTGGGGTTTAAGCTGCCGGGATTCCTTTGTGTCTCCTCCAGGAGAGCATGGAGTTCCTTCTGCCTGGAGATCACTTCCTTTGGCCCAGCCACATCCTCCTTTTCATCTGTCTCCCCTTCTCTGTCTGCGTGAATAGAGGTTTGTCAGTCAGACCGAGAGTGTGGGCTTGGCACTGAGATCATGCACTGGCAGTGCCACACTCGCTGGCCTAGAGATGGTGCCCGCCTGCCCAGCTGTGCTCACAGAGGGAGCGCCACTCAGCTGCTGCCACTCTCGGTGCATTCTGGTCTATGTAGCTCCAGCTGCTCTTCTTTCCTCTTTTTCTATCTGCTGTGAATTTCTCCTATGGTACCTACTTAGTTTAAGAATACTTCATTTTTCAAACCACCCAAAACAAAGTAGAGATGTGATTTAGAAAAAAAAAAGATCATTACTATTTTTATGTATTATAATTATTATTATACAAGAATTAGTATTATTGGAATGGGAGGTCCAGGTTTGCTGTGCTTGCTTTTTTTTTTTTTTGGCTTCAAAATTTGTCACATTTTGATTATTGCAATTTACAATATTAACCAAATGGGAAATATTATTATTGTAATTCACTGTAAATGTTATTTTACAGAAGAACTGTAAAAGTGCAATGCTAATAATTGTGGCTGTCTTAATTTATTATGTTTAAGTATTTAAGCTTTTTTGACAGAAAACCACAGGATTTCCTTAAATCTAATCTTTTTTTGACAGCTTTTCATCATAATTTAGGGTGGATGGTTGGTATGTGTTGTGTATTTCAAAACACATAAGTGACATTCATAGCTCATGCAAAGATGTAGTTTGTGAGGTTCAGTATTTACTGTGAACAAGCCTCTTTGAGAGTCTGCTACTTGCTTGTATACAGAGCGCTTCCCTCCGAAACACACTGCACATATATTTATTTTTAATTCAATCAGGGCATTTGCAAATTGATAATTGCCCTAAGCCATATTGCTATTTTTATTTTGATTAATTGTGTGGCTCCACAAGTGGTCTTGGCAAAGGGCCGGGGAGTAAAAGTGGCATACATGGACCCGCTCCCTCTTTTATGGCTCAGTCGTTGTGTTTAAAGGGTGACTGTTTGCTGTGTTTTAGTCAGGGTGGGCATGTGCAGGAGGGTAGGAAAACAAGCTGTTGTCTTGCTGGTTGACTCTCGGTGTGAGGGGCCGTTTATTCTAGTTTGGTGTTTGCGTTTCATGGTGTTATTCTCTCTCTCCCACTCCGTGCCGCAGGGATCAGTTTTCGCTTGACCCTGCTGTCTAGTTTGGCGCATTGGGGTTGTGTAATGCTCGGTGCAGGTTGCCCAGGACTGCGAGGTTAGCCCAGTATGTTTGAAGTGTGGTGTGGTCAGGATGGTTTAGAGGCCTCACTCTTCAGGGATAGTTTGCTCAGCTGTCCCGCCTGCTTTGCTTCATGGGGCCTGGGCTGGCTTGCTTGGCAGGCCCCACGCTCTATCCTTTTCTCCATGCCAGGGAGTGCGGGTGATCTAACAGGACCTGGGGCTTAACCCCCTCGCTTCTCCGTGTTTACCTTGTACGAGCGAGGAATTTACACACATGGCTCGCTCAAAGCCACCAGTGGCCCCATGTCGCCTCTGATATTTGTATTTGTGCTGCTGAGAGTCTGGGCCATCTTGAGCATAACTGACTGTCTACAGCTAATGAGCAGATCCTAAAGTGTGTTATTTTGAGGGAGACACTCTTACATGGAGGGTTTGTTTAAAATGTAATGCACCTGCATATGTAAATATTTGTATGCTACATTATATTAAAGTGGTCCTATAAGTTTGGGTTTCTCAAGATTACATCTTTTGAGGGGGGGATCCTAAATTATTGATTTGACGCAAGCGTGAAATGTTCATATTTTATAAATGTAGCATTATTTCATGGGAACGTTAAGTGTTTGTACTGTGCACCAAGTGCACAGTGGTAAGCTTTTATTTGTGATTTGTGCTGATCAACTTTTTTTTTTTTTGTCTAAGCAGAATAATTCAGTATCACCGTCAGACAGCCTGAGAGCCAGTGAGAAACACAGAGGCTCGTCTGAATACAGTCTGGACCCGAAGAAACGCAGAGTGGAGGAGAAGGACAACATGAGCCGATATGTAAGATTCTTTATAAAACAGCCCCACATACAGTCGTTTTAAATGGAATTCATATTGTGACCTTACTACAGATTTCATTTAGCGGTTTAATTAGTAGTTTTAAAGACTGTTTTAAAGACTAAATGTAGTCTGTCTATAGAGAATTATTTTGCACCGTTAAATATCTAATATTTACAGATCTCTGAGTGATATGACACTGATATATTGTGCACCCCTAATTAAGTCGTTATTTTTTTTGTTAAAAACCGATACTACTGATCAAAAGTTTTAGCAAGGTTGTCAAATTAATCACAAGTGTCAGTAAATACTTTCACATTGTTACACAATTTCTATTTAAAAAAAAAGTCCTTTGTGCTTTCTATCTGTCCAATAGTCCTAAAAAATATTTTGAAATTAGAAAGCTGTTATTTTAAATTACAGTATTTGACAATATTACTCTTTACTGTATTTTTTATCAAATAAATGCAGTCTTTGTGAGCATAAGCAACGTGATGCTAAAAAAATCTTACTGACCCCAAACTTTTGAACGGTAGTGTATTATGGTGAGTGTATATATATAAACTGTCTATACCATGCTAGAAATATATGATTGTTTATGCTGAAAACTTGTACAGCCAGCTGTGTTTTAGCCAAATGTTTTTTTTCCTCATATCAATGTTATTTTTTAGAAATCCATTATTTTCTTGGATCACTCCAGTATTTAACGGTTGTTTATACACTACAGGACAGTGATGGTGACAAAAGTGATGATCTGGTCGTGGATGTGTCCAACGAGGTAAAAACTAGTACATGTGTTTCCCATTTTTGGTTGGAGAACTGCTACTCTTTTGTATGTGACCTGATGTTTCTCTTTCCCACTGTAGGATCCAGCCACTCCAAGGGTCAGCCCGTCTCGCTCTCCTCCTGAGAATGGGCTTGATAAGGCCAGAGCGCTGAAGAAAGATGCCCCCAACAGCCCGGCCTCTGTGGCCTCCTCTGGGAGCACCCCCTCCTCAAAAGTGAAGGACCATCCACATGTAAGCGTAAGGGAACAGAGGATGGGCATTTATGCATTTATGGTGCACATTTGCAAAACCCTCTTCCTCTCCTCAGCTTTATAGCTACAGCGTAAATGTCAGATTGAAGCGTAACATGAATACATCAGCTACTGTCAGACAAACAGCAGCTAAGCCGCTAGCCTTGGCTAATATCTCAATGCGCTTAGCTAGCCTCAGAGGGGAAGAGGAGAAAAGAGAGAGTGATTAAAGATGAGTGAGAGGATGAGGTCTCGGGGAAGGGTTCGGTCTGAAGTTTAGCTTTATCCTCCTCAGCTATAATGAGCTGTCAGTGTTTGACTGGATTAGTGCAAGAGAGCTCTCTGGATTTGAGCATTTGTGGTATGTAGCTTTAGCTATGTTAATTCCATCTCTGTTCCTTCATCTTTCAGAATGACAAGTCATCCACCCCAGGTTTAAAGTCCAACACCCCCACCCCACGCAACGATGCTCCCACCCCAGGAACCAGCAACACCCCTGGGCTCAGGCCCATACCCGGAAAACCACCAGGCATGGAAGCGCTGAGTAAGTAGAAACTGTGCACTTTTAAACCTATCGATTCATTAGGCATTCACATTCATTGAAACTTTTTTGACCATATATTTGAGCATTGGACAACTTTTTGAAACCAGCCACCTGAGCTGAATCTGTGGCTAATCTGGAGCCTAAGGAAAATTATGGTGCTATGCTAACCAGTCAAACCTGTAAGTGTATGCATGCATTTATAGCTTTTCAACGTTGGCTTTTCTTCATATATTCCCAGCAGCACCTGCTCTACGTACACCATTGTCGATTGCAGCGCCATATGGGGCTCCGTTCGCCATGATGGGCCACCACCCGGAGATGAACGGCTCATTGACCAGTCCAGGTGTTTACCCTGGCCTTCATATCTCCCCTCAGATGAGTGCCGCTGCTGCCTATGGACGCTCAACTATGGTTAGACTTCCTGTCTTTATTTTCTTTGATTACATATACATTGTTAAAGGTTTGCAGAAGCTTGTTGTCCTGTTCCAGTTTTCTTTCTTTCTCTGTCACACATACACTTCCTGTTCCTCTAATCATCTAGAATTGCCTTTAGTGGCTCTCTTCCATAGCTCAGAGGGTAATTTTACATGCATACCATGTTAGGAAAGCATTCCTGTTAAATATTACCTTTTGCATTTGTACTGCGTTTGTTCTGCTTCTCTGTGTTTGCGCTAATGGCATGGGAAGTAACACTTGTCTGGGGGGTCTTTAATAATGGCTTGAGGGGAGAGATAAAGCACGAACAAGAGCTAAACTAGAATATTAACAATATATTACAATATGACAATAGAGCTGATACAGGGAAAAAATAGACTTTAAAATCAGTTTCGGTTTGTTTTGCAGCATACTCTTTAATGCTAAGATGCTAAGAATCCGTATGTTGTAGGTGGGCTTTGATCCTCATCCCCACATGCGTGCCCCTGGCCTGCCAACAAGTCTGACCTCTATACCTGGAGGGAAACCGTAAGTGCTGTTATTGAACTCAAACTATGCATAACATGCTACTGTTAGAATACATTTTTTAATTACATTTTTTTTGGTAAGAAATGAGTACTTTAGCATGGATGCATTAAATTAATCAAAAGTGACATTTATGATGTTAGAAAAGATTTCAATTTCAAATAAATGCTGTTCTTTTCAGCTTTCTATTGATCAAATATTGACGTGTTCATAAAAATATAAAGTAGCACAACTGTTTTAAACATTTGTTAATTAGTAATGTTTATTGGGCACCAAATCATTAGAATAATATCTGAAGGATCATGTGACATGTATGAGAATTTCTTATTGATTTATTGATCATTCCAGTTCATTTGTCATTCTTTTATGTTCTGATAAATAGGGCCTACTCCTTCCACGTTAGCGCAGATGGCCAGATGCAACCAGTACCTTTTCCTCCAGATGCTCTGATTGGACCAGGCATTCCCCGTCATGCCCGTCAGATCAACACACTCAGCCATGGTGAGGTGGTGTGCGCCGTAACCATCAGCAACCCCACGCGGCACGTCTATACTGGTGGCAAAGGCTGCGTTAAGATCTGGGATATAAGTCAGCCTGGCAGCAAGAGCCCCGTCTCACAACTCGACTGTCTGGTAAAAATTCATGTTGTCTAATCGGTCCACACAAATTACCAGAATTATCTTACAGTACAGTTACAGTACAGTTTCACTCTTTAATTTTTTTAAACATTTCTATTTTTAATTTTTATACTACCTTTAATCCTCCTGCTAAATAAAGAACCAATCTTCGGGGCTGTGTAGTTATTCTACGGGAAAATACCATGATGGCTCTCCATTATCCCCCTCAGTCTGTGTAACTTGCTTTTTTTGTGTGTGCATGTCCCTGTGCTTGCTCCATAGTGCAGAAAGCAGTGCATTTGATGAGCTGTTCGGCCATTATAAAGTGATTTAATTTGTCTGAAAGCCTGGACTTATTGATCTCCCTCAGGAACAAGTCTAGAATTCTCCTGCTAATTTGAAAATGTGCTTCATCCTGGTGCTGCAACTAAAAACCCTTAAAAGCTTTTCCCTACCCACTTACCATTCTGTGCCCTCTTATCGGCCGCCTCTCCCCCTCGATTAACCTTCATAAACACAGGTTAGACAGGATTTAGAGAGCCAGAGCAAATAACAGGGACCTGAACAGCTGCTTTTCAGCCCTGCCATTTAGATTTGGTTCACCTCTTCAGCCTGATTATTGAGGGGCTAGAGAGGGACATTTGTACATTCTTGTAAAAAAAAAAATTGTACTCCCCCACACACAAAAATCCTCTTTTAAGGCATTATTCCAAAAAGGTCTGTCTCTCAACATGTTCCCTGCTTCTCTCTCTCTCTTCAGAACAGGGATAACTATATCCGTTCCTGTAAGCTGCTTCCGGATGGCCGCACTTTGATCGTTGGAGGGGAAGCCAGCACTCTGACCATATGGGATTTGGCCTCTCAGACTCCCCGTATCAAAGCCGAGCTCACCTCTTCTGCCCCAGCCTGCTATGCGCTGGCGATCAGCCCTGATGCCAAGGTCTGCTTCTCCTGCTGCAGTGATGGAAATATTGCTGTCTGGGACCTTCATAACCAAACCCTTGTCAGGTGATGCTGCATGAAATGGTGTCTCTTTGTGGATAGAGATGTATATGCTGTTCTGATGCATTAAAGAATGATGTGTATATGTCTCGTCTATGTATGTAGGCAGTTCCAGGGCCACACAGATGGTGCAAGTTGTATAGATATTTCCCATGATGGCACCAAACTGTGGACAGGTGGACTGGACAACACGGTACGGTCCTGGGACCTGAGAGAGGGACGACAACTCCAGCAGCATGACTTTACTTCACAGGTAAATATTACACACTCAAATCATGTATAAACATTGTGTAATGTATAATATCTTTGTGAAATATTGCAATTTATAAGCGTTTTTCTTTTATTTTAAAATTACATTTTAAAATGAATAATTTTAAAATGTAAGTAAAAAGTAATTTTAAAATGTAATATATTCCTGTGATGACAGCTGAATTTTCAGCAGCCATTACTCCAGTCTTCAGTGTCACATGGTCCTTCAAAAATTATTTTAATATGCTGATTTGGTTCTTGTGAAGCACGCTATTAATGTAGAAAACTGTCATGCTGAACCTTGCTGAATGAAAGTGTTAATTTTGAGAGAAATTTGTTTTAAAACACTACATTTAAAAATTTTCTTGACTTATTTTACTCTTCCATTTCTGGTTGTTTTGAACGTCCAAATCAGTGTTTATGCATAAATTGTCTATGCACTTTTAGATCAGTTTGTGATGGGCTTTGTTCTTTTGTGCTCTTATCTAGATCTTCTCTCTGGGCTACTGTCCGACGGGCGAGTGGCTGGCTGTGGGAATGGAGAGCAGTAATGTGGAGGTGCTTCATCACACCAAGCCAGACAAGTACCAGCTGCACCTGCACGAGAGCTGTGTCCTCTCCCTCAAATTTGCCTACTGTGGTAAGATACGGTTACTTCACCTTTTATGTAGTGCATCTGAGAATAAATGGGGAGGGGGGGGGGGGCATTAGACTTGCTGTTAAATATATCTGAGACATGACATGGGAAAACAATTGCACAGAGTACTTCAGCCTTACTTTAGTATTCAGTGGTGTTTTTCCATTTTAGCGGGGCCAGGTTGCACTTTGTACCACCCCCAGCACTAGCTCTCTCTTTCTCTTAATGGCCCACTCTACTTCCAAATAAGTCGAGCTGTAGTGAATCAAGTCATTTAGATCAACCTTGACTGTGTACCCATCAGTGCATGTGTGTTTGTTCCATTTCCTAAAGGTAAATGGTTTGTGAGCACTGGGAAGGACAATCTCTTGAATGCCTGGAGGACTCCCTATGGTGCCAGCATTTTCCAGGTATGTCAATCAATACCTCATTCCCTCCCCTTGCTACAGACCATAATACAGTGGGAATGTATGTGTGTTTGTGATTTGTAGTGTGAGCTTCTTAGATTCTGTTTTCAGGCTTTCTTTGGGAGTTTTATTCCTGTTGTAATAGGGTCTTTGAGTGATGGATTTTTATTTTTGCTGTGGAGCTGCAGCTGTACAGAAAATGAGCCATTAGAATGCATGAAATTACATCTTTGTTGACAAACATTTTGCAAGTTAATGGCTTAGCGCTTAGTTTGAGGAAGTGAGGCAGCCATTTTAGAGCCACTCTGAATGGCCTTGTCAAAATAATGGACATCATTAAAAAACAAACAATCAGTAGTGTCAGTGGAGCAGCTACAGTTTTCAATCAGTATTTGTTGTTAAAGTTTAAAAACCATTACATTTGTTTTAAATAGGTAAATGTAAATAAATAAATGTTTCCAATATATATCTGATGAAAAACTTATAAAACTGAAATAAAATGACTAAAACTGAAATGATAAATAAAGTTAAATGGAAATAAAGCATTTTACTCAGTCAGCTGCTACTCCACTCCGGGTTTGTCATATCGTTTGCTCTGTTTACAGGTGAGCGTTTGCTCAGCAATATTTATGCTTGGTTTTTTGACATGCAGGCAATATTCCCTGAATTAAATTTAAAACGTCTTTGCAATAATCTTCCCACTCTTGCATTCACCATCTGTCACTTTTCACTAAAATGTGTAATTTTATCCCCCCCCCCCCCCCCCCCCCCCTTTCAAGTTGACTGCTGACATGATGATCTTTTATGATAATCTATTAATACGGTTTAACACAAGGGAATTCTTGCTGACATTCAGTTAGACGATGGCCGTTAAATTGTTTGAGCGACTTAAGTCTCCCTGCTTCAGGCAAAAATCACACAACTCTGCACTGCTCTCATACGTTGCCAATTGTCTACACACCTACTTGCCTCTCAGAGTGGCTTAAGTACTTCAGTTAATATTTAGAAGGGAGTGATGTTGACATGCTGCTCTGTGGTTTATGTCACCGAGTCTGTTTGATCATGTCAGCTAATCGTTTTCCTGCTTTCCTCTCGCTACAGTCCAAGGAGTCGTCCTCTGTCCTGAGCTGTGACATCTCCGCTGATGATAAGTACATTGTGACAGGATCTGGAGACAAGAAGGCCACAGTGTATGAAGTGATCTACTAAATTCACTGCTTCACCAGATATAAAGACCCATGTATGGAGTTTCTCATTGGGCCTGATATTTAATGGATTCAAGGGATATCTCCTCCACCTTTTCCTCCTTTTATAGTAGGAACCCAGGTTAGGAACTGGTCGGTCCATTGGGATCGGTTCCCAGATGTTTTTATTTTTAGAGCACCTGGATTCTTACAGCAGTGGAGCGGTCCTCTACAGAACCAAGCGGAAACATGTTAAACTGTCCCAAGGACTACCTGACGGCACTAATGTAGTAAATATTGTCTTGCCTTTTCTTTCGGTCTGCTCATGGGATTGTGTGTGCCTATTCCTTCTATAGTATTTCCCCCCCGCCTGAAGATCTGTGATGTAATATGAAGCAGTGCTTCAGTTTTAGCCTCCCGCTCCCTGGACAATTTGTTATAAAGTGTATATATGGAGTAATAAAGACGTTTTATAAATATAATTATATATATTTCCATGTCCTGATATACTTGTGATGGGTTTCTTTGTCCTCATGTCCTTAATGCTTGATGAATGTAGATTAGGACACACTTTTTCATTTTGATTTTGTAAGCACATTCTCTGGGCTGGCCATTTCCTAAAAGGCACATGTGGAAAACCCCTTCCTGATCTTAGTAATTCTTTTTTGCTTTTTGAGCCTGGAATTCTGCGGAAGTCAGAATACGGCGGAAACAGCCCAGAGGAGAGTGAGGAGATTTGTAAATTGACAGCGATATTAAACATGGAGAATGACTAACTGTACTACTTTTCTGTGCCCTTTGCATTGTGTGGCGTCTTGTTGGAAAGAGGAATTCAATTCCAATAATGAAGTGTGATTGTAACATGCTGACTCGGCGTGGATCGCACATTGCGATGAGTAACTTGCCAACTTATCCCGTAAGTAGCCCCATTATAGTTTGCTGTTGTTGAAATGGGATGTGACTCACCCCAGTGATTGACAGCTTACTTTTGCTGTATAGCTCCACCCTAATGAGCCTGCAGCCCTGTTTTCACCCACAGATTGATGTAAACCTTCTATGTGAGTGATTGGAGTCAATTGGGTATTCATTTCTGTACAAGTTGAGCCAGTTTTCTAATGAATATATTCATTGCCTGCACTGACTTTGGTGAAGCTCTGTGTGAAAGTGTGTGCGCATGAGAGAGAGAGAGAGAGAGAGAAGAGAGTGGCTCTTTTAAACCTGATCCTGGCTAACCATTTTTGTGTAAATTTTGGACTGTTTGAACTATGGGAACTGGAGTCTGCTTCATGGGGCCACAACAGAATCGGTCACGGCAAACTCCGACTTTAGTACAGTACAAAACCTTGACCCGCCTGCCTTTCACAACCTCTCAACTTCACACCAAAGTATGTAGCAAATTGTTGTCAGCACTGATCATGTACAGTTGTTAATTCAATAAACTTTTCTCTTTCTTTTTTTTTTTTTGTAAAACGTGTCATGGATTTTGGTTTAATTGAGAGCACTACTGTGGGATTTGAATCACAGGCTGGGTGTGTGTGTGTCACGTTAACGGTTAACCCAATAAGTCTTCAGTATAGAGACTAATGACAAAGGCTGGGTATGTTATCTAGATTTTCCCACATGGTGTCAAGCTGAGTGAAGAGTTGAGACATGAAGTTGAGTGTGTGTGTGTGTGTGTAAGAGACATAGTTTCTGCTGCCTCAGCTATCTGTTGTAACCACAAACCCAGCTGACTCAAATATGCCCTGCGGTCCCCCAACCACAGCTGGTTAGACACACAACACACCCTTTTGATTTTCTCACCTCAAGTGGATTATCGGCCAGGAAGTGTGTTTGTGCCAATTGATTTAGTTTGGTGGTTTGAGTTGGTTTCATTAATAGTGTGATTTCAGCAAATGTCTGTCTCTCACCTCCTGCATTCTGATGCTCTAGATGTAAAATGACTGTAACTAAGAGAAATGAAACTTCACACTTCCTCTGCCCATGAACTTTGCTGTTGAAGTTTGCCCACGATAGCCCTTCAGTAAATGTGTTATTTAAAACATTGCATGGCTATGCCATGTGTATACTCAAATCTATAGGAACCATTGCTACTTGGCACTAATGGGAGTTTTTACAGGGTGAACTTTTTATATATACAGGTCCTTTTCAAAAAATTAGCATATTGTGATAAAGTTCATTATTTTCTGTAATGTACTGATAAACATTAGACTTTCATATATTTTAGATTGATTATAACACAACTGAAGTAGTTCAAGCCTTTTATTGTTTTAATATTGATGATTTTGGCATACAGCTCATGAAAACCCCAAATTCCTATCTCAAAAAATTAGCATATTTCATCCGACCAATAAAAGAAAAGTGTTTTTAATACAAAAAAGTCAACCTTCAAATAATTATGTTCAGTTATGCACTCAATACTTGGTCGGGAATCCTTTTGCAGACATGACTGCTTCAATGCGGCGTGGCATGGAGGCAATCAGCCTGTGGCACTGCTGAGGTGTTATGGAGGCCCAGGATGCTTCGATAGCGGCCTTAAGCTCATCCAGAGTGTTGGGTCTTGCGTCTCTCAACTTTCTCTTCACAATATCCCACAGATTCTCTATGGGGTTCAGGTCAGGAGAGTTGGCAGGCCAATTGAGCACAGTAATACCATGGTCAGTAAACCATTTACCAGTGGTTTTGGCACTGTGAGCAGGTGCCAGGTCGTGCTGAAAAATGAAATCTTCATCTCCATAAAGCTTTTCAGCAGATGGAAGCATGAAGTGCTCCAAAATCTCCTGATAGCTAGCTGCATTGACCCTGCCCTTGATAAAACACAGTGGACCAACACCAGCATCACTGACTGTGGGTACTTGACACTGGACTTCAGGCATTTTGGCATTTCCCTCTCCCCAGTCTTCCTCCAGACTCTGGCACCTTGATTTCCGAATGACATGCAAAATTTGCATTCATCCGAAAAAAGTACTTTGGACCACTGAGCAACAGTCCAGTGCTGCTTCTCTGTAGCCCAGGTCAGGCGCTTCTGCCGCTGTTTCTGGTTCAAAAGTGGCTTGACCTGGGGAATGCGGCACCTGTAGCCCATTTCCTGCACACGCCTGTACACGGTGGCTCTGGATGTTTCTACTCCAGACTCAGTCCACTGCTTCCGCAGGTCCCCCAAGGTCTGGAATCGGTCCTTCTCCACAATCTTCCTCAGGGTCCGGTCACCTCTTCTCGTTGTGCTGCGTTTTCTGCCACACTTTTTCCTTCCCACAGACTTCCCACTGAGGTGCCTTGATACAGCACTCTGGGAACAGCCTATTCGTTCAGAAATTTCTTTCTGTGTCTTACCCGCTTGCTTGAGGGTGTCAATGATGGCCTTCTGGACAGCAGTCAGGTCGGCAGTCTTACCCATGATTGCGGTTTTGAGTAATGAACCAGGCTGGGAGTTTTTAAAAGCCTCAGGAATCTTTTGCAGGTGTTTAGAGTTAATTAGTTGATTCAGATGATTAGGTTAATAGCTCGTTTAGAGAACCTTTTCATGATATGCTAATTTTTTGAGATAGGAATTTTGGGTTTTCATGAGCTGTATGCCAAAATCATCAATATTAAAACAATAAAAGGCTTGAACTACTTCAGTTGTGTTGTAATGAATCTAAAATATATGAAAGTCTAATGTTTATCAGTACATTACAGAAAATAATGAACTTTATCACAATATGCTAATTTTTTGAAAAGGACCTGTATGTGTATGTATGTATATATATATATATATATATATATATATATATATATATATATATATATATATATATATATATATATATATATATATATATATATATATATATATATATATATATATATATATATATTTATTTATTTATTGTTATTATTATTTTTATTTTTTTTTTGTTATTATTATTTTACTTTTGGCCTTGAGTCTTCCTTGCACAGAAGGAAAGAGGGAAAGCTTTTTTTTGACCTTGAGAAAATTTTAAAGATTTTTAAGATTTAAATGTGGTAAAATGTCAAATTGCACATGCCTATTGCACACTGGAAAAATATCCAAAATTAGGCAGAATATGTATTAACTTTCGAGTATAAAAGGTTGTTTTACTTCAGTTGGGAGTGTGTAGTGATTTCTGTGGTCACAGTTTCCATGTGGGCTTTCTGTAGTTAGTGCATTCGAATGATATTAAAATTGTAGGCATCGTCCTTGAACAGGCATTTTTTTGTCCTGCCATCGAAATAGAAAAAAGAAACATACATCTACATGATGCCACTTCCAGCACAGGTGTCAAAGAAGTGCTGAGGCCGCTGTTGCTCCGTTCTTACACCTACTGGTCTCTCACAGGAACCTTGATTTCACATCGGCACGAGTGCGCTCCTGTCTAAATACACCAGACTAGATGATGAACTTGGTCTTGCTGTTAGCAAAGGAGTGTCAGCAGCAGACTGATGATTGACTGATGTACCAGCCTGTTAAACGAGCCGCTGGCTTTGTACATTATGGCAGTAGATGGATCAAATGAGAGAGATTGATTTTCACTAATCTCTGCAGATTTCGATTGTCTCCCTCAGATGATGACAAACTGACCTACTCATTCTCCCTACTCGGTGAGTCAGGTGTCTGCATTATCCTCCCTGTCCAGAAGCCCTTTTAGAATTTCAAACCCAAAGCTAATTCAGTTCCTGTGGATTCTGTTCAAACATCACTGACGGAGTGCCTTTTAGCATTTGTGAAGCCAGTTCTTTTCTTCTCTCCTTTAGTTGCTTTCTGCTTTCTCCTTCGGTCTCTCTGAAGCTTACCTTAGCTGGCAGCCCTGAGTTTGATGTTCTCCTCAGAAAGAGTGCTGAGAGGATGAAGGAGAGGGAGAGAGACACTCCAAATCCCAACATACTGATTTTCCTGCAGGCTCTCGTTCTGCTCGCTCGCTCTTATCTCTTTCATTTCTTTTGCTCTGATGTGAAAAAGCTGTACATGTGGTGTTTTTATTTTCTCTTTTTCTTTTTGTTTCTTCCTAGTTTCACTCTTAATAAGGGAGCAGCTGAATAGGTGGAGATTAAAGGGCTATCCTGTTGAGTGGCACCGCTGAAGAGAGAGAAAGAGAAAGAAAGAGGCTCTGTCGAGAGAGAGAGAGATAGAAGGGCTTGTCTATGAGAGCGACCAGCGATTTGATACAATCCTCCACTCTTTTCTCTCCTCTGAAGAGCTTTCATCAGGCCTGCACACAAGTGCCCTCTCCACTCAGGCCTCAAATTAGTCCAGGCTTACTGAGCCACATGAAACAGTAACCTCACTCATCCTCCGCTGCCGTCTCTCTCCTCCTGCGTGACGAGCGTGCTCAGGAATCTTTCTTGCGGCTCTTGAGGAGACTCCTACTGAACTGGAGAAGTCGGTGTGAGAAGATTAGTTTCATCCGTCTGATTAGACACAGAGGGCAGTGTGGTGTGTCTATGTGAGGTTCACGAGTTTAAAAGTAATATTGGGAAATATTGGATTTTCAATAGTTTTCGATTTAATATTTTAAAATGTAATTTTCTGTGATGAATTTTCAGACGCCATTACTCCAGTCTTCAGTGTCACATGATCCTTCAGAAACCATCCTATTAGACAGTGCTGCTTGAAAGTTTGTGAACCCATACATATGACCAAAAAGATAATGTCCTGAAAGTTAAAAAAGAGAATCCAGTCAAACAAATTAGACAAAAATATACTTTTGTCATTTATTTATTCTGGAAAATGATCCAATATTATATATCTTTGAGTGGCAAAAGTTTGTGAAACTCTAGGGTTAACGGTGAAATTGAGTCCATCTGTTCAGAGCTGTTTTCAATCAGTGGGATGACTATCATGTGTCAGTGTGTGCCTTTATTTAAAGAACAGGGCCCGTATTCACAAAACATCTTAAAGGGGTCCTATTATGCTTTTTCACTTTTTGAATTTTAGTCAGTGTGTATGTTTGGGCATAAAACGATCTACAAAGTTACAAATCTCAAAGTGCACTTCAAAGGGAAATATTGTGTTTTAAATAAATCCCTTTTCAAGAACTACAGCGAACGGCTCGTTTGGACTACAAAGTTGTTTTCCTGTATTTATGACATCACAAATTGTAAATCCCGCCTACAGAAATTTAAATGGTTGGGGGCTGAGGAGCACTGCACGTTTCAGAATCGAAACCAAGTGCGGGTGTTTTTATATCACGGTATTTCTGATGGAAACCAACTATTTTCAGAAAATTTTGGATGTCATTTTCATTTAATCTTGCATATAATGTCTGATAAAGCCGCGTTTGTGAACTGAGCTCTGTTTTGTGTACAGCGTTACCGGGGAAACTCTCCTGCTCCAACAGCACCTCCTGCAGGCAGACAATCAATATGCATATATATATATAAATAATGTAAATCTGTGGGACTATGGTATAAATAAATTCAACTATAACAGTTTCAGTGCAATTCATGTTATAATGTTAGAATTAAAGAACAATAAACATAATACATATTACCTTTGCACTTATCTGTAATATATATATATATATATATATATATATATATATATATATATATATACACACACACACACATACACTTTTTTTTTTTTTCATTCACGGTAAGATTAGTATATGCATATATGCCTAAACTGAGGTGGTGCATTAAAAACGTGTGGTATATGTTGGGCGAAGGTTTGATTTAGTTATAGTTTTTAAGTATATATATATTTAGTGTTATGATCTTCATTAAACCATTACCGTCCTTATACAAAATATCATCCTATCAACATCATCTTACTACTGCTCAATGTTTCTATGATATTATTATTAATAATAATAATGCAAACACTCATAGTATTACTAAAACCTTGTACAAATATGTATAATAATATGTGAATAAATAATTAGAATGAGTGTGTCAGATTTGTAAGAGTTGAATCAGGTCTGATCTGGAGTGTTGTGGTTCTGAAGTATAGTTATAAGAAGGGGAAAAATGTTCTAGGGAGATGTAGTCTGTAAGCTAATTTTTCCAATGCGTTAACCAGCAAATTCTAAAGGAAAATATTAGGACATCTGTCCAAGAACTGAATCTTGAGAGAAAATGGGTCATTTGTGCTTGGGGTCATTGTATTACAAGTCGTTCTACAAAAGAATGGTTAAAGAAGAACAAAGTAAATGTTTTGGAATGGACGTGTCCAAAATCTGGACCTTAATCCAATTGAAATGTTGTGGAAGGAGCTGAAGCAAGCAAATCATAGGAGGAAGCCCAACAACATTGCAGAGTTGAAGTGATTCCCCGCTGAGGAATGGGCTAAAATTCCTACAAGTCGTTGTGCAGGACTGATCAGCAGTTACAAGAAACGTTTACCTGCCGTTATTGCTGCAAAAAGGGGTCTCGCCAGAAACTAAAAGCAAAGACTCACATGCTTTTGCCACTGACAGATATGTCAGACACTGACAGACAATGGATAATTTTTCTCAATAAATAAATGGCAAAGTATATACTGTATTGTTGTCTCATTTGTTTGATTGGATTCTCTTAGTCAACTTTCAGGACTTGTATGAAAATCTGGTGATCTTTTGGGTCAGATATATAGAAAATTCTGAAGGGTTCACAAACTTTCAAGCAGCACTGCTGATTGTGCTGCACATGAATTTTGTGGTCCCAGGGGCTGCACTGGGAGAAATGTGTTTTTAGAAGTGTTTCTTGAGCAGCAAATCTGCATATTAAAATGATTTCTGAAGAATTATTTGACACTGGAGTAATGGCTACTGAAAATTCAGCTTTGCCTTCATAAAAAAAATATATATATTAAAATAGAAAAGTTATTTTAAATTGTAATGATATTTTACAGTATTGCTGTTTCTACTGTATTTTTTTATCAAATAAATGCTGGCTTGGTGAGACTCAGAAACATAAAAAAAAATCTTACTGATCCCAAACTTTTTAACAATAGTGTGCATTATGTACACATATTTAAGATATTACAAAGTTTATCACATCACAATATAATTGATTATAAAGTTTGCTGTGTGTATGTATCTTTCCTGCCCATTTCATTGTTTGGATTGTGTACAAATGCTTTTGTACCTTAGTTACATCCACTGTGGTGCTCTGACAGACTGGACAGAAAAGGAAACAGCAGCAGGATGTGATTATGGAGTTAATCACCAGGTATGTCCATAATGGTCATTAACTTTAAACCTGTTGGAAGTGGAAATTTATAACTTTAGCAATCAGACAGGATTAAGGGAACATTTCCTGCAGTGGTCATTAAAAGTGTAATAGCTCAATCTCTCTGCTAAGGTCATATAGCAGCAGTGCCAACAAACTGTCCATTTCTTGAATGGCCTGCCCTGAACAGTTTTGTGGCCCTCTCTCTGACAAAAATCAGATGTAATAACCACAGGAGCCGAGTGCATGCTGTTCCGCACAGATGTACCGATAAAGTTGGGAAGGTTTCACCTTAATCCTTATTCGGACAATGTTTTTGAAGCTCTTTTGAGACATTAATCTGCTTTTTACTTCAGTTTTTAAGAGCAAAGCTTGCGCTATCATTGCACATTTCTCCAATGATTTATTATTATTGCACATACAGTTCACAACTTCATTCTTACAATGATAAATGTCAGTCATGTACCAACATTTTAGGGTGTTGAGAAACTAAGATAAATCGGAGTTGCTTTAATTGTTAATATCCTGTTTTGGCAGAGCGAGCGGTGCAGGAATCTTCAGGATGATTCACAGCAGAAATGAAAGATTTGCACCATGCTGAGAAGGTGACTGTTTGAGGAAATATTTTATTTGCACATAAATTACATTACATATGCAGTGATGCATCACACAGATAGTGGGACATGAGTATTGGATGATGATTCATATTCTGTGATGAGTGTGTGAGTTGTGTAGGAAAGTGTGACAGCACACATCTCAGCACAGTTGGATTCTTCCTCTGAAACGCCACCTGAAGTGACTTTAATGCTGGTTTTCATCAGAAGAGTGAGCTTCCTCTGACATGTTCCCCAGTGTGTGTGTGACAAGTCAAGTCAGTATTATTTGTATAGTGCTTTTAACAATGCAAATTGTGTCAAAGCAGCTTTACATCGGCTTGATATAAAGCTGGGTGGCTTTATATCAGCTTTACAGTATTTAGACGGGGAAATAGTTTGTTGAAATAGTGTCATTCTCCTCTGGCCAGACAAAATCAGCAGTTTAAATCTAGGCTAAAGCAGAGTCAGATTGTGCAAAGGACTCATCTGTTTCCTGTGGTCTTGTACCGATGGCCGTCTTGGAGACAGGTCTTCACTGGGGATCAGTCGCTGGGGCTCATCTAGGTGTCCTGGCTATAGAGGTCATCTCTAGGTGCTGATCCACCATCTGATATGGATACAGTCTGGATCTGGGTGGCTACGGTGACCTTGGAATAAGAAAGAAACAGACTAATATTAGCATAGATGCCATTCTTGTCAATGTAACAAGTACATCAGGTGTTTTGGGAAGTGTTCCCGGTTCCGGATGACCTAATTAATGCAGCCTAACAATCCTTTAACGGATTTCAATTATAGAAATGCAATAGTGTATTATGTGTAAGCCAGGTTAAAGAGATGGGTCTTTAATCTAGATTTAAACTGACAGAGTGTGTCTGCTTCCCGAACAGTGTTAGGTAGATTGTTCCAGAGTTTGGGCACTAAATAGGAAAACGATCTCCTGCCCGCAGTTGATTTTGATATTCTCTAAGAAGGAACATAGTTGTGATGATACTACCTTTTCTAATATCTTTGACAGAAAAGGGAGATTCAAGATCAGTCTGTAATTAATTAAATCTTTGGGGTCAAGTTGTGGTTTTTTAATGAGACGCTTAATAACAGCCAGTTTGAAGGTTTTTGGGACATATCCTAATGACAATAATGAGTTAATAATATTCAGAAGAGGATCTATTACTTCTGGAAGCACCTATTTTAGGAGCTTAGATGGAACAGGGTCTAAAATAAAGGTTGTTCGTTTAGATGATTTAACAAGTTTATACAAATAATTTCCAGTAGAAGAGAAAGAGTGGAATTGTTCCTCAGGGGATCTATAGTGCACAATCTGATGCGATATTGTGGCTGACAGCTGCATGGCTACAATTTTATCTCTAATAGTTTCGATCTTGGAAGTAAAGTAGTTCATAAAGTCATTACTACTGTGCTGCTGGGTAATGTCTGCACCTGCTGATGTTATATTTATTGTTAATTTAGCCACTGTATTAAATAAATACTTGGGGTTGTGTTTGTTTTCTTCTAAAAGAGACGTAAAGTAAGCAGATCTAGCAGTTTTTAATGCTTTTCTGTAGGATAGGGTACTTTCCCGCCAAGCAATACGAGATACCTCTAATTTTGTATTTCTCCAGCTGCGCTCCATTTTCTGGGCTGCTCTATTTAGGGCCCGAGTGTGCTCATTATACCACGGTGTTGGACTCTTTTCCTTAATCTTCCTTAAGCGTAAAGGAGCAACCGTATCTAAAGTGCTAGAAAAGTGAGAGTCAATAGTTTCTGTTACATCATCAAGTTGTTTTGAGCTATTGGATATGCTGAGGAATTGAGACAAGTCAGGAAGATTATTTATAAAGTAGTCTTTTGTGGTAGAAGTGATGGTTCTACCATATTTGTAACAAGGAGTTGGCTTTACAGCTTTAGCTATATGGAATATACACGAAACTAGATAATGATCTGAGATATCATCGATCTTTTGCAATAATTCAACACCACTGACATCAATTCCATATGACAGTATTAAATCTAGAGTATGATTTCGACAATGAGTAGGTCCTGAAATGTGTTGTTTAACACCAATGGAGTTTAGAATGTCTATAAATGCTGATCCCAACTAATCTCTTTCATTATCAACATGGATATTAAAATCACCAACAATTAGGACTTTATCTGCAGCTAGCACTACCTCAGACAGAAAATCAGCAAATTCTTTAATAAAGTCTGTATGGTGGCCTGTATACATTAGCCAGTACAAACATCACAGGGGATTTATCATTAACACTTGTTTCTTTGGATAACGTTATATGAAGCACCATTACTTTGAACGAATTACGCTTGAAACCTCAGTAGAAATACTGAAAATATTGCTATAAATTGTGGCAACACCTCCCCCTTTACCTTTTGGACGCGGTTCATGTTTGTAACTGTAATCTTGGGGGGAAGACTCGTTTAAAGTAATGTAGTCATCTGGTTTTAGCCAGGTTTCTGTCAAACTAAGCACATCTAGTTTATGGTCAGTGATCATATCATTTACAAAAAGTGCTTTTGTAGAAAGGGATCTAATATTCAATAAGCCAAGCTTTATAATTTGTTTATCTATATTATATCTGTTTTTTATTTGTTGAACATCAATTAAATTGTTACTCTTACTTTGGTTTGGATATTTTCTGTATTTTCTAGTTCGGGGAACAGACACAGTCTCTATAGTGTGATATCTAGGTGAAAGAGTCTCTATGTGCTGAGAATTAACTGACTGTGTGTGTGCGCGCTCTAATGAAGAGGGCTTCACACTGGCATGATTACAGCTGCTACTGGTTAATTTTGAGGTGAAAAGGGCTGTTAATGGGCTCAGTAAAGCAAATAATTGGGACAAATAAGTAATTAAGAGATTGGAAAGGGTAAGATTAAATCTAAAGGACCTTTAATTTAACATGATTATGAAGTTCTCCTTTAGCTCCTCAATCAGACGGAGCAGGGCTGAAATGAGCTCTTACTGCTAATGATTTCCTGTGGTTACTGGTGCACTGAGGGTGGTTGTCAACTCAATGCCTCATAAATGTCATTAAATCCTTAAAAGGTGATGTTTTTATATTCATGAGCATCTTCTTTTCATTATTTTCAGTTGCTGTGTTGTTCTTGAAGACCTCAACCTCAACAGTCCAAGTAAAGCATGACCTGTTTGTCTGGTGCTAATGCTGACCGATGAATCTCAGTGCCGACGGCACGCCAGTGGTCGTGCTCTCAAGGTATGTTGTGAACGACGCTGCCACGCGAGAATGACTACTGACTCTAAATAAACAGTCGTAATGAGAATAATTAGAGAGTTGATGATAATGACATTGAGAGAGTGAGAACAGATGGGGCTGGTTGTAATTCATACCTCTTGACACCATAAGCGTTTTTCTTCCTAATCTGATGAGGTACTTTTTTCCGCATCTGTCCCTGATCGCTGCCGTGACTGAGCTGACCCACCTACACACACATTTCACAATGCTAATATGTTCTCACATCGGGCTATCAGCACACACAGGAGCAGATGGTGATGTTTGTGTGTGTGTGTGTGTGTGTGTGTGAGAGACACTGTTGGTGGTTGGTGCACAACTGCTTCTGTCAGTAAATACTTTCCACCTTCACGCCATTCATACGCTCGAGTGCGTATTACTTTTCATTTCCCAGGTTTACATGCAGATGCGTTTTGTTTTGTTTAACATAATGCAAAGCTGGTTTCGATGTGAACAAGTTAGTAATGGATTATTCTGCTTCACTAACAACACTGTAAACAGCAGCATAACCTGCAGCATAACCTAAGTTGCATGCACCTTACAGTAAGTTAAGTAAATTGTTTATAATTATATGAGATGCTGCATAGATTAGAGCAGGGGTTTTCAAACTGGGTCTTAATCAAGTTCACATCCTAAAAAAAAGGGAGACGATTATACTAAGTGTATTTGTAAGAAGTTATAAAAAAGAGAAGATATTCACAATCACCATATTCAAATGATTTCTGAAGGGCCATGTGACAGAAGCCTAGAGTAATGGCTGCTGAAAATTCAGCACAGCCATCACAGGGGAAAAAATGTAAATATATTCAAATTGAAAAGGTTATTTTAAATTGTATTAATATTTGACAACATTGGCGTTTTACTGTATTTTTTATCAAATAATGCAGCCTTAGTGAGCACAAGAGACTTCTTTCAAAAAATTTTCTTCTTTTCAAAAAAGATGTGTAATTAATCTTAATTATTCCAAATAAATAATGTCTTTATATTTTTAGAAAATAGTCCTTCCCTAGGGGATTGTCATATTTGGGGATCCTTGACATAAAAAAAAAATTGAAAACCCCTGGATCACAGAAGAGAGGTAAAGGTTACTAGTAAGACAATGAGGAACAGAGGCTGTTGTTTATGAGACTGGAAGCCCTAAGGCTTAAAATTGGGCGGGGATATGCAATGGTGTGGAGGTGGAAGAACGCAGTCTTTATAAAAGAATTCACAAACATATAATTCGCTTCCTCTCAAAGACTTTGGCTTAGTCATCTTATCCATTAAAGCTGTTAAAGAGAAAAAATGTGCATCCCTCTTCTGCTGATTTGCCTAGCATGTTGATGGCCAACAGGGTACATTAAATAATTATACCCATTCTAGGAAAAAAGACCATTCACTGTACTTTATATGGAACTTTATGTGTTGGATACAACCTGTCCCCCATAGAGTCAGCTTGCCTTTTTCCCCCCGTTTAACCAAGCCGGTGTGTTTAATGCAGCCTATCACCTTGGCGATTCGTCCCTTTGACACCTAATATATAGTAAGACAAGTGAAGCAAATCATACAGCATGTCCTGCTTTAATATATCATTGCTTTGACTTGAGGTGCCCATTCCATAGTATTACATCTTTCCATCCCTATAACAGCATTACCACCAAGAAAGGGAGGAGACGGAAGAGGGAGGAATGAAAAGGAAAGGTTGAAAGAGTGAACAAGTAAGTGGTAGAAAGAGAAAATACTGATCACTGAAAACCCACTTACATAAGTGCTCTTCTTTTCTGAGTGACTGGAGATTGTTGATTGTGTTGTGGATGTGCCGTTGAACTTTTGCTTTGTCAGGTGAGGATGCAAATGGAGACTTGATGCTTGGATAATTGCTTATCTTCAGTACTACAGTTTTACATCTGAAATTTGGCTACAAGGGAAACTTATTTTTGTGTCAAGCACTTCGGATTTATGCAAACATGTACAACACTTCAGTATAGGGACCAATTTTCACTATTAACTAGTTATTTATTAACATGCTATTATTAACATGAGTTTGAGTTAGTTTGAGTTATACTTTATTGTCCTTTACAGGAAATTTGTCTTGGACTCAAAGCTGCAACAATACACAACAACCACAAAAAAAACCAAAAAAAAAAACAGTTAATGCAATTTACTATTTAAAGTCCTAATACAAACCCGATTCCAAAAAAGTTGGGACACTGTACAAATTGTGAATAAAAACAGAATGCAATGATGTGGAAGTTTCAAATTTCAATATTTTATTCAGAATACAACATAGATGACATATCAAAAGTTTAAACTGGGAAAATTTATAATTTTAAGGGAAAAATAAGTTTATTTTAAATTTCATGGCATCAACACATCTCAAAAAAGTTGGGACAAGGCCATGTTTACCACTGTGTGGCATCCCCTCTTCTTTTTATAACAGTCTGCGAATTGATGATCCTCTTGCCATCTTGACTTCTGAGAGACACTGCCACTCTGAGAGGCTCTTTTTATACCCAATCATGTTGCCAATTGACCTAATAAGTTGCAAATTGGTCCTCCAGCTGTTCCTTATATGTACATTTAACTTTTCCGGCTTCTTATTGCTACCTGTCCCAACTTTTTTGGAATGTGTAGCTCTCATGAAATCCAAAATGAGCCAATATTTGGCATGACATTTCAAAATGTCTCACTTTCAACGTTTGATATGTTATCTATATTCTATTGTGAATAAAATATAAGTTTATGAGATTTGTAAATTATTGCATTCCTTTTTTATTCGTAATTTGTACAGTGTCCCAACTTTTTTGGAATCGGGTTTGTAGATACCGGTATATATACTTCTACATAATGGAACTCTATAACGCTTCCCTGATGGCAGTAATTGATATATTGAAAATAAAACATGGCTTGAATCACTTACTATTGCTTGCGCATTCTTAAAAACCAACGACTCATAAATGGACTGAAGTGATGTATACTCTCTTACACCTATGACTTTCATGGCAACTTTGACAAGACGTACAAGCTGCGATTTTGATTGAACTGAAAGATTGCCATAGCAAGCCGGCATTGCATAGTTCACTAAACTTCCCAAAACTGCTTGGTAAAGCAACGACATAATTTTTTTACTTACTCCGACCAACCTAAGCCTTCTTAAAAAATATAGTCTTTGCTGGAATCTTGAGCAGAGATAATCAGTGTGGGCTTTCCAAGTCAATGAACGGTCAATGACCACCCCAAGATACATAAATGTATCGACTTGTTCAATAATGTTACCTTGAATAATTACTGGACTGTAATCACCCAAACTTTTTGCGTGTATATTTGTTCTTATTAAGCACATTTTCTGCATGACCATATTCTACATCCCTAATCCTACTCATTACCTTAACTTGACATCTACCTTACTAACTATTAATATGCAGAAAATTACGAGTTTATTGAGGCAAAAGTCATAATTATTGGTTTGTTAATAGCGAGAATTGGACCTTAAAATCTTAAAATAAAGTGAGACCGTATGTATAAAAAATAGTTATATTCTAATATACTGTATGTGTACGTTCAGTACAGGCTAAGCCAAATGTCAATATAACTGAAATATTTTCCTAAATGTTTTATAGTTAAAATATAAAAATGAAATATTAAAATTTAAATGCATATGCATATTCAAATTTAAAACAATATTCAATGAATACCTGCACACTATGTTTGATGAGACTCAAGGACGAAGGCAAGAGGATCCAAATGCAGAGTTTTATTAATAGAATTAAAACGAACCAAATCAGAAAACCATGAAAAGGACCACATTACAAAACAAGAGTCCTAAAACACAAAAATCTGAGAGCACAGGTTGGAGTTATGACACACACATACAAAAGAAATAATATGCTCTGTGCTCTCAAATGTATTCAAAGTTTTACCTATCTAATTTAAGAGGTGAGACAGTGCACCAATTTCTAATGGACCACAAAACGATTCATTAACTGCATTATTATTTTTATTTTTAATTGCATTATTTAATTGCTTTATTAAATTGAATAACGAGAAACAGACGTAGAATCAGAAGAGAAATGGAAAACAGATGGGAGAGAGATCTTTAGTTCTGATGACAGCAGTTAATCCCACCATAAACAGAATTGTGTGGAGAATAAAAGAACTGATAATTTTGGTGAAGTGGAAAGCAAGCCAAATGTCAAATTAAATACTGGCAGTTTTACATGTTTAATATTACTATACTTATATAATGATTTTATGGTATAATATAAATAAATGCACTTTTTATATTCAGTTATATGTGTTCCAAAAAAGTGAGGGATGGATATTTCTGTCTCTGTTCTTTTTCTGTCACTGTTAGCGAGCCAAAACAGTTTCTTGCTAATGCTAGCAGCGTGTAAGTGTGTGCTTTTTGTTTGATGCATGTGTGCTAACAGGAAATCCCAGGAAGAGATAATGAGCGTGAAGCCGCAGTGGTCAGGGCTCAGGACCCGTGCCAGCCCCTGTCTGCATGTCCTCTATGGGTTGGCAGAAGCGAGTGAGTGGGTTCTGTCAGTCCCTGGCACAGCAGGATGGATGCTTTGCCACCATGTTGGGCATATTGTCTGTCTCATTTGATCAGTGTAATCCACTGATCAATGGTGGGGATAGAGAATGAGAGAGGAGGGTGTCTGGATGTGAAAATGCTTGTGCTGGATCTGGAAATAATTTAGTTTCGGTTTTGTTTTGCTTTCAGCAGCTAGGCTCATTTTATTTTCAGATACTCCATGAAACTTTTACAAAAAGTAAAATATGACTCATAGTTCAAATGTGGTACGGTGTATGTTCATTTATTCCAGAATATATTATCTGTTTTCCTTTACTTATATTATATCCTTTAAGGAATAGTTTGCCCATAAACAAACACTGTTATCATTTACTCACTCTCATGTCGTTCCAAATGTGTATGACTTTCTTTCATTTTTTCAATTATTACGCACTTACACACATCTTTCCATTTACAGCTGTATCTTTTTTTTCTTCTTCATTAGAAATGAAACCCTTTATTTTATTTCTAATGCATGCTTCTTGCTTTGTTTCTGTTTTAAAGCTTCTTCTTTCACATTAAGTCTCTGTGGAGTGCTTTGGAGCAGTTTAATGATACAGCAGTTTGAAATGTAAACACAGCAACAGCTGCTTAGTGACAGGAAGTTGAAGCTGACTCACTTCTGCCTTGTTAATGTCTACATTACTATCAAATGAGGCCAGTGAGGAGATGCATTTACACTGTACTTGACACGTGGTGTCAGATCAGATTTACTTTTTTTTTTTTAGTTGGCATACATTGTTGGCACATATTGGTAAGGATAGGTTGGGGGCTTCTTGTCACTCTTTACCTGTACGAGGTCTCTTAAAGCCAATCAATCCACTTGATGGCCATCTTGGAAAAAACCTTGGCCAGTACAACTTGTATCTACTTGAATGGGGTACATCCGAAATCACACACTGACAGTGAGTAGGTAATGTACTACATTTTATGAGGGATGAACTTTGCGAATATTAAAAACATACAGTATAGAGTATGGATGTTTGTAGTATGATATAACAAATTGGGAGTAAGTGCATTTGCTATTTTGGCAATTCAGACATACTACACATTTCGACTACTGTATAGTAGGGAAGTAAACATATTTGAACGCAGAGCAAAATCTCCAAAACAGCTGTTCAAGATTATATTTAAAAATAAAGGTTCTTTATTGCCATTAATAGTCCCAATGATGGCCTTTAACATCCATGTAATATTTCCATTGCACAGTTCTTTATAGTAGCAAAAATGATATGGCATCATTGTGAAATCCCCCTTTTGGAAACTTTATTTTCAAGATATAGATGTTTTGGCTGGTGCTAGCTATATGCAATATTAAGAATATAGCAATCAAATGAAATAACTACATGCAGTATTCTTATATTGATGAGAGCATGGTTTGGGAATGTTATGTTAGATGAGAGAAGGTTACAAATGAGATTTCTGCAGTATACTTGCACATACACACACACACACACACATACACCACTGCCTTCATTCTTTGAGGTCCATAAAAATGCTCTGAAAATGTAAGGTTCAAAAACCTTTCAGATGGATCTCTTTGAAAACTGAATCACAGCATAATCATATTTTCCTGTAAAAGCCCCGATAGGAGCGCTCGCAGAAAGTATCTGGCCGGAACAAAAACAGACATTCTTTCTTAATGGACCGAAGGGTGAAGCGTGGTTCTCCCTGGCACTCGACAATCTAAGAGCCCCGTGTTTCAAAAAAGCCACTCTTTGCTAATAATGGGACCGTAGTTGAGGATTTCTCAAAGCGGAGATGAGTGATGTGACACAAGCGTTCTCAAGAGACAAACAAACTACACCACCCGAAACCATCTATTTATTTATTTTTTGTGATTTTTTTTATGTCTTCCTTGAACTACGTCAAGCAAAACACTGATATTTCCGAAGCATTTGTATTTGTGTCTGTGCGGCTATGTGTGCAAACTTGTGAAGATATGGTGTTATTGTTTAGGTTTCACAATTAGGGCGTTGTTAGTCTGTCCAACTGTTGCCATGGGAGAGCGTGACCTCATGTCCTGAGGGGCTACGAGTGGTGTCTGAGTGCTGGTGGAGTTTGGAGAGGAGCTAATGAGAGATCCTGTCTGCCTGCTGTTCCACTGAGCTCCCAATTAATCAACTACTCCCTCTCTCGCTCTCTTTTCCCATCTATAGGGGTGTACTACTGATACTTTTCCCCTATTGTTGTGTAAGCCTGTGTCCATGTGTGTATGTGTGTGAGTGTGCGGCTCTGTTTGGGAGGCAGCCATTACCGAGAACAAAAGACGTTAATTGGCAGTTAGAGCTTAATGAGGCGGGAGAGGAAATTAACAGAGCTCGTCAACAGAAACAAATCAAATCCTCCACTGAATTGATGCGGAGAGTCGCTGCCACTAACCATCCAGTGCTACAATAAAGAACGGCTCATCTTAGACTCCATCTTTTTCCGCTCTCATCGGTATGCTTTGCGTTTCATGGCAAAACTGAGAAGGTAAGAGAATTAGAGAAAGGAAAAAATGAAATAACAATGAGGAAATGGCTCCCTATTACATCTCCTTGTTCCTGGATTTCAGCAGGATTGTGATTAAGGAATCAAGCCTGTTCGCATTAGCATGTGAATAGACTGGGCCCTGAGAGCTCAGCCAGAGCCAGGAAGGAGATTGGGAGGATATTTAGCGTCTATTCAGGGTGCAACAAAGGCAAGGCACCCAGGCGGACAGACAGCACAGGCCTCGGGTTGATTAGGTGGTGGGAAGCTATTCTTACAGATCGGACTCGAGTAGTATTTTGTCTAATGCTAGCTTAAATCTCTAACAATCCTTCTCAGAAGACACGTACATGTGCAATCCACTGAGAATGGAGGCTTTTAGGGCACAGATGATTTTCTTTTTCTGCTTATTTTTGTTTTAAGTGGTCTTTTTTTAATTGGAGAAATATTTCCCACAATTTCTGTATTTTTTAGATGTAGGTATGCCATTTTATTATTACGTCATTGTGCTTTTATACAATTAAACTGTTTCAGTTTGACGAGGAGTCAACCAAATATATTGAAACGTTGTTTAATCTGTGTCTGGTTAAGTGGGTGTCTGAATGTTATATGAGCAGTTGTAATTATTTAGGGGGAATTAGGAGGATGAGGTAAGAAACCTGTGGAGTGGGAGGACTGTGTGTGTGACTCCATAAAATAAAGAGGTAAATTAAGACCTTAGCAGCAGTGTATTATATAATCAATCTATCTATTTTATTTTATTTTTCTGCCGTATTTTAATATTCCCAAATGCATTTTTCCTTGGCCAACACAAGTGGAATTGTTTTAGGCATTTTTAACTTTCCAGTTCATACACATTAGGTTTCATTCTCCTGGTCACCAGTCAAGATCTTTAACCACTGTGACCACAATATTGGTCTGTAAATAATTCATTTTTCTTTTCTTTTTTTCATAATGCTGTGCTCCTGGTCTTGTTATCCAAGCCTTTTTCCTGCCATATGTCTCAATTGACAGAGTATTGATCAAGCGCTTGCTACATGTCTGTTATAAAATTACCTCAAGAAAGTAGTACATTATCACAAGGTTTTTAAATTTAAATGTGTGATTTATCACTGAAAAAATCTAGAATACTTTTCAGAAGCTGAGCTGGATCCTCAAAAGACCTGCAGCTCTCTCTCCTGATTTCACACTCACTGTTTACCTTAAGACAGTTTCAGGGGATTCATTTTCAGTGCTGTGAGTAAGAAGAGTGGGTGGAGACAGAAAAAAGAGAGCATATGATGGCTTATGTAAAAATGTACAATGTATTAGGTTTCTTCTATAGCGGAGTAAAAGAAAGCATACAGAATAGCACATGCTAGCCTGTCACTCTCTTTGCTGTGGTCACTATACTGTTTGAAACATGGGAATATAAAGGCATACATTTAAATATGAGGTGCTTTTCAGATCAGTTGATAACTACAGAATGGTCTAAAAAGGTCTAAGCCATCACTCAGGTCTAACAAACGCAAGCCGAGAGCAAATTTGATGAGTGAATTTACACTGATCCCAGGTCAGTGAGTGCTGTTGTCGCTTGTTTTAAACCTTGATCAGCTTGTGTATTGCTTACCTCTTGCTTTATTTTCAAACAGATACTAGATCAGTCTGATTTGTTTTTTTAACTGTTTCACAGTTGCTGTCTGTATTCATAACCAAGCTCTTCCTGTAATCCTGGTTTACCAGAGTGCTTTGTCTCTGATATTATCATGTTGACATTGCTGAGAGGTATGAAGTGCTTTCTTGCCTTGTTGGAATGCAAATTTAAAGTGGATGAAGTCAAGGGATCTGACTCATGTGGTAATTGCCAGGACGTTTTGTACTTTGAATGCCATAAACCAAAAACGCTGACACAAAGAGGGGAACATTCTGATTTCAAGGGAAATGAGTCTGAAAAAGTCAAAAATACTTACGCCATCAAATGTGTCCATTTGAGAGCTTTCACATTTAAATGCATGAAACAAATCCAACATTAAAAGGATAGTAATGAGCAGCGATGACAGAATTTTCATTTTTGAGTGTACTTTCTCTTTAAATACATTTAAATGCATGACTGAAATTGTACTACACATTAATCAGACTACAATTGGCCTTGGTATGACTCTTCATACGACTGAATTGAATACAAATTTTCAATTTATGCATTGTCATTTTTACATGGACGGACAGAAGAAGACTGTAGTTTGACTGCACAAATTTCAAGTGTGCATGTAAACATACTGACAGCTTCAATTTTGACAAGGCAATGTGAACTTTGCTGTTAGCTGAATCTGAATGTACTGTATCTTGAGTCTGAGAAGCAGGTCCTCTAGGGAGCCCATGGGTCCTGTAAGTGCACTTCTTGTTCTAACAAGCGTTCCATCTGTTGGGATCCACAGCTACATCTCTGCTTTTACCCCCGGGAGACCCGCAAGACTGAGAGACTGAAACACAGCTAGGAGAAAGGAAAGAAAGAACATGCTATTATGAGTCATTCTCAGCATAAACAATGGCCCTTTGTTCAGAATAGCGTGTTGTTTTAGTATATCCTTGTACACGTGGTCTCAGTGTCAGACATACTAACGTGTGTGTTGGCAAGGTGTTGCTGGGATTCTAATTGGTGTGTTTGTGGCAGAAAACACAGAGATAATTATTAGGTGCTTTCAGTTCCCTCTCAGGGTTTGTCAGTTATTGCTCTCACCATCTGCTCAATGTGGTTGCACAAACACGCATAATAGCACATGTACACACACACCTGCTCCCCGCAGTCCCAGAATGCCAGCGAGTGTAACCCAGGTGTGAGTCAGATGTAATGCCTTTGAGAATCTCGATGACCTATAGCATGCCTATCTGACACCTCCTCTTACTCTTCTCTTTGTTCGTGCCCTTTTGTCTTCCTCCACATTCACAAAAAAGTGTTTTTCTAATAGTGAAGCTATTTTTTTTTGGGTGGGGTGTTAGGTGACCAGATGCATTGTGGGTATATGTTGTGTGCATCTGTGCCAATGTGTGCACCGGGAACTCCCTGGGTGCCACTGTTTCAAACACTCAAGAAAGACAATACCACACACCTGTCTGCCTTTTGCTTCTTTCTCACTTTATTTGAACACACCCTCTAGGTGCAAGGGGAGTAGAGGTGTGAGATGACAGATAATTACAGTCTACCCCAATTTAGACTCAAAAGTTCTGTTGATAATGATGCTACTGCTCTCCATTAAAAAAATATGCCACACATGACTGGCTCTCATGGCATGTCTTGGTCTTTCTGAACCAAGGTTGCAATGCTGCTGGTTTACAACACAAAACAGAACTTCTCTAGATATTAAAGGTAAAAAAGAGGAAAGTGTTATTTGCTCAGCCGCATGTCCTTCCAAACCTGTATTACTTTATTTATTATGCAAAAACAAAAGAAGACATTCAGGAAAAAAAAAGTCTCTCTTTTTTTTTTTTTTTTTTTTTTTTTTTTTTGCTCCAGTGAGTGTCAGTGGGGTCCAACACTGTTTTGGACCCCAATGAGTTTCAGCGTCTCTGTATTAAAATATTATTTTAAGTTCAACAGGAGAAAGACGGTTATACAGGTTTGTTACAACATGATGGTGAATAAATAATGACAGAAGGGCGATGTTCTTCCTCTTTCATCTTGACACTAAATTGTATTTTCTCTTACAGCTCTTTCTGTAGGCCGCTAGAGCACAAACACTCTCTAAGTACAATATAAATACAAAAACATTGAGGACTAGACAAAATCTGCACAGCAAATCTAGCAAAATAAATGCTGATCCTTCCTTAAAACTATATTTAAGAGTGTTTGAGAGAAGCCAAAGAAGATGGCTTCTCTAGCATTACACTGCACTTCAGATTATTAATCATATTTCCACACCTGTGATGATTTTCTTATTGCTCTTTGCTAAGTGTTGACTTTAATATGTTAACTTATTTCAACATCATCTGCTAGTTCTGATTTTTGTGTGTACCAGCATCAAGAACGACATGACAAGATTTATTGCTTTCATCCTAATCGGTGTGGAATAATCTGTTTGGGGATGTAATTCACATGGTATGTCTTTTGACTTGGATTAGCACATTCTATCCTCTTAACAAACAGCTCAGTGGAAGTTATCAGTGACATAGAGGTCCCCAAGAGCCAGCGAATCCACCCAGCCAAAACCAGCCAGCTAATTCTCATTCGCTCTAATCTTCCCAAATCGCAACCTCCAAGTATCTCTTAAAAGACATCCCAAAGAGCGCTCTGAAAATTATTCTGGGGTCACAAATTGCCTCTGCCATTGTTCCTAAATGCGTGTCAATGAGATATAAAGCTTCTGTAATCAGCGGCAAGAAAATTAGCCATTTAAATGAGTCTTCATAATTCAGCACATCCCTGTGCTTTTACTTTGAAATCCGAGTTTATTTACATAGACTTTCATTAATCAGTCTATGATTCCTGTTTGTTATGTGCGACTATGGATACAGCCTGCAGATTTCTGATTTGATTATTGATATTTTTTGTTCCGTTTGTTTTATAGGCTGTCAGTACTCCATCAATCACATGCTGTTCTAGGATCTACCTCCCTCTGTGTGAGAATGAGTGAATTATTCCCTTTAATACTTCATGCATTTGGAACAAATAAATGTCTGCGTCTGATCCTGTCGGTTGTGCTCTGTTTCTCAAGCGATTTATCCCAGTTCACGACTGCTGTCACATGCTCACAAAGCTCCCCTACTTCACTACAATCCCATTTCATCAAATAACTCTGCAAAAAATACACAAATCGCTTAAATCCTTGACTCTCTAGTCCTGATCCTCATGGATTCTTTATAATTTAATAAACAGGATTAAAGTCATCTGTTGAAGCAGTGTAGCCTTGTTTCATTTCTCTGTTTTAACACACTCTCTCACTCTCTCTCTCTCTCACACAAACTCACACTCTCTCACTCTCTCTCTCTGTCTCTCTCTCTCTGTGTGTGTGTGTGTATTATTAAACCCTGCAAGATTACAGTGGTCTAATCTTTGTGAACACATGTTGTAAAGAAAAAAGCAGTTTTATTTGGGGAAACTGTTATTCAAATTTAGCAGTAAATATCCTTTCTCTTTTTTTTAAATAAAATGGAAATTGAATGAGACATTTGTGGACATGCAGGTCTATTTATGGCCTATATATCTATATTTTTAGAGACATAATTTCTGAAACATGTCCCCACAAGAAAAACAAGTCTGAACATCCTCGGAAGAAAATAATAGGTTCATGAAAATAATATTTTTGTGGTTAGTGTTTTGATTAAGACTGGCCTATAGTAATTATAATTAGCTTGATTTAAGAACAATAGAGGTTAAATGGAAAATCTCCATTTAGAAAGCTTGTTAAATATGTGTGCATGTGTGATTTATGTTTTCTGAGTGCTGGGAACAAAGTGAGCAATCATTTTTAGAGCTGAGGTTCTACATGTGACCTAATCTTTGATTTAGGCAAATAAATCCACCTGTTCAAAAGGAGCTTTTGCAAGAAGTATATTTATCTCTCCTTTTCCCTTCTCTCTCTCTCATCTCTCTCTCTGTGCATGTGAGATGCAGGGATTTGTGTTGGTGTTGGCTGCTCTTAGAAAGACGAGGGTGAAAATATGAAGTTTAGCTGTAAATCTCAGTTTTCTTGTCCTGAGCTACAGAAGTGTATGTGTATGCGGGTATGTTTTTGTAAGCATTTATTTCAAAAGAGAGAGTCATCTCTCTGTCCGTTTAAAGTCCCGTAACATTAGCTGGCACATATTTTCATAGGGTATTATAAAAATAAGGATTATAAGACTTTAAATATATTTGAAACAAAATATGTGGATTTGGTTTCTCAGATTATGGCACTGTTGCCAAAAAACAACTGAACAGAAAGTGTAGCATTGGTGTTTGCATTTACAAAAGTTTCAATTTATTGATAAAGCAATTTGTTGATTGTTCGCTAAGCTCCGCTCTAAAAATGTTACCGAATAATCCTACTTTAGCAACTGCTGTTTAATCACAATGCTAAAGTTTAAAGCTGACATGAAATGAAAAATGTGATCGCATTTTCTCCCCTACACTTGTTAAAGGGGTCATGTGATGTAGCTAAAAAGAACATTATTTTGTGTATTTGGTGTAATGCAATGTGTTTATGTGGTTTCAAGTTCAAAAAACACATTATTTTCCACATACTGTACAATATTGTTGCTCCTCTATGCTCTGCCTTTCTGAAACACGCTGATTTTTACAAAGCTCATCATTCCGAGAACCAAGGATTTACTTGCGTTTGAATCAGGTGCAAATTCTTTAAATAAGAAAACGTACTTACAGGCTGTGAGTCAGAAGCGCCAGACTGTCCTTGCAAAGTTGGAATTACCCTGCTTTATAGAAACAGCCTTTGAGCATAGCTGGCAGGCTACTCCCAGATTCAGGAAACAGTCCTCCGTAAAATGCGCTGCATACACTTTACTGTTTGGGTTGAACTGTTCTGGAAAAGTGTTGTAAATACAACTTAACCTCTGATTTCTAGTTGTGTCCTCTTTTGGAAGCCCAAATAAAGTAGTTTTGCTTTCACAATGAAACACAGCATCTCCAGGACATGGCACCAATACTACAGCGAGAATAAAAATCACAACCCCTTTCTTTGCATATATGGTGCGGTCCTACTCATCCCGCTCCAAGCGGGATTTGAACCGCAGTCTCCAGCGTGGGAGGTGGGCACTCTAACGAGGAGGCTAAAGCACCACTTGATATCAGGGAGTGAGGTTTAACCTACACAGCACTTACCCGCTGGCCTCTGCTACATATACATTTGGGCGGTGTTTTGCAAATCTTCCCACACCGTGACGTAGACATATGGGGGCGTGTTTGAATGAGCCGCTGTAGGTGGGCATGGTCCTGGAGGGCCGGTGTCCTACAGAGTTTAACTCCAAATTGCCTCAACACACCTGCATGGAAGTTTCTAGTATGCCTAGTAAGAGCTTGATTAGCTGCTTCAGGTGTGTTTAATTAGGGTTGGAGCTAAACTCTGCAGGACACCGGCCCTCCAGGACCGAGTTTGGACAGCCCTGCTTTAGTCTTTGCAACTTCAGGGATCTTATCTATGCACAAACAGCTTGTAACACTCCAAAGAGAAAGGAAAACTTGAAATCGCATCAAATTAAGTTGTGACACATCTGTTTCTGGGTCCGAGCCTCCTGTGTTTCAGAGAAGAGAACTCTCAACATCTGTTTATGATCACTGTTATGTTTATGTATAGCACACAATTAATCTAAGCTTTTAAAAGCTCAGTGTACATTCTCTAGATCCCGGTGTCCTGGATACTAATATTTTAAGATTCAGAAATAATTAATCATTGGCCAACTGAGATTTCAGACAATGATTTTTCAGTAGGAATACAGCACACTGTAAGTGTATATTATTAGTGTTTGTTGTTTCCCTCTGGAATCTACAATCTAATAGACAGTTTGAATCTGGCAACTGTGGGCACAGAGAAATCATTTATAAAAAACACAGAATTTTTTCTTTTTTTATTTGTCAATTTTTATTTCATGGTGACTTTAAGAATTTCTTTAAGAGTTCAGAAATGTATTGCTTTAATGTCAAAATTAATTCCAGCTCATGTAACATTAACATCCAATCAAATTTCATGACTTTATACACACATTTTTACTGAAAATCGAGGGTCGAAGAAAGGGTGTGACCTAACAAACACTTGTGACCGCCCTTCTGGAGGCTCCAACCCCCTTTGGAGTCTCCTAACAGAACAGTTCTCCAAACCTATTCACCAAGCTTACAATTAAATTTCATATTTTAAATCATCAATAAAATCTAACAACAGCTATCTCATATATTTAGTTTCTTATGCTCAAATAGCCTTAAAAAGGCTACTTTTCAGGCCCAAGCACATGTGCAGTGCTAAGCGCGCATCGTTCTCAGATTGCTGTAGTGATGCACTGACTTTAATGATTGGCTCTTTTAATTAGAAGGCAGGACTATTCCGCCATATTGCGAGTTGCACTTTCTCCTATTCATAAGTAACATGAATGCGCCTTCTTTTTATAACTAAGGGATAGTTCACCCAAAAATGAAAATTCGGTCATCATTTACTCACCCTCAAGTAGTTCCAAACCTGTATGAATTTCTTTGTTCTGCTGAACACAAAGGAAGATATTTTGAAGAAAGTTTGTAACCAGGCTGTTTTGGGGCACCATTGACTACCATAGTAAGGAAAAAAAAATTCTATGGAAATCAATGGTGCCCCAGAACTGCTCTGTTTTCCACATTTTTCAGAATATCTTTCTTTCTATTCAGCAGAACAAAGACATTCATACAGGTTTGGAACTACTTGAGGGTGAGTAAATGATGACAGAATTAAAAATTTTTGGGTGAACTATCCCTTTAAGACTCGTCTGCCTTAGTAACCGTAACCAAGGGGACGGAGGTCAGAGTAGTGTCTCAATAAGATGGCTGAAATGTTCACCAGTTGAGTTATTGAATACCGAAAAACACAACTGTATTGTTTGTCATGTATCATATATCATAGCCCAGGTCACCGCCACCCTAACCGTTCACACCTTCATGCTTTCTTTCCCCTCGTCCTCCTTTACATAAATCCACACAGCACTCCCCCTCCTCCCCCAGCGGTGTACTCTGTGCACTCAGGTGCATGGTGATGGCAGTAATGAACTCCCAGGTAGATGTACACACTCCACTGATTCTTCCCAGACGGAACGCCAAAACAAATCTTGTCATAATTAGCTGTAATCCTGCTCATTACCGCTGGCTTAATTAGCCTATTAATAACACATCCTGGGAGAGCTTGTTTGCTGCACAGGCAAATGTTTGTTCCTAAATTAGCAAACAAGGAAACAACAGCATTGTTCAAACACAGGCGCTCTGACAATGCAAATCAGCCAGGATTAATAGTAGTTAATGGCGGGGCTTATCTGTGTGTACGTATGAGTGTGGATCCTGTGTCCTCTGCCTCAGGCTGCAGAGGAAGATAAAATTTAGCGCCCTCTAAAAACCTGTGTGCACAATGATAGATTTTATTGTAGTCCAAGCACATGGATAATGAAGATAAATTAGTTGCATTTCACTGCTTATGAAGCACAAATTGCATTCAAAGCTTTCAAGTTTAGGAAAGCGTCTCCTGTTGCACGATTATGATCACAAAGTGCTCAGGCCATATCCAGTTTCATTCTAATGCCTCCTTCGGAGATCAGCATCAACTTTGACCTCTTATCAGTTGCAGTTTGAGAAGCGCTCTTGGATGAGTAAGATAAAGTGGTAACAGCTTCCGATAGTGCTGGTAGATATTCAGAGCTACTATCAAGTGTCTGCACAGTCCGGTCAAACACACAAACTCTGGTTCGGTAGGGAGCAACAGCCTTGTATAAGTGAATATGTGAGACATGCATAAGGAGCATGAATAAAATATCTGACTGACATTGTTAGCTCACATCATTGTAAGAAGAGACATCCACTCTCTGGCTTTTTTATGAACAAATTAGCTGCCCTTTGGCCCTTCTGTTTACCCACAACCCCTTTCACCCTGAGCTGAGATCATCTCTGTGGTTTCCCATGTTGCAGTTAAGACTCAAATTTAGAAGGAGCCACTGGTTTCAGATCAGCATGAAATAGAAGCTTGCAAATCTCACGTTGAATTGGCTGGTATTTCCCTGTGCGCAAAACAACACACAAAAAAAACAGACTTTCCACATCAATATTTTACAGCACATTAAAAACAGCATGTACTTTACTCTCCACTGCACTAAGATGCTTTTCTTTTTCTATGCAGGGATGCTTTGCTTTGCGTTTTAACATTGTGTGTGTATGTGTGTGAATTTGACAAGGCATTGTTAAATGAGATGGAAAAGCAGTGGATTTGGCATTCGCTGTGTTATGGGTTGTTAGGGGGAATGTGTTATGTCTAATTTAACACCACAGTTATGCAGGTTATGTTTCATATAATCCAGAGAATATCCTGTCCACTGCTGTGTTTTGGTTCGTGTGTTTGTTTGCATTGTGTGCTTGTTTATTGAGTGCTGTTAGTGTATGTAATATAGCTTGTGACACAAATAAGAGTTGTTGTTTTTTTGCATGCTATTTAGTTAGCTAGCCGATATTTAAGGCCAAAGTATACGACAGTTTTGATCGGAATTATAGATAATGAATACATATAACAATTAAAGAAGAGTACTTCATCGCGTGCTAGTTTGTACGGGCACACTAGAAAATTTAATCTGTCAAAGTCCTATTTAAGAAAAGTCAGTTCATTCAGCTTTCATATCTCACGTATCCAGACAGCTATTTTAGCCATCCAAAACAAAGTACTATATGCTTGAATAGGGAAATCCTGAAATATCAGAAATTGTGTACATCACTCGTATTTAAATCACATTTATTTGAAATAAATCTGAAAAAAAAAATGTGACATGATCTGTCTCATAAATATTGTTTCACATATATCCACACATTAGCATATGTGTAAAAACCAAAGTGTACTTTGAGATTTAGGGAGCACACTACCTCCTAGTTATTTTAGTATTACAGCCTTTTTTGTGTTGCTCTAATGAGCCACAGCATTGATGATTAAACCAGCCAATCAAAATGAAAATCTGCCTTTTTCTTGTGAGTAAATAAATAAAACTCGACACTTTGAGGCAACACTTGTGCAGCTGACTGAGGATGGAAAAAAACGTTTTCTTTTATATTAGACAAATTTTATATAGGCAAATTTTAATGCTACAATCTAAAAAAAAAAAAAAAGGTCCTATATAGCACTAAAAGTGGTTCTTGGCTCGTTATCACAGGGGAACCACTTTTGGTGCTATATAGCACCACATCTTTAAAGCTGCTATACAGCACCTTTGTCAAATGGTGCTATGTAGAACCATAAGAGGTTCCATATTGCATTGTATTGCGTCAACAAAAATTGTGTTAAACAGCACCAACAGTGGTTCTTTGGCCGCTGAAGAACTGCTGAAGAACCATACAGGAGCTTAACATGTTCTTTATATGGTGGTGGTGCTATATAGCACCTCAGTCATGTCAAAGAACTGCTGAAGAACCACTGAAGCACCCAAGATTTGGTTCTATACAGCACCAAAAGTGTTTCCCCTATGATTACGAGCCAAAGAACCACTTTTAGTGCTATATAGCACCATTTTTTGTAGAGTGTACTCATGAGTGCATAAATAATTAATAGTGTTTGTCTGTCTCTCTGTTATTCAGATGTAGTGTGTGTGTGTGTGTGTGTATCACACAGATGTATTAAGTGTGTGAGAGAGAGTCAGAGAGTTCTGATTACAGAGGGATTATATTTTATAGGCATATTAATCATTCATACGTGGAACTGGAACTTTGCTTGCGTACAACAGCAGTAAATAATCTCTTTGCTGTGGGTGGCTATGATACAAGATGTGTGTCTCTGTGTGTCTCTCTCTCTGTGTGTGTGTGCACATGTAGAAATAACACCTGATGAGGCAGAGTTCTCACTATCACTTTCACTAATGGCTAATTTCATTAGGTATTTGTTTCCCTTGGAAAGAAGATGAGGAGCATGAGAAGAACTCATCTGCAGTCCAGATGTTCAGATCTCTTCAGGAGGAGGCAGACAGTGGGTGTATTCCACTCACACACACCTCAATGCTTCAGGCACAACAACAACAACAAAAAAAAACTAAAAAACTTGGCAGTAGGAATAGCGTTTCTTCCCATCGTCTCTGTACTTTCCTATCTCACCTGTCTCTCTCTCTCTCTCTCTCTCTCTGATGAAGGAAGAGGGAGATGGAGAGAGGAAGAGAGGGATGGTGTTTGATGACACTTAGTCTAACCGTCAGCATCCAGCAGGCAGCCAAAGGCTGACAGCAGCATTACAAAGACTGAGACAGACAGTGAGATATGCCTTTTTCCACTTAATAAAAAATTAATACATTTTTGTTGTAGTGTTATTTTATTATTATTTATATACTATCATAGTTTTCATTAATATTTTGAATGAGCTTTTATTTTTATATTTCCAGTTATTTTCAAGTTTATGTGTTTAATCTAATATTTCTATTTTATTTCATCTTTTTCAATTATCGAAATGGATTTATAATAACAACGCTTGTTTGTATGTAAGTTGTGTTTTGCAATTTGTAAAGTGTAAGGAAATTAATGTAAGAATAAATATTAAAAATTAAATGTATTACTATAGGGTTGCAGATCTAGCTAATATTAATATCACTTAGGAAGGGGACTATTTTGGGACCATATGATGGTTGTATATACTGATTAACATATATTTACTTAGATTAAAAAAAAAAAAAGCTTTAAAATGTGTGAAAATGTAAACAAATGAATGATATTATTTACTTGATGGTCTCTAAGTGTCTAAATCAGGGATGGACAATCCTTGAGACATTAACCTGTGATTTTCAGTTAATCCTGTAGATTTCCGAAATCACATACTTGATTGCTTCTTTTTAATAAGTACATACTTAGTGACCATTAAGTATGTTCTATACATTATGAAATTGTACTGTATGAATATTATCTGAACATACTTTTTCCCTCCCACATACTATTTTTCACTTACTATTTTGTTGGGAAGTATGCATATAGGGATGCAGCCTTTAGATTGTTCTGGTGTGTTTGATTAGAGATTTAGCTAAACTTTGTAGGACAGTGGCCCTCCAGGACCCAAGCTGCCCATCCCTGGGCAAAATAATTTGGTAACACTGATGCATGCAAAATGTAGGACACAACAAAATATGTTGGATACTAAAAATGTGCTCTTTTAATAAAAGATAGAACATAGCATTACTGTAAATAATTTACTATATATTCAGCCTCTAATGCTGTGGAAAACATCAAGAGGCAACAAAGTGCACCATATAATCATTTGATTTATCATATTCAGTTTTATATCTACTTCAAGTGAACTGAGCTGAATTAAAAACTAAACTTTTAAAAGAGTGAGCGAGAGAGTATGAGAGATGGAGGGAGAGTATTAGCATCTCTGACAGGCTGCCATAGACCAGTGCTGGGTAGTGAGACTGACTGAAGACTTGGAACATGCTTAGTGAAGCAAAACAAAATGGCGGGCAGTCACTGGGGACACATCATCACTCTGTGCCAGACTTGCTGCTTTTTGGTCCCTTCAGTTTGGACACCTAGTGCCTCAAGGGTGTGTGCATATGTGCATATTGGTAAATACGGTATTGACAGCTACACAGTTCAATGACTCAAATCTAGTGTGTAAGCTGTCTGGATCTAGCCTGTAGGATTTTTCAGACTGAGCACTGGACAGGGCTGAAACAAAATACGGAGAACAGTAGCACATCTGCTAATTTTTTTTTTTTTTTTTTATAAAAATAAACAACAAAACACACCTGTATGAAATATGCTGGATGGTTGCGTAGTGTAGGCCAAAAGGTCTTTACCATGTTGGAAAGTAACCAGCTCATCGCTCTGTGTATATCAGCTTATTGTGACATCACAAAACACACGCAGCAAGCCCGTAATGCATTGGGACACGCTCATGGCAGATGGCAGAGTGAGTCCTGCTTGGTGTCTGGGTTGGCAGGGGCCCAAGGGTGGCACAGGCATGGAGTTTTTGATGAGCTATGCACATACGAAACCAGAACATCTGGACCTGCCATGTGTCCAGCAGGCACAGCCAAAACCCTCAAGCCAGGACACACACATTTCACACTCACACATTTCCTTTAGCCAGCTGTGGCCAAACTACTGTGAGCTAAGCAATATGAATTATGAATTTGCTTGCATGCGTGTGTCTGCTCAGCCCAGCTCATATTCTAGTCCATCACTGACTTTGATTAAAATTCTGAAAACACTATGAATATTCAAAAAGCATGACATCAGCTAGGAGAAACTGATTTGTCCATCGTCTGCATTTTATGGAGATTGAGTGGTGCCTCCCAGGTGCGCTAAACCGAGAGAGACAGAGGCAGCGACTCTATTAGATTATTGCATTATCTTAATTATGAGGCTCTTCCTCAGCTTAATGAAGGATTGGCATGGCTTTGGGAAGCGCTGTGATTGATGGGAGTGAGTGCACTCGTAGAGCAAGTGATTGTTAGTGCGTGTGGGTGCGAGCTGAATGCTTCATCTCCTTTCTTCAGGCTCGTATCCACCGAGTGATTACGCATCCATTAGATTGCTTTAATTAAGCTTAATTAGAACAGTGTTTTATGATGATGACGTGTTTGATACCTGATATTAAATCATTCACTGTTAAATGTTGGGTTTAAATGGGATAGGATGGGTAGAAATAAATCATTTGCCAGAGAGCAAGAACGAAAGAGGGAAGGGGAAAAAAGGGATATGGAGTGTTGATGCAAAACTCTCAGGAATTAGCAGTTTAGGCATGAATGTGTCTATAGATACAAATTTTAATCTATCCTCTTAATTGGTATTACAGCTGCCTGGTCTAAATAAAAAATGCATTGACTGCAAATAATGTAATCCATCCAGCCATTACCAGGAGACATAGATATGTCTAAATATCCTTGGAACTAATTATATCCATGTTGATAATATCACATTTGTGCATGTGAGCATGAATCTGGGGGCCAGAACAGCTCTGACTACAGGACACAGGCATTGGACCTTCAGCCAAATGCTGGAGCCAGCACTGGATCAGTGCAGGACCCAGAACTGGCACTTCCTGCACTGGCAGTAGTCTGTGTGTCTGTTTTCCTGTTGATGGCATGGCTAAATGGCAGGTGCATCTTGGTTTCAATGCATCAAGCCTATCAGAATAGAAGTGAAGCTGTAGCTTGATTGATTACGTGGAAAATGGAAGAAGAGCGATTCAAAATTTGAGTTCTGGGGTGGGCGGATCCATTTAGCAGTACCATGTTGGTGTAGTTCTTTGGTGCTGTAATATTTTGTATATGTATATATAGCACTATTTTATGAATATTTATACACAATGTGCCAGTACTATAATGGAGTTCTATAATGGTTACCAATTGATATTAAAGGTTTCTATTTTTTTTTCTCTCATTTTGGCCAGTACTGTACATTCAATAAAAAAAAAGATTAAGCATTCATATAACCTTAGAATTTAAAGTTAATATTTAAAAACATCAACAATTCAATAAGACTATTTAAATCTCAAATTAATATCCATTTTCTTTCTGTTTTATTTTCAATTTATTTTTAGACAATGTAGTATATTACTTCAGTCCAATTTCTTCTCTAGTTCTGCATGGACGTGGCAATATGGATGTTTTTAGAGTTTTCTGGAAGGTGCAGTGTTTGGTGTTACAGCAGTGTTGTGTTGGGCTCATATCAGCACATGGCAGTCCTGTAGAATTATTCATCTCAAACCATCTCCCAGCCTCCAGCACAAACAAACAAACAAACAAACAAATTCCTTCTCTCTGATATGTAGCCCTAATCCATAAATGAGCCAACCAAGATTTATGGTGTACAGGACAAGAGAAACACACATACACTGATATAGAGAGATATATCTGTGTATGTTGGGTATTTGTATGGCTCAGCTAGTCCAAACCATACGTCTGCAGCATGCTGACTAGCCCCACTGTATAAGAGAACAGTGTTATGTTTACACCAACAGCAAGCAAGTGAAATCATAAATAATGGAAAAAAATATATACACAATTGTCTTTTTTTAACCGTGTCTGCTCCTGTATACTCCTACACATGCATGCAAAGGAAATCTATTGCACAATCCACATGCAGTGCCAAGTTATATTATACCACACTACACAATGCATGAAAACGACCTCTCACGGTCTGTTAGACAGCATGAGAGAATCAGGAGAGTGAGACAGGTTACAGCAAATGTAAATAATATGTAAATTCCCCTGCATAGAAAATGTGGCCTAGTTTTATGAGAAATAAACATCGGTATGGGTTAAACTCATTGCTTGCAGGAGAGAGAGAGAGAGAGAGAGATTAGCATTCTACACCCACAGCTTTAGACCCTGGATATTCACAGATTCATTTTCCCCTTATTTAAATATTTTAGCACTCTCTTAGAGCTCCCAACACAAAGAATGTGTTATTCTGTGAATGCACTGTATTATTCTAACTAATGACTTATTATGCAAACTCATTGCGGGGCAAAGCAGAAATTGCTTATCCCCCAAGCCCATTCTGTGTATTAGCTTTGCCGAGCTGTGTTTTGCAAATTTCAATGGTGTGTGTAATATGTGTGAGAGAGAATGTGTGTGTGTGTGTGTGTGGGCTTCTCTTTCTCTCCCAGTGCATGGTGTGTATGTGATGTGCATCATATGAACTAGCTTTAAATTCAGCAGAATGAATTCCAACTCGCTTTAGTATGGAAAATTGTTTCTGAGAAAAGATAAAATTAATTGTGACTTTGTCTCTCAATTGTAAATATATATTTGCACTGTGATTTCATTTTGCAGCTTAATTTCTCCCTCCCTCTCTCTCTCTCTCTCTCTCTCTCTCTCTCACACACACACACACAAAACTTTCTCACAATTAACTTTTATTATTATTGTTTTAGAAACAGGCTTCCATTTTTCTGAGTTACAGTTATAAACTCTCTCTAAACACTGAGAATAAAATACTATACAGCAGCAGAAGTCTTTCCACTAAGGGAAATGCTGTAGACTTGGCCTTGTAGTAACAGATATGCATTTCTGAAACTTTGTGATGAGAACAAATGATCAAAGCAGCTAAATTACGAAGAGGCGTTAACTCATTGATCTCAGAGAAATACCTTCATATCATCTCTCCTGCTTTTTTTAATCCTTTGAGCGTTTCACTCAGTACATAAAAATGAGCCACACAGAGAACCTTTTTATATCAGAGCCATTATTTTTCCACTGACAGTTCTTATCTTAAATGTCTCTGATGCATTTGATATTATTTTCAAATGTGTTCTTGTCAAACATTAATGACAGAGCTTTTTTCCTGCTGCTGCAATGTTTATTTGCATTTGATTTTACATATGCAAAATACTTTAGTTTGATTGTGCTTAGTAGTATTTTGCATGAGGCTAGATTACATCAGAGCATCTGAATAGTACAGATAAAACGTAGTGCAAGGTGGGTTTTTATTTTTAATCGTTATGAGTAAATTTCTATGGGAAGAGAAATTCCCATAGTTCCTCATAACAGCCCCGCCCTCAAGTTTTATAAAGCCTTATTGTCCAAACATATCGAAATAATGAAGTCAACTTATTTCTCTTATCTGGTTCCCTATTTGCAGCCTGTGCTTTCCCTGAATCCATGCAAATCTGCAGCAGGTGCCAGGGCCGCCTCATTTGCACATTATGGCTGTGTGCGGCATGTTAGAGTGTAACTCTCTTTCGCCGCACTACACGCTAATGCAAATCCTGGGCTGGGGCACTGATTTGCCTGCCCACATTTACCTGTGTTTGAGTAGTAATACATGTGGATTTCCCGTAATAGCCATGAGTGATGATTTATGGTCATTGTGGAAAAGCGGAACTCCATTCCGTCGGTTGAAAGCCGACCAATCACAGAGCGAGGTTTCCCGATGCCTAATCTGACCATCGGTTAGGCAGTTAGGCCTGCAAACCCACCCTCATTTGTTAATAAAAGCATGTGTCCTCTCCAAAGGGCATTAGTCTCTCTTCCTCTTGGTCTCGCATGTACTCGCGTCTGTAACTATGCGTGTGAACAGACTCTCGCCACACACACATCCCTACCTCCTCTCTCATTCTCTCCCCGTCATTACCCACCGCATTCAAAACGCCATGTCCAGCCAGCAGCGCAGTGAAAAAACTATAGCATTTCTGAGGCAGCGTGTAGCAGTGCCCAGCAGCCATTAGAGTGCCAATAATGGCCCCTAAGAAAGGGTCACTGTGGGACTCCTCCCTCGGCTGAATGGGTCCCGGGATGCTTGGCGTCAGGGCGGAGGGTTTAGGTGGGCTGCCTGTGGGGGTCTGAGTAGCTGGGGTGGCAGTTTGGAGCGAAGTCTGTGGATCGAGCCACAAAAGCCCAGCAGGGTCCCTGTCATTAGCGGGGGTGTGATGGGATGGGTACTGAATCAGTGCAAAGCAGAAGAGGAGGCAGGGGGTAGGAGAGGGCGGGCCATAGAGTTACTGGAAAAACCTGGACGGGATCTTTATCGTCGCATGAATTTGGAACCTTTTAACCACCTCACCGCTGTACAGATACTAAGCATTTCTTTGAGCAATAGTCAGATACATGATTCTTCTTTATTTGCATTATAAATGGAGCTAGGCCTCCCTGTGCACACACCACATTTAAACCACCCAGAAGTGGCTATTTTGGTGTGGTTGTTTCAAGGGGTGCGTGCAAACTTGGACATTAGATGCGGCTGATCCATCAATGCTGCAGAGCATCTGTACACAAACTTAAGCTATGCTAAGGCTAGCCGTAGTGTTTCAGAGAGGTTACCTGAGACTTTGATGTGAACCCGTGTTGGTTGTGTTTCTTTGGGACTGAAGCAAGGTTTAGAAAGAGCGAGATGATCTGGGAACAGGTTTATTCTGTGAGTGTTTGGTTGTAACAGCATGTAGCATTCCTCTTTTGTTTCCCTTTTTACCCCTGCCTTATATTTAAAACGGTTTATTAGCATAACAAGTGTTCTTATGTTGATAAGCTTTTACAGACACCAAAAACGGAACAATTATATCTTAAAGCTCTTTATGTAGAGCTCTCTATCCGTCTCTCTGCTCACTTCTTACCATCCATCCCTCCCACCACTGAATTTATTCTCCATAACGGGGGCAGTAGTTCAGAGTGAATAGCTCTGGTAGTGAATGCCCTCTTCCCTTGTTTTTTTTCTAGTGATGTGGAATACTGCACTTAACCTTCTCTGCTTCAGCGGAGGACAAAGGAGGCACTCTTCAAACACAAACCCTCCAGCGGAACAGGGGAGGGAGAGGCAGTTTAAGCTTTAATTGTTCAAACACTAACAATGGAAATTTCTGCGAGTGCAGGGTGTATTGTTGAGAGTTGTGAGTGTTTGCGTCTGACACTCAGACTCCTATCGTGCTCCTGTGTGAAATGGATACATAATAGGCTGATGTTCATTCTCTTTACCACCTGCTCCCTTTCCCCCCAGCATTTTCTATTGATCATCAGGAGATTGATGGATCATGTCTGACCTTGTTTGACCAATTAGGGTAGTCAGTTATTCAAAAGTAAGACTTTTGAAATCATCTTCATTACTGTTGTTTTTACTGTTGTTATTGTTTGGCCTATAAGTTCATTAGGTTTTGTGTAATTCATGTAAAGTTGCATATCAATATTAACTACTCTCACATAAAATCTCACTAAAATTAGTTGAAATTATATTCTCTAAAATTGTATGTTAATGCCATTTACTATTTTAGAAATGAGATGAAACTGCAAAGCAGCAAGAAAGATGTAATGATACTATAATAATGGATGCTGTAATAACACATAGTCTCCTGCTTCTAGCAGATGAAATCAGTAAAAATAGGACTAATTGTCTGAAATCTGTTGCTTTTGTCATCTCATAAACAGAAGGACCGAATTTAGTCCAGTTGGTATCCCGCCTTATTGTTTGTTAAACACCTAACCACGACTTACAATTCATGATTTTTTGTTAATGGCAAAATCATTATAGTGCATCACCCGAAACCTCCTTGCCTCTGCCCTTTTTGTCTCCCTTTAGCCATTTTTGACCATAGTGGCTAAGGGCTCCAGTACTATTAGTGCCGCGCTATCACCCGAGTGGCCCTCCCTCCATGCATCATGTACACTTATCTGCAAATTACCGGTCTGATCGATAACCAGTAAGCATACGAGCAGATCGATATATGCGCAGGCGGGGAATGAGGGGGCTGAGGTCTAATGATGAGCCATTGATTTTTAAATAACCGCTCGAGTTTCAGAGACACTGATTACTATGGGTCTCTGAATCCCAGGCCTACCACCTCAGCCAAGGCTATTAAATCAGGAGCATCTGCCGCCAGACAGCCATATTTAGAGTCACTGCACTCTACACACACATGCACCAGGTATGGGGATTTTTAAATGCACCACTGGGATGGCTAAACGATTAGACTCCAATGACGACCATCTTACTACAATGGCGAGCACAATAAAGCAGAGTAGGCAACAGAATAGGCCAGAGAGGCCTCAATAGAAAGCTGGACAGTGTCTGTCCCATTATCAAATTTTAATATTATCTCAGACGAAATGAACAAAGCCCACAATAAGTGAGCAATTTTATTAGATATATATCAGCAAGTATATGAAGCATAAAAATACATGTTCGCTACTATCCAAAGGTTTGGGGTTTTTGTAAATGTTTTTGAAAGAAGTCTCTTTTGCTTACCAAGACTAAATACAAAAAATACAGTAAAAACAGTAATATTGTGAAATATTAAAGTAACTTTTTTATTTTAATATTTATATTATATATCATTAATGTAAATGTAATTTTGTTTTAATTACATTTTTATTTTGTTTTATACATTTAATTACTTTTTTATTTTAATATTTATATTATATATCATTAATGTAAATGTAAACTTGGGGAAGTCGTGGCCTAATGGTTAGAGAGTCGGACTCGTAATCGAAAGGTTGCGAGTTCGAGCCCCCGGCCGGCAGGGATTGTAGGTGAGGGGAGGGAATGTCCAGCGCTCTCTCCACCCTCAATACCACGACTGAGGTGCCCTTGAGCAAGGCACCGAACCCCCAATTGCTCCCCGGGCGCCGCAGCATGGCTGCCCACTGCTCCGGGCGTGTGTTCACGGTGTGTGTGTGTGTGTGTGTGTGCATTTGTTCACTACTCACTGCTGTGTGTGTGCACTTGGATGGGTTAAACGCAGAGCACCAATTTCGAGTATGGGTCACCATACTTGACAATACGTCACGACGACTAATTTACTTCTGCCATACAAAGCTGAATTTTCAGCTGTTATTACAGTCTTGAGTGTCACATGATCCTTCAAAAATAATTCTAAACATTATTATTCATTTTATTAACATATTATTATAAGAAACATTATCATTTTATTATGATCAATGTTGAAAAAAGTTGTGTTTAAAGTGTGAATTTTATTTTTCAGGATTATTTGATGAAAAGAAGGTTCAAAGGGACGGCATTTGAAAAGGGTGTTTTTTGTAACAGCATGAAAGTCTATACTGTCACCTTTGACCCGTTTAATGCATCCTTGGTGAAGAAAACTATTTATTTCTTTAAAAAAAAAACTAATTTGACCCCAAAACTTTTGAGTAGTATTTTGTACATAAAGAAGTACATTTGAATCAGGACAGAACATTTCAGAATGTTCAGAAAGCAATCCAGAAAGAATATGTAGTCTTCTTTATCTGACATTAGAGCTTTATCACATGGATTAGATATATTTAGCAACATAAAATAATCTGTTTTAAAGAAGGAGATTATGTTGTTCAGTAATCACAACATAATTGCCTGTTGTAATCAAGGATACTTCTGAAATATTTTAAGGTTTTTTTTTTTTTTTTTTTGGTTACACTTTGTTTTGATAGTCCACTTTTGACATTCTCCTAACTAACTTTGTAACTACTTGTCAACTACATGTCTACTAACTCTCAGAGTACACTTTTAGGGTAGTTTTAGGGTTAGTAGAATAAGTTGACATATACTTGCAAAGTTTCTAATAGTCAGTATGTAGTATGTTGTGGACCCATTAAAATAAAGTGTTAGAAGTTATTAAGCAGACATTCTACTAATACTCTAATGACTGCTAGTTGACATGTAGATGCAAAGTTACTTACTGTTAGTAGAATGTCTAAAGTGGACTATCAAAATAAAAGTGTTACCCTTTTTTTTCTAAGACAAAAAAAAAAAAAACACAAAAAAAAAACTTTGGCCATTATCAGAATAATTTAACCTCATTTTAACCTGTAATCACCATTATCTGTTGTTAATCTGTAGCTGAATGGTATAATATTTACACCAAACCAATCCTGATCAGTGTGGTTATCCCTCTAAAGAGCTTATGACATGGGCCAAGTGCCCCTAGCCTGACCCCACTGGGCCAGATGCCACATCCATCAGAGGTTCTGTGATCTGTGCATTCTTATTGGATATAGACAGATGAGAATTATGAATGGCATTATGATGTAAACATGCTCATTAAGCTACAGGTTTGATTTGACAAGACAGAATAGCAGACCACTGCAGTCTGTTTACTCCTAGTGGGTGACTGACAAGATGACAAACAATTATCACATCCCACAGTGACAAGATGTGCTAATTAAGAAGTTCTGCGAGGAAGTGGGAGCTATAAATGCTGAAAATAAAAAAAACAGTAATGCTGTTGCATTAATTTAATAATAATAATAATTTAAAAAAGTTGAATAAAAAAAAATGTGTTTTTGAGAAACTGGCTTTTTTTTCATTCCAGAAAGGGCATGTCAAACTTTTCTGTCTCACAATTATGACATCTTAACTTGCATAAGTGTTTGACTAGAGTTTTACAACATATACACTACATTCAAAAGTTTGGGGGACATTGAGATTTTTTAAGTTTTCGAAAAATGTTTTGCTCACCATGGCTGCATTGATTTAAAAATACAGCAAAAAGTAAGATGAAATGAAATTATTCCAATTTACAATATTTTTTTTATTGTAATATGGTTTATGTATGTATTTTGTGAATAAATGTAATTTATTCCTGTGATTGCAAATCTGAATTTTCAGCAGCCATTACTCCTGAAAACAGCTGCGCTGTCTATAAAGGATCATGGAAAGCAAGACACATGATTTTTCAGAATTCTATGATGAATAGAGTGCTCAATAGAACAGCATCTTTTATAACATTAGAAATGTTTTAATGTCACTTTTGATCAATTTAGTCTGTCCTTGTTAAATAAAAAAGATTTAAAAAAATACCCCAATCTTTTGGATAGCATGTGTGATTTAGAAATCAATTACAGTTACACTGAAAATACGATAAAGAGTTAGACATTTAAGTTCATAACATTTCATTCATATCACTAATTTAGCACATGTAGTTGTGGTTATGAACAGCAGCTGTGTGAAAAGCCAAAAAGAGACAAGCATAGAAAACGATATGTAAAGAAGGACGAGAACACTAATGAGCGAGAGAGAGAATCAGAATGGAGTAGTGAATGAGAGTGACACTGAGAGAGATGAAGAGATAAGGAGTGGTGGCACTCGAGGGAGCGAGTAGGCAAGGTCTGATGTTAAGTGTTTTATTATGACAGAATGACTATTGCTGCAGTCAAGTGGTGCTGCTGTCAGCCAACAGCTTCCATTAGAATAAGCACAGGAGCTCTTCAGGCAGACGCTAGCACATTTTAATCCCACATCCCTCATTACAGAGCCAGCTAGGTCAACTCTCAACGCACACTAGTCGAAATAAACTCCTCATCCACACACTCCCTCCACCTCTCCCTGTGCCACTTTATGAAATGGAGGGTAATGTGTTTTTCTATTGTGGTTGCTATATTAGGTGTGTAATGAAAGTGAATTGCATTATCTAGTAGAACATTGTTTGATTTTCAGACATGTATCATTCTGAAGGATCGTATTTTTGATTTTATGCTACTTTTTTTCGCTCTCGCCCTCGTTCTTTATTGGGTCTAGAATACTGGCATCTATCAAGGCAATCCTTTATTACACCACTAAATTGTAATCCTTCAGTTTGAGTGTCTACAGAGAGGACTAGTGAGATAGTCTTTCAAAAGCACTGCAAGTGAGTGAGATATAGAATTGGAAATTGCATATTGTCTGAGAGGATCGAGGTAGAGTGGCAGAGTGGAAGGAAAAAAAGGCATACAATGAAGAGGAGACAAAGATAGACAAAAAAATTAATAAACAGTTAGTTTTCTCTCATTTGTCCATAAATCTAGTTTAAGACCTGCAGTTAAGTAACCTGATATCCTGATGGCACTCCTATTTGATTTAGATGTAAGTAAAATAGTTCATATTTGAGATGATTTGTTGTTGTTGTTATTGTTATTATTATTATTTATTTATTTTATTGTTTTGATCAATATTGGATATATTCATAGGAAAAATGTATTGCTCAATGCTTGCTTTTCCTAAGCTCATGAGACTTTTTCCTCATATTATTCTCATATCTTAGTATCAACAGCATTTCAGATATTTCTCCTAAAAGTTCTTAGGAGAAATAGAAGTAGACACAAATGAGACATGAAAAAAAGAGTCAAAACTGAGAATGTGGTGGAATAAACATAGAATATCTCTTTATTGTCTTGCTGCAATCTCTATCAAGACTCCAATATTGATATATTTTATTGCTCAGTGGTTGCTCTTTCTTTCATATGTCTCATTTTAATATCAATAGTGATTTAGATGTTTCTCCTAAAATTCTTTAAATCTCAAATTAAATTAAATCTCTCTCACAATGGTCTCCTTTAAAGTTTTAGAAGAGATCTCAACAACTTTACACACCGTGCTCAGATTTTTCTCCTAATCTAAAGAGTCTGCTGATCTCATATTTCTCCTCCAATGTTTCAAACAACATCTCAACAACATCACACACTGTGCTCAGATATATATCCTTGGCTAGAGATGCTGGATCTCTCCCATGTGTCTCCTCAAATGTTTAGAAAATATAACATTACTGTGCTCAGATTTTTCTCCTACAATGTAGACTTTGGAGCTCTCACATTTGTCTCCTCTAAATTTCAGAAGTGATCTCAATAACTTTACAAAGTGTGCACCAAGTCAAATGACTCAATATGAGCTCAAACAATTATACCGTGTAATATGTATTAATAATCAAATTAGTCAATTAATAATCAAGACTGAGTCATAAGCCATTTATGTGCTTTTCAGCAAAGAAAGGTGCAGGGTTACGTTTTCTGTAAATCAGTTTTGATTAAGGCATCCAGTACATTACTATTTCCAACAATTATGTGCCTAAGTACATAACATTGATCTATAAAAAGTAACATTATCCTTATTTCTGCATATTTTATCTCTTCAATATTTAACTCTGAATGTATCCCTTTATTTAGTGCCTTCCAAGTACTTGACTTGGTGCACACTTTGTAAAGTTGTTAAGATCTCTTCTAAAGCTTTACAGGAGACAAATATGAGACCACCAGATTATTTACCTAAAGAGTAAAATATGTGATGTTGTTGAGATCTCCTAAACTTTTGAGAAGACAAATGTGAGAGATCCAGAGTCTTTAGTAAAGGAGATAAATCTGAGCACAGTGTGTGATGTTGTTGAGATCTCTTCTAAAACTTAAAGGAGACAAATATGAGACCACCAGAGTCTTTAGACTAGGAGAAATATCTGAGCACAGTGTGTGATGTTGTTTAGATCTCTCTTAAAGCTTTAAAGTCAAGTCAAGTCACCTTTATTTATATAGTGCTTTTAACAATGTAAATTGTGTCAAAGCAACTGCACAATATCAAAAAAGGAAAATAGTGTGTCAATAATGTAAAATGAAAAGATTAAAAAAAAAGATTTTCAGTTAAAGGCATTTTGGCAATAAAGCTCTTTCTGATTCTGATTCTTCTGATTCATTGTTGAATTCAGTGATGTCATCATCCAGCTCAGTTCAGTTTAAATAGTGTCTGTGCAATCAGGTCGACGATATCACTGGAAATGAAGAGAGAAATAACGGAGACCATTGTAAGATTGTTAGAGTTTTTGTCTCAGGAAATAAGTTTGAGAATAAAGAGACTCAAGCAAAAATCTCCATTTGATCTTCAAGTAACCTCATTTCTGTCTAGGAGAAATAATTGATCTCACTTTTGATTCTTCTTTCCTATGCTTATTTCCCCTTTATGTAAACTTTTAGATTACATGTATTAGCTAATGCTCAGTTTGAGTTAATCTTTAAAAACTCTTAAAATGTAATAAAATTTAAATGTAATCTTTAGTAAATTTCAAAATGACTATGCATGTTTTGTATTGTACATTATAATGTTGTGATGTCTAAATCTATTGAAAATGCATTTAAAATGATTTTACTGTTTTATTTTGAATTTATTATTAATAATAACAATACTCTTGTATGTATTTTTATAAAAATGAATATAAAATTAATAACCATTTATCTGTGATGGATAGCATGACAATAAGTATTGACCAGATCTTTAATAGTAAAACTGGTGCAAACACACATGTAATTTAAAAAAAATTTCATATTGATATTTAATTAAAAATATTCAATTAAAAATATCTGAGTAAAATTAAAAATGCAAACAAACAAAAATGTCATCTAGTACACGGCTGTTTCTAATAATTTCATGCCTGTTGCACGGTGTCATAGTGTAATTTCTCTCTCACTTACATTTCACTGCTGGTTATACTCTGTATAATTGTGTATGTGACGAATAATAAAAAAAAAAAAAATCACTCCCTCTGGCTCTAGGCCTTTTTACCCAGGTCGACACCACAGAAGGAATTTGCACTGCTGCCTGGAGACCAGTCCAGTTTCTAAGGAAACGGTTGTCATGGCAGTGATTATGGTCTGGAGAAAGCCCATACTACTCTAATGAGACCATTTACCATCCCCTCTCAGTTGAGACGGAGGGCTGTTTCAGGCCTAATTTGGCAAATGAAATGTATTTTTTCAGCCGGCCTGTCATAACGCTGTGCAGACTTCTACTGCAATGATGAGCCGGAGTGAACCTTATTAGAAATAACAGGCTGATACCGGCAACAGTAGCACGTAATAGAAGCCAATATGTATGAAAATTGTTAATACGACTTTTTTCCGTCACAGAGGTGTCGTCGCGGAGGCTGACGATGTTTCATACATCACAAGTGTCATTAGCTACACGGAGAGCCGAAATGACTGCGCGCACAGCTGAGACCTGAACCGCCTCAATCAATGATCATGGCAGGGTGTTAATCAGTGAACCTGTTTGAAAGAGACGGCCCTCAGGGACGCCCAAGCCAAAGCCACAGAGAGACGGATGGAGCGACACCGAGAGAGAGCTATGCTGAGAAGGGGACAGATAGGAATGTTGGGGGAGAACGGGGAAAGAGAGATGGATGGAGAGGGCTATATTAGTGAGAGGGGGCATAGCTGAGGGCAGATGTATTTATCTGGGTAATGATAGTCATCTGGCGCTCGGAGGCCGAGCTCTGCATGCCGGTGACAGTGATGTAGAGCATTGTGTGTGCGTGTTTTAGTGAGCGGGTGAGCAAGAGGGAGGGAGAGAGCGAGAGACGTCCCCATGGTGCTCATTAAGCTGCCAACGACTGCCTGCTCCCCTCCACAGCCTCCCCGCGCTCCCCCCTGCCCCGGGCCTCTAAAGTGCCGTTTATTAATTCATAAAAACACATTGCACAAGTGACTGAGTCTGATGAGCACTAGAGCAGCAAAAACAGGAGTCGAGGGTGGAGGGTGATGGGGGGAGCACAGCACACGGCAGATCGTTCCCACCTCCCCCTCTCGACATCGCTGGCAAACTGGCCTTGAAAAAAAAGAGGCAAGAAAAAAAGAACAGGGCGCAGACACAGATGTGTTATGAAACTTTTATAGCTGCTACTGCAGTTTCCCTCCGGCTGACAGAGGAAGGGCAGCCAACACGACTGCTGCTGTTCTTGTTTTCTCTCTCTCTTTCGCTCCGTCTAGTTATACTCGCTCCTTTTTCCTTTTACTTTCTCTCACTGTCTGTCTGACATTTTATTGGTTCGCAGATTAGGCTTCGTACACTTGTCACTACTGGCTGTCTGAGAGTCTGTGATTGAATGTGTGTGTGTTGCTCTGGCGAGTGGGTGGTTGCATGGTTATTCTTATCGAGACTCGACAGGCCTGCCCCTGAAGATCAGTGGGGAGTGTGTGTGCGTGTAGGGGGAGGGGGGGGGGGGGGGGGGTCAGGTTGTTTATTTGCCCGTTCACCTATCTCTCTCTCTCTTCCCTCTCTCCCTTCATCTCTTTCTTCCCCCTCCAGAGAGGCTGAAAGGAACAAGGCCCTGGTATGGATTGCTGTGATTGAATTAAATACATTAGCTCCAGGGCAAAGGGATGAATCCTCATGTGGGATCCAGGGCGAGAGAGGAGAAAATGTGTTTAGCTGCAGGAGCCCTGAAAACCAAGGCTAATGGATCAGAGAAATCATAGAGGGCTGATGGAGGGGGAGCAAATAGCCTAATATTAAACACCATTACAGGCTGCTCTGTAAAGATGTGACCCATAGGGTTAAAACAGAGCTGGACTGAGCAAGAGAGAGAGAGCAGAGAGAACAGTGGAGAATATAGTTGTTTCAGGATCATTCAGGTTCAGCTGTGATGACAAAGTTGGAATAAGCTTCTCAGAGAAACCTACAAAAATGTATTGCGTACACATATATTGTTTGCTTGCATGTTTTTTTTCATATGTTTGTCTTTGTTCTCATTGTGTTAACATGAATTCATTCATTTTGTTCATCCATTCATTTTTACTTCATCAAATGTTCATAGACCTGTGTTCATTCGTATGTTCGTTGTTTATTTGTTTACTCACCTGTTCATTCATTCATTCATTGTGACTTATGTACTCATTCATTCTTACATTGTTAATTTGTTTATTCAATTGTTCATTCATTCACGCATTTATTCATTCATTCATTCATTTATTTATTCATTCATTCATTCAGTCAGTCAGCCAGTCACTCATGCATTCATTCTTCCACTGTGTAAACATTTATTCAGTCGTTAATTTTTCATTAATTAAGTATTAATTAATTAATTCATTCATTGTCACATTTACTTATTAAATTATTCATTCATTTATTGTTTTAAAATATTAATTCAATAATTTTTTATTTATTTACTCATTCATTCAATCTTTCGTTTTGTTCATTCGTTCACTGATTGGTTATAGCCTTATTTACTCATTCAAATTTATTTGCTTGTTCATTCATTGATTGGTTATTAACTTATTTTACGCATTCATTCAATAGTTTGCTTTCTTCATTCACTGATCAGCTATTAACTTATTTACTCATTCCTTCAATCATTGGTTTGCTCGCTTGTTCATTCACTGTGTTATTTACTTTATACATCCATAAATCATTTAGTCGTTTAATTTGTGGCTGTATGTGTTTGTTTCGGTTTGTGTGTGCATGTATTTCCTATTTTTAATGCATGTTTAGATGTGATTATGGTCTGGCTAGCATGGCTGCCCAAGCATTGAAAATGGAGGACAGTAGCAGCCAGACGTAATTGGACACAGATGCATGGTGTGTTACTGCTGTTTCCTAATGTTTGTCTATGATTAGAATGACTTATAATTACTCTATTTATCTACATAATACATTATTGAATGTACCCAGAGCAATTCCATTTATCCCCTAATTAATGAATGAGTTCAACAGTATGTAATTATAGAGACACGTTCGCTAACTTTTTGTTTGAAGATTTTTAATATCATTGTTTTTGGATATTTTAAGACTAACTTGTGTGTCTCCTCACTAACAAATAACTGCTAAATGCATGTGTAAAAAAAAAAGTCAGAGACACAACTATAGTGAGAGAGGTAAAGAGAGAGAAGACGGGTGATGTGTGGGTGGCTGGCAACAGTAAACAATTTATGTTCTGCCACCTTTTCTTTCTCTCTCTCTCTCTCTCTCTCTCTCTCTCTCTCTCTCTCTCTCTCTCTCTCTCTCTCATTAGCAGTTTTCACACATTGGCAGTGAAATGGCAATCAAAGCACCTCTGCATGTAGAAATGTATAAAATAGGCTGTTCACTGATGCTTGCGCATGTAAACCCACTCTCACACACCAACAACAAAGCGCATTGAGGACACACTGTCACACACACAACTATACACACCACACTGTGACAAAAGACTGGAGACCTGCGTGTGAGAGTCTGTGTGCGTGTCCTCTTTGTGCGCAAAGTGATAGTGACGGGGTCAGTGCTGGTTGTGACCTCCTGTCGGCAGGTTGGCCCGAGCGGCAGACTGAGTGACATATGTGAGGTCATCACTGCCGAAATAACAGACGTAAGGGCATAAGAGGTCAAATCATTCTGCTGTCCCCAAGAGACTGTTCTGGTAAGAAAGAAACACGGTTTGTGTGTAAGAGTGAGTGCCCTCTGCTGGGGATTGAGGATTGCAGGAATAGTTCAATGAAGTTCAATAAAAAGAAGCTCAATGAAGGGAAAGGTTATCAGTTCATAACAGCTTAAATTAAATCTTGGTCTGCTCATCAAACAAGTTATTGTATGATTAAGTGTGCAAGTGTTGGATACTTTTAAGATGCATTTATGGTCCCTTATAAGCTTCAGTCCTCATTCATTGTAATTGCTTGAAAAAGAGTGACAAATACTTTTTTAAAGCTTCCTTAGGTTCTCTTTCACAGAAGGAAAAAAGACATACAGGTCTTGACTACCTGTACCTGAATACTAATTTTGGTGTGAACTAACATGAATATTGTAACAGTTCATAGAATGGAAAGAAGGAGGCGGGAACCGGCAAACATTTAAGAGTTTAATAATAAAAATAAACAAACACAAAAGTAAAGCGGCAGCCCCTCACGGACGACTGCCGCACACAAAACACAAAATAAAGTCCAGGCCTGGTCCTCTCTCGTCTTCCACTGTCCCTCCTCCTTTTAACCTTCTGGAGCTCCTCCTGTGTGACGCGAGACCGGTGAGTGGGCAGGTGTCGCTCATTATCATTAACTCCACCGGCCTCGTTCCGCTCCCACGGCTCTCGGCCCCGCCCCACTCACTACAATATATTATCTAATATATTCACTAATATGTTTAATCTTGAGCAATAAAATTATCAAACAAACCTGGTTTGCAAGAGTCTTGGAAAACCCGCATAAATGAGGTAGCCTTATTTTAAAAGTGTGATTTCTAGACCTGGAAAAGTAATGTATTCATAAAAAAATTATTAATAAAAAATAGCACTGTGTGCATTTTTATAAAGAATATACATTGCTCTAATTATTGGGCAGAAACTGTGAGTAAAGAAAATAAAAATTCCTTAATCCTTGTCAGAAATGACTGGAAAAGTCATGTAAATTCAGGATCCTTGAAGAATATATAGCTCTTAGGACATCTGGAATCCTGAAATTATATTAATTTTTATTCTAATTAGTTGTGTAAGTATAATTTAGTGACTTATTTTAATTTACAGAGACAAAACTAGGTCTATGGGCCTTTGAATGTTTTGGTTGACGGTGATGTGTTTTGGAGTCATGAAGGTTGAGTATTAAATCTCATGAGTATTCGTCACTTCCTTTAGTGATTTACCTAAATCTAGACCCGTATGTTTTCTGCTCTATACTCATCTGACAACTATGTTTCCTCAATCCTCATCATAAGTTTTTAAGTATGAATGAGAGTGTGTCTCAGGGATATTTTCTGTCACCTTTCCTGAAGAGACACACAACCCCTGCCTGACTTCTCCACCACTCTTAATGTTCCCAGTGTGTGCGTGTGTGTGTGTGTGTGAGCAAATAAATGCTCAGACACACACATATATAGAAAGGACAGTCGTGACAGATAGCAACTCTAGGGCATCTTGATCAGCAGAGGGGAAGACAAACATACCCTGACACTGGCTGACATTTACTGCAGCCTCGAGTGGAGTTATGTGGGATCTCGTCTTTCTCTTTCCTGGGACAAAGATTCTCTCTCTTCCTCTCTTTGTCATCAGCAATAATTGATGTGTCACACCTGCATAATGAGTGGTTGTTGAGTGCTAATGATGCAGTGAGCATAACTAATGCAGGGCGGCAGGGTTGTTCATGCTTCCTGCTGATTATAGCCAGCAGAAGATCTGCTCAGTAAGGGCATGTTCTGGGGTGAAGAGTGGGCAGCAGGTCAGAAATGTGATTATTTGTGGTTTGACTTACTCAGGTGTGCATGTGAGCCTGCATGTGCATGTGCATTGTGTGTGTGTGAAAACATATTTCAGCATTAATGTGTCTGTTTCCAACGTGTGACATGTAAAGAATGTGTCACGTATCTAGGCAGACATTTGTTTTTTTTAAAGTGAAGGGGAGTGTGCTTACAGTTAGTGAAAGTGGCATGTTTCTATGGAACAGGCAGTGCTGCTTTACTAGAGCAGCTGTCAACCCATACATGTAACTAGACCATTTTTAGGGGGGCTTCTGTCCCTGTCTTTCATCTCAACATCACCCCCCCCCCCCCCCCCCCCAAAAAAAGTCTGTAATCTGCACCCTTCAGAAGTCTGTAATTGTGATCTCTCTTTACCTCTGCTGAAAGCAGCAGCTGCAGTTTGCTATTTGAGGTTATTTCCTTCTAAATTCTACCTTACCAGTCGTTAAAAAAAGTAAAAAAAAAATAATTATTAAATATTACCCTTAGGCATAAGCATCATTTCACACACTCTCCATTCCATTCCAAATCACAAAATAGAGGACTTCCACATTGTAGCTAATAAACATCTGCTGACAAACACTTTTTGATGCTCCAGAATCTTCCAGAAACTATCCCCTAGAATCCTTGCAAGGGACCCTTTTATAAAATATAAAATCCACTATGTATTTTCATGTATACTGACATTTTTAATTGTGTAAGTAATGTTGTCTGGAAACAATTATTATTATTATTATTTTTTTTGCTATATATATATATATATATACATATATACACACACACACAATCTTCCCACCATTAAGAAGTTTTGTTTAGCGACCATTTTTCACTATTAACTAGTGTGTATATTACTTGCATCTTGGCTGTTTAGCACATAATAATGCCTAACTATATTTTAGATCCCTTAATCCAACTCCATATACCGAAGTTTAACAGCTGCCTTACTAGCTATTAATAAGCAGCAAATTAGGAGTTTAGGGCAAAAGTTATAGTAAATAGTGAGAATTGATCATTTCTTTTTTTCTTTTTTTTCATTAAACTTTTCTGAGGAGTACCTCCTTGAGACCCCCTGTTGGTAACTGGACAGGGGTTTAAAACCCTCTGTTTAAACTGGTCAGTGGTCAAAATGTAAAACGAACATACAAAAAGAAAATCAACATGACAAGTATTATTTTGGACCCACAAACTAACATATACTGGGCAGAACACGAAGGTAAGTAAATAACAGATGAAGTTTATTAATTAACAGGAGAGCTCTGGAGAAGTGACGAGAGACTCCGGGCGAGTAAGCCTACTCAGAGAAGTTCTAGTGGATGAATTCAGGGAATAACGGAACCTTCTTTGCCTCACAGGAACTCGTGGAGACGGAGACCAGGATGACAGGGAGCACACACCTCAGCGGGTGATTGGAGCTGGAGATGGAGGACACAACTGAAGAGAGAGATAGCAGGGAACTACTACAGGTACGTAAACTGAGCTAGTTCAGGGTAACGATACCGAGGGTAGAGTCCACTTCGTATTTACGAGATCGGACAAAGACTGCTGCTGAGATGTGTGCTTTTGTACCAGACTTGATGAGTGAGATGATGAGGGACAGGTGTTGGTGATCAGTATTCAGGAGAGGGAGTGCGCTGTGATTGGTTGGGAAGCGAGCCTGACCGATTCGTAACACAAACCCTGTGCCCTGTGCTCACAGATACTGTTATGACAATAATTACCAATTTGATGTCTGATTATTCTGATCATACTATCCTGCAGTGATTCCATGAAAAATACTGATATTTTGTATATTGTAGCCTTGAGCAAATGTTTACAAAAATAAAATAGATCCAGATTTGATTCCTTTGCAATCAGTGTTTCTTTCTATGATTTGCTGGCAGAAGTGAACCAGAAATGCAGCCAAGAAAGTTTAAGAAGAAACAGTAATGAAGAATCAAAGGGATATGTACTGGCTTTGTGGTGATTTCTGAGAGGTCATCAGGCAGTCATTGAAAACAGACAAGACAATGCACAAGATACAGGCATTTTACAACAAACAACAGCTGTAACAGTTGTTCTCATTCTCTTCCAATCTGTGTATTTATGCTTTTCTCTCTTCTCTTCATTTATAATGCATAAATATTCCCAGTACCCGCTTTTGCCAATGTGAAAAGTCAAAAAGAAAAGCGTTGTGTTTCTACTGTGGCTTCACTGTAAGTATACTATTTGTTCATCTCCCCTTCATTCTTTTATCTCTCTCTCTCTTGTATTGGGACGAAGGAACAGGGCAGAGCAAAGTGTGAGAGGACGGAGAGATCTGGAATTCATTAAGAATAGATGATTGCTAGACGATGACTTATTTAATCACAAATGAGCACTTTGGGCCTGGAGTAGTGAAGCAAGAGGAGAAGAGAAAGTGAGAGAGAGATAAAGGGTAGAAGTATTAAACCTCTGAAGCTTTTATAGTATTCTGATTTTCATCTCAATTCATGTCATTGATCTGCTGCTAGCAGTGTTTTAGAATTTAGAAATTAGAGTGTTTTAGAATTTGTCAGCCAATCAGACCCTTTTTAAATATTTCAGAGCCCTCTGCATGTAATAACGATACTTTAGTGTCTCCATCGCCTTTTGCATGAATAATTATTCAGCAGGTCCAACTGCTAGAGTGAAATATCTCTCCTCTGGTATGTTCTTGTGGCCTCCCCTGGTTTTCTGCTCTGGAAAAATTGTTTTCTCTGCTTACTGGGATATCTGAAGACGCTCTCAATCTCTTCCACAGGGCCCTTCTTCTATCTCTTTCTTTATGCGTTTGGCAGAAAGAATCAGGAGGGCTGGCACCAATCAGGCCAGGAACTGAGGATACAGGAGAGAGGATGCCAGGGTGCCCGGGCCACTCACTAGGGCATTGTTTTGCTCTGACAGAGGATTATTGTGTGTTTGTGTATGCATTTGTTTGTACATCAGTGTGTATCTGTGCTGTCAACAGACCTCCTCCTTAACCCTAACACCCCCCCGTTGTGTCTGAAAGCATCCTGCCATACGGATAAAGAGATGCAGGAGGAAGGACAATCACAAAAGGCTGATTCCCTTTGCCAACCCCTAGTGAATGTGTGTGCGAATAGCTTCCTCTTATCTTTCTTAACACCTTTTTGCATCTCCAATAAGATCCTGTGTAGAAGAAACACTTCAGCTTAAGTGTGTTTTTATCTTTCCTGTCTTTCACAGGATTGCTTCACAGTTTTTTTTTAAACTGTTAATTGGTTAACTTTCAGATGTCTTTTTGCAAACTAGTAGAATTTGTATATTAATATACACTGCCATTTAAAAGTTTGGGATCGGTAAGATTTTGAATGTTTATAGAGAAGTTTCTTACGCTCATCAAGGCTGCATTTATTTGATCAAAACTACAGAAAAAATAGCAATATTATGAAATATTGCAATTTGGAAAGCTGTTTTCTAAGTGAATACATTGTAAAATGTAATTTATTCCTTATGATGCAAAGCTGAATTTTCAGCATCATTACTGCAGTCTTCAGTGTCAGAAATTTGCAACAAATTATGGTCTCATGGCATAAACGTACCTGGGTGCACTTTTTAGCGAGACCGTTTTTACGTACCTTACTGCACGTTTTGCTGCAGTTTCAAAGAGAAATGTTCACTGAGTGGTGCTAAAACATGGGTTCAATACGTAAACCCTGGCACGTTTTTATTACGTTGATATAGGTATGTATTGCTGTGTATTTATTACATTGCTTCAGGTACGTATTGCGGTGGTTCAGAATTCAAATATCCAGGGACCATCATTAAAAATGAATGCTCTATCATATTGGAAATATGTCCTACACCAAACCCAACCCTAAACCTACCCCGATAGTGTTGACAAATGCAAAACTGATATAAAAACGGTTTTGTGGAACCGTAGTTACACAGGATTCAAACCAGAGCTCCTCATGTCTCAAGTACGTCTCCGTACTCCGTGAGCTACCGAACAAACCTACTGTCTATAAAACCCATAGATATGAAGCTGGATATGTGTGATGCTAACGTTCAAAAGCATCAGTTTTCAAATTTCCCTGCATATTAATATTGTTTTGAAGTCATAACTTCTTTTGGAAACTGCAGTGAGATGTACTTATATGTACGCCCAGGTACATTTATGCCATGAGAGGTAGAATTATACACTACCATTATACACTACCAAAGGATTGAGGTCAGTATTTTTTTTAAAGAAATTTATATTTTTATTCAGCGAGGATGTATTGATTAAAAACAATGTATTAATCAATGTATTGATTAAAAAAGTGATAGTAAAGACTTATATTGTTAAGACTTCTATTTTGAATAAATGCTGTTCTTTTAAACTGTTCATTTTAATTTGAATATTTCACAATATTACTGTTTTTCTGTATTTTTCATCAAATAAATGCAGCTTTAGTGAGCAGAAGAGACTTCTTTAAAAAACATTAAAAATCTTACTGACCCCAAACTTTTGAATGGCAGTGCATGTATGAACCAACAACAGAAATGAATGTCTTACTATTCAGATTTATAAATTATATGTCAGCATATGTTCATGTCCAATTTAGCTGAGTGGACCACAAGCATAGGTTGTCAAATAATAGAGGACATTCAGTGCCAGCTCAGAACTGAAATAAAAATAGATGGAGAGGTGTTATATAACTGAAATGTATGTCTCTGCATGTCATGTGCGGATTGTGTGTGTGTGTTTAGGTTTCTGAGCTGATGAGTGGTTGAGTGAATGAAACTGAATGAGTGGCTTAAAGCGGATCAGACTATCACAGCATGTCTGACACTCTCTCATCAGTCGTGTGACTCTAGACTGAGATCTCTATTCCTCTTACACACACACACACACACACACACACACACACACACACACACACTTTGATCCAGACACACTTAAGCACATTCATGCAACACAACACTATACATTTACACATCTCACACAACTCCTTGTCTCTCTTTCTGAATTTCAAAGTACTGATTAATACATACAATATCATTATAGAGATACAGTACATTATAGATCATACATAAAATATAGAGAGCAGTGACATTCTAAAACAATAATGATAATATGCATGCAATTAGTTTTTATTAAGTTAATTATTAAATTGAAATGAGAAATGTTGCTTTGGCAACTAGCTGAATTTTTTATATTGTATTTTATTTCAGTTAACTACTTTACTTCAAATAATGAAGTAAAGTTCAAGTAATGTTTTTATGGTTTTAATTTTAGTTTCAGTTTTAGTTAACTATAATAGCATTGAGGCACGTATACTGAAATAAAACGTAATGTGCAGACAGTTTAGTCTACATTTAATACACACAAGAAGCAAACAAAGTAGTCTGAAGAGGTGACCCAGCTAGGATTTGGCGAGGTGGTAGCCTACTAAGTGTAAATCTAGCTGGTGTTAAACTGGGCTGCAAATATGAGGTCCCCTGTTGCTAATGAGGGGGTTTAGGCTGAGAGGTCCTGGCATAGCTGGAAAGCTTTAAACTGCCCTGCTGCTAAAAGGCATTTACCGAGGCAAGGGATCTTATTTTCACACCCGAGACAAACGTGACCCTCAGTGTGAGAGTGTGTGTGGTGTGTGCGTGCCAGATGCTTTTTCGTGAGGGGCTACAACGTAAGCACATTTCTGGGAACCATGATTGCCGCTGGCGGAGTCCCAGCATGCTACTGGCCGCTCTGATGGAGAGGGGAAGGACACGCTCTCCAACACCAGTTACACACTGCGCGCTCAGGATACAGGCCAGGAGTGTGATTTGCACTATGTTTGCTTATGACTCTGTGTGTGCGTGTGTGTGTGAAAGAGAGTGGTGGGGGTACTCAGAGAACATTTGAGCAGGGTATTTACACAGGGTCATAATTAACAGTACATTAGCATTCCTCCGCTCTCATGGTAATGTGGTCATTGTCCCGAAAAAGTAATACTATCCTGAGCTCACATGAGCGGTGTGACACTTTATTACAGAGGAGACGCTCCAACCCCATGAGATGAATTTAATTGTATGTCTAGTGGAAAGTCATTGCTTTCAGCACTTCATTTCAGTATTTTCATATTTAATCATGTATCTAATAATAGCCATATAAACACAAGAAAGCCCTATTCGGACCCTATTCGGACAGTAATTGTTTTATGTTGAGAATTGCTGTCAGAATCGGAAATGTCAGGGTTTTTTCATCACCAGTAAGAATATTCCTGGCTGAATTTCCCTATTGTTTTTGGTTTGGTTGTTTTTTGGAGCGCAAACCAAGGTCATGCTGTAATTTAATTCCTGTCTGAATTCAAAAGAAAAAAAAACAAAAACGAAAACACACAAAAAAAGCAAACTCTTGAAATAATGGCAGCAACAATGTAAAAAATGCACTTATGCATATAAATATTATAATTTATATTCTATGGTTCAGTGTTATTTTAGTATTACATTTAAACTATTATAATATTTATATTTTTATTTTTATTACTATTACCATTATTATTACTGTTTAATATTATATTGTATTTTCATTTTAGTTGTAGTAATTTTGTGTGCTTTTTGTATTTATTTATTTATTTATTTTAGGTACTTACTTTAAAGTTTTTTGTGTTGTTTTTGTTTTTTCAAACTTCAGTTACTTGCCAAGGCAACATTTTTAATTTTCTTTTTAATTTTCACCTAATATTACGCTTTAATTTGTAACGCAGTTTGTAGATTGGGAAGAAGGAGGCGGGAACCGGCAAACATTTAAAGACTTTAATAATCAAAATAAACAAACACAAAAGCAAAGCGGCAGCTCCTCACGGACGACTGCCGCACACACTACACAAATAAAAGTCCAGGCCTGGTCCTCCCTCGTCTTGCACTGTCGTCCCTCCTCCTTTTATCCTTCTGGAGCTCCTCTGTGGGACTCGAGACCGGTGAGTGGCGCAGGTGTCGCTCATTATCATTAACTCCACTGGCCTCGCTCCATTCCCACGGCTCTCGGCCCCGCCCCACTCGTCACAATATTATTGCAGCTTTTTTTTTCTTTATATAAAATCAAATATTTTCTGATAGTTTTAGTTACCTATAACAACACAGCTAGGGTTATATGATCATTGTTGTGTTCAGCATGTTACAGAGAGTTCTTGAAGTGCGTGCACGTGCATGAGTTGCGTGCGCGAGACAGAGAGTGAACAAAAAAAAGAAGCATCCGTTTAAGCTCCCGTGTAGAACTGAGTTCTTTAGCATTCAGTCAGTTTAAACATAACATTGGCGACGAGGATGGCTGAGTTTAGCTTACCGCCTCTTTCACCTTTTCTTCCCGTGCCTGGTGAACCGCCTATTCCGTGGCCGAGTTGGTTCGATGGTTTCACAGTATATCTCAAGGCCATGGATTACACTGACATTTCCGCCCTGCTTCGCCACTGTCTCGGTGCGGAGGGACAAAGAATATATCATGCCCTTGGACATGCAGAAACTTACGAGGAAGCGGTCGTTCTCCTCGCTAACCACTTCACAGGCCAGCAACGAGTACTGCTCCGCCGATACAAGTTATGCAAACGGCTGCAGCGTCCGGGTGAGTCCGTGCAAAACTATCTAACTAATCTGCGAGACATGGCACGCTCATGCAATGAGCCTAAGTCGGGAAGTCGTGGCTTAATGGCTTGTGATCCAAAGGTTGCGGGTTCGAGTCTCGGGCCGGCAGGGATTGTAGGTGGGGGGAGTGAATGTCCAGCGCTCTCTCCACCCTCAATACCACGACTGAGGTGCCCTTGAGCAAGGCACCGAACCCCCAACTGCTCCCCGGGTGCTGCAGCATAAAATGGCTGCCCACTGCTCCGGGTGTATGTTCACGGTGTGTGTGTGTTCACTGCTGTGTGTGTGCACGTTGGATGGGTTAACGAATTCCGAGCACGAATTCCGAGTATGGGTCACCATACTTGGCTGAATGTCACTTCACTTCAATTATGGGACTCTTCAAGATCAGATCGTTCGTGATCAGTTTATTGAAGGGATATTGTGTGACAAGACTCGGCAGAAACTGTTGCTTGAACCAAAAAATTAACACTGGATAAAGCCGTGGCAATCGCACTGCAAGTGGAGGCAGCCACTGAATGCTCCACGCTTCTCGCTGATGCGCGCCCCCTGGTGGATGCGCCCACACAGCAAATGCGATCTGTCTGTCTCACACACCACGGTCCATTTCCTTCAGATAAAATAGACACTGAAGAAGCATGTTTTCCAGTGCAGCTTACACAGCTGCAAGGAAGTCGCAGAAGTTTATTTTTCTGCAGCAACTGTGGCTCTAGCTCACACAACTCCAGGGCCCAAAATTGTCCTGCATGGGGACAGACATGCAGGAACTGCCTTAAAAAAATCACTCTGCAGAAGCGACAACCGTTTGCCTCTAATGACTGCACTGAAATCAGACATGTATCAGCGGGCCAAACAGCTTTTAGGACATGTACTGTGCTTCTCGGCGAGGTGAGCCTTCCGCTGTTGATGGATACGGGTGCAGCGGCATCTCTGCTCGATGCCAGTACATACCACAAGTTCTTTTCCCATCTGTCACTGCAACAGCCCTGCACATCCCTCTGTGGTTATGACAGCTCTAAGATCACTATGCTGGGTGTTCTTTATGTTCCAGTCAGCTATGGCTCCAAACACCTGCCATCATTTCCCTTCTATATTACTGAGCGGGGTGCCAATCTCCTGGGACTGGATCTTTTCACATGCTTAGGATTCACGCTGTGAGATGACAAAGGCTCAGACATCCACCACGTCACCACTACCTGGCAACAGAGATGGCCAACGCTGTTTGACGGACTCGGCTGCCTCACAGCTTTCACCCACAGACCTCTGGTGGATCCAGAGGTGTCGCCGGTCATTCAGCCCCTTCGCAGGATTCCTCTCGCCTTGCGGGATGAAGTGACAACGGAGCTCCAAATGATGCTGGCTATGGGAGTGATTGAACCAATCAATGCTGCCCCCTGGATCTCCAACCTGGTCATTGCTAGGAAAAAGTCTGGGGGAATACGAGTCTGTGTGGATTTCTGCTCTGTCAATAAGGCCGTTATTCCCGACAAATACTCTTTACCCACAGCTGAGGAGCTGACCACCCACTTCTATGGGTCGACGGTCTTTACTAGGCTGGACCTGCGCCAAGGTTACTTGCAGGTGCCACTACATCCTTCCAGCAGAAACCTCACAGCGTTTGTCACACACACTGGGGTATATCAGTATACACGCATGCCATTTGGCTTGAGCTCCGCCCCACCCAAGCTGCTTTCAAAAGGTGAGTTGCCGTTTTCTTGGATGACAGTCGTTCATGCAGCAGATATCCAGACACATAATGACCGACTCAATAGGGTGGCTAGTGCTCTCTTGTAGCATAATCTTACACTGAATGCAGAGAAATGCACGTTCGCCACCTCAGCCATTGATTTTGTGGGGTTTCATCTCACACCCTGAGGCATCGCCCCTCTCCAGTCAAATATCGAGGCAATTCACCAAATCCCAGAACCCTCCTCCTCTTCCCAGGTAGCCTCATTTTTGGGCATTGACAGCCTACTACCTTCGTTTTCTGCCTCAGTACTCCCGAACCACAGCACCCCTCCTTCAATTACTAAAGAAAGATGAGCCATGGAACTGGACTGCAGAATGCTCCGAGGCTGTCCAAATGCTAAAATCCCAGTTTACCACACCACCCATTCTAACTCACTTTGACCTGGACAGTACGACTATCCTCACCTGTGATGCCTCCACACAAGCATTGGGTGCGGTTCTCTCACAGGAGCAGGACGGTGTTGAAAGGCCTGTAGCATTTGCTTCCAGGGCCCTGACCCCCACGGAACAGCACTACTCTGTCGGTGAACATGAAGCCCTTGCCTGTGTCTGGGCCACTGAGAGATGGCACCCCTATCTTTACAGACGGCATTTCATCCTCCGCACAGACCATCAGGTGTTGCCCACACTTCTGTCAGCTTCTGGCTCAGGTCATAAACCCCTGCACCTGCACAGATGGGGTGAGCACCTGAGACAGTACGATTACCAGCTGAAATTCACACCAGGGAGGGACACTGTGGTTGCTGATCTCTTATCTCGGTCCATTACTGCACCCCCACCGGCAGCCTCACCAAGCAGCCATGACGAGGAGCCGGAGTTCATCCAGATGCTACATGCATCTTTACAATCTGCTGTCTCCTTGGAAGAGCTGCAGAAGGAATCTGAGCATGACTCCATGTTAATAACACTCCGCACCTACATAACTACTGACAACGGGCCCCAGTTCATTTCTGCAGAATTCTCCACCTTCCTCAGCAATAAGGGAATTAAGCATATTCGTGCCGCACTCTACCATCCCCAGGCAAACGGTGGGGTTGAAAGGTTTAATCAGAGCCTTAAGAATGGGATTCAGGCGCATCTGGTCCAGGGGTACTCATTTCAAATGGCACTTAATCAAACCTTGTTGCATTACAGGGCTAGCTGCACAGCAACACTCAGGCTTCACCTGCTCTGCTCATGTTCGGCCGGGAGATGGAATTGCCCCTGGACAGGCTCAGAGCACAGGGCTTGTCCGCAGCAGTAGTAACTGTCCCCGAAGCAGCAGTCAAAGTGGCCGTAAGTACAAGCCAGGGGCGAATGAAGGATAACTTCGATAAGAGACACAAGGTCAGGCATACTAACATCAAGGTACTGGACTGGGTGCGAGTTCGCAGACCTCACCATGGCAGTAAAATGGCAACGTTTTGGTCTGAACCTCACCAAGTGGTCCGTCAGCTGGGATCCGCCACATTTCTGTTAAGTGATGGCGCACGCTGGCATGCTCGTAGACTGCAGAAAGTGCCCATCCCTCTTACACCAACAAGAGGTCAGTGGGCAATAGAGCCCAACGCAGGTGCAGCACAAGGAGTCAGTTCCCCAGTCCCACAACCAGAACCAGTATAGCCATGGCTGCACCAGGCACCTCAAGTTTTCCAGCTCAGGGAGCCCCCACAACAGCCAGGACCTGAACCGGCACTACTCCTGCCAGCAGATGGTCCTCACCCTCCTCAGCCATTGCTTGATGTTACCCAAAATAGCCAGGAAATGCCCCAGCAGGCGACTTTGGGAGGCAGACCTGTTCGGGCAAGGGCTCGTCCTGCCTACCTGGAAGATTATGTCACACACTTTCTTTGCATGGGGTTTATATGTTTTTCTCTCTTATAGTTTGAGTGCCACATTGAAACTTGTTTCATTAAGTTCATCAAGTTCTTGGGAGGGGGGGGGGGGGGGGGTGTTGTGTTCAGCATGTTACAGAGAGTTCTTGAAGTGCAAGCACGTGCATGAGTTGTGTGCGCGAGACAGAGTGAATAAAGAAAAGAAGCATCTATTCAAGCTCCCGTGTAGAACTGAGTTCTTTAGCGTTCAGTCAGTTTAAACATAAGAATCATCATACTTGTGTCATATTTATAATGTGAGAAGTGCATTTGAGAAACAAATCTGAATAGTGTTAAATGCATTAAACAACCATTATTTCCAGTCTGATTTGATAGGAAGTGCAGTGTCCCAAGTGCTCTGGCAGCACAGGTACTTTTCACTGTTTGTATCATTATCATGTTGTTTCGACAATTTTAGTGACATATCATTTAATGTAATTAAATCTCTCAGTTATTCAAAGTCAAACTACAGATCTCAGATGAGCAATTCCCAGATAAGTCTTTCTATATAGCTTTTCTATAAAACTCATTCAGTGCATATTCAGTGAGTGGCACTTGCCCTTCTTTAACTGTTACTTGGATGCGAGTGCAGCAGTTAATGTGGCACATTGTTTGGGCATGGCACACACATTGGACAGCTCATGTCTGTGTGAGCTAGTGGAACCAGCAGGAATAGCATGGCATTCTGGGTTGGATGGAGCAGAGGAATGGAGGACAGACCGAAAAAGGATAGGGTATATACTCTAAATAAAATGGTGCTATATAGCACTAAAAATGGTTCTTTGGCTCGTAATCTTAGGGGAACCACTTTTGGTGCTGTATAGAACCAAATCTTGGTGCTTCAGTGGTTCTTCACCGGTTCTTTGGCATGACTGAGGGGCTATATAGCACTGCTACCATATACATAACCTGTTAAGCTCCTGTATGCACTCTTAAAAATAAAGGTGCTTCAAAAGGTTCTTCAAGCAATGCCATAGAAGAACCATTTTGGTTCCACAAAGAACCATTCAGTCAAAGGTTCTTTAAAAGAACCATCTCTTGCTTAACTTTTTATAATCTGAAGAACCTTCTTTCACCCCAAAGAACCTTTTGTGAAACAGAAAGGTTCTTCCGATGTTAAAAGTTCTTTATGGAACCATTTAGACTAAAAGTTTCTTCTATGGCCTCGTGAAGCACCTTTATTTTTAAGAGTGTGGTTCTTCAGCGGTTCTTCAGTGGTTCTTTAAGGTGATTAAGATGCTATATAGCACCACTGCCGTACAAAGAACCTGTTAAGCCCCTTTAGAAGAAATACAATGCAATATGGCACCTCTTATGGTTCTACATAGCACCATTTGACAAAGGTGCTGTATAGCAGCTTTAAAGATATGGTGCTATATAGCACCAAAGTGGTTCCCCTATGATTACGAGCCAAGAACCACTTTTAGTGCTATATAGCACGCACCATTTTTTTAGAGTGTACAGAATGTGGACGTTAGCTTATGGGCAAACAGACAGATGGACTAACAGATGGATCAGAGATCAGTGGTGGTATTTGTATTGCTGTGGTATATCCTCATATCTCACCCCACTCAACTGTTACTTTTTCTGTCTGCTTATCTCTGTTTCCATCGCTCTTTCCCTCAGTCTCTGACAGCAGAGTAGCAGAAGCAGCTGAGGCCGGTGACACATGTCAGCACAGAGATAGTGTATCCTCTCTGTCTGCCTCTTCCCCCACTGCTCTTCTCCTCTCTCTCCTACCTCCACCTCCTGCCCAGTGGATAATAAGCACAGTGGTGCTATGCCATCTAGGGACATACTCACACACAAATGCACACACTTGTCTTTAACAGGTTTAGTATGCAAAGACACACCAACAACCGCAGAAGCAACTGTAATGTGACATTATGAGTGTTATTGAAGCTAATAGCTTACCAGCGACATTAAATACGTGCTGATCTTACTGGGTTTCATTTAGTATTCCTGGCTGCTGTAGATATAGTTGAGCCAAATGAGCATTAGAAGTGTGGAAATGACAGTTCAGGGTCTTGACATATACTTCTGGGCCTTCCCAACTCTCCAATTTAGCCTAAGTGTATTTTGAGAGAGCTGGTTGGCGCTGACACTCAATACCCTGACTGGACCAAGCCGGCCTCGGGAGACTGGGGTCAGGTGACATGCTGACTTAAAGCAATGTCAACACAATCATTCTGACAGCCTTTTATTTCAGCAGCTCCAACACCAGCAGCTCAACACACACCCACACACACACACACACACACACACACACACACACTTTATCTGAAACTGTGTTTACGGGATAATGTGTTGTGTGATGCTGTGGAGAGTTATAACACAAGCGATATGACCTCCACTCTTAAATTCTCTCTCAGCTATAAAACACACATGCACTTTAAAGGTTTCATTTTAGTTGGACTAGAACAATTAAATAGCCATTTAAAATGTCATGTAATGTTGTAGACAAGGTAGAGGTATCATGACAAATGGTAGAACACTGTAAAAAAACTTTTTCTGCCTTAAAATGTTAAGTTAAATCATTTTAAAAGTACAAGCCATTTCAACTCAATTTGTTGTGAGTTCTGAGGTGATGTATGTTTTTGGATATTGCAAGAAATTCAATTTTTTTTTAGTTCAATTCAATGCCAAATCCCAAGCACTTGATTCAATTCAATTTTATTTTAAATAATTTGAGTATATTTCAATAATTTAACTTTTGTTTATACAGGTTTTCCACCCGCTAATGCTGCAAATTAAAAGTTATTATTTATTTAAATGAAATAAATTTAATACAATATAATTTTATAAAATGATTTAAGTGTATTATGAAAATATTTATATTTATATACACACACGTTTTTATTTGATTAGAAATGCAGTAAAAACAGTAATATTCTGCCATTTCGTAATATATTTTTTTAATGTATTTTATTCTGTAATGGCAAAGCAGAATTTTCAGCAGCCATTTGTCCAGTTTTCAAAGTGACATAATTATTCAGAAATCAAACTAATATGCTGATTTAATGCTCAAAAAACATTTCTTCATATTATTATACAATATTGTATTACTATATGTAGCCTAGTATGTTATGTATGTTTTACTGGAAGTCATTTGTTCATTAATTGGACTTGTATGCTGATATTTTTTTAACTAGTTCAAAGGGGCCATTTATTTGTGAATCGGGCTGTATTACTTATGCTGTATGTATTGTGTGCGGCCTGCAAGAACATCTCTAGAGGGAAAGGATGTTTCCTTGCTATTGTTTTGTGGTACACAGCTTTTTTATTGTATCAGGAACAGCAAAATGTTAAAAACACTTGATTCGGAGCATACTAACAGACACAGACAGTAGCCAAGCCCCACAGTCCAGTGGTCCAGACAGGACACATCATTCAGTGGCTCGCTGCTAATTACCTGATCGTTAGAGTGATGCTATTCCTGGAAACAGAGGAGCTCTGGGAGCTGCGGTTTTGTTTTAATTAGTGAGCAGCACAAGCAGTCAGGCAGGTGAAATTGAGAACTGTGCTCGTTTTCTCCTCTTCTATCTGTTTGTTCATTTAACTGCCGACAGCGCTTGTTTTTTTCCCTCCTCTGTCTCTTTATCTATCTTACTATCTCTCCTTTTTTCTCTCACTCTCTTGCTTGGTGTTACCTGAAAGCACTTTGCGGCTTGTTAGTGCGCAGGAGGGTTGGTGCAGTGCCCTCAGGACTACAGCAGCAAGGTGACATCTATCAATTTAATGCGTTGGCATGCTATAAATACACCTGTCAGCCCTCCCTGCACTCCACCCTCCTTCACTCTCCCTCTCATGCTCGCACATACACAGAGCAGCTTGTGACAGCAATGGGAAGAAACAGCTGAGCTCAGAGGGAGGGTGGGGGAGAGAGAGTGAGCAAGAGAGAGTTTTATGTCTCCAGTTCATGCTGTCACTTCCAGAGAGGTCTTAATTACACCGCTACAGCTGTGAGGAAAGGAACACAGACTGCCAGAATCGGTAGCCCCCGTTATGATACAGTGCTACTGCAGGGCCGCACACATGTAGTCTTGCAGTGAATGTGCAAAGTTGAAATGCTTTGGTAACTGTTTGCAGTAAGGTTCGGTCGTTAACATTAGCTGTTGCATGTGGTATCATGAAATGAAACAGTGAACAATACTTTAGAGCATTAATTTATCTTTATTATAGTTTATTTATAAATACATGCTTTTTTAAAAGAACGGTCTGGATTTGGAAATCCAGGATCAGGTAACCCATCTTACTTTTGTGCTGGTTTTTCAAAGCAAAATTTGATTGGATCACCCTGATCCAGATACACACTTTTTCAGATTTCCAAATCTTGACCCTGGAGGGCCAATCCACTGCAGAGTTTAGCTCCAACCCTGATCAAACTCATCTGTCTGTGATTTTCAAATGATCCTGAATACATTGATTAGCATGCTCAGGTGTGTTTGATTAGGGTTACAGCTAAACTCTGCAGGAAAGTGGATCTCGTGGGCCAGATTTGAGGATCCCTGCCCTAAAGGGACGTGGTGATGGGAAAAAAAAGTTTTGCATTCTAGTTTTGCATTGCATTTACACAAATTACTTCTTCTGACTGGTCCATATGATTTTGCCAATGTAGTTTACAATCAGTGATAAAAAACAACAACTTTAAATTAAATATAATATTTTTGTTTGATATTGACTGTTATTGACTTGATATTGCTGTTTGGAGATATATTACGTTACAAATGTTGTATTTTTGGAGCAGTTTTAAGGATTTATTATATTTTTGTTCCTGAAATCCACCCTTCTCCTGGGATCAGAATAATCTTTTTTTTTTTTTTTTTTTTTTAACAACCCTTTTTTTACGATTTAATCCATTCCGATGGCCAAAATCCGGTCAGATTACTTTTGAACAACTGGCCCCAGATTAAATTAACATTTAATGACGAAAACTAACTAAAGTTAACTAAACTTTAATATTTTCTATTATATTTGTAACTAAAGTTGCTAAATTAATTATTGTGGCATTACCAATAATTCCTGCAAAACATTTTTGAAATACATTTTTAACCTTTGTACATCTTAAATTTAAAGATACATATTATGAGCTTTAAATTGTTTGGTAAATATGAATGAATTCATATTAATCCACCCTATATACATGCATGTTCTTAGTCAAATGAGTCATTCCTGCATGCTAACTTTTACATTGTAACATTTAATAAAAATATCATTGCACTCTGGTCATGTATGATGAATTTCTCCAATTGTTTAGTCTGCTTAAACCCCGCCCCTTTCTTGCAGTTGGCTACATGCACACATTTAGCCGATATGCCTCCATTCAATCAACAACGATGGGTAATCCATTTCACTTGGATGTACATCACTGCATTGTGACTTTAATATTAAAGACAATTTTTAGATTACATTTATGCTTTTGCAAGAATTCTTCAAAAGAAAAGAATAATTAATGCAACCAGTAAGGAACTGGAATTAATCAGTTCAAGCAATCAAACTATTTTTTAAATATATGTACAAATCCTTTGAGGTCAATTTAAATTTATTTGAGAGATTTTCCAACCCTATCTCTATACTACTATATTTTAATCACAAAATAGTCACAAATACTTGAAGTACGTGTCATTCTGCCACTGGTGCCCCTGACCTGGCATCCCATGCACTTTTAAGCTTGTGACTCTTAAACTAGAGCGAGGCCCGTTAGCATGTATTAAATGGTTATTGGAAACTCGCAATGCCTGATCTCACTGCAAGGTGTGAGCAGCACATTTGACCCACTCCTCTTTAATGCTTTCTGGGAGAGAAGGGCATTCTGACACGCCGGGCCTGCCGAGCTGTGACGTCAGCTGACATTCTGATGACACTCAGAGGGTATTAACAGATGTGTCTTTGTCACAGTCACTGGCATGGTAATAGCTTAGTAGCTGATTGGGTTGCAGGGCTAGTGTTACGGTGGCCCCGAGCACCTGCCTGTTTAATGAAGGGAGGGGAAGAGCTGAATGAGCTGCTTTTGGCTGCTCTCTTAGGTACTTATGTATTAATGTGCTTCTCTCATTGAGGAGATGAACTCTACAGATGGCCATCTTAGCTGATGTTATTCAATAATGTTAATTTTCCATCATGTCTATGCAGAATTTAGTAACAGATGCTTTTTATTGTTATGGTTAAAGGTGGCTGTGTAAAAGGTTCCAGGTTTGATCTCTGGCACTGGAGTGTTTTCATTTGTTTGTCATTTAATCATTTAAGGGCTGTTCACACTAAGACTAAAATAAAAATAAAACTATATAAATAAAAAACTATAACAATAACTATACCTGTGTCCACATCAGTGCACAATAACGTTACATTAATCTTAAGTATATGTTGCAGTTTTGTTGTCTTTCACTTTAAATTTCTGATTCTGTTTGGCTGTCAACTTTTTAATGATTCCAATGATATAATTCGTCCTGTTTCGTTACCGTTACAGTTGTGTTGTAGAGTTCACTTTTCTCATAGAATTACAGTTAAACAATTATTAAAACTTTATAGTTATAGAGGTATTATAATTATTGGAAATATTTCATAATATTCAAATATTATAAATGATAAAATATTATAAAGTATCATAGCTTTATGACTTTTTTATTTTATTTTTATATAAATTATATTTAAATATATATTTTATCATAATCTAAAGTATTTAGGTTTTTTTTTTTTTTACTTTTTGAACTAAAAAGTACTATATCTTTAAGAAGGTTTTTAATGCACACAAGTAGAATATGTTTGTGGATCAACAACCTTTGTTGTTCCTATAAGCATCAAAACATAGCCCTCCTAACTCTAACCTTAAAATGATTGGCTGATGGGAATGTTATTCCAGAAACAAAAAAGGATGCTAATTTAGGAAAATGTTCTATTTGTGTACATCATGTTAAGTGTTCTTAACCTCAGACTGCTCCAGGTGGGCAAATCCTGTAATTAACTCCTTTTTTCTGTTAGTATGGTCCTTTGACAATGGACACAAGCCTCTTATGATTCCCTCTTTATAAGAGTGTTTTGTGTTCATGTGGTTTCATGAGCTGTTGTCAAAATTGCTATCTTGTTTAAAATTGCATTGCTCATTATTCCATGTGAAGTGATGAACTGAAGCAGGCTGGAGGAGGGATTCAAAGCACACTCGCCTCATACCTGATTCCAGATCAGCAGCTTTTTACCACAGTCATGTGTTTTCTCCCATACTTAGATGTGGTGAAATGTTTACACCATTCTTAAAGCAAAATGATGGTAATTACAAACCAGTTTTTCCTCAGTGAATCATGAGATGTCATCCATGTGTGGCTGTTCTTTGGTTTCCAAGGTTAGCATGCACTACAGATATCACTTTGCTTTAGTTTGTTTTTCATGTCTATTGGTATTTTCAGAAAAAAGTATGTTCTGAGCAAATATTCAGAATGTTTTTTTGTTTGTTTGTTTTATCTACAGGTGGCCTGAACACTGATTTTCAGTTATCACTCATTAATAATAACAGGACAGGCAGTGGATTTGTGCGTGTGTGTGTGCGCGCCCTTTTTTGTGACAAATGAGGACATAAATGTGTATAATGACACAGGTGTTACATAGGTATTACAAGGTGAAGGTGACTTATGAAGACATTGCCACATGTCCCCACCTTTCAAAAAGCTTATAAATCATACAGAGTGAGTTTTTTGGGGGGAAAGTAGAAATGCACAGTTTCCTGTGAGGGCTAAGTTTAGGTGTAGGGCAATAGGGCATAAAGTTTGTACAGTATAAAAACCATTGCGCTTATGGGATGTCCCCACTTTTCACAAAAAGAAACGTGTGTGTGTAACAGCAATTATGTGTCAGTTTTACTCTGCAGAATAAAGCTCTTTTGGCTCAGACTATGAGTTGGCTCAGAGTATGCATAACAATTCAGTGAAGTGAGAGAGTAAAATAAAAAGAGACGTGAGAGTGACTGAGAATGTTAAAATGTGGTTAGGCGCTGAGGCTTGGGGATTCCTGCCAGGAGCTGTCAGAAAAAAAAAACACCCAGCAGAATAAGAAGAAAAAAAATCCCAGTCTTAACGTCAGGAAAGAGGAAAGCTCTATATTTATGTTCTCCTGTCTATATCCCAGGGTGTGTTGTTGTTGTTTGGTTTTAGATAATGGATCCAAACTTTGCTTAGTGAGGGCATTTCTGCAGTTTCAGGAAGCCCTCCAGCAGCATTTGCAGAAATACTCTAAATGTTGCGGTTACCGCACACTGCTCGTCTCTGGGTTGATGTTTTGCTTGTTTATTGTATTGTCATGAAAATGCAAATACTGTCCACAGGCATGTAGTGTGGAGAGATTCTGGCAAATGGAAATATCCCCATTTAAACATCTACTGTAGACATGGGTTTTTTTAAGCAAATAAGTAACTCGTTCTTGAAAACCAGTTTCTGTCTGAATAAAATGTAAAAAACACAATAGAAATCTCTGTATGGATGAACCAGTTACACTACCCTTCAAAAGTTGGTCACGAGACTGCATTTATTTGATCAAGATAATACTGCAGAACATTATTACAATTTAAAATAGATGTTTACATTTTTAAATGAAAAAAACTGTTTATTGTATTTTAACATTCTTCTAATAAACACTAATTTCACTTCATCTAAACACAGTTGGTGTTTTAGGGTTTGCTCTTTTTGATTGCTGCTACCTATTTTCTGATTGGCTAAAAAAAAAGCACAGACCGCTCTTCTGACTATTTAATAATGGGTATCACTGCTACTGCCAAGGCCTCCCTTTCGTATATCTTGGCACCCTTTAATGCCTGCCGAGTCACCAGATTTAGCTCAACATCCATTGAGATGGCCACACCTATAATACAGGTACAGATAAACAGTGACAGCCAATGAGAACATAGATAATAAAGCAAAATGCACTGCAGTGATTAATCACCACACATTTTGTTATTGTGTCATGCAGGCAGATTTAATCTTTGTATACACTGTGTTAATATAAGACAAAATAATAATTGTGAACAGTTTTTATATAAACTGGCTGGAAGTGTTGGATGTTAACATTTGGTTGAGAGATGTGCTGAATTACTGCTAGCTGAGTTTGTTAATAAGCTAGTGGTATGTGGCTTGCTGCCACTCTGCTTGTGGTGGGACAGATTGGGCAGACCACAGTGAGGTATGATTGCTGAGGAGACCAAGCGTCACCTGGCAGATGGGCCAACTGCGTGTGTGTGTGTATATGTGTGTGTAATGATAGCTCTCTGCTCTTCAGAAACACAGCATTGTATCTCTCCTTGACATAAATTATTTAGATAGTGTAATACGCCAATAGTGAGAGTCAAATGAAAATTAGATAACTAGCTGAGACTGTTACTGTTAACAAACTAAAAATATCAAAAATTGAAGTAAAGCTTAAAAAAATGCTGTATAAAAATAAGTTAACAAATTAAAGCTAAATAGAAATATATAAAAAGCTAATAAAACTAACGAAAGAAAAGCAAAATGACTAAAACCTAAATTAAATTGAAAATATAAAATAAATAATAATTCAAAATAAATACTATAATAATTTTTGGTTCCAGCATAGTACGGTCACCACTGATTTAAGCAGCTCTGCATTCATGCACCATTGGGCTTCAGTAATGCTTTATTAATGCCACCTACTCAGCTAGTGTGCCTGGTGCCAGTATGCAGTAGACAGAGGAGTGATATTATACCCGGACCTCAGCTAGTGGCCTACAAAGAGACACTCAGTGTCCGAGAGCATGAAAAGACCATTAAGAGACCTAGACAGCTGCTGCTGTGGGATATGAAAGACAACTGCTGTGAACATCACTTCATTTCCCTCTCATGCCTGTTTCCTGCCCTCTCCTCTCGGTCTGGTTGGCCTGTTTTGTGCACATCACTTTCTGTTGAGGAGCTTTATATCTATATATTTTGTGAGAGACAGTTGAAAATAAACAGAGATAGAAAGGGAACAAACAGAAAGAAAAAATACTCATAAGTATATCAGTATATGTAGTACAATGTGAGATAGAGTTGACAGTATAAGAAGTGGAAATGAAAAATAGAAAGACGCTGTGTGAGTGGGTGAAACAAAACATAAAAATAACTTTCATTGCTCATTTTCTGCCTAAATTTCTATTTAATATCAATATGCCTTGTTCTTCACTTTCCTTCTGCAACAAAAGCATATAGTGACCAGCTATAGCCAACTGTCATGTCTTTGGCCTATAAAATACTAATTACTGGACAAAACACAATATCAGTATATTTGCAGTTATGTCAGTAATGGAATTATTACTAGGAATGGTCAGAAATGATGGTTTATTGAGTGAAATGTATTTTTGGGTGTTAAATTTTCTTCTGTTGTTTGGAATAATCTGTCCTGTGTTAGCATCTGCTAGACATGTAAATCCCATCAAACACTATAAATAATTTTTTGTCAATTTGACAAAATAATTCGGTAACACTTTAGGGACCAATTAGCACCATTAATTATTTGCTTAGCATGCCTATTATTAATATATTGGCTGTTTATTACTTATAAAGCACATTTGCATGACCATATTCTACATCCATTATTGAGGCAAAAGTTGTAGTTAATAGTTTGTTAATAGCGGGAATTGGACCTTAAAATAAAGTGTGACCGTCAATTCTAAAAAGAGCTATCTGTTATGTATCCTTGACGTTTTTAAATGTATTTTGTCAATGTCCTATTTTTTGCAGCAAAACAGGTGTGCTTGATTTTCTGAAAACAACAAGCTAAAATGAATACAGACATGTAGTCATCATCCACACTGCCTACACACATGCACCCCCTGCAGCCATAAATACCGTTCTTTGAATGGCAGGTAATGAAAAGTGTTGGCTGGCTAATCCGTGACGGAAGGCAGTTTTATGCTAGTTTAGCAGCGATGAGGGTCCGTGTCTTTTCTTGCTCCCCAGTCTTGTTGACAGCCATGCCTCTCGCTCTGTCTGATGAAGGAGAGAGAGAAACGTCCCTGATTACACGCAGAGGCCTGTAACATATGCCGGTAAAGCTGATAAGACATGTCAGCAGCTTGGTGTGTCATTAGTGAGCATTGTTGTGATGGATAACAAGCAGACCGTGGAAGTGATTTGAAGACAGGACAAGTGGTAATGTTAGAGAAACGTGGGTTGGAGTTTGCTGCTGTGTGTTTGTTTGTCTTTGCTTAAGTTTGTTCTTTTTTGACTCAAAAAACATTACATTTAGCTGAAAATGTGTACTGTTTGTGTCAGATGCAGTTAAGTATTCTTCATTACATTTGATTGGGTGTGCACAAACTATTTCTGACAAAACGCTTATTTTCAATGATGAGACTTCTTTCAAAAACATTTAAAGGGGTCCTTGATTATGATTTCACTTTTTTAACTTTAGTTAGTGTGTAATGTTGCTGTTTGAGCTCGCGATTAAATGACATATTTCAAAATTGCAACAAAATTTGAAATTAACTGCCCCATGAATGTTGTTTCTTATGTTCAAATAGCATTTAAAAAGCTTATTTTTCAGGCTAGGCACGTGTAGTTTCAATGCGCTTATGACTGCGCATGCACATCAGCTGGTCCAGCCTCAGGTTTCTATGAGAACCGGAGCTTCTAACAGCCTGCAATGATGCAATGACTTTACCAATCAATGATTGGCTCTTTCATTTAGAAGGCGGAATTATTATTATATTGCGCGTTGCAGTTTCTCCCATTCATAAGTATAGTAGTGAACCATCTTTGTATTTCTATAGTCTTTGCTATAACAAGCTACTTCCTTGGCTTTTGACATCACAAACTCTAAAATTTACATAAACCCTGCCCCCAGGAACATGCAACAAAGGGGATAATGGTAAGGGGCGGGACATTTCCGGACAACGTGCTCTAGGCGGTCAGCGAATCAGAACACACTGGGCCAGCCAACCAATCTTAGCCCATTGTGTATTTCTAAGGGAGGGGCTTCATAGAACCAGGAAGTCAACAGAATGTTTTTAGGAGAACAGAAACAGCAGTGTAGGATAAGGTAAAATATGTGAAAAATAATGCATTTAAAAAAACAAAAACAAAGCATGAACACGTTACAGTGCCCCCCTTAAACATAATCAATGCTTCGAAAATAGATTGACCACCCCTTTAAAAATCTTATGACTTTTGAACATTATGTATCTACTATATATATTTAAAAAAACTCAAGTAGCCAATCAAAGACAAAAGGTTGTGCACTTACTTTGCCCTATGTAATAAACAGCTGTTGTACTGTGAACTTCACTTTGATGACGTGTCAGCGCTGCTATTCTGACTTCAGTACTCATTAGGGGTGGCACGGTACACAGATGTCACGGTTCGGTACGTACCTCGGTTCGGGGGTCACGGTTCGATACAATTTCGGTACAACAGGGAAAAAAAAGACATCTACTTTGCTCAGTTTCTTTTATTTTGATGTGAAAATGCTAACTATTATTACATGTTATATATATAAAATCTGTTTTGTTTTCATTGTGAGTGTACACAAATAAAAGCAGACCTTTAACTACAAGCAACAGCACAAATAAAAATACAATAGAGTAAAGATACAAATAAAATAATCAGTGATTTTCAGGGGGTTTTTTAGGTACAGAAATTGAAGTACGATTAAAGTAATCAAAGGTAAAACAGCATTGCATATTTGACTGTATAAATTAAAGATTACTCTTTATTAAAGTTACAAAAGCGATTCAATCAAGAGCAGTGAGTGATTTCTTTGTTGTTGCTGTTTATTTAATATTAACTGTCACTTTAAGAGAAAGCACTGATACTGTACGCCCAGCCGGCTATGTCTGCTATAGGATACTTACCAAGACGGGCATTTTGACAGAATTTTGTGTGAATTTATCCATTAAAACACAATACTTCAGAGAGAGCTTCATATTTGCGCGCGTTCTGAGGCGCAGGTTTGTGCGCTTCTGATGAACGCACGCACAAATCTTCTCACTGCGCGCGCGAGCTCGCGTCCTCTGGCTCTTAAATATTTGAGCTGGCAAAGCTTACATGACTTTAGTCTAAACGCCGATATCAACGTGTGCTGTTCAGGTCTCACCTGTGCGCGCGCTATCAGCACCCGGGTGATGACGGAATAAATGCTCATATTCCAGCATATGGCACTCGCATTGAACAAGAGTGAATGATTTGTCCACTTATTTATTTATTTTTTTCTCATCGCTGTTGTTATAATGTACTGGGAAGCCAGAATGCGCATCCATTAACAGAAACATACATTAGCCGAACCCTATTTGTTTTAACAAACCACATGCGTTGTCAGAATTCAGTTGAACCGCGGTCCTAGCGCGTGCCGAACCGTGTGTGGAGAACCGTGCGGTTCGGTTTTTTTCCGCGAACCGTGCCACCCCTAGTACTCATCTGCTGGAATATTTATAGCTTTAAAAGACAGGTGGTTGAATTTACACACTTTCAATTTATTGAGGTTGAAGAGCCCTTTGTCACATCATGTATACTCTGTACTAAATATTGCTACCATAATGGCATTTATGGGCTTATTTTAACCATAGTGAGGTGACACAAAAGTTTTAAAGAGCGCTTACTATAATAGTGCAATAGTGATGTTGTTTTCTTTATGGATTTATATATATACAGTACATATATATATATATATATATATATATTATATATATATATATATATATATATATATATATATATATATATATTTATATACAGTGGTGTGAAAAAGTGTTGGTCCCCTTCCTGATTTTTTATTTTTATGCATGTTTTATTTTTTCACACTTTAATGTTTCAGATCATCAAACAAATTTAAATATTAATCAAAGATAACACACGTAAACACAACATGCAGTTTTTGAATGAAATTTTTAATTATGAAGGGAAAACAAAATCCAAACCCACATGGCCCTGTGTGAAAAAGTGCTTGCCCCCTAAACCTAATAACTGGTTGGGCCTCCCTTAGCAGCAACAACTGCAATCAAGTGTTTGCGATAACTTGCAATGAGTCTGTTACAGAGCTGTGGAGGAATTTTGGCCCACTCATCTTGGCAGAGTTGTTGTAATTCAGCCACATTGGAGGGTTTTCAAGCATGAACCGCCTTTTTAAGGTCATGCCACAGCATCGCAATAGGATTCAGGTCAGGACTTTGACAAGGCCACTCCAAAGTCTTCATTTTGTTTTTCTTCAGCCATTCAGAGGTGGATTTGCTGGTGTGTTTTGGATCATTGTCCTGCTGCAGAACCCAAGTTCGCTTCAGCTTGAGGTCACGAACAGATGGCCGGACATTGTCCTTCAGGATTTTTTGGTAGACCGCTGAATTCATGGTTCCATTTATCACAGCAAGTCTTCCAGGTCCTGAAGCAGCAAAACAGCCCCAGACCATCACACTACCACCACCATATTTTACTATTGGTATGATACTATTGGTTTACTATTGGTTCTTTTTCTGAAATGCTGTGTTACTTTTACGCCAGATGTAATGGGACACACACCTTCCAAAAAGTTCAACTTTTGTCTCGTCAGTCAACAGAGTATTTTCCCAAAGGTCTTGGGGATCATCAAGATGTTTTCTGGCAAAACTGAGACGAGCCTTTATGTTCTTTTTGCTCAGCAGCGGTTTTCGTCTTGGAACTCTGCCATGCAGGCCATTTTTGCCCTGTCTCTTTCTTATGGTGCAATCATGAACACTGACCTTAACTGAGGCAAGTGAGGCCTGCAGTTCTTTAGATGGGGCAAACACTTTTTCACACAGGGCCGTGTGGGTTTGGATTTTGTTTTCCCTTAAAAAAAAACCCGTCATTTAAAAACTGCATGTTGTGTTTACTTGTGTTATCTTTGATTACTATTTAAATTTGCTTGATGATCTGAAACATTAAAGTGTGACAAACATGCAAAAAAAAAAAAAAAATCAGGAAGGGGGCCAACACTTTTTCACACCACTGTATATATATATATATAGGAAGCACATCACAGTCCTCATCTTTTCTCTGAGAATGTTGTAGTATAACTTCTGTGTATCGTGCATGTTTTTCAGACTATATTAAAGAACAAGCCTGTGTGTCTTGATGGAAGCTAGCTTGCATGTAGCTTGGCAGCCCTTCCAACGGAATAGGTAATACTGAGGGAGACTTGGCTCAAAAGAGTGAGAGCACATTAGCAATTCAAACACAGAAGAGGTGTCTGGAGAGCTAAAAGACTGCAGGATGAAAGTGCTTACATTGTTTTTGCTGGGGATTTGACAGCCGATGGTCACTGCTTTATACAGCAGTGTGTTGTTAAGTCATCCACACGGACAGGCATTTCATCCTCTTCTGTCAGTTCTTTCTCTAATGCATTAGCAGCTAAATAACACAGCCTGCCCTTTAACTATTCAATATTCAAAGGATGGAGAGCATTAGATATGTGTATGTTTGTGATAAACCACAATGATAATTTCATCAAGTGTACAAAGCTGTGATGAGCAGAAGATATGACACTGTAGTGATTTGTGAGTGTGTGTGTGTGTATGTGTTTGGCGTTGGAAGTGGAAGGTTGGTTGGTTTAACATTGAATTTTATAGCAACGTTACTTAGGAATCTGATTAGGACTGTAATATGTTTCATGAAATACAGAACATGTGTACTGCATGTAAATATGTATCTGTGTGTCTCAGTATATCTACTACTCTTATTACGGTACACTGTAAAAAGTGATAAGTTGACTTAACTTAAAAAAATTTAGGAAACCCGTTGCCTTAAAATTATCAAGTAAAATATTATTTAAAAAATTAAGTTAAGTGAATTGTCAGGTTCACTTAACTTATTTTTTCTAATTATTATTTACTTTAAAAAATTTAAGGCAACAGGTTTCCTCAATTTTTTTAAGTTAAGTCAACTTATCACTTTTTACGAAACCCGTTGCCTTAAAATTTAGGGAACCTGTTGCCTTAAAATTATAATTAATTAAGCAAATAATAATAATAAAAAAAAGTGAATTTTCAAATTCACTTAACCTTTTTTTTATTATTATTTACTTAATCATTTTAAGGCAACAGGTTCCCTCAATTTTTTTTAAGTTAAGTCAACTTATCACTTTTTACAGTGTAGTTTGGCAGCTTGCTGTAAATAACAGGCTCTCCATTTCAATCAGCAAGTGTCAGCACTACCCACAGATATTAATAAGAAACACACAGGCCGTTTCATACTCACACACTCAAAAACATTCACACTTACAATACAGAGACAGGTTGCAGATTTTACTCATGCACACATACTGCTCCAGGGCTGGAGGAAACAGGTTTATGAACTTTTGGATTTCTGTTGTCCAACGGGAAATGAAAAATGAGGCAAATGATTTACATCTCTGTCTGTCAGGGGAGACAATACTCTGAATGATTGTGATGATAAACGACTAAATAATAAGCTTCAAACATTTCCTACGGTCAGAAAACAGAACAGCTTGTTTACTCTTTCAATATATTATAATTTATTTAGAATTACATTTTTAAAGATTTTAAAAGTATAAAAAGCTAAAAAAAACATACTATAGTTTATTATTATTATTTAGCTTGATTAATATTACTCCAGAAAGCATTATGTATGTTATTCATGAGAATGGTAAAATCCTTTACTTTTTCATTTTTGTATGAAACTGATTTATATTAAATATAGTATTTTTATTCGTAATATTAAATGTAATTAGTATTTAATAATAATAGCATTTAATTTGTATTGTTTGTATTTTGTTACTATTAAAAATTATGGTAACACTTTACAATAGGTGTCACTTGTTAACATGAGTTAATGTATTAACGAACAGTGAACAACACATTTATCACAATATTTATTCATCTTTGGTAATGTTAGTTAATGAAAATACAGTCATGTTTGTTCATGTTAGTTCACAGTGCATTAACTAATGCTAACAAACACCACTTGTGATTTTAATAATTCTTTAGTAAATGCTGAAATTAACTAACTAAGAATAATAAATGCTGTAGAAGATAATTGTTCGTTGTTATTATTATATGTTAACAAATGTAGTTAACAAATGTTAACTAATTAACCTTTTTGTAAAGTGTAACCAAAATTAGTTTAGTGTTATTAGCCATCATACCAAAGGCTGGACCTTCAGTCTTTTTTAAAGACCAATAGTTTGACAGTTGATTTCATCAGTGTGCTTCTTGTTCTCTCTCTCTGTTTTTGCCTCGGATCTAAACAGATGCTTCACTTTCTCAGAGGACAACCATATCTGTCTCAGCTCAAGTGTTTGCAACATCACTGCAGGTGCATTATCTTGGCAAGGTTAAGAGAGCTCACAGATGAAAAGAAGCAATCACGCTCACAGTCTGTGGAATGTGAGATTTGGTGCGGGCTGCCCGTACAGTCTTTGTCAATAGGAGGTAAATGAGACTGGCAGTCAAGACATTTTTGTGCTTACTCAGCGTCCCTAGTGTTTCTCTGATCAGAGAAGATTAGATATGAGCAAACAGCACAAACGGTGCCAACAAACTGAGCGATCCACTTTCACATTTCTCCTTCATTCACATCATGTTTGTACTCCTCAATGCATCCGTGTAATCTTATCATTCCAAATCTGCACAGGAATGAATTTTCCGTCAACACAGTTCTCTAAAAAAATTACTCACTTCCTAGTAAGTGTGTCCTGTAACGTGGTATGATTGTTGTACGGGACATGTGGCCACCCCCATACCCCCTCACCAGCCTGACTGGTGCTCAGATAAAGCTGTAGTGTTTTAGCAGCCGTGTCCGACCCACACATAAGACACTCTTATTTAACCACCGTACTCAAAACACTATGAAGGGAAGGAAAGGGTTCAAGATGGTTATCTCGTCTTTCATGACAAAGGTTAGTATGCTTTGGAAAGTCTCACACCCCCATGTACACAGTCTTGAAAAGGTTCACTTCAAATCAAAACTCCTGTCAGTTACCACAGAGCTGCTTTCTGACAGATTTTACGTGTGATTTACTCAGGACTTCTGAGAAAACACACTCACAGGCTGCGAACCATGTAGTCATTGACCTGTGAACTTTTCTGTTTGACTGTTAACCTGCCGTTTATTCCCATCGTGTGGGTGCCTTTCTGTTGACGCTGGGCTTCCTCTCACTCATCTCAGAGTTTTAGCCCTCATAACCTTCAGCACCTGCTCCTGCTTCCCTACCACTGTTTGTTTTTGGAGCAGCTGCAGACCTGCTAAAGAGCTAGAAGGAGCGTTTGAGCCTCTCGCTGGCTGGGAGGAAGTCGGTTGAAAGCACAAGGGTCATTTGGGGGTCGAGAGAGAAGAACAGGTGTGGCGTGAAGCAGTAATCGCACATCAAAATACCTCATACCTCCACACAAAACAAACAAAGCTGTGTGTCCTAAAGGAAGAGGAACAAGCTTGAAAAGTGAGAACAATCATCTTGATTTAATAATGCTATAGTTTAAGAGCAGCATGACAGTGCAGTTTAAGTGTATCAAGTTTTATCCTTTGTAAATCTTGTAAACGGCAACTAACATGGTGTCAAATTACATGTATGTTTTGCTATTTATTCTCCCACCAGCTAAATTCATAGAAGCAGATATAAGAGCCACCTATCACATTATGTAATTCAAGAGGTGTCTGAAAGACATTTGGCAACTCAGGAATTCTGCGTACTGATTTAGTGGCATGTGGACTTTGCCAGACTTAATTTAGTGTGACACCAATCTAACTTGGCTGAAACAAGAAACTCTTCACCCTTACCCTGTGAAACCATCCACCTCCTAAGGTTGTGTCAGCTCAGTTGTCTTGACAGACATATCCTCAGACACACACACACACACACACACCTCCACTCCAGTGTTTGTGTGCTCTTATCGTTTGCTCTGGAACACATGATCACCACATTGCTGTCTCAGGTTCACCTTGAAACTTAACAAAGAATACAACCGCTGAGGTGTCGATCTGGAGAGCAAGATGTGATCTGTGTGTGTGTGGGGGGGGGGGGGGGGGGGTTTGCTTAGCTATAGTTCAGGGACAGAGCTGTCTACAGAAATTTGCTACATCTCAGAAAACCTGTTTAAAGTTTGTCCGATCCAAGTTGGACATAGTTTGACCAATTCAAGATGTCCTTGGGTATCCCAAAGAGACAAAATGTTTGTGTGTGTGTGTGTGTGTGTATATATATATATATATATATATTTTATTTTTTATTTTTATTTTTTTATTATTTATTTAATTTTTTTTTTAAATGCAAGTTTGTTTGTTTTTTAGGTAGGGGTAATTGTCTTATATGAGTGGATGAATGAATATAAATGAAATGAGTGTGACAGATATTGAATAGATGAAATATGCCAATCATCAACACTCCCACACCCACATCTGAAAACACACACAAATGTTATTAATGTTTCATCGCACTACTTTTCTCTCTCTCGCTCTCTCTCTCTCTCTTCAGCCTCACACATTTTTGTCCTTTCTGCTTGTGCAACATTCCATAAATTACATGCTGAGAGTTGCTCTTTAATATGTAGAAAATATGCGTCACTGCCTCGGGCTCTCTCTCTCTCTCTCTCTCACACACACACACACACACACAAGTATACTGTCATAATAAGGTCAATATATATATTCGTAATAGCTTTGCAGATGCAGTAGATAGTTCTGGAATATGTAGCTCCTGTAATTCCTGCAGGCTGTCAGGGAGCTTTGATTGACAGTTTGGCTGAGGGGATGTGAGGTCTGTGAGGCCTACGGTCTCATCACTAATGCATGGTCTGGGCCAGCAGCATGCTTTAACTAAACGCACACACTCTCTCATCCTGTGTGTGGTGTCAGGCTGCCAGTGCACTACTTTGCACAGTACTTTCATTGCATGTCAGTGTTACATAATTAATGGTCACAGTGTCCATTTGGGGATAATTTATATGTATACACGTTATATACATATACACACACACACACACATATCTAGATAGATAGATAGATAGATAGATAGATAGATAGATAGATAGATAGATCTTAAAAAAATAAAGGTTCTTTATTGGCATCAATGGTTCCACAAAGAACCTTTACCATCCATGGAACATTTTCATTCCACAAAAGGTTCTTTTAGATTATTAAAATGTTCTTCACACTAAGAAAAAAATTGTTCTTTTAAGTTGGTTAAAAGATGGTTCACTGAAAGATTCTTTGGGGAACCAAAACTGGCATCGCTGTGGAAACCCCCTTTTGGAACCTTTATTTTTAAGAGTGTATATATTTACAATAACTTTTTTGTTATTTATGCCTATGCTTGGTCTCATTATCCTTCATTAATGATTCTAGTATGCTGATTTGGTGCTTATCAAACCATGATACTTTTTTTTCAAGATTTTTTGATAAATAGAAAGTTTTATAAAATTTCTGTTTGTAAAAATGTAAAAGAATTTACTGTCCCTTTTTATCAATTACATGCATTCTTTTTGAATAAAAGTATTAATTTCTTTCAAAACAAAAATGTATATTATAAATATATAAATTACATAACAGACCCTAAACATTTGAACAATAGTGTAAATATGTGTTATCAAATGCACACATGAAACAGAAACCTGAACGAGGTTTTATTACCCATAATGCATGTACCAGGAAGTAATAAATTCCCCTTACAAGAAATATAAGTTCCTATACCGAATATGTTTTTTGTTCTTCCCCTGATAATTAAATGAACAGGGAAATGTTTCTTATTATTTCATTATTTTCAACAATAAAGTTGGTGTGACTATTCATGCAAATTTTGTGTATTTGCAAACATTTTGGCATGTGCCCAAATGAGCTCTCATGGCAAAACTGCTGCTGTTATTCCCAAAAGAAACACTGGATAGATAGTTGAGCCAAAAAACTAAAATTCTGCAACCGTTTCCCCACCCTCATGTCATTACAAACCATTACAAACATTACAAAAAGTTATTTTTTTGAGAAAAATAACAGTTTTTTCTCCCATTCAGTGGGGGTCTATGCATGGTCCCCAAAACTGTTTGGTTACCAACATTCTTCAAAATATCTCTTTTTGTGTTCTGCAGAAGAAAATAAGCCATACAGGTTTTGAACAAAATGAGGGGCAATAAATGATAACTGAATTTTCAAACAACCAGAGACTTTAAAACGACCAGAGAGAACATGGAAAATTTACAGAGCAGTTTCCTTTGGCAGTTTGTGTCTGTGGACTGAGAGTTATTAGGGGGAATGGGAATTAATTGACAATTTTCTTCCTTAAAAAGCCGTCCATGATTAATGAGGGGTAATTTCACGCTCAGAGCTTCAATTTCCCCCTCAAATTATATCAATTCCCCTATGCTTCATCATCAGAACTGATCAGTGCTAGCCAACTCTTACCAAGCTGACAGGCATGTTCCCTCTCACCTGACTTTAAGTGTTACTCTTAGAGCTTGGTGGCATGAAAAATGCCAGAACTGGTCAGAATGTTCCAAATGGGAATTAAACGAACAGGCCAATGGAAGCTAGAGTATCATTATATGGTCCGATGAAGAGATCTTCGCTAGGCCGCTGATGCTGTCAACGGCATGTCAAAAATCTGGTTGGGTCTTCATTAATCAAGCAAAACCACTGACATTTTCATGACTCCCTCTGCTCACTGGAGGAGGAAATGTGGATAGCTAGTGTTTAAACACAGAGCGATCCTTAATGAGGCCAACAAAAACAGAGGCTTCTTTTAGAACTGTGTTCGCTGTTCTGAAAGGTGCCACTCACAAACCTCATGTTTCTACTGATATCTGGGGACTTGGGGCTATCAAATGTAAAAAAACAACAACAAAAAAAAAAAAAAACAGAAAACCCAACTGAATGATCATAAAAGTGAACCATATGGCTCATGTGCTGTATTTTGAAGTCATATAATTGCTTTGTATGACGAAATAGACTGAACATTCTTTTTAAACCACTGTGACCGAATTATTGAGTCAGTGAATTGAACTCAAATCATTTTTTTTCTTTTGAACCAAATAAACTGATCTAATTCAAAAGAAAGATAAATTTATGAATGGGACATCAGTACTTCTCATGTTGAATTTCAGTGAATAAGTGAATAAGTTACAATATGTCCAGTACTACTATATTGCTTCAGAAGAATACTGAGCATATAGTGTCATATGGACCACTTTTATGATAACTTTATTATGCATTTTGCTCTCAATCACTTTTATCATATTGAAAATATTGTTCTGGACATTCCATAAAACATCTTTTGTGTTCCACAACAGCAAAAGGGGCTAATGGGTTAGCTGGATTACAATTGAATTCTGTAGGCCTGTAGTTAAGGCTTTGCTTTCAAATTCCAACATGTTCAATAAACATCTTTTATTATTTATTTTTTTAATTACTCATTTAGTATGTCATTGAATGAAGGTTGTATGAATCTTTTTTGAGGCTGCAGCGTATCACACAGCAGTGAGAACACAATGTGTCTGTTGTGGTGTGTTTATTTATGTGCTGTCAGTTCACAGCAAGGTAAAAACTCTTGGCCATAACTCTGCTTGCTAAGCACAAACATACTTCACATTATTATTGAAATACATCAATTCCCTCCCTCTCTCTCTCTCACTCTGTCTTTTTTTTAAAAGTCTGAACAGCTGCAGCTGAGGCTTAGATAAACATTGTCACTGAATAGTCAGTTAACCAAAGGGTTAAACACACTGTCTGTCTTCTCTTTGTTTTTTACGCCTTAGACAAAAGGGGATTACCATCTCTACAAATATTTCACAACTGCTATCTTTTCGTACGTTCGTTTTTTTTCATTAACGCCCACCTGGCAGACAAAGTGAAGCCAAAAGTCTCTTTAAGACAAGTCCTGTCACTCGGCGGCCATCTTTGAAACGCCTCTCAGGCATCCAAGAGCAGCTCCTATCTCTTTGAATGGGGAAACAACAAAAACTCCAAAATTGTTCACTAAGCTTACGATTAAATTTCATATTTGAAATCACCAATGAAATCGGACAACAACTGTGTCATAAATGTTGTTTATTTTGCTCAAATAGCGCTATAAAAAGCTTTTCTCTCAGGCTAGATCAGCCAGTGCGCATGTGCAGTCCTGAGCGCGCATCTCAGAGCACTGAATGTTTCTATTCACCTTATTTTGCAACGCGGAAGTAAATACGATGACGTACTTCCTTATAATGTGTTAGACTTCCGTTTCGCTACCTTGTAAGTAAGGAGCGATGTGGGGAGAACACACAGAGAACACTGTTAAACGCAGTATGGTAAATATTTACCACACCCGCGGTGTATTACAAAGTGGGAGGATGAAATGAAAAAGTGGCCTGCCATAACTTATGAGGACATTTTCAATTATTTTGTGTTGTCGCTCGGAGTAGACGGGTCTTCGATGCGGAATTATAAAAGCACTGAGGCATATCAGTACCTGCACAGCGGAAAAGTCGGTCGAGTGCTGGTACATGAAATAGACAGCGATTTCGTGTTTTTAAAAGCAGACGTGAATGCAAGTCAAAGTGCGCAAATGTGCATTCAGCTTGCAAATGATGACATGTTTTATCTCTTTCATCTGTGAAAGCACTTGTTGATAGTTTTAAATTAGTAAAATTTTAAATTTTTAATTTGAAAAATTTTAAATTTTAAATTTTTTGGTCCTTATCCGTAAACTGATTACTGTACTGTGCAGCATTAGGTCGGATTAATAGCATCCAAAATAAGTTATAAAATAACTTAAATATGTGTTTCCTTTTGTTCCATGAGTTTTGAAAAAGTGACGAATTGGTGTTTATTTACCTAGCACTGCTAAACTGTATCATTTTCAGTGTGTGTGGGGGGGGGAATCAAAATAAACATCATGATTTGTGTTTGTGTGTGTGCATATACAGGGAGAAAAAAGTAATATAAGATCTTGAAAATATTTGTGTACAAATAGTATATTTAATGGTCTGTGCATTGAGGAAACCACACTGAATAATTCAAAACAACTACACAATGTATCAAATTAAATTAGTAGTGATTAAATTACTAAATTAGTAGCAGTGAATTTGTGGTTTTATATACACAATACTGTACAATAATAATGTACAACTGATTATTTCTAGAACCACTGTCAAATCAGTGGAGTTCAACAACTAATAGTGTACACACACACATCCACATTCAGCTCTTGTGCGTGGATTATGATCAAAACAAATGTCTTGCAGGTATTTTTTACGTTTGAACCAGCTATTATGACACCCCCTAACTGCGCAAAGTACGCCAGTCTTTCTGAAGTCCATATTAAAAGTTAACTAGCCTGTAAAATCTACACAGTCGACGCAAAACTACGTAATCACAATACAACTAATATTATAGTTCGACAATGGCGGCGTCCGCGTTTACATGAAAAATAAGGTGAATAGCAACCGGGACTTCTAACGGCAGCTGCAGTGATGCGCTGACTTTACCGATTAGCGATTGGCTCTTTCATTCAGAAGGCGGGCCTTCCTGCGATTGAGCGGCCATATTGACAGTTGCATTTTTCCCCATTCAAAACAATACGAGTGACGTGTCTTAGGTATTCTATAGTCTTTGGCGGAGCTTAGCTGCTCTGACCGCCAGCTATTTATATGCAGATTGCATCAAGTAATAATGTAGTAAAACGCAGATATTAAAAGGCGAGATTCAGTGGACACCTTATTGATGATGTATATTTTGTACAGGCAAGAAGATGAAGCCAGAATATAAACGCAATGTGCAAAGTTTCACATTAAATGGCTTCCCATAGAAAACCATTAGAAGGAAAACACTGAACCGTTAAGTGGATTGCGTTCATATTCCAGGCCTCATCTGCTTAAAATATTAAAAGATTACTGAATTTGATCTTTTAATATATATATATATATATATATATATATATATATATATATATATATATATATATATATAAAACATGGTTTCTTTTTTTCTATATTCTATCTACTCGTTTTCTTTAAAAAGTAAAATATATATATATTTTTTTTATGTGTACTGGGTTAGGCTAACCAAGACTTGTTATAGCACTTGCATGTTGTTGCTCTTTTGTTGGTTTTGATTGCTTCTGATGTCCTCATTTGTTAGTCGCTTTGGATAAAAGCGTCTGCTAAATAATAAAAATTACTGTTTGAAATATATTAAGACACTTTAAGTGTTTTTACAATGTTTTGTCACACTGTTTATGATTGAAATATTGCCGCGGGTGCTTAATATGGAATGTAAATGGCCAAAACTTGCATTTTGTTCAGAAAAACCTTTGTTTTATTCCTTTGAGAGGTGATCTAAATATTTGCAGCTGTGAAACAGATGAAAAATTAACACGCTTGTGCAGAAGTTCTATGGATGTTTTGCCCTCCAAGTCTTCGAGGCGGTCACGTGACTGAAAACTATCAACTGAAGTTTGCCTGAACATGAGCTGAGACATGTTGACACAACAAAGATAATGGCAGGAATGTAAAGCTAACAAAAACCAATGCACACAAATGATAGTTGTGGAAAAGAGGGAATGTCTTTCTTTGTTCTTTGTCAAATAAGGAATAACATCATGAAGCAAGCAAGCAGAATATATGAGCTCCTTCCCTTTTTTTTTCTTTTTATACTGTCTTTGTTGTTGTTGCTGGGTTTGCGAGGAGAGTACACTTAACACACAGTAACACACATAGCAACTCCCCTCTGTCTGTATGCTCAGCCAATATTTACTCTTCTGCCAAACACTGCCACTATTGAGTTTGGCCATTTAATATACTATTTGATGAGCATTAGAGCTACAGTTGAATAACAGCCCTGCCTGGGACTGAACAGAACAGGAAGTGATGTCATAGTGGTCAGGTGTGGCTGTATGACGCTAGCATTTCAATCTTAACTGATTTCGAAACTGATTTTGTGACATTTTGAGTTATACATCTTTATGGCTACTATCAGAGCTGATATGTTAGTGTAAATGACCTAGACAGTCTAAGGTTATCACTTTATATTATGAAGTGTATGATTTTCCACAGACTTGATAACATTTTATGGCCTCAATGCTAAAAGGAACTGTACAGTCCGGTATCGTTCTTTATCGAAACTGTCATAAATTTGCACAAACACTGTAATCAGTCTTTTATCAGCTACTGGTCAGGATAGTGTGCACTAGCTGAAATGTTTCTTAGTGTTAATAAAGCTATAACTGCTTTATCTAGTCAGGATAAATACTGGGATTGAGACCAGTAGATGGTGTGTGTATGAGAAAGAGAGACTCATCTCTGATAGACGGCACTGCCATCTCCTGGAGAGAGTGAATCTAATGGCCTTTATCTTAACTGATTGTATAACAAAAATCACGATTCTTTCCTTTCACCTTGTTATTTCAGAATCGTTCGCTGAAGCACATTTATTATCTGAATGAACCAATTGTGAGATACAACCGGTCAGTCATCCAGGTCAAAGTCTTTTCTTGCCATCTCTACAAGAGTATATGAAAAACTGAAAGAATAATATGCAGTAAACCATTATGCGCCAGCACTTTTCTCCGAGTCCACCACAGTAATTATCCAATTCGTCTGCAGTTGGCGGGAACAAATGGACAGTCTTTATTGAAAAACTCAGCATGTCTTTTCAGTGTTTCCAACAAGTTTCTGCCAATAATATGCTGGATAAATATTAGAGTTGGCAGGATGCAGCATACGCAGAACACATCAGGTTGGCACAATAAGAGGTCTCATTGATTGGTTTATGGATTCTTGGGGGAAAAAAACTGATGGAGAAAAAACAGAGAGCTAAAAGTGAAGTCTGCTCTCCATTAGAATCCACTAGGTGTTTTGGCAAACACGAGGATCTCTGTGCAAACAGGGTTATTGGAGGAGTCTTCTCAGCCCGCCGTTAGCTCTGCAAACCCAGCGCTGTGCAAACAACTTCAAAGAACGTGGCCACCTCCTCCTGGCCCTTTGATGTAGGTATTGATTGAGGTGAGGCAGGTAGTAGAATATGGGAGAACGGGAGAGAGAGACACTCTGAGGGGCTCCGGCAAGCCAGCGTGAGGGTCTTCCCTTCTCCACTGGAAACAGCAGCTGGCTGTACTGCTGGTGATCAAACAGACCCTGAGCTCCCTCTGCCAAATGCACCCCATCCTCAAACACACACACACCCCTCATCTGTTTAGCACTATGTAGGGCATGAATTTATTACAGTATGCTGTAGAATTACTGTAATTACATGTTGCTGGTAAAATCTTTTCTAAACTCATAGTAGCATGTTGGAAAGCTGAGAAATCACGTGTCATATTTTGTTTACCAAATTGCCTTTCTGAAAGAGCTTTTCGGCACTCTGTAAGGCTAATGTTGCTAAAGCTACCATCGTCTCTGCCTGTTTTCACCGATGCTGCCTTCACGTGCTACCAGAATGATCGTAGATAGGAATGTGGTAGTTAAAAATAGCATATGAAAGCAATGTGAAATCAACCGCTTGAGAGATTCTGACATTTTCAGTGCGTGAGATTGTCCTGTAGTGTTTAGTTGTTGCCGGTGTGCTGGACCATGAGCTCTTGAAGCTCCGTCTCTTCTGAATAGAATGTTCAAATGAACAGCTTCTGATTTAAAAAAAATAAATAAATACCATTGTAATATTATAAATGTCTTTACTGTCATTTTTGTTAAAGTGAACACATTCTTGCTGAATAAAAGTATTAATTTATGTATAAGTTATTAAATTAATAAACACACATATGCACATACATGTTAAAAGCTAGGTTAAGTACAAGCTGAGGTTTGTGATGAGGTTAGAATACTGTAGGTTAAACATTAATGTCTGTAAAAATATACTTACAGGAAATGGTTTCTTCTGGTTTGGTTGCTGTCTATATTTGATATTATTTAGTATAAACATCACTGTTGCAAGAAGGCCCAATATGCTGTCTTGAACAGGGTTTTGTTTTCCTCCAGTTATTTGCAAGCCTCTGTTTATATAAGTAATGTAATGAGAAGAACACAACTATACATTTGTTCTAAATGGCTTTTTTTAATCGCACGATAAGCCATGAACATTTATTGTATGACGAGCAATAAACATATCTTGTACAAGCTCCGTATCGGCTATTAAACTTATCATTTCAGAGGAAAGTTTAGCAGGCACTAAAGCTCACTTGGATTGAACTACAATTTGTGTCATGTGCATGTTCACGCTCTCTTCCTCCACGTCACACACACATTCTTATCTCACTTACACACTCAATCAGTCCAGTTGTACAGCTGTAAAATGAGTCATTTTTAAGATGTCTTAAGTTTTTTTGTTTGCAAAAGCTTTTTATCTTCCTTTCATACCACAGCAACTACGAAATTGTGATGATTTGCTCTTTCACAGATAAATGAGTCACCTATTCAGTTATTAAAGTCCAAACATACTCCAAGCACAATCAGCAGGGGATTTCTAGAAACGCTCTAATCCACTGCACTGTGAGCTCCCTCCACAGGTGCTTGAGCCAAACACATTCCCCAAATACTCCAAGGCCGCTTGAGTTACACTGCCCAAATTTTCTACTAGACTATAATAGTTATTTGTGAAATATTAGAAGGGCCAATAACAGGATTAGACAAAATAAACCCTAGCAGTGCACAACTGCAACAAACCCTCATGTTAAAGGGAAATGATCATTCTGCCAGTATTTACGTACCCTTGTTTGATTTTAAACATGTGTGACTTGATTTATTCTGTGGAACAAAAAAGATGTTTTGAGTCTGTAGAGAAAGTCGAACCCAGTGACTGAAGACTAGAATTGTCATTTTTGGGTAACTATCTCCTGCTGGTGGACAGGGGGTATTTGAGGACCTCTCAGGCTGGAAGAGGCCACAGCAGTGCTTGAAGCTCGATTAGGTTCTAAACTAGAATCCAAAACAGCTTAAATCAGACAAAGGACATGGAAAACTTGTCCATGTGTTTCCTGAACTGTCTTTTATTATTCCAGAAAGGATTTTACTGTGTGTGATTTAATTGCGTGAAAGATATGGGGAGAACCAGGGAAAGAAAAAGAGGGAGCAATCAGTGTTATATGATGGGAATGCGAGAGAAAAAAAAGAGGGAGCTGTAATGATTATCCTTTCAACAATATGCAGTGAAAACTACCCTTCATTTTTATTGTTTTTGGCAGCTCTGCCATCCTCGACAAAAAGGAACTCGCAAAATAAAATCAGCCTAAATGTCTTTTATCTTTCACAATTCATTACCACAATGGAGTTACATCACTCTTTGTGTCAGGAAGTGTGACGTCATTTGTCTGAAGTGCAGGGAATCACTACAAGCCCTCAACTATAGGATTGTTTATCCACTGAAATCAGCTAAAACTTGATGCCAGAAAAAACACAATCGTTTGTTTCATGGCTGTGGGTATTAAAGTAAGCCGAACACTCTTTGGCATAGAGCGGGGTGCATGGTGGGACAGCCTAGCAAACAAAGACAGATTAACACATTTTGAAGCTGTACATGGGCAGCGCGTTGTGCGAAAGATGGATAGCAGCTCTAATCTATTTGCTGTGAATTGTTGTGCTCTGTCTGCAACTGAAAACAGGTTAATGCGATTCCCAGGACAACCACACCAAACATCTAATGCTGGCAAAAGACAGGTAACACCACAGACGTGGATGTCTGTTAAACCAGCCAGAGTGTTATTGTCAAATCATGCATGAAAACACCTTAGCACCATTTAAACACTGCCTCTAGATGCTTTGTTTTTTTCCCATCCAAAATAACTCTTTTACATGAGCACCTTCTAATGGAAAATGAAAGTTTATTTTTGTGGTTATATACCCATTTTTGTCTGTGAGACAACTCGAAGATATATGTTGTATCATAAGACACTAGCCAGCATTTAGGCCTCATGAAATTCTGAAGTGAGCTGTTTTTGATTACACACTGTTAGATGCCAAGAGATATTTTAGTAGATGTTTTCCATTTCTCCAAACTGGGAAATGTTGAAATCTGATATGTTGAACTCTGAGGTGATATAAAAATTACAATGTGAGATTTCATAGTTCCATTCAGATTGATTTTTACCTTCATAAAGCATTAAATCCATTCATGAATCGCTGGGATATCTGGTTGGGTGGTTTGTTTCACTGACTGCTTTATTCCAAATGGAAAAGTTGCCAGGGTGTTTAACATTTGTGACCCTGGACCACAAAACCAGTCTGAAGTCGCTGGGGTATATTTGTAGCAATAGCCAAAAAACATTGTAAAAATCTATCATGTATAATGATAGATTTTTCTTTTATGCCAAAAATCATTAGGATATTAAGTAAAGATCATGTTCCATGAAGATATTGTGTAAATTTCTTACCATAAATATATCAAAACTTAATTTTTGCTTAGTAATATGCATTGCTAAGAACTTCATTTTTGCCCTCAGCCTTCATTTCTCTCTCGAGCTATTCACTCAAATGCTGCAAATTTGTTTTCTGAACATTTTTCTGCACATTTTAATAATAATTTTCTGAATGAAACAGATACTGAATGCTTGACTGAGATATTTTATAAAGCATCCTCTATATCTATGGACGCTGTTGCTCCGCTTAAGCGTAAAAAGATGAAGATTGCTGGCCAGCCGTGGTTAAATGATGACACCCGCGCTTTCAGACAAGAGTGTCGAAAAGCGGAGCGAAAGTGGAAAAAAGATAGGCTACAGATTTCATTTGACATTTTAAAATCAAGTTTGTTCAACTATCAAACGGCAGTAAAACAGGCAAAATCAAATTTCTTTTCTCAATTAATTTCTGATAACGCTAAGCGACCGAAAGTCCTGTTTGATATGATTGATTCTATTCTAAACCCGACCACGAATATTTTATCGGAGGCCTCTATTGAGCTTTGTGAAGATTTTTTAAAACATTTTACTCAAAAAATTGATGATATTAGAAGCTCCATTGTTCCATCTGAACCATGTCACTTGCAACTGCCCTGTCCTATGAGTTGTCTGTCTAACTTTAAACCTGTCTCTCCAACTCAGCTAGCTGATATTATCTCTACTATGAAATGTTCTGGTTCTAAGTTAGATATTATCCCGGCTCGTCTTTTTAAGGATGTTTTCTCTACCATTAGTCATATGGTAACAGCTATCGTAAACAGCTCTCTAGCCAAAGGTGTCGTTCCAGCTAGTTTTAAACATGAAATTGTGCAACCTATGTTGAAAAAACCTCAACTTCATCCAGAAATGTGTAGTAACTATCGACCGATCTCAAAACTGCCTTTCATCTCTAAACTTTTAGAGAAAGTAGTTTTCTCACAGCTCCAGTTTTATTTGAATTCTTTTAATATTTTGGACATGTTCCAGTCTGGCTTTAGATCGTTACATAGCACTGAGTCAGCTCTGTTGAGGGTTACAAATGACATCTTGCTTGCTCTAGATTCAGGCTCTTGTGTTGTGCTGGTTTTGTTAGACCTGAGCGCTGCATTTGATACCATTGACCACAACATTCTTCTTGAAAGGCTAGAATATGTGGTACGTGTTAAGGGCACTGTACTAAAGTGGTTTGCTTCCTACCTCGAAAAGACTTTTTCTATAAATTTAGGAAATTGTTCCTTGCCATCCGCGCCTGTTTTGTTTGGTGTGCCCCAGGGATCTATTTTGGGACCTTTATTGTTTTCCCTCTATATGCTCCCCTTGGCCCTCATTTTTCAAAAGTACAACATTTCATATCACTGTTATGCAGATGATTCTCGGCTTTACCTTCCGGTAAGGCTTGACACCACTGCTCCATTTGATGTGTTATTGGAATGTGTAGATGATATAAAGAGGTGGATGACAAATCATTTTCTGCAGCTAAATGAGGATAAAACAGAGGTTTTAATTCTGGGTTGTCCGGCAGATGTTTCTCCTGCTTTGAAAGCCCAGTTAGGTCCTCTCTCAACAAATGTACGCAAACAAATCAAAAACCTTGGAGTGATCTTTGACTCTTCACTATTTTTTGATAAACAAATTAGTGCGGTTATTAGAGGAAGCTTTTTCCATTTAAGATCTATTGCAAAGCTGAAGAACTTTCTTTCGAGCAAAGATTTAGAAGTTGCAATTCATGCATTTGTAACATCACGACTAGATTATTGCAACTCTCTTTATTGTGGTCTTCCTCAATCTTCACTATCTCGATTACAAATTGTTCAAAATGCAGCTGCAAGACTGTTGACTGGGTCTAGAAAGAGGGATCATATTTCTCCTGTTTTGGCATCCCTTCACTGGCTTCCCATTAAATTTCCAGTTGATTTTAAGATTCTTATGTTTGTTTATAGGGCGTTGTCTGGTTGTGCACCAAGGTATATTTGTGATCTTATTGTGCCATACTGTCCTGCTAGGGCACTTAGATATTCAGATCACTTGCTTTTAAATGTGTCACGAAGTCACTACAAATTAAAGGGTGATCGGGCTTTTTCTGTGGCTGGGCCCAAGCTTTGGAATGCTCTTCCTTATCATGTGAGGTCTGCTTCTTCACTGGACATTTTTAAATCTACTTTGAAAACACATTTTTATTCCTTAGCTTTTGGGAATTTGTAATGTTATGCACTATATACAGCACTTTGGACAAATTTTTATTGTGTTAAATGTGATTTATAAATAAAGGTTGTTGTTGTTGTTGTTCATTTGGACAACTTTAAAGGCGATTTTCTCAATATTTAGATTTTTTTGCACCATCAGATTCCAGATTTTCAAATAGTTGTATCTCGGCCAAATATTGTCCGATCCTAACAAACCATACATCAATGGAAAGGTTATTTATAAATCTCAAATTGTTTATTCCAGCAGATAATTACATGACATGTTAATTCACTCAGAGCAACCTGAGGTTTTAAATTCACAAGATTTAGTTAAACTTTTCAAAAGGCATGCCAATAGATGCTGCCCATCTTAACAGACAGCATAGCTTGGTATATTGGGATGTTCATTTTCTGTTTGATAATAAAATATTGGTAACACTTTAGAATAGGGAACACTTATTCACTATTAACTACAAATTCCTAATTTGCTGCTTAATAGTTAATAAGGTAGTTTTAAGTATTGGGTAGGATTAGGGATGTAGAATAAGGTCATGTAGAATAAGGCATCAATATGTGCTTAATTACTACTAATAAATGGCTAATATTCTAGTAATATGCATGCTAATAAGCAACTAAAGAGACCCTAAATTAAAGTGTTACCAATAATGCAATTAAAAAACATGAGACATTTCATTTGCAACTGGTAGTCATCAAAAAATGTTACCCAGTGCAGTTACCATTTATTAGATGTTTCGTTGGTTGCTGTTTATTTCACCAGAACATTTAGCATAATGATGTTTAATTCTTGGGCTGTGTTATATTACATTAATCTGTAATGAAAGTTACAATAATAGAAGTTATAATGGAGGCAAAGCCCTGACAAACCATCAGGCAAAAATACACTGAGTGTTATTAAAATCAGCAGAGCATTTTATTTAGTGTGAAATTCAACAGGAAAACATTTACTGGGTCTTAGATGATTCAGAAATGACTTGAATGATTTGTGTAATTACTTGGAAATGAGTTTATATATATGTATATATATATATATATATATATATATATATATATATATATATATACCTCACATACTCAAGATAAATACTGATAAAATATTAAATAAATTCTATATAAATGTTGTTCTTTTGAACAAAAGGATATTCATCAAAGAATCCTGGCAAGGAAAAAGTAAGAAGAAATGTTACCTGAGCATCAAATCAGCAAATTAGAATGATTTCTGAAGGATCATGTGACACTGAAGTCTGGTGTAAATGGCTGCTGTAAGACTAGAGTAAAATTCATCAAAATTTACCCTCACAGTATTAAAATAGATAACAGATATTTTAAATTGTAATAAAATAATATGCTATTGTTTTTTACTGCATTTTGGATCAGTCACAGCCTTGGTGAGCATAAGAAAGCTTTTTAATTTTAATTTAATTTTTTTTATTTACAGCCCTGTAAGTGTACCCTACAGTAGTGTATCTTCCAAAATATATCTGTATGTCAATATGTGTATGTGTAAAGTTGCAAATAGTTGATACAAACCCGATGTATGCTTAGTCTAATCTAGGTGATATCAATTAAAACTTGTGTTAATGCTAGTGTAATTATGCATCTGATATAAGATTACAAGGCCAGAAGAATGAGCCTGAGAGTGTGTTGATTCACTTAATTTCTCCTGAGTAGACTGATGAGAGGGAGTGTTCCCTCTTCGCTAAATGACAATCATCTAATTGAGAGAGCTCACTGGTGTCTCAGTATCTACATCCTCTGTCTTTTCTTTATAAACGCTCATATACTCACTCACACATATGCAAATACATTGGCTCTGGGAGAGCTTTTGACATATTGAGATGTAAGACTGTGGGCATTGAGCATGTGGGTAATGCACTTTCCTGCTGCATTATTTAGTGCGTGGGACCCTAATTGAGTTTTAATGTCAGCGACTGCTCTCCTGTGAGTGTTTGAGTCCACAGTGAAAGTTAAGATCCCGATAGATGATAGCTGGCCGCTCAAAAGGTCAGACCTGACAGCGGGTGACCTGCTGTGAACCTCCCTGATGCACATGAACCCACACGCTCTCATGCAACCTCAGATATACAGCCACACTTCTGCACACAGGTCTTTACAAAAGCCATACTTTGTCCTATGAATACTGTTTAAAATAAATCAAGTCAGTCAACACTAACAGAATGATACAGTACTGTTTGTCAATCAGTACTTTGCTCTGAGAACAATCAGGAATTTTTTTTTTTTTTTCAGACGTTGTAAGTTTAAAAGTTATTTTAGTAGTGTTATTTTAGTATAGAGATACTGTTCATCTTTTTTATTTTTAATTTCAATATAATTTTAAAGTTTTAGTAATTTTGCTATTTTGTTAATTTTGCATATTGTATTATATATATGTGTGTATATATATATATATATATATATATATATATATATATATATATATATATATATATATATACATTGTTTTTTAAATACATTTTTATTTCAGCATTAGTTATGTTAGTATATCACGTTAAACTAAATAATAAAAAAAAATTCTATATTTTATTTTGTCAATTAATGTTTATTTCAAGCAATGACAGTTTTCATCTTGTTTTTAATTTTACTTTTATTTAGGATTTTAGATGTCCTCAACAGCAGGATGTTGACTTCACTTCCAGTCTATTTTCATGTATAACAGTTGGATATCGTTTCATGTGCAATTTTATTAGAAACTCCAGTGTCAGTTTTTCTCGTACCAAATCCAGTCTCCTCATATTGTGCAAACCATCCCACAATACTCACTCATCCACATCTTAGATAAAGCAGAGCAATAATTCATTTTTAAAAATCCAGGCACTAGCTAATTAACATTGTGAATTCAAGCAGAAAGGTGATGTTTCGCCAACAAGTTTAATTGTATTGCACACACTGTAATTTAATGGCTTCAAATGAAACGTGGTTTAACTCCAATAATTGCCAGAATTTGTCTGCTACGCAAAGACGTGCTCATGTAGCTCTGAAGAAACAAGTTTTACCTGAGTTCATTTAATCACTTAATAAGCTTGAATAGCTTTTGCTCCCAAGGCTAATTATGCTGCACAGAAGGCAATTATCTTATGTGATGATTGCTTACCTTTCAAATTGTCAAAAATGTCTGCATTTGTCCGATTTAAGGGACCTAAATTGTGTCACACCCCAGGGGTCAGACTGGTTAGCATAGACCCTACTGCTATAACTATACTACTATGCAAGCAAAAAGAGTCTTTTTCAACTGAAGACCATATAAAGTGACTGCTTATTCTGACAGAACAAAATATTTGCAATATATATGTCCACAATGGACTGCTGGACCAAATAACTACCACGTTTTGAAACATCATGTAACAAAATTAAAACATTGATTGACTGAGATCAATTACCAGCTAGACCAGGAGGTTTAATATGTGAGAGCATAAGGTAAATATGCTGTATTCATGAAGCAAAATTAATGTACAGTGGGGAAAAAAATTATTTGATCCCCTGCTGATTTTGTACGTTTGCCCACTGACAAAGTCTATAATTTTAATGGTAGGTTTATTTGAACAATGAGAGACAGAATAACAACAAAAAAATCCAGAACAAAACGCATTTCAAAAAAGTTATAAATTGATTTCCATTTAATGACTCAAATAAGTATTTGATCCCCTATCAATCAGCAAGATTTCTGGCTCCCAGGCGTCTTTTATACAGGTAATGAGCTGAGATTAGGAGCACTCTCTTAAAGGGAATGCTCCTAATCTCAGCTTGTTACCTGTATAAAAGACACCTGTCCACAGAAACAATCAATCAATCAGATTCCAAACTCTCCACCATGGCCAAGACCAAAGAGCTGTCCAAGGATGTCACGGACAAGATTGTAGACCTATACAAGGCTGGAATGGGCTACAAGACCATCGCCAAGCATCTTGGTGAGAAGGTGACAACAGTTGGTGCGATTATTCGCAAAGGGAAGAAACACTAAATAACTGTCAGTCTCCCTCGGTCTGGGTCTCCATGCAAGATCTCACCTTGTGGAGTTTCAATGATCATGAGAACGGTGAGGAATCAGCCCAGAACTACACGGGAGGATCTTGTCAATGATCTCAAGGCAGCTGGGACGATTCACCAAGGGGAACACAAATCACGGTGTGTGTGTGTGGGGGGGGGGGGCATGCAATCTGTGATCGCGTGCAGTTGCTGAAACTCAATCGCTTTCTTATTTACGCTGTTCTATCGGTACTTTCGCTTTCGAAATTGATCACGTTCAGCGAGGAGGGGAAAGAATGGAAAGTGGGGGGGGGGGGGGGGGGGGGGGCACAGTAACTAATTTGGGGGGGCACGGCCCGCGAATGCCCCCCCTTTGCGCCGGCGCTGGTACAGGCCCGTCTGAAGTTTGCCAATGATTCAGAGGAGAACTGGGTGAAATTGTTGTGGTCAGATGAGACCAAAATCGAGTTCTTTGGCATCAACTCAACTCGCCATCTTTGGAGGAGGAGGAAGGCTGCCTATGACCCCAAGAACACCATCCCCACCGTCAAACATGGAGGTGGAATCATTATGCTTTGGGGGTGTTTTTCTGCTAAGGTGACAGGACAACTGCACCGCATTAAAGGGACGATGGACGGGGCCATGTATCATCAGGGCCAGGGCATTGAAAATGAGTCGTGGATGGGTATTCCAGCATGACAATGACCCAAAACACACGGCCAAGGCAACAAAGGAGTGGCTCAAGAAGAAGCACATGGTCTCCAGTCTCCAGACCTTAATCCCATAGAAAATCTGTGGCGGGAGCTGAAGGTTTCCAGTTGCCAAACGTCAGCCTCGAAACCTTAATGACTTGGAGAGGATCTGCAAAGAGGAGTGGGACAAAATCCCTCCTGAGATGTGTGCAAACCTGGTGGCCAACTACAAGAAACGCCTGACCTCTGGGATTGCTAACAAGAGTTTTGCCACCAAGTATTAAGCTGTGTTTTGCAAAGGGGTCAAATACTTATTTGACTCATTAAAATGCAAATCAATTTATAACTTTTTTTAAAATGCATTTTTCTGGATTATTTTTATTTTTTTGTTATTCTGTCTCTCACTGTTAAAATAAACCTACCATTAAGATTATAGATTGATCATTTCTTTGTCAGTGGGCAAACGTATAAAATCAGCAGGGGATCAAATAATTCTTTTCCCCACTGTATATAAACTACAGTTGTGTGACCTTGTTCTACAGATTTGTGCTCAGTGATTTGAGAAAGGAAACTTAATGAGCCAATTTACCTGCAGTCACATGCACACTTCAGCATGCATGGGCACATCCACACATTTAAATGAAGATCACGAGGAATAACATTGAAAATGTGCCAATGGTTAAAAACTAAAAAGTTACAAGGGATAGAAAGATCAAATTAGTGCTCAAACTTACAGGATGTTTAAGAGAAATATCCAAACATCAGTAATTTTCCATTCTACAGCATGAGGTGACATGTCATGTGTCACTGTATCTATTTAAACACTGACGTTTTAAGCTAAGTTATAGCTGATATGAAGGGTGAATGTGCTTCATTGCACTTCTCTGTAGTGAGAAAGTCAGAAAACATATAACTTAAAATTATATTAAAGGTCGCCTCTAAAACCATGACCTTATAGATAAGACCATAATATTAGCCCGTCTTCAAAGGTTTTAGAGCTCACACAAACACAGACAGAGAAAGAATATCAGATAATATTTATGATCTATAATATTTGATCTTACACCGTCCTATTATCTGTGCAGGGTGTGGGAAAGTAGCTCAAAGACAACTTCTAAGGCAACTTCTATTATGACTGTCTATTAGCCACATTCATCAGAAAAGAGCATGTCAAAATACTAAAAAAAGGAAACATTTGACAATTTCCTTTGTTTTAATTTATGTGGCCAAATGGCTTAAAGTATGTTTTCTATAAAAACGAGTTAAATATTCACCATGAATTTGATGCTTTACATACAAAACAAGAAGAGAAACCCATAGAGATTTTCAGATTTTTTGATGACTGGCCATCCCTTCATTCTTTCTCTCTCTCTGCCTTGCATCCATATGTTTGTGAGTTTCAGTAACTGCGGTTGGTCCACGAGTCATGCTCTCACACATAGTGTGTGGTCTGCTTTAACTGCCAGCTCAAAACCAGTGATGTGAATAACTGGATTCTGAGAGAGACTTCACTAGGACCTGCTTGAGAAGTACAGCCTCACTCAGAGCTTGTGAAATAGACACAAACATTTTTTAAGAATTTATTTTTTGTATGTGATTCTATTGTGCATAATTCCAGATAAAAAAAACGCACAATTAAACAACAAAAGCACTTGTTTGAAATGAGTCCTGCGGGGGTACTGAAATGCTCTCAATCTCAAAAGTCCAACAAAGTGTTTCTTCTCGGATACGTTCTGTCCAGAAAGGAATCCAATGTGTTCCTCACACTACAGCAGGTCTGACATTGCAGAACTGCCAAGACACAGATTTTAGGATGCTGTCCTGGAACACTGCCGAACGTGTTTGCAGTCTGTTTGAATAGAAAACAGATGTAGAACACTTGAACCTGGCAGTACAACAAGGTTGTTGTGGTTTTGCTGTAAGAAGTGATATCCACCTGTTTTAGGAATCGTTGTGTGTTTTGGGACCCATCTGTATGATTCTTAACACGCTTTTTACATGTGTCTTTTGAGGGAAAACAGGCCTGAATATGCTGCTGCTTCTCATCAAATAAACTGCACCTCAGGCAGAGGGGGTTTATTTTCCTTGTGGTATTAGAGGTGAGCTCTTCAATCCTGAGGTAAATTCTGCTTGCCGACAAGGAAAAATAATGTATAAATATTTTGAAGGAAGCTGGTGTCTGGTTGAAAAAATGTTTTGGCTCTCTTTTCCCCTACACCACCCTCATACATGAAGCACAGGTCCTCTGCTGCTGAACGGACACGATTGTTTATTTTTCCCATGCCTACCACAAATTCCGACATTTCCCCTCTCTGAAAGGATCCATGTGTTCCTAGGCCAAGAAATAGAGAGAGAGGAGGATGAAAACAGGGGGAGGCCGAGAGGTTGGGCAGGAAAATATCAACAAGTCGTCATTTACATCAGAACAAAAACAAATAAGGAGTGAAGAAAAGAGCTGCTAAGGAGTTCAGGCTTTTTTACGAAAATAATCCATCTCATGTGGTTTAGGCAGCCTGCCAGAGAAATCTAATATGGATTTATATACAAAGAAAGTGCATAGTTTAACATAATGAATATTCAATCATGCATGCACCCTATAAAACAATTTCACAGGAGTAAGTGAAAGCCGACTTTGTTTATAACAAGATGGTGGGGGGGATAAAGAGCTAAACTGTTGACCCATCGGGGCCTGGAAATCTCACGCTGGATTAAGTGTTTATACTGTTGGCATACTCTTGGCTAAATGAGGTTGAATTCCAGCTCTGGATCAGTGAGTTCTGTCCCCAGTGATTGTGTCACTGTGGGCTCCCACAACACAAACTCACTCTTTCAAGCAGGACCATCCATCCTGACTCGGGCCACAGGCCCATTGCGGGATCATTCACGTCCAGAAGCCCAATTTGGATGCCCCTTTTCATTCTGCGTGCCTAATGATATTACAATCATCCGACAGATTCCATCATATTTAGAGTGCATTTCATGAAAAATCAGACACATGGGTCAATGACAAATAAAAGTATCAATGATATTTAAAAAAAAAAAAAATCTAGTATAAAACACGTGGCAAAATGCACCCTTGTATTATTGGTTTCATATGGTTCTTCAAGAAGTCATTACTTGTTGTTCAATGTCATGTTTTGTAATCATCAAGAAAAAAGCATTACATTTTTCTGTCACACAGGGTCAAACGTGAGTGTACACGTGTAGGAACATTAGTTTTTTTTTTAGTTTATTGGTTAGGTTATTAAAATGTGTCTGCATGTGCACTATTTATGTTCATAAGTCAACAATAGTTTATGCAGTAAGTAGCAAGACCTACTGGTGATCAATACTTTTACCATTTTTTTTTTTTTTAACAATACCCATTTTTTTAAAGCAGCTTAACAGAAAGTAACAATGTTATGTTTATGATACCTTAATTAACATAAATCAGTTTTAGGGTTTTAGGGATCTAAATGATCTTCCGGATTTAGCTATATTGTATTTATTACTTGTGTAGCAGATACAAATACAGATACAACACAGCATTTATTAATCTAGGTTATGTTCATTTCTCTACAGTGCTAACACATTTTTAACATGTTGCATAAATGAACAGTTATGTATTATGGATGAACATGAATTAACAATGATAGTACTGTATGTACATGTATAAATTAACATTAACCGAGATTAATAAATGCTGTAAAATACTGTTCACTTAGATTAGAGTTTATATGTTTAGAAAATTGTTAAACTAATTGAACATAGTCTTATCATGCAGTCTTTTAAATTGAATTGAAATGAACTAAAAGTTTTATTAATCTCCTTATTTCGAATGACTCATTCATCCACTTGACTGAATGTCATTTGTTGCAAATCGTTCTATTCTGACTAATGTTTCATTACTTTGAATAAATATGTTAATTACTTTCCGCAAGGCAAGGTTATGTTAGCTTGAATGAAATGAAATGAGAATGAAAGTGAACAGTTATTTATATGACTCCTTTTTGTTTAAAATATGAATACAAAAAGGAGTCATATAAATAACTGTTCACTGGCATTCTGTAAAATAAAAACAATTTGTAAGGTTTATTTTGAGATTCTAGGTGACCTTAATAAATCGGCTTAGCGACAGCCTAAGCAGCCTCACTGCAAATCTGTCCTCACAATAGTGAAGTGACATTCAGCCAAGTATGGTGACCCATACTCGGAATTCGTGCTCTGCATTTAACCCATCCAACGTGCACACACACAGCAGTGAACACACACACACCGTGAACATACACCCGGAGCAGTGGGCAGCCATTTTATGCTGCGGCGCCCGGGGAGCAGTTGGGGGTTCGGTGCCTTGCTCAAGGGCACCTCAGTCGTGGTATTGAGGGTGGAGAGAGCGCTGGACATTCACTCCCCCCACCTACAATCCCTGCCGGCCCGAGACTCGAACCCGCAACCTTTGGATTACAAGGCCGACTCTCTAACCATTAGGCCACGACTTCCCCTAATAGCATGCGCCGCAATAGCATGCGCCGCTAATCAAGGATTAATTTAATATATTTTTAATATTCTCCACAGAGAAGGAAACCTCTGAGTCTACTGCAAATGGTAGAATTAGTAGAATACTACAGTGACAACACATTAAAAATGACATAAACACACCATGTGTTCTGTTCAATGTTTCCAGCACTGAGTTTTGGCCACAAAATCCTTCTTCTGTCACTGAGGTGATTGTTAAACATTTCTAAGGTGTCATAGTGATTGAGTATGTGCAGTCATGCAGTATTGTGTTTCCTGTGCTATATTAACCTCTCGTGTTCATTTGTCTTAAACTGTCAAGCTAGGCAGCTCTGATATGTGCCTTATGTTTCAAACATATTTCAGATTAATGTTTTTCATCTAATTTGGGCTTTCCTGTGACTGTCCCACAGCACTTTGCTTCTCTGTGTGGTCTGTGTCTGGTTTCTGTGTCGGTCTCTCATTCAGCTCTGTCCCCATGTCACTCTGACAGTAGCATTGCTGGCTAATTGGTATACTTGGTGGTTTGCCCTATTATGGTTAGCCTCGAAAACCCCAAAGTTTTCATGCTTTTCCTTTTTCCTTTTTTTTTTTTTTACGAGCCACTTAAAGCAAGCCCTTTCAGAGGTGGTTAAAATAAGACTTGTGGTTTGCCTAACTAGATAAATGACTATGGAAAGAAAGCGAGGCCTGGCTGATATTACCTCAAGGATATTCAATATCCAGCAATCAACACAGAGGACAGCACACAACGGCCTTTGGTCAACACATGCCAGCTAATGGAAAAGCCAGCATTGGCTCACTCAACAAGAAAATAAACAGAGTGAACCAGAAGTTATAAATGGAGAATTATCTGCTTTCGGTGGTTTCCTGCCCACTAAATAGTCACAGCTGCTTGTGATTGGGGCAAAGATACACAGTGGAGTTCAGAACAGGCAGCCAGTCGGATATCTGTAGCCCAGAGATTAAAAAGAGTTTGGGGTTTGCCTAAAATTCATTATAATGTTTGGTCATACTGCCAAGGTAATATCCTCAATACAAACACACACAGCCTATGGCACTAGTAATTCATGCATGTTCTTTGCTATATCTCACACATTTTTGTCATTCAGAATTTTTATATATTTACATGTAGACAGTTGTTAAATGAGTATTCACTAGTATTAAAATGATCATATATTATATTATATTAATAATTATAATATTATATTATAATCATATTTCCGATATCCAATAGACAACAGATATTACAATTCTATGCTATTTTATATAAATAATTTAAAAACTAATCTAATATCAGTAATTTGCTAAAGGCATTATAATGTACAGTATGAAAAATTGATATGCATTGTGACATTTCCTAAAGATCAAATGTTTCTTTCTAAATTCCAAAATGCAATACTGATTTAAAAAAAAGGTAATAATCAGTATGGTACCGATATATTGTGTATTCCTACTTGTGTGTTGCAATTAAAGTTTGTTGACAGGAGAGTCAGTTAATTTCATTAGTTAATTCAGGCCTTCAGCAAACTTCCGAGATTATTTAAAATAAGACAAAACAAACATTAATAATTCACTCCTTTTTTTTCTTTGAATGAATGGGATTCACAGGGTAAAAAAATATATATATTATAAATGTGTGGTTTATAGACCTGGAAAAGTCTACAAGTTTATAGGCCCAGAAAAATGTATAAGATACATAAAAAAAATAAATAATAATAATAATAAAATTATATATATATGTTTTAAGCTCTAAAATATTTTATTGGGTAGAAATTGTGTAAAAAGAAGTGGTTGGCTTCATGAATGATTGGAAAAGTCATGCTGCATTTGAATTTTGTTGTGAACAATGGGAGTGAAAAGGTGGAGAACCACAGCTCTTCACTGAATAAGCTACATTGCAGTAATTTTCATAAATGTTGTTCCACACATACACACACCTGTTTTCTTTCTTATGCTGACCCACAGCTGTGACAGTTATCCTGACGGAGCCTGGGAGTGAATCATTGCACTAATCACTCATGGGATGTGTTCCATTTAACAGGTGAAAGCAGCATCTGAATAAAGAAACAGGAAACAAATCAGGCCAACAAAAGCTTCAAAACCTGCTTGTGTACTTTGAAAACATCATGCCGGCTGTACAAACACACTCTGTGTAATTAGGAGAAACAGAAAGAGGGAGGGAAGGGATAGGGATATATTTTCTATCACTGCTGAGTCGCAGGCGTTCATATGAGTAGAGAGCTAAGGGCTAAACAAACAGCCAAACTGAATCTATCAACGTGCACAAACACAGAGCATCAGGACCAACAGCACGGCATGCTGGAGCCAATCCAGTTTATAGTCTACTGGAATGCAAATGACCTGATTGCCACCGATCAAATGGTCACTTGAAATAACTCATCTCAATTTAATCCACAGAGTAAGCAATAAAATATGCTAACTCGTCTTTAGCACTTTGCAATGGGTGAGGCAGGGCTGTAGGCCTATTATTAGCTGTTTAATTACCGTTGTTGTTTTGAAATTTCGTCCACCACATTATTTGTCTGCCACCTCTGAATTAACTTCCTAAACCCCTCAAATACATGAGAAATTAAACACCCAGATGGCAGACACAGAAGAGTCAATCAGTCATATTTATCACAATGCTTCAGTGGATGTTTAAGTGGCCAAATGTGTGTGCTGTGCGCTAACACAAACAGGCAGCACAGGGAGATAAGAGGGTATTTAGGCAGTAATTAGCGAGTGTGAGAGTGAAATGGTGCAGCAGACAGTAGCAGCGCTGTGTGATATTTGCTGGTGCTGTGTTTAAAGGCAGCCTGAGTAAACAGTACAGGAAGGTCAATATTATTACAAGGAGGTCTTGGAACAGTGAGACTATGGAGCAGCGGTTTCCCTGTTCCCTGATCAAACATGACAGAATGTCAGTTCCTACCTGTCATGAAGAAGGACTTTGAATATGAATTAGGATGTTCAGCACCTATTAAAACTGGAGAAAAAATAAAGTACACACACTACCATTAATATTTCTATTGCTGACTCTCTTACATTAAAAATACTTTGATGTGGCTCAATAATACTTAGGGATGCAAGAAAATATGCAAAAATGTTACAACTTATTAATGATAAAGTAATTATTTCAATTCACCAAAATTATTTTTGTTGTCTGCATATAAAACAAGAGAACATACATTGTCCTATGCTGCCCCCTGCTGAGGGTATTCCTAATTACAAAGAATTCAGATTAATTATGGATTCTAAAGTAAATTGCGTTTGTTAGTTTATGAACTATCAATATTCACTGTCAAGAAAAGTTTTCACCTACTTTAATTTTGATAATAATGACTTTTCAAATGGGAATCAAATGTGATGGATTTCCTACAGTTTTACCAACAAACAGATACAAATACTGCTATGAAAAGATGTCAAGCTCTCATTTCATCGAGCTCTTTGAATGTGTGAGAGTGAGAAGAGCAGTTAAATCTCCACCAACAAGGCTTTCTTAGCGGGGCTCTAAAATATACTGTCAATTGTGTGAATGTGTGCTTTTGTCAGCCTATGTTTGCGATTCACAATTGCTTTGACATTTTTCATCTTCTGCCAACAAAACAGAGAATGCTGAGCAAACAGCATCAGTCAGAATGTGTGCACGGTAAACCACGTGACAAAAAAAACAAAAACGAGGGTGGGGGAGGAAGTGCGGCACAAAGGAGAGGACCAGTCACAGTTGCCAAGTCCGCGTATTATACGCGACTTTGGGCTTCTTCTTTTTTTTTGTAAAGTTGCGTGAAAAAATCCCTGGTCGCGGGTTGCGGTTTTTTGGGCTTATCTGTTTTTTTATTTTCAGAAAAAAGAGTGGTTTCAGTTTAATATGTTGCAGGCTCATTTATTGGTAATAAATAATTGATAATAAATAATATTGATGATAATAAATCATCATCATCAAAACAAAAAAAGAATATCGGGCTTTTTTTTTAAGCTGTGGCTGCTTATTTGTCTGGCGAGAGTTGGCAACAGTGGGACCAGCTCACAAACCCACCAACACCTAACTCTTGAAGCATCTCAGTTGTGAAGGCATAAGATGTATGAGACTTGTTTCAGTCGTGAATGACTCGGATTTAATGAATTAATCAATTACTAAATGTTGCACAAAAAAAGACGTCACCTACTGGTGAGCTAACATAAAGAAAGTCACCAAACAAATCACTGAATGGATCAAAAGATTCGAGTTACATGGATAAATCAAAATTGCCATCTCAGCTGTACAATGTAGAATAGGCTACGTAAGAAGTGGCTTAATTCTTACATTTTACGACGATAAATGCTGCGACTTCACAGTTTCATAGCATTCTTTCGGTCCTCATTAGACAGGCCTAACTGCACAGACATTTACTAACATTTTCACGTTTTGGGCTTTTTGATTTAATGTGGTATTTAAAAAAACAAAACAAAACCAATTTTCTGATCAAACTTTGGCAAATGTTGGACTACACTGTGTACTTACCTATTAAAACTGGGACACATATTGGAAGTTGTGATGGGAGAAACAAACCTTTTCGAAGCAAAAGGATTCGAAGCGCTAGAAACACCACATGCTGGTGGCACCTGCTGGTCAAAACTGCGTAAATGTAACAAAACTCAAGCCAAAACATACAACTAACCAGCTTTTACAAACCCATTCCAAATGTTTTCTTCAATAATAAAAAAAATAAATGCAATTAAATACAATTAATAAAAAATATTTTAAAAATACTACTAATAATAATAATATTAAGTGTTTGTATAATGTGTGTTTTGAAATAATTATTATCAATTATTATTAATTTATTTTTTTAAAGCTTGTCTAAACAGACCAGCCTCGTTTTCTGAGATCATGTGTCTTTGGCAGCTGATACGCTCTCCGAAACACTTCTTTGAAACAAATGATTCACAAGGTTTCGGAGCTTCACGAAGTGACTCGAAAGCACCATTCACTAATCGCAAGTAGAAGGTTTGTTCATTGTCTAATGTCGTCTCATTGATATTGATAAAAAAATACGACATGATAAATGGTCATTTCGACGCAAAAACTTTATTGCCACCACTCTTCTGTCAGACATTGTATTAAATTCAATGGTATATCAGTTTTGAGAAGATGTATAAAGAAATTAGAAATGTCTATACTTTGTCTTAAATCCCTCTTGTCAACACAAATCTTGTTTATTGCTGCTTACAGACAATAAGTTATTGTCGAGTTTGCCAGACTTTTCTATAAAGCTGCTTCCAGCAGGCTGTAGAGGGCAGTGTAGAGTGAAGTCTTTTGAGAGCAGTGCTGCTTTGTGTACAGCATTACGGGGAAACCCTATGGTGGACGAAAGAGCTCAACACCCTGCAAATAAAAAAAAAACACCTGCAAATTAAGAAAACAACTTCATCAATTTGACAGCAGGTGCTGCAAATGCTCATAACACCACCAAATAAAGAAATGCACTGTAAACAGAAAAAAAAACACCTGCAAATTAAGAAAACATCTTCATCAATTTGACAACACACGTGCTGCAAATGCTCACAGCACAAACTGGTTGTGTTGTAAGCATTTGCAGTGCGTTTCTTTATTTGTTAGTGTTGTGAGCATTTGCAGCACCTGCTGTCAAATTGATGAAGATGTTTTCTTGATTTGCTGGTGCTTTTTCTATTTGCATGTGTTTTCTGAAGTTGCAGCAAGCTTTCTCGGCCACCGTAGAAAAACCTAGTAGCAAAGAATGAATTAGCATTTTCATTCAGACCAATGCGAAAAGACCAACAAGTGGGTGGCAATATGCTAATGTTTCATGTTGACGTCAACATGAAACGGCTTGGGATTTGGTTTCAATGATTCAGAGTCTACTCTTTCTTTTGAGGGACAATCCCTGCGTTCCATTCGGAAGGGCTCATCCCTATGCCCTAATCCCTTCAAAGGGGTTACCCTCCGGAGTGAGAGCTTCGAAGGGTTGAAGGGTGTAGGGGACCAAACAACTGTTTCTTGAAGTGCCCAATCGGCGTCATCATGCAAAGAATCAGCGCAAAGAATCATGGGAGCCCGAAGTGTCCATCAGTTACACCCTTCGAAATCCTTCATTCCGAAGGGCCCTTTGAAGTGGCTAATTTTGAGCACTTTGGTTTGGAACGATACTTCAATATGACGGGGCGGCCATGATTGTTTTCAATCCGAAGTGCGGAGGGCGATATATCCCGTTTGGAACGCACCAAATAACTTTATACATGGTGCACTTTCAGATTTAAAACATTGCAGGATGTTTTTATTCAGCTGTGTTACACAATGCATGAAAGGTAATTTTCAAAAATGCATAATAGGGGCACTTTAACATTTATAGAACAACAATTATAGAATTATAATTATAATTACGTTTGTTTATCTGCACTTTTTAAACACAAAAACGTATTCATATATTTACAAATTTCTAATCTTTTTTTTTCTTTCCCTGTCTTCTGCCTAGTGATTTTTTTCTTAAGTAAACCGAAACAATTTCTCACATTAAGCAATGTATTATCTTTTCATTTATAGGGTGTCCCACTTTAGCTGAATACTACAGTCCCAATTTATCTAACATTTATAGGGTGTCCCACTTTAGCTGAATACTACAGTCCCAATTTATCTAACATGTTCAGGTAAATTAGGACAATAATAAAAAAAAAACTTGATACTTTTAAAAAACAGAATGAAGAAACTTGCACATCAATTGAATGATCACATCCTAATACAATTTTTTAATGTAGATTGAGATACTGTTTGTATTAGAAATCAAACCTTAACAATTTTTATAGACTTAAACTATGTACAGGCACTTACCATGAACTTTCTCAGCCCTTCCAGCACTTGAGTGATAACCACACCCATATGATTTTCATTTGACTAATCAAATTTTGATATTGAAATTAAGTACTGTTATTATAACATTTCAAGACCCACCCATTATTACCAGTATATTTTTAAGGAGCACTACACCAAAAGCTTATTTGTCCCATTTTAACTGATGTCCCACTTTCGCTGACTTCACCCTACTTACAAAATCAATATAACCTTCTCTTGGCACCATGCTGATAAAGGTAACTAAAGCTCTCAATAAGAAATAAAAATCAGGTCTAGGTTGATTAGAAATAAATATTTTATTATAAAGAATCATACAAACAATAAATAGTTTCATTTTAGGTGTGATGAAAATATGTAATACCTCCAACACTCTTTGTTGACATCACAGGAAAAAAGTGGTGCAGTTTTACAGAAAAGAATAAGTAGAATATACAACAGCTGTCACTGTGGACTTTGGCAGACTGTGCACACAGGTAATTGTGCATACATTTATTTAACAGTGCTAGTTCATTTGTTGAGATGTTTGTCTGTACATAAAAGAAATAGTACCATGTGTGAATGAAATAGTAGAGCACATTTTCATTTAATTTTAAGACATTTGGTCATAATCTAGGGACATATATTAACAAGAATAACCCCCAAAAACCTTGGTCCTTGGTGAATCATAAAATGCAACGCCTACCATCACTTGAGTAAAAAAAAAAGCATTTACAGTCATCACAAAATGAATACCAGTCACTCCATTTGCTGCCAAGTGATGGTAGCCATTTACTTACATTTTATGAGTTTAGTTTCAGCCAAAAATCTTCTTTACTCTACATCTTGGATGGCTTGAGGGTTAACCCCAAGTTAACAGCAAATTTTCATTTTTCAGTTAAGTATAATTTTTGAGTTGAGTATTATGTCCTGAGATTATGACCAAATGCATGCTCTAATATATAGCGCAGAAAAATTAGATGGATCATGTTGGACTGACGATATAATCACCAATTTGAGTTTATGTATTAAAGTGTGATGATTATGTAAATTATGTATATTTAATAATAATTTAATAAATGGGTTTCTATACACCATAAAAAAGACCACGTTGACACACTGACTTACATTGTCCTGAGATTCAGTGCCCCCTTTTTTTTTTTGCTCTTCCCTGAGAAGCAGAATTCATGCAGTAACGCATTCATTACTCTTTGCAATTTCAGGTTGCATAGCTTCAGTAAATGTACAAACCCCTCTTGGGGATTTTTTATAACGTAATATCTAGCAAGAACGTCCTTGATATATTTTCATAATAACTTTGGTAACTTGTGCAAGACTGTAATTAATCTTTCAGAGACCCCCTGTCTCAAGGAGCTTTTAGTGCTTGCATTTCTTTCCTTCAGTATTTGTTGAGTGTGTTTCTGAGGAGCCGTACAGCAGGGGTAGACTATAAAGACATATGATCCCCAGACTGGTGCAGACACAGACCAGAGCTGATCCAACTGTGTTATTAAATGTGATAGGAGGAGCAGTGGCCAGCAGCTGTGACTGTCTCAACACCATGTCAGCTTCAAGGGCCTTCATCTGGAAGTGTGTCCCAATTATTGCACACACGTGAAACAGTTGATGGCTGTGGCCTGTAGGGGTGAGAAGAGAGCCATTCACATGAATCAGGATTTCCTGAAGAAATACCTGTGGTCCTGTTTTAAAGATGTATTTTCTAGAATGTACTTTCTCAAATGTTTGAGACTGGACTTTTTAATTAAACACCTATTATAATTCAGATACTAATCCTCAGTAATTAACTAGTTCACACACGTAGAGTATTCTTAGAAGAGATTGTGAAAAATAAAAAAATTGTAGCGCTAGAAATATACACTATAAACTAATCTAATGTTAATAATTATTTAATATCTATGAGAGCGAGCATTAATTACCTATGTAATCAAAGCGTCCAGGAGCCAGTCTCTCAGGCAAGTGTGTTGCAAACAGGAAGGCGGTGAGAAAAGCAAGCAATACATGGCGAACATAAATGGAGTTTGCTTCATTATCAGTGCAACCCTCACCTACACACAGAAACAACTAGAAAGAAGCAACAGAAAAAAAGACAGGTCACGTCCTGTATTGTATTCATATACTCAAGTAACATGCATAAACATTTCTAGAAACTTTATTTTAACAACGCAATGAAGTGTGTAAAAAATGTGGCCCCGGTGATAAACAATTACAACATGCTAAGTAGACAAAACAGTCATTTCTAGTACAATTCACAAAATTACCAGCTTCATTCCCTTGGATATTAGGTTATTTATCCGGACTGATCTTTGACTGAACAGCTTGGGTATTTGTGTTGAATGTACTGTATAGTATGCTGAAACTTACCCTGTAGAAGAGAGGAATGTTGTCAAACAGGCAAGGGTAGGCAAAGGCAAGAATTCGCAACACCTTACTGAGCCGTAGGCTCTGTCTTTCCAAGAATCTAACAGGGAGAGGGAGAAAGATATTTTTATGTTCATTAATGATAACATCAGTTTCAGTGCCGGTGGTGAGGTTATGTAATTGTTAGTAGCATAATCCCAAAAATACATAACCACCTCATTGACAAAATTAGGTGGAAGTGTTTAGTGTTAATATTATAAAGCATTTTCATGGGTTAAAAGGCAAAGAAAGCATATTAGTGAGTGGCAGAGGATTTGGACACATTCTGTGTTTAAACTGTTACCTTTCATCAATGTCATGATTATAGTGAAGAACTGGTAAGCCGAGCCTTAAGAAAAAAGTGGAAATAATTTTGAATTAGGACTTGTTATAAACATGACTGCCATGTCATGTTTATATAACAAGCCTTGTATTTCACATACTTACTAGAACAGACTTTATAACATGCCTTTATTTAAAATGTAGCATACAGCATTTTCTTTCTTGATGCTGTTTGCATCAGTGTTGAGGAGTTAGTGGGGACGCTAACTAAACTACATTTTTCAGTAGCATAAGCCAGTTTCATAACTTTTTCCAGTAACCCTCATCCAGTGAGTAGCGGTGTAGCACAATCACACTAACACAAACACTCACCTAAACAGTCATCTGTCTCAGAATGATTTATTATAGTAAATCAGTTCATCCCAAATGCATAATTCCCTACTATATACGTAGTAGTGCAAAATACAGTATTTGAAAAGAGTAGTACTGAATTCACAGCTAATATTTGCAAAACAAAAGGCAAAAAGTATCCTGTTGACGGATTTGATGGACGCTTTACTACTATCCCATGAGGCCATAGCAGCGGATATGGCAGTGAAATAATTTACATAACAAATGTAGTTTCATAACAAATGTAGTACGTCCGGCTTACATATTACACACATTCATACTAAATAGAACATATTTTTTTACATTCACACTGTAAGTTCTTTTTCAAACAAAGTACCTACTCAGAGATTATGGGATTTCGGATGTGAAAGCGTGAAGCATTGTAATTAATGTAGTGCTCCAGACAATTTAAATGAACAGACTGACAAAAATTATTCAAAATGCTAAATATTTAGTATAAATTTTCCTGAGCTTGTTCCACATACTTGCATATTCACTCATCAGAACTACATAACCCACATTTTTGAAACCTATATTTGTGTTATCGGTATAGTGGTGTGTTGGCAGTCGTGGCCTAATGGATAGAGAGTTGGACTTGTAACCCGAAGGTCGTGGGTTCGAGTCTCAGGTCCGGCAACCACGACTGAGGTGAGACCCTTGAGCAAGGCACCGAACCCCTCAACTGCTCCCCGGGCGCCGCATTGATGGCTGCCCGCTGCTCCAGGTGTACCTGGATGGGTTAAATGCAGAGAACGTCCCTTTCCCCCTTCCCCTTGGGGGAAGTCGTGGCCTAATGGTTAGAGAGTCGGACTAGTAATCGAAAGGTTGCGAGTTCGAGCCCCCGGCCGGCAGGAATTGTAGGTGGGGGGAGTGAGTGTCCAGCGCTCTCTCCACCCTCAATACCACGACTGAGGTGCCCTTGAGCAAGGCACCGAACCCCCAATTGCTCCCCGGGCGCTGCAGCATGGCTGCCCACTGCTCCGGGTGTGTGTTCACGGTGTGTGTGTGTGTGGATTTGTTCACTACTCACTGCTGTGTGTGTGCACTTGGATGGGTTAAACGCAGAGCTCACCATACTTGACAATACGTCACGACTTTACTTTACTTTTTACTTTGGCAAGGAGGATTATAGAATGAAATGAAGCCTTACCTGGAGTAGCATGCCATGCTGGTTGAGAGGATGGTGTTTAGTACAGCTGCAGGGATGTAGTATGCATGAAATGTGCTGTTCACCCATGCGTCAGGAAAAACATATGCAGAGTAGCTGATCGCTGAACCTGCATCAACATGCAATCAGTCACATGAATACAACTTAATGCTGTGTCGAGGATTTGGGAATAATGTGTGGAAGCGTGTCCTTTTGTGGCGTACAGTAAGGTTATAATGCATATACATATAATATATATACAGTAAGGTTTTCTTGTTTTAACAGTTTATTAATACACATAAATACTACTTAGTTGAAGGGTCATGAAACTGGCAGGTATAGATACAATCACAGGTGCAGTAAATTTTCTGTATTTTATTTATGTACATATGCTGATATTAAATTAAGATTATCTGTTAAGGGATGCACAATATATCAGTAATCATACTGGATATTATTATTTAAAATGGAATTTATTCCTGCGATGGCCAAGCTGAATTTTTCACCAATCATTACTCCATTCTTCAATGCCACATGATCCTTCAGAAATCATTCTAATATGCTGATTTGGTACTCAGTTATTAAAAATGGTTCTTAATACTATCAAAGTTGAAAACATTGTTTATATTTTTGTGGAAACTGTTATTTTTATTTATTTATTATGATTATTTGATAAATAGAAAGTTAATTGAACAACATTTATTTGAATTTTTTTTTTTTTACTGTACATTATACATGTCTTTACTGTCTTTTTATAGGAATTTTTGATCAATTTCTTTTTCTGTCTGTCTGTCTTTCTTTCTTTCTTTAATAATAAGCAACAAATAATTACAAGAAAATATTATTTGTAAGAAAATGAAATAAAAATTGTTATTTGAGCACCAAATCTGCATATTAGATTGACTATTGAAGGTTCAAGTGACACTGAAGACTGAATTAATGACAACTGTAAATTCAGCTTTGCCTTTACAGGAATAAATTACATTCCAAAATGTATTCATATAGAAAACTTGTATTTTAAATTGTAATAATACTGCATAATATTACTGTTTTTACTGTATTTATGATCAAATAATTACCTGGGTGAGCATAAGTGACTTCTTTCAGAAACATTAAAAATATTCCAAACGTTTGGCTACCAGTGTATTTTTATATTTGGATTACCTTTGCCATCATTTAAAGCTCATTTAACGTTTATATAAACAATTATAATAATTTAATGAATGTTAAACAATTTTTTGTATTTTTGATACTCAACATTATAATGTAGTGATCCCTAAATTCACTTGTATCATTTGAAATGGTTGATTTGTAGTTCATTTACTAGTTATTGGCCAAAATTTTAAATATTGATCAGCTTATGCATGTTGGACAGAATTCTATTGCCATTGCATCCCTAGAAAAAATATAGAGTGTTGTGACGTATGCTGTGTAATGTAATCTGTATTTGCATTAATTGTTCATGAATTCCATTGTGTCTGTAAAATATTGTACTACAGAACTTTGAAGAAACCTTGAACTTTGTTTTTATGGCAATCTTTTCAATAACAATCCAAGGAAGTGATAGTGTTGAAGTGAATGTGCCTGTGTGTTCCTCTCTTACCGAGACTGTACAGGCTGAGCGCTCCATAATCAAAGAAGTAGCAAATATGGCGAGCGCGGGTAGACATGGTGCTGAAGGTGTGGGCACAACTGGAGGCCAATGGATACACACAACAGGAGAACAAGAAGACCAGCAGAGGCCACATGTATGCATCATACCACGCATCCTTCATCAACAACACTGTCATCAACTTCCAGAGAAAATACCTGATGGAGAAACAGAAAGAGATGAGATGATGACAGACAATTATGTTGAGACAGCACTGAAATGCTGCAACTCAACAAAATATGTATACAGTGAAACACTAATTCCATGAAGTTGTCTGTTGATGGAATCAACATTATACGTAATACATTTTTCATTTTATGACTGTTTCCTTTTTTTTCACAGAAAGGCTAAAAGGACAATTGCTTGCATAGTTTCTACACATAGTAGCTGACAGGAAAACTACAGAGTCTATATCTAAGTGAACGTGTTTTACTGTGGAAATCAGAAACAAAACAAAAGTTGTGGAAGACAAAGAGCAATAATAAATTGTACTCAAATGATTAACCTGCCGAGACTTGCTCGCAGAGTTTGTTACTATAGGGATGCATCTGACAGGAGGACACAGAAACAAACAGAAGTGCATGAAAACACACACAGATCACACAAATCAGACTTATCAGTCTAGGTTTCTATAGGTCTAGTTCAATCTCTACAGAGCACCTGTAAGGCTGTTTCCTATGCTTGTACGGTATGTACAGTAAAGATAAGAATTGATACATATGGTACAGCTTTTAAATTTTCCAAAGACATCTTCTGGGTTCCCACCCCTGTAGACTAGCTATATATTTATTATACAAACACACAAATTCCCTGGGTTGTTTTATTACATCTAGTCTTCAAATCTCAGATTTTTGAGTGATGAATCATGTTTACATGTCTGATTTACTCTTGCTTGCTTTAGAGGGATCAGTGAGTTTAATATAACCAAACATTAACACAGAGTCATTTTACAGATTCCAAGTTTTGTCCTATTGATTTACTGTCGGTTGACTGTGTATTTAACTATTGTGTGGGATCAGAGGATGTGTTAGCTTTGCGATATGGTGTACTTTAAATAGATGAGTAATGGAAAAATGTTTTTGCATTTACATTTAATCATTTAGAATATCAAACATCAGTCAATACTGCAGTAGTGAGTTATGCTAGAGTAGTATACAATTTATGCAGAACAGTGAGAGATAATGACAATGTTATTAAATAATATTAATAATACAATGTAATATTTTATAGTGTGTTTATTATAGCTTTATATTATATTGATACATACATAAAAAGTATGTGTGTGACTTAAAGCAGGCTTGTTGTAAAGCACTGGTTTGTAGTTAATAAAGATAGTTTTATATGCAAGTATGTTGTGTGCAGGATCTTTTTTCTTATTTTTTTCTACTGTAAAACACTGATTAAAATGAGGCTGGATTGAAACATATTAATGACAATGAGGTTTAAAATGATCTCAGTTCTGTTCACAAAAAAAGTGATGCAATGACAAGTAGGCAATTATCTAACAATGCTTGAGGCTTATGACTGACCATTACAGCAAACACTGAATAACCATAAAAAATAATACAAATAAACAAAACCCTACAAGATCTCAAGAAAGCCAAATAGACTGACACAAGTTAAAGAATCAAAGGTGACATGAGCAACTCTCCAACATGTTTACGTCTGAAGAATCACATTAGGAGCTCATTAACAATGATGGCAGACCTTCTGTCATCATCCAGCGAGGTGAACTCTCCTAGGAGTGGCTCAGCTAGGTTAAAGCTCGGTGAGGGACATAACAATCCACTGTGGAGATTCTCAAGTCAAACTACTGTAAGTCTCAGCACACCATACACACAGTCAGTCTAAATACTGTTGACATGGAACCCAGGGCCATTGTGCTGTTGAAGTTGTGAGAGTTCATTTACTATCGTCTGTGAGTTATAAGATAACAAAATGTATTGTAAAAGCCATACTGAGAAAGTGGCAAAAGCATGGAGATATGAATATATATATAGAGAGAGAGAAAGCATGCATAAGAGATAAAGAGTGAGAGAGATTGCGCAAATGAACTTGTTTCACTGTACCAGGTTGGTAGAAAGTGAGTCCAGACATTGAGGGTCTCATTGGTGAGCTGAAAGACACTCAACACACAGTCTGTGGCCGAACTACGAGGGTGTCGATATCCAGAGATGATGCTGTCCTCGTGAAATGCCTACCAAGGGAAAAGAATCATACAAACACTCATTTAATAAAGACAGGAAAGCAGTTCTCTCCACAGGCAAGCTTGAAAAATACCGCAAAGCATTAATATGAAAATGTTTGGGTACCTTCAAACTGTTTCACATCAGGTTGCATAGTTATAAGAGGGTAAAGAAAAAAGTGATTCTTGACTTCCATCAATTTTTCTATACCAAGAACACCTTAAACTGCTTCAGCTAGTTTAGTATTTGTTTGTTGTGGTAGTTTTGTGTTTGTTAAATGAATGAACTTACTTTGGGCACTTGGTGCACAGTGAAGACACGCTGAAGTTTGATAAGGCTGAACATGTTCCCCAGATGAACGGCCCTCAGTACCTGACCCAGGAGAGAGACTAAACATACATCAACACAGCGGCAGGTACAGAGAGACAAATGTACATACAGACACTCTTCCACTCCACCTGATCCACCTGACTGGCTCAGTTAGACCTGCCCTTTTCATCACACCTACAGACATCAACCTCTATCCTAAATACTCACACCCGACACACCGGCTAGGTGAGAACACTCACAGGAGCTATTCATGAGCACATTGTTTCAGAGGTCAGAGAGTTTCACTCCGAAAAGACATATGAATGCACACAACAGATTTGTTGATACGTTTCCATATAGACCGCCATTCAAAAGTCTGGGGTCAGTAAGAGGTTCCCACAAAAACATTAAGCAGCACAACTGTTTTTAACATTGATAATAAGAAAAAATGTTTCTTGAGCACCAAATCAGCATATTAGAATAATTTCTGAAGGATCATGTGACACTGAAGACTGGCTGCTGAAATTCAGTTTTAGAATAAACTGCTGGGACAGACCCCACTTGCTCATTCAGGGTGGGGTGTTTAAGGCAGTTTCAGGAAGTGTAGGTGAAGTTGTGTAATCAGTGGAGGGAGTGAAATGACATATATTTACAATGCTAATCCATAACATGCTGAAACAGAGCCGTTACCATTCTCCTGCCTGTACTAATACAATGACAATGCAAAAACATTATTTCTATTCAAGATCAGGTATCTTAAGCAAACTGTAACCATTGGTAGTAAATGTATTACCTCTTGGCAGAAATGAGATGCATGTTGGCAGGGAAAGCTAAAAGCAACATGACTTAGAATGAGAAAACAAGGGATATCAATAAAAAGCAAGAGAGAGAAAATTACACTTAATTAACAGTATCAATATAATTAACATCTTAAATGTATTTCCTTTAGTGTGACATTACTGGCACCCTTCAATAATAATGCAATTACAACAAATTAAGTGTGATTACCATACATAAACAACCATACAGTGATACATAATCTACTAATTATGTATGATATTATAATAGTGTCAGCCCTTAATAGAAGATGATGAAAATATCTCTTATTTCTGATAACGGATATATATAACACATTTGTAAGATTATTTATAACATTTACTCTGTATATAATAATTTATATGTCCTGTCAACTGAGCCTTTCCTTTAAAACCATTCAACTGTGTCAAATAATAGGCCTATCAAATGATCAACCATATCATGTGAAATATTTTTCCATTTAAAATATATCTGTATGGATACACTGTGATTTTGGTGTGCATATTTTGCAATGAAATGAAGAATAACTGCAAAGCAGGCATTATACAATATGTTTAAATATTACAATAGAAGGCAGAATGTACTGTTGGTGAAGCGGTTTTGAGAGGTTATGTAACAGTAATGCCAAATGTCACCCCATGATGGCAGCATTTTCTAATCTAAAATAATCCACCATGTCTCTCTGCATCCAGTGTCATACCAAAGTTCATATTCTTCCAGACGTTGTCAATTTTCATTTTATTTATAGATTCTTGTTTTAAATGGTTTCTTATTTAAATCAACTCTGAATGTCTGCATGAAGGAAACATACAGTCAGACACATTGATGATGAAAATTAAATGAATATAGAGTCACTTCAAAGGGAAAAATGTAGGGGTAAAATGTACAAAAAAAGTATAAATATTTGCTCCACAAGTGAAAACCTATTTTTATATATATAAAAAATCCATTAGCCCCAAATTTAAGAAAATTTATATAAATAATATAAATCTGTCTTTTTCTATATTCTCTAATGAAGGACACAGCCTGGGGGGAACAGAACCGAATATTTGCTAATATGAAATCAGTAATGGTATTTAATCTCTTTTTTTGTCTCTGTTGCAATTTAATATGATAAGACTGTCTAAACCTAAATCAGGAGTTTGTCTTTTAAGAAGTGGGTTGCATCTAAATTATGATGTAAAAGGCTATAAGAAACATATCCACCATAACACTGGCACTTTTCCAGTCTTCCTAGATTAGCAGAGAAGGACGTTTGTTTTATCACTGCAGCAACTCTCTCATTACCTCTCGCTCTTTATTCAGCTCAAACACTCTTCATCTGCGTCATTAAGTGTGTGTTTGTGTGTGTATCGTCTGGACGGCAAACATGAGAGGATGTGTGTGGGAGTAAGCAGGGCTATGTGTGTGTGTGTGTGGCCTTGCCATAATTAAGCATCAGCAACAGCGGTGTGGAGGGCAGATGCAGACAGACAGAATCAAACAGTGCTGCGGAGGGCACGGCCCATATGACCCCCCAGACTGCTACAATATGCTAGCGTCAACTCCTACCTCCACATCTGTCTGTCTCTCACTGCAGCACTGATATCTTTGTCACTTCGGTCACAGTGATATTACCAAGGGTAAAATATATCAGAACATCTCAGGGTGTGCCAGATGAGAAGAGTCTTAACTCTGCATAGCTGAGGTATTAGGTCACAAATGAGAAAAGACACAAGTGTGTGTGTGTACCTCTCAGACACAAAAGCCACATCACTCACTGTGTCCTGTTACAATGCCAAACCAAGCAGACAACTGAAACGCCTGCTGCAGACATCAGGGAGGCAGACATGAGTTGAATGTAATGAAAGACTCAAGAATAAACTGATATTTGACAGTTTGGTGTTAGTCTGGGAATTGTTTTGCTGTGCACTGCTGGTATGTGTGAGCGAGTCAATCTCTGAACAAGTGAAAGACATTTCAAGGAAAGACACCACAGGTGAATAGGGGAACAAATGTAACTAATAGATATTACCATACTTCCCCAGTTGATTAACAACAGAACAATTTAAATATGCAAATGAAGCATTATCTTAATTAAATATGCACTTGCATACAGTTACAGAAAAGAAATCTGAACATTGGATAAAGCCATGTTTAAAATTCTTTCGTTTTGTTGACATTTTTTACAGAGGAGATTTTGGATGTGATGCCATTTAAATAAATAAATAGTCGTCAACGGCCGTGAAAACAAATCACCATGTTAACCACATTAAATAAATCAAGCAAAAGACATATCAACAGATCTCTCTCTAAAAACTATCAGAATCTAGATAGGAATAAAACTTTGAAAACTTTGGTGTATGTAAGTGCTACTGAAGTGGGTTTTTGTGATCTTCAATTTGACCAGGGCATGAAAAAAAAAGAAAGGAAAAAAAAAACGGTTTTGCCTGCAATGTCTTGCTGCAAAAGAATAAACTAGAGCTAAGAAAGCATATTGATCTACTGATAATCAAGATTTCCTTTTGAAGGATTTTTATTCATAAAAGAACAATAATCTGCTGCTGAAACTAAAGCCAAGGTTTGCAGTCTTAACAGAATTTGCTAAGAAATTTGCTTAAAAAACAAAACAAAAAACTGCATTTATGGCAAAATAACAAGACATAACTTTCTATTGAGTTGTCCTTGTGAGCAACTAGCTGCAACCAACTAGATTTAAAAAAAAAAAAAAAAAAAAAGAAAGACTACATTTCATCATTTTTTTTTGGTTAATTAAAAGCATGAAATCACACATGGACTGGCAAGGATTGGCTCATTTTATGATCTTATTTGATCATCTTATCATTGTCTAATGATCTGAGAAAAGGATCAGCTCATAAGTTATTTGTTCAAGAACGGGACTACATTTGTTTTTGATCCAGCAAAAACAACCAGTTTAAACAGTGTTATCACTGCAGCATGATCACAAACAAATTACTCTTACTTGAATCAAACATTTCATACAAATGAAAACATAAACTATTCACGAACAAATGACTCTTACAATTCAATCCTTTTAATAAACCATGTTCACTGAAATATGGCCAAATGAATTCAAAATAAATAAATAAATATAGATAAAAAATCCTTATCCAGCCTAAGAAAAAAACTCCTCAGACCACAGACCACAAGCGTCAGCTGGCTGAGTCCGGGTAAAAACAGTGATAATCTGATCAGACAGTCATTAAAAGATGAGCTCTATGGGGCGCCTTCACCCCCTGTCTACCAGTGCTATGAGCTGAGCTAAATAACTGGGCTAAAATAACATGCAGACTATTGAGCGAGGCAGAGACAGGACAGAAGAATGAGAAGGGAGTTTAATGTGCTGGATCAGACCCCAGGCTGCAGCTAATAATTAAACCGCACTGTCCATATGTGTGACTGAGATAGAGAGAATGTCGTGGGGATTATAGTGAACAGGGACATTGGAGATAAATGCTAGCAGACACCTCAGGCACTGTTCAACACTGGTCATTTCTGCTCAGCTAGTGAGGAAGGATAAGTGACTTAACAAATGAATCAAAATCTAAACGAGATATGCTGTTTAGGTAAAAGAAACACACCGGACAAATATATGTATAAAAAGAAATGCCTTTATTTATACAATTTTAAAAAAGCTATTTAAAGCACAAAGACTTTAATAAACATTTGTCCTGCATAAAAATGATCGCATTGTGCTTCCTTTGCAAAGTCTATACAACCTCTGGGTGTGCAGCTGTTGCGATCCAGTTCAACCATTTATTGCATACACATGAAATACACCTCACATGTCAATTTAGAACCCAAGAATGAAATAAAACAGAAAAAAAGAAGAGCGAAAAAGATCAACCTGTTCTACTCTTTTCTACCGTTTTGCATTTCTAAACTGCAGCAGCTTGCAGAGGAAGGCTTTGCACATAGTCCAGACTGGAAACATTTTTTTTAAACAAAGAGACAGAGAGATGAGAATAAATTAAAGAAACTATAGTTGTGCTTTAACATTGCTTACTCCAAGGAGTTCTCAAATGCAAACGTTTGGTAAACTCGACTCAAAAAGGAGGCTGCTTTGAAACAAGGCTTTCAAGACCAGACATAGCATTCCAAGTCTCTCTTTTCCCTTTTGAAATATGCAGCACTGAGCGCTAGCTCTACATCAACATTTGCACACATTCCCATTGATAGCAGTGATTAATAATATTCCCAGTTCCCTTCTATACCCACTCCATTTTATACAAATCTAGACTGAAAGTGAAAACAAAACAGTATCAAAAGGCATTTCTTCGGAAGAAGAAGGCATGTAACTACCACCTCAATGTGTTCCATTAGTCACATCATCTTTCAAAAAAAAAATGTCTATTAAAAAAAATAGACAAAATGCTCCATGGTCTTCCATACAGCACAATACAACAACTAATGTTTCAGATAAAAATAACCCAAACTTTAAAGACTTTGGTACAGTATAAATGAAATATAGCTCTATGCCTCACTCATGCTAACGTCTTTTCCTCTTTAAGTGTACGTCTGTCTGTCCATTAAGCGACAAGTATGAAATGTGCATAGTATTATATGTGAAATCTGTGTCGGCGAGACTACAAGCAATAGGATTTTCATGGGAAAACATGATTTTTAAACCCAAAAAAGGTCAACACAAAAGGTCTAAAGCACCCATAGTTTCTAAACGCTATCTCTGCCAAACAAATCAGAAGCTTTCATATCAAACATTCAGAAAAGCCACATTTTTCTTCTCTGACTTTTATTTTCTAAAAAAAAAAAAAACTGAAGCCAAAAGCCCACACTGGAATGTGAACATCTGTTTGAAATGGTTCATAACAGCAGGATGCCAGATAATGGGATAAAATCTCGGTATTTTAGCAGCTGTGGTTAGGTGAGATCACGATCGACAGAATTCAGACAGGTGGAGCTTTTACTGCTGAGGTCAAGCGGCTGACCACTCTGAGAATCATCAAGAACGGATGGCCAAAACTCTTTTGAACTCCATCTGCACTCTCAGACACTTGGCACTTGCACTAGTCAGAGGGCTGCTGAAATGATTCTTTTGGATAAAAAACAAACAAACAGATGCTATAGTCTTACATGCAAATCATTTCTCTATTTTAATGAGGAAGTACTGATGATTAGTGTCTTTTTAATACACGAAACAGCATCTTTTTGCTTAGTTGAGATGCAAGTTATTCAACTAAATGTGAAAGAAACATTTTCATTCTTTTGCTCCACATTACGGCAATTGATGTTACTTATAAAAATAATATCAAGAGAAATAATACAGCTGTCTAAAAATAAATTGTATAAAACAATCACCTGATAAAAAAAAATAGTGAGTAATTTAAGGAAATGGGTACAGCTACAATAAACTTGCAATCAGCAAACAAAAGTTGAAAATCCCCTTATAAATGATTCACTGCCATTAAGGCATGAGAGTGAGAAAAAAAAAACTGGATTGATGTAAAAAAATGAAGTTAGAATTCATTACATGGTTGTATAAACGCATCTTCACCATACACACGCATGCCACACAAGTAAAGTGCATGACCAGTCTACATGTAGCACAACTGAACTGAGGTTTGACGTCTTACAGGGATGAACACCAGCTACACAACCATTCAGAGTCCCTCAGATTTCTCAAAAAGCAGCCTGTGTTTGTTAGTCCGGGACAGTGGTGTCTTAAAAACTACAGCAATGTTTCCCGAAATCTGTTGTAAACATGAAGCAAGTGACCTGCGACCACCTCTCTAAAGCTTTAAGTGCATTATGGGTAGGATTGGGCCGCATTAGTGACAGCTCAATCTGATTGTGAGATCATGAAATGCAGACCGAAGGCTGGACAGTGGGTTGAACAAAAGGCGAGTAAACCTTCAGTGCTCTGTGACATATAGCAATGCTACACTTGAGGACATTTTCAGCATTTTTATACCTAGCTTATATGCAATAATGTTCTGCTCACAGGCTATGAACTTAAATAACTATTGCAGCTAAAGTTTGTTCTCTACGATTAATTTCTCGACGATTGATGACTAATTATCTTCTGAGCTTTACTTTGGAAGAAGGTTCTGAAAGCTGCTTTGCGATTCCTCATCTCGACTGAAGTGAGTCCAAATGTGGCAAATCTCAGCAGACGCGTTTCTCACTCAAACCTGCAGATCTGGAGCTTTGAATTTTAAATACCTAAGCCCTCCCTCCTCCTTATCCAGACACATGCTGCAAGCAGCTGCGTTTGTACCTAATTAAAACCTCAGCACAGACACAAGAAGCACTGCAATTACTGTCTCAAACAGAAAAATCTGATGTGTTTAGCCATTCTTTCTCCTCGCTAGACACAGTGGCCCTCATGATGGCAGTCAGGAAGAGGAAGTGAGGGCCTGAAGGGATCGTATAGGTGTGCTCCGCTTTAGTTGTGCTTGGCCCTCCCTCCTTTCAGGTAGCTTTTCCAGCGCTTGACGAAGTCCCTGAAGATGGGTGAGTTGTCGATAGTACCCAGCAGTTGGAGCTGGTTGATGTGCGTCGTATGGTAGTCCCAACGGGCCAGATTGGGCGCTGTGCCCAGTATAAAGTGACGCAGGTCATAGATGGTGCCCGACCCAGTGTCGTACAGGGGCAGCATAACTTTTAAGGACTCAATCCCCTTGCTGTACAGCTGGCCTGCGTCCCGACCCAGTTTCTCACCCGCGGTTTGCGCCAGGTCATACAGGCCTATGAGGGAATAAATGAACCCGTTCAGAACGAAGGAACTAGGGATTGTGGGGTACTCCTCGTACCAGTCATGCTTGTTCATGAACACAGCTTTGACGCCGTGCTGCTCCGATGGCAGTTTGAAAGGTTCCGTGGCACGCAGGGCAGCTTTTAGGTACGTGTCATCTTTTGTCTTTAGATAGGCACGCACTAGAGTGGACATGGCCTGTCCCTGTGCCATGGCCGAATACCAACCCGGCTCCAGTGCACGGAAACCCTCCCCAAGTTTACGAGTCACCATGATCGGCCAACCGCCGCGCTCGTCCTGGTTGCGCACCAACCAATCGCTGGCAGCGAAAAAGGCCGCCATGTGCGAAGTAGTGGAGATTGTGATATTGTCTATCATCCCATGGCCGTGCACCACTAACTTTACGACACGCCGTGGCATGGTCTTGGTGGCTTTGACCGCTTTGGTGTTGGAGAGGCCAATGCCTTTGCGGAGGTCAGTGAGAAGGTCACGGGTGACCGTGGTCCATGCAGTCCGAGGACCGATCCCGTAGGTGATGTCACGGTCCTTGAAAGAAATAAGCTGGGTGGTGGTGACGTAGTGGATAACAAACGGAGGACCTTTCTCTGTGGTCTCCAAGATGACGGAGACACTACCGTTAGATGTAAACTTCAGGTCAAAAGAGATGATGAAATCTTTAGTGTTGCCAAGAGGAAGTGAGACGCCCTCTGAGTTTTCTAGAAACAAGGAATAGAAAAAAACAAAAGTTTAGCATGATGCCTGTTGGATCCAAAACAGAAATTTTAGCTTTGGTACAATAACAAGCTCATGGTGCGGATACTAAATTAGTGCCAAAAGCAACAAATAAACAATCTTAGATTTCGTTCACACTTGGCGTCTTTTTTGACTAGTTGACAAGCGCTTTTTTAGTAAAATATAAAGCTGCCAGCGTTTTGGTTACAATACCAGCTACTATAACAACAGTGGCGACGGTAACCTAGCTGCAGAAATATTGGCTTTTGAAGTTAACAGGGATGGTGTCGGTTCACAACGATGTTTGCGGGAGCACGACATTATACAGGAAAGGAAACTTTATGGTGCTTCCAACAATTTAGTCCAGGAGCTCCAGTTGGATGATACGATCTGTCTCCTGTTTTCTCTGTGTTTTTGTTGTTATGGAAACGACTCGCCACTCGCTTGTCATTGGTCAGCTGTCAAAAAGGCGCTTGACGTAGGGAGTTTTTTTCAGAACAGTTTAACTTTTTTCAACTTGAAAAGATGCTCTGAGCTGCAGAAAAAGACACCAGCGGTGGCGGTGGACTTTTTAGAAAACACGGTTTACTACATAGGATTATAATGTAAAACAGATGCTGGCAGCTTCAAAAAAGACGCCAAGTGTGAACATAGCCTTACATGACCATTAAAATGAATTGACTATGACCATAAAAATTAATTTCATGAACAGCACAGTGTAAACCATTGCAAGTTTAAAAGTAAAATATTAATAACACTTTTTTTTGAGCCTCTATGTATTTTTGACAATACTTTTAAATGGATTATAAAATGACATAAGGGTGAATTGCTGACAGTTGTTCATTTTAGATGAAATATTCCTTTAAAATAATATGTAGCTTAATGCACCTCAGCTAAAAAAAAAAAAACTAATATTATTAGGGAAGTGTGAATTTGTTGATGAATGTCAACTAGGGATGGGCATTTTCCCAAAATTTTGCATTCGAATATTCGGGCTCATAAAAAATGAATATTTGAATAATCGTTTATTTAAATGAGGTTTAATGAGAAAGACTTTATTTTTAACTATCCAGTTTTTGTCATGATTTCTGAACAAGCTTATGATTAGCTGTTACTCAACAATGTTCTACAACAGCGTTAAGTTATATCGCAAGGTTTTATTTTGGCTGAAAACGTGTAAACAACAACAACAAAAAATACATAAAGCATTCAAGATCAAGCAGAGCAAACGGAAAAATCAAGCAGATTGTTCAATATACTCGAGTCAGCCTATATTTATTGTGTTTAAATTGTTTCACGTATTAATTCTGAGAGAAACAATAATATCCACATGCTAGGATGAAAGTTTTTTCCTCAGTCTGATAACAATAAGAACGCGCTGACCAAGATAACGTGTGCTAACAGTTTCTTAGCGCTTTGTGTTAAACCACTCTCCCTCGAGAAAACTTTATATATGTCTGCAGATAATCTCACTATCAGATAAACCGTCTTCTCGGCTCAATCGGAGTACAGCTATGCTCACCTGCAGTCGTGAATGCAGTGATGGACAGCTGTCTTTCCTCAGTCGACTGCGTTTGGATTTCATGATTTCTCATTGTGGTGGTGATAGTATGATAAATCAGTTTCACTAATTCATTTGTTCAGAAGTAATTACATTTTGTCTGATCATTTAGTAAAATCATTTAGATCAAAGTAAATCCCAACTTCGCGAGACGACGTAGTTATAACTGCTTAGGATTTATCATGGATTCCCTGCATTTACAGCCAGCAAATTAACACATAAATTCGAATAGTGTTTTTATTGTTCGAATAATAATTAGAGACCGAATATTCGACTATTCGTGCACACCCCTAATGTCAACCTGTTTGGCAGATTGGCATGAAATGTGGCGTTGTTTGCAGACTGCTGCTGCTTCATTCACCACTTTAGCTGCGTCTATATACTAGGTCTGCACGATTATCAAAAAAATCATAATTGTCGATTATTCCCTTGAGATTGTAATTGCGATTATTTATAACGATTATTTTGAACAGATTTATGCCATTGTTTGAAGCTGCATGCCATATTTGTATATAAAATATATATATTTGAAAACACTCTTCCTGAACTTTTAATGCTTTTCTATAGCATTGAGCCTCAAATGTCAACTAAACTAATGTTTCTAAAAGGTAAAATTATGCATGGTATAATAATGTTATACTAAAACTAAGAGAAAAAATGGTTTACTAAAGCTATATATTTCATTTACAATTAAACAGACAAAATTTCAAATTACAGTAACATTTTACAGTACAATTTATATTATCAGGGCTCCAGACTAACATTTGAGAGCAGTGGCACCAGCACATTATTTGGTAGCACTGAACATGTAATATTACAAGTTTTGTCTCTTAGAAATACACATTAGAACAGGAGCTTGAGATCAGGAGCTTGAGTTGGGATGCAGATGTACATTTGACAGTACCATTGTGAAAACTTTAACAGCCTCATCTTTTATACATAACCAAAAGTACAGCACCTCATTACCATGGTAAAAACGTAGCCTAACTATATGGTTTCTATGGTGTTTGCATTGAAAAACAGTAACCTAAAGACATTCAGTCAATTACAAATCCACATCAACTGATAAAATAATTAACAAAATAATGTAATAATATTCCATTACTCTTATAACATAATTAGTATATTAATAATATAATAATACTCAATATGAATATCCTACTTTTCTGCTACCATACCATTGTTACCGTTAGTGTTACTACAGTAAAACTATGGTAAATGTGGGTGATTTGTGGATTGAAACGTCTTCTAACTGGATCGTTGTTGCACTGTTTCTGCATCAGTGTTGATGAGAATAACAGCTCCGATTTATTTTGGCTTTAAACTAGTTTAAATTAAAGAGATGTGATTTGTTCTGGAGAACTCTGCGCTGAACTTGAGCGCTTCTTACTGGATTTCACAGCGTTGTTTAATGCGTGACCGCGACTGGTTACTGTAATAAACGCATACCCTCTAAGCTCCTGCTGCGCTGTTTTCTTTTGAGGCGCGCAGTTCAAACGAGTACCGCTATTTTGTTCCGCTTTTGACACGTTTGGCGTTTAAAATATCTATCATGCACAACAGAGTGACAACGACTATCAGTTAGACAAAATGTCTTTTATCCAGTGCGTTTGAGTTTGTTAATCCCCGCGCTGCAAACACCTTTTAAGCACACAGAATAACGCAAGTGGGCATTTTTAATTGTTTATTTTTGTAATCGCGGCTTTGAACGATTATGTAATCGTGGCATCCATAATCGTAATCGCGATTAGAAATTTGATTAATTGTGCAGCCCTACCTATATACGAATACCATATTTCACTTGTACTTCACATTATCGCCATTTTGAGCACAACACACCAAGTAAGCTGACAAACTGTTGTCAGGTAACAAAATCTGTGAAATACTGATATATTTTTGGCAAATTTTGCCTTCACTGTGATATTAGCAGTATAAGACGTTGTGTACAGTGACGTTCTTTTGTTTCGCTTACAGTATCATTTGCATACACAAACAAGTACACAAGCACCCAAACAAGTACAGATTCACACCCCTTTTCCACCAAGGCAGTTCCAGTGCTGGTTCGGAGCCAGAGCCTAGTTTCAAACCGGTTCTTTGTTTTTCGACAAAAAAGATAAAAATTATTAAAAGATAAATTATTGTTTTAGTCCAACTGATGCTGAACGGTATACATACTAGGTGTGAATCTGGAGGATATAGAATAAAAAAACAGAATGACGTGTATAAAGAACAAAAGAATACCAGACAATGAAACTAGACAAAATAAACTGAAAGCATGTAGTTCAATATCTGCTTCGGTACCTGGAGTGCTGAACTGTCGTACTGATGTGGCTCTGGTCTTGTCATAGACTCTGGTGAGAGAACAGCCTTTAGGGACAGTCCACGTGCTAGACCTGCTGTCTCTCTCCTCCGCCGTGTCATACACCTCCATGTGTGGTGGCCGCTCTGTCAGGTTCTTACTGTAATGACTCAGGCCATACTGAGCTATCTGGATAGCATAGAAATACCCTTGAGGGCCCCACTGGGTGGACAAAGGTACTCCTGTAGGGAGGAACCAGGTAAAGAGATATTAGAGACTGGGTGTTAAACTGAAGAGAAGAGTAACAAATATGTAAGTACACTACCATTCAAAAGTGTGGAGTCAGTATGATACTTTTATTCAGCACAGACAAAATAAATTGATCACTTACAATGTTACAAAATTTTTAAATACTGTTCTTCTGAACTTTCTATTCTTTACAGTATTTCGAAAAATAGTATCACAATTTCCATGAAATAATTAAGCAGCACAACTGTTTATCATCACTGATAAGAAGAAGAAATGTTTTTTGAGCAGCAAATTTTGAGCAGGGTGTTCACAGTGTGTGTGTGTTCACGGTGTGTGTGTGTTCACTGCTGTGTGTGTGTGTTCACTGCTGTGTGTGTGCACGTTGGATGGGTTAAATGCAGAGCACGAATTCCGAGTATGGGTCACCATACTTGGCCGTATGTCAAGTCACTTTCACTTTAAGACTGGAGTAATGGCTGCTGAAAATTCAGCTTTGCCATCAAAGAAATTAATTATATTTTAAAATGTTAAAATACAAAAAAAAGAAGATTTTTGATTGTAATAATATTTTACAATATTTCTATTTTTAGTGTATTTATCATCAGATAAATGCCGTCTTGGTGAGCTTAGAAGTGTTACACATCTGCCACTAGTTCTTGTGCTTGTATTCACAACGATACTGGAATCGAACAGTGTCTTGGACCCAAAAGTAAAATGTGATGCATTTAAAATGCTTTTTTTAAAAGAAAACAGCACTATAAACATAAATGTTCAATGCATAGTTCAAATCATTAAAAAAATGAGTAAAGTTCATTGCACACTGAGTTCAAAATTTTCGCACTTTAAAACATAAATACAACCTCACGTTGTGTTCATCCGTCAAAATAAATTCGGATCAGGTTCGATTTTCTGCTTTTTCGCATCCGTAGCATGCATTTTGATAGGAAAGGATGGGGAATGCGAAAAAAAAAAACGAAAAAAACGCATGCAAAAATTTCGGACTCAGTGTGCAATGACCTTAATGCAGGTTATTAGCTTTAGACACAAGTTTTCATACACAAATTGTTTATGTTGGTCAATTTAGGCTTCAAATTTTAAGAATTTCGAAAATTAAAACGTTTCACATTTGTGTTTTAGGATGTTGTCCGTTTTATACTGATATAGCTTCATAGCATTTTATAGCTTTTAATGTGGAGTCTTTTTTGTTTTTAACTCAACTGTGATAATGTGAAGCAGTGGTTTCTGCTAAACATAATCTTGTTTCTGGTTTCATGACTTTTACACAATTTAGATCAGACACACAATCCAGAGTACACAGTGACAAGTGAAAACATATAAACCTTCAATTAGCCAGAGATATACAAAAGACTAGTAAACACTGGGAGAATAAAGCCACTGAAGCCCCTAAGCAAATAGGGTAAACGTACCTATTAAGCTCACCAAAATCTACATTGAGACATTTTTAGTGCACAAGATATTGGTTTCAGTACAAATTCATTCAGTTATGTTAAAATAAAATATTAATATTTTAAAAGATTAAAATATTTAATTTTATTTTAAATGACGAAAGCATCTCAAATAAGATATACATCATTAAATTCAAAAAGTCTGGCTGTGCTTAATGGGTACATTTTTGTACCCTTTAAGCACACCCCTGTTACCATTAAGCTCACATCATGTTTTATTAAAAATTTGTGTGTATTTTAAGGAAATTTTTTAAAGAATAATTGTAAAAATATATATTTTTTAAGGTAAAAAGTCAATCACAAAAAAAAGCAGAACACTAAAATCAAGCAACAAGGCATTCAAGTCGATCATTTATATATTCATAGTGAAGTGTCATCTAAGCACATTTCAATATCTAGACTAGTCCACGTTCAGCTAAATAACACATTCAAAAATCAAATAAAACATTTAGTACATGGGGATGAACACAGAAACTAGCCTCATTATGAAACCTCTTGTTAAATGGATGTCAATGTATCTAAAGTCTCTTAAGGCTGGAAAACACTACATGATTTGTGCCCCGATTTTCCACAGATTTTCAGTCTGGAGAAGCTGATGCTAGTTGGCAAAGATCAGAGCCAGTCTGCAGATTTGAGTTGACTGATTCCATAGAAAATCGATTAACTTAACGTGACGGTCATCAGATAATATTTAAAGTCTGTTTATGAAGTATTTACATAGACGTTCAGTGTGGAAGAGTTTAAAGAGAGCACACTGAGCTTAATGGGAGTAGCAACAATTTTTTATTAATTTCATGTAATATTTATTAAAATCTAGGTCATGTATTAAGTTCATACATATTTTAATATGAACAACTATTATTAACAATATCTATGAAATTATACTTTTTCTTATTGAGGTCACACTGAAGCGGTGCGATTTTCGTACCCTTTAAACTCACCTTAAAAATTTATATAATTAATATCAAAATTTATAATATTATGGATGTAAAAGTATAATCCAGTAATGCCTGTGAAGTAATATGTTAGCATAGCACACAATTTTATACAGCTAGTCAGCTAACTGTGTTCTGTAGCATCTGCACTATGTTTTGGATCTAATGTAGGTAATTATTTCCCACATCCAAGTTCCAGGTTATAATATGCAAAAGTCTGAACATTAATCTCTTATTTTTACAATAAGTAGTGAAACTTGCCCAAAATAAAGACTTAAACATCTAAAAAACACACATTTAAGGGGCTCCTCTTTTGGTGAAAGTTTGCAATGATCTGATTGACTTGAAATTATTGGAGGTAACAAACATATCAATTGGTTAAGACATCAAGTAGGATAATAAATTATTTTTTGTTTTTATAATCTTATCTCATAAATGGAAGTGTGCTTAATGGGTACGTGAGCTTAATAGGTACGTTTACTCTAGCCTTGGTCTGAAAGTTGTCCATTCGGCACTGACATAAATACTGAGAGTTACAGTTCACCAGGCTTTCATTCACCTTCTTTCTATGCTTTTTTTTTTTTTTTTTTTAAACCACAGCTCATCTACTCTACAGCCTGGAATGACAATAATCAAGCCACAGGCAAAACACTGCGACCGCGCTGCTGGTTTATAGCAGGCACGAAAGGATCTATTCACAAACATACACATAAAAAACCACATGCAGGGTTAAACACAGACATAACAAGGCAATATAGATGACAAACACACCAATGAGACTGCCTCCCGCTTTCCAGGACACACACATACACACGCCGGCTCTAAGTGGAACCTGCATTAGGAGGCAGATGGGCGCTGTGGAGGCGCTCCCTGGCCTAGATACTATTCAGAGCACTCTGATCCTCTGCTGGAGGAGACGCCATCCCTCAAACTGAAGGAGGAGGAAAAAGGAGCTCTCTTTCACTGTCACCCTCCGTACTCATCTCCTTTTCATTCCTTTTTATTCTCTCTCCCTCTCTCTCCCTCCTTCAGCAGAGACTGATGAGTCTGTCCGCTGTTTCTGATAATAGCCTCTCTGCTCTAACACACTGTCGCAGGCTCATGTGGGTTATTACCTCTGAGCTCAACACAATGTTTTTGTGCCTCTGACGCTTGGGATTGACGCGAGGGGAACAGAACCTCTAATTAATCTTTGTTTTGGGTGTTTGCATGAGCAACACCTTTCAAAAAATGGCCATACTTCTTACTACAGTGAATTAAACCTTCTGAGGCGATCAAAGCTGTATTCTGTTAGCATAATAATTTTGACAGTTAAAAATACATGCTAATTGATTACCTCAGAGAGATCCAACACTGACGGACACCAGCAGGTCGCACGACCTTCATACCAGCACCGTAACATTCCTTGAACACTGGACTCAAGCCTGTTCTTAAATGTTACACGTGTTTTGAGGCAACGCTTGCTTTAATTTTCCATGGTTACTGGAGGAGGCAATGCTTCAAACCTCAGATGATTCCCTACAGGCTCCTTCATTCCTACACAGTCATTACTGCTACAGAGCTTCTTTGTAGTATGCAGAACACAGAGTGGCTACATGTAAACAGACTCAGAGTAATGGACTGGCTCTTGGTTATGGAGGAGAAGAGGCTAGAAAGGAAACAAACGTAGGGGACTGCTACGAACTCCTTTGCTTTTGTACTGCCACAGACATTGAGAAATTCATCTCAACTCACAGACAACCCAATTTTTCCACCTGCCACAGGAGATTATGGTATGAATGTGCCTCTTTGCGGTGCTACAAAAAAGGGGGTCCTTTGAATGCACACAAAAAACAAGGTCTGCATGTTTTAAAAGCTTTCACCAGAAAAGATTCGAAAGTATTTTAATCCTGAATGCTGATCAATGACTTTGCAAAGAGTGAAAGTGCTGGAAGTGCTGAATTTCAGCATTTTAAACAGAGTACTGTAGAATGCTCTCCGTTTTTGAGCAAGTGAAGTGAGCAATGGTTGGTTTGTTATGGTTGGTTAGCTCCAACCCCAATCAAACAAACCAGAACCAGCTAATCAAGGTCTTTGGCATGACTGAGGTGCTATATAGCACCACTGCCGTACAAAGAATCTGGTAAGCCCTTTACGAGCCAAAGAGCCACTGTTGGTGCTGTTTAGCACCATTTTTGTTGAAGAAATACAATGCAATATGGCACCTCTTATGGTTCTACATAGCACCATTTGACAAAGGTGCTGTATAGCACCTTTAAAGATGTGCCACAGCCATATCACCCTGCAGCCCAAGACCGGTTGCCCACTGAAGCTAAGCAGGGTTGAGCCTGGTCAGTACCTGGATGGGAGACCTCCGGTGAAAAACTAGGTTGCTGTTGGAATAGGTGTTAGTGAGGCCAGAGGGGGTGCTCACCCTGTGGTCTGTGTGGGTCCTAACGCCCCGGTATAGTGACAGGGACACTATAATGTCAAAAAGCACCGTCTTTTGGATGAGACGTTAAACCGAGGTCCTGACTCTCTGTGGTCATTAAAAATCCCATGGCACTTCTCGTAAAGAGTAGGGGTGTAACCCCAGTGTCCTGGCCAAATTCCCTCTACTGGCCCTTGTCTATCATGGCTTCATAATAATGGAGAGAGCGCTGGACATTCACTCCCCCCACCTACAATCCCTGCCGGCCCGAGACTCGAACCCGCAACCTTTGGATTACGAGTCTGACTCTCTAACCATTAGGCCACGACTTCCCGAGGCAAGTTGGAGTTAAACTCTGCAGGACAAGTTTGGTGACCCCTGGTTTACACATTTGTCATTGGTTACATTGCCGTACACTCACACGTACAAACAAACAGATTTGGCCTGCTTTGAATTAGATTTACATTCATTTAATTTAAAAATTATTCCACTTTGTTTGGCATTAGTATCCTGTGAAGCACTGTGAAAGGCTTCACCGTCTTCATTGAATAGTAATGAAGCTGTGGTTTGGAAGGCATTCTTTATTCTCCAGTATTGATCAGACTGACCTCATTTTCAATACTTCCTTAAGAAGTGATTACTTCATTACCCAGTCTCATTATAAAAGAATATAGAAGAGCAAATGGCACTGAGCGACTCTCTATTCTCTTTAGAGAGCATCACAAACTTTGTGAAAATAGCTTTGATATGGTGGTGTTAGCCTGATGTGATCCAAGAACTGGAGTGAGACTGGGATCAGACTTCTGCTCTATCAGTGTGATGGCTCGAACAGGGCACTTAACCCCGTCTGCTGAAGGACGGTCCTTGCAAAGAGATAGAGATGTAGAGAGAAGAGTGAGCCAGCAGGAAATGGTTGAAAGTAATCTGTCAGGGCGGTGAAACCGTGATGGATCACTGACACAGTAAAGAGAAAAATGCCGTTTCTGGACAGTAAAACGCCTCTGAAGGACACAACCGAGACCACCATAATCAGCTTTTTCCTGTCACAGAGTGTCATCTCTGAATTCATTTTGAAACGCTTGTCATTTAGATTCCTTAACAAAAAATGAAATGATTTTGCATTAATTTGGTTTTGCTTTTCCTCATTGACATTCACCAGTAGACACATGGGAGTCTGAGTGCAAAATTATTCTCCATTACCTTTAAGGTCATCAAATCAGCTCTTGTGATTCAGTTCTTGGCTGAATCAATCCCACTTTCATTTGCTTAATGTATAGTCCATTGAGGGTACATTACTCACTAAGAACCAGACATAGATCATTCGAGCCTGTCTTCCAGGAAACTCCTCTTGGACTGCACTAAATGACTATTAATGGCCACTAACAAGTTGTGTTAGAAATGAGGCAGGTCGCTTTGCCTCTCACTTCTCCCAGTGTGCCTCAATTAAGTGCTACTTTAATGTAACATGTATTTAGGTGAATCTTGATGAGGGAGAAAGTAACGGTGTGAGACACATTAGGAGAGCCAGTCATGAGTAGTCCCAGGCAGAATCTGCTGATTTTTCTGCTCTAATTAGGAGGGAAAAAACAAGCAGAATGTATTTAAACATGGTAAAATGGCTAAAAGAGCTCAGAATACTAGATTTTTATTGGTAGCTGAATACATACTGATGACAGTGTGGACTGAAAGTACAGTCCATACAACCTAACCTATTGAACACCAGCTATTAACGTTCATCTCAGGTGGACCAAAATATACACTAGTCAACATTTGAAGTGGATCAAAACCTTTCATAAAAGTTGTCCTAAAACCAAAATTCGTTCTTGTCTTAGGACAACTTTGATCCACTTTAAATGTTGACTACAGTTTCAGTAACTAAACTTGGTTACTGGGGGACGTTGTGGCCTAATGGTTAGAGTCGGACTTGTAATCCAAAGGTTGCGGGTTCGAGTCTCGGGCCGGCAGGGATTGTAGGTGTGGGGAGTGAATGTCCAGCGCTCTCTCCACCCTCAATACCACGACTGAGGTGCCCTTGAGTAAGGCACCGAACCCCCAACTGCTCCCCGGGCACCGCAGCATAAATGGCTGCCCACTGCTCCGGGTGTGTGTTCACGGTGTGTGTGTGTTCACTGCTGTGTGTGTGCACGTTGGATGGGTTAAATGCAGAGCACGAATTCAGAGTATGGGTCACCATACTTGGCAGTATGTCACTTCACTTTAAATGAACTTGGTATGCTCTTCAGCGTGTTGTTTTTTGATAAATTCAACCAGTCATGGTGAAGTTCTTTGGTAACAAGTTGCCTCTTGATATTTTAGCTGAACCAGTTTTTTGCAACTCTAGCATAATATTTGGTCATGGTGTAGTGCGTTAACACAGTTGACATGTTTACCTCTTGTTGTTCATTCACATTGTGTGCATGACACAGATGCTGAAACAGTCAAAACCCATCATTAAATTACGAAATAAACAAATGATCCAGAACTGCATCACTATTGCACTTTTGATGCATGTTTAAAGACACAAGTTAATACCAGGTGTAAACTGCAATTACTTGTGTTTGAACACTAAGCAACCATTATCAGAGAAGACCAATCAGAAGTGAAGAGGTGTAACCATTACCACATAACTCACCTTCCACTCCACTGATGCACTTGACTCGGTCACGCACCTCCACGTTATACCCCTCAAAGGACATGAAGACTCCGCTGGGGTGGTACGAATCTCTCTGTGCGTATACTTTGGAGTAACTGTGCGAAAACTCGAATCGATCGTAGCCGTCGTACTGCACCACCTTGCCGTACACCTCAAAGTACTTCTCCATCCAGCTGAAAGGTAGGTATACCTCACTGCCTTCTCGGCGGCCCTTAATGGTGGCATCGTCATTGATCAGGCAGTCGATCTCTTCGTAGCGCACTCCGCCGACCACAGGTGGAGGTTCGGGGGGCTGGGGCTGCTGCGGATGGCTGTCTATTTTTGGGCTTGGAGGGGGCTGGGGGTGCCGGGGCAGGAAGCGCAGCGCTTTCTCGCTCGTACACTTGTTCCACAGAACGACCGTGAGCAGAGAGAGGAGAGCGCAGATCACTATCAGGGTCTTATAGTGAACACGGGCTGCCAGACAACGCATCATCAATCTTTACCTATAATACAAACACACAAACATACATTAAAAAGCATTCTATGACAGACCCATTCTCTGATCTGAAATAACAGGCAAACAAGCAATTACATATTTATACTCCCCACACTAAACCAGTGACATTTCAGACCTAAGCTGTCGAGTAATCAGTAATCCAGTCAGAGGAAATTTTATGCATACCTACATGGAATTAATCAGAGTTTAAAAGGTCTAATCAACATTTTCCCTCTGCATGAATAATCAAACACAGAATTAGAGAAATTCAATATCTGTCTGGGTGACTGTGTACACTGTTTTGCATATTGCTTCCAAAATTCTTAACAGCAGAGGAAAAGCTTTTCTTTTTTTTTTGTTCAACTACATATTTATCGTTAGGGGTAGAACATGTAGCATTTGACCAAAATCAAGCACAATGGAGCCTGTTTCTGGATTTACTAAAACAGGAACATTTATTTTTGTATGTTACTTGTATTAAGTTATTTATTTTGAATTAGATTTTTTTTTTTTTTACATTTACATTTTCATTTTAGTTTAGGTTTCTGTAATTTTGTTGTGCCTTTGTAATTTTTTTTTTTTTTTCTATTTTCAAGCTATTTTTAAGTAATTTTTATGTTATTTTTATTTAGCTTCGGACAAGGCAACTTAAATTCAAATTTTGTTCTAATTTATGTTCTAATTCTAATTTAGCAATTTTAATTTTAATTTTTAACATTAAAAGTTTATGGAATTCTTATTTTATTTTATCTTATAATAAAAATGACTATAACAGTTTTAGTTAACAAACAAATTCTGTGGGATTTAGTCAACACAAAAAAATCTATCAAAAACAATTTGGGAATAAAAATTGAGATGTCTGATAATATTCATCTTCCTGAAATATACTATTTAGTCACATATTTTTTTTTAACTGCCCATCTACAAACTTATTTGGTAAATGTGTTTCCACTACAGTTTATGTGCAAGTGTTCTTGCTAAGAAAAAAAAAAAAGTATCCACCAAAAGTCTAATTTTGGCTTTTCCATTCATCATTTTTGATGCAATAGCTCAAAATCTGCATAATAATATGGAGGCAAACCCTGCTGGTAGTTTATGCAGTGTCTACTGTTCTTACAATAGTCTTAAACAAAACATCTTTCCTCTTTTCACAAATCATATTCTGTTGCTGTGGTTTCTGTACTAGGAGATAATCAGATTAACTTTGTAAACGTAGCTCATAATGTGAATCAGCAGCCTCCCTCTCATACCATCTCTTCTCTCTTTGGCATGTTATCTTCCTCGCAAAGAATAAAAATCAATAAGCAGAACAGCACTGCCTCTCACTACAGCTAATTACTGTGCTGGGTTTGGCATGGACAACACGCCAATGCATCATTAGCAGTCCACACCTCTGTGAATCTAAAGCTAAGTCTAAGGTCAGCGGAGAACGAAAACGCATCAATCCATCAACCCAAACAAAGTGCCACATAGTGCCAAACACTCCATATTTAACGAACTGAGCAGAAAAGACCCAGGCATGATGAATAACAGTGGTACGTACATGCCTTTAGCCTCCCCTACATATGTATTAGGAGCAAACCTGATTTCATACACTTCTGAAATATTCACTGCTACGGAAGATCAGGGCAAGTGAATCATTCTTTCTTCCAATCTTCCCGTTTAATCCTCTTTGCAGAGTTTGCACTTGTTTCACAGACCTGCGCTCCATCTCTTTCTAGTCTCTCCCCCCTTTACTTCGTCTTCCCCATGTCGACTGTTCAGAGCATGCGGAGGAGAGCAGCGTCTGACTGCACCGTGAAAGATAAGCAGCTCATCTCATTTGCAGAGGCTATAAATAATTTGATCTTTGTGGCTTTCGCAGGCAGAGTTCAGATGCCGTTACTCTGAGATTCAGGGACATGCTCGGAAAGTGCCATCTGAATCCTAACGTGGAGCACCTGATCAAGCCTCACTGATGGAGCATCTGGTTCTGGCGGCCCACCGCAGTGCAGGGTGCATTTGTGTACAAGGATAATTTGCATTCAAATCCACTAATATGCAGGAGATATGGCTGAGCTCTGTATAATCCAGAGATCAAACTCAAAACAGGAGGAACATGGATGTAATCCCTTCTCTGAACAAGTGGCACAGCGGACTTAAAGGAAAAGCACACTACGTCCTAGGAAGCATCATACCATGCTAGATTTAAGAAAATGGCTTTTCGTAGAGAGGCTTACGGCTGGTAATAGGAGTCAGGGATGAATGCGGTTTAACAATGTGCCGTCCCCACAGCTACAGCTGTGGCCGATCAGCTCCTATGAGGAAAGCAGGGTTCAGCTGATTTATTAAACACAGTGCTCTCGAAAACTGAATTCAAAACAAGCACATCCATCTCAGTAGAGCGTTCCCCATCAGAATGCTGTTAGTGCTGTCTCAGTCGCAGAGACGACCTGACGCTGGCCACGCCCCCTCTGCATCCTCATCACGCTGATTCATGACCTTCTCTTTCATCTAATGCTGGCCGCTATCGATTTACCACATCTTCAGTTGTTTCCTGCTACCTGGATCAGGACCTCAACACCCACAGCTCCCCTGGTCAATCCAAACACAGCTGTATAACTATAATCTTCTGTCACTATATACCATAATTAATCAACGGAGCTGCTTGTTCAAATAAAAAAAAAAATCTCTTGCCATCAGTCTGAAATTATTGCAAAGGCAGCTTAACATGATGTAACATTTGAGTTACAAACAAGACTCAAAACAGATAAAGAAATAATTTAATTTAGATTTATAACAGATAGTTATGACTAAATTCATTATGTAATAAAAATTATATATTCTTGTATAATTAATTTATAGTTAATATTGTTATAATAATAATAATAATAAAAAAAGCTCAAGGTCAATCAACAAGAAAATTATCACATTCAATTACATTCAAGTACATACATCTTAGGAATGCTCATATGTGCACTAATTTTTGGCAACCGGAATGAATCCAATTCTGAATCCGTACTGAAAGATCTGTTTACATGAACCCTAAAAGCTGCAGTGTGATTCACATATTTGTTTACATCTGCATCACATTCATTTCAAGCAAGACTTCAGCACATACATAAGTTGCTATGTTCAGAACAGGAAAAGCCACAGTAATAATGTCACTGGAGCTACTGCGAGTATAATTTTAGCAAATATTTAGTAAATATTCAGTCTCATCCACAGACCAGCTCATAAAACAAGACGTAAATAAACATATGCGTATTTGTATGACGTAAAACGTATGTAAAACATATGCATCATGGCTCTGCACGTGTGAACAAGACATCTGAATCCAGTTTAAAAATAGTCAGATTTCGCTGTTTCATATGCTTAATTTTTCCTTTTGACCGTAATACACCACCACCCCTTTCAATCCAATCAAACATCCATTCAGTGTGAGACCATTCGGATCAACTGAGGTGTTTAAATGAAAGCTTTTCTATCCAAATGAACCATCAAGCAGTTATACAAACATTATTTGGGTGCCTGTAAACACAGCTAGCGTGTGCATGTTGGGGGGGGGGGGGGGGTCTATTATGAAAAAGGATATATTTTTAACCATGAATACCCCTTCCTTAATACCAAACCCTTCATTCTCTTGACCTCTTTAGCACACATCCCACTCTCTATTTCCACAATACTTTGATTCTGCATCATGCATCAACACAAACAGTCCAACCCATTGATATTATCTACCTGGGCATAAAAGAAACCATGAAATCTCTAGTGGTTAATACGTCTATGGTCACACAATATATACAGTCTTACCGCCCAGCCCTCTGAATGGGTGCAATGATTGCCAAGCTTTCAGCTCATTTGTCACCACAACCTACACAGACCTGCTCCCGAGACTGCACGCCTGTCCTCCCCACTCTTCATGCAACACCAGACAATGCCGAGAGGAGCTGGAGCCCCATTTATTTATTTTTTTAATTTTTTATATGGTACAGCTTATAATGTGTGAGTTACAGTAATCACAATCAATTCTAATAAAGAGAATAAAAGCTTTAAACATTGGCTTTAAAATGAAGAAAATCTTGCCAAACAAAGTGACAAATCTAACCACAGGGTATTTACTAATGTGCATGTTTAATCCAATAGGAAACTTCTGTCAAACCTAAAACGTTTTGTGACAAGGGTTTGGCACTGAAGGAAACAGATTGAGAATCTGAGACCTATTTAAGGAAACTTAATAAGGGTTAAATGGTATCCAACCACATTTTGAAATGCCACAGGGAAAAGGATTTCCTGCTCTATTACACAGCATATTAATCACAGAATACCTCAAATATGAGCCTTTGTGCTGGCTCGTATATCTCAAGCCAAACACAGGAAGGAAAGAGGCAAGATTTTGATCATATACAATATGGCTTCTGGAAAAGAAGAGCAAGACTCAGAAGTGCAGTTACGCCCATGTTGAGGTCTTTTATCACTCATTGGTTGGCTGGAACCGTAGACGGCCGTTTGCCAACTGCATGCAAACAGCTGCACAAAATTGTTAGCATAACAGAAATCACTGACTAAATTTGTGCTCAGAACACAACCCTGGATCACGACGACCCAACTGCGCATTCAACAGCTGACAGAAGTTCATTCAACTAACAAACAGAAAAAAAAATTATGGTTCTCATATCAACTAAAGCTGCAATAAACTTTACTATCCACTTCAACATTGTATTTAGTTTTTTTCCCATTCACAGGGCCATTGTTAGCAGATAATTTTCAATAAAGTTGCATCAGAGGTGGTTAAAGTTGCCATGTTGATTAAAAAATATGAAACCATTTCATAATAATGTAGTACACTCATGAATCTAGTACAATACGATTTATTGAAGTCTATATTAAGCATGATCAAATGATCTAATTTTGGACATTTAAGTGTGCTTACATTGTAAAACTAGAAATATTGCAATATTATGCATATTATTACATTATGTGACATTCTTGAACAATTCACTTCTAAAGTTGCTTCATGGCAAAATGGTCAGGATCAGGTGGTGGCATGCTCCTTCTAGTCGAGGACACAGGACCCGCCAACAACAGCAGAAATAGTACAAGTCCAATGCCAAGGAGAAGTGTTGCCCTCTGGGAAGTGAGTCATGTTGAGTTCAGGTGTGTCAGATCTAACTAAACTCTGAACATTTCCACTCCTCTGAACTGCTGATCAGCCTCGGGATAAGTCAAAGGCAATCAGCAGCTTCAAAAGAAGCTTACTACTTATGCCAGACCTGGAAGCTAAAGGATGGGTGCGGATAAATGAAAGAAGTAAACCAATGAAACAAAAGCACACCAATTCCCTCTGTTCCGGTGTGAAACAGCTACATTATTTGGCTCATTACAGAAAAAGATATTGCCAGAGGGACATCACAGGGATTCCCCCCTGTGTAACAGATGCAACCCATAATAAGCACATTTGACAGGCTAATAATAATGCACTGGGTGTAATTTAGTCTAATTCTCATTAGAAAGGGAGTAGGGGAGAACTCCCGTATCAACAAAACGGCAGTTATAGAGGACACGCAGACATGAACGAACACACGCACAGTAACTGTGGTCAAGCCATAAAATTAGCCCTTCATTTTGGTGTAATATCAGGACAGTAGGCTCAAACCCAACCAATCAGATGCACTAGAACTGAACCTCTTTGCAGGTTTGATTGGATATTAGACTGAGGTACAGTGCTATTTACTCTCCCACTAAGATGCAAATCCAGTTTATAGCTGGAAAGGCAAGATGATCAAAGAGCAGATGTTGCAAAGACCTCCTTCTGGCTGTGATTCATGATCTAATCAAAACACCTGTTGTCTAATCAAAACAACTTTGGCTTCTACATGAATGCAATTAACCACAGCACATCCAGAAGTCGCACTAACGACAGCTGGAAAGAGACACCTGGCCGATAAGAGAAAGATTTCACTAAGAAGGATTAAAACACATTATTCCCTTTGTTAACTCTTAGTACACTAGACTATAGGTTGTCAAAATTGGGATCACCAGAAATGTGGAAATTACCTTAATATTCAAATTAATTCAGATGAATAGATTATTCATACAATATTTATTACAGATCATAACAGATATTCACAGAATGACTCCATTGTGGCATATTATGACACATTATTTAGTATCTGTAAAAAATACAAATATAATAGAAAACAAGATAAAACAAAACAAAAATGTAAATTACTTGTCAATAGTCTATTTGAACTAGTCTGTGTGATAAACCCGTGTTTATAGTCATATCTCTTCTTGCAGTGAGTGAACAGAAAAATTGCTTTGAAGGTAATGCCCCTCATCCAATTCATCAGCAGTCAGGGGATTAGAGCTGTTATATTACCAAAAAGATTACGATTTTACGGCCAACGGGGGGATTAAACACTTCTCATAAAATGAAGACAGGAGAAGCAAACCATGTGACAGGGTCATTATGACCCCCCTCCACACACACACACAAACAGCACTAGCAAACATACTGCAGTCACTCTTACACTTCTTCTAACCAGATGCGATGCAACGCAATGTGGCGACTACCAATGGGAATGATGACTGGATATAGGCTGGATATAGCCAGCTTGCATCCATCAGTACAGAGACTGCAACCTCCAGTGATTTAGTCTCTGTCAGTGTAAACAGGGCTTTATGGGTGGAAAGAGGCTGATCATCAGATCAAGCTAGAGTCAGATGGAGCGTGTAAAACAAGACAGAATGACATTCGTAAGAGACTTGCATGGATGATTTGACAAGATATGAGGCTTAAACTTAAATCTGACCACACTGTCCCATTTACAAATACCTAACAGCCCAACCGTTGTACTGACTGACTAATGAGGAAGTATAAAAGTAATTTTCTCCACTCACTCATAGCTAAATCCAGTGCCTTGTTATGTAGCTATGATCTGTAATATGTAAATTAAGCTCTCAGTAATTTAGTATCTGGGATTTGTCTATATTAAAACAAAGACAAAGTAAAAAAATCTGGGGTCAGTACTTTTTTTTTTGGGGTAAGAAATTAATACCTTTATTCAGCAAGGACTCCTTAAATTGATCAAAAGTGACATTTATAAAGTTACAAAGGATTTCTACTTCAAATAAATACTGTTCTTTTGAACTTTCTATTTAAAGAATCCAGAATCCTGTCTCAGAGTTTCCACAAATATATTAAGAAGTACAATTAGAAGAAATGTTTACGATCACCAAATCAACAAAGTAGAATGATTTCTGAAGGATCATGTGACACTGAAGCCAGGAGTAATGGCTCCAGTAATGGCTTGAATTCAGCTTTGTCATGACAGGAATAAATTACATTTTAAAAACATATTACAATAAAAAAAAGAAAAAAAAAGATTATTTTAAACTATAATGATATTTCACAATATTACTCTTTTTACTGTATTTTTCATCAAATAAATGTAGCATTGGTAGACAAAAACATTTGTACAATAAGAACTTCAACTATTCTTTTTTGAAGCAGTGAAATGTTAAATATCCAAGTTCGTTGGATCCACATTTGCTGCTTTCTACCTTCAGGGTGGTAAATCACAGCATTGGTTCTTGTTTCTTACGCAGCTCCAATCACCAGTGAACGTCTGACTGTGCCGTCATTGCGCTTTATGCCACAGTTTCGATCCTCTACTCCAGTTCATTTAGAGATCTGCTTCACATAATAGTCATACCTGAAACAGAGGAAACAGAAACAGTAATAAGGTACTGCTCTAGCTGAGCTGTGTGGACAGAAAGAAAAAAAAAAAAAAAAAAAAAATCACTATTTTTAAAGAGCTATTTTTCCTTCTATTCAAGAAACTCATAACCTAATCCATGAAGAAGCTCACTACAAATATTTTCTGCAACCTGAGGACTAAGTCATCACTGTGTCTGAGGTGATGGCCAAATTTCAGATATCATCTATTAACACCAGCTAAGCCTATTTACTGGTTGCCTGTTTGCGTCGTTGATTCCACAGGAGGACAAGTTATTCAAACCGCAGATTAAATGTACTATCAAATATCATCTGATGGTGTTGGCGGTTGTTTGAGTTGACTGCTTGGTCGAACGAATGGCAAAGGCAGCATTGTTGTAGGATGTTAAGATGAGATCAACTCCAAGCTAATTAGGCAGTTATCCATAAATGAAATCTGTTGTGAGTGCAAATGAAACTGGCACAACACATTTGGCCTAGGCGTTAAGTACACTTTCACGTCAAGGAACACTGACTTACAGGCTTTAAATAGACCATAAATGATGGAGAAGAAACAAATACATATTAGTAATTGCATTCATGATGAATTTAGAGGCTTGTCGACAGCCCGGTCGTTAATGTAGTGACGATCTATCAGCCGCAGTGTGTGGAGAGTGACTGCAACTCTTCATCCCACAATTAATCTCTACCATAACAGTCTTCCAGCACCCGAGGAAAGGCTTGTTAAATTAAAAACTGCAGTAAATCACACCGTAAAGGGGGTATTGATCTTTTTTTTATAAAATGGGAATATTGACGAAGCACTTAAATCAGTTATTTGCTAGTTTATAACATTCTGTCGGTATACAAGCCTCATTGACAAGGCTCCCATTCGTCACAATGTAACAATGTTATGGCGTATAAAAATAATAGGTATACCAGGAATGTTTAGACAGGCATAGATAATTTATGATGATTCAGTCAAGAACAGCTTTAAAAGGCAATTAATCCTTTCTGTAAAATGTATTTAATGCTTTTCAGTGCACGTCTACTTAATAAAAACTCACGGAGGCTGATCTTCAGGATGCCTGTCTGAGAGTCACAGCAGCAAAATCTCAGTGTGTCAGTGCTAGTTAACACCTCATTTACGTGTGGCTGTCTGCGGGGCATTGTCGGCAGTTACTATTAAAAGCCTCGTCTTTTATGCCTTCTTCTCACCCAAATCACAGAAGCTCAAAGATTCTCCCAGCAATTTAGTAATTCCTACAGGTCATACTCTCCTCTCATGGACTAGAAAAAAAGGAAGGCTGCAGACAAAAGAAGCATGACATTAAAAAGTCTTTTCAAATCACACCAGCGGCCATCAAGTATCAATGAGAACTTGAGCAAAGCTCATCCTGCCGGTTCACTTTTTCTCAAGCTACTGATCGTTTCTTTTGAGTGCAATCTTTACAATGAATAAGTTCATAAAACCAGTCTGAAAAATTAGGCTAGTTCATGAATCGGGCATCAAATTCTTCTGTCGTGAATGTGCCAAAGAGAGGCTAGGGCAAATGTCACAGTTTTCAGTGAATAACAACTTATATTTTAGCTTGTTTCTCAGACAAAACCATCAAACGACTTTGTAAGATTTGGAAAAAAAAATGTATTCATATTATAAACACAGATCAAGGTACATACATAGAGCTCATCAAATATGGTAAACAGAAGTTCAAACATGCTTGTTTGATGCACGTGTCAAGCAAGCACGATGGAGCATCCATGTTTACCATATTTGATGAGCTCCATGTAAACATTCGTCAATGTTCATAAATTTATATACACATTTTCGGGTTGAACTATTACTTGCGCAACTCCCACACAGTCCACAGTATACACAAACGTGTTTATCATTTATGTTTCCCAAGATATGGAGGGGCAAAAAAACAGTCAAAGTGAATGATGTATTTAACTACAGGTTGTCCAATGTGCCCATGCGGTGCATCTAATGGTATCCATACACCAAATAAGGACGTACTTTAGCTAAAAGCCCCAGAGGGTTAGTTAATGTTCAGAGCACATGCCATATGCTTGAGAGAGAGAGAGAGAGAGAGAGAGAGAGAGAGAGAGAGAGAGAGAGAGATGCACTCCTCTTGTTAACGTGGCAGCTCCTTCAGGACACTTCTCACACTGGAATGTGCATATGAACTGAGGTCCTTCTAAACCCATCCTCCATCACACGTCTGCATGCACACACATACACACTCTCATGAATGGAGGCAATTAAAAAGCTAATCGAATTAGTCTGAAACAAATCTCTAAAGAAGAGAGTGGAGTTTCAAAGACTAAGGGGAGAGAAGGAGATTTTGAAGAAGAGTTGAGATGGTGGGGGCGGGGTGAAAAAAAGAATTTGAGGTTGAAGAGTTCATTCTCAACAATACACACAAAACAGTGAAGCTTTTTTAAATTTTACTTTTGTACAGACAGAATAAACTAACACCAAGATACTTCACTCTGCAATGTGTGGATAATTTCCCAAACATAACATTAAAAACTCAAATCAAAGGCTACAGAGAGGGAGAAATACATTGAAAATAAAAACAACGCCCACACACGTCTACTCTACAAAAGCAACTATGATGTTCTTGAGAACAAGGACATATCCAGGAGTCCTTGTCGAGTACACTTACAATGTGCAGAAGTGTGGAATCTATTAAGAGCGAGAGTAACGAGAGTCAGCACATGGCCACATTCGCAGGAAATCATCTCACACTTCATCTCCCCGACTCTGCATTCGAGAGTAATGGAGGTTTCAGCTTCATATGATAGAAAGAATGAAAGTGGGGAAGGTGGGAGAGCGGCAGCAAGAAGCCGACAGAGGAGCGGCAGATAAAATATGGCCAGTTATCAGATGTGCACTTGAAAGCACCACATTCTTAACTTACTGCGGGCTGGCAGATTCAGTGCCTGTGAGGATGGATTGGACAAGAACATCAGATTCGGAGGATTCTGGAAATGCTCAGGCTTGTGTGCAAATAGAAAAACAGAGCATGCTGTCGAAAACAGTTAGAACCTGAACCCTCTTTGAAGACTTGCTTTATTTCGTCTGGCCCCATGTATACGAAGGACAGCATTAAAAACACTGAGAGAGCCAAAACAACAGCAACAAAAGCAACATCAAGTGTCTCAAAAAGGAGAAAGACCTCTTTGTTTGACCCTGTGGACACATATCCAGGGCCCCAGCACTTTTTTGTGGCCCTATAAATGGCCCGTGTGATCCTGCAGCCCCTCCTCCAGTCAGACCCTTTGCAGTGGAAATGCAACCCTCACCGTCACAGTGGATTATGGGAGCAAAGAGAAGCTGGGAGTTTGAGTGTCGCAGTAGGGGAGATGTGTGGGGCCTGTCATAATCTCTCAGGGATATGCTGCTCATCTGTAAAATTCCTATAGCTCTTGAAGAGGCTTTACATACATTCTCCCGATATCTCTACACTGCCTCCTGGGATTCTCAGTCTCATCTCATAGTCTTACTCAGGGTCCAAAATTAACTTTTTGCCACACATGCTAAGGTGGGTAACTGGCTATGAAATGTTTCTTACTTTCTTACATGACACTGTATTGTGAATTGTTTTAATAAACAATATTGTTCAAACCTTCTGAGTCAGTAGGATTCTTTTGATTCAGCACGGACACATTAAATTGAATTTTAAGTATTCTATTCAAAGAATCCTTAAATGCATATCAAAAATATTACAACAGTTTTCAACATTGATGATAATAATAATAATAATAAGAAGAAGAAATGTTACTTGAGCAGTATATTAAAATGATTTCTGAAGGATCATGTGACACTGAGGACTGGAGTCATGACTGCTGAAAATTCAGCTTTACCATCAAAAGAACAAATTACACTTACATTACACAATAAATTACAGAATTGTATTCATTTAGAAAACCTAAAAAAATAAAACATTATTAAAAATTGCAAGAGTATTTAAAAAAAAAAAAAAAAAAAATTATATATATATATATATATATATATATATATATATATATATATATATATATATATATATATATATATATATATATATATATATATATATATATATATATATATATATATAGTGTATTTTTGATCAAATAAATGCAGCCTTGGTGAACATAAAAGGCTTCAAAAACATTTAAAAAAAAAAATATTACTGACCCCAAATTTTTTACCTGTACTGCATACAGCAAGATTGATTCAACTAAATGAAATCTACTTGCTAACATTATCAACCAAATCAGCATAATTTGCAACAATGGAGAATACATAATCACAGAAAAACGACATGTATAAGATCAATAAATGACATGTTACCTTTTCAATGGCAGTGCAGCACTGGCCTGAAAGAGCAAGTACTGTTCTGTTAACTGGCCTGAAATGCTGTAACACTGGCCTCAGTCTTTCACTCTTAAACCGTGTAATGTTGCAGTTTTTAATAGCATTACCAGACAACTCAATTAAGTCAATTCATACTCACATTTGGTGCTTGCCAAGTGTTAATTTTGGACCTTGGCCTTACTCACTCTCTTGCCATCTCTCCATATGTACAGAGACGGAAGATCCTCACTCTGAATCAAAGAACTGAGATCAGTGTTCGAATTGTGTCAAAGCTCTTGGGGGGGTATATAAATGCTTCCCTGCCGAGTGTCTCTACCTAAAGATATCTCATGATTGCCAGCAGCTCTTTCTCACAACCTCCCCCTCTCTCTCATTCATCAATTGCTCTCTTTCTGCAAGGCTTTAAGGTAGACGCTACAACTTAGTTTCTCATAATCTCAGAGCCCTGTGACAGTTAGGAATGGTAAATTAGGAAGCTTCAAGTGAGAAAAAGTGTGGCATAGAAAGCAATCAAAATTAACTTTCCCTTTCATTTCTTGACATCTTGCACTAACGTCACACAACCAAGTTCAGCTGAAGTACAAATCAATTCGAAGCAGAAGCTATATTACAAGAGACCTTTTCAGCAGCAGCACTGTGAACTGAAGACCCGAGGCATTCTCCTGAAAGCTTTTGCCATGCACACAAGTCCATCCAAATAACAGCCTTGAAGGAAGCTCTCTTGGAGTGCTCAAGTGCAGACATGGCTCTAAGGAAGCTTAAAGTATTCATACCAAGAACAAACGTCATTGACAGCTCTTTACAAAATCAACAATATTTTTTCTATAAGCTTGTTATGGGGGTTTCTTTAACTATGGGAACTACAAAAAAAAAAACTTTCTGAAAGCAAACTTTTCACACTTTCTCTAGTTTAAAATCAGCATGAAATTAAAATTGACCTCTTTTCTAAATGCATCTCATTGTGAACAATTAATCTGTGCATATTTCTGCTGAAAGACTTCTCTCTGCTGATATATGCTGAACTCCAGTCATTTAATCACTTTAAACCCATTCTTATAATCCTGCAAGCTCGTATTCAGCTAATCTGCCTCCACCCAAAAAACAACTGATGCATACACTGCAAAAATGGCTTATCTTCCTTAGTATTTTGTCTTGTTTCTAGTCAAAATATCTAAAAATTCTTAAATCAAGTACTTTTACTAGATAAGCAAAAATGACTTAAGATATTTAGTCTTGTTTCCAGGGGAAAAAAACTAAATTAAGTGCATTTTGTTTAAAATCTAAGTCAAATTATCTGCCAGTGGGGTAACTAAAATATTCTTAAACCAAGTCTTTTTTAATAATCTGTATCACTTAGATGTACATCACAATGAGGAAATAAAGATCTGCTGCAATTTCTGTTTCATCACAACTAATATGTCGACTGTCACGGTTCGATACGATTTCGGTACAACAGGGGGAAAAAAGAAATCTACTATGCTCAGTTTCTTTTCATTTATTTTGAAAAGACAGTAGTGTAAATTAAAAAAATTTCCACCTAGATGTGAAAATACTAAATATTATTAGGGCTGTCGTGATTCGTCGATTTTAGTCGACTAGTCGATTATTAAAAATCGTTGACTTCATTTTGCTCGCGTTGACTAACCGGCAAAATATCGGAAAGGGCGCATTTCACGGACGAGAATCCATAAAACACATTATTAGACTATTTTCCAAGGCTGTATGATATATTCAATATTTTAAAAGCTATTGTTCACTTACATCTACAGTTGAAGTCAAAACTTTACATACACCTTTCAGAATCTGCAAAATGTTAATTATTTTATCAAAATAAGAGGGATCATACAAAATGCATGTTATTGTTTATTTAGAACTGACCTGAATAAGATTTCACATAAAAGATGTTAACATGAACCCTTTCCAACAATGACTGTATGATTCTGAGATCCATCTTTTCACACTGAGGACGACTGAGGCACTCATTTGCAACTATTACATAAGTGTCAAACGCTCACTGATGCTCCAGAAGGAAAAACCATGCACAGCGATATGGCCTAAGAAAAAAAAATCCGATTTACGATTTAAATTGACCCCCCCCCTACTTAAAATCAATCTGCGATGACAAAGAAATTGTTCAAAACAAGTTTTAACTTAACTTTGTTTTGATTTTCCCTTCTGGGATTTAATCTGGATTTCCCCCTTGGGGTTAAAGTGCAATCAGATACAACAAGCCAAAAAGACAAGATGGCAGGCCCTGCCATAGTAAAAAGTGAATATGTAACTTAACATAACGTAACATAACATAAAATTATGTGACCCTTTTTGCCAAGCTTTCTTTAAACACAAAAAGGTTTTAACATCTTGCTATTCAGTAGATAGGAGGTAGTTCTGATAAAGTGTAAACAAAACATTCAACAGCATTAAATATCAGTGACTGTTTTGGCGGGACGATGACAAATGGTTTGCAGATCCTCAGGACCACTGACAAACTTATCTTGTAAAATGTGTGGTAAGTACTGCCGCTCCATAGCATAAACAGTACATGCGATTGCGAATCTTGAAAGTGAAACTAAAAAAACAATTGTGCATTCAAAAGCAGTTTCAATGCCAGACATAATCCCTGATGCCCGCAATTTTATATACAAAGAGGACTCTGCGCTTACTTTTCTTTTTAGGAGCGTGTCAAATCAATAATCAAATTCTGATCAAAAATTAACCTTCCCATTACGAGGTGATATTTGACTCCTTAAAATGATTTACAGGGAATTTAGTTTTTACCTTTGTAATGGCATTTTTCTAACTTTATTAAAAGTATGTTATCTTTTATGTCAAATAAAAAAAATATATTAAGCTTTTTATCATTTCTAATTAAAACAACAGAATAAAAACAAGTAGAATAAGATACCAATCAAATGAAATCAGTATTTAGCGCAAGGTCTCTAACATCCACCAGCTCCGTGATGTCGTCATGGAGGACTGGAAGAGGACTCCAGTGGCAACCTGTGAAGCTCTGGTGAACTCCATGCCCAAGAGGGTTAAGGCAGTGCTGGAAAATAATGGTGGCCACACAAAATATTGACACTTTGGGCCCAATTTGGACATTTTTGGACTCACTTTTGTGGCCAGCGGTTTAGACATTAATGGCTGTGTGTTAACTTATTTTGACGGGACAGCAAATTTACACTGTTATACAAGCTGTACACTCACTACTTCACATTGTAGCAAAGTGTCATTTCTTCAGTGTTGTCACATGAAAAGATACATACATATACACATACACACATATACACATACATGCATTGTTTTTTTTTTTTCTTTAACTCTTTTAGCATAATTTAACAAAATTGCAGTTTGGAAATGACAATAAAATATTGAAAATGTGGGTCTAAGACAAGATAAAAGATAGAGGTACCAAAAACAATACATAAAGGGCAACAGAAGTAGCAAGAATGAATAAATGCATGGTTAAAAAAAAAAAAGTTTGAATGTTTATTTCTGACACATACATCTGCTAAACAACCTGCACAGCAAATTCAAGCTCTGGACTGTAAGGACAATCCAGGAGAGATTGTTAGAGTTACCAAAGCACCCAAGCCCTGCAAATAAAAAAAGAAAGAAGTTCCTTTTTAAGTCCAGGCTAGATGCGCTGCATTTCTCCTGATACATAAACAGCCTTGAATCTTACACATTAAACAGCTGCAATGAGGCTAAGATTTCAAAGTCTGCCTCAGGAGAATGCCTCAGCCTCCAAACTCAAGATGTGGAATCGCATGAACAAAACAGACGTTTGGTCAGACGGTCGTGGGCTCGTGCCTGACTACAGGGGTATGTGTGTGATTATTCGCTGATGACGAGTTATTCACTGATGCTTCAGTGACGGCACCGAGCAGGCCCACTCGCAACCCACCAGCCCAAGCCAAGTGTTACTCATGGCAGCCTTCTGCTGATTATAGAGATTCAATCCTGAAAACAAACAAAGGCACAGGTGCATCTTGCGACCTCTGCCCCTCATGTCAGTCCTGAGAGTGTCAGAGCGTCTTCCAGCTGTGGGCGAAGAGATAAGCGTCGCATTCTCTGCACCGTGTTTGCTTATGAAAGGAACTTGCATGGAATATTTATCAGCCGATGCTTGAAAAATCAAAAGCCTTTGAGAGAAGAGTGCTTCAAAAAGCCATATCACAGCATCTCCGCAAGGGTGATCCGAGGGCAAGGATAAAATGCAGTGCAGCAGGAAACAGCATCTGAGGAGCAGACAGATTATTCATCCATATATGAACTTTGCATAAGTGCAAGGCATTAATAACTAATCAAAGTCTTAGTGTTCATATCAGGATTTATAATTCATACTCCATGAGAAGAGACTGTCACAGTGCGGGTGGGGGTGGGGGGGGGGGGGGGGTTGGGTCAAAGACAGAGAGAGCGAGACTAGGGTATGGAAGAAGCTCTTTCATAGATATAGATGATGATGATCTTCGGCAAGCATCTGGAATCAAGTCTTCTCATCAGTCTCTCTTGAGGTCTCTTCAGTGCAGAAAATGGATGTTACCAAGCCTGGGGCTGACACCACACAAATCAAATGCTTGAAACAAAACCCCACAAGCACAGAAGAACCGTCTAAAATTCCTACTCTTGTCATGTTGAAAAAACGTCTCTACACAGAGGCTGCAAACGACAGCTGGAAGTGTTCTTGCATGTCTATACCGTTGCTGTGTTTCTTAATGCTGTTTCTATGCAAAAGGCAGCACACACAGAGCTGGTGAGAAAGAGGTGCAAGACAAAAAACAAACTACCAATTTTCTGGATACCAAAATGTAAAAAAGGGCCTTAGTTGGAAAATATCAAGCGTTTCATTATTGGTCGACAATATTTATAGACAATGTCAAGTATAAACTAAGGCTGTGTTGGGTTAGCGAGAAGTTTTATTTTCACTCGCTGAACACACTGACTAAGCGCTTAAGATTTTCACTCTCGGTCAAGCGATCTGTGCTGTAGGCCCATTTTAACTTTGCATTTCAACTCATCTCAACTGATGTGCAGCACACCTGTGTTTGACATACCGTAAACTCTAGTGTAAAGGCGCATATCTCGTCGTTGTTTTGTATCACAAACACGCAAAGAGACAGAGAGCGAGAGAGTCTTACTGTACATAGCATGCGGCATTGACACACTACATGTAAACGATATTCTTTGTTGTTGTTTTTCCTGTCAAATTAACGGAGTTCCTTTGGAATTCTTCAGCTTTTAAGAACTGCTGGTTTCTCCGGTAGGCGGAACTAATACACAATCGGCAATCTCATTGGCTGGCGCTCACCTATTATCGTCCCTGTTTTGATTTCAGCAAATCAGTTTGAGCGAACGCACACAACCTGATTAATATTCAACATCCCAGCAGCTCGTTAATCCTTAGTCCATTTTACAATCCTCTTATTTGTAGAATTTGTAGTATCATTACTATTATTATTATCTTATTAGGGATGTAACGGTTATCCCAATTATAGTGACTAAAATTATCACGGTTATCAGTTTTATCACGGTATTGTTAAATGTGCTGGAGACGTTCAAAAAGTACAGACACATAAATCACTTCCAAGTTTTATATTTAAAAATCGACAAACAACAAATAAAATGATTTTTGTTTGCATAAATCACTAAAACAATAACGTTACCAATGATGTTCGAATTTTAAATGACAATTTGACTGAAAACTATTTAATAGCATGTTCAATTATCTAATGTAAATGTTCAAATAAAGCTTTGAAAAAGTTTCATTAAAAGGTAAACCTCACATTTCAGCCTTTAATGAAAAGGGATAAGTCAAAATGATAATTGATTAATAAATGACTATATGTATTTTATCTGCTCCATAAATAATTCTAGATAACTTATCTGAATTGTTTAAATGTGCAGAATCCACATAAGCTTGTTTTTAAATCAACTGGTCAAAATTTACAGCAGGGCATGCAAATTTGGTCCGTTTTTGGCCAGACAGAAACTGCACACAGACTGAATGTGAATGTAAGTCTCTGTAAATCCACTCTCTGAGAGGTGGCGCTTATTATAAAAGCTGAATTACAGCTGTTTCCCGTAAACTTCGTGGACAAGGCAGTATTGCGATTAAGAACACTTCCTTTAGGTATTACATGGAGCTAAGATGAAAACAAAATGCCATCAAATCGTTTCTGAAGAACCTTCAGAGGTACATATAATTAATTAATTCATATATCAATTTGTATAATTCTTTCAGGACTCTTTTAAAACCTCCCAGCTTTTCTGCCCTAGTTTCACTCAAAACGAAACTACTCTGCACGCTGTGCGCATGTGAGACTGGTACTTAAAACTGTGCTTTATGCTGGACAGTATTTATTTATCATGAGTTGTTCAAATCGCGGTAATTGAATACGGTTTTAACGATCATTAAAATATGAAATGGTAATACTAACTGTGGGGAATTTTATTACGATTTAGACCGGTAATCATTACATCCCTATATCTTATCAGGCTATTATTGTTAGTTTTTTCCCATTTGTTTTTTTTTTTTTTACAGAAACACTGAATGACCAAAAAAGCACCTGCATTCATTCCATAGACAGTGAAAAAAGATGGACGACGCACCTCCACTCACTTCCATTGAAGTAAAGTGAAGCCGTCATCGTCCTAATAGGGCGCGGCCATATTGCACTTATTTGGGACCAGAGTCTGCGCAGTAGTGAACTTGGGACCTGAGTTTGTGCAGTAGCGAGCAAAGTGGAGCCACATCTCGCCAAGCACACGCCTCTGAATCTTTTTTAAATTACCCCAACAGCTCCAATTTTTGTCTGCAGATTGCCGTATAAGAGGCTTGTGTTGAAATAAGGTAAATACAACTCCAATCTCTTCCTGAAAATCCTGAAAAAGTCAGTTTGCGCCTCAGAAGTTGTCAGTCTGAGCTGTCAATCATGACGTCACACTCCCGTTTTTATAGCATCACATAACTGACCAAACTTATTTAAAAAAACAAACACTTGAACTTATATCAGAGCGATAAAATCTACATCCAATAACAAAAACGATGTCTGAAAACAAAATATTTGAAGAAAAATTACTAGCCAATGGCGATTCAATTGCAAAGGTGTCCGTAGAGGGTTGAATAAATAAATAAACTTGGCCTATGAATAAATATTTATTTTTATTTGAAAAATAGGTAGGCCATCTAGACAATGGAGGGTCCTATGATAATGAGCCTAAATTAATCGGCCTTATAATCAGCATATTTTACCAATTGGACCAACACTGATTAAAAAGTGTTTAATGGTCAGTACTGATTGTAAATTCCTACAGAACACATTTTAAGACTAAACAAAAGGCAAAAAAAAAGGTGGAAAGTGGAGTCTTATGGCTACTTTTAATATAACTGCACATTAATATGAGGTACTGCAAAAACACACATTCAGAGGCAAAAAAAACTAAATGTCGAGTATAATATTTTATAATAGGTTCGCTGTGGTTTTATTAAAATGTTCTCCTTCCTTATATAGATATATCAATCATCTTAAATCATTACCAGAGGTGAGATGAATGCGTCACTAAAATCATCCCTAAATCTCATCTAATCTGCAATGCCATTAGAAAGAGGAAAATAAAATGACAGCTCAGAGTTTCTTAACAGATGCCGAATCAGGAAAGAGTTCAGACGTTCAGAGGGCCGCCACTGCTTGATTAGCCAAGCTTATCTAACAGTGACGAAAAGAAAAACTACTGAACAAAGTCTTTTGTGATGGATAAGATGGAGCGCGTGACAGAGGGTGACATTCAGGAAATAACTTTAATCCCAAAGCAGGGACTTACAACACTTTTCAGAGCTTCTTCCAGTGTTTTCAGAGCTTGCTCAAACAGCCATTATGACAAGTCAGAACTACTCTGCGACATTAATTAGAGACGACAAACCAGCAAACAAAACAGAGTTAAACAGTGCTGACACATTAGAGAGCGAGGCTATATAAAGCCTTTGGTATGCGTTCAGAACGCAGCATATGGCAAATTCTCACAGGCCAAACATGAGTGACTGTTACAGAAAAAAAAAAAAAAAAATGCATGACGCTAAATCTGCACCATACTATCATCTTCTCAAACTTTCTCAAAACTGTTTTAAATAAATAAATAAAAACACTAACCACATACATTATTAAAACTGTTAAAATTATTTCATAAAAATATAAAATATACAATAATAACTAGGGCTCGGTATCGTTCAAAAATGTTTTATATTTTTACAGGAAATAGAAATGATTAGTTCGCCTCTCAAGTCCGGGTTCGGGTCCGAGTCATTCGTTCTTTTGTCACTTGACATGAACACAGTATTGGATACAGAAATTATTTAATAATACCCAACCTTCCTTACAAACACTTTTACAGTTGTATGTGATTCTTACAATTTATACATTTGTGAATAATTGTCATGATGGTTAACACTGAATGTTGTAACTTCATCCTTATGTGGAAAGATCACTTTGCACTGACAAAGCAAAGATTCCTACATATAATAACAGCATACAGTTAATAATATGTAATGTTTATGTTGTAATAATGAGCCGGGAACCAAGCACGTGACAAAAGAACGAATGACTCGAACCCGAGACTCGAGAGATGAACTAATCAATTCTGTTTCCGGTACAGACTGCATAGCTTCAATTTATGGGGATGTGACGTGACAAAAGAACGAACGAGATTGGGAGGTGAGGGAAACATACTGCATAACCTGAAATAACGAATTGATCTCTGTTTCTCATAATTTGGCCTTGGTTGCATTAGTTTTATTGCATTAACAGCCTTATTCGTAACGTTGCATATGTGTTGTGGAATTTGGCTATTAACAATTATTTTTTGCTGAAATGAACGAAATGACTTGAAAAAAAGTTTCATTCATTTTAATGAACGAGATTCAAAGATCCGAGTCAGTAGAATGATCCGAACTTCCCATCACTAATATGATCAGCTCCCACACTACTCTCCATTGGAAATGAATGATTTCCGGTCTGTCGCTTTGTCGTTTGTCGGAGATAATGGAAAGCCGGGAAACGCAGTGGAAATGCCAGTATGATGAGGGTCGTTTTCATTTTAAAATAAAAACGTTTTAAATTTTTTAAAATCATTTTAAAAATAGCCTTACATCTAAGGAGGCGTAACCGGTGTAAAGTAGGTGTGTTCAACTATTACAGTCCCACGAGAGCTATAGAGAGCAGACTACTCAGTACGCTTTCAAATCGCTCTCGCGGATGTCAAACACTGATCGATCTGTACCGCGTCACTTCTAGTCGAACACACCTAGAGCAGCAGGCTTATTGGCTCACTGACGCTGATGAGATTAACCCCTTAGATATCGAAATTTGGTACCGAACGACAAGCCATTTTTCGATACTCTATGGCATCGAGGCAATTCGGTCGGTGCCTAAAAAGTATCGAACTCGATACCCAGCCTTGATAATAACAATCTATTTTACACTCACAAATGTAACTCCATGACAGCTATAAACCGCTGTTTGCAAGGCTATCACAACTCATTCTCACAAAAAACTGTCAGTCAACAAGATAATGTTGTTGTTTTTTTTACATCACTCTAGAAATCCTAATGTTTCAGTAATCAAGGTATCAATCAATCAATCTCTATCACGGTTATACGCTCACATGATGCAGCTACATGGTCACAGAAACTTGTTTACATGTTTTTAAGCATTGCGGTTTACAAAACAAGTGACTTTAAGCCACTGAAATGCAATAAGCAGCGAAAGAAAACTCATTTCGCTATATGCGCGTGCGGTCTGAGAAACTTTTCTGAGTGTTGTTAGAGGCGCACACACGTGAAGGCAGGGCTCAGAGCGTGGAAGTAATGAATGAATAAAATTATTTTTGAGCCTTATTATAGGCCTTGAATGATTAAACAATTGTATATCAAAATGCAGATTTTTGCAAGTATTCTCGTAAATGCCGCAATTTAGGTCACAAGTCCCGTTTACACCAAGAACGATAACTATAAAGATAACAATTAAGATAATGATATTAGCGGCCACACCAGTGAACGATATCGTCTGTTTGTTCCCAGCGAATGCGCGTCTGCCGCTTTAATTCTTGAGCTTGTTACAGCAGGATTGATTCTGATTGGGTGTCAGTGTTTTTATCGTTCATCAGCTGGAAAAAAATCTTTCTGAAAGTGATTCCAATGATATTGTTTGTCTTTGCCTTTATCATTATAGCTGTGGTACAGACTCAGCTATTCTTTAATATTGAGAACAATTTTTAGAACTATATCTTTATAGTTATCGTCCTTGGTGTGAACAGGCCTTTACGTGAAAGCAAGCAGCTGAGAAAGAAAACACATGTGTAACAAAATACTGGACCCGGGCAGCTCTTAAAGTGACAGCAGTCTAATATTCCTGTCGTTTATGTTAATCAAACAACAAAAGAGAAAAAAAATCTATCACTGCTAGAAGAAATTAGAAGAAATACCTATTTAATTTTTTACATTTGATTATTTTATACAATGTATGTAGCATTTCTTATTTATTTGTTGTCCTATCGCTTGTAATTAGTTTCTTATTCTTATTTAATCAATGTTTACTTGTCTTCAGTGAGCTTGAGTTTTGTTCGATTTTTTTAATATATGATAGTATTTGTTTTTTGTGATATCGACACTGGTGACAAAAATTATGAAATTTCTATGTTTGTGATATATTGTTATCATGAAATAAAATTACTCATATCGTGATATAAGATTCTGGTCATATCGCCCACCCCAAAATCAAAGCATAAAAGCACAGTAAATTAACAACAATTTACTGGAATGAAAGTACTGTGAGCTGAGTTTCAGCTCCATCAACTAGTCTAAAATTATCACTGGGCATCATTAAAGTTAATATTAGTCTTGATATTAACAAGAGATGGCGCAAAACATTCATGAATATTCATAAAGCAGAATGCAGTTCCTTCTTCTGTTTGTCTCTAGAGCAGCGATGAGCTAAACAACAATGAAAGGTAATCTGAGGAAGCCGTTTGACTCTTCTCCACCACGCTTGTCTTCTAAACCTAAATATAAACCCCACCACCCACCCACCTACCTACCCCCACTCCTGAGCTCCCTACCTGGCATCATGGCAGTCAACAGGGAGAAAAATCCTCTTACTGAGCTTGTGAACAACTCTGTTCCCCAGTGAGATAGCCTCACACTGGGCTCCCCACCCCCCACCCTCCAAACAGGCTGGAATATTCCACACAGGCCTGACAACTAAATGGGTGCAATGGGTTTCCGAGCACGTGTGTATGCCTGCAGTACAGCACCATGAGAAGCAAAGTGCAGAATTTTAGTGCATGACTCAAATGCCATGCTAAAGTGGGTCAGTTTAAAGTGAAAATGTGCTTCAGTCCCTCTGAACCTGGAATGAACATGCATGGTGGAAAAAAAGCTTAACTTCAAATCAGAAAGACAGTGGCAATATAACACTCTATTAAAACAAAGGGGATACAAAATTATCCAAAAACTGACAAATCTCAAATTAGAAAGACAGTGGCAATATAACACTCTATTAAAACAAAGGGGATACAAAATTATCCAAAAACTGACAAATCTCAAATTAGAAAGACAGTGGCAATATAACACTCTATTAAAACAAAGGGGATACAAAATTATCCAAAAACTGACAAATCTCAGCTGGATTTTAAGGGTACTTAACGGGAGAGCACAAACACAACAGAGCAAAGTAAACATCCACCAATATGAGTCATATCATCCTGCATCCACAGAGAGCTTTTCCAGATTTCAGAGCGTTCTTTGATGTACACTGCTGGAACTGAATCTAACTCCCTGCCTTCTGTGGAAATGACGTTTCAGTCAGAGGGCTTTCAGGGCACTCACCACATTAACAGATATCCAAGCTGTTGGTCCTCTTCAAAGTGATCGCAAAAACGTATTTGCAAGGTTTATGCTTTCCATACCCGTGTATATGAGTGTTTCTGTGTAAAATATCTGAAGACAGGACGCACAGCAGGGTTCATTTCAAGGCTGTCTGCTTGGAAAACACTTCCTGGTGAAAATCCTCAGTTTTCTCAACAACGTTGTTTCTTGCCAAAGAAAGAGACAACAGGCTTATTTTTGAAAGCAATCTTCAAATAGAGATGATACTGTTTCCGTTCATTATCGCAGCTGGTGTCTTTTCTCTCTGGTTCTCTATTTTTTTAAGAAGAGGTCATATAGGATGTTTTCACAAAAAGTTTTAAAAGAACCATAAACTCAGTTCAGTTCCTTGAAATGAACAGAATGAAAAATAATTTACGGTAGTTCTTATTACACTCACACTGTTCCTTACCTTGAGAGTGGGCTCAAATCTGTTTTTGATCCACTTTAACACTGACAGAGACTCAGTTAATTCTCCTCTCATCTTTTTTGTGAATTACAATGTTTTTTCCTATTATTATTTACTGTCAAAAAAAAAAAAGTTTTAAACAAAAATGTAAATTATCTGCATTAATGCAAATAATTTAGCATCCTAAATAATGATCACCTCTGTGTTCAGCAAAACACCCTTTATTAATCTTGGTGTCACCAAAATATCTTTATTAGATACTGTTTTGTTTTCTAAAAGAGAAAATTAAAGCATAAAAAGAAGCACTACTTCTTCTACTACTATACACTACTTCCTATCACACACAGACCACACAAACTCAAGCTCCTTTCACCTTTAATAAAAACAGCCACACTACAACTCAAGAATGCTTTCTTTTGATTAGGCAGGCTCCTTATGAGAGGGATCCATTTAAGCATAGCTTCAAATGCTGGCTAAATGTGCTTTTCAAGAACTCTCCTATAGGTTTCACTAAAGAAGGCCTGATAAATAGTAGTTCTCTTGACCTCAAAGCAGTCCATCAGCCAAAGGAGCCAAAGCAGCACAAAGGACGCTTAAAAAAGAGCTATTATGCATGCAGAGAGATGGGCAAATAAGTGCAGACGACTGAGCTGCGCACTTAGAAGGGATTTTTCATACAGCCCTTCTGAAGCACTGAATAACAAAATAAATAAATAAAGCTTTACTTCCCCCAGTGGAAAAAGTGTGTGTTTAACTGCCAAACTTTATAAATAGAAGTTAAGAAACGAGGATGCCTGAATTCACATGAAAGCATTATCATAAGACTTCAGTCATATCATAAGTCTTATTGCTGACACTAAGGGACTATTCATTTTAAATGATGAATAGATATTTGTGATCCAATATCTTTACTTAGCTAAATCTGATACTATGGCTATTTAATGGACTAATATTAGGACAATGTTTTCAGTTGTAGACCTTAAAATATTTCAGTGCCCATTTTTTAAGATACCAATTTATAGAATTGCTTGACTGGTCGTATATGGTTCAATAGTCTGCCTGATTAAAAAAAAAAAAGAATATGTACAATGTCAAGCGTTAATAGAGATTATAAAATAAACAATACAATGAATGGTTCAATGAGAAAGTCAATTGTGAATTCTGAATGATTTGTGAATGAGTCTGACTTATGAGGCTAACTTACTTGTAAGTTTGAGAATCTTTTTACTGACTGATTAAATTAATTGGTTCAAGAGGCAATTGTGAGGTCTAAACAGTAGGTGAAGCTATGCCATTTACTTCCTGCATTATTTCAATAACACAAAGACTTCAAAGCTCTCCTCCAGTACTCTTTAATTGCTGAAGTCTGTTAATTATATGGCTAGAACTATAAAGACAAATAAGTATCAACCAGAGGACAGGTTCCCAGTCAGGGCGTTTTTCTCTTTAGATGATATAGGCAGGAAGGGAGTTTTTCTTCCTGCAGTCACTGGGGGTTTAAAGCATTGATCTTTCTAAAGCTGCTTTCAGAAAACATGCATTGAGAAGAGTGCAATAACAACATTGAACTGACAATGCCCGACAGCAGTGTATGGCCAGAACTGTCCTTTTCAAAAATACAGCATTTTCAGTCAAAACAGGCCAACAGCAAATCCAGCACATCCAAATTGCATTACAGATTTGCAAAACTTTCTTTGTATTAGCTGAAATCAAAGGGTTCATGCTTGTCATGAGACGCCGAAGCTCACATGTGACACAATCCTTTGATGGATTTTAAGAAGCTTTAAGATAATCAGCAGCACAATATTTGCTGAAGATCAAGGCAAAGCTCTACAGTTGCAACTTGTCTTTCACAGAAGGTCACATTCTTATTCTCTTCACACCTGCAAACTATCGAGAGGCGACATGGCGTGAAAGTAGATCCTTGTAGGAGGTCCGAGGGCAACATGTCTCGGCTGAAAATTGGAAAACTAGAGGAAAAGGTACAATGCTTTCCTTAAAAAAAAAAACTCTTAGGCTTTTCAGGAATCCTTTAAGTGATATATTTTGGTTTCAAAACAGTAGATTTCATCGTCAAAAAGTCAGAGGCCGCACAGGTGTGTGACAGTAACTCATAGATCAACTCAACCGTCAACGATGCCTCCACTAGATTGACCAGGCATGTGCTACTGAAAACTCACTGGAGCACTAAAGAGACTGGAATAATCAAGAGCTTGGGAAGGGTCCAGGCCCTTGCATCTGATCTCAGCTGGGTGGCGGAGCAGAGCAGGTGGGGTGTGACATGTCCAACAGTCATGTCAATAGCTTGACAGCTTATTGGACAGCAGGAAACATAGCAGGCCAACAAGAACTCCTCCATCAGAACCCAGTGTGTGCAGTCTGATCACTACCATAACTCTGAGAACGTCACAAAGCTGGCACGCACATATAAAGTCTGGCTGGTGGCTTCGTCAAATAATAATTGCTAGACTGGACCCCCTGACACCCCCTCCCTTTGCTTTGTTCGTTCAGCAGCTAAAACAATAGATAAGAGAAAGAATAACAGCATCTCTATTGTTTTCAAAATACAGTTTTTCTTGATACCCGGGTAGACAGGGCCCAAGGTCTTTGTTACAGGGCTGGTGGGATTTGGACTATTGAGGTTAGGATAGTCGGGCATTACTGAAATATGAATGGGTGCGTTTGTGAACCAAACTGGGTTGGAGGCACCCTGAGTGACACAGCAAGGGGCTCAACTGCCAGGATAAACAAACCCCCATATGATCCTAAAGGACCATGACACTTACTTATGCTCTGTAGCACAACAGACAAGATGTCTACAGTCCCTCTGTGAGTTCAGCTCACAACACACAAACCTGTTATTTATCTAGGTTACAAAGTAGAAAGCAAAAGAAAAACTTGCAGAACATGTTTATTTTAAATTAAATACAAAGAAAAAACACTTGAGCAGCAATTTAGTCAGGAATCTAACAACCAATTTGTGGTCTACAGAAGGCAGCATTTCAAAGAGAAGCAAAAACCAGACCTGAAAGGCAAAAAAAAAGAGAAAAAAAGACAGTGCTGCACTAAAACGGCTTCATTAAAGGCCTCTGACATCAGAGCTTAAAAGACTTTTAAGAGCAGACCTTACACTGTGAGATAAGCATCATTTACCAAACAGACAGATATTATCCAGCAGTGGCTGCTAGCTATGCACAATGACTGGAGAGAAAAAAGGCTGATAGACAGCCCAAGATGCAGCAAACACAAAAAAGAAATAGAGACATGCCAGTGCATATTTGAAATGGGATATGAAACCGAAGACAAGTGAGGATGAAGAATATTGTCATTGCTGACTAGAGTATGAGAAGGAATTAAATCCATTTCCTCCAGTGAGGAGTTATAATTGTGCAACAACACTGTTCTATTTAAGTACATTACACAATGTGTCTTTCAGAGCAACCTCAAAAAGGCAACTCTAGCCCAATAAACGTGAATACATGCTGAACGAAGCAATTACCTAGGTCTGTGATTGATATATTTTTTTATAATAAAAATATATTATAAAAAAAATAAATATATATATATATATATTTTTTTTTTTTTCTTCTTGCCAGCTTTGTTATTTATTACATAAAAAACTGGCCATAATTTAATAAAAGACAGAAGATCACATGCTACCACACTTTCAACTGTTCCAAATGCACATACACACACACAAAAACATTTGCAGTCTAATTGCAATTGGAAAACAATTATGTGTTCAAAAATCAACTCAAAATATCTGACATGTTTGATATGACATGCTCCGACTCATAGTCTGAAGCTAAAAGTAAAAAAAAAAAAAAAAAAGTGTGCACCCAACAGAACCACAGACTGGTTCTGACTTTTGCAAACTAGCATCAACAAGTCCAGACTGCAAATCGTGGCAAAAATCACAGTGTATATTAGTGTTGTCAAAAATATCGATATTTCGATAAATATCGATACTGAAATATCTGAACGGTACCAATATTAATTTCCCGAAGTATCGATACACCGATACTAGCCGAGCTGTCACTTTCCCTTCTCTCCAAAGGCGCGTGGACAAGCACCACGTGACCGCACTCGTCTCCTTCGCTCTGGTTAAATAGCAAAAGTGAAGTGAATAGAAAGATGACTGCTCTGGTTGTTAAAGAACACAGCAGGAGCGCTATCTGTAGGGATCTATGATCTCCGCGATGCAGAGAACGCGCACGGAATCCAGCCATAAAAACGGAATTTACAGTTTAACGCGGAATGTCACGGAATTTGTCAAAGTTTGGATGAATTAATCAAAAGTAGGTCATTACACTTAAATCAAATCGCGATATGGACTAGTATCTGTAAATATTAAGCTGCAAAAGTGGATTTAAATATGAATCCTGCATGTTCTGCGCGTCTCTGTGTGAATGTGCTGCACGTGCGGTTGTGTTTACTAATGTGGCGCTCGCGGTGATTTCAGCGTCTGCCGTCTCAATGAGGACATAAATACATCAACAATATCTCCAGAACTGATCTGAAAGGCACTTTACCAGCATTTTACCATTTAATTTGAGTAAAACTAGCGTCATATCATACACACACAGGACTTTAGAAGTATTCACGGCAACCCGTCAAAATAAAAGTTCGGTTTAATATTAAAGACCGTGTGCCAGAAATAGGCTATATTACTATTATTTAGTAGAATGTACATAATACTACTACTTACTACTACTGTTAATTTTTTTTAAAGAAATAATCACAAAATATTTTAATTTTAATAGTAAATCCCCTTCATTTGCCAAAAATGTAAATGTTTAATTTTCACTCATTCAAATATAAATTCATTAAAATTGTTTTATGCCTTCATCTGATATCCAGTAAAATTTAAATACACAACACAGAATTTCTGAGGGGGAAAACACATTTCATAAGGCTACTGTAAGAATAAATAAAAATAGTTTGTATGCATTCAAATAATAGACATGCTAAAACACAGAATTTGGTAACAATAAAACATAAGGTGAGAAAAAATAAAACATTTCATACGGCCCAAAACGTGTCATTTTTGTTACACTTTTAATAAATTAAATGTAAAATTGTATAATTTTCATGATTTTAATGAATTAGACATGTTTTTAGATTGATAGCATTTAATTTGACCATTAAAAAAAAAAAGAGTCCAGAAAAATTCAAACTGAAAAAAAATGGAATCCAGAAAAATTAAAATGGAAAAAATTGAATGTAGAAAAAAATAAAACGGAATTTGGGGAAAAATAAAACGGATTTCATAGGGCCCTATATCTGGAAATATTTTGGTTATGAAGCAAATGAGAATATCAACAAATAGAACTTTGGATTTTAATTAGTACATGTATTAGTAAACGTTAGTTTCAATTAACATTTAACTAAGATTAATAAAAGATTAATAAATAAATCAACAAATGCAGTACCTCAAGACATTTTTTAGTTCATGTAAAATATACCGCATGTTCTCGACTTGTTACATTTATCTTTAAATTAAAAAAATTACCCCCTTAATATTGTGGCAGTTTTTTTCACCGTGGTATCGAAAATGGTATCGAGTATCGATATTTTTCAAGGTATCGTATCGAAGTTAGAAATTCCAGTATCGTGACAACACTAGTGTATATACGTAAATTTATAGCATTAGCATGATATCTTAAAACAAACTATTTTAGTCCAACAGAAACTGAACTTTTAAAGTCTAAACACATTTTGCCTCATTCATGAAACATTCGTAAATATAGGAGTAAATTCTGAATTATTTGCACGTAAAACAGACTAGGGGTCGACCAATTATCGACCTGGCCGATTATTGGCACCGATATTAAGCATTTTTATGATAATCGGTATCGGTCATTTTCAAAACCGTTGTGCCGATAAAATTATTTAATTTTGAAACACGCTATTTGGCTCTGATGCAGCCTGTCGGAACTTACCACTCTGTGGCCTAGAGCAGTCTCCGCCCACCATGCATCTGATCTGTTGAGAGTCAGGAGTCCGACCAATCAACGTGGAAGACTAAAGGCACTCTCACACCGAAAGCGCTTGCTAACTGGTGCTGCTTCATCACGCATCAGTTATCTCTCAAAGGCAGCAGCAGACGTTGCTCAAGTTGCAATAAATTACAATCCACTACACTGAAGTTGTAAAAACCTCAATATTATCTATTTATGGTTTCCGAGATGGGGGAAACGCAGGGGGAATCGCGGAATCCAGCGTTTACTGTATAACGCGGAGTCACGGAATTAGTCAAAGTTTGGATGAATTAATCAAAAGTAGGTCAGTACACTTAAATCGACTCACAATATGGACTATCTGCAAACATTAAGCTGCAAAAAGACTATTTAAATATGAATTCTGCATGTTCGGCGTGTCTCTGTATATGCGAATGGCACAGACGCGCGGTTTTGACACACACACACACACACACACACTGAAGTGCGCGACGCTCGCAGTGTTTTCCGCATCTGCCATGTCACTAAATGAGGACATAAATATATGAACATCATCCCCAGAACTGCTCTGAGAGTTACTTCATGAGCATTTGACTGTTTCGTTTGAGTAAAACGATCGTCATATCATAAATAGGCTAAACTTAAGAGATCCTCATGGCATCCCGTCAAAATAAAAGTTCGGTTTATTTACTAATACTACTACAATTATTACAACTTTTGTTTAAAAGAACAATCACACAATACGCTATTTCTTCCATGTTTTAATTTTAATAGTAAACCCATTTGTTTGCCAAATTTGAGTTTAACTCTCATTTGATTAAAAGATAAATTAAATTAATGTTTTATGCCTTCATTTGCACTGCACTGTAAATGAAAACTAATGGAAATTACTGTCACATAGGCCAAGATTATGATGACGGAAATTGGGACATTTCAATAGGCTATTGAACCAAGTGTGCCTATAACAGGCTATTAGTGTTATAGTTTCATTAAAATAGTTGCGGTCTTCTTCACAACTTCTACAATGGAGCTATGAAGACAAATTATTTACACTTATTATATACATTGCGCTTTTTAAATTAATCAATTGATGTGCATTAGATGATGAATTGAATAGTCCCCTCTTGTAGGTTATGATTTAGTCAACCGAAAATAATTAATGAAGAATTATGAGAGGTTATGCTATTACACATACATTTCTAACATGTAAATTATTGAAGCCAAATACTTACATTTCCCCAAGCTGTTTAGCTTTAGTATTTAGTATTCATAGGCTTAATCATGAAGCATACAGTGGCCCCACTTTTAACTCTCTCTTTATATATTACCCTTATTGTAGATGGATGCATGGGGGAAGACAAGAGTAAGAAATGCAACCAACACTAGGTAAGGCCATTTTTGTCAGAGCCCTTGTTATTCTTAATTTTGACATTCATTTTAATTTTTACACCAGACATATATATCGGTTCAATATATTGGTTATCGGTCTACTTTGTCTGTAATAATCGGCATCGGCATCGGCCCTGAAAAACACACATCGGTCGACCCCTAAAACAGACCTTCCCGAAAACTCTCCTCTGGATTCACAAACGCTTCGTAAACGTCCGATTTGATAGTTAAACATGCGTATGTTAATGACTTTCAATTATTTGTAAATAGGGCGCTCGTGTACACTCATTCACAATTAGCATAATCCCCGCCTATGAATTTCAATAAGCAAAAAAAATAAATAAAAAAAATCACAATAAATTGTAATATCGAATCGCAATAGTGACTCCTAAGATGTGTGTGTTTTTTTTTTAATTGTGACACTCTGCATATTAAGTGTATCATTCAATTTTTTGCCATGGTCCAGATTTTAAAACAAAAATCGCAACACATAGCAATATCGAATCGCAATACTTAAAAAAAATAAAATTTACATTTTAAAATTAAAAAAAAAAAAAAAATATATATATATATATATATTAAAAAAAAAATATTTTGCAATACATATCGTACCCATGTATTGTGATAGTATCGAATCGGGAGGTAGGTGTATCGTCCCATCCCTAGCGTATGTGTGGGGCAGAGCCATCAAAATAGGGCCGAGACCATTTTGGGGTAGGGGCGTGTTTGTTTTGGTGATTTCAAATATCAACATTAGGTGTGTTCGACTTGAAGCGGCGCTACGCAGAATGACATCAAAGCACTGCGAGAGCGATAAGAGAGCAGACGGATCCTTATGCTTTCGAAACGATCTTGCGATACTTTTATGTCATACACTGATCATTCTGCGCAGCGCCGCTTCAAGTCGAACACACCTATTGGCTCCCAGAAATCGCTTTCCCCACCTTTAACTTCTCTATTGTTGTTCAGATGTTGTACAAGTAGGATGATTGGTCAGTGTAGTAGGCTATTTGTCCCGCTCCTCCCCCATTGATTGGACGGCTGGGTAAAAAGTGACAGTGACAAGTCCAAACGAACTTGTAAAATATTATAATGGCAGTGCATCAAAAAAAGTGCCATCAGTTTGCCAAAAACAACACAGAACGTTTTACACACCATTTACACCTGGTAGGGAGCAGGTATAAAATTATTTCGTACCAACTAACATTTTGAAAATACGTCAGAATGGCTTTACAAACGTTTTACACAAAAATTCGTTCTGCTCAGGTTTCATGAATGGGGCCCATTGCATTTATTGGTACAAAACATACAAAGCAATGAAAAGAACAGCAGATAATATTTAAAAAAAATTAAACACAATGTGTATACAGCAAATGAAAAAGCTCCTTAAAAAGTTACTACAGTCTTCATAAACCGACTCTGCAAAAATGAGGGATATCTTTCTTGGGAAAAAAGACCATGCACACTGCTGAATTACAACCCACTATTCTTCAACTGAGAAAAATGTCCATTTCAAAGCCAGCAACACGGTTAGCATATTGGTTACAAGAAAGCCATAAACCTTTCTGTCTGCTGGTTTTATTGATTTTGGATGCCCGAAATCCATTAGCGCCCTTTACATACATAGCGTTTTTCTGTCCCAGTCTGGTAGAGCAAGGTTTCACTCGAGTTTCCTTTAAACCTGCCCATGTGGAGAGAGAAAGCGGCAGCGGTGGATTATTTTGTGATGCTGGCAGAGGGCCTGGGCCAGCACTGCTCCTTGGCCAGCTCTCCACTCATCAAGAGCATCTGAGTGATCCAAATTACAAGTGGCCCCTGTGTCCAAGGGCTCAGGAACTGTCCAGCCAAGGGCCAAGTGGGACCGACTTCCCACAATTGACTGTTATTAGTCCCCACAGGAGGCCCTGGCCATATGTTTACAACAGTATCACAGACAACCATCCATTATAAAGGACTCCATCGGCTCAAGTATGGCACACAATGCTTTTAAATCAACAAACTACTATTTTTATAACAGGTGAATTTTCATGTTAAAGTCTGAATGCCTTCTTCAGCAATGACTTTATGTAGACACTTCCCAACACGATAACTATGACAGAGCTTTTTTGTTTTTGTTATGAACAGCTGATGGTCTTCTTCCTCCACCCACATAACAATGCAGCCACAGAAGCTGAACAGCAACGTACTCTCAGCGGCCTTTTGAAAACTAGGCCTCATAATGAGTCAGAGTTCCTGCTATTTTTCTTGCCCTCTTTTTTTTTTTACTACACTCTTTTGTGCTCTAAATTTCCCCCCTGGCCAAAATCAACCAGAATTCCCTCATGCACCTTCCAATACAATAAGTGTGACGAAATATCATATGCTTCTTAATCAAACTGAACTATGGGGTTTGAAGCAGTCCCATAACAATAAGTTGTGATAAGAGGTTGATAAAAAGACAAGTAAGGTAAGAGATCACGTCTTTGAAGAAAATTGAAGTCTGTGTTTTCTTATCAGAGGACACCAACTTGTTACGCTTATGTTAGAAAATGAGTTTAAACTGTTTTACTTCATTTCTTTGGAGTGCAAATGTGCAGCATGTGATAAAGCTGATTAGAGACAGTGGAACGTGACCGAACCATTGAGAATTGTTCGCCTCATTACGGGTCTAGGCAGATAGTTACCAGGTTTCAAGACACATTAGCAAAGTCAGGAACACTCTATATCCCAATTACGGTGGCACGATAAATCGAAATAAAAAGAAACTGTGATATGGCTGCAATTATCAAATTGAGAAGGCTGTGATTTAATTAAATAAATATATGCAGCGTGTGTTTTAGAGTGAACATTTACATGCAAGCAGTTCATATTTCAATGTTTTTTCTTTGCATCGGTTCTGCATTTGGGCTGCTGGTAACGTAATTCTGGGAATACAACATGTGCCAACCAACTTCCCAAACCTGTACTAAAAAGTGTTTAAAAACCAGCTGTTGTCAACAAAAGAAGACTTTTTTTTTTTTTGAAGCGTTTTCAGCCTAAATAAAATCTTGATGGTTTAATGTTCAAAAAAAGTTCAAAGTAAGACAACAAAACTACTAGTACTGTAATTTTAAAGTTGTGTTGTGAAATAAAATTATTATTATTTTTTCTTAAATACTTGATTGTTTTATTTTATAGTAAAATAGGGTTGGTGCTATGCTCACGTGACATTTCTGTGCTGAGACGTCATAAGCGCTTGTAAATTTATTTACGTTTTGAAGCGCTGTGGTTTAAAAAAAAAAATTGATTTTAAATAGTTTGTGAGCAATTAGCAGCAAAAATGCTGGTATATGTGCGCAGTGTGAGCTGTCTGAGAGACACGGTTTGAGCACACTCCAGTAAAATGTGCGCACATAAAGCATTGTCATTTTGATATTTAATCTAAATTTTGTCATTTTAAACAGCGATCACAATTTTCGTTTCATCTGTTTTTAACTGAAGACTTTACCTACTCTTGTTCCCCATTCACCCTTCGGCACTCGAGCGCAGCGGTGACTCCAGAGAGGAGATGAAGACCTCTACTTGAAGAGAGCAGCACAAAATAGCTATTTGTTTCTTTCTGGAGACAGCAGAGCTGGCACTACCTACAACTTAAAAAAATAGTTCTACAAATCTCACCTTATACTGGACTGGACTCGTTTCGGCAAGTGAGGCTAACAGATGGACAGTTTGCCAATTCCACACACCTCAAATATGATGACTCCGCTCTGTCCTTTGAAGACCTGATCCATGAAACTATAACCAACTCATGTAGCCATTTCAGATAGCACTTAGCTAATGTAAAGCCCATACCGCAGCCAATTTGTTACTGGTCCATGTGTCTGCTGTGCACAAATGAGCATGCATACTTAAAGTCGGGTGCTAGCTGGTATTTTTGTGACAATCCGAAAAATTCCTTACATTTCTTGATATAAAATTCTTTCACTACAACATCAGACTTATTTCAACTAAATGATTTCGCCCTTATGGACCCTTTTCACATTTCCATATTGAAACATGGAAGTCGACAACTGATAGTTTTCAGTCACGTGACCATCTCGAGGACTTGGAGGGCAAAACATCCATAGAACTGCTGCACAAGCGTGTCAATTTTTCATCTGTTTCCCAGCCGCAAATATTTAGATCCCCTCTCAAAAGAATAAACAAAGCTATTTCTGAACAAAATGCAAGTTTTGGCCATTTGCAATCCATATTAAGCACCCGCGGCAATATTTCAATCTTAAACAGTGCTACAAAAAGTTGTAAAAACACTTAAAAGTGCCTTAATATATTTCAAACAGTAATATTAAAAGATCAAATTCAGTAATCACCACATTAATGATGCATAGTTTACACAGGCAAGCAGATGAGGCCTGGAATATGAACGCAATCCACTTAACGGTTCAGTGTTTTCCTTCTAATGGTTTTCTATGGGAAGCCATTTAATGTGAAACTTTGCACATTGCGTTTATACTCTGACTTCATCTTCTTGCCTGTACAAAATATACATCATCAATAAGGTGTCCACTGAATCTCGCCTTTTAATATCTGTGTTTTACTACATTATTACTTGATGCAATCTGCATAAAAATAGCTGGCGGTCAGAGCAGCTAAGCTTCGTTTTTGTTCCTATGAGGGTGTGACGTCAAGTGAAAACTATCGATAGCAGGCTAATTTTCATAAGATGTACAAGGGAGATTATAGCAAATCGTATTATTATTAAGGAATTCCACTATTACATTTCCTAGACTTTCCAAAAAAAAATAAAGGGGGGGTGGGGGGTTGAGGGATACATTTTTAAAGTGCTATATTTGCCATGTTAATTTTTGTGGAAATGCACCACCAACAGTCTGTGAAAAGCAATGTGTTGTAATCTAAAACTACTAACCGTTAAAAATCCTTTTGGTCACTGAAATAAAGCTAGAATAAAATAAATGATAAACATATAAAAAATAAAAATATAAAGATGAAAAATTAACAAATTAAAATGTTTTGCCCTGGAAACTTATAAATAAGAGAAAGTGAAAGTGACGTGACATACAGCCAAGTATGGTGACCCATATTCGGAATTCGTGCTCTGCATTTAACCCATCCAACGTGCACACACACAGCAGTGAACACACACACACCGTGAACACACACACACCGTGAACACACACCCGGAGCAGTGGGCAGCCATTTATGCTGCGGCACCCGGGGAGCAGTTGGGGGTTCGGTGCCTTGCTCAAAGGCACCTCAGTCATGGTATTGAGGGTGGAGAGAGCGCTGGACATTCACTCCCTCCATTTACAATCCCTGCCGGCCCGAGACTCGAACCCGCAACCTTTGGATTACAAGCCCGACTCTCTAACCATTAGGCCACGACTTGTGTAAGTTAAAGTACTAAAATAACTAAAACTGAGCAATGCTCATGCAATTAGCAAGGCTGTTTTTTAACAGTTAAAATGTTTTGTGTGTGTGTGTGTGTGTGTGTGCATGCGATCCGGCGCGATCACTTCAACTATTTCCTTATACCAGCAGAATCAACTTTAAACACTTTTTTTTTCAACTTTATTGTCTTATTAATAATCACTGTATAAAGGTCTGCTTTTATTTGTGTACACTCAAAACAAAACAGATTTTATATATATAACACTGTAATTTGCATTTTGCACTACTGTCTGTTCAAAATAAATGAAAAGAAACCGAAATCGTATCGAACCGTGACCCTCGAACCTAAGTACGTACCGTGCCACCCCTAATATATATATATATATATATATATATTTTAGCACAACAAAAATACTACTAATAAAAATACAAATAAAATGAAAACTGAAATATTACAAATAAAGGCTAATTCAAAGTATTAATAAATACTATAATAACGAAATAATAAAATATCACCTACACTGAGCAGTTGCAGTTTCCCGGATGAGCAATCTAATCTACATGACAGCAAATATTAGGAAATATATGACCACAATTGACCAGAATCATAATCAAGTATTGTATTCCACAGAGCTGTGTAATATATAAAGTATATTATTTAACAAGTCACTCTGTCAACTGTATAATGTAATGTATCATGTGATGTCCCTTCATGACCCATGCATGTCTTCTCATATCATTTATATAATTATATTTCTTGCTTCTTTTTTTTATTATTAGCAAAATATTAGCACTGTGCCACCTCAACTCTTAAGGTCAATTTTATATTCAGGTGAGTGCTCATTCAACATGTAATACCTGCACTATGTCTAGGACCACTTCAGCTTATAAAAGCGACAATAACATATCTGAACAGTCCATTACTGCGGTCATCTCAAAGAAAAAACAGACAGTCAAAAAATACCTATCGATGTATCTATAGTATCTTGCGAACAAGACCATATGTGCCCAAAGGAGGCAATCCTGCAAAGATGCAGTCTCAGTGAGAGTCCGATCACTGACAAACACTGCCGGCGCGTGAACAGAAAAAGAGGTGTCTGTTGTTTTATCATTGTTACAGAGCTGTCATCACACACAAGTGAGCTTTAACTGTTTATTCCTCACTAGCACTGATTAGCAAGAGTACGGGAACTTCTTTATATTCCGCGACAGCCGCAAGGACATGCTGTCAAAGGGATGAGAACACTGATGTTGCTATGGGAACTAGAGTTTGTCGTTTATTGATTTTTAAGCAATTAAGAGTTAAACGAACTAAAATGAGTGAGACTAGCTGCTACCAGTCCTGATGATTAACTCAAAGGCACTGCACTGTCGACATGTTAGCGCTGCAACTAAATGAGCAAAACGACTCATTCTCGCCAGGACGCAAATAAGCAGTATTTACTCACCTTTGCGACATTCAAGCACGCTGTTCCTCAGGCCCTTCAAAAGTTAAAAGGTAATGTAAACAGCCTTGATATCGCAGCTTGTACTTCGCTTGAGAGAGAGCGAGACGGTGGCACCACTGGCAGTAAAGCACCCACACTCAGCCCGCTACAACGCTGCAACGAGAGAACATATGCCACAAATATCGCGATATCACAACGCTCCTGACGGCGCTGGACTGACCAATCATACTCGAGACACGTCGTCCAATAAGAAAGCGGAGGGCGAGACATCCCCGACATTATTGGTCAGTTCACTGAGATTGACATCCTGAAGAGCAATTTATAGAGCTCAATCATGCAGTTTGTTTACAGGATTGAGAAGACACTGAGGGAACTGGAGTGTGTGAATTGAACATATAATGCAATACAATGCTGAATAGAGATGTACAAATAAACATTCCTTTAAAAGCCTTATGTATATGATATAGATTACCATATAGGCTATTTGAAAAAAAAAACATGTATGGGTATTCATCAATAAGTTGCTTCAGTCCAGTAAATGTGTATGTTTAAATATTACTACCAATATAAAAAGTTACTCTTATATTTACTTTTTAAAAATCATTGAGGATTTGACAGCAAATAGACACATGTAAGCTACCACAACCTAAAGGATATGGACAACCTACAAGTATGAACTATCAAGCAAAGGACAGAAAGCAAGTAGTAGATTGTGCACAACAGGTTTTTCAGGAAGGTTTTGATCATATTGATAATTTAGAGGCCTTAGAAATTAACTTATTTAAGAAAAAAATATATATATAAGAGCATAAAATAGAAACAGAATGAAGAGGGGAATAAACAGTTAAGTATAATGTGTAAGTAGGCTAATGGAAGAAGAGGCAAAAAAAACTTTTTACATTACAAGTTAGTTTAGCAAATAGGTATAGCCACATATTTGAAGCTATGTGTATTTGTATGTGTTCTGTCTGGTTAAAGCTCTTGGTATTAATTTAGGTAATAAAGTAGGCTCTTATGTACTATGGCCATATTTATTACTTTTTAGGTTCAAGACAACATTCAACAAATCAATAGCATTTCATAATCAACATAGTTCCCTAAATGCTGTTGACACTTAAAAATGCTTTTGATAAGCACATTTAACATCTACAAATGAATGTAAGTTTCCATGCTTCAAATCAGCATTTGTTCTTTTGTTTTTTTTAATCTGCTGCCTCTGTGAATAGTCTGACCCAAGAGACCCATTATTAGAGACACTGGCGTCTTTTCTCTATGTGCATGTGGTGCACAGATTAACACAATGAGTCACTTTGCTGTGTGAAGGAGCATGAACACTGCCACTGTACTGCATCACTACCCACGATCCATCTGGAAGCAATCCTAATGACCAGCCCCATGACCCTCATGAGTTCCCCAGCAAAAACATGTCAAGCTGCGCAAACAGTCACAAAATACTTGTGATTATGCACTCACAAACTCTTCCAGCACACAGTGCTGTGATGTTGAATTAACTACCCCCATTTAAAATATGCTAAAGCTAAGAAACAAGAGACCTTTAGAACAACTTTAAATGCCTAATCTTTTATCTTGACAGCTCTCTTGGGGAAGTGTGGGAGTCTTTTTAGTCTTTTTATATCTGTGTTCAGTTGTTTTAGTTAGACATGACATGTCATCCTAGCTACTACAAAAAAATGCCCTGAGCTATTGTTCTACTTTGTCATTTTATTGATATAAAATATTATTTAACTTTTATAATAATAAAAATACTTACTGTTTTATGAACTATATTGACAAAGATTGTTTTCTAGTCCATGGCTTCTTTACCTGTCAGACTCTAACCACAAATAAGAATGCATATTCTGAAATTTGACATAATATCTATTTCTCTCTGTCATTTTGCTAAAAGCCAAAAAACAATCCTGAAGAAAAGGCAGTCTTGGGTCTGGAAAATGGTCCATTCAGTTCTTGAGTCACTACTGAGTGTGTGTGTGCTGGCCTGGTATAAGACATTTTCTCTCAGACAGTGATGATGCCCTTTCCAAAACATCTAGAAGAAAATATGAGATATTTCCAGAAGATTGTAGATTTTAAAACTGTAGTTCTCTCAAAGGAATAGTTGACCCAAAATTAAAATTGGGTTATTGTTTACTTGCACACATCATTTCAAATCTGTATAATTTTCTTCCTATATTTTGAAGAACGTTGGTAACCAAACAGTTTTGGTTACCTTTGGCTTCCATTGTATGAATTTATTTTAAAGAATGTTAATTTTAAACACATATACCTGCTATATCTAAATTTAATTTAGTTTATTTTTAGGAGCGTACAATCATATAGATGGCCTCAAAATAGATGGCCTGCCTGTGTGTAGTAAACACATTTACATATTTTATTTAATGCACATATATTTTACTACGACAATAATGCACACAAATTGGCCAAATCCAGCTCTTACACATAATTTTGTTTTCTTTCAGAATACATTTGTAGCTCCGCACATTAGTTCCATGCTTTCAGACATTCCAGAAAATAGCTACAGCTGGGTTTCAGTTAGTTTGGTACATCCTGTTGGTCTGCAGAGAGAGTGAGGGGGGCTGACAGCTGATTGATTTCAGGGTTGCTGTGTGCGCTTGCTTCAATCCTTTGTTGTCTTTTATTGTCATTGACCTCCAAGCATATAAAAGATTCATGCAGACTGCTTACTGTGTTTGTTAATGTACTTCAACGATCACCCAGCCAGAGAGCATCAGCACCCCCTTCATAAATATTTACTACGCCTGGCCTCTTTTTCTTTTGCTTTCCTCTTCTCTGTATTTCTTTGCTTATTGGTGTCACACTGTTCTTGAGATCTCGCCACCATGAGGAGGCCAAAGTGACACTGGCTGACAACATGACAATCTGAGAGGATGTAATGATAACAGAATGGAAAAGAATGTTTATTTTTAGTAATTGATGGGTATTAGATCAGAGGTATATTGATCATTTGCAAAGCATACACCCTTAATGACACTTATTTGTCAATAAGAAATAAATAAGCATATAGACATATAGTATGTGTGCTTATACACACTGTTTTCAAAAATCCAAAAAGAAAAGCAAGCAGGTCACACATCAGTGGGTCACTGCATGAGACATGCTTGCTGAACTTTATCTGCTTAAAATGACAACAGGAACAACAGACCAAACTGTTATGCCAATGTTCTCTTTGTCATCAAATCCATTACCTGGTGTTACTGAAATACTTTATTCAGTGTATGTTGAGAGACATTCAAACTTGTGCACAATATTGTTACAGTTTTCATATTTTACATATTTACAATTACATATTTTCTACCAATAAACAACTGCCCGATACCAAAATTATAAATTTAACATTGCATGTGCAATTTTACATGTACGAATTTCCATTTTTAATCTCTATAAGGAAAATACAGCTAATTTTACAGTAAATTATCATTAAAATTATGTTTTGTCATTTTTCTTTAAGTACAAATATGATCTGCTTGTAATTTACAGTTTTTTAAGCATTTTTGTTCCTTTTTTGATATTTTGTCTAAACTTTAAGTTATTTAGCTCATATGTTTTTGTTGCATGATTTCAGTGTCATGTTTGTTACCCTGACACTACCTTGTCTTTGTGTGTATGACCCTCGATGGCTTATTTTACCACCTGTATTTGCATATTTTAGGGCACATGCAAGTTTTAGAAGTTCAAGTAGATTGGTATAGTACATTACACTACCTAAACATAAGTTTATAAGTAAGAACATACAGACAAAACGGAAATCCCATATAATGCGAATCATTGTCACTCATGGTGAATTAATAGCAACCACAGCTGCCAGATTTTTATAGCCTAGGATTTTGTTTTTACTGTAAATATAAACATTTTATCAAAACAAACCCCTGCTATAAAATAGAAATGCATCCAAGACTTTGTAGATCTTTTTCTGTTGCTCACCCTATAGAGTCTCTTTCTGAATGTTAGTGTGTGTGGTTGTTTATATCTGCTGCATGTTAAGCAGATGTGCATTCCTCTCCTGGGTGACACACAGAAAGACTGCGAGAGAAAGAGAAAAAGAGAGGTTTGGGGGTGAAGACGGTGGCAACGGGACCACTACTGCTCATCAAATTTCCATCTTCCTCTCCCCCTACATGCACATACTCATTAAATCCTCTCCTCAGTGTCTACACGTCTGACAGCTTGGCTGTCTATCTATTCTGCTTTCTTACTCTCATCATGAGCTCCCCTCCCAAGCCTTTTCACAAATCCATCTATTATATTGCTCAGTCTGCCATCAGCTCTCTGTTACTTTCTTCTTTCTGTGTCTCCAAGAGCAGGGTACGATGAGTGACAAATTCTCTGCTTATAACATGCAAATGCACTCTAGTTTGTCTCTAAAGTGTCACAGAACCTTTAAGGTGGGTGGAACAAACAGCTGTGTATGTCTCCAGCCAATAGAAGAGTATTCATTTAACATTTTATGGACAGGACAAATGTATCGATTTAAAATATTACTTGTAGAATTTTAAAAGAATGTTAATAACCCAATAATCTGCCTAGTGTCTGTTTTCAGCTTTGAAAAGCAATGTATGGCGGTAAAAACATACAGTAGAAGAGCTTCATAACAACAATACACAAACTAATACTTTTTTCATAAAGTCTTCCTTCACAATCTGTCCCTGTCACAGTTAATCACTGCTGTGACTCATTATTTCTTTCTAAACAAGCAAAAGTGAGGTTCTGGCTCATAACATTATAAACATCATATTGCTGATACACCACACTAAAAACAATGTAAAGAGAATGAATATCAAGTTATCATGCAGATCTGTCTGGTAATTAAATTCTCCTTACTTTTTGTTAATAGAACAGCATGAAGCTTACTTATAGCCCAAAATACCAGGAATTGACAAAAAAAAGAAAAAAACTTGGTCAGAAAAAAACTAAGTTGCTTACATACAGTGAAAAAAATTAACTTTTAAAAATTAATTCAAGTAATGTTTACTGTAAACTGTTGTGTAAATGAACATATTGATATAAAATATATATCATTCTTATACATTTAAATATACCAAATATATACTATATATATATATATATTATGTTTTATATTTAACAAATATGTTTTTATTGTAAAATATTGTTGATACTATGTTTTTATTATGGCTGTGAATCAAATAAAACATTTTAACTAATTAATTGCACAGGTTTCTGTGATTAGTCACAATCACACACAAAATTTGTAATTTTTGTAAATTTGTAACATATTTATAAATTGGACCACCAAATTAATGTAGAATCAACAAGGAGTGCATTTTACACATATTTGATTAATGGCATGTTTTTACTAAATAATATCAAGCATATTGCTATTACCAATATCTTTGATAAATTGATCCAGAAACAAATTGTATCAGCAAATAATCAGAGATTTGCCTATTATATGAAGAGGTACCAACCTTTGCAGCTCTACACTGGAAAATACAGTTGAATAATGCTAGCCACAAGAAGAAGGGAGAAAGGCATTATTGGAGCCTTAGGAAGTGAAAAAGCAGAAGCAGCATTATTTTTTTGTAAATGCATTGAACTAAACACATAAATGATTTTTAACAGTCCTATTTTATGAGCTATAGAAGTGTGAATTTCTGATAATTAATAGGGAAAGGGGCATTTTCTGAATTCCTTGCACAATGTTTTTTTTTTTTTTTTTTTAATGTTTGTCAAATTCTTATTTTTGCCATCAGTTACTGGGGTGTTTTAGTTGTTTAGTTCAGATGTATTGCATTATTTTAGTGTTGTGTGTTGGTGTTGTATTACATTATTTTAGTGTGGTGTGATGGTGTGTTAGTCTGGGCAACAATGTGCTCTTTTGTCACCAAAATACTATTCCCATACTATTGCCCAGACTAACACACCATCACACCACACTAAAATAAATTATAACATATGGTAAAAATCTGGCAAAGATCTGGCAGCTACAGCTTTATTGTAAACTTGGCACTGTATACAGACAATTATCTAAAAATTCAGTATACAGTGGTGACCATTTATGCTGGTCTTCTCAGCAGGATGGTGCTCAAGGACACAATGACTGTCATTGTAAGTAAATCAGTTTGCCTTATCATGAATCGTGAATCACACTTTCATGATAACGAAGCCGGCATATAGAGGACAAGGGAGCAATTGGAGAGAAGCCAGGTTGTAAACCTGGGAGAAAAAAAAGAGTTAGAGCCCTCTGCAGGGAGAAAATTTAGTACACTTTTAAAGGACAGTGCTGATTTATTACAGTATGGGATGGTTTGTACTCTTAGTGGGTGAAATCACCTTTTCCTTTGTTTTCTATGATTGTGTTTAGCCTTGGGTTATCCTCTTTATAAGCTTGCACTGGCCTCCATTTAAATGTGAATTGTTAGATTTAAAAAGGTGCTCCATCAACTTTATCACTTGATAACTGAATAGCAGGAGCCACATTTATAATATCTCATACCGCCTGGAAGATTTCCATTTATAGAACCCAAAGTTACTGTCTGTCTGGTCCATGTCCCTCTGGCACCAGTGTGGCGTATTGCAAACAGTAAATATACAATTATGAATCCACTGCTGCACTACAATGTGATTATCTACAAGCTGGAGGATGGAGTCATACACATAATACGGATAAAGCAAGAGATATTAGGAAAGAGAATAGAGTGAGAGAGAGACAAAAATTTGGACAAAAAAACAAATCCAGAGGATTCAGTATGATACAGAGACAGCAGAATGGGTGCTTTCAACACTGAAGGATCATAAATAAAATTTGTCAGATAAAACCGTTTTGAGGTAATCTAATGTTGTGCCTCTGGAAAATAGTGATCTTTTTAGAATTTAGGAATAAAAATTAAGTTAAAAGATCAAATTAGAACATTGGAAGATGGTACCCCTGGAATTGGTGTAAAGGCCCAGAATGTCATGTAATGGCATGGTGCTGCTATTATTGTACATTTCAGACATCTTAGATTTTCATTAAAACTTGCTGGCTAATTGAGTGAAATAATTCAATTTGCACTCATAGTGTTGCTATTATGACACATATTTAAATAAAATATGGGAAATTAAATATGTCTGAATAATAGTCTTAAAGCCTCTTACCTCTTAACCAAATACAGTCATGGCCAAAAAATATTGGCACTGTTGCAATTCTGTCAGAAAATGCAACACTTCTCTCAGAACATAGTTCCAATTGCAAATGTTCTGGTATTCATGTGCTTATTGTTTTTGTTTGCACGGCAACAACACAAAAAACAAAAAACAAAGAAGAAAAGTCAAACTTGATAAAATTTCACACAGAACTCAAAATGGACTGGACAAAATTATTGGCACCTTGTCAAAATTGTAAGAAATAATTGCTTTTCAAGCATGTGATGCTCTTGTAATTTGTATTTAGACACACCTGTGGCAAGTAACAGGTGTGGGCAATTTAATTATCACACTTGCAACCAGTTAAAATGGAGAGAATTTGACTCAACCTTTGTGCTGTGTGTCACACTGAGCATAGAGAAAAGAAAGAATTGTAAAGAGTTGTCTGTGGATTTGAGAGAAAAAAAAAGGTGGAAAACATGGACAATCTCAAGGCTACAACTGTTACGGGAGTGACGAGACGTGAGACGTGCGGATCCATCTGCGAAGCTTTATTAAAAGACGTGGTCATACAGGCAGGGTCGAGGGACAGCAAACAGGTATGGCAGAGACAAGACAGAGCAATCCGTGGAGCAAGCGTGGGTTGACGATCAGCGTACAGTATCCAGACAGGGCAAGGCAGAGAGAATAATCCAGGAACAGGGGCAGGAATCAAGACACAGGAAGACTAACTAGAAAACAGGAAAACGCTTTGTAGAGTAGACGGGCTAACAATACTCGGCGGTGTGCAAGAGCAAGTCCCAGGCTAAAGTAGTGAGTGGTGGTGATTGTGAAATGGTGATCAGGTGTGGGTGTGATAATTGAGAACAGCTGTGCGTGATTAGGGAGTGCAATGGATGGTGGGAAATGGAGTCCAATGTGCTTGTGAGTGAAAATAGTCACTGTGGTGAACGGGTGACCTCTAGTGGTGGTTGACCGGGAGAGCATGGACCAGATTCGTGACATAGCCCCCCCCCCCCCCCCCAAAGAGCGGCTTCCAGACGCTCCCAAACAATCCAGGAGGGCGGTGGAGCAGAGGCGGAACAGGGGGAGGGACGGAGGGCCAGGCCCGCGAGGAAGTGGGAAGACCGGGGACTGAGGCAGAACCGGCAGAGCAGGAAACCAGGGCGGAGCCAGAGGCCAGGGCGGAGCAGACGGCACGGGAGCCCACCAGGGCAGAGCAGACGGGACCGGAGCCCACCAGGGCGGAGCAGGCGAGACCGGAGCCCACCAGACCGGAGCAGTGGACCACCACGGCGGAGCAGATGACCACCAGACCCGAGCAGAGGACCACCACAGGGAGGCAGACAGGGCAGGAACCCATGACAGAGACTGGGATCTGGGGAGAACAAGGACAGAAAACACAGAGAGAGCAGAGACAGACAACACAGAGAGAGTCCCCATGGTCTCAGGAGCCGTGGCAGGGCAGGACGGGACCAGAGCACACCTGGGTGGAGCAGGAGACCCCCAGAGCCAGACAGCTGACCACCACCGCGGAGCAGACAGAGCCAGAGCCCACCAGTGTGGAATAGACAGGGCAGAGGATCTCCACGGTAGAGCAGACTGCTCAGGAAGCCATGGCAGGATCAGGGATCTGGGGGAAACAGAGACAGACACCACAGGGAGAACAGAGACAGATAACACAGAGAGAGTCCCCATGGTCCCAGGGGCCGTGACAGGGCAGGTCGAGAGTTCGTAGACGGTCTCAATGGCCGTGGCAGGACAGGACGAGGATTCAAAAGCAGCTTCCATAGCCGTGACTGGGCAGGACGTGGATTCACAGACGGCCTCCATAGCCGTGACTGGGCAGGACGTGGATTCACAGACGGCCTCCATAGCCGTGACTGGGCAGGACAAGGATTCACAGGCGGCCTCCTTAGCCGTGACGGGACAGGGCGTGAGCTCACAGGCGGCCTCCTTAGCCGTGACGGGACAGGGCGTGAGCTCACAGACGGCCTCTTTGGCCGTGACAGGACAGACAGTGAGTTCAGGGGCGGCCTCAATGGCCGTGACAGGGTAGACAGTGAGTTCGGGAACGGCCTTCATGACCGTGACAGGGCAGACAGCGAGTTCAGAAACGGTCTCCATGGCCGTGACAGGGCAGACAGTGAGTTCAGGAACGGTCTCCATGGCCGTGACAGGGCAGACCATGAGGTCCGGAACGGCCTCCATGGCCGTGACAGGGCAGACCATGAGTTCAGGAACGGCCTCCGTGGCAGGGTAGACAGTGAGTTCGGGAATGGCCTCCATGACCGTGACAGGGCAGACAGTGAGTTCAGGAACGGTCTCCGTGGCCGTGACGGGGCAGACAGTGAGTTCAGGAACGGTCTCCGTGGCCGTGACGGGACAGACAGTGAGTTCAGGAACAGCCTCCGTGGCCGTGACAGGGCAGACCATGAGGTCCGGAACGGCCTCCATGGCCGTGACAGGGCAGACCATGAGGTCAGGAACGGCCTCCGTGGCCGTGACATGAGAACTGGATTCTCGGGATTCGGGAGTAGGTGCCACCACTTCGGGAGGTTCTGCGGCGGAAGCCGCCACCTCTGGAGGCACTTGACAGCGACGACGTGAGCAGACTCTGGCTTGACAGCGACGACGTGAGCAGACTCTGGCTTGACAGCGACGACGTGAGCAGACTCTGGCTTGACAGCGACGACGTGAGCAGACTCTGGCTTGACAGCGACGACGTGAGCAGACTCTGGCTTGACAGCGACGACGTGAGCAGACTCTGGCTTGACAGCGACGACGTGAGCAGACTCTGGCTTGACAGCGACGACGTGAGCAGACTCTGGCTTGACAGCGACGACGTGAGCAGACTCTGGCTTGACAGCGACGACGTGAGCAGACTCTGGCTTGGCAGGCATGACGTGAGCAGACTCTGGCTTGGCAGGCATGACGTGAGCAGACTCTGGCTTGGCAGGCATGACGTGAGCAGACTCTGGCTTGGCAGGCATGACGTGAGCAGACTCTGGCTTGGCAGGCATGACGTGAGCAGACTCTGGCTTGACAGCGGAGACATGAAGGGGTGTTGTTGTTGCCGCCATTTTGCGAGTGAGTGCGGTGTTGGGTTCCTCCGCGACACCCACAGTGAACGGAGAGCCCACACACAGCAAGGCATAATCCATATACTGAGCGAGTGATGCACGGGGACCCTCACGGATTAAACGTGATTTGAGTGGTTGGTTAATGCCCTCACAAAAGAAGTCAATAAGTGCATAGTCCGGCAGATCAGAAAAATGGGTGAGGTCTAAATACTCTTGTATATACTCCTCGAGCATTCGCGAGCCCTGCTCGAGGGTTAATAATATAAGTGCCATGTCCATACCTGGCCAATGTCCACTGGAAAAGCCGCTGGATCCTGGTTGGGCCGAGTATTCTGTTACGGGAGTGACGAGACGTGAGACGTGCGGATCCATTTGCAAAGCTTTATTAAAAGACGTGGTCATACAGGCAGGGTCGAGAGACAGCAAACGGGTATGGCAGAGACAAGACAGAGCAATCCGTGGAGCAAGCGTGGGTCGACGATCAGCGTACAGTATCCAGACAGGGCAAGGCAGAGAGAATAATCCAGGAACACGGGCAGGAATCAAGACACAGGAAGACTAACTAGAAAACAGGAAAACGCTTTGCAGAGTAGACGGTTTAACAATACTCGGCGGTGTGCAAGAGCAAGTCCCAGGCTAAAGTAGTGAGTGGTGGTGATTGTGAAATGGTGATCAGGTGTGGGTGTGATAATTGAGAACAGCTGTGCGTGATTAGGGAGTGCAATGGATGGTGGGAAATGGAGTCCAATGTGCTTGTGAGTGAAAATAGTCACTGTGGTGAACGGGTGACCTCTAGTGGTGGTTGACCGGGAGAGCATGGACCAGATTCGTGACAACAAGTCCATCTCCAGAGATTTTAATGTTCCTGTGTCCACTGTGCGCAATATCATCAAGAGGTTTACAGCCTCTTCCAAACAAATTCAAGCTGATCTGCAGACACCGGGTACAGCAGTGTCAGCTCGCACTATCTGGTACCATCTGAATGAAAAGGGACGCTATGGAAGGAGACCCAGGAGGACACCACTGCTGACACAAAGGCATAAAAAAACAAGACTGGAGTTTGCCAAAACTTACATGACAAAACTACAATCCTTACTGTGGACAGATGAGACTAAAGTAGCTTTTTGGTAGAGGACATCATGGCACTGTTTACAGAAAAAGAAAAGGTTTTCGAAGAAAAGAACACAGTCCCTACAGTCAAACATGGTGGAGGTTCAAATATGTTTTGGGGTTGCTTTGCTGCTTCTGGCACTGGATGTCTTGACTGCATGAACGGTATCATGAAATCTGATGATTACCAAAGATGTTTTGGGGCGCAACGAAGTGGCCAGTGTCAGAAAGCTGCGTCTCCACCAGAGGTCATGGGTCTTCCAGCAGGACAATGACCCGAAACACACTTCAAAAAGCACTCAGAATAATTACAAACAAAGTGCTGGATAGTTCTGAAACGGCCAGCAATGAGTCCAGATCTGAATCCCATAGAACACCTGTGGAGAGAGCTGAAAACAGCAGTTGGGAGAAGGCATCCTTCAAATCTGAATGACCTGGAGCAGTTTGCAAAAGAAGAGTGGTCCAAAATTTCAGTAGAGAGGTGGAAGAAACTCATTCATGATTACAGGAAGCGATTGATTTCAGTAATATTTTCCAAAGAGGGTGCTAACAAATATTAAGTTAAGGGTACCAATAATTTTGTCCAGTGCATTTTTTGGGTTCTGTGTGGAATTGTATCAGATTTGACTTCCCCCATCTTACTCTATATATTTAATTTATCTTTAAAGTGCACACAGATAAAAAGTAGGTCTACTTCACTACAGCAGTGTTAGAAGCCACAGGATACTGGGGAATCCTATAAAATGATGTGCAAGCAATCAGAGTGAAACAGCAGTTGTGTAGATCAGTCTTATATTGTTATTAGACACAGAGAGCCGTCACAGATCCCTCCTCCAGTCTCTCTCCAGCAGATGAATGACAACGCTCACCATTAGATCACTAGTGGCTTGGTCAAGTGACTCTGAGGGATTGGAAAACGGATACAGTTCAAGTCTTGAGAGCTAAACTTTATATTGTTAATGCCTTAGAATAAGGTATATACAATGTAAACTCATTGCATGTGGTGTGTATTTCCTACATGGATCGGGAACATCAAGAAAATAATAAGCAAGAAACAAGAAGGCAAAGAAGGAATGTGAGCGAGTTTCTTTTGCTCATTATTTGGCTATTGTTCATCCTTATTAATTTATTTTTCTTTCTTATTACTGCATTTCCTTTGCCTTAATTGCTCAACTTTTTTGTCTAATGTTATTCATTCTTAATATTTCTTTTTTTTTAAATTAACAAATACATTTTGTCTTTTGCTAGTTTTCCCAACTCACATTGTTTTGCACCATTCTTGTTGTTGCTTTCTATGCCACTTTGTAAGCTGCAAAAACTTTGGCAGTACAAATGTGCAATTATGTCATGCCAATAAAGTACATTTGAAACTGAACATTTAAAGAGAGAAAGCAAGAGGTAACGTTTCAAATTTTGTGGGGGGAGGACGACAGAACAGTTGAAGACAAACATCTCATGATCCTGTTGGATAGAAGCTTCATGAATGTTTGAGAAGAGAGCTGAGAGCTACACTGTTAATGACACAGAACATAACTCTACAAACACACTTTCTTTTTATATATCTTGCATTTTCCTCCCATTCTAGCACTTTATTATGACCATCTATTCTTTTTTTCAATTGTGCACCACATAATCACACAATTATACATTATACAAATTAACGTATTACAAAAAACATATCGACAAATTTGTCTTATTATCTGTGCTCAAGACAAAAAAGAAAAAAAGAAGTGGGCATGTTCTTGTCGCCCATGTGAGTGAATCATGGAAAGTTTCTGAGTCGTTGCACTGCATCTTTGTGCAAACGCTGTTATGTTTGTTCTCTGAGCATGTGGTGTTAAATTCTGTCATTATTTACTCATCCTCATGTCATTATAAAGCCGTATGGTGATATTTGGTTCATGGAGCGCAAAAGAAGATTGTTTTTCCTTGCAGGTATATAGCAGTACTTTTGAGTCATGTAGATTTCAGCTCTTGGTTGCATAGAGGTTGTGCATCCATAACAGTTTCTAAAATCTAAATCATGGCCCTTCGAAGGCATAAAACTATCTTAGCCACTTTTAATGATACTATGAGACAGCATAATTTGATTCAGCCACATGGTCTTGAATGATTTTGTATCAGGATATCCATACCCTCTAAGTGGCTATCAAATTACAATCTCCATCTTAGATCTGATCCTAGAGTCAATTAACATTAATAATGAATGCAGGGGTTTATTTCAGTTTGTTTCATCTGACAAACACCCCACCCTCCAAAACCACCCCCCTTTGGCCATCATCTTGATGTTGACGTCAGAGGGTGTTTGTTCAATGCAGTCCAAAAAGAGGTGGATTTTCAGAAGATGTAAAATGAAAATGTATTTATATTCTTATCTAATTTAATACACTCTCAGAAAAAAAGGTGCAAAAGCTGTCAATGGGGCAGTACCTTTGCAAAAGGTACACATTTGCACCGTTTTCATTCACATTTGTATCATAAAGGTACATATTGCTCTCTAAAAAAAACACATATCAGTACCTAAATTGTACATATTAGTACCTTTTGAAAGGGTACCACCTTAGTGACAGCTTTTGTGTACATGCATACATAAAGTCTCTGATTTAAGTTAATAAGAAATAAATAATTTGTTCTTTGCACCCTAATGGATAAAGAGATTGTAATGATTCTCATTTTCTATCAGTAGATTCCTCTGGGACTATTTTGCGAGACATACATTCATGAGCCCCTAATACAGGCCACACCAGCAATATTCATACTTTCCCTAAAGACTGTTAACTTGTCCTTAGACTGCCATCGTGTGGTCAAAATATTTACAGTAAACTCAATAAAGACTCAATAAAGTACACATGTTGTCAATAGAAAAAGGTTTATTTATAAGGTTGGAGGTCGTATTTAACTGTATGTATGATGTAACAGCAAATTTGCCATCATGTCAAGGACTGTTCATTTGTGTGCTAAACAAGTTCGACATATGGGCTGTGCTATAAAAATGGGAAAATGAAAATTACACTTTACAGTACTCTATACGAGTACGGTCATATTTAGTGGATTTAGGTTTCATAAAGTCAAAAAGTTAACGGCAGAGTAAAAAGATGTGAAACTGTTCAGGTGATTGTGTCGTGTATTTAACTAACAAACCAGAAGATGGCAGCAATGTGCCATCGGTGTGCTTACTGAGAAACGTCTGAATAAAGTTGTGCTTGTTTGTTTGTTATTATTATAATCAGTTGGTCACTGAAAGGATGTGCTCCATTTGCCTCAGACCCAAATACATAATCCTCTTCAGAATAATCCTCATAATAGGCCTATTAAAGGGGCGTAAATTTCGTCTAACAGTGGGGGGGGGGGGGGGGGGACACAAATAATACAACTAAAATTGTACTTGTAAGGATATGTATACACAGAGGAAAGCTAAAACTATTCGTGTAGCAGGGAAACTAAGCACGCGAATCTCTTCCCTCGCACGCGGATTTACTTTGCTCTAGCACAAAACCGGACGCGCGCTCTCAGAAACACGCTGCTCTCGCAAAGAGAAAACAATCACTTCGTCCGATGTTTAAGTGAATAAAATAGCCAATTGACAGTCTTACTTACTGGAGTTCCACAACTATTGAGACTTATTATCTCTTGACTTGTGTGTGTGATATAAAAGAGGAAAGCATTTGGACCAAAGCACTCAAAATGTTTCGAAACTTAAAACGCATTTTTGCCCCGTTTGTGTTGTTTTACAACTTACACAATTATTTAAAATATAAAACATTATTTCCAACACACAGCGTGGTTTTTAATTATATTTTTAGGGGGGGGGGGCAACCCTCAGATAGGGGGGTCTTGTCCCCCTCGACCCCCTACCCGGGATTTCCGCCTATGGCCTAATAGTACTGAACAAGTTTCTTTAAGAACGCGGCATCTATACATTTTGTGTTATTTCACGAAAATAGATGATAGAAACATGAATTAGAAAAAATATCAATGTATTTTCATGATTCATCCAGAAATCATAATTTATAGTGGCATTGTTTTCAGCCTATGAAAGGCTGTCATCTAGTGGTGTTTCAGGAGAATGCACAGGTTGACAATGATCAGTTATACAACCTAACACACGAGTCAGCATTTAATGTCACTGTGTTTCACCCATATTTCTTTCAATAACAGTTTAGTGGACCTTAAATTATGAAAGTGAGCCTTCAACAGCACAATTAAAAAATCCAATAAGCCACAGGTCAGATTGGCGGCCTTGTGTTGTAACATCTGTATCTAAAGATGTTAGATTATGCAAATGCATATCTCATCATATTCGACACAATCAAGTTTCTACACCTTCACAGAGTGTAAAACAAGATGCTCTCCATGCAAATGTTTCACAACCAGCCCTATTTTAATTTTGCATGCATTCTCACAGCACTGGCTGTAAGCTGCCCTCTATCAATGCCCTGCACGACACAAACGGGATAAAGTGTGGAGACAAAATTACTGTCAAAACCATCCATCCAGGAGATGCTTCAAATCATAAAGCAACTATTGTACAAAAAGCAGCTTCTCCTAATGTATGCTTAAACAGCCCCTGCACTAGCCTGTATGGAATACTCCCCAAATCTCTCCATTTACACGTATGTTGTTATCCAATGCTTTCTTAGCAAAGAGCAAAACAATCAAAAATGCACATACAGCCTAAGCAGGATTTAGCAGGTAGCTAAGGCCTCAAGTGTTTGAGAACACGAATGAAGTCTTTCACCGATTGTGAAAACAGTGCTAACAGTCAAAATAATTGATCAGGGGTATTATGAAACATTTTCAGTTAGGATGTCATTTAGAAAACTAGTCAGATCTAAACTGAAATTTCTTTATTACAGTCCCAGGTCAGTTCAGAAACGCCCTGAAACATTAGTCAAATCAAGCACGGTAGATATTCAAATGTAGTGCAGTTTAGTGAGAAATGTGTGATAGTCATGTTAATAAATTACATTATTTGCAATTGTTTGAATGAAATAGTGTGTATTTTAGAGAGGTTTGTTTAACTTTAACAGAATCAACTGCCAGAGTAGTGGTCTGGTGATTCTTTCCTGTACAGAAATGGTAGTATTCAGTGTGGCATACAGTTGAAGATGTCTAGCTATGACTAATTCCTGGACAAGGAGTAAATTGGACTGAACTTGCTTTTAATGTCATGAAGTATGCATTACTCGGAGTAAGTGGCGCATTTGTGACATTATGATTCGGTTCTGTCCTATTGATTGCCCTGTTGTCTGCACTTTTTAATTTCATTTTTGCATGTAGTGCTGTTGTGACAAATAAAACTTGGCACGCGCTACTCCAGTTTTGTAAAATGTAGCGAATGCCTCACAAAATGATCTCGTGTAACGAATATGGTAATAAAACAAGATTGTTTTAAAGCGGCACTGGTTGATGATTAAACACGTCACGAGCTGATCCTTGCATCACTCTATTGGCATTATAGCAGATGGTGCAAATGCTCATCAATCCATCTGTCCTCTTAAAATAACCCCGCGTTTTCCCAAATGCCTTTTATTCAAATATCTAACCCTTCTCGTTGGTAAGTCACATGATGCACGCGGTCTTCATTGTCACTGTGAAAACGATAAAGTCTTCCGCGCAAGAAATAGTTTCCTGAAAGTGATTTCTGACTGGCATGAGCAAACATGTTGGTGCACGTTCGCTCATTTTCTACGTTTAGTCCTGATGACGTTCCTCGCCTTTCACGCACAAAAGTTAGCCGTCGATGGTGTGAAAAGGAGCGAATGTGTGCGTGTGTGTGTGCCACAAAGCGTGCGAATACGGTTTGGCTCTGCGCACATCGTGCACGCACTCTGCAATGCAATCCACACACACAGTTGATGCAGTACTGCTAGCAAGGGCGTTCAGACAACGAGTGAGACACACCCAGAGGAAAAATGGTCTCAACTAATGCGCAAGTACAATCAAAAGGGCTTGAGAATAGCCCGCTTGCGCGGGTTGGAGTCAGTGGCCAGATCGAGAGAAGAAGATTTTTTTTCCTGTTTTCTTCAAGGGCAAAATGTCCTGGTATGAAGTGATTTCGAAATAACGTTGTAAAACGACAGAGTCGCCAGTGAAATGCGCTCTCTCAACAAACAAGCCAGCCGGTGCACTTGTGAAAACAATCATGCGCCAAGCAGTTGCTCTACAGTTTTTTCTAAGGGGTAGCGGAGCGACACACAGACATGACATCAAATATAGGTAAAGTCTATTGCTTTTTGTTTGTTTTAAGAGTCAATAAATGGTATAATTATTTGAATGTGTTGTATTTTGCGAGTCAAGATGGCGCCGGAGCACAGTCAGGTGACCTTGTTTTTTTCCCCCTCAATACCAACAATAGTCAAAGCGAGAAGCGGAAGTGGATGCTCCCCCCTGAAATACGATTGGCGGGTTTGAACTGTAGGAAAAAGCGTGGGCTCGTGGTTGGAGTGTGCGATGTGGCAGTCAAGTGCATGTGACAAACTTGTTTTTAATAAGACCAGTGGCTACTGGTAACTTATGGGCTCTGCTGTTGCGGGGCTCGTTTGTAATAATTAAACTACGTCGATGTGTGTCGTATCGCCACTTTTCGCCTCATATATATAACATGCTTTCGTATGTTTTGTTATGCAACCATTCACTGGTTCGCGTTGAAATATTATGCTTCATCTGTTTAAACCAGTATAGGTTATTTACATATGAGCGTTTATATAAAGAGGACTATCTCGTTTAAAACCCACACTGCGTGAAAAATCCCCAGCGTTCACTGCGTAAACTAGAAAAGTAATAAAGATTTAGCGCAGATAGTCTCGGTGGTCGCCGCCGTGCATTCCCTCCAAAAGGGGGAGGGGTCGTGTTTTCCTGACGGTCTACCATCCATCAGTCCAAAGTGACTGTACTTACTGCCAGGAAACTATGTGCTTCGAGACAGAAAGCAGTAGTTTGACACAATATTTAATACGTGCACAGTCCTCACTTCCACGAGCGTTGCTTTGTATTGTAACCAACACGCGTCAGTTTGTTTCAAAACGTCTTCGTATTCCTATGACTCCTATATCCTGGTCTAAGTGTGGATAAAGCCACTCAAAACTAAAGCAACTAGCATACCCCTGTTTAGACTCTGCGCCTTCGACAGTTCGGTTGATTTTATCGCATAGATGTCACCCTAAAACAGATTCGCTGGATCAACCTAACTGTTCCTGTAACCCCACCCAGTTTGTGATCGACCGCTGATTGGTCGGCTGTGTAGATGTGAGTATTTTCACATTCCATTCCGCGCTTCTAATTGGTCACCGGTGACGACAATCCCACACCCAACTCCCACCCACTGAGGCATCAAGTTTGTGAGACTCGCAATAGCTAGTTTAAGAGGCTATAGCTGAATGTGCAGCAAAGACTCCAAGTCTAACTGCGCTCTTTGGTTTAAATCACTCTTTTAGAGTTCAGTAAGATGGATATGAAAAAGAGAATTCACCTGGAGTTGCGGAACCGGACGCCGTCAGACGTAAGCATCTTTATTAATTGCTGAGTGATATGATTTTAATAAAACTGTTGGTTAGAGTAGTTCTGCGTGGATGGACAACGCTAGATGTGCACGCGTCAAGTTGATGTCTTGAATGAAAAGTTTGCGGCGACTTTGTTACAAGCCTAGAGCCTTGGATGTTGTTATCGCAGTGTGCTTATACACAGCCCATAAGTTAAGCAGTTTTACTGATTTTTCCCCAACTTTCGCGAGACCTTTTGGTGATGCTGTGCTCGGAAACTGCAAGCGCTCCATGCATTCAGTGTAAACAAGGGAAGCGGCGTGAGGAGCCATATTTGTAACTTTGTAGCCCCTGAACGCGCCCTTTTCCTTTGCATCCTCAGTGCTGCAAAAGTCGCCTGCCGTCAGTTCATGCTTCTCTCACACTTTCGCACATCATTTTCAGTTCAACATTCATACTTGCCAGTCACAGTGATCGTTGGCCAGTTCGCTAACTTGTTGTGGGACGCATTTTTGTGAATTGCTGTGCAGGCGATTTGACAGATAGCTTGCTATAACCCGATCGGTCAAATACATTTCGGGGCATCTCTCCAGCAAAAGGCTTTTATTGAGGGATTTTAGTCTAAATCGAAAGCATTTACGGTTCTCAATCAAAGAAAAGTTGTGAAAATACTTAGGCGGGATCTTTTCGAGGGCTTCTAGCGCATTACTGATAGTCACCTCTTTGATTTGGATGGAAAACGAGCGCATTTGTTGTTCAATCGCGGAATGGACAGTAATCGTGTCACAGCATATCTAGTTGCGTAAAGGTGCCCAAACCTATTTAAAACTGCATTATATGTCGACGACATTGCCAGAATGCAAAGACCAAATCGGCACACTCTCTTTCTTAAATGTCCTCCGTGTTTTTCTTACTATATATCAATTCTCACAAGTGTAGCGACCGTCTCTGATCAATTCCATGCAACGTTATCAAGGTCCCTGTTATTGCCCCTTTACGCATACCCAAATACGCTGTAATAGAGCTCGTAATTAAAATGTCATAACCGTATTCTGAGCGCGTCTGTTCGTCTCCACTGGCAGGATAAAGTGATTTTCAGCCGTGTGGCTCTGCTTGTTATTGACACAGACTGGGCGCTTATGTGAGCGCTACGCAACTTGAAGCTGCGCTGCTCCAGTTGCAAGATCTAGGACACGCCGCCATTTTAACCCGCAACAAAGACGCACGATATTTAATCGAGCAGGGAATCGTTGCCGCCGTCTCTATGCTTTGAACCGACCAGAACCGTTGAATATATAGAGTCGAGCGTGTACGAAGCCGGGTATTTCATTTTTATTTCGTGAAAGTCGATACCTTTCGCTTAAAGAGAGACTCCTTTGCATTATCATGCGCCTCTCCGCCCCTCCTACTCGTGAATTCTTGGGTCCGTCCTCGTGTTTTTGCTCTTCCAAGACAATGTAATGCATTTGTGTAACACCCAGGCTATCGTTTACGCGTCTTTACTTTGCTGTTCGAGCACGCACTATAGTAAAAATACTCTACCCGCAGGAAAACCATGTACGCCGCTTTGTTGCGGAGTCAGCCATTTTGTTGGATAGGGAGTCAAATGTGAGATTTTGTCAAAGCACCGAAACATGCACCCCTATCTGCTACTGTAGACCCCATGCTGAAGTAAACTTTACAACTGAATGGCGCCCGATTCGGTCGTGGCGACGTGTTTATCTGCTGTCTTTCCCCCTCATTCTAACCTGATTAATATATTCATATTGTGTTAAGAATATAAGCTGTTTTTTTTTGTTTGTTTGTTTTTCCCCCAAGTATTTGCTGATAACTGTGTGCTCTGTAGAGAGAAAGACTTCCCCTAATTTTATTTCTAATGTGAGTTTTTGTTTTGCTGTTTTGGTGGGTCAACATGATGGAAGTAAACATCACGGTGCTCTTGGCATGCTGCAAAAGTTAAACACGGCTCTGCTGTGACTGAATTTAAGCCCCTCAGGTGTAGAGTCTAACAAATGCTGTATTCAACATAACATTTCATCCCATGTGCCCTGTAACAGGTGAAAGAGCTTGTGCTGGACAACTGTCGATCAAATGAGGGCAAAATTGAGGGCCTCACTGATGAGTTTGAGGAACTGGAATTTTTAAGCACAATCAATGTAGGCTTAACATCAGTCGCCAATTTGCCGAAGCTAAACAAACTCAAAAAGGTAATGGGTGCTTTCTTGACCGCTACTTCAGGAGTATCAAAATATTTTTTTGGATTGTGTGAAGTCTTTGCCAGTCTTTTTAATATGCCACTGAACCATGTTTTCCACAGCTCGAGCTTAGCGATAACAGAATCTCTGGGGGTCTGGAGGTACTGGCAGAGAAGTGTCCCAACCTCACCCATCTCAACCTCAGTGGCAACAAAATTAAAGACCTCAGCACCATCGAACCCCTGGTAAGATGCGTTTATAGTATCATAGGAGGTGTAAACAAGTGGAGTTGATCAACTTACTGATGAAATATTTTTCATTAGTTGTATATATGTTAAAATAAATATAGATTTCATACACTGTTCAGAGACTATTATTATTAACATTCTTGAATAACACGTCTAAACAATTGTTGTTGCTTGGCACAAAAAAGTTGACTTGGATTTTAAATGGCTTGACATGACAAAAACAACACCGATTTATTATTGTTAATTTGTCCTCCTGTCTTTTTCCCAACAGAAAAAATTGGAAGGCCTCAAAAGTTTAGACTTGTTCAACTGTGAGGTGACAAACCTGAATGACTACAGAGAAAATGTTTTCAAGCTCCTCCCTCAGTTGACATATCTCGACGGCTATGACAAAGAGGATAAAGAAGCACCAGACTCTGATGCCGAAGCTTACGTCGAAGGCCTAGACGACGACGACGACGATGAAGATGGTATGTTTCTGAAGAGTCTTACTGACGTGCTTCAAGATGTATCGGGTTTTAAACTGAGATTAAGGAATTCAATTTGTCATTGACCTAATTTTGTTTGCAGAGGGAGAAGAGGAGGAGTATGATGAAGATGCAGCTCCAGGAGATGAAGATGAAGAGGAGGGAGAGGAGGATGATGAGGAAGAGGGAGAAGAGGAGGAAGAAGAGGACATCAGTGGAGAGGTTAATGCCGGAAAATGATGGTTCCTTTTTTGTTTACAAATACACATACATGGTGTCAATTTGTGCCTTTTTCGCACGCTTTCAGGAAGAGGAGGAAGAAGAGTTAAATGATGGCGAGGTAGATGATGAGGAAGACTTTGGTAAGTGAATGGATGAAGTGTTTGTACTACCCATGAAGTGAATGCTGGTAAGCAGAGTAAGAGTAAACGAAACTTCTGGTCCTTCCGTGTTGTGTTTACAGAGGAGGAGCGGGGTCAGAAGAGGAAAAGAGAGCTGGATGAGGAAGGGGAGGAAGATGATGACTGAACATGCACTCCCCCCATTGTGATCTGACCGTTTAACCCCTGTATATCTGTCCTATTGTCACTCTGCGATGGTTTGGGGAGGTATTCAAATGGTAGGGGGTGGGTTAGTATAAACGAGGACACAGTTTAAATATTTGTTTTAGCTTTTTTGTTGTTGCTGTTGTTGATGTTTTCTTTTGGTTTGGTTTGTACTTTCAGTTTGATTCCCTTCATTTTCTCCAAAAGCTCTTCAAGTGGCTGACAACACAGTGTGGAAATTTATTATTGTTGGAAAAAAAGACCAGTATGCTCTTGTAATTTTTCCCTGTCTTTACTGTTGATGCCTAAATGCTGGTGATGACTTATGTATTAAAAAAGAAAAAACAACCAAAAACCTTTTAGAAGTGCATGGCTGACTCTATTTTAAAGTTGACTACTGGATTTCAAGGAAGAACATTTTCTAACCCACTTTTTTTGTTGCATCTTTTGTGTATTTTGTTTCTTTGGTGTTTTCATGATCTTCACCACCACCATGTGACGTGCTGTTTAGGCTTGAAGAATACATCATGATGTCTGCTTGGACATGCACCGTTCAACCTCTCAATGTGATTTTTATTTTATTTTTTAATGTTAAGAGCCGAATGTCTGCCCTTGTCAAATGAGCCCTAAACCCCTTCTCCCTTTTGTGTGGATAGTTCAGAGGTTTTGTGTTCTTTGTAAATAATGACCAAATATATTTTTTTCTGATTCCCTTTGATAATGGCAGACATTTTCACAAATAATCTCAGTTGTAACCATTAACTGTAATAAAATGAATAAAAACGCAAGAGGCTCTATAATTTGAAGTTCTCTGTCCTGACAGCCACAGAAAATCCACTTATTGTAATTAGATGTGAATACATACTTGATCAATAGATTATGTATTTGAAGTCTTGTGCAGAGATTACAAGTGTATATCATCTCGCCACTGATATTGCGAGTTAACTGAATACATGATGTGAAATTGCATTGTGAAGCTCAGGGAAAATAGCTTGTATATTTTTGATGATACATGACTGAATATTGTTTAAATATTCGGAAGCATCATGCCAATTTAAATAGAAAGCATTCGCAATTTTAACTGAGCTGTATCCAGTTGTCAGATCATACTGATTGAACTTTTTATTAAAAGAAGACTTAAGATTTCACATGAATAGAAGTCAGCATTTTTGTTCAAATGAATATTTACTGTATAAGCATGTGTTTTGTTAACATGAGCATGAAAGCATCGCATAGAGAGTAACTGAGGTGTCTCATGATCTGTGGGAACATTTTTTGTGTGTGTGTATGTGAGATTGAAGGTAAATTTAGCTAGTCTCAGTCTAGTTAAGATTTGATGTACCATTTGAAGTAAATTCAGCTTAGCACATTAGTGTTCTTCCTCAGGAAGAGGTTTTTGCCTTGCATGCAATTACCTTTTGTGCAATATGCTTTAGTTAGTCAGTTAATCATAATGAATAGTGAAATACAGAGTAGTGATTACCAATTAATGTCATTTTAATCAAAGACAAAGGTTAGCCTAATGTCTTGCCTCATAATTCCTCAGGCATTGTCAGCACGAAATATTTCTACATTAATTGTGCTTGTGTAGGCATTGAGCGCCTCGTCTGACACCAAATGAAAGGGGCCTGAGTACAACATATACATATTCTGGCACCTCAAACTGAACAAATGAATAACCACTTCACCTCAACATCTAAAATGATGCATAATTCTACTGCACAAGATTTGGAATGTAGCTACTGGCTACATAAACAACCTATTCCTCAGTTTTGCCCATTTAGCTAGGCCGTTTTCTAAGCACTACAGCTTGTGTCGGAACTTTAACATGTTAAAGAGGATGCTGTGTGTAGTCAAGTGTAGGCCTATGTGCTCAGATGAGCAAGACTGTGGCTTTACCGCCCCCTAATGTGAAGAAACCTAAAATGCACTTTCTCCTCAAAACGCACTAGTACTATGCAATAACGAAGCAAGAGCTGCTGGAGTTTGTGTTATTGTTTTATGAAGCAAAATATGTACGAAGCTTGAGGCTCATATTGTTTTCATTAAATAGCGACAGCAGGAAAATGTCACTTTCCTTTTCGTGCTGGTCGAGCGAGGTTATTTATAACCACTAGTTCTTTTAGGGACCTGAATATATACTTTAAAAGGGATAACATTTGAATTAGATTTTTCTAAATGTATACTTAAGTTTAACTTCAAAACACATTTGAATTGCTTCTATAAACTGATTTGAACATATTTCACATTGCACAGTGTGAGAAGGATCTAAGTAATGTGAAGCTACAAATTCCCCAATTTATATTAGTACAAACCCAATACTTCTAGATTGAGGAGCATGTCAGCTGTATAAATATCAACTGCTGTGTAAGATTACTGCACTGTGGTTTTTGAGTTTCTACATTAAAACGGCACTGTGGGTCATATCAAAATGATGCAACAGACCTAGCGTTTACATGAGATAACAGCTCGATGGGTGATGCACGTCTGTTCCTTAAAAAACACGTTTCTTCTCTATATGGAGTTTATTAAGCTGTTTAGAATGAGGCTAAGTAGCACAAAGAGAGAGAGAGAAAAAATAAGAAATAAATAATTCTATTAATTAAATTTAGTCTACAATTATGTGATGATAATGCAATGAATAGCTTGTACCAAATCCAGTCCATAGAGAGAATCAATCCACTGCAGGTAGGCCGACAGTGTTACGGAAGGTCACGTGATGGGACAGTTTTCACAGGGTTAGTGAATCATCACTCCAATAAAGTCAACTTAGCACACAGCAGCTGTGGGGTCAACACTGGGGGTCAGAGCGAAACGCTGCTTTATAAAGACAAGCACTTGCTCTCCTGTAGTCTTAGAGGAGGGATATTGGAATTTTAGGCAAAAGGAAGCCTGTATGTTTCAGCAGCGCTCAGGGCTTATAGTGTGTCACTTTAGGAAATCAATAGACACAGCACAGATCCAATGTCAAATGCTGCTACCATTGCTGCTGCTGTTGTTATTGTTGTTGATATTTGGGCTGTTCCTTATGTTATTGAGCTCCAGCTCAAGCTGTCGAATCTTAATGTCCTTCTGCGTAAGTTCGTCCTTCAGTCGCCGCAACTCTTCCTGCTGCCTGAAGAACATCCGCAAGAGCTGCAGAGCAAAACGTACAGGGTTACAAACACACATATAAACACCTCTCAGCCAGAAACTGTACTGGCTAAATTGTCCTTTCAACAACCATAATAAATCTTAACAGAATTACGGTAACACCTCATTCTCTGTACGGGGAGGCACATTTTCTAGCAGATCAATCCCATTGACCACTCCACTCTTCTTCTCCTTCACAGGAGCCTTGAACACCAGCTTGTTTGGTCTGTTGTAGCCCTCTTTTAAGGACATGAGCACCGGACCTAGATGTGTACATACAGACATGAATTCAATTAATTTTAGCCTTTGTCTTTCTTTTCAAATATTTTTATTCTGAAAATAACTGCAGGTCTTCACCTCGGTTGATTCCACTGAGCCACTCATCGACAGACAGAGCAGGTTCTGTCCCAGGAGTCATGGGATATATGTCCTCCTGATATGTCTCCGACTGCAAAGAAAGAGGGTTTTCAATTTACTGTTATTTGTACAGTTAGATTTAGTTGATGTGTTAGGCTCTGGGCAGGTAAATGTTCAGTCTAAACTAATACATGGAATCCAGAGGCTCACAGAAAGAGCACTATTATCACTGTGTTCATTGTGCAGAGCACTTAGGGATGCTCCAGGATGTGTAATTAGTGTACTGTGAGAAACTTTGGATGAAGAGGTATCTGAGTGAAAATAATCCAAGGTGTTCAGGCACTTATTCTTTCAGGTTCATGTGGGTTTGCTGAATTCCGAGGCTTCTGCTACAAATAAAGCAAAATTACTAATGTTTTGGGTATGAGTAAAACTAGAGGTTTTCAAAACATTTACATGCCTGTAACCTCCAAATATGATGATATCCTTCCTAAATTATAAAGGCAGTTAAAAGTACAAAAAAATATGCATTATGTGATAAATTGATGAAATAAATAGTACATGTGTTGTTTTCCAAATTAAATTATAGTAATAAATAATTATGTATTTGCCTAGTCATTTTACTAAAATAAAATAAAAAAAATATTAAATTAATGTTTATATATTACACTATTACCTAATATTAAAGAAACATTTTTTAAAATCTATTTGTACAACCCTTTACATAATAAATATCAAAGCAGCTTTACCAAAATTATTTCCATAAAAATGGCAAATAGTGGTAAAAAAAAAAAGGATATCAGATATAACATAAAAACAGTTATTGAACATACGTATGCATGCATAATATGCATAACCATATTCATACTGTTAAATACAATTATAAATGCAATTTTGTTCCTCCCACATATTGCATCCTGATTTTAAAAACCGTGGGTTAAAAGGTTGGCTGATTCGCCCTCTTTCATGAATAATAGATATGGATTGATAGGTATTAGAACCGTTTGCACTGAAACAGAACTGCCACTGGATTTATTGGGGTGTGTTTTAAAGTTGTGGTGTTGATAGGAGGCTATCTCTCCCACTGTTTTTAAAGCCCTCCAATAATGGGCCAACCTGCCGCTGTCCATTCTGCACAGAGCACAAAACGGACATGCTGTGTCTCACATGGAGGTTATTACATGGCTCACTACTCTCATCTCACTGAGGCGCCGGTTACACCAGCAACAGAGAGGTGATGGATTCCTCTATCCTGTCAGACTGCTTGCTTAAAAAGAGACATTTTGGCAGGATACTCAACTATAGACCTCACACAAGGGATATGTCTAGCACAAATTTCTCTCATCCTTCAGTGTAACTCTCAATGATTCATTTAACTGGGAACTGTGGACTGTGAACTAATAGCTTCATGGTGCTTATGCTCACCCTTCTAGGTACAATCATAGAGATTGGCTCAATCAGGCCCTTTAGAGTCACCAATTTATAAAACCTGAAGACTTCACACGCTCCTACATCCAGCCCATGCTTTGGCATCACTCCTATCAGAATACACACATGAGAGAGGAACGTATGAGAAGTTGGCACTGGTAATTGGCATGCTTATTCTTGGTTTTATCTTGATATTGAAGAGACCATAACACGACACATAGTTGGTTTATTAAGAGAGAGAACCTACTGAGAAAATAAAAGTGCTATAAGGTAATACATAGAAAATTTCAGGTTTAACCCCAGGCTGCATAAAGACAGTAAAATTACTTGATAGGGTGTGATTTTTGGAATATTTTTGTTTATTACAAAAATATAGAATTCTGTGATATTCTTTATATTCCTCATTAAACTATTATCATTTACATATTTTGATCATAGATTCAGAAATAACATTTTGAATGCTTTCAAAGTGAACAAATGAACATTATGAACAAATAATTTTCTTGATTTCATTGCACTGAAAATGAAGAAAACAAGGATGCCTTTCTATGAAGAGAACTGCTGAATCCAATATGGGCCATTTTGATCCCCTTTATCAATTTGTGTAGATGGTTTTGTTTTTGTTTTGGGTTTTTTGCATTCTAGGGTTACTTTGGAAAGTTTCCTACACCCTTATACAGACGTTGCTGGTGTAGTGTGATAATCGAAGGCTATGGATTCAGCTTTACCGAGCCCTTTCTGTGGTGCAGGGGACCTGAACTCCATGAGATACTGCAGGTAGGGTTTCTCCAGGGTGATCTCATAGTACCTGATGTTCCCATCACCCTGCAATTACACCGTCTTAGTCAGTTGTCAATGTATAATGCCCTACCTTTGCATCAATATGTCTTTTCAATATATAATTGAAACAAAATATTGATATATCTAATATATTTCTAAATATACCATTCAGCAGTTTTGGATTAGGATTTTTTTTTTTTATGTTTTAATGCTTTTAATGCTCACCTAGGCTTAAAATACTATCAAAAGTAATACTGTAAAATATTATTACAATTTAAACCATCATGATAAAATTCTATTTGAATATATATTTTTTCAGCAATTTTCAGCAGCCATTACTCCAGTCTTCAGTGTGACTTGATGCTTCAGACATCATTCTAATATGTGACCCTGGACCACAAAACCAGTCTTAAGGGCCAAATTTTTTAAATTGAGATTTATACATCATCTGAAAGCTGAATAAATAAGCTTTCCATTGACGTATGGATAAGATCATATGTTAAGATATGACCATATTTGACCGAGATACAACTATTTGAAAATCTGCAATCTGAGGGTGCAAAAAAAATTTAAATATTGAGAAAATCGCTTTTAAATTTGTCCAAATGAAGTCCTTAGCAATGCATATTACTAATAAAAAGTTAAGTTTTGCTGTATTTATGGATGATAATTTACAAAACATCTCCATGCTACATGATCTTAATATCGTAATGAATTTTTGGCATAAAAGAAAAATCTATAATTTTGACCCGTACAGTGTAATTTTGGATATTACTTTAAATATAGCCGTGCTACTGCTTTGGGGTCCAGGGTAACATATGTTGAATTGGTGCTCAATAAACATTTCTTATGTTATTAAAAAAATAAACTTTTGAACGTCTTGCATTACAAGCAGTAAGAATCCTTATATGAATATGTACCTTGCCTGCTAAGTAGAGCATATGTGTGTCTGCATCATAGAAAGGGAAAAGCAGTCCTGAAAGGCCATCAATCTCCTCCTCAATGATTGGCATGGACAGATCCTCCTGTGATGAGAGACAGTGTGGTATGAGAGCAAAAAACGTTGAACTCAGATTTGCAGAGAGCAATTTTCCCATTTTACAAAATATTTTTGCGATACAAGGCTTTCTCAGAACCCTTACAATGTACTAAGAGCAACGCAACCAGCTACTTTACCCACATTCTCTCATTACTGCAGTTGAGTGAAGCTGTTTAGCTACACTTACAAAGAACAATGAATGTGATTATCACACAATAATTACAGGGAAGATGCTGAGAAGAAAACATAATGACTTTAAGCATGGTAATCTTTAGGGTAATGCAGACATCAGGGACAAAGTGTATTTCTGGATGAGTTTTGGGAATTAATCGCACAAAAACACACATGCATTTGTTTATCTGTCATGGTGAAGTCTTTCCATTAACATTATTTGTCTTTAGACTGAACTAATGATATATTGTAACCCCTAAAACTACACAAACCCCTAGCCCTGACCCTTGCAGACACATTTTAGCATTTACATTTTAATTAAGACGGTATTTTGTGGGACCATTAACTGGTCTCAGAATGTAGGTGATTTCAGGTTTAACTACCCTTGTGGGAATATTTGATCAGGTCAAAATCTGACCCACGCACACAGGTTCTTCTCACCTGGTCCCAGAGAGCAATCTGTCGTGTGTTCCAGCGAGATACACCTGTCGTTAGGAGTCGTTTCATGTTGCCTAGGAATACAACACGGTTCACTTTGTGGTTTTTAGCGTTCGCCTCCTGCTTGACAATATAAAACAAAAATAAGTGAAATTTTACTCAATAGCGCATTTACAAAATCATGCATGAAAAATTATAATTATTATATAAATGAAAGAGTGTTTTATTCTCTGTGTATGGTTTATTTGTTAATGAAATATTTTTTATAAATAAAAAAAATTGCAATACCGTTCAAATATGTATATATTTAAAGAATTATCTTATGCTCACCAAGGCTGCATTTTATTTACCTTAAAAATACAAATTAACAGTAAAAGTAAAACAGTACTATTGTAAAAAAAAAAAGTTTTCTACTTCAATATTTATTAAAATTGTATTTATTCTGGTGATGGTAATGCTGATTTTTCAGCAGTCATTATTCCAGAAATCATTCTAATATGCTGATTTGGTTCTCAAGAAACATTTTGTATTATTATTGATGTTGCGCTGAATATTTGTTTCAAGTTTCATTGATGAATAAAAAATTCAAAATAAACAACATTCATTTAAAACTGACATTTTTGTAACACTGTAAATGTCTTTATTATCAATTTTGAGCAATTATTTGTATCCCTGCTGAGTAAAAGTATTAAGTTCCGATTAATTTCAAAAAAATAAAAAAAAATAAAAAATAAATCTGACTGACGCCAAACTTTTGAACAGTAGTGCAGAAATACATTTTTTACACAAAGTGTTAATTCAAGTTTTAAGAAGGAACATGATTGAAATCTGGTATAAATGAGTGTTTCTGCATCAATGATTGTTCAAGTGCATGTACTGTTAGACTAAATGCACACAATCCACACCTGTAGCACTTTGCCAGAGCGGGGCTCGATAACGCGGAGCTTCTTGTCCTTGCAGCTGGTGGCCAGCAGGCTGCCCTCTGTGTTAAATGACATACAGAGGATCACATCTGTGTGACAGTCAATCATTTTCACTGGCTCTCCAATCTCAAGATTCCAAATGAGGATCTACAGAAAGAGAAAAACACAATAGTCAAACCTTCAGTACAGTCTTTTGACAGTTTTATTTTTGCGAGTGGCACTTTCAAGTTCATATTATGGACAATCAGAATACAATCTTTAGTACCGAATGTCCACACTGTTATTTTAAATGATCAAATATTAGTTAGATGTTTTAATTGTATAGATCATATTACTAAATTTAAAAATGGCAAATTCTGTTACAAAAGATTTCATTACCTTGTAGTCATAGCCAGCACTGAAGAGAATCCCACTAGTGGTTGGGTGCCACTCTACGAGCCCCACACGCCTGCTGTGGCCATAAAGTTCTAATACAGACTCTGTCAAATTCCTCCTCAGTCCACCATCAGGTATCTCCCATATTCGCACCTGACACATTCACATACACAGAACACACAAATATCACTTTTGAATCAATAGAATGATTAAAATATGAAGTCAGTTTTAAACTCGAATGTCACGTTAGTTATTACTCTATAACTTCATAAATTTCTCTCAAATGACAAATACAACATATGTGACCCTGGACCACAAAACCAGTCATAAGTAGCATGGGTATATTTGTAGCAATAGTCAACAATATATAGCATGGGTCAAAATTATACATTTTTCTTTTATGCCAAAAATCATTAGGATGTTAAGTAAAGATCATGTTCCATGAATATATTTTGTAAATTTCCTACTGTAAATATTTCAAAACTTAATATTTGTTTAGTAATGTGCATTGCTAAGAACTTAATTTGGACAACTTTAAAGGCGATTTTCTTAATATTTAGATTTTTTGGCATCCTCAGATTACAGATTTTCAGATAGTTGTATCTCGGCTAAATATTGTCCTATCCTAACAAACCATACATCAGTGGAAAGCTTATTTATTCAGCTTTAAGATGATGTATACGTCTCAGTTTCGAAAAATTGATCATTATGACTGGTTTTGTGGTCCAGGCTCACAGATAACATACTGAAGCATTACAGTGATCAAGTATTCCTGAGAGCTATCTAATCATCATCATATGTTTTCACCTGCTCTACACCTATTGTGATTTTGATTGAGGCATTTTGGGCATAATTTTGTGTGTGTGTGTGTGAGTTTAAATTAATGTCAATTTTTTGTTTCTTTATTCATTTAATTTTTTTCTTCATTTTTATTGTATTACATTACTTTGTATTATTATTTACAGGGTTATATATTATGATTTATGTAAAACAAAAGTACACACATGAAAATGACATTTAAATGTTTATGCCTTTCCTTATACATGTATATCCTTGTGGTGTGCTGGTTTAGGTTTAATAAATAAAGTTTCTATTTAAGTGATATTTGTGACAAAGTAAATGCAGCTTTTCCATTTCTGAAACAAAAACAATTTTAACAGGTTATCACTGCACAGAAAGAGGTTTCCACTGTTTATTTAAAGGATGCTGACTAATTTGACTATTGTGGTGATTTTGAACATTAAGTTTACTCACAGAAGAGTCCTCTGAACAAGAAGCGATTATGTTGTCATGGAAAGGATTCCATTTGATGTCCAGCACATTGCCTTGGTGACCACAGACCTTTGGATAGTGAGGGTCGATACGGCCAAACTGCAGGAGGGAAGTACAGGTTACTGATCAGATGTATTTTCCCCCCAAATGTAAGGTAAATAAGAATACAAACAAAAGAATGTATGGACAAACATAACAAGATTAATATATACTGTATATATAGTACCCTCCAAAAGTATTGAAACAGTAAAGACAAAATAGCTCTGTTGGCTGTGGAGTCAAGACATTTACAAATATGATTAAAAGATGAATATGAGACAAAACTACAGAATGTCACATTTTATTATTGGGTGATTCAACACATAGATGTTTTTTACCAGCTAAGAAGTTCAGCACTTTTAGAGTTTCATCCCTCTATCTGATGTGAGCAGAAGTATTGGAACAGTTGCCTCACAGGTCTTTCTAAGTGATCAGCTATGTCCTGTTGCATTAATTCTTCAGATATTAAAAGCAGGGAATGTGTCGTATCAGTTATATCCATTACTTCTGTATTCTGAATCTTGCATTCGATGATGACACACAAACCAGGATGAAGACGAGGGAGCTGACTTTGAGAGAAAAGCAAGCAATTTGGATACTAAAAGAAAAGAGGAAGTCAGTTAGAGCTATAGCAAAAACAAAGGACATGGAGAAATCAAGAGTTTGGAAACCACCAGCAATGACCTGATCAGCTGCGAAAACAACAGTAGCTGATGACAGACAAATCATAAAAGCTGTGAAAATGAACCCTAAAAGACGTGTCTGTAAAATCACCAACAACTTCCAGAAAGCTGGGGTGATGCTCTGACAATTTACTGTCCTCAGGAGACTTTGACACAGAATTACAGATGCTACACAGCAAGATGCAAACCTCTGACCAGCACCAAAAATAGAAAGGCAAGATTAGAGTTTGCAAAAAAGCACAAAGGTGAGCCAGACGAGTTTTGGAACTGTGTTTATGGACCGATGAGACAAAGGTGAACCTTTATCTAATTGATGGGAAAGCAAAAATGTGGCGAAAAAAAGGGAACTGCAATGTGATAAAAATGGGAAAAGGGTGTTTGTAGTAGCCATTATAAACCAATCTTAAAATTGTCATTAGGAAAACACTGAACAAAAATATTGTAGCCCCTTGCTGCAGCTAACCGTGCTTCCACAGGCTACACACAGCAATACAAACAACAGCTGTGCATGATCTCTTCACGCCTTCTCGCAAAATAATAATAATTCAATAATATAAGTTTACAAGCACACAGCTCTGCTGAGAACTCCACTTACCGGCAACCGCGGACGTTATTGAAGGCATCCTAAAGGTGTCTGAACGTGAGGGATTGTCACGGATGAGATCGTCAGGTGAAAGGTCATCATGTGGATAATTTAATTTACGGCTAAACTATTATTAATTAATATTACTAATAGTTAGATTGGGCAGGCCTTCACGAAAGGGCGCTTACTTTGGGGAAGTCGTGGCCTAATGGTTAGAGAGTCGGACTCGTAATGCAAAGGTTCGAGTCTCGGGCCGGTAGGGATTGTAGGTGGGGGGAGTGAATGTCCAGCGCTCTCTCCACCCTCAATACCACGACTGAGGCGCCCTTGAGCAAGGCACCGAACCCCCAACTGCTCCCCGGGCGCCGCAGCATAAATGGCTGCCCACTGCTCCGGGTGTGTGTTCACGGTGCGTGTGTGTGTTCACTGCTGTGTGTGTGCACGTTGGATGGGTTAAATGCAGAGCACGAATTCCGAGTATGGGTCACCGTACTTGGCTGTATGTCACTTCACTTAATTGCAAAAAAAAATAAAAAAAAATAAATTGCCTTGACAAAAGGGCACTTTGGGCATCAAGGGGAAAAGGGGCTGGTGCTCACGGCTAATTTTGTCTTTACTGTTCCAATACTTATGGAGGGCACTGTATATATATATATATATATATATATATATATATATATATATATATACACACAGGTACATCTAAAAAAATTAGAATATCGTGAAAAACTGATTTTATTTGTAAATTATTTCAAAAAGTGAATCTTTCATATATATATTTTACATTCATAACATAACATCAAAAGTTTTTTTGTTTTAATTTTGATGATTAGAGCTTACAGCTCATGAAAGTCAAAATCCAGTATCTCAATATATTAGAATATTTTTATTTGAGTTTCATTAAACGACCATCTCTACAGTATAAATTCAGGGTATCTCTTGTTCTATGAAACCACAATAATGGGGAAGACTTCTGACTTGGCAATGGTCCGGAAAACAATCATTGACACCCTCCACAAAGAGGGTAAGTCACAGAGGGTCATTACTGAAAGGTGTGGCTGTTCACAGAGTGCTGTATCAAAGCATATTAAATGCAAAGTTGACTGGAAGGAAAAATTGGGTAGGAAAAGGTGCACAAGCAACAAAGATGACCGCAAGCTTGAGAATACTGTCAAGCAAAGCTAATTCAAACACTTGGGAGAGTTTCACAAGGAGTGGACTGAAGCTGGAGTCAGTGCATCAAGAGTCACCACGCTCAGACGTCTTCAGGAAAAGGGCTACCAGAAGCATACCTGGGCTAAGGAGAAAAAGAACTGGACTGTTGCTCAGAGGTCCAAAGTCCTCTTTTCAGATAAATTTAAATTTAGCATTTCATTTGGAAATCAATGTCTGGAGTCTGGGGGCGACTGGAGAGGCACAGAACCCAAGCTGCTTGAAGTCCAGTGTGAAGTTTCCACATGATTTGGGGTGCCATGACGTCTGCTGGTATTGGTCCATTCTGTTTTATCAAGTCCAGAGTCAATGCAGCTGTCTACCAGGAGATTTTGGAGCACTTTATGCTTCCATCTGCTGACAAGCTTTATGGAGATGCTGATTTGCTTTTCCAGCAGGACTTTAGCACCTGCCCACAGTGCCAAAACCACTTCCAAGTGGTTTGCTGACCATGATATTACTGTGCTTGATTGGCCAGCCAACATGCCTGACATGAACCCCATATGGAATCTATGGTATATTTTCAAGAGAAAGACGAGAAACAGTCGATCCAACAATACAGACGAGCTGAAGGCTCAATAGTGCCTCAGCAGAGCCACAGACTGATCGCTTCCATGCCATTCCTCACTGATGCTGGAGTTTGTGCTAAAGGAGCCCTGACAAAGTATTGAGTGCATAAATGAACATACTTTAAAGAACTTGAACTTCTCTGCTTTGCAAATCCTTTTTTTGATTGATCTTAGGAAATATTCTAATATTTTGAGATACTGGATTTTGACTTTCATGAGCTGTAAGCTCTAATCATCAAAATTAAAACAAAAAAACTTTTGAAATGTCTTACTTTACATGTAACAAATCTAAAATATATATGAAAGTTCCACTTTTTGAAATAAGGTCCAAAAATGCAGTTTTTCATGATATTCTATTTTTTTTAGATGTACCTGTATATACATACGTAGAGTTGAAAACATCCACATTTTTTGAGATGTCTTCTATATGTTCATACAGTTTACCAACATCACACTTACACAAACACAGCTCCATTGTAATACACACAAACATCCACTGTGTGGCGCTACATAACTACAGTCATACAGTGAGAAGTAGACTGAACATTTGTCATAAATGTTCTATGTCACTTTAGTCCATTGACCTCCTTCTGAGGTCCTGTGGGATTTGTAGTTCAGGTCATGCATGAGTGCACCCTAAGTGGGCTGCTTATGAAACACTCTTCATCTATACGTCGTCAGGCCTTCAGCACAATGCAGAGAGATAGTACTTTTGCTGCTCTAATATCAGAGAAGTTATTGCTGAAGAAATTATGGATGCTTAAATCTTAGTCAAGAGAGATGAAAAACCAAAAGCAGCTTGATATTGAACAGTATGTTGCTTTTTGGTCGCATACATTATAGCAATGAACTCCTAGCTGTCACACATTTTTTTTAACATGTCACACGTTTCCATGTTTGTGCTCTCTGTGCTATTCTCCTAGATTAGCATGATGGAAATCATGTCTGTGATTTGCTCTGTGTTAGATTATTGCATTAAATTAGCACTGCAATTGCTCGAGGGGTGTTCATTTAATAGAATTTGTGCTTGATTTCCCACAGGAGATCAAAACTCAATAGAACATAGAAAATATGACCAATTATAAAATGTCAAAGCTTTTACTACTGTGGCCAAAGACACTTGTGCAATATTTGCATATATGTGGGGATTTCTGATTTGTCAAGATGTCTTCCAAGACTATACAGTGGGGAAAAAAAATATTTGATCCCCTGCTGATTTTGTACGTTTGCCCACTGACAAAGAAATGATCAGTCTATAATTTTAATGGTAGGTTTATTTGAACAATGAGAGACAGAATAACAACAAAAAAATCCAGAAAAACGTTATAAATTGATTTGCATTTTAATGAGTCAAATAAGTATTTGACCCCTTCGCAAAACATAACTTAGTACTTGGTGGCAAAACCCTTGTTGGCAATCACAGAGGTCAGATGTTTCTTGTAGTTGGCCACCAGGTTTGATTTTGTCCCACTCCTCTTTGCAGATCCTCTCCAAGTCATTAAGGTTTCGAGGCTGACGTTTGGCAACTCGAACCTTCAGCTCCCTCCACAGATTTTCTATGGGAATAAGGTCTGGAGACTGGCTAGGCCACTCCAGGACTTTAGTGTGCTTCTTCTTGAGTCACTCCTTTGTTGCCTTGGCCGTGTATTTTGGGTCATTGTCATGCCGGAATACCCATCCACGACCCATTTTCAATGCCCTGGCTTCAATCCATCGTCCCTTTGATGCGGTGCGGTTGTCCTTTCCCCTTAGCAGAAAAACACCCCCAAAGCATTATGTTTCCACCTCCATGTTTGACGGTGGGGATGGTGTTCTTGGGGTTGTAATAAATGTAACTGAATGCCATGAATGTCAATAACAACTGAACTTTATTCGGCTCCACTCAGTAGAACCTTTACCGATAGCGCCCTCACAGGTGAGGCAACACACATATTGCATCTCCCTTTTTTTCTCTAAGTTACATAGTAACAACACGTAACAGGAACAGTAATTCAACTTAAATGGGGACAGCATTACTAAATTAAGGAGTATCAACACATTACAGTGAACAGTAATTTAATGTGCATCCTAAAGAGTCTCAGTTCATAGGTGGTTTACGAACTCTTTTAGGATATCTCGCATCTGTGATGCTGGGCTCTGTCACACTGGACTGTACATTGACATTGGGCTCTGTAACCCTGTACTGGGCATCAATTTTATCAATTCCATCTTCTTCTGTCGGTGGCACTTGGGAAACACACTCTTGTTCTGAATCTTTGGTGATGCTTTTTTGTGGTTATTCGCTGGTCTGTATGAGATGTCTTCTATTGCGTCTCACTTTCTACCACATAAGAACGTGGTGCTTCACATACTTCAACCACCTTTGCCGGCTTCCACTGTGTATCCTCTTGTACATGCACGTAATCACCAGGCTTAAGATCCGGCAGGGGTCTGGTACCCCTGTAATAGTACTGTTTTGTTTTGAGCTGGTTGCTTTTGAATTGTCTGTGTACGCCGGTCATGCATTGTGTTGTAAGTAATGTCTGTGCAGTGGGTAGCTGTGTCTGAGTCCTACACCCCATGAACATTTACGCTGGAGATGGCAGGTTTTCCAGAGGTGTGTTTCGGTAGTCTAGGAGCGCAATGTATGGATCCTGTCTGTCTGCCTTGGCTTTCTTAAAGAGTGACTTAATCACCTGGACAGCCTTTTCAGCTTTGCCGTTACTTTGTGGGTACCTTGGAGATGATGTAACATGCTTGAATCCATATGACCGACTGAAAAGAGCAAACTCAGCTGAAGTGTAAACTGGGCCATTATCTGCTATCATCACTTCAGGTATACCATATCTAGCGAAATGCTGCTTGCAGATGTGAATGATGGTTGGGCTTTTAATGTTTTTCACCTTGTCTACTGCTATGAATTTGGAATAGTAGTCCACGAGTACAATGTGCAGTTCAGAATCAAAATTTGAACAGATCAGAGCCCACCTTTTGCCATGGACTATTTGGAATGTCATGTCCTATCATGGGCTCTTTGCAGTTTCTTCTCCTGAATGTATTGCACACTGGGCACTTAGAAATTAGGTCAGTAATCTGCATTGACATGCCAGACCAGAACATTATGTCTCTTGCTAGTCGTTTAGTTTTTTCAATGCCCTGGTGACTGGCATGGAGTTTGTGTAACATGAATCTTTGTTTACTTTGGGGAATGAAGATGCGGTTACCTTTTAGGAGTATGTCATCTTCGACAGTCAGTTCATCACGATAATCCCAGTAAGGTTTTGCCTGGTCAGGTAATTCACGTTTGTCTTTAGGCCAGCCGTTTAGTATAAAACTTTTGACAATGGGCAAAACTGAATAATTTCTTGTTTCTGTTTTTATTTCCAACAAGCGCAATGGTGCGATTGGCAGTGAAGCAACGGTGCACACCTGTATATTATCACCCGCTGTGTCGGTATCTGTGTGAGGCTGATCATTTCTGTTTAAGGCATCAGCTATGTGGAGCTCTGTTCCTTTTTTATATGTCACTGTCAAGTCGTATTTCTGAAGTTTCAGGAGCATTTTTTGGAGTCAGAGAGGAATGTCAGCAAGGGTTTTTTTCATAATCATTTCTAAAGGCTTTTGGTCACTTTCAACTGTGAAGTGTCTGCCAAATGTGTACTGGTAAAACTATTCACATCTAAATACAATAGCTGCAAATTCTTTTTCAATTTGTGCACAACGCTTCTGTGTTTCAGTAAACGCTTTGGAAGCAAATGCTACAGGGCAGTTGTTTTAAAGTATCACAGCACCTACCCCGCAACTGGATGCATTCACACAAGTGTCATATGGCATTACTGGATCATAATATTTGAGAGTAGCTGTTTCAGAGACCATTGTTTGTAATTCCTCAAAACTCTTTTGAAAGAGCTTCTTCCCAGCAACATTCTGCGGTCTTTTCCAAGAGGAGTCTTAAGGCCCTTTCACACGGGAAGCGCGGCTGCCGCTTTCTCTCGTAGTGGAAGCGTTTTGTGCTGTTGAGGCGGTGCTGGCGTCGCGGTCTCGGGGCGGACGTTACCATAGTTACAAACAAATCTCATTTGTATTTCCTAAACTAAAAAAAAAAATAATAATAAGTTTTATGTTGGTGTTATTTGCTATTTATCATTTTATGGGAGTGTCTATTAGCGTTTTCATTAACAAACTCCGTACACTCACACTGGATTTAAAAAAATAAATAAAAATCTCTGAGATTTTGATGGATCACTGATCCTCATCATGTTTTCAACACTCCAACATGAGCTCAGTGAATTGTTACAAGTGGTTGTTAATAATCAGTTCCCTTCCAGGAACTCGAGCTGCGTCGAACGCTACGGGGAACGCCCTCAGCGTGACCACGCTCTGAACCAGAGTGTAAAATGTCCAATGAAAGGGCGAGACGTCATAGGCGGTGACGTCACTGACCGGAAAGCATATAAGCACGTGCGGTGGAGCCGGCGTTTGCTTTTTGTCATTCAGCAACCGCTTCTCTGTCTGTGTGTATTGTCTTTGCATGTTGTGAGTCTTATTTAGTGTTGTTTGTCCTGCACAATCACTTAAGTAGGCTCCAGCAATATGTGCAAGCACTGGGGCGATAGCAGATCGCATTCTGGGCTGTGTGTTCCTCCCTACACAACATTATATCACTGCTTGGGATGCACGCAGTCTGTGTGTGGTCTGCTTCAGAGCAGAGCGCGCAGTTTCAGCTCTCGAGGGAGCTGACTGCCTGTTTGTGAGCTTTTTCATTTCTTACGCCTGCTCTCTGAAGGCTCTCTTTGAAAAAGAAAAAGAGAGGAGTGAGTTTCGCTAGCCTTGAATGAAGACGGGCGAGCCCGTGTCTTCTTCCTCCTAGACCTGTCTTCCTCCGAGGAGGTGGACGCGTCAATGAAACAGTGTTTGCACAAGCATATTATGAATGAGAACGGCGCGCAGTCAGCTCAAAAAAAGGAGAAAGGGGGCTGGTTGTGTTTCTCTCCGCTGTACATCTCACATTCCCGCCGCTGCTGAGGCACGGCGGCGAGTGTGAGTGCGGGGATCGCAGCGCGCGTTGCCGAGGCGACGCGTGCGTTATTCTCATTCATATCAGAGCGATGCCCCGGGTGGAACAGACGCTCGCGAGCTATCTGTCCCCTTGCGTGGCGTTGTCTCTGAAGGCTCGCGGCTGCAGGTCAGGCTGGTGCGTGTCTGCACACCGAAAAAAAAAAAAAAAAAAAAAGAGAGAGTGTTGCAGACGCACCAAGCTGACGTACCTGCTTAGAGAGCTGGATGAGGGATTGGGCTCAACTTGATTGAATTATAAGTTGGTCTCTGAGCTCCCTAGAAACGCTGTCTGTGGTCGACCCTATCTGACATGAAGGAGAAGATAGGGTTTTCCTCATGGACGCCCCGCTTGCGCCTTCTGGCCTGTTCGGCGACTACGTCAATTACGTCGTCGACAGGTACCAGGAGGCTTGTAGACAAGCGGCGGCGTTTCAGCGGTTTCTCCCTCGCCTTTCTCCAGCTCAGGGGGCTGCTAGGCGGGAGCAGCCCTCGCCGCGTGCCAGCCCCTCTTTAGAGAGGCGCAAAACAGAGCGTGGCTACTCACACCCCACCGAGGTGGGGCCGTGGCAGCTAACGCTCTGGGTCGGGGACCTCTAAGGCTAAGCCGGATCTGCGGACCGTTCTTAAGTCTAAGGGGGTTCTCGGCCAAGAAGCCTACGGGCGTGGGAGATCAGTCTGCCAACCCTGCCAGAGTTCCAGGGCGCAGCTGGCTCCAGCGAGCAATGTTCTCAGTTCTTCCGCCCCGAAGTGTAGCGGAGCTGGGAAGCTCGCCACCCCTGCGGGGGTCCCTAGAACTCCTGGTTCGGCCGTCTCCTGCCGGTCCTCCGCTTCAGGGCACCGAGCCAGCAGCTCTAGGCACGCCAGAGGCCAGTCTCGAGAGACTGGTTCCCTTAGGAGACCATCAGGCAGCGTGGGAACTACTGCCGATGTGTCTCTTTGGGTCCTGCCTTGCAGGGTCTGGTCCTTCAGCTTGGTCTTCCTAGGAATGACGCGGGTCTGAGGACCGTCATTCATTAGGGGGCTGAGGCTGAGGCAGTCCTGGTGCTGTGCCTAGGACTTACGAGGGCAGACCCCTCTGGGGCAGATCGGGTGTCCGTCTCCCCCAGTGCCCTCGGGAGAGCAGTCTGCCAACCCTGCCAGAGTTCCAGGGCGCAGCTGGCTCCAGCGAGCGGTGTTCTCAGTTTCTTCCGCCCCGAAGTGTAGCGGAGCTGAGAAGCTCGCCACCCCTGCGGGGGTCCCTAGAGCTCCTGGTTCGGCCGTCCCCTGCCGGTCCTCCGCTTCAGGGCACCGTGCCAGCAGCTCTGGGTACATCAGAGGCCAGTCTCGAGAGACTGGTTCCCTTAGTAGACCATTTAGGCAGCGTGGAAACTACTGCCAATTGGATCTCATTGGGTCCTGCGTACTGTAGAGAAAGGCCTTTTGTATTCAGTTCGGCGCTCCGCCACCGCCTTTCAATGGGGTGATTCCCACGTGCGTGGTCCCCCAGCAGGCTCTGATCATGGAACAGGAAGTAGACACTCTCTTGGGGAAGGAGGCCATCGAGGTGGTCCCTCCTCACGGAAGAGAGTCCGGGTTCTACAGCCGGTACTTCATTGTTCCAAGGAAGGATGGTAGATCTGCGTCAGTTGAACCGCTCAGTCATGTCACTGAAGTTCAGGGTGCTTACACTCATCAGTCGTGTCTCAGACCAAGTCCGAGGACTGGTTTGTCACGATGGATCTAAGGACGCATATTTCACGTCTCCATCCTTCCCTCTCACGGGAAGTCCCTCAGGTTTGCTTTTAGGGGCAAAGCTTACCGATATTGGGTTCTTCTCGTTGGCCCTGCAGTCGTACCCCGCATTTTACATCAACGATTGGTTGATTCTGGCTCGATCAGAGCAGGTGGCGACTCGGCATCGAGATGTCGATCTCGCGCACATGAAGGGGTTGAGACTGAACGTCAAGAAAGTGTGATTTTCTCCAGTAACGAGAACCACTTATCTAGGCGTGGTGTGGGATTCGACCACGATGCAGGCACGTATGTCTCCTGCTCGGAGCGAGTCGATCCTCACCTCAGTCAAGAGAGTGAAAGAGGGCCAGTCACTCACTGTCAGGCAGTTTCAGAAACTGCTGGGGCTCATGGCAGCTGCGTCCAACGTGATTACTTTTGGCCTGCTGTACATGAGACCCCTACAGGGGTGGCTCAAGACCAAGGGGTTCTCCCCGAGGGGAAACCCGCTTCGCATGATCAAGGTCACGCGGCGATGCCTACGTGCCTTAGACATATGGAGCCAAGCTTGGTTCTTGTCTCAGGGCCCGGTGCTGGGAGCCTCTTGTCGCCGCGTAATGCTAGTGACGGACGCATCCCTCACCGGTTGGGGAGCGGTCATGAGTGGCCACCCTGCCCGCGGTCTGTGGAGCGGTCGCCATCTAACGTGGCATATCAATTGTTTGGGAATGTTGGCCGTGTTTCGTGCACTCAAGCACTTTCTCCCGGACCTAAGAGATCACCATGTGTTGGTGCGCACCGACAGCACAGCGGTGGTCTCTTACATCAACCACCAGGGAGGTCTGCGTTCGCGCCCCTTGTACAAGCTGGCGCACCAGATCCTTGTGTGGTCCCAGGGCAAACTTCGCTCGCTCAGAGCCATCGATATCCCTGGGTATCTCAATGTGGGAGCAGACATCCTGTCGAGGCAGGGGCTGAGGCCCGGGGAATGGATGCTTCACCCCGAGGTGGTGAAGCAGATATGGAGGTTTTTGGCTGTGCGACTCGAGAGTCAGCGCTATGCCCCTCTAGTTCCTCCAGCTCCTTTGGACTGGACGCTTGGTACAGACCTGGCCGAGGATTCGTCTGTACGGTTTTTCCCCGATCGCTCTGCTCCCGGGAGTTCTGGATGGCAACAGGGATCTGGTGAACAGGTTGGAGACGGGTTCGCCCTATCTCCTCCTGCATTCCCCAGATCTAGCGCTCTCGTTCGTGGAAGCCCGCGTGTGCGGTTCTTCCCCCTCTGAGTGAGTGCTCGCTGTTGCAGCGCACGTTGCCGAGGCGACGCGCGCATTACGTGTGGAAGTTCTGGCCTCTGAGGGGGCGCAGCTCATAGCTTCCGGTCTCTCAACCGAGGTTGCTGAGACCATCTTCCAATCCAGAGCTCCCTCTACAAGGAAACTGTATGCCCTGAAGTGAAAATATTTCACTTCTTGGTGCGGAGACCGCCACCTTGACCCAGTTAACTGCCCGTTTGGTACAGTGCTGCAGGTCCTGCAGGCCCGTTTCTCCGCAGGGGTAACTCACTCCACCCTGAAGGTTTACGTGGCGGCTTTATCGGCCTACCACGCCCTTCTCGGTGGCCTTACAGTGGGTCGACACCCCCTGGTTACAGGTTTCCTCCACGGTGCGCTGAGGCTGAGGCCTCCTGTACGACGTGTCCCTACGGGGACCTTGCTGTGGTCTCTTAAGAGAGTGGGGATTTGTAGGCCTTTCATGGCCCCTTCTTATCTCGTCTTTGCCCCTGGTCTGGCCAAAGCGTTTTTCTACCCTCGAGCGGGTTATTTCCTAGATCCCCTCTTCTATACCACGGCCTGTCGTGCTGCAGGCCCTCAGTCCTCCTCCCTTTCGGGAGCCTGACCAGCGAAAGCATAACTGTGTGTGTCCAGTGCGAGCACTGGACGCATACGTCCACAGAGCTGCCCTGTGGAGAAAGACGGACCAATTGCTAGTTTGCTTCGGTCCTCCTAAGCGGGGTCTGCCTGCTTCTAGGCAGACCCTTAGCAGGTGGATTGTGGATACTATTTCCTTGGCCTATGAATCTTCAGGCATCCCTTCGCCTCTGGGGCTTAAGGCCCATTCAACTAGGAGTATGGCGGCCTCCAAGGCCTTTCTGGCAGGGGTTTCTATGCAGGATATCTGCAATGCTGCGGGTTGGTCCACGCCCCTCACCTTTGTTCGGTTCTATCACCTTGATCGTATGGCCACTCCCGGCTCTTCTTCTCGCCCTCGCTGTGCTCCCAGTGATACACACAGGGCAGGTATTTGGAAGTCTGGTGGCGTTGGCATCTCGTTCCCCGTAGCGTTCGACGCAGCTCGAGTTCCTGGAAGGGAACGTCTCGGGTTACGTATGTAACCCTGGTTCCCTGAAGGGAACGAGACGCTGCGTCTCTAGGCCATACTTCCTGTATCCCTGCGAGCGGTTGCTTCATTCCTGGAAGCAAACGCCGGCTCCACCGCACGTGCTTATATGCTTTCCGGTCAGTGACGTCACCGCCTATGACGTCTCGCCCTTTCATTGGACATTTTACACTCTGGTTCAGAGCGTGGTCACGCTGAGGGCGTTCCCCGTAGCGTTCGACGCAGCGTCTCGTTCCCTTCAGGGAACCAGGGTTACATACGTAACCCGAGACGTTCTCTGATTGGTTGAAACTGACGCGGCTGTTGCTAGCAGCTCACAAAAAGATAAAATATTTTTATTTTTGGCGGCGCCTGCCGCGAAGCGCCGTGCTCGTGGAAGCGGCAGGATTTTGGGTGCACGAGCACCCGAAGGTTTGAGTTTGATGTGTTGTTCCCCTTCTATACAGCCCAGTCCTGTGAAAACGTCAGCATAGCGGTCTTCAATGTCGCCATGTTGTGATGTAACTGCTTCGACACGTTTGATGAGCCCCATCTGTATACATGTTTTTAGTCCAAGTAGGGGCTGTACATCATCCTCCAGAATCTGGTATTCAATGTCGTAATATTTGCCTTTGTATTCACCCATCAACAAGTATTTACCTTTAGGTTTCAAGCACTGTCCACCATATGTCACTAACCTTCCTTTGGATTTTTCTATTTTGTAACAGCTTTGAGCGTGTATTGATTGTGGAATGATGTTACATTGAGACCTGTGTCTATCTGGAATTTTGTTTTATGGCCGTTCAGTTTGATGGTTACCATCCAATCCTCTCCATTTCTTGCATTCACAGCATCAACATAGAATTCGTTTTCTCTTCAGACACAGTTTATATTTTTCTGAGGTCTGGTAGACACATTTACTAGCAAAATGATTCCTTTTTCCACATCTTTTGCAGTTTACTCCATATGCTGGACATTTACATTTATTCATTTAAAGCGACTTACAATTGCTATATATGTCAGAGGTCGCACACCTCTGGAGCAACTAGGGGTTAAGTGTCTTGCTCAGGGACACATTGGTGTCTCACAGTGGATTCAAACCCGGGTCTCTCACACCAAAGGCATGCGTCTTATCCACTGTGCCATCACCACCGCATCATTTACCTTTGTTGTGATCTCTTCCACAGTACTTACAGTTTCGTATGATGTAACGTGACATGTCTGGATCATTGGCTTGTGCTCCGTGTCTTGTTCGCGTTTGTCTTACTGTGTGAACTTCTGTTTGATGCAACTTGAATTTGGGAGAGCTGTATGCGTGGCACATTTGAATTGCTTTATGCAAATCTAAATCAGTTTCTCTCAGCAGCCTGCCCGGAGAGCATCTTTGCGAATGCCTACAACGATTCTGTCCTTTATTAGACTGTCACATAGTTGTCCATACTCGCATGACTTGGCTTTGGTTTTGAGATCTGTAACAAACTGTTCGATGCTTGCACTCTCGAACTGAAGATATGCCGTTCAAACGTCACATTCTTTTGCGGCTCAAGGTAGTCATCAAACTTCTTTATTATGACTTTAACGTCGTTTTTGTCTTCAGTTTCTGCAAAGTCGAATGTGCTGTAGATTTCTAGGGCTTCATCACCAATGACGTGTAGCAGTGTGCAGCTTTGTATTTTCTTATCTTTTTGCGGCACCTGATGCGGTCATGTACAGTCCAAATTTTTATTTAGATTTTTTCCAGTTTTCTGCCGTGTTACCTTCAAATTGCAGTGGTTGTGGCGGCTTTAGTCCTTACGTATTTGGCTGGATTTCGATACTTCTGACACCATGTAATAAACATTTACATTTATTCATTATTCCAAAGCGACTTACAATTGCTATAGGTCAGAGGTCGCATGCCTCTGGAGCAACTAGGGGGTTAAGTGTCTTGCTCAGGTCTCACAATGGATTCGAACCCGGGTCTCTCACACCAAAGGCATGTGTCTTATCCACTGCGCCATCACCACCCCATGACTGAATGTCAACTGAACTTTATTTGGCTCCTCTCTCAGTAGAACCTTTACCGCCCACACAGGTGAGGCAACACACATATTACAGGGGTCTTAGGCAGCATTCTTCCTCCTCCAAACACGGCGAGTTGGGTTGATGCCAAAGAGCTCGACTTTGGTCTCATCTGACCACAACACCAACTGTTGTCACCTTCTCACCAAGATGCTTGGCGATGGTCTTGTAGCCCATTCCAGCCTTGTGTAGGTCTACAATCTTGTCCGTGATATCCTTGGACAGCTCTTTGGTCTTGGCCATGGTGGAGAGTTTGGAATCTGATTGATTGATTGCTTCTGTGGACAGGTGTCTTTTATACAGGTAACAAACTGAGATTAGGAGCATTCCCTTTAAGAGAGTGCTCCTAATCTCAGCTCATTACCTGTATAAAAGACGCCTGGGAGCCAGAAATCTTGCTGATTGATAGGGGATCAAATACTTATTTGACTCATTAAAATGCAAATCAATTTATAACCATTTTTGAAATGCGTTTTTCTGGATTTTTTTGTTATTCTGTCTCTCACTGTTCAAATAAACCTACCATTAAAATTATAGACTGATCATTTCTTTGTCAGTGGGCAAACGTACAAAATCAGCAGGGGATCAAATAATTTTTTACCCCACTGTATATAGCTCTTAGAGTGATCCTGCTTATTGGTACAAACAATTCAAATCAAAAAGCTAATTTATTAGAACTATTAGAACCAAAACAACTTGTACAAACAGAGCATTGTTAAAGGCAGCAGCAAAAAAATAAAAAAATAAAATAAATAAATAAAATAAAGCACTAATAACAAGTAAATAAAGTAAAAATAAAATATAAAAAAATAATAATAAAAAAGCGACATTAAAAGTGTGATTTTACTAAAACTACTAACATTATTTAGTTGCTAACTAATAACTGACTAACTAAAGGTAATATGGATTTTTTTTAAATGATCTTTTAATTGCATTTGCCAATATTTTGGTAAAACAACATGACAACTAATGTACAACCGTGATTCTGATTTTCTCTGAGGGACATTTTCATATATGCACAGGACAAAGTGTTGAAAGGAGGTGCTTTTGCTTTTTACGCCTAGATTTCTCTTTGTTTCTCAGTTTCCTCTCTCTAATCACTTCGTTTTGTATTCTTGTTTATTGTTATTCTTTGTGCAAAATAGTTACGGATTTGTGTGTAGGAGTGTGTTGGCAGCGGGTGGTTGTTGACACAGATGTGTTGGCTGCAGATCAGGCTGAGTAGTCGCTGTCTGAGATCTTCCAGTCAGAGACAAAAGGAGATAATATATTTAGCCACACCCTGTGAGCAGCACAATGATGCGTGAGGAACAGCCATGTGATTACACTAATTATGATGTCAGTGGATGTGCCTACAGTCTAGACTGCCATAACTCTGGTAGCACATTCTTTTAAAAAAAGATTGTGTTTTCTTAGAGGACAAATGTAACATCCTTAGTAGATACGTTCTATGGCTTAGCCACTGGTACTTCAATTAGTGTCACATGAATTTCTACATCTATATATTAAGTCAATATAACATTATTATGGGACAGTCCATAGAGTATGCTATATCAGTGTCTATTTTATACAGATTTACAGAAGTTCAGGCTCGATTATGATGCTATTATGTTTGAGTCCTCACACTAAACACATTTCTGAATGCACATTTTGGGGCAAGAGGTTATCATTTTACTCCCTAAATAACCGCTAAACACAATAGCGAATAAGTGATGACTCACTGGAACTGTAGTAGAGCTTAAGAGACAGAAACAACATTTTTCTAAAGGCTGCAAATATTGTTTCCTCTCATGTAACAGTATAAACAAAAGATTTACTTTATTTACATTTTTATCACAGAGAAACATAAGAGAGTTTGCGTGCACATTCTGCATTTACAAAATGATAGCATATTATAAAATGGTAATATTTAATTAAAGTGATAGTTCACCCAAAAATGACAATTCTTTAATTATTATTCATTAATTACTCACCCTCATGTCGTTCCAAACCTGTAAGTCCTTAATTCATCTTCGTAACACAAATTAAGATATTTTTGATGAAATCTGAGAGCTTTCAGACAGCAACACAACTGGCATGTTCAAGGCCCAGAAATGTAGTAAGGACATCTTTAAAATAGTCCATGTGGCATCAGTGGTTCAAAGCGCCCAGATTTCATCAAAAATATGTTAACTTGTGTTCTGAAGATGAATGAAGGTCTTACGGGTTTGGAGCGACACGAGGGTGAGTAATTAATGATAGAATTGTCTTTTTTGGGTGAACCACCTCTAAATAAATTATTTGCTACAAACTGTTGATTGGCAGAGCCTGACAATTAATTATTATTCTGTTGTAGATATTCAGAGACAGCAGAAGGAGTGTGGAGTTTTATCCTACCACATCATCAGAACATGGCTCTTCTAAAGCCTGTTCAAAATTATCCTACATTCTTCTAAGTCCAACATTTTCCATGGTTTTGGAACAAAATTCTAAACAAAGGGCATTTCATTTTTCTGAGCTTACTGTATGCTAACTGGGGCATTATAAAAATGGGTGTGGGTCTAGTAAAAAGCACTTTTGGGCATGTTAAAGTAGTCTGAACTGGTTGGCAGTTTCCTATCAGTGTTGCCAGATGGCCCAACTCCCTTTTATATATATGTGTGCGTATGTGTGTGTGTAACTGTACGCCTGACTGCTTCAGCCTGCATTATTTTAAGACTTCTGATATCATCCCAAACCATTACAATACCACCTCACACATTGTCATTCACAGAAGTTTCTGTCAACAGCCGTTTAGCAGGTCAAGGAAAGGAACGGTTTCATTTCCAAATGGTTAAACTGTTAATGATGACATCATCGCGAATACCAGTCTTCTATTCATGCTCTTTTTTTTCTCTTTCCCTGGGCCATCTCATCATGGTTTCTGAATGCAGTTTCCATTCCACAACTGAAGCTCCTTTGTCATATGAGGAATTCCATTTGAAAAGCCAATGTTCTGACACTATATTGCTCCCATGTATCTGGATTTTACTATGAGAATTGCTTATTCTTAATCAGACAGTTGTCCCTGTAATATAGACTAATATCTTGGACTGAATAAACACATTAGAGAAATTTAATAAGCTACATACACACATTACAACAAACACGAAATTGGATTAAACTGCCAAAATTCACATATTTAACTTCAAGAATTGGCTATAAAAAGCTAAAAAGCAAAACTCTTAAAGTTTATATATTTGTTACATACAGTATATAATGCAGCTAAGGCTGAACTATTGTCAGTTATTAAATAGCTTCACAGTGATTTCTATGATCTCTATGGCAGATTTTAGTGATGTGACAGAGAATTTCTCCGTATTACAGTAAGTATGCAAACTTTGCAGGAAGCTGTCAGTGCTAGACAGAGAAAGACAGGGACACAAGGGAGAAGGAGGATGAAGAAGCTGGGGAAAAACAGCCCCACGTGGTGTCCAAAGAAATACATATGCGGAAGTCAGAGGGACTGAGCTCTTTTCCAAGGCCTGGGAGCCCAGTTGGAGTCACAAACACTGTGAAATGAGCACATTAAGGGCACAAAGCTGGCCTTCTACATCACACATTAACTGGGCCACTCTGAATGTTCATCACAAAAGTGCTATTGATACTTTATCCAAGTTGGCTGAGACCATGACCGAGGGTCTGCAGGCCGAATGGGCAGTGTAGCATGACCGGATACGCTCAAGAGGAGGGACAGAAGAATTGACAGAATAAAGAGCGGGGATGACTGAAGAGAAGAATGGGACATCAGAGGCTGTGCGCCAAAATCTCATTGTCATGTCAATGATAAACGGTGTGTGAGTCATTTTTTCTGTCTGTGCTTTTCGTGCAGTCTGGCCACTTGCTGCGGAGGTGGAATTTGGAGTTGCATTTAAATGAACTAACTTTGCATTTTGCATTTTTAGGAGTCAGTCACATCGTTACAAAACCAAAGCTCATGGAAAAATTGTTATCATGACTTTCTTTTTTCTCTGGAACATAAAAGATGACATTTTGAGAAATGTCTCATTTTATTTTATTTTTATTTTTTGCCTTACAATAGAAGTCAATGGTGACTGGTTACCAACATTCTTCAAAATATCATCTTTTGCTGAGGAAAGAAAGTCGTAGACGTTTGAAACAACACAAGGGTGTGTGGGTGAGTAAAAGATGACAGAATATTAATTTTTGGATAAACTATATCTTTAACCTGCAGAACCCCTGTCTTCTATTTTTCCTTATGAAGCAGACATATAAAGCTGTTCCAGCCAGAGCACATTGATGTCCACATTGATTAGTCCACACTATATCAATGTTAGTGACCAGGAGTTTACAGCTTCCAGTGCTTGTCCATTTAACAGCATTAAAGCCAGAGATCAAAGGAAAAGTATCTGCTCTCTGCTCAGGCTTTTGCTCGGCCTGTAAAAAGGGTAACAGAAAGATTCAATTTAGAGCATGTCAAGCCACTGGGAGAGGGACTTCATGGTTCAGACTCAGAGGGTGATGGAGATGGCAACTTGCTCTTAAAAGATGCAAAAACAAACGTTTGTATTTCTCAAAAGTATTAACTTTACATTTGTCAACAGGGCAATAGTACTAACACAACATTTTGCTCATTAATTTGACTTTATTATGCTCTCTGGATAATATCGTGTTGAAAGAGATCTTCTCATTGTAGGTGATCATGAAATGATTGTGTATTGGTGCAAAGGAAATCTAAACCTTGCAAAGAAAATGCATATTACTCTACAACAGAGCCAACTAAAGTGTTCAACAGATAGAGAGAGTGAGAGACAGAGGCCTGTGGGTTTTTTAAAGTTTGCACCACATGTGCATTTATAAGAACAGGGCGAGGGATGACTCATCTATGTTTTTCCATTGTTCATGAACCACTGCTCATGTTCTCTCTACCAATTAATGTAAATGTGAATTTGTGCAAAGCATCAATTAGCACTGCTCCGTAGTATTGCTTTGTTTTAGACAGATTTTATGCATATTTGCAGTTTGATCTTGCAAGTGTGTGCACACTTTAATCACAGTTCACCTTAAGATGCACATTTTTTACAGCATGCAGGCCAGGGCGGTTGCTGGTTGCCTGCCACACTTTATATATATATATATATATATATATATATATATATATATATATATATATATTATCATATTGTATATAGAGATATCTGCTCACTGAGTGTTGTAATGCTCCAATGCCCTTTTTTGTGCTTTGTCTCATATTCCCATATCTGTCTGCTACTAATTAAAGTCAAGCACAAAGAGCACTGGGGTAGATTGTAACATTGATTACTAAAACATAATTTTTTTTTTTTTAATTCAAGACATGAATTTTAATTCATATGTATTCACTCACTCACACACACACACACAGACACACACACACACACACTATAAGCCATAACTGTGTAGTTATTCCTTGTATTTAGACGTGCTTTGGGGCAAATTTGTCCTCAAAGATAAAAACTGACAAGATCTACATTTGGTGGCAGCCTAACGTTACATAAATAAACTAGCCTATATGTTGGACGGTGGCGTCAAAAAAATGTGAAAATGTTAACGATTATAAAAGGGGTTACATCTGATTTCTTTCACACACACTCCCACATACAGATTTAATTGATTTCTTTTATAAATTGCAGTGACTGCTCTAAAATATGAAACACCAATGTTTCAGGAGTTTAGAAAATGCTTATTCGATAACTCTTTTATTTCCTGTATGGGTTTATGTATAGCTATGCTTCATTTTTTAAAGATTAACTGTTTTTTTCCAAGGCATTGTTAGATTCCAGTGTTTCGTGTCATAGCTATGCAAAGATTTGATTTTAAAAACAGTATCATAACTAATAAAATATTTCTTATGATTTTAAATATGTATTTAACCTCAGGATGACCTTAAAGTAAGTCTGATTTTGTGGTGGCTGTGCTTCAAAGGGGACATTGATGTTCCACAAGTTGGTATGATTCTTTAGGGTCTTCATGAACGGTCTGCAAGATACTTTGGTTAAAATTCCTCAGTGGTCGTGTAAAACAGCACCCTTTTTATTTTGCTCTGTTCATAGCGACTCATTTAGGGGCATGTCCCTTTAAATGCTAATGAGCTCTGCTCATCCGCCTCTCTCTTCCGTGGAAGAGCAAAGGCGATTTGCAAATAATCATAAAAAATATAAAGTGCCAGACTTACTCAGGCCCCCCCCCCCCACTTTCCATCCTCTCCCCTCTTTGCTGAACGCGATCGATTTTGAAAGCGAAAGTACCGATAAAACAGCACACATAAGAAAGCAATTGCACGCTTTAGCGATCGTCAGCAACTGCACGCGATCACAGATTGCACACTCTGTGCAACCCCCCCCCACACACACAAAACGTGATTTGTGCCCCCCCTAGAAATTTAAATGCCCCCCCGATGGAGGTGCCCTGGTGCCGGCTCTGAACTTACTTCTTTTGGAGGTGCAGCTGGATCATGAGCAATGGGTACTCATCTATCTTTGAGTTTTAACTTTTTAACAAAACCTGCCTTGATTATCCCTCATTCAGAAAGCAATCTGGAGTAAAAGTATTTGTGCCGATATAAACGAATTTAGGTGTATTCGGTGGCCATTAAATACAACATTACCATTAAAAACAAAACTAATGCACAGTGTCCTCAGTGGCTCTGATGTCAGGAGAAAATTAAGATTCTTATGTTCTTCTACATCACAAAACACCTGCATTGCTTACAAGACAGCTGCTCAGAAAATCAAAACGGCTTGATAATTGAGACGGTTTAGGATTTTGGGGGATTAAAAAAAAGAGTGAATGGATTTTTATCATTGTAGGGTGGTTGTGTCCACACACTGCTAAGATACATTTATATGCAAACACTAGGGGTGTCCTCGACTAAGGATTTTCATAGTCGAATCGGAATTTTGGAATCTTGCCGATATTCGACTGATAGTCGAATCATATGTTTGGGGCGGGGCAAAATACATCACCAAGAGTCAAGTCAGTCGTAATTACTGACGTTAACACACAGGGAAGGTGTGTATCGGGTGCCTCGCAGATACAAACGGGGTATGTTTTATGTTTTGATTAAAAGATAGCTAACATTAAACGTCAGCAAAACCCTAAGAATTCACAACATGTTTTACAATAGTGCTCTCATTATAACGTTATGACAGTTGTTGATATGTTCTGCATTTCTGTTTTGAGCTGCACACGCTGAAGATGACCAGTAGAATGAAGCTATTGATAGCAGGTTTTTAATCAATGAGATTTAACTCATTTATGTCATATAGAGTACGCTTCGTTATTTATACAACATAACGTAAATATAACAACTTATAATCTATCTGCACGAAATGTCCAGAAGGCACATGAACGTGTCTGTGCGGCTCTGAATGAACTCTTGTGGACGCATTCTTCACGCAACAATGTGCAGAAACACGGCAACTAAACTCTAAAAATTCACTATGTTTTATTATAATAGTGTTCTCATTATCATGATAAATGATGTTATCATGTTATGTATATGACAGTCCCAGTCAGTTATTAATATTCTGCATTGTTGTTTGTCCTGTTCACGCTGCATCGTAACTCAACCAAATGCATCTTATTCGAGATAAATAATATATAGGCTACACTATATATATAAACCAGCTGAAATGTTTTGAAATCGCTTGTACCCTACCTGATCGTAAAAATCCAATCTTTCACTCTGCCTGTGTCAATTTGAGTCTTGTTAAAGATTTAAATCCCTGCCGGCAAAATCCTCTGTTGGAAAAATTATGGAAAGTGAAACCTGGTTTATTCAAGCACGTTAAAATATTTATTTGAAGCTTCTTTATTTTCAGATTCTTATTTATACATTATTTTAATAGGCTGTATATTAACTTATTGGGAGAAAACTGGTAGTTTTATGTGAAATCAAACATTTGAGCACCCCCAAATCCAAAAAGGCATGATCATAACACCCGCGAATATTCGACTGTGAGATTGGGAGTGAATCAGGCTCCTCCCATCGAAGCATCGAATCGTCGACTATTCGGGGGCACCCCTAACAAACACCATGTAAAAGTACAATTTGCATCCAATGTCTACTTTAAAAAAATCTTAAGTCAAGAGATGAAGGATTTTGAAAGTGTGACAGTAATCAGTGTTGAGTAGTAGCTACTACTGTAAGGTTTACCCTGGTTTACATGTTTGAAAATGATTAACAGTTGAAAACATTAGAAATTTTGAAAAGTAATAAAATGTAATCAGTTACATTACTTTAATAAAGTAATTGAAAAGTTACACTACTTATTACATTTTAAGTAGGGTAACTTGTAATCTGTAACCTATTACATTTCCAAAGTAACCTTCCCAACACTGTAAGTCGCCAAAATAATGCTCTTGAAAAGTTCGCATAATTAATGCCGCTGTTTGTGGTAGTTTGACGCCCTACATTGTGTAGGTCATGAATTTAGTGTAAGCCATAAAACAACTCTGTGTAGAGAAGACACTTGTACGCGCGCGTGCTGCGTCGTCGTGGTTACCTGAGTGACCGGGATAACGACGAAGGATCCTCCTCCCGCGCTCTCCGTTACTATGGCGAGGAACTTGGCGTTGACCGCGCAGAAGTGGTTGTCATGGACGTTCTTTGTGATCGGGATGCCCTCGAAGCAGTGCTCTCGGTTGGCCACTTTGCCATAGACGTTTCGAAACTTGGAACTCCGGTAGGTCGGCCGCCATGACATCTGCAAAACACATGCGAAGACAACAAACGAGATTAGTAGAGTGACATCAGTTTTTTTTTTTTTTTTTAGCTTTTAATTTTATTATTAGGATTTATTTGTTTAAATTGTGCCGTGGGCAGATGGGGTTGTCCATATCAAACCTAGGCTATGTTTTTAAAGGTTCAGTACTTCTCCGTGCTGAAAGATTATATGCACAGGTGAGCATATGAACCAATAAGCTACGTTTAAAGAAAAATCCATAATGTCAAGAATAATGTTTTTAATCTACATGGAAACAGGCAACTTAAAAATATATATAACAGATATTAATAACATATGTACAACGCTTTAAATTTAAAAGATAAGTAGTTACTAGTGGTAAACTTGAATGAGTGTTTTTGCAATCTACCAGCAATAAAGAAAAAAAGTAAACAAGACTGACCACAAACCAACACCCAGATACCAACTAGTTGTTATCATAGCCCAGCATCACTTGGGGCCTTTAAGCAAACTCAGATACAGACTTCGTCAATAAATATATAACAATTAAAATGTACATTGACACCATGATACGATAAGTGAAATACAGATATTGGAGTCATTAGTGCTGATTCGGCTCCATTTTCCATTATGAAACCCTTAGAAGACTCTGCCACTCAAGCAGGAAGCGGTTGGTGGATGCTTGTAAAATTTCACTCACAACTCAAACCGCCGTTTGTAGTTCAGCCTAGAGGAATGTGCAAGCAACAATTTAGGCTCTAATGAATGAGACTGTGCCATTCAAACTAAAATGAGCTGCGATTCGAACAGATAGTAGCCACAAGGAGAACAGGAAGTGTTAAATCTGAATCTTTATGAGAGATTGACATCACTCGTGACTAAAGACTGCATTGTGAATGTCCCTCTGCTTTTGTATGAGAACATCTACAACCCTTAATCTTTAGTTTATTTCTAATATGATGACTAATCGGGATTTGTGTTAGCATAGTTAAAAAGTTTGGCTAAGCATGCTTCTGTTAGCAGTGAGGTTTAAAATTACATCTATCTGGGATCTTTCTGTCCTCATCAATTTTTTTTTAATTCCACGTGTAATTTTGAGCTCTACTACTGTGTGAATTTTTACAGCAGTCCTAAAGAATTCAGCGGTTTGTGTGCTTGTGGTCCTGTCTGTTTAACCATAACCGAATCAAACACAGAGAGGCCTTAAGCTATAGAGAGCTGTGCCTGATATTTGCATACAACATATTCAGTTAATACTGCACGTACATACACACTCGCTCACTTCTCTATCTGTGTACTGTTTATCTGTATTACAGTATTTCTGTATATGAATCCACAAAATATATTTTCTTATTCAATATATTGGAATAATGTACATCATTTATTATTAGTTTCACCTCAATGTCTGACTCCAGATTATTCAAACTAATTTCCTACCTTTCCTCTGGTTTTGAGCTCAGCACCCTCTGAATTCTGCAGTCATACAAAAAGAGCCTGTATCTTCTTCGGCTTCCTGCGTGCATCTAGTTTGCCGGCCTGAGTTGCTTCCATCTGTTTCTCTCTTTTCCTTTTTCCTCCAAGCGTTCTCCTCCCACAGCCTCCTTTCATCCCTCCCTTACTACTTCATTCCCTCCCTCTTCCCAGGCCCAGCCCCACATTAGCTACTGTAATTGCTAGAGGTTGAATATCTTTCTCTTTGCCTGCAACACACACACACATAGTTACTCCCTTTCTAACATATACACGGCACAAGTTGTTGCTCCATCCTCTCTTTAATGCATGCCTGTGTTTGCTTATTAATGTCTTTCTTGTATTAACACAGATTCCTCACCATCTCATTCAGTTTATAAAACATATTGATCTAAACTAAAAGACAATGTAGAGTTATATAATATGACACAACTGCACTCTGTCTTCTTATGTCTGGGGGAAGTGTCCTCATTTCCACCGAAGGATGATTATTGCTGTATGTGCATCCACTATAGCAGGCAGCTATGGTCTTAAAAACATAACATTACCTACATAAACATTACCTTCTTGTTCCTGAGCTCTCTATTTTTCCTGAGAGTGTCCCGAACTGATAGAATTAGTTATTTTCAGAAAGAGCTGATAATTTTTTTTACCAAATGAAAAATGAATGGCATTAAATCTTTGAAATTTACAGTACTTGGTGTTTAATGTAATGCACTCAGTATAAAGTTCAGATTTGTTTTCTGAGTATGTCTGTGAAATAATCAATACATTTAATTTTTTGATGGAAGAAATTCTGATCAGATCATCTTTTTTGATACTGGTCTATTACTGTAATCTAGGCTATTTCAGATAAGTCTTGCCCCTAAACGACACACACAATATATATATATATATATATATATATATACAAACTGGAGTTTGTTTAATTGTTAGCCAGATGTTTTTTTCTCCTGGGTTATGCTTTACCAGAACAAGTTTCAGTCTGGGCTAGGTTTTGTGCAGTTAGTCAAAAGTATGGCTACTGATGAAGCATGTGTCATTTTGTCTAGGATGGTATCACCGCAAATTTAGCAGACTATATGGGAGAAAATTATTTGGGTGATGTCTATTTTTTTCATGGACATGCTCTTTTTGCTGCAGGACAGAGACTCCAGAGACTTCACACTTTATTGACTTTATTGACTTTTTCACATCTTGCCTGAAGTTTCTTCTGCTGCTGCTGCTGTCTTTTGTTTTCTTTTTACCATTATTGCAGACACTTCAGTTATGTTTCTTATCTCCAATTTACAAATTCTTTTGTCTTATTAATACTAATGGTAGACTGATGAAACAGAACAGCAAAATGCAAGACCAACCAGGTTGTTATCATTCATAGATCTCCCCAACCCAATTCGTGTAAAGAATCATTCAAAGAAACTGATATTCCAACAGCTTCCAAGTCAGGAAGTAAGCTTCTTCTGTCTTTAAAATGGTACACAAAAACTGATGAAAGGCCTCCAGAGCGCCACAGCTGGTGATTGGTTAGACTGCTTTCAGTCCCTCACCATGCCAGGGAGCCTGTCTTTGTTGGGCATTAGAGCAGCTAACCTCACACTCCCGCTTCTGAGTAGCAGGAGTGAGTTCTGATGCCATTCTGTCTCTGTGGGAGTTAAATAACACTGAGCCTGGAGAGACCCACTGCCTGTTTTGGCAGCTCTGGCTCCAGCTGTGAATGAAATACAGCTGAAAGAGAGCCAGGTCAAGTTGCATGCTGTCGTTTCACACACAGAAAAGTCAGAATGAATGTTGGTGACTGCAGAGACAGTTTATCGCATAAGCTTCGATAAATCTAGTCCTTAAACCTGTCCAAAGTCTGCCAGCCCTGAACTTTGGAAAACTCGCTATAGAAAATTCAGCATTTACTCCTTGCAGACAAAGATATTATGAGGACAACATGAGATTTAGCCGATATATGGCTGCCAAGCGGCAAATGATAACACTGTATTTTGTATATGTATTTTTATTGTTTGTTTTCACTGGATTCACTACATGTGTGCACACACATTAATGAAATCATCCTAAGCCATAAGCTTACTGTGTGTTATTAAGCATAAGTAATGGCAATACCTTGAGGAAAACAATCACATGTATAAGTTAAATTTCAGAACAGAATCATTTTGTCAGAGCTGAAGGGCATTTAAATCCCTTCAATTCTCAGTGAGGACAGAACTCAGGGGAGGGAGGAAAAAGACTCCGAGATGGGATAGAGACCCTCATTACTACTGTACTGGAGGGTGTTTTGTGTACTGGGGTGCCCTTTGTTTGCTATTGTCTGTCTGCTTGGCTGTGTTTTTTGCTCCATCAGACGGTGCAGAAGCAGAGGTGCAGCAACTGACACTCACATTTGAAAATTCCACACACTGTCCTTGATCTAATAACATACTGAAACACGTCTCTCGTTGTAAATGGCCTAACTGTATAAAAGGAGAAAAAATAAGAAAGATTAGCCTTGTTTAAGACTAGGGGTCTTCGACTAGAGGTACATTGCAGTACTGCCAAATATTGTCCAAGTAAACCAGTAAATCATCTGTTTGAATTATTCATTTAAAGAACCAGCTCATAAAAGTCATTTGTTTGTGAATCAGACTACATTGGCTGTGCTGTATATTTTTGATTCACTATAAAAAATTGGCTCATATGAGTAATTCATTCAGCAATCAGACACACACACTCTTTTTTATTGCATTCGATACAGACAGCAACAACTCAGGTAAAATTTGATTTCTTTTGCCATGATGTTGAACAGCAGGATGTTGATCTAAGAACACTAGGAAATTTATTGAGTGTATCATGACATACTTCCTCAAAAACATAAGAAACAAGACAACCAGTTTCCTCCCTTTTTGTCTCTGTAGGGGATCAGACAGACAGGATGGGTGCAGTCAGGCTACAACACTATAAGCTTGCTAAAAGACAGAAGATAGGGGTTGATGGACTGGGGAGACGAAATGAGAGAAAGAAATATTTGGCCCTTCTTTTGCAAATTATGAAATTTTTTATACTCAACACCCAATCCTTTTCTGTGAAATGAAAGCAATACTTTAATACTAATATATATATATATATATATATATTTTTTTTTTTTAAAATTTGATTCCTTTTAAAGGTTTTATTTTGATAACTCATATGTGAAAAAAAAACTTGTAAAGTGCTGCAAGTGTCATCTGGGGATATAAACTGTATGTTGTTGTTCATGCACTTAGGGACAGGATGTCCTTGAGAGAGTTATCAGACTTTGATAAAGAAGTAGAAAATAATGAAAGAGGAATTTATCTGATGCCGTGATAGAAACACCTTGTCAAGGACCGCCTTGCTCTGCTCTTATGGTCCAGCTATATGCTTATGAAAGATCCTTTCTAGAAATGGTAAACACACCCCCTCCTTCTCTATCTTACACTCTGTAGCCTCCATATTACATATAGCTTGCTTAAGTGTGTATCTTTTCTGAGTATGTCCATTCACTAACAGTCAGAAGTTTTGTCACTTACTTTCTCTTTTTTTTAGTAGTTCCCACATTTTAGAATACTTGTAAAATTATCAAAACTATGAAACTGCAAACATGGGGAAAGTAATGGAATTATGTTGTTATTCCTTACATTATAGTAACGACCCTATACCTAGGTCATCACTTTGGGCATTACTTTGAGGTATCAACCCATAATGTTTTTTAAAACAGGTTTGCACTATTCGGTTTAAGTCAAGACCATTAAAAACTAAAATTAAATTAAATTCATTTAAAATTATTTTAGTTAAATAAAAATCATATATGAATATTTTAAAACATTTATAATTTTTTTATTTAATTTATTAAATTTAAATTTAAATTTTTTTATAAGAAAACAAGCAGTTAGTATATGAATAGAGTGCAAGTCTAAAAGGGACAATTTTTTTTTTTTTTAAAGAATAGAATTGGAAAAGAGAGTGCTAGAGTTAGAGGGTCAAATAAAGATGGAAGAGATGTGTTTTAACTTATTTTTAGCCGATTCGTGAAGATGGCTAAGGAATTGGCTGCTCGGATTGAGTTGGGCAGGCCATTCCACCAGGAGGGAACATTTAATTTAAAAGTCTCGAGAAAGTGATTTTGTGGCTCTTTGGGATGGCATAATAAAGCGACGTTCACTTGCAGAACGCAAGCTTCTAGAGGGCACATAGGTCTGAAGTAAGGAATTTAGATAAAGGGGTGCAGAGCCAGTGGTGGTTTTGTAGACAAACATTAATGCCTTGAATTTTATGCGAGCAGCTATTAGTATAGCCAGTGCAAATTGATAAATGGATGTATGACGTGCATTCTTTTCGGCTCATTAAAAATTTATCTTGCTGCCACGTTCTGGATTAATTGTAAAGGTTTGATAGAACTGGCTGGAAGACCTGCCAAGAGAGCACTGCAATAGTCTAGCCTGGACAGAACAAGAGATTGAACAAGGAGTTGCAAGAAATGACTGTTAGACAAGCTGAAGAAGCTATCATCGGATCACTGTGAGAAGCTATCATCGGATCATCAGGATGGAACGAGAGGTAGAGTTGAGTGTCATCAGCATAGCAGTGATATGAAAAGCCATGTTTCTGAATGACAGAACCAAGTGATGCCATGTAGACAGAGAAGAGAAGTGGTCCAAGAACTGAGCCCTGAGGCACCCCAGTAGTTAGATGTTGCAACTTGGACACCTTACCTCCAAGATACCTTGAAGGACCTATCTGAGAGGTAAGACTCAAACCACTGGAGTGCGGTTCCTAAGATGCACTTTGCCAATAGGGTTGACAGGAAGATCTGGTGTTATGATCACAGATATTCTTTTAGATGTAACAAGTCTATTTCTATGCAATCGGCTTTTGACTTTTTAATAATAATACTATACTGTAAAATGATTTATTTATTTGCTTAATATTCAAATTCAGTACTAAAGAATTGTTCCTCCATATGTTCTCCTGTGTCCTTGTGTCTTTAAGCATTGCTGCAGTGTCTGAAAGAGCATCTCCTAGAGATTGTTATTCCCAGGGGAGGAGCTGTCTGTTGTTTTTCTTCCTCTAACCTCCCTGTTGTCAATGGAAAGGGTGTGATAAGCAGAACCAACAGATGGATAGATGGGGATTATGGTGGGGAGGTAGAGAGAGGAAGGACAAAGGATGGCACACGTTAGGAGATAGAGGGGGTAGGGCAGTAAGAAGATGATCGTTATGGTCACCATGAGATTAGACCATGACTCAGCTCTCTGCTGATCTGTCAATCAAATTACACAGAATTCACTAATGACACTTTGCTGCATTAAGATTTGACTAATTCAGTATGAAATGAGAAAATTTCTGAATGAAAGTAGGCATAGAGTGTGACTTTTTAGCATGCATAAAGAATACAGAGTGACTGTTATGTGTGTGAGCTTTCTGACACAGCTTGAGATGTCCTGATGCCAGCTCTGAACCACATGCAACAAAAACACGAGCCCCAGTTGCGATGATGGCCATCTGGCAAGTGCTCAAGAAGAATATTCGGTACTGACTCTTTGTCTTCAAGAGACAAACAAAATAGACCAAAGTAACTGCGGTATTTTCAGATAGGTGCACCAGATCTGTTCTCTTACATCTTTTTTTTTTTCGAGTGGGGTCAAATGGGGTTAAAGTCCATTCTCTCTGAGTTTGACATGCAACGCTTCTTTACCGCAGGAGCTGCTCTCTGTTGGCAGAATACTTTTCATTATTTAGAGAGCTCCAACACAGATGTAGATGTAGATGCACTTTGCAAAATTACTTCCATCCCAACTTACATATTTCTTAGTTTGGAATGCCAAGAGTCCAGCAAACTTGCATAAAGACTAACAGCCTGTCATCTCTGATTCAGTAGATATCCACTTCACCTGTCAGGAATAATTCATTGAAGCTGCCCAAGTAGTTTTAATAGCAGCTTGCTGTTTTTTGATTTATAGTGACTAAAACAAACAGTCCTGAGAGATAAATATGTCAAATGTTTTTCTTGGATGAAATGCGCACAGTATGACAGCACACATAATAATCATACCTGACAAAAACCTCTGTCAGTGACACAATATTTAAATACTGTATTTAATACAATATTTTAATACTCAGTCTAATACTAAACCTTACAGTCTGTACAGTCCATCTTTTCTGCTGAGCAGCATTTCTATAGTAATTTGCAAAAATGGAAATGTATGAGAGTGGTTATTTATAGTTCCAAATCATAGTTACATTTCATTGTAAAAGTATTGGTAAAAAGGCAATTTTTTATTTTAGAATACAGCTTTTGCCAGTAGTGTCTTTTTTGTATATGTGAAAACCAGAATGATGGCTTTTATGTAAATTAATCAACACATGGAAATGCTAATTTATGTATGCTCACTGGTGTACAACTATAAATGACAGCTTTCAAACTGTAGAGCAGAAATGTGCATTTTGACAATTTGAAGTAAAGAATTTTGTTGATATGACATTGAACCATTTGGTGGCATTCACACTGTCTCTACCCTTGTACTGCTCAGTCTATGCTGTGCTTTCTAATCCTATGAAAACTGTATATAAGTTAGTCCCTCTCCTGCATTCTCCATCTTGGAGAAAGTCCTTTTATAAATTGGATTAAGGCTTCAGATTTGGCAATGCTTTGCTGACTAGACAGACTTTCTCCTGCAGTCTCTGGCTCCCTGTGTTAGTAACAGCCTGCTCCTGTATGCTACACAGAAGAGGAGCATCATGGCTCAGACATGCCATCTGCCCTGGATAAATGAACCAGATGCACCACACCCAAACCCAAAACAGTCACGGTGCCATAACCTATTGTGCAAAAGCTATAAGCAATTTTACAAATAGTGGTAGATAAATATAGGTTTTTAATGACTGATTCTTATTTAGTAGACTATCTGTCAAATTGCTTGATTGTGTATAGTTTCATAAAAAAACATTCAAGGAATATTTTTTTTATTATTATGAAAACAAACATGCTATTTACAGGTGACAAATCAGATACAGAGTAGCCAGGGTCAACAAAACATACATGACAGCCAACATTATGTGTGTGTGTTGGGTTTGGAAGTATAACTAAACGAAATAATAAAAAATTTAATAAATTAAATCAAGGAATAATTTCTAAACATTGCAAGTTTTGTCATACTCATACTTCTGTATGAATGTATTGTACCCTTTCTCCCTTTTTTTATAAATATATTTCATAGGACCTTTGAAGCCACAGTCAAAGCACTGCCATTTCAGATAGTGATGTAACAACATCAGCCAGACCTCAGAGGCTGGCATCCCGTAATAGTGTTACCCAGCTACTGATGAGCACCGTGACCTTCCACAGTGACATGACAATGTCGTATTAGCCTGTTGTCTTCCTGCTTGGCTAATCTCTTCTGACTGTTTTTCATTGCTGGCAGGATTCTGTTTCAGTGTGATCGCCAGCACAGCACTCTGAGCTAAAACTGGATTCTGCAAGGTGTGCTCTAAAATGTGCTCAGGCTAGTGTCAAATATAAAACAGCTGTACGACCGAGGTGATGAGTAAAACTATTAAGCAAACATTTCAGTGAAGATGGCATTATTAAGCTAGCATTCAGGGGCAAAAACAGTGATTTCTGTGAAATGTGAATGTGATCTAATACATGCACTTGTGAGAAACTGAAATTAGTTTTAAACCTCATTTTGTATTCTGTCTTGCATTTCAATGTCTATTCCTCAAATTTAAATGAAACTCCAGGCACATCAGGAGGTCCATGGTACAAGGAGAAAACTATGCGTTAACTTTCCATTTACATCAATGGCACATGCAGGGCCCGCACTATTAATCAACAACAATACATTTCAATATCAATACTTTCCAGCTACTATAACTTAAGTCTTTCGGGAAAACAGTTATTGTATAATGCTGTGAAAACTGTGGGAAGTCGTGTCCTAATAGTTAGAGAGTCGGACTCGTAACCCAAAGGTTGCGGGTTCGAGTCTCAGGTCCAGGTCCAGCAGGGATTGTAGGTGGGGTGACTGAATAACCAGTGCTCTCTCCACCCTCAATACCACGACTGAGGTGCCCTTGAGCGCCGCAGCAAAAATGGCTGCCCACTGCTCCGGGTGGGTGGGTGGGTGGGTGGGTGTGTGTGTGTGCGTGCGTGCGTACTTTGGATGGGATCAATTGGGGAAGTCGTGGCCTAATGGTTAGAGAGTCGGACTCGTAATCGAAAGGTTGCGGGTTCGAGTCCCCGGCCGGCAGGAATTGTAGGTGGGGGGAGTGAATGTACAGCGCTCTCTCCACCCTCAATACCACGACTGAGGTGCCCTTGAGCAAGGCACCGAACCCCCAACTGCTCCCCGGGCGCTGCAGCATGGCTGCCCACTGCTCCGGGTGTGTGTGTGTGTGTGTGTGTGTGCGCGCATTTGTTCACTACTCACTGCTGTGTGTGTGCACTTGGATGGGTTAAACGCAGAGCACCAATTTCGAGTATGGGTCACCATACTTGACAATACGTCACGACTTTACTTTAAATGCAGAGCACTAATTCTGATTATGGGTTACCATACTTGACCATACAATTTAATACAAATAGAAAACATTAAATTCAAGTTAATATAGCTACATATAGCCAAATACACAAAAGAACAAAGAAAGCAAACAAAGCAGTGTAAGATTGTAGGATTTCGTCATGTGAAAGTTGATGCGTGCGAAAGTCTTATCTGTAGTGCATAAATGTCCAAACACTGTCCATAGCTGAAGTTACTTATAGCAAAAAATTATCCAGCCTCTTGTAATGAAAACACGCCACAGCTCTCAAACACCAGACTCTTTCTAACCAGGAACAGTCAAAAATAGTCCAGACTATGGTCCCACGTCGAAAAGAACTTTAAATCCATATTCAAACTAGACCATGATGTGGTGACCTCACCAATAAAGAGTCCTTCTAAAATGCATACAAATACACTGTCTTAAACTCTTAGCATCACTCCAAACATAGGCCATACATACATGTAACATCTCTGCAAAAAACATCAACTCCTCACTTTAGACTGGGCTTGAAATGACACATTTCCCAACCAGACCACAGCACAATGTGCTCAGCAGGTGAGCCATTGCTGGCTACTGCTGCTTGTTATTGCTACTCCCTCTACCCACATGGCTTAGGAAACCTAAAACACCCTAGCACCCCTAGTGGTAAGGAAGAAAACTGCCCACAAAATTATTATTAACTGGCTCATGTCTGTTGCACCTCAAATAAGACTCGTGAGACCCACTTTACTGCAAAGTTTAGTTCCAGCTTTTATCAAACTCACCCAACTGTGATTTTCTAATGATCCTAAAGATTAGCATGCTCAGGTGTGTTTGATGAAGGTTAGAACTAAAGTCTGCAGGAAAGTGTACCTCGTAAGCCAGATTTGTGGATCCCTGGCCTATTTGAAACAACAGGTTTTGAAAAGGTTTTGGTTTGAGCTATTCCAGTTCAATTGAGTGGCTAAAGAAAAAAAAAATGCATGTTTGCTGGGAAGACTGCATTTATTTGATTAAAGGGTTACTCCACCCCAAAATGAAAATTTTGTCATTAATCACTTACCCCCATGTCATTCCAAACCCATAAAAGCTTCAGTCATCTTCGGAACACAATTTAAGATATTTTGGATGAAAACCGGGAGGCTTGTGACTGTTCCATTGACGGCCAAGCAATTAACACTGTCAAGGCCCAGAAAAGTATAAAAAACATCAGAATATAGTATATAGAAGAGTCCATCTGCCATCAGTGGTTCAACCGTAACGTTATGAAGCTACGAGAACACTTTTTGTACGCAAAGAAAACAAAAAGATTTTATTCAACAATTCGTCTCCTCTGTGTCAGCGTAGTGTCATTTTGGAGAATAGCCACACCGCACGGATACGTCTTCTACGTTTGTTTACGCTTTGATTTGAACGAAAATAGCATATTCGTGCGGCGCAGCTGATACAGAAGAGCTGCTTGTGTCCAGCAGATATTCTCCAAAATGGTCGTTTTTTTCTTTCTTTCCGTATACAAAGTTTTCTCATAGCTTCATAATGTTACGGTTGAACCACTGATGGCAGAAGGACTATTTTGACGATGGATTGCATACTTTTCTGGGCCTTGACAGTGCTAATTGTTTGGCAGTCAATGGGACAGTCACAAGCCTGAAGGTTTTCATCCAAAATATCTTAAATTGTGATCCGAAGATGAACAAAGCTTTTACGGGTTTGGAACAACATGGGGGTAAGTGATTAATGACAAAATTTTCATTTGGGGTGGAGTAACCCTTTAAAACACTGTGAAATTGTATTACAGTTTAAAACATTATACATTTTTTTTTTTTTTAGTTTAGTTTACTTTAGATCAACTTAATGCATCATTACTGAATAAAATTAGCAATTTCTTTAAAAACATCTTATTGAAAAATTACCCCAACTTTTAAATGGTAGTGTAAATGTCATGTGATTAATCTCTAGAGCCACAAGCAAATTACATCATGGCAACACTGACTGGCTGATGGCATCAACAAATAAATAAATACAAATAATCCTGAGCTGTGAGGTTAAAAGCCACCAAACAGGTAAAATATAAGTAGGGCTGGGCGATATGGGAAAAATATCATATCACGATTTTTTTTAGAAATATCACGATTCACGATTTTATCACGATTCTTTGTCATGTTAGTTTTACTATTTTGGTTTTACAAGTTGTCTGAGCATTACAGCCAAACTAGAAAGACAAAGATGCACGGCAGATATTTAGGCCAAAGTGGGTGAAGATAAAAAATATTTTTCATTATTTTATCTTTCTTATTAAAAAATAAGAACAAAGATACACATTACAAATACACATAATATACAAATAAAACAAACAGTGCTTTATTTTCAGGTACAATAGGTGTATTTAGCAGAGCATTCAATGAAATTGAATGAACAAATATAAAAATAAAACACTACATAGACTGATTCCTAAAGCAACTGTATTAAAGTTTTTCAGTCAAGAATAGTGAGTGATTTTTCTCTTTGCGTTTTGTTGTTTTGTTAACGTTAAATGAATATTTCCCCCAAAAATAAATATTCTGTCATCTGTCTGTCAATTCTGTCATAATGTTTTATTTTTATACCATCATTTACTCAAAAGTTGTTTTAAACCTGAATGAGTTTCTTTCTTCTGTTGAACATAAATGCTATTTTGAAGAAGGTGGAAAACCAAACAGTTGCTGGTCCTCAGTGACTTCCATAGGATTTTTCTTTCCTATTATCAAATTCAATGTAGACCAGCAACTGTTTGGTTACCCTCATTCTTCAAAATACCTTATTTTGGGTTCAGCACAAGAAATTAATAGAGGTTTGGGACAACATGTGAGAGAGTAAATAATGACAGAAATTAAATTTTAGGGTGAACTATCCCTTTAATGACAGTCGACAGCATGTTTAGTGTCCTGTCCCTTTAAGAGCTGCACGCATCTAATATACAGGCACGCATCCGTTTCTCTCTTAACTATTTACTTTCATTTTAGAGATAACCAACTCAGTCTGTATGTAAACCTTGTGTGTTTTGACAGTATTAGCGCAAAATATAACTTAGTTGAGTAATCAGGCGCTCGCGCTGTTAGACAGGCGTTTTAGTGCGCATGCTTCAGGTGTATGCGCTCAGAAAAAGCGCACGTCAGACCAGCGCGCGAATTAAACATTTAACCAGCAAGGCTTGTGTGCAAATAATGTACTTTTGCGATCGCGAATAAGTGCAGTGTCCTGTCAGAGTAACTCTACTGCTGTATGTCGTGTTGTACAGTATATAGAGACAGAGACCAGAACTGTATTTGACATAATGTGTTCTGTAGCACGATACTACGATATTTCTTCAAAAGCAGATAGTGGAGACATTTTTATCGTCCACGATCAAAAATCGTCATATCGCACACCCCTAAATATAAGTCAATTTCACGCTTTTAAGAGCACCTTGAAAAAGAAGCAAGCACTGGTAAAGTAAAACCTCTTGTTTCTTTTAAATTTTAAATGATAAGCTAGACTACATTTTTCCAGTTCTGGACCTAGAGCAACCCCCCAGCACTGCACATTTGGGAAATCCTCAGCCGGTTAGCAGAGTGCTCATGAACTGAACTGGGTGTGTCGAATGAGGGGCACATCCAAAATATGCAGTGCTGGTGGTGCTCCAGGACTAAGATTGAGCAGCACTGGGTACTACTCCAGTATACGTGCAAAGTTATTATTCTAAATGCTATCATGTTTGTTCTTTATCAACTTACACTTTTTTTTATTCCAAAGCAAAAATTCTCATAAACAATCTTCTTTTTTCAGAAACATACCAGTGGATGTCAAAAGGTTCAAATCTGATCTATTTTTAGATATCCCATGAGAAAGCTGTCTGTTTGCAAATTCTACTTAATTTAAAGTTTAACCAAAAGCATTTATATTTGCATAGTCTAATGTTTATGACAATTTGCCGCTCCACATGTTTTTTTAAAGATCCTGTGCTTATCTGTAGTGCTTTTTATTTGTGTCACTGACGTTATCAGAGGAAATCAATTTTCATTATTGACAGATTTCTGTGTCTGCACAAATGCATGAATGCATGTGTGTCCCCTACGTGTCCAACATCATGTGACCCATTTTGGATTCATGCATTGATTTGAGTTCTTGAAAAATTCAGTTAGTGTTGATTAGATGATTGTTCATTTTAGGGTCAACTATTTCTTTAAATGGTGGTATATTTGAAATTTGTAGCCATAGTATAACTTCCCAAACAGATGCAATGAACAGTTGGAGTGGTAGAGCTGAAATCTGTGTCATTGGATCTCCACCTGGCAATCTGTCTGTTCAGGCCTCGGGCCTTGTCAAGCGGTGCCTTTTGTTTTGCTCTGAAAGTGTCCAAAACATTGCCTAGCTTTTTTCTCAGACATCCTCTCTAGTGTCTTCTTCATGCTTCTTTTAGTTTCTCACTCTTGCACATTCTCTTTTGTCCTTCTACATGTATCTTTCTCTGAATCCTCCAGCTCTGTTTTGTTGTGTGGGATTTGTTTCGGTAGTGAAATTTGATTAATTGGAGGCTGGAAGCAGAGCTAAGCACTCAGAAAACTGCCTGAAGGAAATCTGGGCTGCCGTAAGTCCAGGATCACATGGGGTTAGATCTGTGCCTCTTTAAATTGCCTTCCACGACACTGACTTTCTACCTGAGGCCTGTAATACATGTAATGCATTTCTCATGCCAAGTTTGCTTTCTATCCAGCCCATATTTGATTTATTTGATTATATGTTATCATGTTCTGGCTGGTGTTTATAAAAATATTGATCATTCTTGTTGGAATAGCTAGCCCATGCTTTTCTGAAAGAGCAGTGTCTAACAATGCTCTTAAACACACACTCACACACACAAACACAGTTTTTTGCTCCTTTGCACTTTCTCACTGATGTGTTTTCTAAGAAAATAAAAGGCTTGAGTTTTTGGCATATCACTTCAAAAAACACTGCTGAGGGCCAGAGAATGCTGGGAAGGAATGTGAACCTTCACAGCGCTCAGCTGACCTCTCTCTTTCTTTCTGCTCTCAAAGAAAGCTGTTCTCTTTTTCCTTTTAAGCAGCAATAACCTCAGACAACTTGTAGGTATTGTTTACTTCAGCCTGAAGTATCAAAAACATTTTCATAATGTTCTCATTGTGCGTTCTCTCTTATGACCAAGCCCAGATGGAATCTGCTATTCTGTGCTAATTTTGTGGAGGTCAGAGAATCTGTGAAATGGATTTAAAAAAGAGAAAATGTTTTGAACCGAGCTTAGAATACTAGACTATTATTAATAGCTGGAAGCACAAAATTAGCCTTAATATTTAATAAACGTGCAAAAGATGAGGGATGGATTCGTGATTGACAGGCATTCCAGTTTTGGACTATCAGATTATGTTTGGCCTTGCTTATGATCATGAAGGCCCTCCATTTTTTAATGCAAATTTTGAAATGTTGCATTAAATGCTCCATAAAAAACATATATGCTAACTTCAGGTCAACAAGATTTTTATTCTGTGTGAAGACATGCGCATACATTATGATGGAAACAAACTTTATACATAAAGATGTCATAAATGATTGACTACTATTCATAAATAAATTGTAAAATATTTTTTTCTGCCTAAATTTTTATATTGAATGGAAATTTAATGGCTATTGACATCCTTTAAGAGTGTCATAAAGAAACTGAGCATATCAAAACTAATTATGGCAGATCCATGTGAAATTGTCATAAGGCAATTGTACTATATTGTGTGGAGCGTGCACACCATCCTGAAATGTGTCACATCCCCACGTTGTCTTCATGAACAGACAGCGCTGATAAGCAGTCTTTGTTTTGATGAACTCATAGAGGTCAAGGGGTGAAATTACAACACACAAGTGATTGGAAACCTGACATGTACATTAACAGAAATAAAACAGTTATTTAAACAGACAATACATTATACAGAGAAAGCGAGCAAAGAAAACTGAAGTAGTCCAAGACTTCAGTCTAGTGCAAATTATGCCAGTTTTGTTCCAAACCTGCCATATAACATGCATTAAAGAAAGTGTGTAATTTACCAGCATTTTACTGCAGCAGAATGCTGTTCATTTCTAAATTTAAAAGAGTCATGAGTGAGTGGGATCACTCAGTGGAATGCATTGCTGTACTTTATTACAGATAATAAGCTCCATTTTCATGAGACTGTATTAGTAGGAGAAGCGTGTTGAAATCCTGAGAGTGGAAGCATATGACCCATCTTCATCATACTGTCACGCTTTAGTTCCCACTCCCACACTGTTTGATTGGATAGGCTGTAGCATTTCCTTCTCTGGTCCCACGTTCCATTGTGTTACACACAGGGGACACACAAATGGGATTGCAATATTAATGACTGTTTCCAAAACTCACGCCGTTGGTTGAGCTGAAAGTCGGCTGCTATTTTTGTGGATGTTTTTACATTATGACATATACACTCATTCTTCTTGACACCCTGCAAGTGTATGTCTATGCATCTAGGATTGCAGTGGCAATAGATAAAGATATCTCAAGGCAAGAATCTTAATATTATATTTTCTCAGTTTCTGTGCCTTGAGTGAAAAGAGAGGAGACAGACAATGGGAATTACAAGACAGTGTGAACATCACATACTGATGCCCCACAGCTGCTGTTTATCTACACTGAGTCTCACCAGCCAAGGACCACAGGAAGCTTCCCAGTGTCTCTATCTCACGTTCACTACAGCTCTGCAGGAGCTGAGCTGGATATTTATAAATGACATGATCTCCTTTCTTTTTCTATAGAAGGTCCCACTGAAACTCTTAGTCTCTGTGGAGTTGGTTCTATCGAAAGAGGCGTTCTCATATCTGCATCAATGAATACACAGTCTTGCACTTTCTTAGGCTTCATAAAAAAACGTTGAAGAGAAATGCCGGACCTTTTAGTCATTTGTTCATTATTGGATGTTTTCTGTATAAGCACATTGGCCAGCGGGAGGTTCGGGTTGCTAAACTAGCTGTTAGAACTTGGATCTAATGTGACTTTTCTCAGCGTGTGTGAAAACTGCCTGCACAGGCCATAATAGCCTGCAAATTCAGTCCAGATTATAAGATTCCCTCTGAGGATAAAACAAAAACCAGCGTCCAAATCAAGCGTGTATTCAGGGTTGCCTGGTTTGCTAAACACAACTAGCCCAATAGCCCATCAAAAATAGCTCAAAGCTAGAGTAATGACTCTATCTGAAATATCAAAATATGCACTCCCATACCTGAAATAAGTATTTTTTAGTCACTTTTATGTGTCATACTCCTCTGTTTTAATTAAGGATCTCAAAGTCCCCCTACCAGTGCCTCTCCCTCACAAAACTCATCATCTAGCAGTTTTATTATTGGTAGAATATAAAATGGATAAAATATGTGAAAACAGGCATTTCAGTCAAATACAATTTATGCAATATATCAAACCTTTAACGTAATCTTAAAAATCAACTAGCAGCAACAGTTTAAAAATAGTCTTACATACAAATGTTGACATGACAGTCGTCCATCTAATACACTAATTACACTATGCGTGCCACTCTGTTAGTTATTTCTGTTCAATAAAATATTCTATAGTGCATTTTTTAGCAATTAGAAAATATTATTTCATGAATTTATAAGTATATGCATTGAAACAAACCTACATAAATTTGTTAGAAATTCATTAGAGATATCCTCTACAGGAACTATGAATAATAGGGAATATTTCCTATTGCGATGGAAGCTTGGCCGGGACATCTCGAAAGGGTAGTTCCTTTTATTTATTTTTTTTATTTTTTTTACATGGGTTTAGTTATGACACAGCCATGAACCGTGATTTGTTACTTGCTAGTTGCTTAAGATAATATTAGAAGGATGGGCTTCTTCATTCTAGAGAGCATTTGATTGGACAAAAATCTTTGTAGAGGAGTCGTTCATATTTTTGGTGCATTTTCTCAGAAGAGAAAGTTTATAATAATGTGTTTTTATTACTGATAATAAAATATTTATTATTACTGATAAACACTGTTGGATTTTTCTTCTATGAATTTATAGTGTTACTTTTGTTTGCCATAGTTTTGCTACTTATGTGTTTTTAAACATACCATTTCCATTTATTTGATTTGCAGTATTAACAGAGAAAACATAACCCATGCAGTCAGCATCAGCATTGTGAAGTTCTTGAATTTGATTAAATACTTTACAGTAGTTCACTATTTTTTCATCTTTATGTATATAATATATATCAGTGGCGTGCGGTGGTGTTTTAAAATGAGGTGGCAGTTTATACAGTATATATATATTATACAGAGTTCTGGCATGAAACTCTAGATGGCGCAGTCCGATAGGTCTAACTCAATCTGACCCAATGACATCATTATCACATGGCACAGCTGACTGGTTCTCTCCTGTATTGGTAGCCAATGAGCTCTCTGCTCAACATTCAAATATATGACTAGTGCTTGTTGTAGCAGTTCGCAGCATGCTTTAGAAACCCTCCACCTTCCCCAGCTCCACCTGTATAGATCTGCTACGAGGTGATTCATGTATGCTATAGGAGGTTATTTCACGTATGTTATATTTTCAGCAGCATTATTTCTTACATGCTCACAGCAGTATGTTGTGGATGTATTGGAAGTAGCAAGTCTCGGTACTTGCTCTGGCACAGCAGCAGCGTAGCAGATCTATTCCGCTAAGACCAAATAAATCAACATTATGTACATTACCATGCCAATCCCTCTGAGAATTGTCATGACAGAAATATATATATATATATATATATATATATATATATATATATATATATATATTAGGGGCGTAACGGTTCGCAAAATTCACTGTTCAGTTCGATACGACACAGTGGTGTCACGATTCAGTACGTTTTCGATACGGGGGGCGGGGCAATTGGATACATCACAATGTTGGAAATATTTCTGTTTTAAACCATGAAGACGAGCCAATTGATATCACATAAGCACGCGTTTGCACCAGGGTTTGCACACGTGCAAACTTTGCGCAAGATTTATGCTGGTGAACGTCTTAATCTCAGTCAATTCACTATAAGCAGAAAGTGAAAGTAAAAACGGAATGACGGAGTAATGATGGAGCTTTCAGCATCTGACTCCACGTATTCTCTCAGACACAACGAGAGACGAATCTACTTCAACATATGCTGATAACGGTATAACCTATAGCTGTTTTCATTTATTCCCTTTATATTTCTCTTTTTGCCCTTTATATTTTATATTTATATTTTTTTCCCTTTATATTTTCTCTGGTTGTTTTTGAAAGTCGGTGCTTGAAATAAAAGCTTTTTATTTAATTGATTTTTATTGATGACTGCAGTGTTCATATTTTAATTATAGGACTATAATTTAATGTATAGCCTAATAGAACTGCTTTAAAATACCTTTTTAAAAAACATTTTAATTGAGTAGTAAATATAATCTTATCCTCGCAGCGTGTCAGTTATGCGTTAATTAATGCGGGACAAATGAATTGTAGCTACTTTTAATTTAATAATAAAAATAAGAATGTAACTGGCCTACATTAATTGGAAGTACCAAATCCTCTTAATATTGCCAATAATTGATGTTTTTGACAATATCTCTGGCTATCATTGATACAAGATTATCATCTTTCATATATATAATGGGTGGGCACCAACATAGCTCTATGAGTTTTATGTGTGAGTATGTAATATATAGCCTGCATATACACTTCACATCTCACATCTCGCCACAAAAAAACAAAACAAAAACCCCCCCACAATTATCTGCATGAGGTCAGTTGCATATGGAGTGTAGTTATAATAATGTGTTTTACACCTGTGAATTTACAATCCTTCTTCCCACGCAGGTCTTCTCAGTCGCTCAAACACTGCTGACAAGTGTGTTTCTGTGCATTTTATATGTGCAATTGTGTCTTAGCTTTATAAACACATCTGTACGCTTCCTACCTTCCTCTCGATCTACTTACATGCAGACATGTGCAAACCCACCCACACACACCAGAGATGAGAACCCTTCTCACAATCACCCAATAAATACACTCACAGCACACTCAGTGATCATGAACCAGTGACGTCTGCATGGCTCTGTGTGTTGATAATGGGGAAAACATTTAACCAATGGGTCCATTCTGCAAATTATCTGGAAAGAATCTGATGCCTATTGGCATTTCTGTCAGATGAAATTCTGTCCTAGGGTGAAAGATATGCTAAGCTTTAAACAAAGGCATAAGGGCACATGTGTTAGGCTTCAACTCTATGAAGACAAAATGATCTCTCTCATGCAGCTGCTTTTGTCCCAGAGACATCGTAATAGAAAACTACAAACCAGTGCTTAATTTGTAAATTTCGAGGTCCCGGAACAAAGCGGGGTGATGGATCCGGCATGTGATTAGATGAGGGAGAGGTGGAGCATTCAGCTGATCACATTGGTGGGCCAGCTTAAGTGATTAGAGTGCATCAGTTGCTTTTATTAGGGTTCATACATGAAAAACCTGAAAAAGCCATTACATTTTGAAACAGCAATTTCCAGGCCTGGGAAAAAATAAAAAATAATGGAATTTTATTTAACAAATCTCTGTAATAGAGTTATAATTAATCATGTCCAGAATTTCGTGGGGAATTGTGACCTATATCACATAGTTTTACTCATCCCCGCAGCTTTCAATTTATAATGAGGGAAATTCCTGCAAACATTTATTCAAGATAGCAAGTAGGTTATATGAGTAAATAAATCCACACAAACTAGCAGATTAAATCAGTCATTTGAAAACAGCGTGTGTGATTCAGCTGGACCGTGTCTTCTTTCTTTCACTCTCTCAAAGCGGCTTCACATCAGCACATCTCGTCTGCAGCTGCTGCACACCGATCCAAGACTTTCGCTTGCATTTCAGGACAGTTGACAAAATTGTCATTTGCTTAATCGGGTCATTGTTGGATCGTCATAAAAATGAATAATTTGCACGTCTTTTTAAGACAATCGGTACTCGCGCGCTCCAGAGGCTGTTTCAAGGCTGAGCACTCAGTCACATCCAAAGCCGCCTCTAGCGAGTATCATATTGAGTTATTTTTCGTAGTTTGTTGTTGAGCTTAAGTGGCCAAATACACACAAAATTACGCAAAAATGGCCATCCTGGCAGGTATGCAGTTTTTTTCTTAAGTAAACAGTTGAGAAAGAAAACGCATGTGTATAGGCTACACAGGGGTCTGTGCGACGGACATGGGCGGATTATACATGGGAAATTGTAGAGTGAATGCATCATCTGCGTCAGAATGTTATGATTGGCCCAGAGTACACGTCTTACGTCAGCGCGTTCTGAACTCGTACGTGCTCATACCGGTAATTTTCCTTCTGCGTTCACACACAGCAGAATTCCGGCAATTTACTGGTAATGTTACAACTTCTCATACCGGTAAATTGCCAGAACGAATTTACCTGTATTTTTGAAAAGGTCCTGTTCACACATGATCTCTTTACGGCAATTTACCGGTATTTTTCCGGAAAAGTCTGTATGTGTGAAAGGGCTCAATGTTTCTGTGGATTTCATACCTTATAGACAGTGTAGGAATTAGGGAGTGACTTTGAGGCGGCTGAGAATTTTTATGTAAATTTTAAAGGAATTTTATTGGAATTTTCAAGATCTTATTATTTATAAAAATATTTTCGAGGGACAATCTGGCAAGGTTTATGCAGCCACAAGCATGTTTTTTATTTTTTATAATGGTAAATATTTAACTAAAATAAGAATAAATTATTATTCAGTCTATGTGCAAATAACTAGATTTGTATTTGTGCAATAATTTTTTTTATTTTTTTATTATTAATATTATTATTTAAAGCCCAATAGTGTAAACCAGCTCTAACACTTGTTATATGGGGACCTTTCTTAGATTGTGTGAGAGGCACTTTTTGTACACTACTGAATAAAATATGTAATTTTGCTTTGCTTTTTGGCTATAGTTCCTACCTTGTATGAAATTAACATCCACAGTGATTTATTAACTAATGTGTGACAGGAAGTGACGTGCAGCCAGCTTTTTTATAGCCCTGCAGTGAGAGATGCAGCCTGTCCTGTTCATGACAGTATGAGTGTGTGACGGTTTCAGTCCCAAGAGTCTGTGAGGAAATCCTGACACACAGCTGTGTGGTTAAACACTAGTCTATATGTGCACTCACTCTAACATATGCAGACACACTCTGGAGTGGAATCGCTCTCCATCTCCCACTGTCTGACACAGAGTGCTGTTCTGCTCGATCAGCACACATACACAAACACTCCAAGGTCATTTAGCTCTGTACAGTACCCATCACTCGTGACCCCACTCAACATTTCAACCTTCTCCATCAGAGCAAAACACACACTCACATCAGTTCTTACACAGTCAGCACCTGCGTCATGCGGGTAATTCAGCCGGGAATAACTGCAACACACTTCACTGCATGACCACTGGCACTGGCTGAGATTTAAGTAAGATAAGCAACTCTAAATAATATAAAATATATTATCCATCCATCTACTTTGCAAACTGCTTTCCCAATGTGATGTTGCAGGAATGCTGGAGCTTATAACGTAACTTAACGTAACGCAACATAATATAATGCTTATCCATTTTCAAAATCAGAATTGTGTAGAATTGTAACATGATATAATATCTTATTTCCTATTATTATTATTTTTTATATATACAAAACTGATATATATATATATATATATATCGGTTTTGTATATAAAAAAAAATATAATAGGAAATAAGATATTATATCATGTTATATATATCAGAATCAGAATGAGCTTTATTCAGAATCAGAATGAGCTTTATTGGCCAAGTATGTTTACACATACAAGGAATTTGTTGTAGTGACAGAATATATATATATACATGTATATATATATATATAGTTGTATATATATATATACAACTATAAAATATATACAGATACCGATATATAAAATATATACCGAGATATATATAAAATGCATAAACACTTGTGACTTATAAACAGCATCTCTTTGTGTTCATCTCTACAATATGAGGCTTAGACCAGGTATGTTTCCAGATTTACAGACTTGTTTGTGTACTGCATTTATGATCATTTCATAGAGTCATTTTTGTCCGACTTTAATGAATTAAGTTCAGTTAGCCTGCAGGTCATGACAGCTGTGAGAGTCCAATAACATAAATCAAACTTAAACAGACACGTTGATAAGCGTACAAACAAGCACAACAAAACATAATTAGCCTTATCTACATTAATACTTGATGAATTTAGTTGAAAATGAATTCAACTAAATTGGGCTACTTTTTGACTGTCATCATAATCCCAATGTCAAAAAGTGGCCCAGTTGACCTGAATTCTTCCAATATCCCTTGGCCTGCCTCTTCTCTTCTTGTTTCTTTAATTTTTTCGCCTTTACCTTCACGCATACTGTAGTATGTGACATGCTCAGTCTCTCCTCAGCAAAAAAGCACAGCTCAGGCTTTATGCAGGACAGCACTGGATTAAGAGCTCCACTTCATAATCAGTCTGCTAAAGCCTGCCACACACACACTCACACACCCCACACACACACACACACACACACACTCACACATAAACATGCCTCACCCAGCCAAGACCCACTGCCCTACTGCGGGACAGGCACTTGCATATTAAACACACACGGGGAGCCAGCTGGACAAACACACATAGAAGTTTGTACCGCACAGCAAATCCAGCAGGCATAATATTCACATGCATAAACACACACACACACACACTCCACCTGTCCAGCACTGCAGCACACTACAGCCATAGATTCAGCAGAACATCCCACTGCAGTGAAGCTCAATTCCAGCAGCCCCTCCCAGCCTCACACACTCCAGCACACGCTTACCTTTGTGACAGTCATGCAGAGAACAGTGCAGAAGAGTCAGCTTCCGTTCCTGAAACGCTGAGTGAGACAGCAGGACAGAGAGAGAAGGACTCACTGAGCACGTGCAGCCTGCAGTCTCTACGACAGCAGAGTGAGACACGAGAGATTGTGAAAGAGGAGGAGAAGAGAGGGAGGGAGGGTCTGGTCGCTGTCTCTCGCTAAGTATCCAAGCCTATCAGTGCTGCGGTAGCCGTGGTCCTGTAGTCAGGATACTGCAGTGAAGTCAGCGTAGTATGTTAGTACTATTACTCCTTGCTCTCTCTCTCTCTCTCTCTCTCTCTCTCTCTCTCTCCTTCCATGCTGTCAATCTGATTACTGCATGTGCTGATGAAGATTATTGATGTCCACAACAGCATCACTCTGTTTACAGTGTCATACCCCCTCTCTTTAGCTCTGTGTAAACAACATATATGTCACCCTGTACCACAAAACCAGTCATAAGGGTACATTTTTCTGAAATTGAGATTTATATATCATCTGAAATCTGAATAAATAGGCTTCCATTGATGTATGGTTTGTTAGGATAGGACAATATTTGACCGAGATACAACTATTTGAAAATCTGTAATCTGAGGGTGCTTTAAATCGGCTTTAAATTTAGATCGGCTTTAAAGTTGTCCAAATGAAGTTCTTAGCAATGCATATTACTAATAAAAAATGATGTATATATATATATTTACGGTAGGAAATGTACAAAATATCTTCATGGAACATGATCTTTACTTAATATACTAATGATTTTTGGCATAAAAGAAAATCTATAATTTTGACCCATACATTGTATTGTTTGCTATTGCTACAAATTATAGCCATGCTATTTAAGATGGGTTTTGTGGTCCAGGGTCACATATGCTCTCTCTCCTTGCTGTATCTACTATCATCATACTCCGGTAATTTGGCTGCTATAATCAAAATTCATAATGCAAGACTTTGAAAGCTTAAAAAGCAGTTGAAGAAGACTGTTCATTTTATGGAATCATGAATTATGAATACAATGACTAGTATTTTGGTGGAAACTGTGGTTACCCTGTTTTTTTGGAATGTATGATAATAAAGCAAACAATTATATTAAATGCTTAATTAAATGTATATACTTTAACAAGATTATCATACTTCAGATTCTTAAAGTAAGAAGCGTGAAGAACGAAAAAACATCTAAACGTGATGTAGGATTAACTGTAGCTTTATTATGTTCTGCTGCCCTCTTGTGGGCCTCAGCAATATCACATCACTATTTATATTTATTGAACAACACATTTAAAGGGACAGTTCACCCAGATATTGTGTCATTATTAATTCATAGCCGTGTGGTTCCAAACATGTGTGATGTACTTTGTTCTGTGGAACACACACACAAAAAAAAGATGTCCAATGGAAAAAGATGAATGAAAATGAATGGTGACTGAGGCTGTTATTCTGGCTAACGTCTTGTGTTGTTGTATGGTTGAAAACCATATTAAGGTTAACTGTATAACAGAATGACAATAAGTAGATGACAGCAGAATTGACATGTGTCTCCACTTCCTTCTGCTGTAGGAAATTGAAATGTACCAGAAATGGTACATTTGTACCAAAATGTACCAGAAATGTCATATTTTGCTGATGAAATTTGGAGCCCAACTCTGTGTAGTAGTGATCATGAGCTGGAGGTCCTGCCCAAACTCCTGCAGACCCAACTGTAAGCACACAATCATGACGCCACACCTCATTTTTATAGCATAAAACCAAACCTTTTACAAAAACAAACACTTGAAATTACATTAACATCAATTTTAAGGACATGTGCAGCATACTTAGCTTTTTTAGCAGCCACTTAGTTAGCATAACTACACCATTTTTAAAGAGAGAAAAACAAATCACCATTGACAGCCATTCAAAATGAGTTGTGTGCTCTGATGAGATACACTAACATTCAGAAGTCTGGGTTGGTAATATATTTTAATGTTTTTGAAAGAAGTCTCTTATGCTCACCAAACTAAATTTATTTGATGACAAATCAGTAAAAAAAACAATATTGTAAAATATTATTATAATTGAAAATAACTTTTCTATTTTAATGTTGTAATTTATTCCTATGATGGCAAAGTTTAATTTTCAGCATTTTCACATGACCCTTTAGAAATCATTCTAATATGCTGATTTGGAGCTCAAATAACATTTCTTATGATTATCACTGCTAAAAACATTGCTACTTAATATTGTTGTTGAAACAGCACTTATTTGATTTTTGATTTGTTTTTTTTTGTAGCAACTTAAAAGTCTTTACTGTCTCTTTTGATTAATTTAATTTGAGACATTTAATTTAGTCAATTTTGTTCATTTCTTTTAAAAACATCTAACGCAGCCAAAACTTTTGAACACATTTTTGTTTACATTTGTATACATGCAGCATTTCATTATATTATAGTAGATGTTCTACCAGTGACTGTACTTGTATTTCCTGGGGATGTTTCTGCCAGCCGAGCAACTACAGTTTAGATGAATGGAAATGCGAATGCATAGCTTTCTTCAGGAATTATAGATCGACATGCAATAGTGTCACCAATTACAAAAATAATGGCTTTGGAATAAGAATACCAAAAATAGTTCATAGTTAGTTTGTCATGGCTAATGCTAAAGCTTTTAAAAAATAGGCCTATATACATTTCCCCCCCTCTGGTTTGTGCATCCCTGCCTCTGCTGAATTACTTTTATCCCCGGTGGGGATAAAAACATCCCGCGAAGCCGCTCTGACGTCCCGATCTGAATCAAATGATACGTGATCCGATTGGAGAGCTTCGAAACAGTGAATCATTTTGCCACGCAATGGTTTACCTGATTCGGAGTTTCAAAAAACTCTGTTTTGTTTTTTCAAAAAACTCTATGTTCTTTGCTCGCTATCTCTATATAATTTATTTGTTGTTTGAATAACTGTGGAAAAGAAATCATTACAATTAATAGGCCTAACGTATGCCTACAATGTTTTTATTAAACTGCGATCACGTTAAATACAGTTTTTGTCATATTAAAAACATTTTATATAAATTTTTCAAAAGCACCCCCCTTCTGTTTTTTTCACAAATCGCACCCTGCCTGTATATATATATATATATATATATATATATATATATATATATATTAGTGCTGTCAAACGATTAATCGCATCCAAAATGTAAGTTTTTTTTTACATAATATGTGTGTACTGTGTATATATATTATGTATATATAAATAAATACACACACATGCATGTAGTATTTAACATATATTTGTATATATGTTACGTTTAAATATGAAATATATTTATATGCGATATAAATTAGATTAATATAAATATATACATATAAATACTTGTAAATATTATCAAAATATATGCTGTATGTGTGTGTATTTATATATACATAATAACTATGCACAACATACACACATTATGTAAACAAATGCACTATGACAGCACTAATATATACATACACACACACACACACACACACACACACACACAAACACATGCTGTACACATACTGCACATACTCAACAGAAGAAATAAAGTCATACAGTTTTGGTAAGACATGAGTGAGGGTGGTATCCCTTTAAGTTACTTTAAAACTCCTAATTTCAGTAGCCCCTCATTGCAGAACAAAGATCCAGGGGGTGGGGTTGGATCCACATCTAGGGGGTGGAGATAGTAGGTTTAGGGGTGGAGAATGGTAGGTTTAGGGGTGGAGAAGGGTGGGTTTAGGGATCAGGGGGTGGAGACGGGTAGGTTTAGGTCTATGTAAGGTGGGAGGAGTTGGATCTAGATCCAACCACGCCCCCTGGATCTTGTGTTTTGCAGTGAGGACCATCTCCCTAATTTGGCTAAAAGGTCTTAAAGCTCAGTTATGTGTTCATATACCACATTGTCCTTAAAGTTACATTATAGTTATATCACCATATCAATATCAAATATCACCATATCAATATTCATAATTTTTTCTACCTCATATGCTGCTATTTAAATACCCTGTACAACTTTTTTGCACATTCTTTTGCACATTCCTGTTATATTATTATTTATGTCAACAACATACTGACCTCCACATTTATATTTATATTTTTTTATCTTTTTTTTATTCTTTTTTTTTTTCTACTTTTCTTTTTATTAATATTTGTATTCTATATAATTGCACTGTCCTTGGAGCGGACCTGACTTACATTTCACTGCTGGTTATACTCTGTATAATTGTGTATGTGACGAATAAAAATCTTGAATCTTGAATCTAGTTAAATTTGTCCAAGCATGCAGAGTAAATAATGTCTCATTAAAACAATATGGAGAAATGCCTGAGATAAGCCATGCTTTTGAACTTCAGAAGCCTAGTTACTGGAATTACTGTATACCTACAGAAGCAGAGATAAGAGCCTGACGTGGAGTAAATATCTTATCTGCTCATGCCTGAAATACTTCTTTATGATTTTGACTGGATCTGGAGAGTAAGGCTCTACAGGAACTTAAAATTGGAAGTGTAGTTTTAGAATAGACAGTGATGAGTGTGGTCATGTGCTACTTAAAATCATTCTTTGCGTGTTAAGATGTGTACGTTCATGTGCAACAGGGAGCAGGACATTTCCCAGTGCTCTGTTCACTAGCAAAATGTTTACACTAGGGGGCAGTATTATACACTTTGCCTAAAAGTCAGATATACACACACACACACACACACACACACTCATATACTTACGGTGAGATTCAAGGCAGACCCTCAATTCTGGCTTGACTGTCCAACAGATCTGTTTGCACAGAAAGTGTTACTCTAGTGGAACTTTTAATGTGCACTTCTTTGGTTACAGCTTCCCATGTACATGACACAATGTTCCAGCTACACGCTGTCTGCACAGAAACCACTTCCTCTGAAGTCAGGGGTGAAGGGAAAAAGTAAGGGCCTCCAGGAAGGAGACAGGAGAGGAGCTGATGAACTGAAGGCGTTATGGAATACAAACAAAAAGAATAAGGTGTGACAGAGGATATGGAAAATTATAGCTAAACGTTATTTTACTTAAAAATGTATGGATACTAACACTTTAATAATTTTTTCCAAAATATCTTAATTTGTGTTCTTGCTGAAGAAAGAAAGACATACAGGTTTGGAATGACATGAGAGTGATGAACTGATGAATTATTTTACTTCCAAAATCGATAATATTGGAGATCAAATTCTGACCATGCAGCCGTCAGCTACAGTATCGCATCAGATAGTACACTGTAGATCCCCTGAGGAACAGCTCCACTCATTCTCTACTATAGGAGAGGAAGAATTGTATAAAATTGTTAAATCAGCTAAACCAACAACATGTATGTTAGACCCTATTCCATCTAAATGACTAAAAGAGGTGCTTCCAGAAGTCATAGATCCTCTTTTGGCTATTATTAATTCGTCATTGTCATTAGAATATGTCCCCAAAACCTTTAAATTGGCTGTTATTAAGCCTCTCATTAAAAAAAAACAACTTGACCCCAAAGATCTAGTTAATTACAGACCGATCTCAAATCTCCCTTTTCTGTCAAAGACACTAGAAAAGGTAGTATCCTCACAATTATATTCCTTCTTAGAGAAAAATGATATCTGTGAGGATTTCCAGTCAGGATTTAGACCATCCCATAGTACTGAGACTGCTCTCATTAGAGTTACAAACGATCTGCTTTTATCATCTGATCGTTGTATCTCTTTATTAGTGCTACTGGATCTTAGCGCTGCAATCGACACTATCGATCACAACATTCTTTTGAATAGACTAGAAAACTTTGTTGGCATTAGTGGAAGTGCATTAGCATGGTTCAAATCGTACTTATCTGACCGCCATCAATTCGTAGCAGTGAATGAAGAGGTCATATCGATCATATCGATCACAAGTGCAGTATGGAGTACCTCAAGGCTCAGTACTAGGGCCGTTACTTTTCACGCTTTACATGTTACCGTTGGGAGATATTATCAGGAAACACAGGGTTAGCTTTCACTGTTAGGCTGATGATACTCAGCTCTATATTTCTTTGCGGCCCGGTGAAACACACCAATTTGAGAAACTTATGGAATGCATAGTTGATTGAAAAAACTGGATGACGAGTAATTTCTTACTGCTGAATTCTGAAAAAACAGAGGTGTTAATTATCGGACCTAAAACCCCCAAAAGTAATAACCTAGAACACTGTCTAACACTTGATGGCTGCTCAGTAAATTCTTCGTCATCAGCCAGGAACCTAGGTGTGCTATTGTATAACAATCTCTCCTTTGACAGCCACGTTTCTAGCATTTGTAAAACTGTTTTTTTTCATCTTAGAAATATATCTAAACTGAGACCTATGCTCTCAATGTCAAATGCAGAATTTATGACCTCAAGGTAAGATTATTATAATGCTTTATTGGGCGGTTGTTCTGCACGCTTAATAAACAAACTACAGATGGTTCAAAATGCAGCAGCTAAAGTTCTTACTAGAACCAGGAAGTATGACCACATTAGCCCAGATCTATCAACACTACACTGGTTCCCTATTAAAATCTTGTTAATTACTTATAAAGCCCTGAATGGTTTAGCTCCTCAGTACTTGAGCGAGCTCTTATCGCATTATAGTCCTCCACGTCCATTACATTCTCAAAACTCTGGCCATTTGATAATACCTAGAATATCAAAATCAACTGCGGGGGGCAGATCCTTTTTCTATTTAGCACCCAAACTCTTTCTCCCAAGGTTTTTTTCTCCATTCTGTCGCCGATGGAGTTTTGGTTCCTTGCCGCTGTCGCCTCTGGCTTACTTAGTTGGGGACACTTCATTTCCAGCGATATTGTCGACCTGATTGCACAGACACTATTTAAACTGAACTGAGCTGGACGATGACATCACTGAATTCAATAATGAAATGCCTTTAACTGAAAATTGAGTGTTTAATCTTGTCATTTTACATTATTGACACTCTATTTTCCTATTTTGATATTGTGCAGTTGCTTTGACACAATTTGCATTGTTAAAAGCGCTATATAAATAAAGGTGACTTGACTTGACTTGACTTGACTTGACTTGACTTGAGTGAGTGAATGTCAATGATGACGGAATTTTTGGATGAACTAGCTAATGAACTGGATAAGGTGAACAAGAAGTACACTACTGTTAGTATACTTTTAAAAAGATTACTTTTCACAGAAATTATATATTTGAAACAAATGAAAGTGAACTGTAAAATAAGTGCTTTGTTTTCAGACTCTTAAATACATGTTAATTACATGAACATTTTATATTTTAAATTTACATTAATGCAGCTAGCTGATCTTTTTGAGTTAAGTAGGACTTAAGTATACTTAAATATATCTTAAGTACCTTTTTAAGTAGGACTTAAGTATATCTGTGTACTTTTATACTTAGTACACATAAGTACATCATAAATACTGCAGAATGTACTGACAAGCATTTTTGGTAAACTAAAATATTCATAATGTTATTACTATTGAAACTTGCATGTCATGTATTGAAATATACAGTTTTTCTATACTTTTAATGTTTGAAGTACACTGCAAGTGCACATTCAATACAATTAAAACTTTCTTTCACAAGTGATGCTGAGCACTTTTTGGAAATCTTTAGTGCTAAAAGCTCTTAATGAGTCGATAAAGTTGAAATGACTCTCATAAGTGCACCTGACCTAGACCATTCTATATGATGTTGTATTGAGCTGTAGTAGTTGGTTTTATTCCCAACTATATAAGTTCACCCATATAGATCTGCACCTTTAAAACATTACAAGTGGAAGGAAACCATGTGACATCCACCATAACTCTTCCTGCATGCTTCCTCAGAGTGATACATTAAGGTTTGCATTGCACACGTGGCATTTTTCCCCTCATAAAGACATTAGCCTGTTAACCCTGTCACATCATTACAGGCTTATTCTGGTGAGTTATTGCCGCTGCTCCAGAGGGTTAACTGGCTGTCTGGAAATAAAGCCATCTCAATAGCTGAAAACTTTAAACAAGCTTTAAACATCATGCAATGTTCTCATAAAGAATTACATGCTTTTGCACGTCATATTTGACTGATTCACTGCACATATGTGAAAAAGACAGCTTATAGATGCAGTTTTTAGATGGTTAAGTTACTGCAGTGTAATTATTGAAATAATTAATGTAAGTGTCCCTCAGGGTATCATTAATAATTAAAAAAATACCATAATTTCTTCTATACAAGAATATTTAGAATTACTGTAAAAAATAACTGCACAAAAGAAATAACACGAGAACTAAATTATCTCACACTGGGTTGAGTATGCTGTGGCAGTATAAAATATAGATGATTTTTATGGATATGCTGTTCATATTTCTAAGTGTGAATGCTTTTAAATGCTTAAATGTTATAGTAAATTGTAATAGTTCAGGGTTGTCCTGAACTCAGTGGTCATAAATGCTTTGATGTGGTCAGAGATCCATTTATCTATGCATTTAATGTTTGGTTAAGATTGTTGTATGCTGGGCTGATCCAGTGCCAGGTACTGTGTGTACAAAGGTCAGCACTTTCATGTGTGTGTAAATTTTGTGAGACTGACAATCCAAAGAACTATATGGACTGTTTGAGTGTGTGAGGACTTGTGTGTGTGTGTGTGTGTGTGTGGTCTGCCAGCTACCTGACCTTTGAAGCACAATGTGGCTTTAACCATGAGTCCAGTGGTCTTGCTTCAATTATAGTAGTTTTGTGAGCCTGCTTGCACCTCTCACAGAGGTGCACGGAGCGTCGACTGAAAAGCTTTATTAACAAACCAGAGATTAGAATAAAAGAAGAGGAAATTCTACTGAAGTCTATAAAAAAACATGCAGGCGTCAAGCTGTCAAAGCATGGTGGTGTTTCCTTCACCATTTATGTGTGTTTGCCTATAGGATAGATCACAGGATTGCACCGTGTCTGGAGTACTTGTGCCAAACATTTATGAAGACCAGAGAAAAATGGAAAAGCTCATATGAGGGTGAAGAAATGGTTGTGCCATGAGACCAGGTTGGAAGAAATAGGCAAATTTGTACACTAATGAATCTGGTACAATGTAATATTTTGTAAAAAATAAATAAATACATACAACATTGAGTTGACAGGGCTCAAAAATAAGCATATAGCCAATGTGAGGTTTTGTTGAAATTGCATAAAAGGATTTGATAAACCAATCAGTAATGTTTTGCATCATATGGCATAGTTTTTCAGCAAGTGTGTTGATCAAAAGTTTTTAAATTATTTTTCAAAGTCTCATAAGGTGCGGTCACCTTGTTGCTCTGCAAAGTTTTGTGGGTGAATTCCATTCATTTCAATGGAAATCTGTACGGTTGCTCATGCAGATTCCGCTCGTTCAGATTTCATACATTATATTTATGAAATGCAATATGTAATAAATATTATTCTTAATAAATAACAAATATTGTTTCTAGCAAATATAAAAATATAAATACATTGCAAAAAGATAAAATAGTTAACAATTGTTTTTGGCCAACAGTTCCAACAGAGAAAACCCTTAGTGTTGTATGCCATTGTCACGAATCCGGTCCATGAACTTCCGTTTACTCACCACCAGAGGTCACTCGCTCACCACATTGACTCTTGTACTACACTACTGTTGCACACCTCTGGACTGCATTTCCCATCATCCATTGCACTGAGGACACACAGCTGTGCCAATCTCACACTGCTCTGATTACACAGCTGATCACACAATCACACACGCTTTATAAGCCTTGGACTTCCTCTCTGTCATTGCCGAGTATTGTACAGCGTATATCACTCTCCTAGCGATAGCTACTCTACGGAGCCCACTTAGTTGCCTTGCCTTGCGTGTTTTCTAGTGTTTTGATTCCTGGATTTACCCTTTGCCTTGCCGTTCGGACTCTGTTTGCACCTCTCTTGGACTATTGCTCGTGTACCTGGATTATCTCTCTGCCTTGCCCTGTTGGATATTGTTCGCCGATCGTCGACCCACGCTTGCCCTAGGATTACTCTTTGTAATGCCTGTGATGTTCCTTTTTGCCATTGCATGACCTCGCCTTTGAATAAAGCCTTGCAAATGGATCCGCACGTCTCACGTCTTGTTCGCCCTGTTACAGCCATAGTGCAGTCATCATAACTAACCCCAGCTAATGAAATCATTAACACTATCAGAGAAAGAGAAGCTTCACCAAGAACACACTATCCTCCATCACATCTGTGGACCAATTATACACCTATGTAGGGAAAATGCCCATATGTGGACCTTATGAGACATCTCGTGAATGTTTTAGACTATGTCAATATACTTTTATGTGACTATCCAAACAGATCCTGTATTCTTGGAATGTTTGAAGGGAAGTTTCTACAGAATTGTTAAGTTTGTGATGATTCCCTTTCTAGGGCAGACAGATTGAAAATAATCTTTATGTTCTACTTGACATTTGCTCTGCTGGATAATGTTATTTGTGCCCATTATATGCTCAGATGTGTTTCTACTTTAGCATATAGGTCACCTGTATTCAATACAGGCGTTGTGGGATTTTCCATTCTTTCCATGGAGTGGTGCTTCTATGCCTCTGGAATAATCTTTACCTCTAATTCACCAAGCAGTATGTAAAATCAACTGTCTGAAAATCTGAGCTGGTATTTCCAGCTGAACACTCGCTCCAGGTCCCCAGCTGTTTGGCCAGATCCAAACCCAGCCGTCCAGCTATATTTCAGTAGCCTGCTCTTTGTAAAGATGCCCGTGTGATATTTCCAGACCTTTTCGAAAGACTTAGGAAGTGAGTCATACCCATTTCTAGAGCAATTATGTGTTTATTTTCACAATATTTGCAATTTCTGTGGTGTCTGTGCCTCAGGTCCAGGGAACTGATATTGTTGAGTGCTTGATCCCTGGCTTGTTCATTCCTGACAAATGACTTGCAATGAAACCATAACTTTCTGGGTGTGATTATCATACAAGCTGATGAAGCAGAAAGCACAAATCTATTTTAAGGGATTAAGTCACATTAGGAAAAAATCTGAAATTGCGATTTTTTTTCCATTTTATAGTTTCCTTAAAGGGCAATTGTATTCACAGTTAGAAATGTGTGCATGACCACGTTATTGATGATGTCTTGTTGCTGTAAACGGTCACTAGGATCAAAAAGTGGCTAATTTCTCTGAAGTCTGTCCAGCAACCTTTGACCTGGCCAAACATCAGAGAAGCAAACGGTAAACAGGGAAGCTCACTGTTTACTTCCCATCTTCTCAAATAGCTCCATTTTTTTTCTGAGATTCTCATGAGAAAAATGGCCTTTGTTTTAGTTTTTATAGTATATTGGATTTTCATTTACACTGTTTGTGTGAATGAGAAGGTGAGTTGTACATGTTCTTAATCCAGGATTATCTTAATAATATTATATTTTATTAGGTTTTACTTCTATTTTTATTTTCAAGTCAAGTCATTTTTAATTAAAGCTTAGTTTATAATTTTATTTTAGTATTTGTATGGCTGCTAAAGTTAATGCGCTAACTTGTTAATGTGCTAGAAATGTTTAACAGTGTTATGTTTTAGTTTTAAGATGTAACTTTTAATGTAAAGACTTGCAGTTTTATAATATACCATGTATCCAAAACAATAATTGATTTGTGGCCGTATTTTATTCGGATGGGTTTTGGAGTCATGGAAATGTTTCTTAGTTTAGATAAAATTTTTCAGTTAAAAAATGCTCTCATTTTAGTTTTCATTTCATAGTTTCCTTTAATGTTAAAGAAAAAAAAATAACAACTGTGCATTCCTCTCTTTGGAAAACAAACTGCAGTGTCTCCCTGCAGTGTCACATGGTACTCTCATGCATGTGCAGCAGAAACTGACACGGAAGTTGTTATTCTTGTTTTCTTTGTGCACAAAGTATTCTTGTAGCTTCATAGAATTAAGGTTGAACCACTGATGTCACATGGACTATCTTAACAATGTTTTTACTACCTTTCTGGGTCTTGAATGTGTCAGTTGTGCTGCTGTCTATGCAGGGTCGGAAAGCTCTCGGATTTCATCGGTTTTCAAATTAGTGTTCTGAAGATGAACAAAGGTCTAATGGGTTTGGAACAACATAAGGGTGAGTAATTAATGACAGAATTTTCATTGTTTGGATGAACTATCCCTTTAATAGCAGTGGCTAGAGCACAAGGGTCTCAATGTTTCCACTTTCTACTGAGTGAAAAGTCCTTTAAACGACTGTATTACTAGGAAATTAAAGGACAACAAAACATTTATGCGAAAAAGAAATGACTCTGCATTATTACTGCAAAAATCTTCTCAGCCACAAGCAGTATTATGCCTTCTTTTGCTAATATGTCATCATATGGGATGAATTTACAGGGCCTGCTCACATGGGGCTCAGTATACAGCGTTTAAGCGGTCAACCCTGAAATAAATAATTACGTATAAGGCTTTTCAAACCTAATAATTACATGCTGGAAATGACGGAGCTTTGGGTTTTCCATGGTGATGCAGGAGAAAAGAAAGATATGATTTTCCCCCACTCTTACATTTTTCCATTCCGTTTCATATGAAGTGATGCGGAAGCTCTATGAAACAGGAGCATTTCCCTATAGCAGGCATGCACAAGGCATTGGGTGATTTTAGACCACATTATGAGCTAATTGGTCGATGTTAAAACAACTGCCTGTGTTCAAGCGGCCGCTGAAGGGCTGACTCAAGCGATAACAAACCAAGGCCAAAGCTCAGCCTCAGAAGTCATTACTTTTGCAGCTTAAAGGTTACAAAGGACAGCTTCTGTCCACAAATTCCTTGTTTTGACAGTGAGGAATTGTGAATTTATGGTGTCAGGGATTTTGTTAGTCCAGTGGTTTAATGTGTACCCTGAGTTTACCTGTGTATATAATTTGTTAGGTGGCGCGGTTATAAATCACAGGGTTAAATGGAGCTGTGTTGTCCCTGGTCGGTTTCTGGTTGTGTGTCTCCATGTCTATGCATTTGTTTGCGTGTTTGAGAACTGTGCGTGTGCATGTGTATGTTACGTGGTGCAAATCATGTGGCTATTCCTGCTCTGGTGTGCGGTTTCAGTTTCCACATCTCCCGATGTTGCTACTGGCTCTGAGCACCAGTCAGCTCAGATGCCAGATATCTGGAAAAGTAAGAATGACTCACTGCTCAGGCTAGACCATTCGCTCGCTTGCTTTCAGTATTTATATTAAAGGCCTTTGGCATTTTTTCACATTATATGAGCATTTCTATTGGTACAATGTTGCCCTGCTTACAATTAAACCACTCTCCATTCTCTCAGCAGTATTCTTATGTGAATAACCACCTCATGTGCAATAATAAAACCAGTGAGGACTGAGAGAGTTAAAGGGCCTTGGCACATGGCACTAGAAATATGGAGACGTTCCATTAGAAATATCAAGATTTTATGACACTTTTGAAAATTTGGTGCTCAAAAAGTAGAACAGACCTCCACGGTGGCAAGAATGTAACTAATTATCGTCAGTACTCTGTTAGTTCTTTCAAACGTTGTAAGTGATAGACTTAGATTTTGAAAAGGCAACGTGATGCATAAATATAAACAGTGGAAACTGTGGAAATATCATGTAGTGCAGATCAAAGCAGTTTCCAAGGCTTAGAGAGCGAACATAATGAAGTTATTTAGTCATGTGACATGCAGTTTACTGATTTATGAGTTTTAATTATTAGCTAATTTTGAAAAAATGTCTAACATGATTCTTGATAATCTTGCCAATATATTTAAAGACCACATGCAAACTTAGTTTGCATTTCAAATGATAATTTTAAATATATATATTTTTTTAATTATTTAACTTGGGGATAGCTTTCATAGCTTTCAGTGTATGTTTGTATTTTGGCAGTTTGTATCTACATTTTGGTGAACTGTTATATAATTAATATGAAATCATACAACCTCATTTGTATGTTTTACACCAGATTTAGGTTAGGAGTGAACCTTCATTAAAAACTATTTTTCCCTAAAAACATTTGTTTTCCTACAAATCAGTTTAATTTTGAGTACAAAATAGTTGTGTTTTCTTATGAGATCGGTTTGACCTCATCAATGGAAGTTATTTTTAAAGGTTACATCAGGAATAAATTGCTCCTTAAGATAACAATCTTAATTTTTTCCCAGAGTGTTTATTAATCTTCAGCATCCAAAAGTCAGAACATCTCTGTGAAGTGAGTTCATTTAAACCTCCACAATTAAAATTAATTGCTGCACCCTACTTAGATGGAAATACATGTGGACCCCCCAGAAAAAACATAGCAAAAACTCACTCTTAATCCTGCAGGTGCAATTCAATCTCTCGCACATCATAAAGTGTCTAAACTACTATTTTTGACTTCACTGTGGATGACGTCCAGTTCAGCCCCACTGTTAATGGAACGGTAGCACAGAACTGAGATGATTGTCTGTGGACGTCATTTTTGTGCCTATATGGTTTCCAGAACAACAAATCAAAGTTTAGCGAATGTGTTTCTGCTTAGTGTAAACTCATTCAAGAACAAAGCTGCAAATCAGCCATCAAACCTGACCTTGACTGCTGCATCCTTAAAGGAACTCTGAAACCATTAGAAGTCAAGAAAATCTCACATCGTTTTTCATCGATAATATTTGCCTGTTTATTTGTGTAGTTCTGTCATAGTTTGTCTTTGAACTGAACAGCATAACCAGCAAAAATATCCCTTTCACGGCAGATCTCATGGAGAGAGAAGAGCAGCTGGAATGCAAATGGCTATGAGATCACAATTTACAGTCCAAACCGCTGGATTTCAACACAGCATGAGTGTTGATTTGGGTTTTAGCATACCGAGATTACACAAGTTGAGCTCTTGATAAAATATTGTATATTGGGAAAGCAAAGCTTTCATCACAGCTTGCGAGTGAGTGCGAGGACACTGGCGTCTTTGCCCAAACCACTGAATTCCTCCAGTTGAACGTTGCCTGTCAGTCAAGTGGCCAAACACATCACACTCTGCATGTCTGATTGGTTGACTCATGCTTCCATGGCCTAACCACAAAATCTCTGATTCCTAGGATGATTTCATATAATTCATGAGCACATTTATGTTGGGGTTTAGAGAGTCATGCCATACAGATTAATGTGATATGTACTAATTTAATGAAAGAGAATTCATGTTATTTAAAAGCAAAAGGAACAATGATATTTTTTCAAGACTCATTCTTAAAATCTTTTATGGCAACTGACTTATGTGTCGATTCCCTACTGGCAATTTCACAATGTTATTTGCCAGAATCGTGGAAAGTTTACATTTTCAACTTGGCGTTGTATAGGTCAACCATCATCTGCTTTCTGACAGTTTCTATTTTAAATTCTGGAAGTGGAAAGAAACGACAACAAAACAAAGCAGGAGTTTGGCATTCAGATATTACCACAGTTCAGCATTATTGAGTGTGGTTGCCATGTTTTGAGCAACATCATACAGAAACAGCCGAAGAGTCCAGATTTGGTTTGATCTGACTGGCACTTGACACTGTGGTGACTTCTAGGGTTTGACCACAGCAGGGTTGTCACTGACATTGCTGTATGTCCTTGCCAACACAACCAGGCTAAAAGGAAAGGAAAATGTGATCACCAAAATATGGCCAAAAATGTATTTGTTTCTATTGATAGAAAAATAATCAATCTATATTAGTACACAGTTCAAAATAAGGACAAAAACTGTATTTAATCACGTTGAATTTCCCTGTGATTAGAGCAGTTTCTGAAAAGCATTACTATTACTATTATTATTATTAGTAGTATTTCAGATTACAAAATCCATTTGCACAAGAGTACATGTTCATTATTTCTCCATCAGTTGCAACCATGATGATGTTGTTGACTAATGACATTTGCATTGTAACCTTTAACTGTGATGAAGTTCAACAATGATTGCTACTGGCTTTATTTTTTGGCTTGTGTTTCTCTAAATGGTCAGTCATACATCATGCAGCAGGTAATGTGGAGGTTATTGGGATAATTGTTTGCAGTTGCGACTGCTGGTGGAAGGTTTGTGGTCATTAGGTAAGTGTTGCTCCTGTAGAGGATATGTATTGATTTCCAACCTCTTCTCGACAAGGGGCTCAGGACTCCCACATGTAGAAATGAAGGTATGATTTCCAGTAAAAACAACTTCGTTTCTGCAGTCCATTCTATACGTCAGTCCCTCGTTTTCTCTTTTTACTGAATTCTTCTCTTGGCATGGCAATTTTGGTCAAGTAGCTCAACATCATGAACGAAAGCATTTTCCTTCCATGTGGAAACAGTGAGTGAAGCAACCCACCTCCCTCTCAGGCCCCTATCCTCTTTTGAGAGAAAGAATTAGACTTTAATTTTAATTGCAGGTTCCTCTTTAATTTATCATTTGTTTTGACTGTTGACATTTTGCAAACTGACAGTGGGGATTCTTGAGCTATGAGTTACAACCTCACAATACTGGTAAAAGCTGCCTTATGTTGTGATTGTGTAACCAAATAGCCTCTTCTCTATCCATCTATCCATTTACCCACTTTTTCATTCCTCAGTTTGCTTGTTTTAGCAGAGGACAGAAGTTTGCAAGACGAGTCAGAAGAAACTGAGATGTTCCTCATATGTTTTGATGAGAAGTCTTAATTAGCTACTTTATATTTTAATTGATATGGCCCTTGGTATGGATGGGAAATCCTTTTTTTTGAGACTTAGATCAATTATACTATAAGTTTACTTCTCCCTAGTTTACTTCTGCTCTGCTGTTGCATTCAGTATCAGATGATGAATCAGTTGATGTGTTCACACTCAGAACATAGTTCAGGTGTACTCACGATATCTATATTGTTCGGTCTGTGTATGAATAGCCTAAATATCTCTCTGTCTCATTCTGTTGGAGTAACTAACAAGCTCTCTGGTTTGACTACACATTCCTCTGCAGAATTTGAAAGAACATAATTCCCAGCTGCCTCATTTGCAAAGAGGGTGAATTATACTGCAAATTATAATGCTTGGCTTTGATAGAAACATCTGATGAAAGGAAAGAAATATGATGTTTTAAGTACTCTTAATGAAAGCAGCACCCATTTCTTTGGTCACTTATGTTTAAAGTCAAATCAGCTCAATGTTCATCAGATGTTTTACAATCTCTTTGGTTTCAGATTAGAGGCTGAATTCTTGAAATCTTATAAAAAAATGTTTTTTGTTTTGTTTTGTTTTTTGTCATGATCCAATTAATTAAACAAGATATGTGTATTTGCAAAAGGCCTGACAATAATATTGTTATTATTTTTGTGGATAGTACAGTGATACGGTAGATATTTGCTCATAGGAAATTTGCCATTGTCTTATGATGATTTATAAACAGGATATTATGTGTTGGGTAGTTTACTAGTGTACAAGATTGCATTTACACTGCATGTTCATTTTGACCAAAACTTAGTAAATGTGGTTTTGCTATTTTCAAGGTCAAGTTGAAATGGAGGTGGGCCATATTTCACTATTAGAGCAGCCAGAACGTCAGTATTAGTTATTTATATAATCTGTAATTATATGCTTGGGTCGTGTGGTTTGGATGGTGTCTGAGGTTCTGCTGAGAGTTTTTCAGTGGGCTTTATATGGTAACATGCAGCTATGTTAACCACAAATCTCTGCATCAGTCAAGACGGAGGGCATCTATCCAAACGTATGCAGTTTAAACTGCATGTTAAGCAAATTGGAAGATTACAGAAGATCAGTTTTTGCTGTAGAGGTGATGTAGAGTGATCCCCAAAATCTGAATTTCCAGATTCATCACAAAAAGCATTTTCATGAGCTCATAACTGGATGACCCAAATTAAGCATAGATGGACAGACAGATGAAGAGACAAAAATAGGGAGGGAGGAAGTGAGAGAGAAAGAAAAAGAGAGAAGATCTGTCTGTTGGCTGAATGAGCACCTCCTTTTAGTTTGGCCACAGTCCCCTCCTCCTTGCTTCAGATATAGAGTGTTTTTAGGAGCAGTAGAGTCAATCAGAGCCTGGTGTACAGGAGAGCATACTGTCAGGATATTCCATCCTTACGCACGCGCACACACGCATACACTAACACACACTCTCTCACGTCTCTGTCTCACACACGCACATGGAGTACTACTGGACCCACCTACTCTGGATTCTCTGGAGCATGCCAGGTAAGTTTGTATGTGTGTTGCCTGTTTTCAATTAAAATCATTTAAAAGAGGCAAAGTGGCAATGCTCCATTGATACTACAAAATACTTTGCAACTTGAGATGAAACTTTAATAAGTACCGTGGATGTGATTTGTGTGCATGGGATTGTATCCCAGTGCTGTGCATCTCCCACGTCTGCTTTCCAGCATCAGGCGTTGTTAAACTGAACTCCCTTGATAGATGGGGATGCTGGATTGGCTGTGGAATGGTTGGAGTTTACCCTTGCTCCAATTTCCATCCTAGCACGTGCATACTTTGAAATGAAAGGCGATGTTATCAGGAATATATTGGGAGTTCATAGTTTCCTGTGTCTGGGAGCGATCTGGTGAGCAGCCAGATGAAAGTTCACTTGTGAAATGACACCTTTGACAGAATATTCAAGGATTTGCATTTCTGTGCATTTCTCGTCATATGTTACGTCTTTAATTCTGTCTGTCTGTCCATCTGCCAAATGAACAAGATGATAATTGAGAATATATATATATATATATATATATATATATATATATATATATATATAGCTAATATGTATGAGATATAAATAACATTTGTTGTTATGTGCAAACATGCTTTTTTTGTGGTTAGTGTGTAGCTCATCTTGACCAGCTGCCAGGAAGCCAGCTGTGAAGCAGGCCAACTTTAATCAAGTCCAGCAATGTAAACATTATACTAGTACAATACTGTAATACTACTGTCTGTTGTACTCCTTTTAGCCTTTCTCTGGGCACATTAAATGTGGCCCACATCTAGAACTTCTTTTTAAATTAGATTTTTTTAATTTAATTTTTTTATAAATGGTGTGGCTTATGACCTTTTAAATGTGGCCTGTATCAGACACTCGTCTGAATGGGTGACACTCTTAAACTGACCTGCACTCACATACACTATGCCTCATCGCAAGTGAGGTGCATAGTCATGACAAATGCTGCAATGGAATGATGTCAAAACCGCAGGAAATCCAACCTGTTCATAGAGAAGCATTAAATATTCAGCTGTTCACACTGTCATTCAATTAACAGAGCAATTTCATGCTTTGGTAATAGAGATCACTGCGATACAATCAATAGTTGAAAATGCCATTACTGGTTCAATTTCTTCAGATAAATGATCTGCAATACTGATAAGCAATACTGAAAAAAATGCTTTAGAAACATTTTTCACTCAGAAATTGAAAGCAATGTCACAATTAATTACAAAGAAATTTAGTAGCAGCTGATTTAAATTGCGATTTAAAGCTAAAAATATTGTGATCTCAGATGCTTCTACTATTCTGGAAATAATAGGGTAAACGTACCTATTAAGCTCACGTACCCATTAAGCACACTTCCAGTTTTGAGATCAGATTATATAAAGAAAAAACAATTTATTATCATACTTGATGTCTTAACCAATTGATATGTTTGTTACCTCCAATAATTTCAAGTCAATCAGATCATTGCACACTGAGATATGGGTCTCCAGATGTGCCATTTTGAAAGCTGTCTAAAAACTTTCAACTTTCAAAGAGGAGCCCCTTAAATGTGCGTTTTTTAGATGTTTAAGCCTTTATTTTGGGTAAATTTCACTACTTATTGTAAAATTAAGAGATTAATGTTCATACTTCTGCATATTATAGCCTGGAACTTGGATGTGAGAAATAATTACCTACATTAGATTCAAAAAAATAGTTTTAGCAACATAGCGCAGATGCTACAGAACACAGTTAGCTGACTAGCTGTATAAAATTGTGTGCTACGCTAACATCTTACTTCACAGGCATTACTGGATTATACTTTTACATCCATAATATTATAAATTGACAGTTTATTGCTGGTCTGTCGTTTTACAGTGCTGTAATTTTTTAAGATTTCATATTATTTTAAGGTGAGATTAAAGGGTACACTACTATGAAAATCACAGTGTGTGTGATTTTCATAGTAGTGTACCCTTTAATCTCACCTTAAAATAATATGAAATGGTCTATATCTATAATTTTATAGATATTGTTAATAATAGTTGTTCATATTAAAATATGTATGAACTTAATACATGACCTAGACTATTTATTTAGTACAAATCCTGCCATTTTAATAAATATTACATGAAATTAATAAAAAATTGTTGCTACTCCCATTAAGCTCAGTGTGCTCTCTTTAAACTCTTCCACACTGAACGTCTATGCAAATACTTCATAAACAGACTTTAAATATTAACTGATGACTGTCACGTTAAGTTAATCGATTTTCTATGGAATCAGTCAACTCAAATCTGCAGACTGGCTCTGATCTTTGCCAACTAGCATCAGCTTCTCCAGACTGAAAATCTGTGGAAAATCGGGGCACAAATCATGTAGTGTTTTCCAGCCTTAAGAGACTATAGATACATTGACATCCATTTAACAAGAGGTTTCATAATGATTTTTGAATGTGTTACTTAGCTGAACGTGGACTAGCCTAGATGTTACATTGGGGAAGTCGTGGCCTAATGGTTAGAGAGTCGGACTCGTAATCCAAAGGTTGCGGGTTCGAGTCCCCGGCCGGCAGGGATTGTAGGTGCAGGGAGTGAATGTCCAGCGCTCTCTCCACCCTCAATACCACGACTGAGGTGCCCTTGAGCAAGACACCGAACCCCCAACTGCTCCCCGGGCGCTGCAGCATAAATGGCTGCCCACTGCTCCGGGTGTGTGTTCACGGTGTGTGTGTGTTCACTGCTGTGTGTGTGCACGTTGGATGGGTTAAATGCTGAGCACGAATTCCGAGTATGGGTCACCATTCTTGGCCGTATGTCACTTCACTTCACTTCACATTGTGCTTAGATGACACTTCACTATGAATATAACTGATCGATGTTGCTTGATTTTAGTGTTCTGTTTTTTCTTTTTCTTTTTCTTTTGTGATTGACTTTGTACCTTCAAAAAATATATTTTTACAATTATTCTTTAAGAATTTTCCTTAAAATAAAAATGTTTTTAATAAAACATGATGTGAGCTTAATGAGAGCAAGGGTGTGCTTAAAGGGTACAAAATTAAATTAAATAATGAATATAATAATGTATATCTTAATTGAAATGCATTTGTCATTTAAAATAAAATTAAATATTTTTGTGTGAGATTTAACATTTTATTTTAACATAACTTTTTGTTCTGAAACCAATATCTTGTGCACTAAAAATGTCTCAATGTAGATTTTGGTGAGCTTAATAGGTACGTTTACCCTAATTATAGAATAAGGGTATTTTTTTGAGGGTGAGGAACTCCAGAGCTAGTGAGTAATGCCTGACTGTGGTGTATATCAGTCTCCTGATGCCATGTGCCTCACGGATAGTTTACTTTGGCCACAAACCCAGTCGCAGGCCACCAGGCTCATCCCCTGCTAGCCATCTCTCAGCAGCCCTTCAATGAGCTTTCCAGACCACAGAGCTCACAGTTGGAAAGTCAGCATGAAATGAGCAACGTCTGGTCATTTTACTCTTGATCTGTGAGTGTAACAGAATGTATATCAGTCCCTGAGGTGCAGCACATAGAGTAAAAGCATAAAGCCCATGAGATCTTAAGCAGAAGAGCATTCAAAGCAATGCATTTCCGGCATGTGGAGTTTAATAAAAGCCAATCTGCTGGCCCATAATCCTCACCAGTGGGCATCAGTGAGGCTCATTAGCATCAGGGCAGTTCCTCGCGTAAATATTTGTGAAGGAGGGGAGAGACGACTGAGGGGTTAGCAGATGTTTAGAGGGGGATGTCTGTCACATGTGGGCTTGTGCACAGCTGCATGTTTAACTGAGGCCCTGGTAATGAATCAGTATTGGTAGTTTTTTCTTTGGTGGCATTGATGTGGGTTTTGATTATGAATTAGATTTTGATGGATGGTTTGTGGGGGATGTGCCCTAGATATGGTCTAGCACTAGCTCAAAATATTTTGATTTTAATCATGACCTGGGTTAACCTGATCACGGTTTCAGAGTCCTAGTCCTAGCATTTTAAGAGGTTTGTCATAATCTATTGCAGCTGCAGGCTGTAGCTGGAATTTTGTTTTGAATTGTGTGCCAATGTTGAGTTATACATTTTTTTTTTTTGAGAAAAATAAATAATGTAAATCAGCATCAAGCATGTTGCTTTACTAAAACTATTATATCCTGACCACTGTGCCATGGTTCTGACAAGCTCTGGCAAATTGTTAGTCTTGGTGATGCATGGACATTCTCATAGACTGGTGCTTCTCTGTCAGTACGACTGTGGTGTGGCTCCTGCAGCTTGATTGTTGTCCAAAAGTAGCACAGGCCTGGCCTGGACATAGAGCACAACCCTTGCAGCCACTGTACTGAAGTTTATTTATCTGGGCAAAAGAATCCACACACAGGAAACCCACTCTATAGGATCTTCTGATATTACAGAGAATATTAAAGTGTCTGCCACGTTAGGGCTTTTAAATGGAAACTAGAACCTTTCTACTCCCCCTTTTTTCTCAGTCTTTTTTCCCTTAAGTTTTTTTTTCTTCTTTTTTTTTAAGGATAAAGCTGTTCTCAGCTGGTGTCTGGGACAGTTTGGTTTCAGTAACAGACTGGATGCCTTAAATGTGTATTTAAACTCTTTGGAAAAAGTGATCAATGTCTGTGGGAGAGAATTTAGGTTTAAAAAAAAACTTAGAAAAAGGTAACATTATCCAGCATGGTCACAGGTATTATTCAGCTTTTCTTCTTCGCTGGTCAGCTGACTGATCTATTTTAAGATTCATGCATGCAAGGTTCTCATTTTGTTGACTATTCATAATTGGAGACTTCTGGGAGAATGTTTCAGAATAAGATCTAAAGGCTCTGGGTGACAGTGTTGCAATTAGTGCAAAAGTATGTTGCCATGATATAAGTGAATTATATGGTTTCATATAACTATTTGAGTTTGTATATAATGAAATGAGTTGAAGCAGTTCATTTAATGCTTGATCTCTGCCAATGCTTCTTTTTTAGGAAAGAGATTTTTGTCTGATATTCAACAAAGCAAGAGGCAGGTGACAAACAGCTTTGCTTATATAATACTTATACTACTGTTCAAAAGTTTGAATAAGTCTGATGAGAATAAGTCTGTGTGTTTGAACCAGGATCAAACTGAACCTCTTTATATGAGCCTTCATTGTTGTTCACAGTGTGATATACAGTTCTCCTGCTCACAATAATACTGTACGTCAGTCACTGGCAGTGTCACAGAACTCTTCATCACTTTCTGTGAAAGGCAGTGACCAAAAATGAGGCTAGGAAAACATGTGGTCCACATTATTCCCTGTGCATTCTTGTGTTTGAGCAGATTAATGTGCAAAAATGCTTTTACATCATCTCCGACACTACAGTAGCCTGTCATCGTTCATTCTTTTGTCTACAGAGAACGTGGGAAAGAGAAAAAGAGAGACTGTGTGTGTGTGTGTGTGAGAGAGAGAGAGAGAAGACACTAAAAGCACTTCACTTCTCTTCCTCTCCCCTCTACTAAGAGGAAGATCAATCATCTACAAGATATAATACGATGAATGGAAACTATAGTAGCAGACATTATACTTATCAGCACTGTCATCAATAAACTTTTCATTTCATTTTCACTGGTGACAGCTGGAAAATAAATATATATATATATATATATATATATATATATATTTATTATTATCTTTTTCTTTTAATTGAATCCAGAGGAGATGTGTGTTTTTCCTCGGTTTTATTTTTTATTTTTTCATTGGTATAGAGGCCAAACTGGAGGTAAGGAGATCTGTGGCCACCAGAGAGTATCATGCCTTTCATCAGATCCCATTGTATGTTTTCTGCATCCTTGCCTTTTTTTTCCAGTTTCTAGGTGTGCAGGGATATGACAACCATATGCTGTCGTTCAGGGTTCAGAGCATAGATTAACAGAGTAATTCAGTGTAATTCTCAGATAAATTAACCGTTGTGTTTACACTTAGATCAAAGCTTTTTTTATATTTCTAAGTTCAGCACCTGCTTTAGATTTATATTTAAGAGCCATGCGTCTGAATACTGATCTTTATGATATGGGGTTGCCATCATGTGATGTTCTAACATGAGAAGACCATCTTTGTACTGTGCATCTGATGTAAAAAATATTTGCCAAATCATTAAAAACACAACGATTTGACAATTTTTGCATTAGTCTTTCTCTGAATATTTAAAGGTCTAGTAATGTCATTCCAAACCTATATGACATTAGTTCTTTCTTCTGTAGAAAACAAAAGATGATATTTTGAAGAATGTGTCAACTGTTTTTGTCCATGCAGTGACAGTCAGTGGGGTCCAAAACAGAACTGGACCCTCACAAAAACCGAAACAAAAATAAAACATTGAAACTTTTTTCAGCATATCTTTTCTTGTTATCCACGGAAGAAAGTAAGTCATACCCGTTTGGATCAACATGAAGGTGAATAAATGATGACTACCCCTGTAACGGGGTGAACGAGACTTGAGGATCCATTTGCAAACTTTTATTAATAAACATAGAAAAACAACAGGCAGGGTCAAAACACCAGCAAACGGGTATGGTACGGGCAAGACACAAGAGTAATCCAAGGGCATGCGTGGGTCCTCGATCGGCGAACAATATCCAGAGGGCTTGAGAAGAGGGGTAGTCCGATAACCTAACGAGGACTAGCAATAATCCAAACGAGGAATACACAGAGTCCGAAACAGTGAGACAAGGGTAAATCCACAATACAAGGGCGGGAAACAGGAAACGAGACTATAAACAAAAACTAAACTTAGAAAACACAGAATGGCTTGGTAAGGCAGCTAACACTAGGAGCATGTTACCTGCAGACAATACTCCGCAATGACAGAGAGGAAGTTCAAGGCTTATAAAGCGTGTGTAATCAGTGCAATCAGCTGTGTGATCAGAGCAATGTGAGATTGGTGACAGCTGTGTGTCGTCAGTGCAATGGATGATGGGAATTGTAGTTTATGGGTGAAGTGCAACAGTAGTGTGGTGCAAGAGTCAATGTGATGGAGGAGTGACCTCTGGTGGTGAGTAAAAGAAAGTCCAGACCAGATTCGTGACAATCCCTTTAATTAAAAAAATTATTATCTGTAGCCTAAACAGTCATCTTTCTCAGACTTTGCTTCATGTTAAGCTATAATTATGGTGCTGACAGGAAGCAACTTAAAAGACAAAATAGTTTTTTAATTGGGACTGAAATTGGACCTGCTTCTAAAAGCTGTGTGAGTCAGATGTATCTTCCTTACTGCTGGCTTTCTGTGACTGACAGACTGTCAAATCTGTTGTGATGACTGACAGCTTTCAATGTTTAGTCTCATCCATAATTAGGTCCTATAGTCCTGTATCTTCCACACCAGTCTGTTGACAGAGTAGGAGAGTGTCAGATCAAGCAGTGAAACTCATGCAGGCTTTTTCCACGACCGTGAGCATTACACTGATTATGAAGGGTTTTCAGCAGAAGACCTCCGTGAGTGTGTTTGTTAATCCAGTGACCCAGATCTTGTGTTCTTTGGGAGTCTGTAAGAACATAAACAGAAGCCATACATGCATGTGTAAATAGAGGCACCTTTGAACTTTGATGGAGACAAAACAATTAAAGTCTGTTTTCTGAATGAGAAACATCAAAACACCAAAGTGTCCATAGATTCTTTTCCATTTAAGGAGGATTTCTGGACCACATCTTTAAGGACCTGCAGAAAGCCCAATTAACACTGCAGCTCAGTCATCTACATTGCAGGAAAGACTCACAACTAAGACAAAAATCAATAAATAACTCAGTTTTGAGTAAAAACTCTACATACAAGAATTTTTATTGATTTTTAGATTGCGATATACATTTTCACACTCCATTTTACGCGATTCTGTGCATATTTGACCAAATCACATGACAGATCATAGTCACTGAGACCAGATTCATTGTAGGTTATAACTCAGTTTTGACAAAATAATTATTGCATTTGCCCTTGCAAGCAACAACCCCACTTTTTAAAGTGCAAAACATTGCAAAAACAAAAAAAGAATATGTCGTTTGATTTGAGTTGTTTAGAAACGATACAGATTACATCTAGTGTAGTTCACGAAAGGAAACTACTGTTTAGGACTGGCAGAAACTCGGTTTAGCCACAATTCAATTTTGCTTAGTTTTGGGTCATTGCTGGAGCGCCTTGGCTCGTAGAATCTATATTGCCAGTAAATGTAGCCTTATGTCCAAGCATGCTGTGGATGGTTCCTATTTGACTTGTCTGTGTCTCTTTACAGGGTTCCATGACTGTTTCAACATTGACACCAGAAATCACAGGATCATAAAGGGCCCCAGGCAGACACAGTTTGGCTACACTGTCCAACAACACATGGCTGGAGGACAGAAGTGGTAAGACGCACTTCTTAGGTCTTTTTCTGTACCCTTTCATCGCCTAAACTACTCCCGCTAAAATGATAGTTTACCTCATTAGTGAATGCTGACAGAAGAAGATTTTTTCTTCAAAATATCATAAAAGATGAATTGTACTTAAAGCCTTTATGTAGGCGTATAATGCATTATAAAAGTATATTTAATGTATTAATTATGCCTTGTAATTAACCTCATAATAAATTGTACAAACTCATGAATAATTTTAACCACAGTTATAACAATTATAACACTTATTAATGCATTGTTACACTATGCATTTTAAAGTCAGTTCTAATTATTTACAATATATAATGTATTACAATGTACATTATGAACAATTATAATGCATTATACCCTTTAATAACCTTTTATAATGCATTATACATAAATAATTTAAGTAAAGTGTTATCTATACAATTCTTTTATGTTTTATAAAAGAGAGAAAATCTACAGAATTGGAATGACATTGGCAAGTAAATGATTCTTTTTTTTCAGTGAACTATCCCTGTAAGACTTTAAGACTCCCTTTAAGGTTAAACAGAGAACCATGCTCCCTGTATTTTCAAACTTATGTAAGATGTCAAAAGCACTTTGTTATGCGAAAAATCAGTCATATTCACATTCAACTGGCAAAACAAAAGTGTTTCTGTGTGTCCAGGTCTTGAAGGAAGTGTAATTCAGAAAGATGTCCAAGAAAATAGTGAATTTGTTTATCATTGCATCTCCCAAATCAACAGTAGATCTCATTGCCTCAGTGATTTATGAAGTTTTCATCACAAGTAAATTTAGATCTCTTGTAAAAGGAAAATCCACCAATGGTGCTTTTACGGACTTATGAGAATTGGAAGGAGTTTAACTTTTGTCGTTTATCACTGTGATATTATCATCTCTCTTTGCTTTGGCAATTTGATTCCAGTCTGGCATCTCAGTATGTCTGCTTGGCCACAGCTCACCTGAAACCCAGCCCAGAGGTCTATATCGCTGTGTGTGTGAAATAAAAAGTATGCCTGCAAAGAAAAATGTTTTCTTTGTTTATCAATGTAATTCACCTGAAATAAGTGTTAATGTGCCACTCATGTTGGTTTGATATAAGCATGTAAGAGAATCCAGCTCATTTGCTTTCATTCATAATGAGGAGATTTTTTCGCCCATTTATCTGAGTTCACGAAAATTATATATTATATCTAACATTCCCTAGATAACAGTTAAATGGCACGGTCTGTAGTTTAGCTGTGAGTGTGTTGTCAGTTTAGCTGGACTGATGTGGGGTGATATCAACAAAGACTTTCTCAAGTGAGCGGCTGCCAAACAGACCCCCGTTCTGTCTCTGCCCCATTCACACACCATCTGGAAACCATTAACAGGCCAGAGGAAATTTTCAATGTGGCATGTGTGTCTGGCTTGGCTCTTGTGTATGTGTATGTCACTTTTATTTTATCATATGCAAGTTTTTTTTTTTATTTTTTTTATTATAAAAAAATTTGGGGGGGGGGGGTGTTCTGAATACGCACTTAAACAACATTCACAAAACCAGACTTAGTTAGAGACATGCACATCAACAAATACTAACAGATTACACTACACACAAAGCCAATACTGTTTGAAAGCCCAATTACAGTAACTGAATCAGATTTCACAATACAAGTATATTTTGAACAGCAGTATGCTGCGAACAGTTGAAAGTGAAAATCTGTCTATGTGTATGCAATAGAAAGACAGATCATAAGAGAGAGTGTGTTGTGTTTATGCTGGCATGACTCTAGGCAGTAGGAGAGGAAAAGGTTTTTGCAGGAATTGGCAATAGACAGTAGCTAATCACCATTATGTGGTAAGGCTACCTCAGAGCGTTTGAACAGGGGAAACATTTTGGACACTGCTGGCTATTTACTTATGCATGTGTGTACTGGTGCTCTTGCACAGTTTGACTCAGGAAATGTCTTGATTAGCGCAGTCAGATCCTCAGAGGAGAATGTTTAGTCCAAGAAATGAATGAAGTCTAGCTGTGTCTCACCTCTCTCACAACCCCGAATCCTTTCAGTGTGGATAACACACAATACATTCACTCTGACAGTTCAAGTTCTTTTTCATGCAGGTTTCAGTGCAGCATACCTACACTATATATTCATTGTAGTGACTGTTTTGATGGGGGTCCATAGAGACTTGTTTCTGAGGCTTGAGACATAGTCACTTGCCCTCAAATTGTTTGACATTATACTTGACTTAGGGTCTGTGGAAACTTGTTTCTGAGGGGATGCATTAAGTTCCTCTGTAAAACTTACTCGTTGGACTCAAAAAAAAAATAGATAAATAAAATAATTTATACAGTATATATATACACTCACTGGCCACTTTATTAGGTACACCTTGCTAGTACCGGGTTGGACCCCCTTTTGCCTTCAGAACTGCCTTAATTCTTCGTGGCATAGATTTAACAAGGTGTTGGAAACATTCCTCAGAGATTTTGGTCCATATTGACATGATAGCATCACGCAGTTGCTGCAGATTTGTCGGCTGCACATCCATGATGTGAATCTCCCATTCCACCACATCCCAAAGGTGCTCTATTGGATTGAGATCTGGTGACTGTGGAGGCCATTTGAGTAAAGTGAATTCATTGTCATGTTCAAGAAACCAGTCTGAGATGATTTGAGCTTTGGGACATGGTGCATTATCCTGCTGGAAGTAGCCATAAGAAGATGGGTACACTGTAATCATAAAGGGATGGACATGGTCAGCAACAATACTCAGGTAGGCTGTGGCGTTTAAACGATGCTCAAACGATGCTCTATCCCAAGATGGCGCCGCTGTGTTCGGACGCCGTGCGGGTCGCTCCACTGAGACTTTGCTTAAACCTACTTTTTTCCCTACTTTTACTTTCTCTTTTTACACATTTCACGTCGGCACTGATCACCTACAACATAGAAACACTTTTGGACATTGGAAACCGCTACACCAACCTGCTTCAGGACACTTTATCCACGAATCCTGCGTGGCCTCTGGAGATTCTTCGGAACACGGAGACGAACAATAACCCCCCGAGGCGACGGACCAAGAAACACCGCGGGAAGCGCGCTGGAATTCGAGTCAGACTCAGGAAAGGGCTCACAGTCCTCCTCTTCCAAGCATTCTTCTTGCTAATGTCCAATCCTTGGAGAATAAGATGGACGATCTTAGAGCCAGGATTAGTTTCCAACGGGACATAAGGGACTGCAACATCCTTTGTTTGTCAGAAACGTGGCTTTCGTCCTCGGTCCCGGACACTGCTGTAATGCCGAGTGATAACTTCTCTGTCTTTCGGACGGACAGAACAGCAGAGGCCGGTAAATCCAGGGGTGGAGGAGTATGTTTCATGATCAACAAGAAATGGTGTGATCCCAGGAATATCTCCATTCAGTCGCGTTCCTGCTCGCCTCATCTGGAACATCTTTCCATTATTTGCCGCCCATTTTATCTGCCCCGGGAGTTTTCATCGATCATTGTTACTGCTGTGTACATTCCACCACAGGCGGACACCGGCTTGGCTTTGTCTAAACTTCACGATGTGCTCAGCGGCTACATCAACAAACATCCTGACGCTGCCTTTATCATCGCGGGGGACTTTAACAAAGCCAACCTCAAGCAGGTCATGCCGAACTTTTATCAACATGTATCCTGTCCAACTAGAGGACCAAACACACTGGATCATTGCTACACTCTATTCAAGGATGCCTACAAAGCCCGCTCACTACCGGCTTTTGGCAAATCGGACCATGCCACAATTTTTCTTACACCGGGATACAAACAAAGGCTCGTTCAGGAACCTCCGGTGCAGAGAGTAGTGACGCGCTGGTCCTCCCACTCAGAGGCTATGCTGCAGGCGGCGCTTGATGACGTCGACTGGGACATGTTCCGGGCGAGTTCTTCTGACGTCAGCGAGTTCACGGATGTAGCATTAAGCTTCGTAAACACGCTAACCGAGCAAGCTACAGAAACAATAACGATATGGACATTCTCCAATCAGAAACCGTGGGTGGACAGAACAATCCGTGCCGCGGTTAACACACGCACTGCCGCTTACAATGAGGCTCTTCTGTCTGGGAATACGAGCGAGTACAAAGCATCGTGCTATGCTCTCCGACGCGCAGTAAGAGCCGCTAAACACAGATACAGAGAGAGAATTGAGTCTCATTTCCAGCTCAACGACTCTCGACGGATGTGGCAGGGACTGAGGACCATCTGTGACTTCGGAAACAAATCCTCCGCGGAGGTGAGAGCAGATCCGTTGCTGGCCGACGAGTTAAACATCTTCTACAGCCGCTTCGATGGCAACGACGGCGGCGCGTCAGGAAGCAGCAGGCAGAGCAGCGATGATCCTGTAATCACCGTGTCGGAGGATGAGGTTCGGAGGGCGCTAAAGAGAGTGAACGTCAGGAAAGCAGCCGGTCCTGATGGGATAACCGGCCGTGTTCTGAGGTCCTGCGCCGATCAGCTCGCTGGTTTGTTCACTTCCATTTTTAATGAGTCCCTTGCTACCTCCGTGGTTCCCACCTCATTCAAAAAATCCATCATTATCCCTGTGCCAAAGAACAATAAACCCTCTTGCCTGAATGACTATCGCCCAGTTGCCCTCACATCTATAGTCATGAAGGTTTTTGAGAGACTTGTAAAGAGCCACATCTGCTCCTCCATCCCTGATACTTTGGACCCTCTTCAGTTTGCCTATCGCCCAAATAGATCCACGGACGATGCCATTTCTCACGTTCTCCACTCTTCCCTCACACACTTGGACAGCAACAATGGGAATTATGTAAGGCTGCTATTCATTGACTATAGCTCAGCTTTCAACACTATAGTCCCCATCAAGCTGGCATCTAAACTCACTGACCTCGGCCTAAACTCCTCACTCTGTGACTGGATTCAAGACTTCCTCACCGGCAGACCTCAAGTGGTGAAAGTTGGCCAGTTCACCTCAAACACCATCACTCTGAACATAGGAGCCCCACAGGGCTGTGTCCTGAGTCCCCTGCTCTACTCTCTCTACACGCATGACTGCGTGTCCTCTCACAGCTCCACATCCATTGTTAAATTCGCTGATGATACTGTGGTTCTGGGCCTCATCTCCAACAACGATGAGACCGCATACTTGGATGAGGTAGAGAGACTCACATCATGGTGCCAGGACAACTGTCTCTCTCTGAATGTGAGCAAAACTAAAGAACTGATCATGGACTTTAGGAAGAGACAGCAGCAGCCCTACACTCCTCTTATGATCAGTGGGACCCCTGTGGAGAGGGTGAGTAGCTTCAAGTACCTCGGCGTAAACATCTCCGAGAACCTGACTTGGACTACACACATCCAATCACAGGTTAAGAAAGCCAGGCAAAGACTGTACCATCTGCGACAGCTGAGGAAATTCAGGGTCTCACCAGCAATCCTGAAAACTTTCTATTCAGGGGCCATAGAAAGTGTACTGACTCAGTGCATCTCAGTGTGGTATGGAAACAGCTCCAATCAGGACTGCAAAGCACTACAGAGAGTTGTGCGCTTAGCTGAGCGCATCTCAGGGTCTGCTCTCCCCTCTCTGCAGGACATCTACCTCAAACGCTGCAAAAGTAGAGCTGGTAAAATCTTCAAGGACTCTAATCACCCTGGTAACTGTCTATTCACTTTGCTACCATCTGGTAAGCGCTTCCGTAGCCTGATGGCAAAAACTGAGAGACTTAGGAGGAGCTTCTTCCCCCAGGCCATCAGGCTCCTAAACTCTAACTCTGTGTCATAATATCACTTGACCCCATGTAATATCACCATATCAACAAGCTATTCATAATTTTTCTCTACCATGTAATATCACCATATCAACAAGCTATTCATAATTTTTCTCTACCATGTAATATCACCATATCAACAAGCTATTCATAATTTTTTCTCTACCTCATATTGCTGCTATTCAAATACCCTGTACAACTTTTTGCACATTATTTTTTTGCACATTCCTCTCATTACTATTTGTCAACAACATACTGACCTGCACATTTATATTTATATTTTTTATCCTATCTTATCTTATTTTATCTTATCTTTTATTTTATGTTTGTACTTCTTCTTAATATTTGTATACTATATAATTGCACTGTCCTTGGAGCGGACCTGACCTACATTTCACTGCTGGTTATACTCTGTATAATTATGTATGTGACAAATAAAACTCTTGAATCTTGAATCTTGAATTGGTACTAAGGGGCCCAAAGTGTGCCAAGAAAATATCCCCCACACCATTACACCACCACCACCAGCCTGAACCGTTGAGACAAGGCAGGATGGATCCATGCTTTCATGTTCTTTACACCAAATTCTGGCCCTACCATCTGAATGTCGCAGCAGAAATCAAGAAATCAGACCAGGCAACGTTTTTCCAATCTTCTATTGTCCAATTTTGGTGAGCCTGTGCAAATTGTAGTCTCCATTTCCTGTTCTTGGCTGACAGGAGCTGCATCCGGTGTGGTCTTCTGCTGCTGTAGCCCATCTGCTTCAGGGTTCGACGTGTTGTGTGTTCAGAGATGGTATTCTGCATACCTTGGTTGTAATGAGTGGTTATTTGAGTTACTGTTGCCTTTCTATCATCTCTAACCAGTCTTCCCATTCTCCTCTGACCCTAGAGATGGTTGTGCGTGAAAATCCCAGTAGATCAGCAGTTTTTGAAATACTCAGACCAGCCCGTCTGGCACCAACAACCATTCCACATTCAAAGTCACTTAAATCCCTTTTCTTCCCCATTCTGATGCTCGGTTTGAACTTCAGCAAGTCGTCTTCACCACATCTAGATGCCTAAATGCATCGAGTTGCTTCCATGTGATTGGCTGATTAGCAATTTGTGTTACCAAGCATTTGAACAGGTGTACCTAATAAAGTGGCCAGTGAGTGTGTGTGTGTGTATATATATATATATATGTGTGAGTGTGTGTGTGTGTGTGTGTGTGTATATATAAGCAAAAACTGGGTAATTGAACTCAAACGCACCATCAGAGAAGCACCAATTAACCCTCATGTAGTTTTCTGATCTTTTTGACCTGAGATGATTTTCTTTTTCCCAAAAATGCTAGTTAATGTTATTACATTACACTAAAACTTACTGACTTTGCTCAAACAAGGCAATAACAACTAACTGATTTAGGCATCATTAATCTTATTTACCCTATTCACCTTACTTTTGAGTGAGCATTGCCAAAATTATCCACAAATTTTGTTTTACTCAAAAACTGAGGTCATCATATCACGTTTTCATATCTCAGATCCAATCATTCAGCTGAAAGAGAATGGCTAATGATGATGACAACAAAAGACTGTAATCCAATTAGTCGTTTTTGTCTCTTTCTCTTTGAATCTGGCTATTTTCAAAATAGAAAAACAAATGTACTTATTAAGGCATACTGCAAAGTACTGTTGTTTAAACTAGTATACTGTAAGAAACTAGTTTTATATAACTGTCAATATAGCAATAAAATAATGATTCAAGTGTTAAAATATTACGTTATAGTTGTATGCTATTCCAAACTCTACTCTCTTTCTCTTTCTCTTTCTCTTTCTCTTTCTCTTTCTCTTTCTCTTTCTCTTTCTCTCGGGTGCAGAGAGGGTTCTATCACAGCAGCATGCAATGGCAAGAGGTCTTATCCCAGTTTCAGAGGCACAGAAGGGGTTTAGTGGTGTAGGAAAATGGGGGAAAGGGGCTGGCAACATACACATCTCCTGTGGAAGGGAGTATGTAGCCGTTGTTCTGTCATATTTTTCTCTTTGAGTCTTAACATTGTTAACATATAACATATAACAAATTTTATTTCAGGTCAGTACACCAGGATTGTTTTGAACACGTTCACAATACACGTTCCAAGACACTGGCATTGCCCTGCATGCTGTGTATTGGAACACTCTCAAAAGTTGCTACCATGTAGCAGATACATAATTACAGGCTAGAAACGTTGAAATGTTTGAAGTGCCACAAACCGCTAAACAAGCATGTTGAATTTTATTTTAAATCAGAAATATATACTTTTTTTTTTTTTTTTACGTTTGCATATGTCACAAAGAGTGAGCCGAACCTTTAACTTGCATCAAATTTGAACTCTTTAGCTCTATGATGATGATAAAAGCAGATCCAGCCCCATACAGCATTCATTGCACAACTCATATGGAGCGTGTGGGAGTTTTGGGGCACAGGAAATTTTCATGGGTGATGATTTTAACTATTTCAGGAATCTGTTATTTTGATGTACAGTATTCTGCTGTATTTGGCTTCGTTGAAGTTTGAATAATATGTATTTGCGACTGTTTCATATTGAAAAGCGCGTGTTTTACACTTATTTGTATTTTTCATTCTGTTTTGCACTGTTTAAAATTGACATCCTTCCTCTATACAATACCAGTCAAAAGTTTTGGGTCCTTTTTTAATATTTAAAAAGGTCTTTTATTTCGGTGATGGCAACATTAAAGCCATTAGTCAACTCTTTAGCGTCACATGATCCTTCAGAAATTCTAATATGCTGATTTAGATTTCAAATGACATTTCTTTGTACTGCTTAATATCTTTTTTGGAAAACAAGATAAGACGTTTTCGCACCGGAGGAACCTTTTCATAGTTCTTAGAACTATTAGCGGAAGTTCCTACTTTTTGGCATATTCGCACTGCAGGAACTAGGAGCGTATTTTGTTCTAGGAACTCTGTTTTGGGGGAACTAATTTTAGCTCCTACTTTAGGGTCTTAACAGTTAGGAACTACCAGTGGCGTAAGTGTACGTTGATTGGCCAACGCATACAAAACACAGGCTACCCAAAAAAGCAGTGTAAAAATATTTACTCCACGAACATGGAAAACAGTGATAACGACATTTACGTAGCCTATTGTCTGCAGCGTTGTGTTCTTTTCTCAGCCTCGATGATAGCACTACAAGTTGTCAGATTTAGTCAGATTTTCATGCACTTTCATTCGCGTAAATTGTGCATTTACATTCAATCTCTGTCATCACGGAATCCACGACACACAACAAAAACAGCTTTGATCATGGTGTCCTCCAATCACTGGTTGTTGATGTTTGTAAATGCTGGCTAGTTCCTAGAACTACGCGGTGCGAAAGTGCCTACACATTTCCAAGGTTCTTTGATGAATAGAAAGTTCAAAAGGAGAGCATTTGCAATTTAATAATTGAATAATAAAATAAAATAAAAATACAATTTTACTGACCCCAAACCTTTGAAGTGGATGTAATATTTATAAATGTCAGAGGTCTTAAGAGCTACATAAAATAATCTGTAGCCATCATTACCTTCAGCTACCAAATGGAGCAATTTTTAAATTCGTTTTATTCTGTCTCTCACTTTCTGCTGTAGTAGTTTGGATAGAAACAGATCACAGCTCATAGATGGAGAGACTTGTATGACTATGACTTGCATGACCATTATGACTTGGTTGTCCACGATGGTGTTCACGGATTAAAAGGCATGAATTATTTTCCTGACATCTCTCTGGCTGCCAATGGGATTTTTTCATGGGTGGCCACTGACACATGCACATCCACAGAATTGGCCTGATAGATCCCTTGGGATGGACATACAGACAAAAGTGGACACATATGCACAGCTTGTTTATTTTTGAAGGGTTGCAGTTTGAATTCCTTGCTGAGTTTTTACTTTTGTCTGGCCTATGACCTCTGAATTCTTCAAGCAGCAGGAGGGTTGAAGCATTCTTCATCTCTACTCTCAAACATAGCTGATATACTGCTCACAAGCCTTTTACACTGGTCTAGGAAAATTCATCTGTACATGAATGTCTTGGTTAACAAAGCAGTAATGATTAGATGAATTCAACTTGCACTTATAATAGTTTTATGGGTTTAAGGATGCTATATTTACTGAACTAGCTTTGCTGCCTTTACTAGGAAGAAATGACAGCACAGATGTGTTGGGTTGCATGGTAACATCAGTCGGATGAGGTTTTTGTGATGCTTGACGTGCAACTCACAGGCCATGGAAAGGATAAAGCATTTGTGGTTCATCTCTCCTTTTCTGTCCTATCATTAATGAAAGTAATGAAACCCCATATCAGTGGACTCACTGGCACTTCATAGACCTCAGCACCATGGTACCATGAGCAAAGTATTTTCTCACTCTCCAAATGTGAAAAACATTCGGCTATTAATGGCAAACCCTTTCCTCCTAGATTTTTCCAAAGGATCTGGGCTGCTAGTACAGTGTTTTGTGACAGATTGAATATTAAAGGTTGTGTATTAGTGAGACTGTTTCATTCAGTGCTATTAGCCTTTTGTAGCTCTGCCACAGAGAAAAAAACTTGAGAGCTTAATAAGCCTGAGCCTGATTGTTTTAACAGCTCACTGTGTCATTACTCTGTAAGATTGACTAGACCATTAAATCACTGCAACAAAGGATATCTTTCTCATGCTCATCTCTCTATTTCTCTTTCTTACTTCCTTCTCTCCTTTTTGTAAGTAAGTGTGTCCTGAGCTGAACTCAAGTGAAAAGTATAGTGCCAATGGCAGCAGTAACATTCAGTAATATAACACCAGTAATATTCACAATATTAATAGCAGCAAAAATATGCACACAGTCTGAGCTCCTTCTGTGAAAAATCGTTTCTAGAGACATTTCATAATGTTTAGATGAACTTTTAACTGGAGACTTCTGTTGTTTTTTTTATGTGTAAGCTTATTTCCTGATTTCATGCTAATTTCAAACCAGTGTCAAACTGAGTGTTTATTTATCCAAAAATCAGAGAAATTTCATATTTACATATGAAACAGTGTTAAACTGTCTCTGTCGGTTCATTTTGTTTATTTGATCGTATTGACTGAATTACCTAAGTCAGGCTGAGTGGTAGGATGTGTGCAGTGCTTCTTGCTCTACTTCATTTCTTAATTCCACTGTAAATAGCCTGTGGGTGTCTTATAGTTATATTTGAACTGTAATGGGTGAAATCCTTTTATTTGGGAAGCTGGATCCAGATTTTGTTGGAATGCTTCACTGCTGAAGCTTGCCGAACAGAGAAAAATTTTCTCGAGGGGCCCATGATGTTGACCCCTGGCCTATGGCAGAACACTCGTGGAGGTCTGGATCTGCAGTAAACTAGTGTCAGATATCACTCTCTGAATCGCTCTGTCCCTGAGTGGGTATTGCTCCTGTTTAGAGCATTAACCTTTACCACCTGTCAGAATCAGCTTTAGATGTGCTGATTTTTGGTGTGTGTGTGAGAAGCAGTGTTTCAAATGTGTGGCAGGATGTGATGGTGCCTTTGTGATTTGAATCTTTCATGTGTAATGCAGAATGAAGAGGCGTTTTCAAACTACGCCAAGGATCATCAGATGTGATGATCTCCTTCCTAAAATATAAAAGCAGCTCGGTATTTTCTCATAGAGCCATTTATACTGCATCAAGTCAAGTGAGCTTTAGTGTCATGTGGAAGAAAATGTTGTGCTTCACAGACCATGGTGCTACTGTACATATTTAAACATACATAAATATGAAAATACACATACATTAGCTAATCTATTGAAGATGTAATCTAACTATAACATATTTTACATAGATACTTTACATATGCTTTAAACTTACACTTTGTATTTACTCGTATATCAACACGTAATGCAATGGTACATAAAGACAACAAACAGCACAAAAACTGGAAACAATGCAAGATAACATTAAGGGCATAAGGATGCAATAGACAGGCTGAAGTGTATGTACTTGCAAACATCTGTTTCTCTGTAAGTAAATATGCAATGTATGAAAAATATGCAAACAGAGTCTGTGTGTGAAAAATATGTATAGTACACATGATATTATACAGACAAGAAGTTGATTCAGAAATTAATTTATTAGCTTATATCGGTCATTGTCAAAAGCTAAAATAATTGAATTAAATGTTACATTTAATGTTACATTATACCTATATATAATATATATTTAAAATCATACTTATATTTTAAAATATATTAAATTATATTTTCTATTTTAATTATATATTCATTTTTCTTTATGCTCTTTTTATGTTATGTTTGGTTTGAAAGGTCCTCTACATTCCTTTGCAGCCCCTGGTCTATAAAATAAATATAAAAAAAATAATAATAATAAATAAATAAATAAAAATATATATATTTTTATTATTATTATTATTATTTTTTTGTGTGTGTGTTTTGTAATAAAAATAATAAAAAGTAATAAAAAAAATAAATAAATATATATATATATATATATATATATATAGATTTTTTTTAATTTTTTTTTTTTATTATTATTATTATAATTTTTTTTTTGTGTGTGTTTTGTTTTTTGCTTTGCTTTGTTTTGTTGTGTTTTGAAAGGCCCTCTTCCATTCCTTTGCAGCCCCTGGTCTATATAACCTTAAACTAGATATCACAAGATTAAGGTTTCAAATAAATATGCCCTTAGTCCAGATTAATAATGCTACCTAATATTAAGATTAGTAAACACTACTCTGAGCTGTGAACAGACCTCAATCATTAAGAACTGATATGCTGCTATTAAGAAAACTGCAACGTTTTACATGAGAGCTGCTCTTTAAAAAGCAGACAAATAACCCAAGGATCGTAAAATAGCTCTTTTGCAAAAAATGGACTTTTGTTTTCCATGATTAGTGTAGTTTTACTGTCACTCTCTGATCCCAATGCAAAGATACTGCCTCTACGTCTGACAGACTATTTAATAGTACCACCTAACCATAAACTAATTATGAAGTTCTGAATGACATTTAAGAGTCCATCCTGACCTGGCACAGGCACATAAATGCGAAGTCAAGCTAGTTTTCTATCTCCCTCGAGACCATTATCGGCATGAAAGAATTCTGCGTTTCTTGCATAAACAGTTGAAAGTACACATCTTGCCGTGTTTAAGGATGCCTAGTCTTCCAGTGATCTGTGACTAGTTAAATGAGTCCTCTACGGCTACTTAGTGAAAGTGACAGCCTTTGATTTTAAAAGCTGCATGCTTCCGAGAGCCGTGAGTACGTACTGCTCTCTACAGTGCTACTGCTACTGGGTCTGATTGATGTGTGTGTCCCTGATTGCTCTCTGCAGGAGCAGTATTACTTGTAAAGCATGCCAGCATTAATGGAGCGATGTGTTTAGTCAGTCTGGGTTGTAGGATACATATTTCAACACGCACGCAAACATATCTCATGCAGAGTCTCACATACCTAACCGTCCTGCGCACTTCCATCGATACATTACCTCAGATGTCAACATTCAGTAGACATGCCAGTAGATTCCACTCACCTGCCATCTCTCATTGATTCACTGCCTTTAACCTCCTTTTAAACATCCCTGTTTTCAGAGGGAGCTTAAATCAACAGGCTTCTGGCTGTATTATTTACAGGGAAGTGGATCACACACCTGCTTGTGTGTTTCTTCTGACGTTTTTGTTAGATGAATATTGTGCCATGTCAAAGGTAAAATTTATATGTTTTGATTCTGGATGTTTCTAGGTTACTGGTAGGAGCCCCATTGGAAACAAATGGACAGCATCAGACAGGAGATGTGTACAAATGTCCCTTAAGCAGAAGATCTGGAGGACCTAGCTGCACCAAACTCAATCTTGGTATGATGAGTTAATTTTCACACTTTTTTGTCTTAGTTATATTTTTTGTATTAAAAAAAATAAATAACAATCTTTTAATTTTAGCCAGTATTTTGTCATGTTAGTATGATTAAAATGACATATTAACATATATGTATGTTAATATGTATGGGAAGTCTAATGGTTAGCGAGGCGGACTCGTAATCCAAAGGTTGCGAATTCGAGTCTCCGGCCGGCAGGGATTGTAGGTGGGGGGAGTGAATGTCCAGCACTCTCTCCACCCTCAATACCACGACTGAGGTGCCCTTGAGCAAGGCACCGAACCCCCAACTGCTCCCCGGGCGCCGCAGCATAAATGGCTGCCCACTGCTCCGGGTGTGTGTTCACGGTGTGTGTGTGTTCACTGCTGTGTGTGTGCACGTTGGATGGGTTAAATGCTGAGCACGAATTCTGAATTCTGAGTATGGGTCACCATACTTGGCCGTATGTCACTTTCACTTTCATATACTTTTAGTTGGAAATATCATTTTAGTTGGCAATATAATGCCTAAATTAAATAAATTATATCTACTGTATCATAGAATTGCTAAATATTTATGCTTTTAGTTAATCATTGTTTGTGTTATAGACACGCTATATTCAGTGTTATATTTTAATGACTTAATACTAACACTGTTTCTGACTAACACTGAAGACTTAAATCCATTTTTGCACACCATTTTGATACTTTAAATTTTTTTTCCAAAAAAAAACATTGTTAGTGCATTGTTAATACTGCATATTATTTTTACATTTTCTTCAATATTTCAAATATTATATATATATTTTTTACATTATTATTAATGCACACTTTCCTTCATTATTGTTGGCAAAATTAATCTCTCTGTTACAAATTTTCATCAGTATTTTTGTTGACTGGATTAACACTGTATGACTGAGGATTATAATTACTATATAAAATTAGAATAAATACTTTTGTATTAACACTTCAAAAGAAATTGTTGTTATTTACTAGCAGCAAATAATTACTTTACAAAGCTGCCACAATAAGGGTTAGATTTGCGGTTTGGGTAAAGCGTTACCAGGCATGCCTTGTGAAAAGCAAAGAGGGGGAAACACATTGATTCATTCAAATGCTCTCCTGATCTGTAATGAAGTTTACATGTGGGTTCTTCACTACAGAACACAACGTCTATGTCAAGCATATGTGTTCTACATAATGTTAAGTGTGTCGATACAGCCTTTCTGCCAATTTTAATATGTGCATGTGTATAGATGCACACACGTAACAGATGCACAAATCAGGAATGTCTAGACAGGATTAACAAATATGTTTACAGTTAAAGGAAGTCTTTCTACAAAGTACATATGCCACATATGGACTGTGGTTGGATTTTATAGCACAGCCTTTTATTTGCCTCCAACATTTTTCTTAAGGAAGGATATCGTTGACAAATGTCTCTGAGCGAAAGGATAAGATGAGACTTGGAATGACCCTTGCATCCAACCCTAAAGACAACAGCTTTGTGGTGAGTTTGGATGGCTGGTTAGATAGTTAATAATGCATATTCTTTGTAATGTTAAAGTCATCTGGTGTTTAAATGGTCTACAACACTAATATTGTTAAGTGTTTAAACACCATCCATTCCCTGTAGAACGCTATGGAATTATAATTTATGTAGAATGAGGCCATGATCTTTATGTAAATCATAAATGCATTTATTAATGGTGCGCTTAATAGCCTTTGTGATAATTCACAGGCTTGTGGTCCCCTTTGGTCGTATGAATGTGGCAGCTCATACTACAGCACTGGAATTTGCTCCAGAGTCAACGCCAGCTTTAAATTTTCCCGCACTATCGCTCCTGCTTTCCAAAGTAAGCACACACACCTGCACCTTCGATGTAACTAGGACAGTTTTTGCAGTGACATTTTTGGTAATATGTGTCCACTTTCTGTCTTAACCATGGACTTTATTTTTATGCTGAATTTGGCCATGACAGTGTCTGGATCTGCCATAGGCAATATATTGTGAAATTAATCTTCTTTTTAAAAAGAATATGATCTTGACTGCTCATAAAGTGCTGAGTTGTTAAATCTTTTTTTTTCTTTTTGAGGAAAGAGTCACAGACCTTGTTTTTAAATTAATCACTCAAATTTGATTTTGAACAGAACTACTGCTGTTTAATGTGTTTTATGTGCCAAAAGCATCAAAATATCTAATTTCCTCTTTCAGGGTGTGAGACATACATGGACATAGTGATAGTGCTGGACGGTTCAAATTCAATCTACCCCTGGAACGAAGTTCAAGACTTCCTTATCAACATCCTGCGGAAATTCTATGTTGGACCAGGACAGATTCAGGTGTTTTAGACTTTCTGAACAATGACAATGTGAAATATCAGATGTGTCTTTATATCAAATGTGTGGATCATGTGCTTGTCAGGTTGGAGTACTGCAGTATGGAGAAAAGGTGGTGTCCGAGTTTCAACTGAATGACTTCCGCTCTGTGGAGGATGTGGTCAAAGCAGCCCGTAAGATAGGCCAGCGAGGAGGAGAAGAGACCAACACTGCGCTGGGAATCAGTGTTGCACGGTACTACTAAAATAATTGTTTATTGGTATGATGACTTAGTTATTGTCTATTTTATTACTCGTCAAAATGTTGTTTATTCATGTGATGGCAAAGCAGAATTTTCAACAGTCATTACCCCAGTCTTTAGTGTCACATGATCCTTTAGAATTAATTCTAATATGCTAATTTGGTCCTCAAGAATTTTTTTTTTTCAACATTATAAATGTCTTTACTGTCACTTTTAAGTCCAGGCTGAATAATAGTATTAATTTCTTAAAAAAAAAAAAAAAACAACTTGAACTGTAATGTACATTTTACATATTGACTTCATCAGAGACCTACAATTACATTTACAGAGCATAAGTTATTATCTATGGATGTTCACAGCTCAGAGGCCTTTAAACAGGGAGGCAGAAGAGGAGCAAAGAAGGTTATGATCGTCATCACAGATGGAGAATCACATGACAGCGCTGACCTGCAGCAGGTCATTGAGGACAGCGAGAAGGATGGCATCACCCGGTATGCCATTGCTGTAAGTATTGTTTTTCTTCAGTTTTTTTTTTTTTTTGCTGTGGCATTGGTCAACTTCCCATTCTCATCCTGAAATTATGAGGTGACCCATTTTAAAATGGGCATTGGACCAACCATTGAGGTCACATTCAGCTGCTGCCACCAATGAAAAAGGCCCAATGCTTTCAGCCCTATTTATGGAGATTTATGGATTAGAATGTGGGCTTGGGTACTCGAGACAAATGCGTCATGTTCGGGCTGATTGATTCTTGGGGTTGTTCCTCACAACAGGTACTGGGCTACTACAACCGCAGAGGCATCAACCCAGAAGCTTTCCTCAGTGAGATCAAATACATCGCTAGTGACCCCGATGATAAGCATTTCTTTAATGTGACAGACGAAGCAGCTTTGAAGGACATTGTGGACGCTCTCGGAGAGAGGATCTTCAGTTTAGAGGGTTGGCGACTTTACCACTGTAGCACCACATACACCATTGCATCATATTGAGAACACAGCCCAAAACCTCAGCCTGTAAAACATTTACATCTCTGCACAGCACTACACTGTAAATCTCATTGGACCAAATCTTAAATTTTGATATATTTGATATATGCCCTCTACCAACTCACTCTTTAAGACCACTGAAATCTGCACTGCTCTGTTGTAGGAAATGGCGGATTCTTTTGCTTTCCCGTGTGTTCATTTTGTCTCTGTTTGTAGGGACTAGCAAGAATGGGACAGCATTTGGTCTCCAGATGTCTCAAGCTGGCTTCTCCACACACATAGTGGAGGTGAGTCTGGGTGTCCATCAATCTGTAGGTTCTCGGTCGACTCTATTCCTCAAATTCACAGCTCTTTATTTAATCTCAGTTGAAAGGAAAAATCCAGACAGGTTGACCGAGATCAGATTAAGACCTACTTTGTGTGAACCAAAAGTCAGACGTTCAGTGAATGGTTAGCGTTACTTACTTTGAACTTGAACCTTATCTTTTCTTCTTCTTAAACATTCTTCATTTCTTTTCTTCTCTTTCTGTAGGTCATCTCTATATGTTGTTGTCAGTAATATGATATACCAAAAATATTACACCTTTACAATGGTGAGCAGATAAGATTCCTCCCTGATAATTCAAACAAGCTTCTTTCTGATTCTCATTCCAAAGAAATTAATATATGGCCCAGGTTTTCATAGGGAAGGGATTATTGTGAGAAGTATGGAGGAGCCGCACCTCAGGGGAGAAGGAAAATGTCTTCTTTTTTTCTTTTCTGTCTGAACCCAGTGCTGATATCAGAGCTGGCTTGTCATCCAGCACAGACTCAGCATCTGACACTCTCATACTGTACCTGCTGCTCTGGCAGGCCGTCTGAGATGCTCCATCCAAAAAATCTGCCTAAACTGTACCTGGTGGGTCTTTATCCATCCAAGACCTGCTCACAACTGTAGCGCTAATCATCTCTGTCCAGGTTGCACAGTTTCCTGATGCTACCCCTCTGGTTTTTCCACTCCATCCCCTGAGGGCAAGCACAAACTGCTGTGAGAGTTATAAATACCTAGTCTTTTTTGTGGAAGAAGAAGATAGGAAATCTCCAGATGGCCATTGGGATGACTGGGAATCTAATCCATCAGGCCTCTAGATGCCTGGAACAGCATCTGCAACAAAAGCAACTTAAGTGTTGAGAGGGATAAGTCGTTGGAAAGAATGTTTGCACTCTAGGCGCAAATCATACCCCTAAATCCAGATGGTACTCTCTAAAAGTGGGATGTGTGTAGGTTTAAATATTGCTTATACTTTACACATAATAAGATTCTTGTTTTAAATGATCTCTAGAGAACATTATTTATTGAGATATGTAGTAGCAATATAAAGTGATTGCATGAATAAAGGCCCGATAAAGATATAGTTCTAAAAATCATTCTCAATATTAAATAATAGCCACACCACAACTATAACGATAAAGGCACAGAGAAACGATATAGTTGGAATCATTTTCAGAACGATTTTTTCCAGCTGATGAACGACACAAACATTGACAGCCAATCAGAATCCATCCTGTTATAACGTGCTCAAGAATTTAAGGCGGCAGACGCGTGTGCGAAGGCCCTGGTATCCTTCACTTTCCGCGTTCCGTTTCCGGCTCAGCCGTGTCCGCGCAGCTTTCAAGGTATACTCGCCACGGTTGAGTGCGAACGGACGAGCTCGAGACATGCGCAGTACCACCAACTTGACTTGCGCTCTCTCAACATTCACCTCGCGCATGCGCTGTTGTACGCGCACTGTCCACGCGGTCTCAAAAAATTGCCTGCACGGGGACGGGTGTAATTACCTTTGTTTAAATATGATATTAATTCCTTTCTTTCCTCATCATACCTTTTACAATCATATATCACATGCTCCACTGGAATAGTGAATGAGGGTATAAGGGGCGATTTCGGATTTTTTGGAAACGGAGCTTAAATGTGGATTTCTTATTCTCTTGCGCCCTCTATAGGACTAGCGACTAGTTGACGTCAAGCTTAAAGCCTGGTACACACCAAGCCGACGCCGACGAACTAGTGGCGAAAGCAGACTGCGGAGTCGCTCACGTCGGTAGCGTCTGTGTGTGCCCTGACACACCAAGCCGACGCTCGACACACGACGGCCAAGTAGCGCGTCCGTTCTGAGCTTTTCGCACTGGTTCGCCAGCTGAACAGCTAATCAGTATGATCAGATGGGGCCTGACCGACGAGCTCCGACGCCGATTCAACATGTCGAATCGGCCGAAAAAAAGCCGATGAGGACCAACTTCAGCCGACGCCACGGAACACACTTAGAAAACTTAGTCGGCTGATGAACAAAAACTGCCCGACGGCCGACCGTCGGCTTGGTGTGTACCGGGCTTAAAGCGTCATGGCAGAGCACTGAAGTCGACTAGTCGATTAATCAGTGCAACCCCTAGCGGACGGTCAAAGTATACTTTGTCCTTTAGCATAAACAGACGGTGTGGACGCTAATATCGTTATCTTTATAGGCCTTTATCACACTTCCACGTTCGAAAAGCGGAAGATTCAAATAGTAGAGTAAAAGAACTTCTGCTGCAACCTCTATCAATGGCTGTGACCATAGCACGGCATTGTTGTGGATTATTTATGTAGAATTCAGCACATACACGTCTTCTAAAGACACCCATCTCAGTTTACAACAATTCATTGAGTATTATGAAATTAAGGAATATGTTGTCACGATATCCCAATGCGTATTTCGTGATTTAAACACGAGCGCGCGAGCCACACTGTATGTCTATCGGCAATTCTTCACAGTCTGATCACGTTATTTCATTACAGAACGTCGAGAAAACTATACAAACAACATATCACATTAATAAGCATTAGAATTAGCCAAAGCTTAAAACATTAATTTTGACTAAGGCTGTATAGAATAATTAAATTTAAGTTTTAGGGCAAACTTGATGTATTAACAATGCTAACATTTTTTCACGCACTGACTTTATGATGCAATCCTCAATCCTCAACAGAAATATTTCCAACCCATAGACGATAATTAAAATAAGTTTGATCATCTTAATCGAGTTATTCTCCGTGATTGCATGCAACGATTTAATAACATTATAGTGTGAACAAGTTAATCACAATAAATATAATTCAGAAATAAACAAAATAATATTAAATCAGTCCGAGTAGAGCTGCGTGCTCTACATTAATCTGACTGGCAGCGCAGACAGTCGCGTCGCTCGGATAGGCTATGTTACACATTAAAATGAAGGATGATATGATATATGGTATGGAATCGGTATAAATACGCAGTTTTTTTTTAGTATTTTATTATTTATTTATTGCGTTAATGTTCAACTAAACTAAATTAGTTTAATTTTCTACACAAAACTGGCATCTGTACATTGACAATAAAGCAGGCGGAAATTCCTTTACGCTACTAATCGGAGCCGGATATGACGACACGCGGACTGTGATAAAGGCGTTATAGTTATCGTTCTTGGTGTGAACGGGAGTGTAGTGTAGCAGAAACAAGCTTCAGGGTTTTAACTGGGTAAAAATTAGACTAACAAAAGAGAGAAATTTAAAAAGCACGTCCAGTAAAAGTGTTATGAAGTTCAGGGGTTGATAAAATGGGTGATGGGGAAAAGGTAAAGCAATGCAGTCCTGGTGGCATTGGATTTAGAGGCAGTCCTGCTTTGTGACTCCATGCTGGCCTTTTAGCACATCCTCTGCATGAGATTGCTGGTTTGGTAGAAAAGAAAAGTGGCAGTGGATTTATGGCAGCGGTGATGAGGTGCAATGGGCACCAGGTGCTCAACATCACATGTAGCCAGCACTGTTCCATTTACTTGTGACTCCTTTCGCAGTAGAGCTGGAGCAGAAGCTGTTTAAAAGATGAGGTCACACCATAAAGTCATATAATACAGGAGACTTTCTGGAAAACTCTTGTGGTTTCATCCATGGTGCATTTTGTTCTCTGATTAAAAGCCAAAAAGTCATGATTATCAGCTTTGTGTGATTATGTTTAAGTCCTGAAGTATCAACTGAGCCAGAGCAGTGTGTTCTCAGTGGCCTGCAAGTTTGGTAAGAATGTTCCGTCTGGACTGGAATGGCTCGGAACGTTGTTGTTTGTTTACAGTATATGTAAGAAACCGCACGGGAATTTCAGTTCTTTAAACATGAACCCACTAGATCATTCCGAATACTGTCTTCATAATTAACAGTGTGGGATGCCAAGCATTTTTTCCATAAATTACGACAGAATAAACTCATCACTAAGGAAATAAATTGTTTATGCGGTTTCCATGGCAATTGACTGCAAAGCAGAGAAATTATGAAGGAGCTGAATGAACACTAAGATGATGAAATGAATGAATCACTGTATTATGAATTTACTGAATTTAGTTCCCGAGAGATGTACAAACAACTGATTGTTTTTCTGTGCCATTAATCTACAGTAATCCTCAAGATATTTTATTAATAACAATTGATTTGACTGCCTTCATATGCTATGAATGCATGATTGGCTTTTAAGATTTTAAGCTTTGATATTCAGTGATTGATTTCATTATTCTTCAGCAGCTGTTTCAGAATTCATTCTGTTAATTTCTTACTAATATTTTTATAATATTTGACTAAAGTAGTGCCATTGGTATATCAAAAAGCACATCAATGCAAAATAGCTTACTGCAGATAAAAATTTGTTGGAAGATGGAGAACTGGCAATTTAAAACACAACAAATGCCTCTATTAATTATTTTAAAGACCAAAAGTCTATAGTTTGATGGCAGACAGAAATGAAGAATATCATTAGTTTCCTGAATTTAATGTAATTGTGGATATATTCATATGCTCTATCTGTAGGATGGCATTTTAGTGGGAGCAGTGGGAGCTTATGACTGGAATGGGGCTGTGCTGAAGGAGACTCGTCAGGGTAAAGTGGTCCCACCAAAGTCTTCTTATGAACAAGAGTTCCCAGAAGAACTGAAGAACCATGGAGCGTACCTGGGTAAAGAATTCAAACCTATACTTACAACAGCGGCTGTTAATGCTAATGATGGAAATGCCCCAGTGTGATTCGTCGATGTCTAAATGATGTCTGATTCTGTGCATTTTTTATTCTTTTGGTCTAATTTTTTCTCCACTCCTTTCTTTTTAAGTGATTAATCTAGTATACTGTTTTACAAGTGACAGAAATGTATTATCATCTTTCTCATTTTATGTTTGTAGGTTACACAGTGACATCAGTGGTTTCAGCTCGCAGTGGCCAGTTATATGTTGCAGGAGCTCCTCGGTTTAACCACACGGGCAAGGTTATCATCTTCACCCTGAAAAATACTGGAGAGCTCACTATATTACACTCACTCAAGGGACAGCAGGTAATGAAACTAAAAATATGCACTTCTCTGACTTATTCTTCAAGGCTTTTGTGTGTTTACAGCAGTCCTGTTTAACAGTATCGAAGTACTCATACTGTACAAACAGCAGTGATCAATTGGTCATTGTGTTTTCAATTTGGTACATTTCTCTCCTGGCTTTCATTTGCGATGAGTGGACCCACACAGCCCATGTGCTTCTCATCACAGTCCTAAAGCATGCAAATAAATTTTCACAAATAAAACACAGAGATAATGAATATTTTAAAGGAGATTAACATTTAACAGGTGATTAGCACCACAGTAAACAGCCTTAAATATATATATATATATATATATATATATATATATATATATATATATATATGTGCATAATTTTTCATGTGACTTAATATTTATAAAACATATACAGGTGCTTGTGATTCAAAGATGCACAGGAGATAAGTGATAGTAGTGCATTTAGTTATGCTAAAACCTTTTCTTTTTTTTTTGACCAACTGCTGTAAAGACTTTGGAATGAGATTTCATATGGAACTTACATTACCATATTATGGCATTATGACATTTCACCCTATATTTGCCATATTTCTGTGTCCTCATGTTATTCACTTTTAGTTGGAAGACATTATCAAATATAATTATAAGCATATTAGTTTTACATAGAGGACAATGCAAGTAAAAAGTGGCTCAGCTTAACTCATGTGTTTTCATGCATTTTTATGCTTACCTCAGTACATATCCAAGTGAGGTGTTTTGCACCACTAGTAATAATTTTGGTCTTGATGGATGTGTTTGTGCAGATTGGGTCATACTACGGCAGTGAGATTGCTCCAGTGGATCTGGATGATGATGGAGTGACTGATAACCTGCTGGTGGCTGCTCCAATGTTTTTCAGTGGAGGCTGGGAAAAGGGCAAAGTCTACATCTATAGAATCACAGAGCAGGTAAAGTATCTTCAGCCCTTCAGCATATTCTTGTGAAAAACAAGTTAATTAGCTATTGACCAGCTATTATATTACCTCCTGTTCACTTCTCACCCAGAATACAACACTACAGATGTTGCATATCTTAAAGCCGAGAGATCCAAGCTCCAAAACTGTGCCTGTGAATTAATGCACTTCTTCATTAATGGTCTCACGTAAATACTGACAGGCTTTTGCCACCTGCCATACTTCGCATCAGAGAGTAGTGGAGGGTGAACTCAGCAGGAAAATATTTCCCCCTTGAAATGTAATTATATGAAGCTCACAGAGAGAGAAAGAGCTGCTATAATAAATGGAAAATCTGGAGCGCATGCAAGAGCAATGCTGAGAATAGAGCAGATCTCCATCTTTATTCATTTAGCGCATATAAGCTATTTTCTTGCGGCCTTAACCAGAAGACCACAATACCTCAGGTTGCAGCCAGACACTGGGTACATTAACAGTGCTGGTCATCTTTTACTGAAATAATTTATCATGGTTAATGTCACTGCTCTTCAGAAAATGTACATAATATACTGTCCGTTTATTATGCACACCATTCTTCTCTTCTCTTCTCTTCTCTTCTCTTCTCTTCTCTTCTCTTCTCTTCTCTTCTCTTCTCTTCTCTTCTCTTCTCTTCTCTTCTCTTCTCTTCTCTTCTCTTCTCTTCTCTTCTCGTGAGATGTAGGAGAGTGGTAGAAGGTGGGGAAGAATTTCAGTTTCAACTGTCCGCTTAAATATTTTCTTTATCTTTTTCTTTATTTTCCATTTTCTTTTTTGTTTGTTTAAAATATCCTAATTTTAGTTTTCAAATCAATTGGTGAGTGTGAGAATGGCATCTCTCCCAGGTGAGCGTGTGCCATCTCCTTCACTCCGACATGGCGTTAGGTGTGTGCCGGAGCAGGGAGTTACGGTGGAAAGTGTCCTATAAGCAGTGGGAGAACAAATCGGTTGTGAAAATATTTCTTCGGCGTCTAGGATGAACAAAGCGGTTGTTGTTTTTCTTAAAGAGGAGCAAGTTGTTGCGCAACTTGAGGCATCTTTACACAGGAAAGGCTGCACAGAAACCAAATCTGAAGCGGCATAAAACCATGAAAATGTGCATTTACACAGACCGTTTAATGCTGTTCTGAAGCGGCATAAATGCATTTACACAGGAATTAACATAGTGGGAAACATACCTTTTACAGTTTTTCTCGATTGCTAAGACACATTTCTTGAAAGCTGCTATCCTTTTCTCTAAACTGTGAACACAAACCCCAATTTTCAAGCTACATTCACAAAACCTCAGACTCTTCTTGCAAAACCAAACTTTCACCTCAAAACAGTTCAATCTGTGCTCAAAACTGAACTATGTTGTCAAATCGTGCCCCGAGTCAATCAAAATTAAAAACACTACTGAACAGTCACTAAACACCATGTAGAAAAATAGAAAACACAATGCTCAGGACATGAAGCTGGAGAAATAAATGTTTATTGTTCACTGTAGGCTAAATGCATTTTGCAAAACAAAGAAAACCTGTGCATAGCACTTGTACAAAAAGACAAAACAGAAATCTTGTGCATTTACACGTAGCACTTGTAAAAACAAACAGAAATCTTATGCGTTTGCCACTTGTGTACAGTAAGCCCATGTAAAAATAAAGTACAAAAATATACATGGAATACTCCATTACAATAACCCTCCATTACAATACTACAGTACATTGGTACAGTGATGTACTGAAACATATATTTACTTACAGTATACTGTGGTACAGTATATAGAGCTGGTAAGTCTCACCCACCCGTCACTGGACCTCTAGATTGAAAAACCGTCAATGCAAGTGAATGTGAGAAAATAATTATTTTCTCACATTCACTTGCATTGACGGTTTTTCAATCTAGAGGTCCAGTGGGGTTTTACGGATGGGTAAGACTTACCAGCTCTATAGTGTGTCATACAGTAATTGCTGTCAACATTTACATACTGTACTATAATGTTAAAAAAAGGTAATTAAAAAAGGTTCTCTTCTCTAAATCTTCGGATTATGGTGGACACAGTGAATCTACTGATGTTTGTTTTTACCCTTTGTCCAGCCTCCCTCATGTTCATACCATGGACAAGAACATGGTCAATCACAGTAGCTCTGATTTCATCAGATATTACTGTCCTTTGTCTTCGCTGACCACCTCGACCTCCTCTCACACGAACTCGTCCTCTCAGATTTCTATCCATTGTAGGGCCTCACAAACCAGTGCTCTCTGAACTGGCTTACTGTATATGTTCCCTCACATCATTAGCCACAAGTGTGATCAGTTTTGAGTTGTTGTGTTCAAGTGGTGAAACCTGTGCTTTAATTGTGTTTGACTTTTGTCACCTGTGCTCACCATTATGCAGCACGGGTGCATCACAATGAAAATGTGTTGGCAAGTTGTGTCTAAACAGGTGAAACGTGCTTATGGTTTTGCCAAAAGAGTGATTGATTCAATCAGTGGGTTCAGGCAACTGAGCATTTGGTTCAGACAATAGGGTTTAGTGTTTTAGCAATTGAGAAAAACTGTAAAATAACAATAATTTTAAAATGAGTTTTAACAAAAACAAATGCTATAAAATTAAATAACAAATATAAAAAATAACAAATAATGTAAAACACGAAATAAATAAAAATGTTTTAAATGTAACAACGTTAAATTTATATTTCCTGCACGTGCTACAGTGTATCATGCGCTGGAAGGTTTGTCACAATGTTAGCTTCTGTGGTAGCTATTGATAGTATTTTCTTTTTCTTTCCAATTGGAAAAAACACTTAAAATAAATTATGAATTACTGCATCGGGAACATCGCCGCACGATTCAAAGAGGTTTCAAAGAGCCAGGAAGTCATTCAGGCCACCACAAATGAAAATTGATACTAGCGTTAGCTTTCCAGGGGAGACAGCAGATGTCTCCAGACTGTCGTGTGTGGGTGAAATGTCGTCCGTAAGGAGATGTTTTTTGGAATGTAACGGTACACAATTACAGTGATATTAACTGGGTTAAACATTTTAGGATGAGTCGAGATACTTTTATGTCCTTGGATAATGAACTTAAACCAGCTCTACAAAAGCAGGTTACAAACTAGCGAGCAGTGTTGGGGAAAGTTACTTTTAAAAGTAATGCATTACAATATTGCGTTACTCCCTAAAAAAGTAACTAATTACGTTACTTAGCTACTTTTTATGGAAAGTAATGCGTTACGTTACTTTTGCGTTACTTTTTAAATATGAGCAGGGCTTGATTGCTTTTAATACAAGAAGTTCTAATCATAGCAAATGTAAAAGCCCTTTCACACCAAAAAGTGTAATGAATGAACCTCAGGCTGAAGGAAAAGTAAGTTCATGTCTGTAAAGTAGAACGCAGGAGAAGAAGGCTCAACACTCTTCAGCAATAAAAAAACAATGAAGCACAATTGTTAGTTTATCTAAAGTCATTTTTGCTTATTAGTATGGTTGAACTGGATCATCAAAGGTCAGCAGCAAAGACATTGGTTAATAATAATGGGATTAGATACATTTGTGTTGTTTAACATATTTAATTATTGCAGTTTTGCGTCATATTCGGAGTTTGCATTTCACTGTTTTAATTCATTTTGATGAATACTAAATCTGTTTTTTTGCGAGTGGGATGACTTAATACACATTCACGTTTAGTCTAGAACTACAGTAACAGCATGTAAACACAGCACACTGTCAGTCAATAAATGGGAAAAAAGTAACTCGGATATTTTCTTGTAAATTAAAAAGTAATGCCTTACTTTACTAGTTACTTGAAAAAAGTAATATTATTACGTAACTCACGTTACTTGTAATGCGTTACCCCCAACACTGCAGGGGAAAGCCAATTGATTACAGACGACGAGTTGCCGCTGATTCTTCTGTCCGTGTCAAGCATCTAACAGCCTTTACCGGAAAAGCATAGTAAGGGACGATGTCCCCAGATATTAGCACACATATCATAAAAGGCAAATGACTTGGCAAAATGTTAAACTTATTTAGTAGCCTATTTTGACGAGACGAATTAAATAGCTAATAGGCTATTTTTGTACAACCTACATTTTTTTCCCCTCTGCAACACTTTTTCCTATATTGTGTTGTAAATATTAAACGAATTGTATGTATCCTGACAAGACGAATAAAAATAAGAAATGCAATTTTCGTACAACATTTTTATTTTCTCTGACACTTTTTTTTCCTAATGTGTTGGCAGCAAGACACAAAATTCGTTTTACATTTTGCTGTCAATAAATACTAGACTCTTGACAAGACGAATAAAATAACAAATAGCCTACATTTTTTTGCAGACTATACTTTTATTTTTTAGCCTTTCTCTCTTTCTTTTAGTAGCGGAAATTACATTCTTGAGATCTAAATTTAGCGGGAACGGTTGGGTCAGGAAGAACATTATTCTAAGCAGACAGCGGGTGAACAAAGAGTAAATATATCGCGGGAGCGGGTGGGTGCGGAATATAACCTCGGGCCACGGGAGCGGGACTAAAAAAAAAAAAAACAGTCCCGCGCAGACTGTTTTTTTCTGCTCTTTGCTGTCTCTTCCTCTTTTGTTAATATGGGGCATATGAGAATAGGCTCTTTTAATATAAATGGAGTGAGAGATCAAAAAAGAGCTACTATCAGAATTTATGAAAATTAGGAAAATTTATATTATTATGTTACAAGAGACCCATTCTGATAGGTCATTCTGATATGGTGGGAGGGAAAATATGCACTCAGTCATGGTTCTAGTACAAGAGCTGGAGTTGCTGTTCTTTTTTCAAAAAATTTTTACTGTTGAAATTTTCAAAATTGAAGTAGTAGTAGCTGGAAGGGTGTTATCTATCCATGCAGAAGTTGAAAGAATAAAATGTTTATTTATTCATGTCTATGCACCAAATGTTGGGTCAGAGCAAATTGAGCTATTTTTAATATATTAAAAATATATTTCACGATATGATAAAAAATGTTTGCATAGTTATGGCTGGGGACTGGAATTGCACTGAAACTTTTAATGTTGATAGGAACAGCGAAGAACCCAGTGCTCCCAGTGCTTATTTTTTTCAAACTAGAGAGAAATGTGGTGCAGCATAATCCTATGCTTCATTTAAGACGTCCAGATGGGACAATTACGGACAATCCAAATGAAAAAAACTTGCAGTTGGATGAAACAATGCTGAACAATGTGATAAGGAGAGTGCTGCTTACATTTCTCAAGATAAGTTGCAACCTAAACAGAGAGAAAATTTGGACAGTGACATTACTTTACAAGAGCTCACAGCTGTAGTTAAACAACTTTCATTGGGACGTTTGCCTGGTATTGATGGAATAACTACGGACTTTTATCATTATTTCTGGAACGTTTTGGGACAAGACTTCTATGAAGTAACAAAAGAGTGTTTTGAAAATGGCTTCCTTCCAAGTAGCTTGCGAAGAGCAGTATTGTCCTTGTTACCTAAAAAAGGCAAGTAGGGCTCGCTGCGGTCCACAAGATCCAGGGGGCGTGGTTGGAACCACATCTAGGGGGTGGAGATTGGTAGGTTTAGGGGTGGAGATGGGTTGGGTTTAGGGATCAGGGGGTGGAGATGGGTAGGTTTAGGTAAATGTAAGGTGGGAGGAGTTGGATCTTGTGGGCTGCAGCAAGATGCTCCTCAAAAAAGGGGACTTGGGATTTTTGAAGAACTGGAGACCGGTTTCACTTTTATGTTCGGATTATAACATTTTGGCAAAATGTTTAGCAAATGGGTTAAAACAATATCTGGACACAATTATTCATAGTGATCAGACGTATTGTGTACCTGAATGGTCTATTATGGATAATCTTTTTTCTTTTAAGAGATGCTGTTGATTTGAGTTTCAAAGAGAATATTAATATGGGATTTTTATCAATATACCAAGAAAAAGCCTTTGATAGGGTTGACCATGGATATCTTTTCAGTGCTTTGAGTTCTTTTGGTTTTGGTGAAAGGTTTATTTCTTGGGTAAAACTGTTATATCGAGATGTTTCTGTACTGGTGAAGGTGGGAGGAGGGTTGAGTGAATCAGTTCTGTAAAAAGAGGAATTAGGCAAGGAAGCCCACTCTCTGGACAATTATATAGCATTGCCATTGAATCACTATTAAGAAGAATTAGAAGAGATCTTAAAGGGTTTTCAATACCAAATGATTTTAATTGTAATAAAATTGTATTATCTGCTTATGCTGACGATATAACGGTTTTTATAAATGGACAAGAAAATGTCATCAATCTTACAAAGAGTATAGGTATATGAAAAGGCATCTACTGCAAAAGTTATGTGTAAAATGTGTAAGTAAATGTGTAAATGTGAAGGATATGCAGTAGGTCAATGGATAAATCAAAGGCTTCCAGATTTACCGGGAGGGCTAAAGTGGGGGAGAGAAGGTTCTTCTAGGTTTCAGGGAAAAAATTGGGAGGGACTGCTGGTAGGGCTGAGCGATTAATTGCATTTGCGATAATATCGCGATATGAAAAAACGCGATTTTTCAACACTCTGTCACGTGACACGCGAGAGTAAAGAGGTGTGTTCGACTTGAAGGCTGTGTCCAAATTCAGGGTCTGCATCCTTCGGAGTACTCATTTGAAGGATGTTACGTCACAGCGCCGCGACGAAGGCTGTCCAAATTCGTAGGATCCTTCAAATGCGGCCCACAAATACGTCCTCCTTTTCTCCGAATTGGAAGGATGGGTGTGGTGGATCCTTTCCCGTCCAACCTATCCCATAATTCTTTTCGGCAGAGCGTAATGGCGGACGAAGCGAGCGGTAGCGGAGTGGGAGAGGAGTTTCTCAGACAAAACAAGCTAAAGTTTATGCTTCGGCTCAATGAATTTGTAGGAGAAATTAGTAGAATACTTAAAAACAAATAAAAATAGGCTATAATGGCTTACCTGGGTGTGACTGTCTTGTAGTCTGATATAAAAAACTCTCCGACAACGAGCAAAGAAAGTATTTAATTTATTTAATTGCTTTATTTCTTCCAAAAGAATTAAAATGAGGAGAATAACTCTTTGTTTGTCCATTTTCCCGCTTCTTGCTTGGCGCTGTCACGGTTGCTAGGCGACAGGATATGAGCAACGGGTAAGGGAGGGAACTGAAAGAAGGGTAGGCTGTCCAAATTCACAAACACCGACTTCCGGGTTTTGCGGACGTCGGAGGATCACTCCTCCTTCAACCGGGTAGGAAGGATCCTAAGGATGCAGACCCTGAATTTGGACACAGCCGAAGACTGATCGGTGTATGACATCAAAGTACGGCGAGAGAAAGCATAAGGAGACGCCTGCTCTCTTATAGCTCTTGCAGTATTTGATGACACACAGCGATCGGTCTAGCTGCGCTGCTTCAAGTCGAACACATCTAAGCAGTCTTCAGAGGAAGCATCAAGTTGGCACGCTATGTTGCCAAGTCCGCAGTTTGCGGTCTTACATATCATGCAGAATTGACGCGCTACATGTAAATTATATCCTTTGTTGTACTTTCCTGTCAAAATAACGGAGTTCCTTTGGAATTCTTCAGCTTTTAAGAACTGCCGGGTTTTCCGGTAGTGGGCGGGACTAATGCGCAAATGGTGATCAGTGGAGATCAGTGGAGGTCCCTGTATAATTTTCCACTAGAGAAGCAGCCTGGGGATTTGCAGTGGAGGCTTATTAACGGGGCAATAGCTACAAACAGATATGTGTCTCACCTTAATCCAGCAGTTAAAGGGAAGTGTGAGTTTTGTGGTGAAGAAAAGACTGTGGAACATTTGTTTTTGAATTGAAAACGATTGGAAGAGCTTTTTAAAGTTTTGATGGAATGGTTTGGAGGTTTTGGTGAAACTTTTTCAGAATGTGTTTTTATAGGGGGTGTAAAATATAGAATGTCAAAAAAGACAATTTTTGGCCTCTTAAACTATGTTTTATGCACAGTCGATTTGGAAGACCAAAACTGTCGATTTGGAAGACTAGAGAAAATAAACTACTAGGTATTGGTGGAATGGACCCAGTAAAAATGTTGAAGGGCTTAATTGCAAATAGATTGAAAATGTAATTTTCTTATTATGTTTTGGTGGGAGATTTAATAACTTTCAGAGAAAGGTGGTGTGTAGGGGAAATTTTATATTGTATTTATGAAGAACAGCTTGTTCTTAATTTTTAAAAGACTGTTGTATGTTTGGGTTTTACATTTGACTAAAAGATTAAGGAAAGATGTCATGAATGAGGATATATTGTATTAGTAATGATATAAAAAAAAATGTATTCAGTAAAGTTGTTTAAACCTCTTCTCTTCTCTTCTCTTCTCTTCTCTTCTCTTCTCTTCTCTTCTCTTCTCTTCTCTTCTCTTCTCTTCTCTTCTCTTCTCTTCTCTTCTGATGCTATTATAGGAAGGCTGAGAAAACAACTGATTTCACATGTCTGTCATCTATAGCCGTATATTTTCAGAGAGAGAGAGATTTAGGAATTTAGGAGGCGGGTAATGTGCATGGCTAATTACTCTCCCAAATACTTGGCTGACGTGAACAGTCTTTGCTTTGAGAAACTGCACCTTTCTCTCAAACTTTCCACCCATTTGAAACTAATTATTTTCAGAAGCACAAATACCTGCTAAATGACCTCACCTTAAGTGATAATACAGGAGTTAATTTGACCTTGGGAGTTTGGTTTGGACTGTAATAGTGAATGTTTGTGTTTTAAAACAATTTAAAACTCTTTATTTCAGTCTTGTGGAATATTTTTGCATTTCTTAAAATATACTGTATGTGAGACTACATTTAACGGAGTCTCCGTGAAGCAGAGACCTTTTTCGATTTGTTGGATTTTGTCAACAATGTCGCCCAAATTTCTAACATAAACACATGGTGGGTTGTTGTCGTGGTCTCTGGATGTGGATAACAAATTCCTCAAAAGATTGTCTCTGGTTACAGAAATGTTTAGCTCTTATCCATGACCTAAGTGGATATTTCCCTCATAAACAGCTTTTCAGAGTTTCTACATTTATTTATGATTGGAATGTGATCTAAATATAAAAAAGGCTCTTATTTTTCATTAAAAGTTTGCATTGAAAATTTTTGCCCAACAGCAGTATATACTTTCATGTAAATAGGATGCTTTTATATCTTTTTAAACCATAATATCTATACATACTGTATTCCCAAAGTATTTTTTCAATTTTCAATTTTTTCAATGCAATGTAGAAATAGGAGTTTATATCCACACATTAAAAAGCAAACTATCTGAACATTGTTGCATTGTGAACCTATTAGTTTACCCCCTGCCTCTGCCAATTTTGGCGTACAAGCTATCAACTTTTATGGAGCACCAAGGCTGATTTTGTTCTCAACATGCTGTAACTAAATTATGTCCTCCCTCATGGCAGCCTTTTTTGCTTGTTTTCCCATCAGCCTCGTTTCATACTGGAGGGCTCACTGGAGATTTTAGATCACGGTCAGAATGCCCGTTTTGGCTCTGCATTGGCCCCTGTGCCTGATCTCAACGGGGATTCATTTAATGATGTGGTAATAGGAGCTCCATTAGAGGATGACCACAAAGGAGCCATTTACATCTACCACGGCCAACGCAACAGAATACTGAGAAAATATAAACAGGTACTGCATAAATGTCCAGCTACTCTCTTGTGTGTTAATTAATCTGCATGTATTTGCTTTGAGTAGTTAATTATGGCAATATTTTACATCCATCTTTTCTCTCTGTCAGAGGATTGGTGCTATTCAGCTGGCCTCAAGTCTGCAGTACTTTGGTCGTAGTATCCATGGGAAGATGGATATGAATGGAGATGACCTGGTGGATCTAGCTGTGGGCTCCCTTGGTGCTGCAGTACTTCTGTGGTGGGTTTCTAACACAAGGTTATTTACACTCTCCTTAAAGGAATAGTTCACTCAAAAATTAAAAATTTGTCATAATTTACTCACCTTCATGTCGTTCCAAACCTGTATGAGTTTTTGTCTTATGTTGAACCCAAAAGAAGATATTTTGTAGAAATTTGAAGAACCAAAAAATTGTTGGTCCCCATTGACTTCCATAGTAGGGAAATAAATACTATGGAAGTCAATAGGGACCATTCCTCAAAATATCTTCTTTTATGTTCAACAAAAGAAGGAAACTACTGGTTTGGAATGACATGAAGGTGATAAAATTTTCATTTTTGGGTGAACTATCCCCTTAAATACCACAATGATGTACAATTTTTGCTGTGCTGCAGGTCTCGAAGTGTTGTCCGAATCCATGCTATTGTTCGATTTGAGCCCAGCAAGATCAACATATTCAATAAAGACTGTCGGAGAGGAGGAAAAGATGTGACCTGCATGTCAGCTATTGTATGCCTGAATATCACAGCTCGGACTCCTATCAGAGCCTCACAGAAAATAGGTCAGTTTTAATATTTTTATAAAACAAATTTCAAATACCACTGTAAATAAATAAAAATACTGAACTTTTATGTTTTCTGAGTCTTTCCAAAGACATATAAATTGCTATATAAAACGTCAGTCTCTATAGATTGTTGCTCATTTATAAAATTGGTGCTCATTTATGAACTTATTATGTAAATAAAATGATCTTTGTGAAACGACCACATTAGTTGTACTGCTGGATTGCAACAGTTCTTTGGTCAAAGGGTGATAAACTTAGCTTTCACTTAAAAACACTCTATGCTGAAAATCGTTTTGGAGAACAGAAAGTTGTGGAAGTGCTTTGAAAGCAGCCGTTTCCTCTCATCATATAACTCACTTTGAGTATCTCTTGGTTACAGTATCATTAAAGCTAAACAGTTGACAGCTGGCGAGGTTTACATACCACCGACCAGCTGCATATCCAGTGTAGTTCAGTTAAGGTTCCCTGGCTAAGTATGCCACACATCAGTAGTGATGAATTGTTCAACATACACTAATCTCTTGATCTTTCCTTTGTTGCTTTGTTGATTCAAGATTTGCCTTGGGAGTGGAAAAGAAAAGCTGCTTAGCCAGCTCTGGAAATACTTGCAAAAGTAAAGTAGACACCTTGTATGATGACTCTGGCTGAAATAACAAAAGAAATACGTATAAAATCTTTTTAGCATATGTAATATTGTGTCTGGAAGCTAAAGTCTCTAAAACAGCAGACAAGATTTTGATATATTATAGATATCAAAGGTGTGTTTTATGCCCTACACATTAAGTCGTTGCTGTGCAAGAACTCTTAGTAGAAGCACAAAGCGAGGCAGACTGGACTGCCTTGCTTCATTAAAATGCTTTAGTCCGTCAGGACAGGGCTAGTTAGTGTTTGACACATGTGGTTTGACTTAAGGCCTTGGTGACCATCATAGGTTTGTTTTGAAATACATGTGCTGGAAGGTCAGGTTCCTGTGTAACACGTGGGACCACAGAGCAGCACAACTGTTTTTAGTTAACCTTCACGACCCCAGAGCATCTCCATCATGAATTTCACGGGTGTGAAACCAATGTAATGGTCTCAGAGAGATGACATGTCTTAGTCTTTAGGGTCATCCAGGGAGATCAGACTTCTGGGACAAAACAAATGGCACATATTTTATTTTGATCTAATTATCCTCACATGTGGAGGTTTATGAATATGTTAAGCTTTTAAGTGTGTTCTTTTTTGGTGCACATTTTTCAAATTTATGAGATTTTAAAAAGTAGGATAACTAAGTTTATAGGCTTTTCTCAGCTCATGAACAAGGTTCAAATTGTCTTTCGGCAAACTCAGGTTTGAACCTTGACGGCTTTCCGAACATCCTCATGTCATTCAGGTCTCTTAAAAGGGTTTTCCTTAAGATTTGATTTTATGTCTTTTAAGGCCTCAGAACACCCAGATTGCTCTCAGATCTGTCTGTAGTCCACACATGGTAGAGCACTGTTATGTCCATAAATAAATGGCCATAAAGCTGATGCTGTGCATCTTTCATTTAGTGATATAACTAATGCCTTCAATGTAACAATGATGCAAACCATGTGTATATATATATATAAATACATGAGCACACTACCATTCAGAAGTTTGGGGTTAGTGAGATTTTTTTTTTTTTTTTAAGAAATGAATGCTTTTATTCTGCAAGGATGCATTAAATTGATCAAACAGTGACAGTAAAGAGATTCATAATGTTCATAAAGAGATTTCGGTTTAAAATAGATGGTCTTCTTTTAAATGTTCTATTTAGCAAAGAATCGTGCAATTTCATTTTAAAATGAATTACAATTGTTATTTTAAATTGTGATAATATTTCACAACATTACTGTTTTACTGTATTTTGATCAAAGAAATGCAGCCTTGGTGAGCATAAAAGACTTTTTCAGAAACATAATTTTTTTTTTTTACCAACTTTAAACTTTTGCATGGTAGTTCATGTACCAACACGTTATCTGGCATTAATTGTTAATGATGTGCAAAGTGATAAGTAACTAAATATTTGATTAATATTTAGATAAATATGACAAATGTTAAATGATACATTTTTCACTGTATGTCCACTCTATTCTTTCCACTTCTCCTAGCTATTAGCTACAATGCTTTCTTTGAGGAGAAGCGCTTCAACCCTCGAGCCGTGTTTGATGACCCAGATCGCCAGCAGCCACAGAATCTCACACTGTTTCCTGGAGAGGAGAAGTGTGACCACATCTACTTCCACGTCATGGTTAGCTCTCACCTCTAAGGTCACCAAAGTGTCATTAGAGGGCATTTGCATTGCATTTAAAATCATTGATAATGATAACATAATCTACAATGACAACTCGTTTGTTCTGTTATATGTACTTTCTTTTCTGTTCATTCAGATTTTCCGTTGCAATAGCAGCATTCCTATTTTATTAAGTTCACTTTCTACCATTACAACAGCAGAATATATTCTTCCAGTTTACTCTTTTATAGCCATTTATTTAGATTGAGAGATTTATGATATTGTAATGTTGATACAGGAAACTACAGACTATGCCAGGCCCATTATATTCACTGTAGAAACTGAGCTTTTGGAAATGGATCAAGGCCCAGTACTGGATGATAGCTGGCCGACTGCAGTGAAAACCCAGGTGAGCGTCTGTAGGTCAAGAGAAACCTTACTGTTACACTGTATATCTTTTGTTAATAACATTAACACACACTATGCATTCACATACAGTATATGTATAGCAATAATTACATCTAAAAAATTCTCTCCAGCTTCCCTTCTGGAACGGGTGTGACGAAGATGACCACTGTGTTCCAGACTTGGTGTTACAATCTCAGACTGATCTAATGAATCGCAAGTAAGATAAAGCTCACACACATATGCTAAAACACTCACGCATACACATGCTCACACCCCTCACTTCTTCCACAGGCAGTTCTGTGCCCAGGCATTTCGAGCAGGCAGTCTATTATGTCGGAGTCAGACGCCAGCAGAACCTTCTGAACGCATTATAGAGGGATCCAGGAAGAGGATGGTAGTAGATGTACGTCTGGAAAACAGAGGGGAGAATGCATATGGAGCTCAGCTTAACATCACTAACACTCCAAACCTACGCTTCTCCAGCCTTATAGTGAAGGTACAACATCACTCTGATGGCTTATGTTTGGTTGTTTGATATCTGATAAGGATTGATTGGTTGGTTTTTTCAATTGTCCATTCAGATCTTGATTGATACTAATGACCTTTTAGGAATGCATCTGTAATAGTACAGTAATTGTGAATGTAAAGTTAAATCAGGTTGTTTTCTCTGTCTCTTTATAGGATAACTCTGAAATACATATAGACTGCCGCAGTGAGAACAGACGAAAATATGAGAAATCTTGCAATATTAGTGCACCCTTTATGAGAGCAAAGTCACAGGTGAGTTGTTATTGCCACATTTATGCATTTACACTGAACCATATCAGAAAGCTGTAGCCCAAAATAACTGTATATTCACTCTTGCACCAATATTGACTTTTTGTGCCAAATTAGTTCTCCAGTGAGGTTACTGTAACTACACAACTGATCAGAAGTTTTTGTTTGGAGAAGTTTTGAATGTTTTTAAAGAAGTCTTTAATGCTTACAAAGACTGCATTTATTTGATCAAAAATACAGTAAAAATGGCATTAAATACAATTTTAAATAACTGTTTTCTATTATAAGATTCAAATATCTTAAAGTTCCTGTGATGCAAAGCTTAATTTTCAGCAGGCATTGCTCCAGTCTTCAGTGTCACATGATTAATGCCACATGTGGAAAACAGTTGTGCTGCTTAATAGTTTTGTGGAAACAATGACACTTTTTTTCAGGATTCTTTGATAAAAAAACAGAATTTATTTGAAATTGAAATATTTTGGAGCAATTAAAATGTCATTAAATTTAAATCAATTAATCAAAAGTAAAGTATTTATTAAAACAAGCTTTTGAAACGTATGTAAAGAATAAATGTCTGTCTAAATATATGGTTGGTGTGATGTTTTTTAGGAGCCTGAACCAAGTCAAATGTAATTTAGTAACTAATGCTTTTAGCATACTGCACTCCAGCCGATGTGCACTGCATATTATCATATATGCAGAATTATGTATTGTATAATCCTAAAAGATGTTTTATTGCCATGTTCAGCAACACTAGACCTTTAGAGGTTACTCCAGGGACAGCACTAGCCGTGAATGAATGAATCAATGAATGAGGGATTTATATACAGTAGCCGTCTGTGCTCTAGAAAGCCTTGCTTTCACAAACATATTGGACAACACAGTCAAAAACTATATATAGACTTTCTCAATTACCCATCTGCAGAACTGTCAGGATCTATCACAGAAATACCAATTTTTTACATCTGGAATGTTCCACGGGTCATAAACATACTCACGAGGTCACCAGCACCCTGAAGTTACAGAATGATTCACTTTGTGTCCTTTTTTTCTGCTGACCCTTAAGCTTGTGTTCAGGCATCTCCAGAAAAAGAAAACATGAGGCAAGAATGTATTTCAAGAATACTGTTACCATACGGTTACTACGTCCATACAGAGCAAAGCCCATCAATCACACGGCCTGGACCACAGAAGTCTGTCCTGTGCGAGGGCAATGCTTTGATAGTAAATGGGTCAGCAGCTTCTCACAGAGTCCTGATTCATTTTCTTGAGGTTTGGGGGTCATTGGAGCTACACTTGTGGCTACAGGAAGAGATTTTATTGGCCCACTTGGGAGCCTGGTTCAGCTCAGAACAGTATGTGATGGGGCGAAAGTGGAATAAAAGGAGGAGAACTCAGGAGGAGAGAATGTAAAAAGGATTTTCCATGCTGCTTTGTGCCACTACTCGTCAAGGGGGGAATGAGGAGTTTGCCCACGTAGTTATAGCTGTGTCCAAAGGCTTCCATTTCTCTAAGCAAGAATAAAACTAAAAGGCAGCTCTTGTGCTTTAAAGGGATAGTTCACCCAAAAATGAACATTCTGTCATTGTTTACATGTCATTCCAAACCTGTACGAGTTTCTTTTTCTGCTGAATGCAAAGGACAATATTTATTGTTTTGGGTACCATGTTGTTTAAGACCTCACTGAGATCTCCATTGTATTGAGGAACAGTTGAAACATTCTTCAAATTATCTTCTTTTAGACATAAAGTCCAACAATTTTGAAATGACACAAAGACGAATGCTTTCATTTGATCAGACTTACAGTATATTATCAAATAACAAAAGAAAAAGACAAGTATTAATTTCGTAAACTGCATGGAGACTTGGATTACCACTGAAGTGGTGGCTAGAGCCGTTGCTCCATGAACTGAGGCAGATGTTCATTGGGAGAGTCTGTATATCATCTGTATCTGTGTTTTGTCACAATGAAGTGATGTATATACAGGATATGGAAGTTAATACCTCATGTGGTGGTTAGACGTGCTCAGAGAATAGCCAGCAGCAGTGGATGAAGCCTCTTTTTCTACACAAATGATGTTATTGGTCTGTAGAAAATGGCTAGAGGCAGACTAGCGTCAAGGGTCTTGGCCTGTTCGTGTTATTCCTGTAAATCCCGACAGGCTGTTTGCCCTGGAAAATATTGGTTTATCTTTAAAAATGTAAGTTTTGGATGTGATCAGGATATAAATTAGAATTTTGGAGGCAAGGAATCCAAAATCTAGGGATGAGCTAATGTTTGAGCGTGTGTGAAGTTAGAATGGATGAAAGAAAAACTAGAAAGTATCATTCAAGAAATTATAAGAAGTCACAAACATGCTTTGATTAAACATTACTCTGCTTCTGACTCCCCAGGTAACATTTCGTTTGGAATTTGAATTCAGTCACTCTGTGCTGCTGGATCACGTACGCATCATGTTGGAGGTTAGCAGGTAGGACATACTTTGTCTGAGATGTTGTAAATGTTTGGATATGATAAATATGTGTACAAAGCAATTAAGAATATAGATGAAATTGAAAAACTGTGATTTTTATTTAATTTTTAAATCTTACGATTACAAAACATGATTATAAGATTCAGAAAAATTCAGAAGAAATTGATTTGCTTAAAAACGTATTTTTGGAGCACAGTTTTATCCTGTGGAGCACAAATCAAAAACAACAACACAAATACACATTGATCACTGAATGACTAAATGACTGCATTGAAATCTGCTAGATGTGGTCTCAGTTAAAGTGTCTAGAACATTGCTGATGGTTTGGTATGTTATGAAACTCTTGAGGGAAAAGGATCCTGGACACCGACGATGCCTGAGCTGGAATGTTAAACTCCTGATATATGCAGCCAAGTGTCTCACAGGGTGAGCATAACTGCCTGGGAGGTTTCTCATGCCTATTCTTATGTCTCTGCAGTGAGGGCGAGGAAGTTGTCCTACACGATAACATTAATGACATTTTCTACACTCTGAAATACGAAGCTGATCTGCTCTTCACAAGGTGAGATAGATGTGTGTTTGTTTGAATGCTCTAATCAATATGTGTGATTGTGGAAGTTGGAATAGTTACAATACACTTTGATTCTCTTAGGGATTTTTACCCTACCCGATACGAGCTTAAACCTGACCTCTCCCTAGAGGAACCTAGTGATTTCAACCCTCCGTTCAACTTTACCTTTCAGGTGAAGTCAACTTCCTTGCTATCTATAATTAAAGAGAGGAGGGCCCTCATGTTTCGAACTAACCAAACATGTTTTCTCGATACATCACAGATCCAGAACCTTGGTTATTTTCCAATCCAAGATTTGCAACTGTACATTGCAATCCCTGAGGTCACGAAAAATGGCAATCAACTTCTGCAGATCAGAGATTTCCATATTGACCAGGTGAGGAGGGCACAAGTTCTGTAGGCTTGTAGTTTTACTGTACTTGTTATTACAATTTGCCTTAGATTTCCAAAAATATTTTTAAAACGTTTGCCTGATTTACAGTCTAGATGAGTCAGTGCTAGTTGCCGAAAGTCAGAGCCAGTTTGACGATTTGAGTTTAGAGATTTACATTTTTTTTAGCTTCAGACTATGATTACATCCATTCGGATGATATCAAACATGTTTTATATTTCAAGTCGATTTTAAAACACATTTTGTTTTCATTTGTCATGTGTCGATTACTTAAATCTAAATATTCTAATTATTCAAATAGTTTTAAACAGATTTTTACAGTTAAATTTATGCATTTGGTGGAACTTTTAAAGTGTCTTACTGCACATATCATTCAAGATATACATTTTATCAGTTCATGCATTCTCTGGGAGTAGAACCCATTACCTTGGCATTGCTAGCATCACGCTCTACTGTTTGAGCTACAGGAATGAAATTGTATTAATTTTTTGTATTAATAGTGCTTATTGGCTTTTTTTTCCATCAGGTAGGTGGAAGCCATTGTATCCCCCCTCAGCATGTGGCACACAGTCGGGCATCTCCAGAGGACCTCTCACGAACATCAAGACTGGTAAGACCCTGTCTTTACAGGCTTAAAGTGTCTGCCTGTTATCACAGACAAAATGTGTGCCACATTTCAGACTTGCACTTTAGCACTTCATAAAAGTCTGGCTTGTGTTGTTATTGTGCTTTATAGTTTGCCTGATTTAGGGGCTTTCAGATATGAGATGTTGATTTAATGCGCAACAGCAAAGCACTTCTCTGAAAAATAGTTGGATTTGTACTCTCTCTTTAAAGCCACTTGAGTTTAATAAATTGTGTCATAAATTATTGGTAAATCTAGTTAATCTTCAACCATATTGTGTTTTTGAAGATTCTTGTATGTCTGAGGTAGAGAGTTTTGTAATGCAACTCTAATGCACATCAGATTCCCACCACAAGCAGCTGGGTTCCATCAGTAAGATTGTCTGTTTGTGAGAGAAATGTTCCTTGCTCCTTTGCACAGAACTACTCCAACACCCTGACGGTGCCAGTGCAGTGTACTGTCAACCTACCTTCCTACAGAGATGTCAGTGTGAAAATTGGTGGATCCCTCTGTACTGATGCACTGCATGCGGTGAGTAGCTGCGACTTTGCCATAACATTCAGATGAAGAAGTATATTGTGGAAAGAACTTGTAATCAGGGCATAGTGTTCACACACAACATGAAGGCTTTGGTCAAGAGGAGGATCTCCCAAAAAAAACAATGCAAATTATTAGATTATAGACATACTATAATCCGGTTTTGTTTACATTTTGTACTTCATTTCTTTTTTCTCTTGCTCAAAAACAAACAAAAAAAGGACATGCTTTGAATTTACAGTGACACCAGAAAGTAATTTGGACACTTAATCCACATCCAAAATGTTAAATGTCTGAAGTAAAAAGTCAAAGCAGGTGGCATTTATTTTTAAAGGGAAAAAAACACTCATTTCAACATTTCAACGCAACATTTCACAAGAATAAGTTTTGCTTAGACAATAGATATATCGTTTGAAAGTATGAAATATTATTTGTAAAATTTGTGGTTGTCAAATGTTAATGAAGCATGTCCATAACTAATAAAGCTCAAAAAGTGAAGGGGTTACACTTTATTTCGATAGTCCACTTTAGACATCTATAACTACAAGTAACTTTGCAGCTACTGTAAATGATAACTAGCTCAGAGTATTAGAAGACATTTAGGTTAAGGTTAGTAGAATCAGTTGACACACATTTGACAGTTACTTGCATATAGTTACTCAGTCTACTAATAGTCTACATTAGACAGTCTACTAATACTGTAATGACTGGTAGTTGGTATGTAGTTACAAAGTTAAATCCAAAGCGGATTGTTAAATTAAAATGTTACCATGTGAAGTTACATTTTAATTTGAGTGAAGCATCATTTGTTTGCAGTGTCCACTTAGTTTGATATTTTGTATCTAAGGTCAGACGTTTTCTACCACTTCTCTAGCTTCTCAGCTTTAGTGCTTGCTCTCTCCCACATTTCTCCCATCCACTGGAGTAAGCATCTGTCAGAGAAACTGAAAACTGTTTTTCTTGTCACGGGCAGCTGAAGTTCAAAACCCTGGAGCTGGTGACGACGGCCTCACTGGAACTGAACCCATCCAGCCCTGTGTTTCTGCCTGAAGAGAGGCCGGTCAGACATGTGAGTCACCCTCTATACACATCAGCATTTACAGAAAGCCACATTACAGAAACATTGCTGGAAAACATTTTTAGACTAGGTTAAAACAAATCCATGACTGAATTTTTGAAAATGTGGTTAGTATGAGAAGTTGCTGTTTTCTTTTCCATCCTTGGCAATTTTGAGAGACTAAAACATTGACAAATGATGTGTTTTCATTCATCTGTCAGAAAGATTTAATAACAATTGTACACAAGCATATAATATAAATGTCTTTATGCTAACATTACTGAATATTTGACTTCATGCAATCAAGCGCTCTGGTTTTCTCGTGCCAGAACCTTCCCTTTAAACATCAGTGTCTTCTGGTGAGATGCTGTGTTGTTTCACCACAGTAAAAGAACCTGGAGCCAAGGGGACCGAAAGGACCAGCAGCACAGTTGACTTCTGTTCTCTTCCATGTTGTTGTGTGGTGCTGCCATCTGTAGGCAGGACAGAAAATAGACATAAATACTAACATTAGGAAATCTGAGTTCAGCTGCAGCAGATGAAACATGAAATGTGACAACTTGTTTAGAACAGAAAACCAGTACCAAGATATAGAGAGAAAAGAGCTCTGAGGAACCCAACATTCATTCCACAAGCAGCTATATGAAGATCAAAGATAAAGCAGTATAGCTTGTCATATTTTTCTTTTGTATGTGTATTTTTTTTCAGATAATCCTAGAGATCAGGAAAGAGGAGGATTACCGTGTTCCCATCTGGATTATCATAGGCAGCACACTTGGAGGCCTGTTACTCCTCTCACTTCTCATTTTGGCACTTTGGAAGGTAATGTGTCCTGATTTTTTTAAGCATGCACAGAAGCATGGATGGATGGATGGATGTAAGGATGGACAGAGTAAATCTTAATTATTGTTATTATTATTTTTTCACTCCAATAGTTAGGGTTTTTCCAAAGGCAGAAAAGGCGTGAGGAGACTGAGAATGAGGCTAATGGCAAGATGATGGAAGAGCGATAACGCAGGCTGCTTAAGAGGGTTCAGGCAGGCCTACATCTCAGGGACCAACCAACAGCAACATTTGACGTCTCTGAAATAGAGAGAAAGGGAGAAAGAGAGAAAAACAGGACTTGAGGCAATGAAGAAAGGAGAGGGATTTGCTCTGTGCACTGGACGACCTGTTGTTCAACCATGAAAAACACTGCAATGAGGCTCACCATGCCTGCACTGCTTACTGAGCCGACCCTGCAGATGGGTCTCCATCTCACTTCTCACTCCAGATCAAAACCCTCAGATGATATGTTGAGGACAGTCTTCTGACAGACACTGAGAAGATGCATTCAAAAAGAGAGCTTTTTTCACATGGTCTTTGGAAACGCAGTAATTTGCATTTGATCCTTGGTCAATTCTAATGTCTGACTCTGAAAATATACAAGAGAAACCTCAAAGGGCTGTAACTCTATAAAACAGCCATGTTTTCTGGTGCTTCTTCTTGGACATCTGGAAAAAAGGGACATTTTGGAGGGAAAAAAGTGCACAAGTTAGCTCAATTTATTGTAATGCCCGTCATTATTATATGTAATGTAATATTAGGCACTGGAGTATGTAGCTCTGTTTTTTGCAGTGGCCATAATTTATTGAACAGAAAATGAACTGTTGTGGACTTTACTACAATTTTGTAAAGACTTATTCTCCTCTAATACTCTAAATAATTATACATCAACATTTTATGTTTTTCTTTATGCTCATTCTTCAGTCTCGAATAACAATAGAGGTGGACATTTACTATTTTACTTTTTTTTATATATATATATTGATGCACTTTTTATATTGTAGTGATACAAACTTGAATTTTGTAAATATACAGGCTATCTTTGTTACACGCATTTCAATTGTTTGCTTTCATGAGGATTGTGGCATTGTAGTGCATCTCTAGTGAGACATCAGCCCCAGTTAAACTTCCATGATTGAGCAGCACATCCTCAAATATGCTTCACACCTCAACAAGTAGCCTTTGAGAAAGGGTATGCTTACTGTACAGTACATCATCCAGACTGATGATTCATTTCAATTATTTAGAATATTGTTCAAATGTGCCCTAACATCAAATGATGTTAAGAGTTTACAATGCTATGAAACATCCTTATAATTTGCAGATGTATTGTAGTCAGGGATCCCTATTCTCCAATGCTTTATCATATATATGTGTAAATATACCTGTCCAAGAATAAAAAATAAATATCTAAATAAAGAATTTGGAAAAAGAATGAGTGTTTATAAATGACAAAGAATGATAGCTCTTAAATGCTTAAAGGGGACCTATTATGCTCCTTTTTACAAGATGTAAAATAAGTCTCTGATATCCCCAGAGTGTGTATGTGAAGTTTTAGCTCAAAATACCCCACAGATAATTTTTTATAGCTTGTTAAAGTTGCCACTTTTAGGGTGTGAGCCAAAACGCTCTGTATTTGAGTATGTTGCTTTAATGCAAATGAGCTGGTGCTCCCAAAGAAGAAGGCGAAGCTTCAAGAGCTTCTTAACTACCACATTCCTATTCACGATCATTCATGAAGACACAGTGAAAACAGACATAGACAATAGTAGCTTTAGCATCATTAGCCTTACAGAGTGCCAAGAAGCTCTTTCAGAAGGGCAATTTGGAAAACAAACGCGTGGTACTTTGTCTGGAGCAGACGTTCGCACACGAAGTGTTGGCAGAGGTCTAAAAAGTACAAAAAATGTTTTACACAAGTGAAAGTAAAGATACTCAGTGAAAATTTTACTCAATTAAAAGTACAAGTAGCTATCTGGCCAAAAACATACTTGAGTAAAAGTAAAAAGGTACTACTTTAAATTGTACTCAAGTATTAAAGTAGAAGTACTTTTTTTTCTGACAGACATCCAGAAGTTTGGTTGAAGGGAGAAAACGAAACAAAATGCAATGGCACAGGTCAAACACACATATCTAGTGCAGCTATAACAATTAAAATGCAGCACGGCGGAATACACACACAAAAAAAATTGCTGGGAAAGGGATTAAATGGAAACTCCATCCTTTCCACCCTCATGCCATCCCATATATATATATATATATATATATATATATATATGAATGAATGATGCATTTATATAGCGCTTTATTGTGTATTGCTGTACACCTAAAGCGCTTTACAATCACGTGGGGGGTCTCTCCTCAACCACCACCAGTGTGCAGCATCCACCTGGATGATGCGACGGCAGCCAAAGTACAACGGTGCCAGTGCGTTCACCACGTGCCCTCCAAAAGTATTGGAACAGTAAAGAAAAAACTGGTGTGTTGGCTGTGGAGTCAAGACATTTACAAATATGATTAAAAGATGAATATGAGACAAAACTACAGAATGTCACATTTTATTATTGGGTGATTCAACACAGAGATGTTTTACCAGCTAAGAAGTTCAGTACTTTTAGAGTTTCATCCCTCTATCTGATGTGAGCATAAGTATTGAACAGTTGCCTCACAGGTCTTTCTAAGTGATCAGCTGTCTCCTGTTGCATTAATTCTTCAGATATTAAAAGCAGGGAATGTGTCGTATCAGTTATATCCATTACTTCTGTATTCTGAATCTTGCATTCGATGATGACACACAAACCAGGATGAAGATGAGGGAGCTGACTTTGAGAGAAAAGCAAGCAATTTGGATGCTAAAAGAAAAGAGGAAGTCAGTTAGAGCTCTAGCAAAAACAAAGGACATGGAGAAACCAAGAGTTTGGAAACCACCAGTGACACCAGCAACCAATAACCACCTGATCAGCTGAGAAAACAACAGTAGTTGATTACAGACAAATCATAAAAGCTGTGAAAATGAACCCTAAAAGAAAGCTGGGGTGATGCTCTGACAATTTACTGTCCTCAGGAGACTTTGACACAGAATTACAGATGCTACACAGCAAGATGCAAACCTCTGACCAGCACCAAAAATAGAAAGGCAAGATTAGAGTTTGCAAAAAAGCACAAAGGTGAGCCAGAAGAGTTTTGGAACTGTGTTTATGGACCGATGAGACAAAGATTAACCTTTATCTAAGTGATGGGAAAGCAAAAATGTGGAGAAGAAAAAGGGAACTGCAATGATCCCAAGCATACAGCCTCATCTGTAAAGCATGGTGGAGGTGGTGTCATGGCATGGGCATGCATGGCTTCCTCTGGAACAGGCCCTCTCAACTTTACTGATGACTTAATGTATGATGACAGTAGCAGAATGAATTTGGAAGGGTACAAAACCATCTTGCCTACCAATATTCAAGAAAATGCCACCAGATTCATTGGGAAGTGCTTCATATTGCATCAGGACAATGACTCAAAACACCCTGCCAGTTCAAGGAATTTATAAGGGCAAAGAAATGGAAAGTCTTAGATTGCCCAAGTCAATCTCCAGATTTAAATCCGACTGAACATGAATTTCACCAGCTGGAGAGGAGAGTAAAGGCAGAAACTCCCCAAAACAAGCAACACTGGAATTGGCTGCATTAAAGGCTGGGAAAAGCATTTCAAAGGATGAGACCAAGAGTCTGGTGATGTCTATGGGTCACAGACTCACTGCTGTGATTGTGTGCAAGGGATCTGCAACTAAATAATAGCTTTTAATCTTTTATATCTGCCTTATGTTCAACTGTCCCAATACTCATGCTCACATCAATGAGTGGGATGAACTCTAAAAGTGCTGTTCTTTTTTATTTGGTAAAACATATATGTGTTGAAACGGCTAATAATAAAATGTGACATTCTTGTCTCATATTCATCTTTTAATCATATTTGCAAATGTCTTGACTCCACAGCCAACAGAGAAATTTTGTCTTTACTGTTCCAATACTTATGGAGGGCACTGTATATATATATATATATATATATATATATATATATATATACACACATATATATATATATATATATATATATATATGACTTTTATTTATCAGATGAACACAAACTAAGATCTGAATCATCTAAACTAAATAATCTCTCTTCTTATAAGACAAGTATGGGACATCCAAAAATTACACTTCAAAACAAAGTGAATATGACAGTAACTCATACAACCCCTGTTAATGAATCAATATTTTAAACTTGACCGTCGTGTTCACTTTGTATTGTTTCCTAAGTGGTCCTGTCCCCTCGCATTACACAGACTAAAAATCTTTGCTTGTGTTCATCTAAAGAAAGAAAGTCATAAACATCTGGGATGACATGAGAATCTTAATTTTTGGGTGAACTATCACTTTTAATAACAGTGTGATGAAGAGGTTAGAAACATATTCCAGACAGAATGCAAGAATGGCCTGAATTAATGAGGAGAGTCATAGAATTAAAACATACAACATTAACGTTTTGAAAGGCCACTTTTTTGTGTGTTGTCTATGTCACTGTCTAAAAGGATCATTAATATTTTAATTGTTTATTTGGGGCATTTTTAGTTGGGTTTTTCTCAGCAAATATTGCTACATAATTATTAGTGACTAATTATATGAATTAATGAGCAAATCATGTAATTATTAAGATTTTTTTTATTATTCATTGAGAGTCAAAATTCCTACTCCATGTGTCACATAATGGCATATTAAGTCAAGTCACCTTTATTTATATAGCGCTTTTAACAATGTAAATTGTGTCAAAGCAACTGCACAATATCAAAAAAGGAAAATAGTGTGTCAATAATGTAAAATGAAAAGATTAAAAAAAGATTTTCAGTTAAAGGCATTTCATTATTGAATTCAGTGATGTCATCATCCAGCTCAGTTCAGTTTAAATAGTGTCTGTGCAATCAGGTCGACGATATCGCTGGAAATGAAGTGTCCCTAACTAAACAAGCCAGAGGCGACAGCGGCAAGGAACCAAAACTCCATCGGTGACAGAATGGAGAAAAAAACCTTGGTAGAAATCAGGCTCAGTCGGGGGCCAGTTCTCCTCTGGTCAAACGAACCAATTCAATTCCAACTGCAGCAAAGTCAGATTGTAAGGGCTCAACTGTTTCCAGTGGTCTTTTCCCGATGGCTGTCTAAGTGGCGGGGTCCTCACTGGGGATCTGTCTCTGGCGCTCATCTCGGTGTCCTGGTCTTAAGTTGTATCAATATTATTGATACAACTTATCCATTACCTGGTAAGAGCATCACAACATGAATTACAATTAAGTAAACATACAATGTTCATTTAAACACTTTTTTGGAGATTTGTAACATTTAATAAAAGAATAATAATTCCCCAAAAAATATTAATTATATTTAAATTTTCATCACTGATTTTATTTGCACTCAATCTTGTGCATTCAGACAATATATTACACAGCTTATGGCTCTATAAAAACAGAAAGAATAATGAATAAACTTTTTTTGGGGAAAACACAACTTTGCTACCTCAACATGCTTCCTCAGATTTGATGGTGAACATTTGAACCCGGATATTTACCTGATGAAAGTCATAACTGACGTAGTCATAACTTTTTAACTTCCGTTTACCATATTTAATGTGCATAAGCTAAAATTTAAATGTAACACTTTTTAAGTTGAAATAAAATTGTAAGGAGTAAAAAGTAGTTTTTTCTTCAGAAATGTAATCAAGCAAAAGTACAAGTAGTCAGTTTAAGCTGTACTTGAATAAAGTAAAAATCCCCCAAAATAATACTTAAGTAATCAAGTAAAATTACTCAAGTATTTTACACCTTTGTGTGTTGGTATTGATCCCTACACGTATTGGGGACTTTACAGATTTTTTCCAGTACATTTCTTTAGACAATGAAACTTGACCACAGTGTCCTCAGCGGCTCAGATGGAGGGAGTCTATGAAGACTCCTATGTTCGTTAGTGCATCCCAAAACACAACACTTGAAATGCCTCTTTGGCGCTGACATTGTATATCTCCAGCAGCTACAGCAAGTAATCAGTAATGGCGGAGGCGGCCGCAGCTTCTCACTCAGGCGGCAGGACTTTTTCACCTCGGTGACGTGGTGAAAAAGAGGGAGGGAGAATCTGAAACAGCTCGTTTGGAGAGACTGTTTATGACTTTTTTAGATTATAAAAAAATTAATGGGTGGATTTTTACCATTATAGGCTGGTTGTTTTAACACACTGCAGCCACACAACTGTGTTCAAACACCTTATAAAAGTGATTTTTGCATAATAAGTCCCCTTTAAAGGAGCAAATCTTCACAAATGTATTCATGAAATATTGTCAAAGTAACTTGTAGACTACAACTTTTTGATAAGTATTGGCAGTCCACTGTTTTATTGAAACATTATACATTTGTTCCACTTTTCAACAATTGTAAAAAAAAAATGCATGAACATTGAAAGTATGTTAGATATAAATGGCTCAAAAAATTGATAAACTGGCAGGTTATTTTTTTCATCAGAGACAAACACCTTATGCAAATGCATACTTAAGAGTACAGACTGATAAAGGATATACATTGTAATGAAATACATTTGTGAAAGTAATTGAATAATACCTGAATGTTACATGCTTAGTGTAATACATAGTGTAAATTTTAGACAGATCAGAGTGTCAGCGATAAAAGAGAAGTACAGCTGCTTCAGTTATCTCTTTGGAAGCACTCCATCCTGCATTAGTACCATAGCCATCCCAGTCGAAGCTCGCAAAGTCCCCACACTGTCTAGGGGCGCCCTGAGGAAAGTGTCCACCTCCACCAATACAGAACTGCAACAATATTAGTACATTACTAGCAACACAACGTGCATTTCTTCAAATAGTGCTTTAGATTTATTTCTGTTATAAATGTATTTCTGTCAGGACCACTATAGTTAAAGACAACTTACAATTCGCATATATTTTAGGTTGGGGTATGGTTCTGTTCTGGGCAAACACTCCCTGCCCATCCATGCAGAATGTAAATACGACGTGATGGCGTCATTATCACGATAATGATGCATGACATTATTGAGCTACTTTCGACCAGGGTTTAGCTACTTTCCTTTTAAATATAGTTGGCAACACTGGCAAAGGGGTGCTATTTTGCTATGAGCAGTTGAGAAGAGCAGCATGCCCCTTTGAAATCAGTTACCGGAAGAGCTTAAGGCAACCAGCATTTTGAAAGTTTACCAGAATGTCGCAACGATACAAAACCTTAAGCAACAGCATGTCACTGAACGACTAGATAAGCCTCAAGCTACAAACGATATTTGCCAATACCTTAATAGCTTTTAAGCAATGAGTAAGGGGAAAATTTTAGCTTCGTGATGGCATTCAGATGAATGGAGGATGAAATATAGCCAACTGTGATGTGGATGCTTGATTCCCCCTTTGATATCCTCCAGATCTTTAACATGGGCTCACACTGTGCGATTTTTAATAGTCTTTTGCGATTGCTGCTTGTCACACTGTACGAACATGATCCCCATGTCAGACTGTAGGATCTCAGTTGTCTTAATGTGAGACTGTACGACAGTCAAGACGCGACAAAAACGGACGTACTCAAGAAGACTTGTCCGGAGTTTTACGTCATCAACACGTGACCCGCGTTCTCTCGCTATAATGGTAGCTAGCAAACAACAGCAACGTGTAGCGTTAGTTTTATTAATTACATGCCTTGATGTTAAAAAAAAAAAACAAAACAAAAAAAACGAAAAAGACGACGTGTGTGGAGCAAGTCATGGCTGGGCAAAAGAGGACTTTATGGACTTCCAGTTCTACAGAGCGAACTTGAGGTAATTTTGTTATTCGAGTTTAAACATCCTGCCCCTTAAATAAACTTTAAGTAAACTTTACTTTGTACATATATTGTTTTTACAAATAACGAAGTTGAAGTTTGAAGTTGTCGCGCTAATTGCGTCATCAAGTTCAGGGCTCCTATTGGTTCTTGGTTTGACGGTCGTCGTAGGAGATGTCACACTGCGGTAGGAAACCGTCTGAAATCTTCTGACACTGCCAGAATTTAATCGGAGGAAAAAATTGATCGCAACGGCCATTAATCGGATGTCGGTGAACATGTCAAACCAGCGATCTAGACAACCGATTTTAGCCTAGGATTATAGGAATCTTTTAGGATTTTCAAAATTTGTCTCAGACGACGAAATCGTGGCCAAAATCGCACAGTGTGAGCCGGGCTTAAAGACAGTCACATTGCACAACTTCGGCGATTATGCTGGCAATCGTCCAAATCCATAGTAAGGCGCTGCGAGAGTAATGCTAACTCACGTCACTTTCAAAACTGGCAACTTATATCGATGACGTGGCGAATTTGCGTTCAAGTTCGCGAATTTGAATCTGGTGAAACCATGTGGGGAACAAACTCCTCTCACAATGTTCCTGATTGCTTGCTTCCTTTAGAGAAGACACGGTTTGCTTACCGAATTCGCCGACTGATTAGCTCCTGAGCGAAGCGATAGCTGCTGAATAATGACTGAAGGACCTTATAAAGGGAATTATGATTGGCGTCATATTCCTATGGGTAGACGTGGATCAGCTGAGTGTCAGCTGATGCGAGTTTGACTAACGTGACCTGCCAGAACTAACGCTACGCTCCATTACTGTAAATGCAGATACTCTTCATTTTTACACTGATCAATTAAATATTGTCTGCCTGAATTATTATATCACAAATCCTGTTCATTAACCCTTATTTTATGTTGGGGACGTTTTCGTCCAGTATGGGGTGCTGTTGAGTCTTAATTTGGCCACAACTTTCTCTGTGTTTCAGCAAATGGAATGATTTTGGTGACAAATCTAATTTTGACACATATTTTGGGAAAATGCTTTGAAAATTTTCAAAAACGCAACAATACACTGTGGGCAAATTCACTACCCTTTCGTTATGTTCGGGATGAAAATATCCACTAAATTAAACTGCTGTAAAAATGCACCAGATAAATATTTTTTTCAATTTTTTTTGCATAAATCTATTAATCAACCTCAGTCCTGATCAAAACTACTAAATGTAAAAAAAAAAAAATCCATGATTTTTACTCTTTAATTGCCAAGTTCATAAATAATGTCACTGATTTGGGGGGAAAAACCCCACACAAAATGACTTATTTTCAATATAAAAAGTGATTGTGGACTGGATATTTTTTTTTACCTTTTATCACAGTCTTGGACATGTCAAAGATTAGTAACAACATTGGCTTTGATGCATTGTTAGTTTTTGTGCAGCATCAGATTTTAATTGTTTCTCTCTCATTTACTGTTTGTGGCTGTTTTTGCCCCATTGACTTCCATTATAACGACATTTTTTGATTGCAAAGCCATGACACCATATAATCATGCATTCTTGATTGTTGGTGGTTTTCCCTGTTGGGAAGAGGTAAAATTTGTCATTTTTACTGTTGATCACCAGGTTGCACCATTAACCCTTTAGATAGGCCTGTGCAAAAAAAAAAAAAAGCTTAGTTTCTGGCTTGTATATGTCGTTATATGGAGTATAACAGCATATTATAGTGTGTGTGTGTGTGTGTGTGTGTGTGAGAGAGAGAGAGACCTTTGCGCACTTACCTTGATGTATCTGAGAAAATCTAAATATGCACCTCAGCTCTCAGAACTACATGGAGTAAACAAAACAAAGTAAGTGTATTTATGCACCTGCTGCCTTTTGATGGTGAGAAGTACAGACTAAACAAAAACAAGGTAAGTGGATTTAAACACTTGCATGCCATCCTGCTGGTCATTCGATGGTGAGAAGAGCAGCAAGCAACATGAGAAAGAGCTTGACTTGTACCGAAGTATTAGAAATGATTATGCAGCCTGACCCCTCCAGCGAACTGCAGGATGTATTGTCTTCTCCCTCTAAAACCACAGACTCAGGAGAGTCAGATTTTTTTGTGGTACCCTCATCCTCCTCTCCAGCTTCCACTGAAGGCGAGGAGGATTCAGAGGATCCTGGATCTGGGTGGATTGGGAGAAACGGCGAAGTGTGGTTTTCCACCAACGTGGAGACAACTCCCTTTCTTCAGCCTGCCAGAGGCGTGACTCCAGGGCCGACGCGTTATGCCATCGCAAGGGTCCAGAACGTGGATTCTGTGTTCAATCTGTTTTTTACGGAGGAGATGAGATTAGGAGAGGAGTTTAGTTCTCCATCCATCCTCAACTCTTGCACCATTGTTCAGTTTATTGTTTTTGTTGCATTTTGCTTCATAATAAATTGTTCATAAATCTGATGCAGAGTACATTTTTTACAGAAAAAAATGAAAAGTGTATCACTGAAGGATTTTAAGGGTTTAAACTGGATTTACCATCAAGAAAAGTCAAGCATTTCACAAAAAGGCCGTCCTTACTTCTCACCATCAAAAGGCAGCAGGTGCATAAATACACTTACTTTGTTTTGTTTACTCCATGTAGTTCTAAGAGCTGAGGTGCATATTTTGATTTTCTCAGATACATCAAGGTAAGTGCGCAAAGGTCTCTCTCTCTCTCTCTCTCTCTCTCTCTCTCTCTCTCTCACACACACACACACTATAATATGCTGTTATACTCCATATAACTCCATATAAAAGCCAGAAACTAAGCTTTTTTTTTGCACAGGCCTATCTAAAGGGTTAATGGTGCCATCTGGAAATCAACTGTAAAAATAACAAATTTTACCTCTTCCCAACAGGGAAAACCACCAACAATCAAGAATGCATGATTATATGGTGTCATGGCTTTGCAATCAAAAAATTTCGTTATAATGGAAGTCAATGGGGCAAAAACAGCCACAAACAGTAAATGAGGGAGAAAAATTTTTAATCTGATGCTGCACAAAAACTAACAATGCATCAAAGCCAATGTTGTTACTAATCTTTGACATGTCCAAGACTGTGATAAAAGGTAAAAAAAATCCAGTCCACAATCACTTTTTATATTGAAAATAAGTAATTTTGTGTGCCCACCCCCCAATCAGTGACATCATTTATGAACTTGGTAATTAAAGAGTAAAAATCATGGATTTTTTTAATCATTTAGTAGTTTTGATCAGGACTTATGCAAAACAATTTGAAAAAAATATTTATCTGCTACAATTTTACAGCAGTTTAATTTAGTGGATGTTTTCATCCCGAACATAACGAAAGGGTAGTGAATTTGAACAATACACAAGGGTTAATTTTGTTAAAAATAATTCATATTATTTTTAACTCACATGTTCAGTGTGACAACCAGTCGGCTTAACGCCTGAACAAATAGCCATAGCTGCCTTTTCGATATTGAAGACCCTGAATGCGATGAATCCAGGCTCAAATATTCCTAAAAAAATATGCACAAAAAATATAATTGATGATGATCTGTCATGGTAGATCCACATACAGCAGTAAAGTAATCAGATTACAAAAGCGATGATGGCTTAAATAATTGTGTCACTGAATAATACAAAAACATTATGATTGTCAATCGATTTATCTACTTTCTTTAAAAATATTGGAAAAATATTGGCTCAAGATGTATTGCCATACCTCTAGGATTAGGACCATACAGATTGTTGGTTGATATCTTATTTCCAGTATCATACACTATTGGAATAGCAGGTCCATTATCAATGTTGCATGTCCCGATTCCAAACCTCACAGGTAATTTCTGGGAAAATGAAGATAAATATCCACTTTAGCTTTGCCTATATGCCTGTGAATGTTTCAAACTTAAAACTGGTGTCAAAGTTTATCTGACCTTGAATAATTTGAAAAGGTTTCCTCCATGTAGGGCTAAGAAGTGATTTTCAGTGTGGTATCTCAGGAAGGAGGCAGTGGTCCAGTGTTCCAGCTCACTATTATTAGGAACATGCCACACAGACACATCCTGTGCCACAATGTCATAGTATCCAGGATTCTGTCAGGTCAAGTCACATTTATTTATATAGTGCTTTATAAAATACAGTTTTGTTCTGTTTCAGATTCTAGATAAACATCATTTGATTGTTGGTCCAGTGTCTTAATGTCCTATATGTTGAGCCATGGGTGTAAAACCATTATTGTAATAAAAAGTACCTTATAATCATCACTGGTAGCAGCTTCTGCAGCTCCAAATGTGACTGTGTTTGCCCATGTCCCGTCACCATCAGGCCGGTTTGGGTCGCTGCCCTGCTGACTAGACCAGCGATCACCAAAAGTGCACTTTCCATACATGTTGTTTTCATGAACACTGGCCACCAGCGTCCAGCCGCCACCAGCAGTGGTCATATCACAGAACGTCTGGTAAAGGACCCCTCTTGATGAGACCAGATAGTACAGACCGTCTGATTGAACAGAAGTATTTCTAAGTCAAATAAATGCAGTTTGGTGCTTAAGATAGCAAAAATAAATAGAAAAGATCATACCATCATAAACATGATACTTCTCACGAATTTCTTTGCAGCTTCGAGCAACATATTTCATTCTGCCCATAGGTTTTGCAACCTCAGGGTTGATGTTGGTTTCATCTGTAATAATAGATGGTGCTTCTTGTGGAGTTGCTAAAATATGAAACATAAAGACATAGTGTAATATATTGTGATACGAAATTAGATCATTTAAATGAAGAACAAAATACACTCACTTGATGCTACCTCACAAAACCATGAATTCAGTGAGAGTAAGAGGCTGAGAAGGATACCTGAATACATTTTTGTACTTTGCAAACAAAAGGAGAAAAGTTATTCACAATAAAACATTAAGCATATTTTTCTATAATCAGTTTGTTACAGCAACTCATCGCTGTTCTCTGCATACAGTTTTTCTCAGTCATGGTGTAATTTGTCAAGCATAACAAGTTGATTCATACTGATGAATTGCTCTCAAGTGAATCTTGATTTTCACCACTGAAGGGACAGGTGTAAAGCGTTACATTCTTTCCTCGCTGCATTGTAAGGGAAGATAACCCGACAAACCGGGACGTCAGGAAGTGTGCAAAGGGTGCACTGTAATTCTGCTGCATGTACCGTTTTGTCTAAGGGGCGTTTCCTATGTTTACCTCTCTAATAAAACAGTCTTGTCTTTTAGTTTTCTGTATCGACAAACAGTAAAACAAAAGCGTGAATCCTGTCTAATATCTTGCAATCAATAGGCTATCCAACATACAGTAATGTATAACTTTATAATCGATATAGCCTGTGCCATACAGAAAGTGCAGTCGTGTGCATTTTTAATCATTGTTATAGCTTACATCAAGAAATAATAGCACTTCACTGTTATATTGACAACAAGACCAAGTATTTTTACTATCTTGTGTGTATAGCGACTGTTGGTTAGTGTACAGGTTAGTATTTTCGTGCTGCGCAACGCGCCACTGGTAGGTCTACTTTCACTTTTAAATTTCTTTCGTAAAAATAATTGTTAAATCCCAAGGTAACGTCTGCTTTCTTTTTTTATTTCTTTGTATGGTTCAAAAATTCTTACTTTTTTGTCGTGCGTTTCCTTCTTCTGATTTAGCCAGCTCACTCTCCAGGTTTCTAGCTTGGGCAAGTCGGAGGATGCACTTTTTTTTTTTTTTTTTTCCAACAGTAAACGTATCGATGTGGTTCTCCTTTGTTAATTCTAAATATTTTTGAAGTCTCAGATAATTAATTACATTTGATGAAATATCAAATCATAATGTATAAACTTTACTTTAATGTAAAAAAAATTAGCAGCCCAGCAGGCACCGGACGTCAATATGACGTCAGATTGACGTTGGACCCCAACGTCGGAGAGACGTTGTATTTTGGTTGAAAGTGAAAATCGGGTTGACGTCAGAACCCAACGTCAGATTGACGTCGGAACCCAACGTCAGATTGACGTCGGAACCCAACGTCAGATTGACGTCGGAACCCAACGTCGGAGAGACGTTGTATTTTGGTTGAAAGTGAAAATCGGGTTGACGTCAGAACCCAACGTCAGATTGACGTCAGAACCCAACGTCGGAGAGACGTTGTATTTTGGTTGAAAGTGAAAATCGGGTTGACGTCAGAACCCAACGTCAAATTGACGTCAGAACCCAACGTCAGATTGACGTCGGAACCCAACGTCAGATTGACGTCAATCTCCGACGTTGGACAGACGTTGCATTTTGGTTGAAAATGAAAATCGGGTTGACGTCAGAACCCAACGTCAGATTGACGTCAATCTCCGACGTTGGACAGACGTTGCATTTTGGTTGAAAATGAAAATCGGGTTGACGTCAGAACCCAACGTCAGAATGATGTCAGAACCCAACGTCAGATTGACGTCAATCTCCAACGTTGGACAGACGTTGTATTTTGGTTGAAAATGAAAATCGGGTTGACGTCAGAACCCAACGTCAGATTGACGTCAATCTCCAACGTTGGACAGACGTTGCATTTTGGTTGAAAATGAAAATCGGGTTGACGTCAGAACCCAACGTCAGAATGATGTCAGAACCCAACGTCAGATTGACGTCAATCTCCAACGTTGGACAGACGTTGTATTTTGGTTGAAAATGAAAATCGGGTTGACGTCAGAACCCAACGTCAGATTGACGTCAATCTCCAACGTTGGACAGACGTTGCATTTTGGTTGAAAATGAAAATCGGGTTGACGTCAGAACCCAACGTCAGGCTGATGTCAGAACCCAACGTCAGATTGACGTCAATCTCCGACGTTGGACAGACGTTGTATTTTGGTTGAAAATGAAAATCGGGTTGACGTCAGAATCCAACGTCAGACTGATGTCAAAACCCAACGTCAAATTGACGTCAATCTCCGACGTTGGACAGACGTTGTATTTTGGTTGAAAATGAAAATCGGGTTGACGTCAGAACCCAACGTCAGATTGATGTCAGAACCCAACGTCAGAACCCAACGTTGGACAGACGTTGTATTTTGGTTGAAAATGAAAATCAGGTTGACGTCAGAACCCAACGTCAGAATGATGTCAGAACCCAATGTCAGATTGACGTCAATCTCCAACGTTGGACAGACGTTGTATTTTGGTTGAAAATGAAAATCGGGTTGACGTCAGAATCCAACGTCAGATTGACGTCAATCTCCAACGTTGGACAGACGTTGCATTTTGGTTGAAAATGAAAATCGGGTTGACGTCAGAACCCAACGTCAGGCTGATGTCAGAACCCAACGTCAGATTGACGTCAATCTCCGACGTTGGACAGACGTTGTATTTTGGTTGAAAATGAAAATTGGGTTGACGTCAGAATCCAACGTCAGACTGATGTCAAAACCCAACGTCAAATTGACGTCAATCTCCGACGTTGGACAGACGTTGTATTTTGGTTGAAAATGAAAATCGGGTTGACGTCAGAACCCAACGTCAGATTGATGTCAGAACCCAACGTTGGACAGACGTTGTATTTTGGTTGAAAATGAAAATCAGGTTGACGTCAGAACCCAACGTCAGATTGACGTCAGAACCCAACGTTGGACAGACGTTGTATTTTGGTTGAAAATGAAAATCAGGTTGACGTCAGAACCCAACGTCAAATTGATGTCAGAACCCAACGTCAGAACCCAACGTTGGACAGATGTTGTATTTTGGGTGAAAATGAAAAATGCAACATCTATCCAACATTAGAGGTTGAGGTCAATCTTACATTAAGTTCTGATGTCAACCTGATTTTTGTCAGCCTCCAACAGTGGACAAACACTGCATTACATCCCTATCGAAACTGGCCATTACCACATTTGTTATCAACCTGTGAATACAAAAGGAAGAGGAGTTAAATGTCCAAATAATTAATTATACATAACACATTATGAACCGCTTGTTATAGTTTGTGTTAGATTTGTCATATCTAATGTAGATGTCACATTGGTTGTACTGTGGTGCTAGATGGAAGATCATGGGCCCACCCAAATTGCTATGCTTTTATCTTCTGAAGACAAAACTGATATTGCGAAACCTAAAACCTTCCTGGTGTTAATGCTAAAAGGCAGTGAGGAAAAATCTCTAATCATTCACTTGGGTCTGTTGTATGTACACAAAAGTGAGAGAACAACTGACTGAGCAAATTATGACTCTTATATGGTACCAAAAGCAATGTTTTGGGATATTTCACAGTATGAGTTCAGTAATATCAGCAGTCTGTCATTATTTTGTAAGTTGGCAATATTAGCACACATTTGCAAACAAGGCTTGACATTAACATAGAATCATCCCGTATTTAAGGCATATGAATGGTATTCCACATTACATCGATATGAGCGTGGTTTGTCCCATTTTTTTATTTACTTCAGTTTTATGTTTTTTGTTTGGCAACCGTTACTGCCAGTCATTTGACCGTTTCTTTATTTTTTTAACAGTGTAAAACTTACTTTATGGATTTTTTACTGACCAATTAAATAAAGTGATATCACTAAACCGTGTACAGAGGAACACTGTCCTTTCACAGATTTTCCTAGATTATTATGATCAAACGCATTCAATAAAGTGCTAAAAGTAAAATACTAGCCTAAACGTTCTACAGAGAAACACTTCTTATTTTACAGCTTATTAAAAAACAAAAAATTATAGTGTTAAAGGATGCTGACAATTGTAAATTAATAAAAGTTTTATTTTGAAAGACAAAATACAAAGTCTCTACATATACTGTACAAAACTGAAAATGCAATCATTCAGTTTTTGAAGTAAAACAGTGCAAATTTGAAAGGAAATACATTTCAAATACATTTCAACATTTAAAATACTGCACCAATTAACAGAACAGTTTGATGAGAAGTTAATGAGTTGAATTAAATATTCTCAGCACAAGAAATACAAAACATCTACAAGTTTCAAACGACTATTAATTCTAAAGGCTGGATTACACTACATGACTTTTCAAATCTGAACAGATTTTTAAAACACTAGGCATCATACATACAGTCAGGTCCATAAATATTGGGACATCGACACAATTCTAACATTTTTGGCTCTATACACCACCACAATGGATTTCAAATGAAACGAACAAGATGTGCTTTAACTGCACACTGTCAGCTTTAATTTGAGGGTATTTACATCCAAATCAGGTGAACGGTGTAGGAATTACAACAGTTTGCATATGTGCCTCCCACTTGTTAAGGGACCAAAAGTAATGGGACAATTGGCTTCTCAGCTGTTCCATGGCCAGGTGTGTGTTACTCCCTCACTATCCCAATTACAAGGAGCAGATAAAATGTCCAGAGTTAATTTCAAGTGTGCTATTTGCATTTGGAATCTGTTGCTGTCAACTGTCAAGATGAGATCCAAAGAGCTGTCACTATCAGTGAAGCAAGCCATCATTAGGCTGAAAAAACAAAACAAACCCATCAGAGAGATGGCAAAAACATTAGGCGTGGCCAAAACAACTGTTTGGAACATTCTTAAAAAGAAGGAACGCACCGGTGAGTTCAGCAACACCAAAAGACCCGGAAGACCACGGAAAACAACTGTGGTGGATGACCAAAGAATTCTTTCCCTGGTGAAGAAAACACCCTTCACAACAGTTGGCCAGATCAAGAACACTCTCCAGGAGGTAGGTGTATGTGTGTCAAAGTCAACAATCAAGAGAAGACTTCACCAGAGTGAATACAGAGGGTTCACCACAAGATGTAAACCATTGGTGAGCCTCAAAAACAGGAAGGCCAGATTAGAGTTTGCCAAACGGCATCGAAAAAAGCCTTCACAGTTCTGGAACAACATCCTATGGACAGATGAGACCAAGATCAACTTGTACCAGAGTGATGGGAAGAGAAGAGTATGGAGAAGGAAAGGAACTGCTCATGATCCGAAGCATACCACCTCATCAGTGAAGCATGGTGGTGGTAGTGTCATGGCGTTGGCATGTATGGCTGCCAGTGGAACTGGTTCTCTTGTATTTATTGATGATGTGACTGCTGACAAAAGCAGCAGGATGAATTCTGAAGTGTTTCGGGCAATATTATCTGCTCATATTCAGCCAAATGCTTCAGAACTCACTGGACGGCGCTTCACAGTGCAGATGGACAATGACCCAAAGCATACTGCAAAAGCAACCAAAGAGTTTTTGAAGGGAAAGAAGTGGACTGTTATGCAATGGCCAAGTCAATCACCTGACCTGAATCCAATTGAGCATCCATTTCACTTGCTGAAGACCAAACTGAAGGGAAAATGCCCCAAGAACAAGCAGGAACTGAAGACGGTTGCAGTAGAGGCCTGGCAGAGCATCACCAGGGATGAAACCCAGCGTCTGGTGATGTCTATGCATTCCAGACTTCAGGCTGTAATTGACTGCAAAGGATTTGCAACCAAGTATTAAAAAGTGAAAGTTTGATTTGATTATTATTCTGTCCCATTACTTTTGGTCCCTTAACAAGTGGGAGGCACATATACAAACTGTTGTAATTCCTACACCGTTCACCTGATTTGGATGTAAATACCCTCAAATTAAAGCTGACAGTCTGCAGTTAAAGCACATCTTGTTCGTTTCATTTGAAATCCATTGTGGTGGTGTATAGAGCCAAAAATGTTAGAATTGTGTTGATGTCCCAATATTTATGGACCTGGCTATATACTGACTTTGTAAATCGTGACAAAGGAAAACTGGGCATCATACACAACATGACCGAGGATCATACACTACCAGACTTTAAAGTTGTTCCGAGCACAACAAACTCACTCAGAAACATGAGCCTTGGAGACGCGTGACAAATGGAAACAATATACGTTCTAAAATCGGCTGAAAATATCAAACATTTTTGATATCCTCCAACTGGATAGAATCTGAGTCTGAAGCTAAAAAACCGGAGTCTGTGACTATCAAATCTACAGACTGGCTCTGACTTTCGGCAACTAGTGTCAACTTCTCCAGACTGTAAATTGGCGGAAAATCAGGACAAAAAACGTGTAGTGTATTCCAGGCCTAATTATATATGATGCCCAGCTTTCCTTTGTCATTATTTACAAAATCGGTAAGTGTATGATGCCTGGTGATTTAAAAATCTGTTCAGATTTTTAAAAGTCGTGTAGTGTATTCCAGGCTTAAAGGGATACTCCACCCCAAAATGAAAATTGTCATTAATCACTTACCCCCATGTTGTTCCAAGCCTGTAAAAGCTTCATTCATCTTCGGAACACAATTTAAGATATTTTGGATGAAACCCGGGAGGCTTGTGTCTGTCCCATTGACTGCCAAGTAAATTACACTGTCAAGGTCCAGAAAAGTATGAAACACATTGTCAGAATATGTTATGTAATGTTATGAAGCGATGAGAATACTTTTTATATAGAAATACAACAAAAATAATGACTTTATTCAACAATTAGGCACCGTAACGTCTCCTCTGCATCAGCACAGCGCCATTTTGGAGATTATGCCCTGGACGCAAAACACATACACTCTTCTGTATCAGCCTTGACACAGGGATGCGCTGTTTCATCCAAAATATCTTAAATTGTATTCAGAAGACGAACAAAGCTTTTATGGGTTTGGAACGACATGGTGGTAATTGATTAATGACAAAATTTTCATTTTGGGGTGGAGTATCTCTTTAAAACTGTTTCATTATTCAGATGTAAATTTGTGTAAACAAATTTCCTGAAGAGGAATTCTTGAGAAGCAATTGAAAAAATTAGGGTTAGTATCATAATTTTTTTATTTTAAAAAGATTGTGCAGGGAACTGTACTTTAGCTTGTATTATCCCAATCAGGTTTATAGTGTTTTTATCAATATTCTATTGACCCTTAGGGGCTACAATATAGCTCTGATAATATATGTGGAAAAAAATTACATTGTATTTTAATCCTGAATACTAGCTACACAAGTGTAATAAAAAGTAAAATCAAAACATACAAATAAAGGTCCATGATTCTGCACCAGAAGTGACAGACACAGTAGATAAAGAGCAGTCCTCCAAATCTGAAGTAATCAGCTGGATCCTTGCTGCATCTGGGGGTTAAATAAATGCAAAAAAAAAAGACAACAGATTTATTGAAAAGTCCTTAAAAAGGAGGATTCCATTTGTGTACCTTTTCTTTAAACAACATTTGACATTATGAGATATTCTGACTAATTTAATTATTTAGCTGTGACCTAATGGTTAGAGAGGCAGACTTGTAGTCTGAAGGTCATGGGTTCGAGTCTCAGTCCTGGCAGGAAACCCACTAGTGTAAACAGGGCTTGAGGTACCCTTGAGCAAGTTACAAGTTAAACCTACTTGTAATTATAAACACATTTACATTTAGCAGACGCTTTTATCCAAAGCGGCTTACATTGCATTCAAGTTACAGTTTCTACATTTTTATCAGCTCTTGCTTTGCCTGGGAATCGAACCCATGATCTTGGCGTTGCTAGCGCCATGCTCTACTATTTGAGCTACAGGAAATACAAATAAAGAAATGAGTATTCACAACAAATAACTTTTCCCAGATGTAAAAAATGGCAATTAGTACACTAAAAAAAATAAATATAATATTTTTATCAATTGCTAAAATGCTAATACCTGTATATTTATAACTAATAAAATTATTAATCTGTTTACACTGCTTTTCTATCACACGTCGGTGATGTCTAACAAATGTACTTGAGGAGATCATTAAATTACTCAAGTATCTTCATACTTCATCCACCTTATTCCTAAACGCAGAAGTAAGCCTATGGGCGAGACTTCAAGTTCATTAGCCTTAAATAACAATAACAACATGCAGTAAATAGTAAAACTGTTTGTATTACAAACCAGTGTGTTCATAATTAAGATAATACACTAAAATAATATGGTATGACAAACCAATTTGCAATATCAAGCAGCAAAACGAGCAGTTCTGTATAGCTAAAAAAGTAAAAATATCTGGAAGCAAGACCCATAAAATCTATAAATGGGCCATTTTTATGTGAAGAATAAGGTGAATATGATGTCATCATTTACTCACTTATGTCTTTTCCAACCTGCATAACTGACTTTTTTTTTCTGTGGAACACAAAAGAAGATTAAAAAAGACATGAGGGTTAGAAAATGATGAGGGAGTTTTGATTTTGAGTGAGCTAAACTCAAGAATTAAGTTTGAATCAGAGTGGTGCCTTGGTGCAGAGTTTGCCTGCTTTGCCCATGTTCACATATAACGGCACATGATCATTAAAGTATTATGAATACTCACTTTTACAGAAGATCATATGGCAGAAGATTTTCAATCCCAAAACCTCTGGACCATGAGAGGGGAAACACACACACACACACGAATATTTAACAGGTTTAATAAAACAATAGTAATTGTTGACTTACTGACAGAGACGGACAGGCTTACAAAAAGTTTGGCTAACGTTACTCACCAGCTTTATACAAACACTTAGCAGTAAGTTGGATCCGAAAGCATGGTTTACATAGTATTCTTAAGGTGGTTTCATGATCTCTCTGTTGAACACATGTCAGTTGTTCATGTTCCAGAGTGAGACATTTTATTTGACAATAAAATAACAATATTGTTATTTTTACTATTTCATTCTGTTATTAAAAATAAGATCAGCAAAAGGCGGCCTTCAGTACTTAACTCATATTAAGGTCCAGCTCCCGCTATTTATTCTGTCATTCATGTATATGTATCTATTACATAAACCTCCAGAACTTGTAGTACTAACGCTACGCGGATATATTTACATTTCGCGATATAAAAACAACAACAACGAGTCACTTTTAATCATTCCCAAGACATTGTCACACAGCCTTATCTGGACAGTATTAAAACATAATAACAAAACACAGAAACAGATTATGTCATCGCGATTATCATATCACTTTAACAGTAACAAAAAAACAATTATAAGAGGTACTTACCTTCTGTGTTTCCATTATGTGTCCATAGCCATTGTGTCTGTGTTCTCAATCGACACCGCATAACTCAAAATCGGTCAAAATAATAACTCATCTGTCAGATATGAGACAATCATGTGAAAGCCATTCCTAGAGCACTGAACGGAGCAGGACTGCAGATAAACAGAGCTGCAGTAACGACTGAGGTGAACTTTCAAATCTGAGCGGGAGGAGGCGTGCCCTGCTGTCATTGGTCAGATTCCTGGATGACATTCAGATTAACCAATCACGAACAAAGCAACATAGAGAGACGTCAAACAACTTTGTAACTGTAGAAAAAAATGTTTTAAACAAAAGATAGCAAATATGTATTGATTTTTTTTTTTTTAGGCTGTTACATGTAAGTAATTGGTAAAATTGTGTTTTCACTTATGCTCACAACCAGGGGCAGGCACATCTGTGCCATTCACTATTCACCTATAATTTCCATATGAATTTATAGTTAAAATAGGGTTAGGTTTAGGAGTACAGAGAAGGTGTGTACACGTCTGGCTATACTTGTAAATTACAGTTTCATTCACATGACCAATGATGACCCTTTTGAACTTTAACAAATCCCTTGCCTCAACTGTATAACCACTCTTATGCCTAAATGCAGCTGTGCCTACAACTGTGGCATTTTCTATATCTGACCCTTTGCTGTAAGTGTTACACCACCTGTTGGTTTAGGTTTATTCCTTTGTCCACAGTAACACTTACTAAAAACACTGTCATAATTGCAACATTTGTCTACAGATTACACTGTTGACTGCAGTGGCAATGCTGTTACAGCATTCGTGGTATGGGAAAATGTAAACGAAATGTTGATGTGCGACTAATTCAACAATAATTGAGGCCTATGATAATGAATGTACTCTTATTCATTTCATCACTGTATTGCTTGCAACAGCAAATGACTCCGTGGTTATGCAGTCACCTCACAGCAAGGTGTTTCCATAACGCAGACATGCACATTTGACAAATTGAGGATTCTACATTTTCCATATTTAAATGTATGTTTTCTACAAATTGCATGGAATGTATGCATTCCAGTCCTCTCAGACCCTTTTCTCTATGCTCTTGTTTTTTTCTCATTTCAAATTTCTCAGTAGATATAGGGTTTCTCTCACACAAATAACAAATGTATACTCTGATCAGATAACATACCAATATTTTTCGATGGCTGTATGACGTGATTGTGAAGTCAACATCTAATGATGTTAGAGTTTGACACTGAGTGAGCATTACCAATATGATGTCTAGGAGACGTTGGGTTTTGGTTGCCATACCTGACGACTGTATATGAGTATTTGACATCAATATGAACCTGGCTTAAGATGTTGGCTTGACGTTGGATTTTGGTTATTTTTTGCCACAACCTAATACTAACTATAGATCAACGTCAAATTATGTTATAATTTGACGTTGTGTGGACGTTACCATTATGACGTCTAGGCGACGTTGGGTTTTGGTTGCCATACCTGACGACTCTATATCAGTATTTGACGTCAATATGACGTTGGCTTAAGAAGTTGGCTCGACGTTGGATTTTGGTTAGTTAATGCCACAACCTAAAAACAACGTCAAATGATGTTAGAATCTGACGTTGTGTGGACGTTACCATTATGACGTCTAGGTGACGTTGGGTTTTGGTTGCCATACCTGATGACTGTATATCAGTATTTGACGTCCGTATGACGTTGGCTTGAGACGTTGGCTCGACGTTGGATTTTGGTTAGTTAATGCCACAACCTAAAAACAACTGAAGATCAACATCAAATGATGTTAGAATTAGTGATCGACCGATATTGATTTTTTATAACCGATACCGATACCAATTATTTGCATGTCTATGTGCCCGATAACCGATATGCAGAACCGATATTTATTTACTGTTATAAAGTAAATAAATGACTGCGTGAAGTAAGTCCATACTTCACTTTGGTTTTTCCTCCTTTCAGTCATCTTAACAAAAAATGTTTTGAGAATTAGCAGTCTTTCATGCAGGGCTCTAGACTCATTCTTCCCACTGATCTCACTTTTGCGCACGAGCACATAATTTGGTTGCAATTTGTTTTTTGTTTTTGCTACAACATTTGATTAATCAATGCATGCTGATGAACTTTTATCATAGTTTATAGTTATATGGTAACGAAAGTGTTCAACATTCAACTCGTTCTTTTTCATCTGTATTATTTGTGATTTAAATTTTGTGATCAGGAATTCCTTTTTTCGTGCGCTTTTTACTTTCAAATTTGCGATCTTGGTGTCACATTTTACAAGAAAAGATCATTGTCTGTTTTGCTTATATCTATACACCTTTAACTTTTTAAGACTAAAACAAAAGATGGATTCATTGTTATTCTTAATTAAAAAGCGCAACAACAATAAAACAGTACGTTGACAATGACAAACTCTTACATAACATTTATCAACAAAACGAATAAGACGAGGCATGGCACAGGACACACCACATGCTGTACTATATACCGAGTATATTACAGAATGTTTAGCAAACTCTGAGGAAGCAAATAAATATTAATATATATTTTTTTTAATTAAGGAAAACCTCTATAGCATAACCTGAGGTAAACAGCAAAGATAACAAGCTTCTCAAAACGAAAACAAAAAGAAAAGTAAAACTAAACTGGCTGTAGCTGACAGGAGTTTTTTCTACAAGAATACCACCACGTTCACCTTCTCTGGTTTAAGAAGCGGTCTTTTACTTTAGTTTGAAAACAAATCCATCCGCGACGCGCACCTTCACGCTCGTGCTGACGCGCCGAGTATAAACCAGGCTCTACCCACTAAGCGCTCGCGCTGAAAGCACCTCTCTTCACGTGATCAGTGAAATCTGACTCCTGCTATAATGTGCTGCGGCTGGCAGCGCGCGCTGTATGAAGCAGACGCTTTGGAGCAGCGCAGACCTGGCACTCGTACAAATGCGACCACATCAAATTTTAACTCGCAAACAATTACCATTTTGGTCGCAGTCTAGAGCCCTGTCATGTTCAATTTAATCTTCGTATTACAACAATAAAAAACATTTTATTTATAAAAAGCTTTAGCAGCAACACTAATATTAGCAGTAAGCAAAATGAACATAGAAAGTCTAATGTTTTCAAATGGAGAAAATAAAGGAAAGGAGTCATATCAACTTCATTTTTAACTACAGTTTTAGTAGGTTTATAAGCTGTTTAATAGGATAAAGAGTGAAGAATAATTCACTGGATAATGTTAATTCACGGAATAATATTCTCTGGAATATTGGAATATAACAAGCATTGTATTTTATTGCATTTCTCAACTGGCATGCTCTAAATTATGCTGCTGACAGCGCGGTTTATATGCCACAGAACTATAGGCTACTCAAACTGCGATCGATCGCGGAGATAATAAATAATTAATTTCCATAGAGTTGTATTAATTTAGATGTTTATAAACGAAATAATGGTTATATAGTAAGTGTTAATTCAATTTAGGGTGCTTCAAAAAAGTGAATCTTGTTAAAAGTTACATGCGGTGGACGTGCTGAGCATTTCTTGAGCATCAACCCGCTGAGTGAACTGCAATATGAAAGCGGCTTCACGAGACTAATGATGAGCATATAGACAACAGAGAGAGAATTACATTCAGCGCTTTTATTTCCAACATGCAATCATTCATGGCTGTATTATTTAATTCATGCAAAGTTACGTCTTTATTGGGAGAGGACTTGACGGATTATCTATGTGACTCCGACTTCACGAGACTAATAGACCACAGACAGAATTAAATTCAGCGCTTTTATTTCCACCATGTGCTAATTCATGGCTGTGTTATTTCAGGCAAAGTTATAGCCTATCTTTATAGGGACAGGGCTTGACAGAGTATCTTATTTATCATATTTCTTAGAGCCAAGTTGCATTTAAACTATATATCAGGCATTTATGTAATACATCTAATTTGTGCATTAATGCCTGTAATATTAAATAGTTTACTAACTACAGCAAATCAAGTACCTGCACGCCGTTGCTGTCTCATCTCCCCTCAGATGCGCTGCAATTGCGATCCTGCGCGCAATTCTGAAAACGTCCACAAGATGGCGGTGTTTATCGGGGAATCCGATATTACAAAACCGATATTCGATTATGGAAAAATGCTTAAATATCGGGAAAAATATCGGTAAATCGATATATCGGTCGATCTCTAGTTAGAATCTGACGTTGTGTGGACGTTACCATTATGACGTCTAGGCGACGTTGAGTTTTGGATGCCATACCTGACGACTGTATATCAGTATTTGACGTCAATATGACGTTGGCTTAAGACGTTGGCTCGATGTTGGATTTTGGTTAGTTAATGCCACAACCTAAAAACAACTGAAGATCAACGTCAAATGATTTTATAATCTGACGTTGTCTGGACGTTACCATTATGACGTCTAGGCGACGTTGAGTTTTGGATGCCATACCCAACGAATGTATATCAGTATTTGACGTCAATATGACGTTGGCTTTAGACGTTGGCTCGACGTTGGATTTTGGTTAGTTAATGCCACAACCTAAAAACAACTGAAGATCAACGTCAAATGATTTTATAATCTGACGTTGTCTGGACGTTACCATTATGACGTCTAGGCGACGTTGAGTTTTGGATGCCATACCCAACGAATGTATATCAGTATTTGACGTCAATATGACGTTGGCTTTAGACGTTGGCTCGACGTTGGATTTTGGTTAGTTAATGCCACAACCTAAAAACAACGTCAAATGATGTTAGAATCTGACGTTGTGTGGACGTTACCATCATGACGTCTAGCCGACGTTGGGTTTTGGTTGCCATACCTGACGACTCTATATCAGTATTTGACGTCAATATGACGTTGGCTTAAGAAGTTGGCTCGACGTTGGATTTTGGTTAGTTAATGCCACAACCTAAAAACAACGTCAAATGATGTTAGAATCTGACGTTGTGTGGACGTTACCATTATGACGTCTAGGTGACGTTGGGTTTTGGTTGCCATACCTGATGACTGTATATCAGTATTTGACGTCCGTATGACGTTGGCTTGAGACGTTGGCTCGACGTTGGATTTTGGTTAGTTAATGCCACAACCTAAAAACAACTGAAGATCAACATCAAATGATGTTAGAATCTGACGTTGTGTGGACGTTACCATTATGACGTCTAGGCGACGTTGAGTTTTGGATGCCATACCTGACGACTGTATATCAGTATTTGACGTCAATATGACGTTGGCTTAAGACGTTGGCTCGACGTTGGATTTTGGTTAGTTAATGCCACAACCTAAAAACAACTGAAGATCAACGTCAAATGATTTTATAATCTGACGTTGTCTGGACGTTACCATTATGACGTCTAGGCGACGTTGAGTTTTGGATGCCATACCCAACGAATGTATATCAGTATTTGACGTCAATATGACGTTGGCTTTAGACGTTGGCTCGACGTTGGATTTTGGTTAGTTAATGCCACAACCTAAAAACAACGTCAAATGATGTTAGAATCTGACGTTGTGTGGACGTTACCATTATGACGTCTAGCCGACGTTGGGTTTTGGTTGCCATACCTGACCACTGTATATCAGTATTTGACGTCAATATGACGTTGGCTTTAGACGTTGGCTCGACGTTGGATTTTGGTTAGTTAATGCCACAACCTAAAAACAACGTCAAATGATGTTAGAATCTGACGTTGTGTGGACGTTACCATTATGACGTCTAGCCGACGTTGGGTTTTGGTTGCCATACCTGACGACTGTATATCAGTATTTGACGTCAATATGACGTTGGCTTAAGACGTTGGCTCGACGTTGGATTTTGGTTAGTTAATGCCACAACCTAAAAACAACGTCAAATGATGTTAGAATCTGACGTTGTGTGGACGTTACCATTATGACGTCTAGCCGACGTTGGGTTTTGGTTGCCATACCTGACGACTGTATATCAGTATTTGACGTCAATATGACGTTGGCTCAAGACGTTGGCTCGACGTTGGATTTTGGTTAGTTAATGCCACGACCTAAAAACAACGTCAAATGATGTTAGAATCTGACGTTGTGTGGACGTTACCATTGTGACGTCTAGGCGACGTTGGGTTTTGGTTGCCATAACCGACGACTGTACATCAGTATTTGACGTCAATATGACGTTGGCTTTAGACGTTGGCTCGACGTTGGATTTTGGTTAGTTAATGCCACAACCTAAAAACAACGTCAAATGATGTTAGAATCTGACGTTGTGTGGACGTTACCATTATGACGTCTAGGCGACGTTGGGTTTTGGTTGCCATACCTGACCACTGTATATAGGTATTTGACGTCAATATGACGTTGGCTTTAGACGTTGGCTCGACGTTGGATTTTGGTTAGTTAATGCCACAACCTAAAAACAACGTCAAATGATGTTAGAATCTGACGTTGTGTGGACGTTACCATTGTGACGTCTAGGCGACGTTGGGTTTTGGTTGCCATAACCGACGACTGTATATCAGTATTTGACGTCAATATGACGTTGGCTTTAGACGTTGGCTCGACGTTGGATTTTGGTTAGTTAATGCCACAACCTAAAAACAACGTCAAATGATGTTAGAATCTGACGTTGTGTGGACGTTACCATTATGACGTCTAGCCGACGTTGGGTTTTGGTTGCCATACCTGACCACTGTACATCAGTATTTGACGTCAATATGACGTTGGCTTTAGACGTTGGCTCGACGTTGGATTTTGGTTAGTTAATGCCACAACCTAAAAACAACGTCAAATGATGTTAGAATCTGACGTTGTGTGGACGTTACCATTATGACGTCTAGGCGACGTTGGGTTTTGGTTGCCATACCTGACCACTGTATATCAGTATTTGACGTCAATATGACGTTGGCTTTAGACGTTGGCTCGACGTTGGATTTTGGTTAGTTAATGCCACAACCTAAAAACAACGTCAAATGATGTTAGAATCTGACGTTGTGTGGACGTTACCATTGTGACGTCTAGGCGACGTTGGGTTTTGGTTGCCATAACCGACGACTGTATATCAGTATTTGACGTCAATATGACGTTGGCTTTAGACGTTGGCTCGACGTTGGATTTTGGTTAGTTAATGCCACAACCTAAAAACAACGTCAAATGATGTTAGAATCTGACGTTGTGTGGACGTTACCATTATGACGTCTAGGCGACGTTGGGTTTTGGTTGCCATACCTGACCACTGTATATCAGTATTTGACGTCAATATGACGTTGGCTTTAGACGTTGGCTCGACGTTGGATTTTGGTTAGTTAATGCCACAACCTAAAAACAACGTCAAATGATGTTAGAATCTGACGTTGTGTGGACGTTACCATTGTGACGTCTAGGCGACGTTGGGTTTTGGTTGCCATAACCGACGACTGTATATCAGTATTTGACGTCAATATGACGTTGGCTTTAGACGTTGGCTCGACGTTGGATTTTGGTTAGTTAATGCCACAACCTAAAAACAACGTCAAATGATGTTAGAATCTGACGTTGTGTGGACGTTACCATTATGACGTCTAGCCGACGTTGGGTTTTGGTTGCCATACCTGACCACTGTACATCAGTATTTGACGTCAATATGACGTTGGCTTTAGACGTTGGCTCGACGTTGGATTTTGGTTAGTTAATGCCACAACCTAAAAACAACGTCAAATGATGTTAGAATCTGACGTTGTGTAGACGTTACCATTATGACGTCTAGCCGACGTTGGGTTTTGGTTGCCATACCTGACCACTGTATATCAGTATTTGACGTCAATATGACGTTGGCTTTAGACGTTGGCTCGACGTTGGATTTTGGTTAGTTAATGCCACAACCTAAAAACAACGTCAAATGATGTTAGAATCTGGCGTTGTGTGGACGTTACCATTATGACGTCTAGCCGACGTTGGGTTTTGGTTGCCATACCTGACCACTGTATATCAGTATTTGACGTCAATATGACGTTGGCTTTAGACGTTGGCTCGACGTTGGATTTTGGTTAGTTAATGCCACAACCTAAAAACAACGTCAAATGATGTTAGAATCTGACGTTATGTGGACGTTATCATTATGACGTCTAGCCGACGTTGGGTTTTGGTTGCCATACCTGACCACTGTATATCAGTATTTGACGTCAATATGACGTTGGCTTTAGACGTTGGCTCGACGTTGGATTTTGGTTAGTTAATGCCACGACCTAAAAACAACGTCAAATGATGTTAGAATCTGACGTTGTGTGGAAGTTACCATTATGACGTCTAGCCGACGTTGGGTTTTGGTTGCCATACCTGACCACTGTATATCAGTATTTGACGTCAATATGACGTTGGCTTTAGACGTTGGCTCGACGTTGGATTTTGGTTAGTTAATGCCACAACCTAAAAACAACGTCAAATGATGTTAGAATCTGACGTTGTGTGGACGTTACCATTATGACGTCTAGGCGACGTTGGGTTTTGGTTGCCATACCCGACGACTGTATATCAGTATTTGACGTCAATATGACGTTGGCTTTAGACGTTGGCTCGACGTTGGATTTTGGTTACTTCCCAACACAACCTGAAAACAACTAAATATCAACGTCAATTGACGTCGGTCTTGGACGTCAAATCAACGTTGTCATTAGACGTTGGCTTGACATTGAATTTTGGTCACCTGACGTCGCGACCTAAATCCAACCTAATATTAACGTCATATGACGTTGTGTGCCTGCTGGGAGGAAGCACTTGAAGAATGATTGATCCCTCTGTCTTTTTTTTGGGGGGGGGGGGGGGGGATTCTTACACTTTTCTCCTTCTTTACTGTAGTTCAATGTATCACACTTATCAATCTTTCATTTTCATTTGCACATACACTTCAGGTGCATAGGTCTTTGTTAAACTTCAGCAATCTACACATCACATTTTATAGTTTTCTCTTTACAGTTTTGTAGTTCATAGTTTCCTTTTTGATCCAAAAGTTTCCCTTTTTTGGTTTCAACATGTCTTCTCTTCATGTTCATGCTTCTAAAATTTCATTTTGGGGCCAATTGTTTTGTACTCATTCTTATTTATTTTTTGTGCTTCATGAATAGTATATTGGTTATCTCATGTTGGCATGCTGCTAATCTCGTTTGGATCCTCTCATATAAAGGACCTCTCCCATCACTCTCACAATTTTTACAGTGAATAGTCTACCACCACTTTTCTGCTTGGTTCTTGGGGCTCTGACTCCAGCAATGTCTCCGTCTCTGAGCAAAGTCTCCGTCTCTGAGCAAAACATCCCAGTCTTCTCTATTCCTATCTAACAATTATTACTTTGTACCAGAACCTCTGTTTCCAGGGTTCTTTTGAGCTCCTAGAAACATCATATACAGTATGTTATAGTTAAAGGTATAATATTCGTAGTTTCAACCATTCCATTCACACCTAACATAAGTCTTTTGCTGTGTATGGTTTTTATCATGCAAGTCAACAATATTCCTATTTTTCTTCGCAAATTGTACTATAGTGTCTAGAAATAGTAAAAAAATTATACAACAGGAAATGATACAATGTTAAAATGTAGATTGAGAAGGGAAATATTTAACGTTACTCAAAGAAGAAAAATATGGATTTGGCATAGCAAAAGCGGAATAGAATATGCAGATCCTGTATAAAAAAAAACAGGTCCTATCAAGTACATACAGAAATAGTATCAAACTGACCCCACACAATCATCCACTACTAGAGAAACTGAAATAAGGAAGAAAGAAACCCATAACTAAACTTCAAAATCCTGTGTTAGTTTTCGAAGGTGAATGCCATAATTACTTTACAAAAAATATGCGTACAGTGTATGAAACCCCTATAAAATAGAAAATCCCTGCAGCTAAAATCTATACACTTGCTAGGGTTATGGTCCCTAAAGTTTCCAGTACTGGTTTCTTCATTGTTCTTGCCCAATTCTCTCTTTGTGTAATGTTCAATGATATCTTACAAAAAGCATATAATGGAGCCCCTATCATTACACTTATCTCTTTTCAGCTAAGCAAAGCATCTTTTCTTCAACAACTAATCCTTTTATTTTTCAATAACACATTGCATCATTTTCTTTCACCAACATTTAACAACATTTAACAGTCTTTTCCGTAAAAGTGTAGTTTATTAAAAATCAATTATCATAAGTATAAGTGATGATTATTAAAGAAAGATTAAAACTGGATACAATATTCAACCTGATTATATATTCTGTTAAAACGAGATAATAGTCCAACAACCTGAGTAACTTGATCTGAGTATAATAATATTCAAGAGCCGAGAGATGAAGATCTTCAGAGCATACAAAGAGAAGGAAAAGACAAGAGCCGAGAGATGAAGATCTTCAGAGCATACAAAGAGAAGGAAAAGAGTAAAGATGCCAATTGGAGGGATATTATAGGCTAGAGACCTACATCTTCTTACAACATCATTGGTCATGGAATGTTCTCGATAATGTCTAGATAATGTCAAAGCAAGGTCAACTTGACATGTCAAAGAAGGTTGCTGTGATTTTTACACTCTTGAGCAGAAACAGCAAGCTCTGCAAATCTTCAAATATCACTAGGCTAAATACCAACTCTTAGAAGGGAGTGCTTAACCTTTTCACACGTAAGTTCCAAATCTGCTGCCTGCCTCCCAAGCGTAGGTTTTTTTTGACCGTTATTTCAAATCGCTATCAAATAATTCTAAAAAAAAATTTAATATTCTGTGGAATACGCAGTGAGCTTGTCACGTGACACTCAGCACTGGTGTAATACTTCACCGCTGGAGCGCCTGGATGAGAGCTTGCAGGTGAGTAATTTAGGATGTTTGCTCTGTTTTAAGTTTACATGTGGGGACGCGGGAGCGTACCGGCGGCCTCAGCCTCAGCGCACCGCGGAGGAAACGTGTAACCCACTGACTGGCCACTAATAGGGGCGTGGTATGACGAAATAGCTGCCACGTAGACCTTAATAGTGGAATGGGTTAACTCTGCGGAGAAAAAGGCCTGCAGGAACTCCAGTACTGTACCAACTGGGCAGTTGACTGGGTCGAGCTGGCGGTCCCCGCACCAAGAAGTGAAGAGCCTCCACTTCAAGGCGTACAGTTTCCTTGTGGAGGGAGCTCTGGATTAGAGGATGGTCCCCCTCAAAGGCCACACCAACAGCTTCCACAACTCTGGGCGAGGGTGCACAATGGTGCCCCTGGCCTGTGAGAGGAGTTCTCTCCTGACTGGAACCCGCCACGGGGTGCCGTCGAGGAGAGAAATCAGGTCCGAGAGCCATACTCGGCCCGGCCAGAACGGTGCTACTAACAGTAGACTGACCTCGTCCCGGCACACTCTCGCCAGAACTCCCGGGAGCAGAGCGATCAGGGGAAAAGCATACAGAGCTGGAGGAGCTAGAGAGAACCAGAGGGGACATTGTGCTGACTCTCGAGTTGCAAAGAGGTCCACCTGTGCCTGGCCAAAAACTCTCCAAATCTGCTTCACCACCTCAGGGTGAAGCATCCATTCCCCGGGCCTCGGCCAATGTCTCGACAGGATGTCTGCTCCCACACTGAGATGCCCAGCAATGTGCACAGCTCTCAGTGATAGGAGCTTGCCCTGGGACCACACAAGGATCTGGTGTGCCAGCTTGTACAAGGGGCGCGACCGCAGACCTCCTTGGTGGTTGATGTAAGAGACCACTGCCGTGTTGTCGGTGCGCACCAGCACGTGGTGATCTCTGGGAGGAAGTGCTTGAGTGCACTGAACACGGCTAGGATCTCTAGCCAGTTGATATGCCACGTCAGGTGGCGACCACTCCACAGACCGCGGGCAGGGTGGCCACTCATGACCGCACCCCAACCGGTGAGGGAGGCGTCCGTCGCAAGCGACACGCGGCGACAAGGAGCTCCCAGCACCGGGCCCTGAGACAAGAACCAAGGTTTCCTCCACATGTCTAAGGCACAAATACAGCGGCGTGACACTTTGACAGCGCGGAGCGGGTTTCCCCTCAGGGAGACCCCCTTGGTCTTGAGCCACCACTGTAGGGGTCTCATGTACAGCAGGCCGAACGGGATCACGTTGGACGCAGCTGCCATAAGCCCAAGCAGCCTCTGCCACTGCTTGACAGTGAGTGACTGGCCCTCTCGCACTCTCATGACTGCCGTGAGGATCGACTCGATCCGAGCAGGGGACAACCGAGCCTGCATCGTGGTCGAATCCCACACCACGCCTAGATAAGTGGTTCTCTGAGCTGGAGAAAGCACACTTTTCTTGGTGTTTAGTCTTAACCCCAAGTCTTTCATGTGGGCGAGAACGACATCTCGATGCCGAATTGGCAACCGCTCTGATCGAGCGAGGATCAACCAAACGTCGATATAATTGAGTATGCGGATGCCCTGCAGTCGCAACGGGACCAGTGCCGCATCCACACACTTGGTGAAAGTGTGGGGTGAGAGGGCTAGGCCGAAGGGAAGAACCCGATACTGGTACGCTTTGCCCCTGAAAGCGAACCTCAGGAACTTCCTGTGAGAAGGAAGGATGGAGACATGGAAAGAGGCGTCTTTCAACCAGTTTCAATCCTCGGACCTGATTTGAGACACGACCTGCTTGACAGTAAGCATCTTGAACTTCAGTTCTTGAACTGAGCGGTTCAGAAGACGCAAATCCAGTATGGGCCTCAGCCCCCCATCCTTCTTTGGAACAATGAAGTACCGGCTGTAGAAGCCGGTGTGAGTTTCGTGAGGAGGAACCAACTCGATGGCTTCCTTCCTCAGCAAAGTATCGACTTCCTGTTCCAAAACCAGAGCCTACTCGGGGCGGACCGCAGTCACAACAACCCCGTTGAACGGCGGCGGTGGCCCGCCGAATTGAATGCGATAGCCATTCTATACCGTCTGCAGGACCCAAAGAGACACATTTGGCAGTCGCTGCCAGGCTGCCAAACGATCTACTAAGGGAATCAGTCTCTCAAGACTGACCTCTGGTGTAAGAGAAGCGGACAGACCGCTGTCTCCATGCGGTGCACCGGAAGGAGACGCATGATCTGGCAGCTGAGGCGAGTTTCTCGGCTTCGCTGTGCTCACGGGCGGAAAGACCTGAGATGAACACTCGCTGGGACCAGCTGCGCCCTGGAACAGCGGCAGGGTTGGCAGACAAGTCCCTGGAGTGCACTGAGGTGAGGCGGTCACCGTGTGCCGTGGTGTAAGCCGCTCCACCGCAGTAGGGGTCGCCCTCCACGGTCCTGGGGCTCGCCCGTCAGGACCTTTTTGCAGAGGACCTCTTGGCCGAAATGACAGTCCTCAGATCTGCCTTCGGTCGCGAAGTCCCCGGCGCAGAGCGCCGCTGGTCTCGGCTTCTCTGCGGGGGAGCACGAGAAGCGACGCTTAGCTTTTGCACATCCCTGCACAAGGAGCCGGTATGCGGAGGACGCTGCGCCCACCCAGCAGCCCTCTGCCCACTTAAAAAAGATGTTGTACGCAGAGGCTTAGTGGGCAGCGCAGGAGCCTTCAAAGACAATGCCGTCGAGGGAGACAGATAGCTCGCAAGCGCCTGCTCGACCGGCGGCATCGCCCTGTACCCGCGCTCATTCAATTCCCTAACGTTGCCATAATAATCAGCAGAGGGAATGAATGGTCGGAACGAAAAAGGTTTCACCCACGATCTCGACACCTCGGTGTGGCGATCGGGGAAAACGGAAGGCTCCTGTGTAGGTGGCGGCCGCGAGCGCAGAAAACGCTTATCCAAACGGCTAGTCTGTGGTTCAGATAATCTCTTGGGGGACCAACTGATGTCAAGCTTGGCCACTGCCCGAGTAACCACCTCTAAAAGCTCCTCATACTGGGGCGAAAGAGGCGGCGAAACCTCGTGAACGCTCGTCACATCAACCTCCTCGGAGGAAGAAAGACGCAGTGTCGAGCCCTCGTCTCGGGGGGGAAGAGACCGCATCCAAACGAGAGACGGGGCGCCAGATCTGGCAGATACGGGAGGAGATAAGGACATACCCGTCTCACTCCCACCAGCCAGATCAGCCTGCGAGCCCCACGAGTGCAGCCGCCGCTCTGCCTCGGCAGAAGCGGGACCGAAACCGCGCTGAGAGCTCGTGAAGGCTCCCTCCTCGAAGAGAGCCCTCCAGGTGCGACGTGTAATCAGCGGCAGCCGCTCGCAATGAGGGCAACCGGTTTCCTCGAGAGCCGATTCGCGTGCTCCGCACCCAGGCAGACTATGCACAGATCGTGTGTCCCCACTCGTGATATAGCGAGGGCAAGGATGAACACACGACCTGAAACGCGGTCTGAAACTTTCTCCCCTAAATTATTCATACTGGGGCGAACGAGGTGGCGAAACCTCGTGAACGCTCGTCACATCAACCTCCTCGGAGGAAGAGAGACGAAGCGTTGAGCCCTCGTCTCGGGGGGAAGAGACCGCTTCCAAACCGAGAGATGGGGCGCCAGATCTGCGAGCCTCACGAGTGCAGCCGCCGCTCTGCCTTGGCAGAAGCGGGACCAACACTGCGTGGAGAGCTCGTGAAGGGTCCCTCCTCAAAGAGAGCCCTCCGGGTGCGGAGTGTAAGCTGCGACAGCCGCTCGTAATGAGGGCAACCGGCTCCCCCGAGAACATATGATCAGAAAATACTGCCAGACTAATTTGTAATCATTTCAAAGCATGTTTTTAAAAATTATTTTAAAGTTTTTAAATCTTACATTATTGTTAATGTAGTGATAGAATGTATTTGTATTTGCCAATACTAAAACTAACCTTTAGGTGTCAGTAGTGTTACACTTACCATTAAAGTGTGTAGATTACAAATAAAACTAGAAAAGTAGAATAAAACTATTTTATTTTTATGTTTGTTACAAAGCTGTTTGTTTATTGGATCAAGAAACGTTACAGTGAAGTGTTTTAGTGAAGAATTTAAACAACTAAAATCAACATAAATTTACCTCAGAATTAACCAGATATGTACAATTACAAAAAGGTAAATTTGAAAATATATAATCTTTCTAATCCAAATATATAATTGGAAATATAAATGTGAAGTTAAATTTAACATAAGATTGATAAAACGACGAATAAAAGTACATTTATAATGCTTACCTTTGGCTCAGCACCAGTCGGTTTGTCAGATGACCGTTTACTGTTTGAATTTCCAAGTAGCTCCGTCGCGTTGTGAAGGTCGTTCGTTGGTCAGGTATCGCAGTAGGTTTTATAAAGTGTCCTCAATGTAGAATTAAATAAATTATATAAAGGGCCTATCGCGGTGGTTATATCTTCAGTCTTTTGTAATAGAATTAATATTTTCCGTCTTTTTTTTTTTTTATTAATGCAATACAAAAACACAGAGTTGACATTCAAATAATGATTGTACACAATATACAAAGTATCATGAATATACATTATGTCAACTGAAATCAAATACTACAGATTATAAGAGAAAAGTAGGAAAGGAGAAAAAAAACAAAAAAAAGACAAAACCATAAGAAGTTGAGGGTAAGACATTTAAATATCAATTACAGTATACAAATTAAAGTCATTGCAGAATGAATATTTTCCGTCTTTGCAGTTGCTTGCGCCGTCACGTTAACGCCCCTCGTCACGCGAGCGCACGTTAAATCTATTTAACTATTTATTTAATATCTATTATTAAATATTATATAATATTACTACAATATAAATGATGATAATTTAATAATTATATACTATTAAATATTTGTTAAATCTATTCACACTTAAATCTATTTACCTCTTTAAATCTATTGAACTTTAATCTATTTTATTTTAAATCTATTTAATTTATTTGATTATATTTAATTTATGGATCTAATTAAATCACACAAAGATGTAAGCTGCTTTTTCTGCCAATGCCCCAATGAAAAATACCACTCAAATAAATAAATCCATATAAGATTTTATATGGTCACATTACTTTATAGGCCTATGTTTTGAAACAATTAAATATGACATTATTTACATTATTTTAACACCTAAATGTTTCATAAATGTAGGCTACATGTGATATTTAAATCCGAAATTATAGGATCGCTTTGTCGTGTTTATTTGTATAAAAAGTCGATTTCCTGAACCTGTTCTGCACGTTCTACAGACGTCCAAGAATACCCTTCACAAGACGTTCAAATTTTGAGCCTCATATCTACGTCCAAGGGACGTCGTCGTTAGATGTCCTGAACCGTACTGGATTTGCACGTCGTGTAGACGTCCAGATATGGTCCTGGACCGACCGACGCATTTAGACTTCATCTGCACGTCGGGTGGACGTCTAATGTTTGTTGGGTAGGCTACTTGAATATAGTTGAATATACTGAATAGAGTTTTTCCTTCAGCAGCATCTCTGAAAGTGTTTTTTTTTTATTAAATTTGACAAATGTTATTCTCTCTTTTTTGATGTTTCAAGTGATGCAGGTGTTTTTCACTGCAAGTTTTTCGATTAAAAAAAGCGTCCATTTTTCATAATGTTTAGTGAAATGATTTGTTAGTCTGAGGTGAGATGGGGGGGGGGGGACGCTAGAATTTGTTTTATAGATTTAAAGGGGGGCGTGACCAAAAAGGTTGGAGAACTACAGACACTTAATGCTATAAGAAGATTTAATTGCATTTAATAGATTACAGATTCATTAAAACATTGCAACTGGTTTGTAAAAGGTGTTTTTATGCATGTTTGGGGTGAGTTTTGTTGCATTTGCACCATTCTAATCATGTCTCTATGATTCTGACGACTCACAAACAAATTAGTGTGGTCTTTCCCACTTTGTTTAGTTAGAAACAAAACCATTTATATCGCAAAGTTGACGGACCTGATCAAAAACCTCCAGTACACCCGAGGAATGGTAAGAATGATGCAGATATTAGTAGTCAAAAAACCATGTTTCACCAACTAGGTAATCGTTACAAATGCTACAGACGATGCGAGGTTGTGTTGTAGAACTTATGAGAGACCGTCTCTTTGCAGTCTTTCATGAGCCAGCAGCGCAACGTCTCTCACAACCACCATCAGAAGATGATCCTGGAGTACCGCAAACAGGAGGAAATGCTTGAAGATCAAACCAAACGCATCGCCAAAGAGAAGCAGCTGCAAGCCAACATGCAGTGCGAAGAAAGAGTCGAGAAAAAGCGTTTCCTGCGCAAGATGCAAGATGAAGAGTATGGCAAACAAATCGAGGAATCACTTCTCAAGGTTGTTTTTATTCTGTTCGTTTTCTATTACGACAGCTGTTCAAAAAGAGACGCCTGGTCTCGTTTTTGTTTATTTGTTAGGATCCCCATTAGCTGTGCCCTACTGTTAATTTTTCTGCCGCACAAAAATATGAGCATACCTCTAAGAACATGCATGAAGCATTAACCATGCATTTAAGACCATACACTGAATACAGTTGATTCTAAATCAAAACATAACATCATTTTAATTTGAAAATATAAATAAAATCAATGCAAAATGTATGTTTTAGGCAGAAGAGGACAGACTGTTCAGAGAGAGGCAGCTTGAACAGGAAGAGAGGATGGCCAAGGAGCTGGCGAGAATTAATAATGAGAAACTCCGAGATGAGAAGATGAGGCAGTACATCAAAGAGAACAGGTAAGAGATCAGAGAGCTTAATTGCACCATATAGCACTGCATAATGTTTTAATAGGTTTACCATTTATTAAACTGTGTTGTATTGGCAGCGTTGAGCTTCGAGGGCTAGAGCTAAAGCTCAAGTCTGCATACCTGAACAGAGAACAGGCAGCACAGATGGCAGAAAAGGAAGCCATGCGATATGAGACAGTGGTAACAGTGTGATCTGCAAATATGTGTCTTACATTCTGGTCTCTTATTTTGCGGTTTTGCTTATTGTGAGTTTACATCTTACCAGCGACAAGAGGCTGCTGTTGCTCGTAAGATGAAGGACGAGCATGAGCGTGCAGAGATGGAGAAAGAGAAGCAGGAGCAGAAGAAGTATGAGGAGGTAGCGCGTTACCAGCAAGAACTTGAGCGGCAGCTTGAGGAGAAGGAGTGTAAGAGAGAGGAAGCCTATGAGGAGTTTCTTAGAGAGAAACTCATGGTGGACGAAATAGTGCGGAAGATCTATGAGGAGGATCAGAGGTAAGTGTGTTTTTTGTTTTTTCCATTTTCCTGAGTGTAATATTTAAAGTGTAATACTTTGTTTCCAGAAATTGCTGAAGAATCCAGACAACATTATCTCTTTTAGATGAGCTGGTAAGATGGTTGTAGGATGGTTTGAAACTGACAAACTTAATTTACAGGGAGCTTCAGTTACGACTTGAGAAAGTGGTGGCCACTCAGAGATACATTGAAGACTTTAAAAAGCAGCAAGCAGAGTGGAGACTTTTAGAGCGAGAAAAGGTGGAGGCGGAGAACAGGCGCATCATTGAGTTTTCCCACTACCAGCAGAGGAAGGAGGAGGACAGGATGGCCAAAGTTAAAGACCGAGAACAGGCGAAAGAAACCCTGCACAAAATGGTACATGACAGCTCACCCTCTGCACCGTCAAGTACAGGCAAGTAATCAGGATTCAAGTATTAATGTGTTCATTCTTTCCTTCTTGTTTAGCTCCTAAAACAGCATGCAACAAAACTGCTGGGATACCTACCAAAGGTGAGAACACCACAACATAGTACACAGACACTCACTTCTCACATTTCTCATGTGAACAGACTCATTACTTAGAGAATGTTTTTTTTTTTTTTTTTTATAATACAACTTTTTTTTTTTTTTTTTCTTGTTTTCAAGGGTATTTTCAACGAAGATGATCTGGAGCACTTTGATGAGGATTTAAAAAAAAAATTCAAACAAAGACAGGCTGATATTTTCTCAGATGAGGGTTGGGGAGATGATTCGCTGTAGGGTAATTCCTGTCATGACCACCTTATGGCGCTGTTTTTAAATCCAATTTGTTAGTGATTGTATACTTAAGAGTGCATTATGAACTGTTTGGTGCATCTGCCACTTCCACAAACTAGTGAACAAATTTCAAACATGACACAAATTTACCTCTGTCTTGAATAAATGTATAAATGTGTGTTACTTTATAACTGTAAATAGTATAATGTCAAACTGAATTAGGCTAAGGAGTTTGGTTAATGATGAAATATTGGCCTCAAAAAGATACTACCTATTAAACAGATTTGAAAATCTCCTACAATGAATTTGGCACGTTATGTAAGCATTTAGTGTTCATACTGGGTAATGCATTGTTTTTCCCTCTTTCCTGAACTGATAAAGTTAAATTTCACTTTTTGTAGACCTCTAAATGAATTTAGCTAAATATTTACCATCTGTAGACTAGACTTGGTAAGCCTTCCTCACACAAGCATATCCTTTACTCTGAGGGATTTCGTTGCTTCCTAAGAAAGAACTGGATATGGTTGATGATGGTTGGCAGGCAGTATTTCATACGAGCAAGAATTTAATCAAATGTGACTGCTCATGTACCATCAAGTCTTGTCAGTCTCTACAGCTGTCAGTCATTCTGATTGGTTAGTCCATTACATTGGTCTGGCTGCTGTCATGGCCGTACAATTCTTCCATTTTAGTGTTGACTGTTATCTATACCTGCACTATGAAAATGTCAAGTCTCTCTTGTAACTGCTATTACGAACTTCCCTCTAAAAATTGTAAGAAACATGCTAAAATGGATGAATTAATGAACTTAATTGCAACAAACTAATGCAACATCACCATCCATCAGCATTAGAAGTTAATTTTTGTATCTAAGCCTAGCCAAGTCAGTTTTATTAGATCTCCACATACTCTTCTCACAACACTGAAAATAAAAGCTCATTGCTCTTCGCATAATGCATCCAATTCTCCTAATGATATTCTAGAAATTAAGTTTTGAATAAGCATAAAAAAGACAAAAAAATCATTCAAGATCATTTACTTGTCTTTGGATGGATTGGCTCTTGTAATATATGTACACTACTAGTCTCTTATGCTCTCCAAGGCTGCATTTATTTAATCAGAAATACAGTAAAACAGCCATATTTGTTATTTTAAATTGTAATAATATTACAATTTAAAATAACTGACAACAGCAGTCCTCTGTGTCACATGTTCCTTCAGAAATCATTCTAAAATGGTAATTTGGTGATCAATAAACATTTATTATAATCAGTGTTGAAATCAGTTGTGCTGCTTAATATTGTGGAAACCATTGATGAATAGAAAGTTCAAAAGAGCAGCAATGTTTTTAATAGAAATCTTTTGGAACATTATATGTCATTACTCATTATATGAGGGGAAGTCGTGGCCTAATGGTTAGAGAGTCGGACTCGTAATTCAAAGGTTGCGGGTTCGAGTCTCGTACAGGGAGTGAATGTCCAGAGCGCTCTCCACCCTCATTACCACGACTGAGGTGCCCTTGAGCAAGGCTCCGAACCCCCAACTGCTCCCCGGGCGCCGCAGCATAAATGGCTGCCCACTGCTCCGCGTGTATGTTCACGGTGTGTGTGTGTGTTCACTGCTGTGTGTGTGTGTGCACGTAGGATGGGTTAAATGCAGAGCACGAATTCCGAGTATGGGTCACCAAACTTGGCAGTATGTCACTTCACTTTATGAAACAGGAAGTCCTCTTGATTTCCTCCAGAGCTTTGAAAAGATTATGATGGAATCATACTCGTCCTGTCAGAGCCCTGTTTTGCACTCTCCATCATCCATACCAGGTGATGAAGAGATCATAGATTGCTGAGCGTGCCAGATGCACATCAGGGGTAGACAATAAGGGAAATTTGTGTGTCTTTTGAAGTTCACTGGCCCAGGTCAACGCGTCGGGTATTGATCCCAATAATCACGAAAAAGAACAGTTTGCTTGAACAACATGAATAGCATTTATTTTTTTTAAGGTAGGTTTAGTGCAAAGTGCAGCAAAACTGTGCAAAAACATGAAACAAGTGCAAATAAACCTATTGCATAGGATTCATTCTCCGTAGTCACACAGCAATTCATTATATTATGTTCATACCATAGGTTTCATACACGTTAACTTTTCTCTAACTTACTTGTCTGCATATGTGGGCATTGATCTGCAGAGCTCACAGTAAACCTCTTTTTTTCTTGATCGTAGCCCAGCTAGGGGTGGGCGATATGGGAAAAATATCATATCACAATTTTTTTTTTTTGAAATATCACGATTCACGATTTTATCACGATTCTTTGTCATGTTGGTTTTACTATTTTGGTTTTACAAGTTGTCTGAGCATTACAGCCAAACTAGAAAGACAAAGCCTTTCAAGGTAACAAAAAAAAAAAAAAAGACATGACAGATATTTAGGCCAAAGTGGGCGAAGATAAAAATCTTTGTCATCATTCTATCTTTCTTATTAAAAAATAAGAACAAAGATACAAATTACAAATACACATAATATACAAATAAAACAAACAGTGCTTTATTTTCAGGTACAATAGGTGTATTTAGCAGAGCATTCAATGAAATTGAATGAACAAATATAAAAATAAAACACTAGATAGACTGATTCCTAAAGCAACTGTATTAAAGATTTTCAGTCAAGAATAGTGAGTGATTTTTCTCTTTGCGTTTTGTTAACGTTAAATGAATAGTTCCCCCAAAAATAAATATTCTGTCATGATGTTTTATTTTTATACCATCATTTTCTCAAAAGTTGTTTTAAACCTGAATGAGTTTCTTTCTTCTGCTGAACATAAATGCTATTTTGAAGAAGGTGGAAAACCAAACAGTTGCTGGTCCTCAGTGACTTCCATAGGATGTTTCTTTCCTGCTATCAGTCAATGTAGACCAGCAACTGTTTGGTTACCCTCATTCTTCAAAATATCTTCTTTTGTGTTCAGCACAAGAAATTAATAGAGGTTTGGGACAACATGTGAGTGAGTAAATAATGACAGAAATTAAATTTTAGGGTGAACTATCCCTTTAATGACAGTCGACAGCATGTTTAGTGTCCTGTCCCTTTAAGAGCTGCACGCATCTAATATACAGGCACGCATCCGCTTCTCTCTTAACTATTTACTTTCATTTTAGAGATAACCAACTGAGTCTGTATGTAAACCTTGTGTGTTTTGACAGTATTAGCGCAAAAGGTAAGTTAGTTGAGTAATCAGGCGCTGTTAGACAGGCTTTTTAGTGCGCGTGCTTCAGGTGTATGAGAACAAGCGCACGTCAGACCAGCGCGCGAATGAAACATTTAACCATCAAGGCTTGTGTGCAAATAATGTACTTTTGCGATCGCGAATAAGTGCAGTGTCCTGTCAGAGTAACTCTACTGCTGTATGTCGTGTTGTACAGTATATAGAGACGGAGGCACCAGAACTGATTTGACATAATGTGTTTTGTAGCACGATACTACGATATTTATTCAAAAGCAGATGGTGGAGACATTTTTATCGTCCACGATCAAAAATCTTCATATCGCACACCCCTAAGCCCAGCCAATTCCAGCGGTCTCGCCACTGGGGCTGAAACTTTCTCTGCCTTTTCTTTTCGTATTCCCTTTCGCTTTCCCTCAATTCCTCTGGTGATTTTCTCTTCCTTGCCTTCTCTTTTTTTACCCGGCGTTTGGCCGGGTGATGGGGGTTTCAGAAACATGTAGCCTAGCTTAATAGTAGCAGCAGTGTGCAGTTTGCGCGCGTAACCGCGGGAGCGAGCAAGGCGGTGCAGACGTCACGGAGCGCATAAACCCGCTGCATCTGTAAGGCTGTCGGGATCACGTAACGTGTTAGCGGTGGTTACCGAGACGATTTAACAGAAATCAAAACACAGAACCACAGGTAATTAATGTGAAATTAGACTTTTTTTAATCGAGGCATTGTTTTTACTGGCCCCACCGGGCTAGTGGTTGGAGCGATCTGGTGGCCCTGACGGTTTTAAAAGCACGTCCGGGCCACCGGGCCAATTATATTGTCGACCCCAGCACATGCAGCATGTTGACGCACGTTTACCCCGGTCACACAAATTAGCTCTTAGAGGTTCTGAGCTATACACATTAATTTCTTCCTTTCTTTGTATATCAATGAACATTTTCATGTAAATAACAGATATAAAAGGTCAACACGAAAATCTACAGTCTCATAAAGTTTGCAGACCATGCCAAAACTTGACTCAAGTGCCTCGCAGCTCAGTTAAACCACTAATGAGAGTTACCTAGTTCTTTTTCCCAGCACTGGAACAAATATAATTGGTCCACCTACTGTAATGGATTTTCCTACTAGGCTGGTCAAATATTTCTTACGACTGTCATCTTTTAACTGAAGTTCAGTGATCATGACCAGACTTAATCTTTTCTGACATTGTTCTGCATCACATAGCTTGTCCTGCTCACCTGGGAGGGCAGCAAGCACTAATACCTCGAAGGAACTTCAGGTTGTTTGACAGACCAATGAACTCACAATATGTATCGTAGCTTACTCTATTATTGCCTTTTTCCTCGCAACCAAGATTGAAGGGAACTTCCTGTTGCCACGGAGTGCAGATTGAATTGTCTCAGAATGAAGTCTCTGATTGCAGAAGCTGTGTCTACAGTGAAGCTTATGCTAATAGACCAGACTCCAGTGCTGCATTGGATTAGTCTGAGCATGATTTGACTCAATCATGCTGTACGTAACCGGTTCTGCGCAAACAACATTATCATATATGGCCAAAAGGAAATTAACGTCAATCTCAAAAGTTGTGTATGCCCAATTAAGATACATGGATCTTTAGATGGAGTATTGCTCATTCCCTGTTTTTTTTTGTTTTTTGACCCCCAGATAGCTGTAACCACCAAAAAGCTCAAGCATTTCCTGTGTCTTGCCTCTAAATAAGTTATGGTTATATGAATGAGATTTTCTTTGAGTCATAAAGTACAAAGCATTTCGATTTGCTCACATCTTGCTTTTCAACATTTTAATGATATACTGTAGGAAATTGGTTTCCAAAGCTAAAGATATTCTACATTTGCACTAAATAGTGCAAAAAATCTCGACATGCTGTTGGAACTGGTATAAACTGGCTGTGTTTCAATAGATGGTGAATCTCTCACTTCATAAAGCCTAATCAGATGTGTACTTATGGGCTGCCTTACAAAAGACTGTCTGTGTCCCCCCCTGAGGAGGGGTATGGAGGTCTTTCAGATCAATGACCAAGCAGTGGGAAGCACAGACAATGGACCAATAAAGCACAGAAGTAGCGTGAGAATGTCTGAATAAAAGATTAGTCATGTTATTTGGAAATGGACATACAGCAGTACCTAATTATATTGCGTTTGAGCTAATTAATGCTGGTGTGAGCTTGTAAACAGCCATTGCTCATAACTACCACATAATTATTAATCTGAGCCGTGCTCATTGACGTGCTTGTATAATTTTCCATGTTTCTCCCTTTGGAACAAATCACCCCCGGATTGGAACTATAGTGTGGACTGGGGCCTTTGGTTTGGAGATAACAGGAACCAGTGACGAGCACATTCCGAATCAGTCGTCGCCATTTAATCTAGGCCTGCTGCCGTGTCTTATTAGACCGTTATCCACATCATTTCATCACTGGTCTTTCCGCAGAGGTGTGGAAATAAAACTCTCTGATCCCAGACCAACCTTGGAAAGAGTAAATAAATAAACCAATGTCAACAATATGAACCAAATGAAAGATTGGGTGTGTTTAAATGCCAAGGTCTACCACACGATTTTTATGAATCTTTTAATGGATTGTCAGGCACTAGTGCTGAAGCATATCAGCACAGAACCATTGTGATAGTCAAATTTCCTTACCTTTTTATTCTGTTTTTTTCTTCTCTTTTCTTGTGAAAAAAAAGCCAAATTAAAATTTTAAAGCAACCAGTTTTTGAGTTTTTAAACTTAAAACAAGTTGAGAAAACTAAAAAATCTGCTGAAGTTTGTTGCCTTAAAATTTTAAGTTGGCTCAACTTTTTTTTTTTTTTTTACAGTGTGATTTGTAATAATTCATGCCATATTCTATTGACATTTTGTAAAAGGTCTACTTCGATAAATATTTCATTTTACTATTATAAATTGAGGAACATTATCAATAGCGCAAGTAGAAAAATATTTTTTATGTATTATATATTATTAAATATTAGGGTGAGGCCTAAGCAATATGATATAGATAATTATCAAAATAAGCTGTACAATAGCTCTGGGCTTGTTGTCACTGTGGTATCTCGTCAACTTTAAGGTTTTGTATGTGTTTTACTATAGTTTAAAATTAAATAAATTTTGTGAAAAATGAATACAGATATCCAACATATATTTTTCCTGTAGATCTTGGGAAAACAGTTTAACACAAAAACAGTAAACTGGCATACATTCAGGCAGTAAACTTTAAAGTACAGTAGATAACTGTAATCACTAGAGTAAAATAAAAAAGTGACAGCTAATACTTTTTGGTCCTATTTACGTTGTATCAATAATAAACAACACACATTTTTGTGTTCCTTTTATTATTATTATTATTATTATTATTATTATTATTATTATTAATGTAGCCTACAATAATGATCTAACGGTTGAATCGTTTTCGGTTGCTGAACCTTTTCCAGTGAAAATCTTCTTGTCGGGCTGGTCAGTTCGGACTTTCCAGAGCCGCGTGCTCCTCCCCCTCCTCCGCCAGATCTCTTTATAAATCCAGAGAGAAAACATCATTATCAGACTGACAGAAGCGTCTATCTGAACCACGCACCTCCATATTCTACTATAAAAACAGAAGCACCCATCCATGCTCTCCAACAAGCTTGACGGTCCGCGCCGAGGTCGGTCTTTTGACTCCATCAATAAGAGTTACGAAGAGAAGCAACTCAACAATGAGGTAAGAACTTTTGACATACGTGTATTCAAAATGCTACCATTAATGTTGATACTTTTACATATCAAAATGCAAACATTTCTGAAAAGTGAGTTGTCAGAACGGATGATAAAATGAATTTTGTTGCACTGAAAGT